>NC_046293.1:22764172-23964172 GCF_004115265.2 Rhinolophus ferrumequinum | reverse complement strand
AATGTGGAGTCTTGTCTTTTGGGGGCGGACTGAAGGGATGGCCAGAATCCTACTGATTCCCCCACCCCCCACCCCAAAGCCCTGAGATTTTGCCAAGGGACGGTGGGGGGAGCAAATAGAAAGGATGGGCAGGTATTTGAGAAACCAAAAGCCTAACGAAGAGGAAGAGGGTGGGGAACTACTTCCACATCACGCTGGATTTCCCCTCACATCCTGCATCTACATTCTCTGCGTGGCCTTGAGAGGGGATGGGAGCAGAAAGAGCAGACCACCTTCCGTCCTGCTCTAGGCTGACATTTGTGACCCTGACTGGGTCCCTCCCTTCCAGGCTCCTAGTGCTCAGAAGGGAGTCAGAGGCCCTCCAGTGTCCTTTCTTCTCTTCTATCTCTGACCTTTCTTATCCGCCCATCTCACCTCACTTTTCTTTGCCTGGTCCTTCTATTCCTCATTCATCTGTACCCAGACTCCTCCCTAACAACAATTTATAACACACGTCTCTCTTATTCTTCTGTCACCTCTGTCCTGCTTCTCATTTGCCCTCTTCTACCCTTCCACCTCTGATCTCTTTCCCTCTCTTCCCCAAACAACTGTTCCTGTCAAATCATTCACCTGGCCCTATATTCTTAGCTGATTTTCCTCAATTCCTCTTCATGTGCTATTTTCCCTTTTTTCCGTTTCTCTTCCCCTGTGCTGCCATCTTCCTCAACCTTTTGGAATTATGTCTGCCTCCTTTGCAAGGGGTCCAGGTCTGGAGTTCCAGCCCCACCCTACCACACATATCCTCAATTCCTGGTTCTTAGTCTCAGTATCTTTGGGTCATTTTGAGAAGCTTGGGATTTCAGGAGGTGACAGGAGCTAGGCTGTGTATTAAAGGTCAGGAATGTGGATGGGGTGGAAGACTAGGGCTTGGAAAAAGGTATCTTTGGGGTGTGTACACTCCCATATTTGTCTATCATTATTCGTCTTTTATCATTTTCATTATCTTAAT
Organism: Rhinolophus ferrumequinum; assembly: GCF_004115265.2. Lineage (NCBI taxonomy): Eukaryota > Metazoa > Chordata > Mammalia > Chiroptera > Rhinolophidae > Rhinolophus > Rhinolophus ferrumequinum. The sequence continues at coordinate 23,963,184 of NC_046293.1, read as the reverse complement.
AAAAAGGCACATTGATCCATCAGCATCATTTAGTATTTGAGTGCTTAACTACACCATCTTTTGGTCCCTTGAGGTACACACCTACCAATTTCTCTTTCTGACTCTTCCATCGGTTTCTCAGTCTCCTCAAAAATCTTGGAGCCCCACCCAGGTTGTTCCTTGCTGAACTCTGTCTATCTTTCTCTGAGATCTTTCTCGCTCTCTCAATCTGTTTCCCTGACTCACTCACTGATGTCTTTAACGATCTCTGACCCTCTCCATCTCGGTACTCTCTTGCTTCATTTCTCTCCCTCTCCCCCCACCTTTGCCCCCGCCCCCAGTCTCCCTGTCTCGCTCCCTCCCCGTCAGTCTCTTTCCTCTCCCTCCCCCCCCCCACATCGCCACCTCCCAGCCCCGCCTTCTGTCTCAGACACCCTGCTGGGCTCTTACCCTGTTGCCCTGGTAACCGCCCCCCACTCCGGTCACCTCCATTCCCTTCCCCCCTCCAATCTCCGCCACCAAAACCTCCATCCACCTTCCTCCTATTTTTCCTGAGAGCCAATAGAAACCCTGTTGCCAGGTGGAATGCTCATTTGAATCAGCCAATCCGGGAGCCTAACTGCTTGCCCTGCCTTATATGGGGATTTGAGGAGGGCCACTCCCCCCACTCCAGCCCCACGGGGGACCGGCCCCTACACTGTCCTTTCTCCCCGCTCTGGAGATAGCCTGGGACCCTCTCTCACCCTTCTGTAAGGGCCTGGCCTCCCATTTCTGTAACGGGGACCACCCGGGTTAGTGTAGGGTGTGGGCCGGACTGTGGGTTGGGCCTCAGGGCCGGGGGTGGGAATGAGGTGTGATTAAGGATGGCGAGGCGGAGGGAGCCGGGAATTTTGCCCAGGGAGGGGTGTCTGGGAGCGGAGGCAGCTGCAGTGGAAAATTCCAGGGAGATGGAGAGGCAGAGAATGGGAATCCTGCCCCAAGGCCCAAGGGAACGCCTTGAGAATCCAAGAGTTTGGACACTAGGGTCTACAGAGACCACAGGAAAAAGACCTAGGAAACAGGAGGCCCGGATCTAAATCCCTTCCTGCGTGGGAGAAGCATCCCTTATCCTTCCCTCTCTAGTTGGACAACAGACTAGTCTCCTAAAGTCTTGGCTTCATGACAAATAAGCTAGAAGTGAAACTTGGGGTGAATTTGGAGTGGGTGGGATGCTAAAAGCCAACTCCCATAGTCCGTGGGGTTAGTATCTGGGCTCAACAATGTTAAGGGATGCCAGCCTGTGTTTGCTCCTTTCCAGAGAACTATTTCTGAGGCCTGTGGAGGCTATCCTATCCCTAGAGTTCTATTACTCCACAGTCCAATTCAGAATTTCTCCCACTAGCTGAATGGGAAAACCTGTTCTTCTTACACATTTTCTGGAGGTGGGAAAAAGGAGCTCAGGTGAGAACAGGGAGGAATAAATTCCCTGGACACTATGACTTCTGTCTGGCCTGACATCCTAGAAATTTACCTCAGTACTGTGTGTGTTCAATTCTAACTATTTACATCTCATTCTTAAGTGAATACTTCTCCCTCTCCAGCTTCCTGGTTTTTTCACTTTGCCTATTTATCTGATAGGTTAAGTGCTAAGTTATAATTCAAGGCTTTGGAGGACAGAAACCTGAGTTGGATCTTCCCACTCCTCACTGTACTTTTTAATCTCCATTCCACTCCCAATAACCTCAGTTTCTGGTCCTCCTTTATCCTTTGCTTTCATATATATATATCTTTAACAAACTCAAGTCAGTGGAGAGTTGAGAGGAGATGGACTCCTAGACAGAGGCCTAAACCAGCTTACCTTTTATCCTGTTTGAGTATGTTGCTTAAGAAATCATCTTCACAACAACATTAAGGCACATTCATTATGAACGCTACCAGTCAAGTTTTGTCCATCATTATATTCTACTCATTCTTAAGTAGAGTTAAACTAAAAAAAATTGTTTTCTTTTTGCCCTCTACATCAAGCTTGAACTTTTACACAACAAACTTTTATTGAACTCCTACTATGTCTTAGGCACGATGCTATGTGATGGAAACACAAAACTGAATGAAAAAGACATGGTCCTTGCCCTTAAGAAATAGATGAGGAAAGCTCAGTGAGAAGTTCAACTTGAAAAGGGACACGCATCCAGCACCTCTTTCCACCAGTCAGACCAGACAGCACATTGTCCCACCTCCATGGGTACTCTTCAGGAATGCCTCCCTGATCTCTTCTGATTTTACAAATCCTTATCCATTGTTCCCAATTCCAAACAGCCTACGTTGGTTCTTCCACCCTTACTGATCGTCTCCTTCTCTTGTACACAATATCTAGCACAATACTAGGCACCAAAGAGGAAGAGCTCCATAAATTGGATTTCCTAGCCCTGGCACACCATTTTGGACTGTCTCAGAGCCCTCTCATACTTCTTTCTTTGACCAGGTGGGGGAAACACACGGCATACTAACAAAGATATTGGCTTGCCTCTCCCTGTCTTGGGATCTTCTCATTAACTACTGACTTCCAGTCTTCTACGGAATCAGCATCACAACCGAAATATCTTTGCTTTCCTACTTCCCCATGAACTTTCTCCCCAGCAAAAAAGAATTGATTTTGCCATCAATACATCTCCTCCGGATTGTTTGTTTGGCTTTTCTTATTCTCCATGTCCTCTTTGTGACCTCCTTCACTTTTATACCTAGCATAGTTTGCTATGGCCCAACCTTCCACTGCCCTGCTTTCAATTTCTGCCCCACATGTACTCTTCCAAAAGTCCTCACAGACCTTAAAAAAAGTTCAGAAGAAAGATAACACTTATAGATGCTCTCTGGCTCTGTCCAATAAAATTTTCTCTGATGATGGAAGTGTTCTATATCTGCACTTTCCAATAGGGTGGCCACTCGCCACATGTGGTTATTGAACACTTGAAATGTGGCTAATGCAACTGAGGAAACTGCATTTTTTTATGTTGCTTAACTTTAATTAAATTTAAATAGCCACATGTGGCTGGTGCCTCCCATATTGGCCAGCACCACTTTAGACCTTGGCCCTAAGCTGTCTTTTTTTCCACTTCCTTTCCCTTCTCCATCCCCAGTGTTCTATACATAGAAAGTTAAGAGCACCTCTGGCTGCTATGTTGAAGGTCATCTGGGCCACTGTTGTCATATACTTCACCATAAGTACGTATTTGTTCAGGGTTTCCACACTTTCACAGATTAAACAGACTGTGGCTGATCCAGAGAGGAAAGTGAAAATGAAAAGGATAGCAGAAACGGGACCAGGAGTGATAGCTAGAGACTTATTTTGCTCAGAACGTAAAAGACTGAAGGAGGCCTTAACCAGAAGGTTAATAACAGTGTTGACTGAATCCTTCTAAGTGACTCCAGTCTCAGAGGTCCTGTCTTCACTCTTACCAGTCTCCCTAAATGACTCCGTCATGCACTTCCATAGTTTTAAGTCCCACTGCCAACTCATAGCTCAATGACAACTCTCAAACCTGCATCTCGAGCACTGGCTTCTCTCCTGAGCGCCAGAGTCATGACTCCAGTTCCCATCTGTTCATCTCTCCCAGGATCCTGCACAGCTCCTCAAACCCCACATGTTCCACCTGAAATTCCCTCGTTTTCTATTTCAGTTAGAGGTACTGTCCTCTAGTCATTCATTCATCTGAGATTCCACCTTTGTTTCCTTCCCTAGATCCTTCACTTTCTAAAGATGCCCGGAGTGCCTCCTCTTCTCTCCAAGCCCAGTCCCACCTCTGCTCCAGGAGTCAGTATCACTTGCTGACTTTAACCTTAATTGACTAAGGTTTTCAATCAATTTTAAGAATTTTTGTATCTTCAGCACTTACCTGCCTACCTGGCATGTGGTAGAAGCTCAAAAATGTTTCCTGAAATGCATAAACTGCCTTTTTATCTAAAATAAAAAATAGACTGTGGTAATTTCTCTGCATAAAACCCTTTGATAACTTCCCCAGGCCTATTGGATCAAATCCAGAAGCAAACAGGGCCCTTTAAGGTCTGGTCCTTTTAACCTCTGTAGCCTTATCTCTTACCACTGTTCCCTCAAAAGTTTTGCTTTAGCCATTTATCTTTATTTATTTTTTAAATTCCTCATAGTTCTTCCCAAACGGGGCATACCTCTGTGCTTTTGCATTGATCACATCTTCTGCCTGGAATGCTCTCCTAGCTCTCCGCCCCCAAGTCACTCCCTCCCTCTTCTGAACCACTTTTGTCCTTTTAATACACATCTTTCTATTGCAGACTTCAGCACCAGATTATAATCGATTCCATGGTCACCCTCTTGGGCAGAGATCATGTCTTACTTGTCTTTTCATCCCCAGCACTAGCACTATGCCTGGCACGTAGGAAGAGGTCAAGAAATATTTATTGACATGAACTACCACACAGGTAGCACAAAAATCAGTCCTCAATGCCCATGTTAATCACAAGATATACCGCCCTCCCTCAGGATGTCTTCTTCTTCTTCTTTTTTTTTTTTTGTTTTTTAGAGCTTTCATTGGGGAAGGGGAACAGGACTTTATTGGGGAACAGTATGTACTTCCAGGCCTTTTTTCCAAGTTAAGTTGTCCTTTCAGTCTTAGTTGTGGAGGGCGCAGCTCAGCTCCAGGTCCAATTGCCGTTGCTAGTTGCAGGGGGCACAGCCCACCATCCCTTGCGGGACTCGAGGAGTTGAACCGGCATCCTTGAGGTTGAGAGCCCACTGGCCCATGTGGGAATCAAACCAGCAGCCTTCGGAGTTAGGAGCACGGAGCTCTAACTGCCTGAGCCACCGGGCCGGGCCGGCCCAGGATGTCTTCTTGAAATGATCAAAAGATCTTAAGACAAAACTCCAATGCTAATGCCAACCATTAACATTAGCATAGCTACCCAAGATGGTTTAACATCTAACATCTTATGGTCAAACTAAGTATGGAAATCACTTATTCCTGTTGTCCACATATCCTCCTGCTTTAGGTGGCTAGCTTCTAAAGGTAAGACTGTCCAGGTCAGTTATCGTGTGTAGCCACATGGTCAGGATCTTCCAACAAGATACAATTTCAGTACACTATTCTCAAGCCAGTGCCTAGATATACTCAGTACAGTGTGGCACGCAACATGGTCATTTATTTCTCATTCAGTTGCCCAGATCAAAAAACCTTAAAGTCCTTCTTGACTCTTCTCCCACATACTACATCCATCCATCAGCAAATTCTCTGTTAGCTCCATCTTCAAAAATATATCTAGAATCTGACCACTTCTCATCACCTCCACTGTTTTTAACCTACTCAAAGCCACCCACTATCGTGTCTCATCTGGATTAAGGCAACAGCATGTTAATAGGTCTTTCTGTTTCTGCTGTTGTCCCCCAGTAATCTATTTTCCATCCAATAGCCAGAGTGATCCTTTTGTAGGTCTTATAAACTCCCACAAGATCTGGCTTCCTTCTTTTTCTGTGACTTTATCTCTTACTACTGCTCTTCCCTCACTCACATCTGTCTAGGCACATTGGACTCTGTTGGTTTTTAAACACACCAAGCATACTTTGCCTTAGGGCCTTTGTACTTGCTATTTCCTCTGCCCAGAAAGCTCTCAACCCAACTAGCCCTCATTTTGTTCAGGTCTCTGCTTAAATGTCACCTTATCAATAAGGACTTCCCTAGTGACCCTGAAAAGCAAACACCACCTCTCAGCTACTTACCTGTTCCTCTATCCCCTTCTACCTTGCTTTATTTTTCTCTATATCACTACTATATCTCCAGAACCAGGAACAGTACCTGACACACAGTAGGCATTCAATAAATGTTTGTTGAGTAGATGTACATATAAAAACAAATGGAAAAGCTGATTTAAAAGAAATGCTTCTGAGTCACTTTTCTAGTAAGTCACACTCACTCTGATCTGGTGTCCACTGTACAACTCACTCTTTCTACCTGGGTCAACTTAGTGCTAACTTTCAGGGTGTATCTCCCTCCCCCAGTGCATACACACATGTACATACACACATACACTCAGTACACCCATTCACTTTGGCTCAGGCAGGAAATCTAGTCTCCCCTAACTCCCACATCATTGTCCCCTCCTCACTCTGTTCCAGTATCCATCTGCTCTGGGATTGCTCCAGATGTGTGACCTCGCATCTAAAAAGGCCCCTTTTCTGGCCAAGCTCTACTCTCTCAAGGACTTCCTGACTTTGGCTCCATCAGATAGAGAAATAAATATAGGAACTACTTCTGTTTCTTCCCAACAATTTTTATCCTCCTTGTGTTATTTACGCCTCACTCCTAGCGGGGTCCACTCTCCTTCTTACATCTTATCATTTACAAGACACTCCAGTGACTCAGGAGTTTCTGTTCATCAGAGTTCACTGGACAGAGATGGATGGAAGGAAGGAAGGAGGAAAGGAAGGACAGAGAAAGGGAGGGAGGTAAGGTGATAGGAAAGGGATGGAAAAGGAAGACAGACACACACTCTGGTTGTGGGAACAGAAAGGTTACTTGTAAAATTACATTCCTTCAATTCCTGGAGTAAATGGCTGCCTATAGGGTCTATCTCTGGGGACTCTGGAAACGACCTCTTCCATCTCCTCCTTCATACCCATCCGTTCAAGGATTTCTTTTAACCTGAGACAAAGTTCAGGTTTGGAGCTTTGTCTTATAGTTAGAAGCTAAGTTGTAATTTGTAAATACTATTTTTTAATCTGCTCCATGGTTAGGAATCCATAGATGCAAAGGACCAACTTAAGTTAAATGTGGATTTTCCACTGTCTGTGGTGCACCTAAATCCTGACTATCCAAAGGTCAACTGTACTCCTAAGAGATATAATACATTGAAATAAATACATTTAAAATCATGCAAAGGTAAAAAGGACTGGGATCACATTCTTAAGTTTTGGAAGGAAGAAGAGGAAGGGTGCTAGGCACCTAAAGGCGGTAAGTAGAATACCACGTAATGGAAAAAGAAAAAAGGAGGAGGCTAGAAGCTAAATTGTATCTCCTATCAAATCTGTTGAAGGTTGGACATGATCATAAGAGAAGAGAGAAGCTTGAAGTTGAGGGACCACACTTAAAATAAGTCTGGGCTGCAGAACTCGCACTGGGATACTGTCGATCACGTCAAAGTGCTTTTGTTTGGGGCAAGAGGAAAAGGGACACTGCATGGTGGACTGTCCAGAGAGAGAGTGTCTGGAAGATAAATGCAAAAGATTTTACGAAGTTTCTTTCCCAGAAATATCAATGAAAAACAAATTCTCTTTTATTGTTTTTTTTTTTGGCCTTGCCAGTCTAACTTTTAAATGATTTGTCTCTGTACCCGTTTCCACTATTGTTTTTTCCTCTTTAAAAATGATCAAGTCCAAAGAAACCTGAGAAGCTCTGCCCCCAGTACACTTTCCTGAGTCACCAGGGACCCCCCCCCTTTTTCTCCCCCAGGAAGTATTGGGAACAACTCTCATTGTCAGGCTCCACATAGCACTAATATGGCTAGCAGCCAGAGTAAAGAACCAGGGAGAGCTAGAATTTGGATAAATCTGGTTTAAAGTCCATCCTAGACAGTCCAAATCCCCTGACACCCAGGGGGAGGGCCCTTCTCTCCAGTTGGGCCAGATTTTATGCAAGACGTGTACTATGTCAAAGTATCAGTCTTTGGCCTCGGAGTCAGGTCTCCTGGGTCTGTTTCCAGCTCAGCCCCTGGGTGATCCTGGTTAATGGAGCTCTCCATCCCTTTTCTTCCTCTCCCAATTTAGACCCTTGACCTACCCACCTGACTAGAGGCAAGAAAGATCAGTGCAGGATTGAGAGCTCTTGAGGACAAAGGAGTTAGAGAAAAGAAAGGGGAGACTGGCACTAAACTAAACGATTTCAGAACTAGAGCCTTTCCCCAGTCTGACCCTTCACAGCAGGGTAACAGAGGGGTCCAGGAGCCTGGCCAACTCCTGTTCCCTAGGGGCTGTAGTTCCAGCCTGGCCGAAGAGCGCCATCTGGCGGCCGAACTCCCCCAACCTAGATTCTCAGCCCCAGTCCGAGTTCTCGAAGCTGAAGACCTGGGCAGAACTGTCACCTCCTCCTCTACGTCACTCCGAGGACCACGCCCCTGCCTCACTAGCACCTCCTTCTGAGGGGACTGGCCCCTAGTGCTTCCCCCGTTGAATTGCCGCCCTTCCTACCTCTCGCGCTGAACGCTTCTCCGGTAGAAAATCTGCTCCAAGCTCCCCCCATGATCCGCCCTATTTGTCGTCCACAGGGAGCCCGCCCCTCCCCCAAGGGAATCTGCCCCTCGTCCTCTTTCTTCCTCTGAGTGAACGTGCCGCCCCGCCCCAGCCCCGTCCCTCGCGAGTAAAGGACTTCTCTGCTCCCCACCAAACCCTTACAAGGGAGCCTGTTCCTGTCCGCAGAACCCAAATCCAGTTTACCAATCAGGACCCCCCGCTTCTCCTAGCACACAGATGACCCCCTCGCCCTGCCCCCTGCGTTCCAACACCCCAGGAGCGGGTCCTCGCCTCCTCCCTACTCCCGCCAGTGGGCGGAGCTCCGCGAGCCCAGCCCTGGGGTGGGCGGTCCGACCGTGACGTCACTTCCGTCCGGGCCTGGCCGCGGTTCGAGCTCCGTGGGCGGAGGGGTGGTACGGAGGTGGCAGCTGTGGGAGGAGGCGGCGCGGGAGGCCGAGGAGCTCAAGTCCGGACCAATCCCGCGTCCCGGGCCGCAAGCCCTGATCCTGCAGCGCACCGAGAGGCGAGACCGGCCGGATGGGCCGCTGAGCCCGAATCGGGGACCGGTGAGACTCGAGCGGAGCTGGGCTGCAGGGTCTGCGAGGATGGGATGGATGCAGGGAGGGGAGAGAGTCAGGCCCGCCTCTCCTGCTTGCCTAGCGGGGAGGCCGGGGCTAGGGGGGCCTCAGTCGCGGTGGGGACTACGAGGCCCGCCAGGGAAGGCCTGGCTGCGGCTGGGTGTAAAGAGGGGGCGGGGTGGTTGGGGTCATTAATGGGCGTAGGGCCAGCACTTGGGATTCGTATCCGGAACAGTGGCGTCGGGGGAGGGGGAGTATGCTTCTGGCCTGGGCTTTGGGAAGAGGATGGCTCTGAGTGGGGGAGGCAGAAAACTGAGAGGCTTGAACATTTTTCCATGGCCCTCCTTGAGAGAGGTCTGAAGGGCTCTTCTTTCCCTAGAGGGTGGTGGTGAACACCTGGAGAAGGGCCTCACTAGAGTTTGAGGAGGGTCAGCTACAGTATTTGGAAGGGACAGTGCTCTGAGAGTCCCAACACTGAGCGGATGTGCAAAGCCTGGCGGCATCCAAGTATCTGAGCCTCCACATCTTTACAGTGTTGAGCCCCCCTGGAGCTAAAATCAGGATGTTCCGCTTCATGAGGGATGTGGAGCCTGAGGATCCCATGTTCCTGATGTGAGTATTCCCTCCCACTCAGGCTCTAGAGCACTCATCCCACTCCATTTCAGGTCTCGGAGTAGTTCCGACAAACATCTGGGTTCCCACTGCTGGCACTGATTGGAACTGGATGGATACTCAGTAACATCTCAGACTTAGAGGGGAAATAGGCATCTGTGCCATGTTTCCTTAGGACTGTTTTCTTTTGGGGGGAGGGGTAGTTGACTACTTGGCCCTTCTGTCATCATACTGTATACTCACTCCACAGGGACCCCTTTGCTATTCACCGTCAGCATATGAACCGAATGTTGTCAGGTGGTTTTGGATATAGCCCCTTCCTCAGCATCACAGATGGCAGTATGCCAGGGACCAGACCTGCCAGCCGCAGGATGCAGGTAATGGTGCTGCAGTGTACCCGAGACCCAAAGAAAGGTTGGAGGGTGGTTACTAAAGCGCTGGATTTTTCTTGCACTACAGCCAACTTAGCAAGTGGGATGATCAAGGATTGGGCAAGGTGTCTGGAAAAAGGGCTTAGTGATCCCCTTTTGAGAGGAGGATGGTAAAAAAGCTGAGGCCATGGGCTTGGTTTCAGATTGCAATGATATAGGATGTGGTCTCTAATTTCTGTTCCTTCCTTGTTGCTGTAGGCTGGGGCTGTCTCCCCCTTCGGGATGCTGGGAATGGTGAGTCCTCATCTCCTTGTGTCCTTCCATCTCAGACACATTCTACACCCGTAGGTATTTCCAAATGTCCCTCTTTGGAATAGCCGTATAGGTAAGCTTAGAATCTTTTTATAGTGTTCACAGAGCTCTGGGTGTGCTGTGTGCTATGAGTCCTGTGAGGTAAAGATGCTAACTTATTGATTCTTGTCCTTCTAGGAGCCATACTCATTAGGAAAATGTAATTGTCTAGCACAGTTTGTTCTTTTGAGGAGGGAGGTGCAGTTAAAGGGGCAACTAGACATGGTTTTTAGAAAATTTTTCTTACAATTTCATACCCAACCCCTTTATAGGTTAGAGTCAGTTGACTTTGGCATGCTTCCTAAAGAAAGGAAATAGGGCAGTCAGGAGAAGGAAAATTGAATCAGAGCAGCCATAGAGACTGAGGAGGTAGGCGGCAGTCTACAGGAAGAGAAACATGAAGAGAGATACGTTCACAAAGAATGAGAAAGAACAGTTGCTAGATGTGAAGGAAAAAGAGAAAGGGACCACGTAGCCATGTAGCTAGTGGGTCATCTCAGCATTGACTCTGCTTTCCATCTTTTTGCTGCAGTCAGGTGGCTTCATGGACATGTTTGGGATGATGAATGACATGATCGGGAACATGGTGAGACTCTTGCCCCATTCCCTTCCCTGACTCTGTTCTCAGTGACGACTGGCAACACCTTGAGTCCTCAGAGGCAGGAATGGGGAAGGGTGCGTTAGAGAAGAGGTGAAGCTGAATTAAGCAATTGCGCCTGGAGAGCACTGGGTCCCTGTATCTGCTCTCATACCTGCGTGAGAAGCAGCGGCAACACGCTTAAGTGTGTAGTTAAGGCTTGCTCTCTTAAGGTTCTTCTTTATTGTAGAGGAATTTGGGGAGTAACGGTGAGTCCTGATGTTTTCTGAGTTCTCACATTTTGTGAGGAAGATACGAGCAAGGACAGGCAGCTAAAGTATGGGAGCCTGTCTCCAGAGGGGAGCCCCTCCCCTTCAGTCCTGCTATACCCTTTCCTCTTCAGGAACATATGACTGCTGGAGGCAACTGCCAGACCTTTTCATCCTCCACTGTCATCTCCTACTCCAATACTGGAGATGGTGCTCCCAAGGTCTACCAGGAGACGTCAGAGATGCGCTCGGCCCCAGGCGGGGTGAGTTGGAGGGTTTCTCCTCTCAGAGAAGGCAGGATTGAATGGCAGCCACAGAAACCCTGACTTCTTTTTTTAGGACTGGGTTGTGGGCGGTTTGTCTGTCCCAGGTTGGTGTGGCCAGGGCTTTGGAAGGGGCAGCTCAGTGTGCTGTGTTCTGCCCCATCTCAGATCCGGGAGACTCGGAGGACCGTACGGGACTCGGACAGTGGGCTAGAGCAGATGTCCATTGGGCATCACATTCGAGACCGGGCTCACATCCTCCAGCGCTCCCGAAACCACCGCACAGGGGACCAGGAGGAGCGGCAGGACTACATCAACCTGGATGAGAGTGAGCCTTCCTTCTCGCTCATCACCTTTCCAGCTTCTTGGCCAGTGGCCACTAGTCCAGTTCCTGTGAACTAGGAGATACCAGCTTTCTCTTCCTATCTCCATACATATTTCTTGGGCAAAGTTATGGGTGAGCCCCATATTCTTATTTCACTTGGAGCCTTGTTGGCTTAGGAGCTGAGTCAGGTGCTGGCAATGTCCTAACCACGGAGGGGCAAACTTTGTCACCTAAGTCAGATATTGATAGTAATTTACCCTTTTCTACCTGGATCCATTTTTTCCTCTATTTCTTTTCAAATAAGCAAATACTTATTACCTACTTATTGTGTGCTTGGGATTATGCTCTTTAAGTAATTATCCCATTCCTGATTTCTTTATCCAGTAGTCATGTCTTAGGCCTGCTAGGGACTTCCAGGAACGATGTTGAGCCCCAAATTGCTAAATAAAGAAGTTGCCCTCCCCCACACATCCGCATGCACCTACTTTCAGCCTTTTCTGCTGTTTTTCAGTCTTAGAAGCTTGTGGCTCACTCTTGCATCTGCCTCCAGAAGCCAGGTTGTCCATAGATGTCAGGTCTGGTCTCTGTGTCCTCTTCAGGTGAGGCCGCAGCATTTGATGATGAGTGGCGGAGGGAGACATCTCGATTCCGGCAGCAGCGTCCTCTGGAATTTCGACGGCATGAGGCTTCAGGGGGTGGGGGACGAAGGGCTGAGGGGCCTCCTCGCCTGGCCATACAGGGACCTGAGGATTCCCCCTCCCGACAGTCCCGCCGCTATGACTGGTGAGGGCCCTGGGCCCTCAGCCTCTCTTGTAAGTATCAGAGGGGGAGGAATTGTAAGGTGTCAAGCACTGGAGGGTGGTTGGGGAGTGGGCCTGTGCACATTCCTGTGCCATGAGGCAGAAGCAGCCCAGGTGCCCAGCAAATACTGCCTTTCGTAGTAGAAGTTTTAGTTGGTATGGGAAAAGAGAAGAATGCTCTCACTGGAATAGGGGTTAAGCCCCAACTCCTGGCTGTATGTTTTCTTCCTTTTGACTTGTGCTCATCTCTCTTCCCGTTGTAGGTACAGGCTGAGCGGCTGAGAAATCATCCCCTGAAATAACTTTTTCCTCTCCAACTCCCACTCCCACTTTAATATTAAATTAACAGGCAAGCTGGCCCCCACCTCTCCCTGGGGGTCTCAGGGAGAACCTTTCACTGCCCCCTTTACCTACTTTTTCCTTCTTTAATCCCCTTGCCATGATGACTCCACTTCTCCTGTATCCGCTAACTTGATTTTTCATTTTGCTGCTTCATCTTTGAACCTCTTCACCTTCCCCATTCTTCCCCTGACGTGCATCGAAGGCTTTTGTGGGGAGCTCTGGGTTTAGGGGCCTCCTCCATCCCTTAGCTACCCTGGATGTTTGCCCACCTCCTCCTCAGATCCCCCGCTGCAGGGGCCATAGCCCTCATCCAGGGCTGTGTATGGGGGGAGAGGACTGCTTCCCAACCTTTTCTCCCTTCCCACCCCTTACACATCACAAAAATCTTCCCTATGCCCTTCTCTGCCTTTATTTTTTGATTTGTGCAACTTGTAACTAGGTGTTTATGGAATAAAGGAGAATGGAAAAAAAGACCAAGTAGGGTTCTGGCTTTACTTTTGATCTTTTCTCTATTCAATTTCAACCCTCCTGTCTCCTTCTAGTCACCTTACCTTCCCTCTGTCTCCACATGTAGCCTTCATGACTTGAGTTCAAGCCCAGTACCTCAATGGTAATAACACTGGCAGCAGTGGAGCTCAGCTGGGCTAGGCTAGGAGGATGAAACATAGGAGTTATCTTACTGGCTTTCTCCCTTGCTTTTGCTGTAACTTCATTTGTTGGGGAATATAGGGCATATCTCATAGGTGTTTGAGGAATTTGCTGCCCTTTGTCCCTTGGGCCTGGTCTCTCCCCTGGACTCTGGGTGGGAACACTTGTGGTACAGGGCAGGAAGGAGCCCAAATAACCCTACGCAGGCCTTCAGCGGGGAGGAACTCTGGGATCAGCAACATTCTATCACATATTCTTCAGACCCTTTATCCCCAGTAATTGAGAATTTGAGCCCAGGGAAGGAGACCAGAGAAGAAAACTAACCTGGAACCTGAGCAGTACTAGAAGGGCATGAAGTGCTCACATTTCTCAAGACATTCACGCTTGTTTGATCTGGCTCAGCCAAATGGGTCACTCTGCTCCTCTTGTGAACTTATTAATCATGGTAAACGCTTGTGAGAGTCTGATGATGGTTTTCTCTGTAAAAATCTTTAGTTCTTTTCAGTTGGTAAATCAAAGGCAAAAAAAAAGAAAAAAAATTTTAAAAATCAAGGCTCTGGGTCCTCTCAGTGAAGGGAGGTTTTCCCCCATGTCATTGATGGACAAATAGATTCAAGAGGGTTTATCCAGTTCAATGAGCCAAGGGATGAAGTTGAGCTCAACAACCAGGCACTGACTTCCTAGTCCAGGGCAAGTTTTAAATCTCATTAAATAGGGCTGGTGAAGATACATGACCAGGGTCAAGTGAACCAACCCAGTGGCTAAAGGATCCAGAAATCCCAGAAGTCAAATGAGTATAGATAATCCATCTCCACCTGGGTGCTGAATTGTGGATGATGGGACTCAAAGTGTCCACAGCCCTCAGTTTCAAGTGTAATCTGTGCTCTGCGCAGATAGACATACTTACTTCCTCTGGGAATGGGAGTAGCCTTCATCAGTCTCCTGAGGCAGCAGGGAAAAGAGCCCTGGAGTTATCAGACGGAGCCCACAAGCTGGGTCCTCGGCTAGGCTCAGCTCGGCTCTGCCACCAGCCTAGCCATGTGGTCTTGGGCAGGTCATTCATTTCCCTGGACCTCAGCTGTGTAGGTCCCTTCTAGCTACAAAATCTAAGGCTACAATTTGTGCCCAACATCAACCTGGATTTCAGTTCCAGTGCCCACACTCACGGGTGTAGTTCTGAATGGAGGCTGGAGCAAGGCAAGGATTACCTTTATTTCCATCTAGGTGAGTTGCTAGTGTTTCACAAGCCCTTTTGGGTTCTGGCTTTCAGACACATGAACTAGTTTTCACCCCTGCCCGCTATTCTTGGGTGAGGACTACCCTTCAACCCACCACTTATTGCTGGGGTTTGTGACAGTGATATGTTGTGGGAAATTTGTTGTTAGCAGCAGCCACTAAGTGAGGTGCTCAAGAACCAGCTCCCTGGCACTTCCTGACCTGTCTGCCATTATGGGGTGAGGGCCAGGAAGCAGAGACAGGAAAGGAACTCTCAGGAGGGACTCTGACATTTTATTTCTGGTCAGCTCTCCAACGGCCCAGACTCATTCACAAGGGCCGCCCGCTCAGCTCTTGGTTCAACAGATGTTCAGAGGATATGGTCAGACTCACTTAGGTTATTTCCTCCCCCTAGAAAATTATAGGTTGGAAGAGGCTGATACTTGGTGAGAGACTGAATTATATAGAGGAGTGAAATTATGAATACAGACTGACACGAACGAGACCTGGGTCCACCGCTTAGCTATGACGGGAAGATTCTTAATCTCTACATCAGTTTCCTGTTTGTAAAATAGGACTTTCTAGGCACTGGTGCAGTAGGGACATGGATTCATACCTTAGAATTGTGAGAATTAAGTGAGCTAGTACAGAGAAAGCATTTGACACAGTGCATGGGATAAAAATGACTGATTTCTCCCCAGTTTTTCCTCAGTCTTACTCCTTCAGTGTTTTCTGTGGTCCTTATCCCTGGTTCCATCCTCAGGACTCCTAAAATACTTCCAGACTTCCAGACACAACCTAGAAATCATCTTACTGGTCTTGAATCAAACTAGCCCCACTTGCTGGTGTTCCTCTCCCCCCACCCCGTGGTAACAAAGGGCTTTAGGTCCCACTAACACTACGCAATGCCCACGTCATAGAAACAGGTTTCTCAGAGAACCAAGATCTGATCCACAGAACACAGTAGTCTGGTCTCCCAGCGCTCATATTCCAGTCCGTTTAACTCCACATACCTATCTGCCCTTATGCTCTCAGTCCTGGAATGGGGCTGACGGAACCGCAAGGCTCAAGGATTGCTTCTCTCAGGCCATTCCAGTTGGGCTAGGGGTAAGAAAAAAGCAGCCTTGACCTCTCTTCCCCTTTTACATCACTGGGGTCTTCAGATGGAAAAGGTGGGAGCCAGGTGAGGCTGCACTAGAGGAGGGAGATGAAGATAGGGACAGTTAGGCATAGGAGGTGATGAGAGGTGAGAGAAATAACCAAGGAGACTAGGGGCACTGAGAGAGAAGACTTTGTATAGCCGGTTCCCCTAAGGAGCCTCCCAACTAGCTTCCATCCCTGGGGAGAAACGGGGTGGGGGCACGGAGCTGTCGTGACTTGTGGGGAGAGCACCTGAGGGGCTGGGATGCAGAAGACGGGCAGAGCTGCTAGAGAAGGTGAGCCTGAAGCCCCATGCAGAGTGTGACAGCTCTGAGCCGTCCCAGCCTGTGTCTGGCCCTGAATGATACCCCGGGGGATCAGAGAGGCAGGTAGTGCTTCCTGCTCTGGTCTTAGACAGCCCCCCCCACCCCTCCCCACCCCGCCTTCCATCTCCGACTTGACTGTCCCAGGGATGAGATGATCTGGGCTGGCATTCAGAGTTCCTTGCCCTTATCTGCTCTTTATGATTCTTTTCTTCTTATCTTTTGGATAGGAATCCGGTGCTGTCCCTGGTTTCTCCCACCATCCATTCCATCCTCTTTATCTGCTCTGTCACCTGTCATCTGGAGAGCTTGCAAGTTCTGGACAATTATCCCCACGATATCAATGTTCTCTAGCCAGGGGGCGAGCCAAGTGTCTGAGGGGTCTGAGGCTATGACATTTGGACACATGAAGCTGGAGGATGGGACAGAAGGGGGCCTGGGAAAGGGCTGTAGAGGTGGGACTGCGTCTCTAAAAGAGGGAGCAAAAGTACCTTTGGAAAGGTCAAGGTGACTGAGGTGGGAAATGGTTTGATGAAAGTACACAAAACTATGTTCTTAGAAAACTACTGGTGAACTTAAAGACCTTCTGGACTTGGCAGGGAGGAGTTCCCGATTCGCAGCAAATGTGGCGGGGAAGGACAGAGCCGGTTCCCAATACAATAGCCCTTGATTTAAGCAAACCAAGGATATGATATAATTTTAGAGTTGAAGGAAACCTTAGAGATCACCTCTGGACATTCCCAAATATGGCAGCAGATCAGAATCAGCACCCCAGACCTACTAAAGCAGAATCTCAAGGTTGAAGAGGATTCCAAGGCATCTTAGCAACAATCACAGATACCATCTAAACTGGCTCCTATGTTACTGCAGAAGAAACAGGTGACTTGTTGAACATCATACAGCTACCTAGGAGCACTGTAAGAGCCACGACTCAAAATCCAGTTGACACAAATGATATTAATATGGAGTGATTCCATATTAATGATGAGGGTCCTTTACATAGAAAGTTCCTTGGTGAGTTAAAATTTTTAAAAAATTTATATTAAAATTTACCCAAGTAATAGCACAGTGTTTAAAATGATGGACTGCCAGTAGCCCAGTATGTCTGTTTTTTTAATCTTGTATTTTTAAATATACAGCAAAATTGCTCTGTGTACAGTTTCTATGAGCTTTAACACCATAGAGATTTGTGTTAAGCTCCACCACAATCAGGATCAAAACAGGTCCCTGTCCTGCTGCTCCTTTGTAGTCACACCCTTCCTCCAATCCTAATCCTTGGCAACCACTGGTTTGTTCTCCTTTGCTATAGTTTGGCTGTTTCCAGAATGTCACATAATGAAATCATATAGTGTGTAACCTTTTGAGAGTGGCTCTTTCACTCAGCTTAATGCCTTTCAGATTCACTTATGTTGTTGCGTGTATTAATAGTTCACTCCTTTTTATTGCCGAGTAGTATTCTACTATGTGTTTATAATCTGTTTATCCATTCACTTGTTAAAAGACCATCCCACTTTTTGGCAATTATGAACAGAGCTGCTATAAATTTTCGTGTGCATGTTTTTACATGAACATGTCTTAGTTTCTTTAGGAATGAAGTGAAGTGGGATTGTTAGGTCATATGGTAAGTGTATATTTAAGTTTATAAGAAAATGCCACACTGTTTTCCATAGTGGCTGCACCATTTTGCATTCCCACCAACAATGTCAGAGAGTTCCAGTTGCTTTGCATCATTGCCAGCAGTTGATATTGTCAGTTTTTATTTTATTTCGCCCATTCTATTAGGTGTATAGGTATTCTTCTATTTATTCTAATAGATCTCTCATTGTGATTTTAATTTGTATTTCTGTAATGTCTAAGGATGTTGAGCACCTTTTCATGTGCTTATTTGCCATCATTACAGCCCCTTTGATGAAGTGTCTGTTTAAGTCTTTCGGCCATTTCTCAAAATTGGGTTGTTTTTTCTTACTGTTGTTTTGAGAGCTCTTTGTATGTTCTGGTTAGATATCCTTTGTTAGATAGGGATTTGCAAATATTTCTTCCCATTCTGTAGCTTGTCTTTTCCTCATCTTGATGTTGTCTTTTTCAAATCTGAATTTCAAATCTGAATTTTGATGAAGTTAAACTTAACAGTTTTTTTTCTTTTGTGAAGCATATTTTTGGTGTTATATCTAAGAATGTTTGCCTAACTCTGGGTAACTAAGATTTTCTCCTATTCTTAAAGTTTTATACTTGTACATCTTATATTTACATCTCTCTTCTTGAGTGAGTTTTGATAGCTTGCTGCTTTCAAGGAGTTGGTCCATCTCATCTAAATCATTCAATCTATGTGTGTAGAATTGTTTGTTGTATTCCCTTACTAACCTTTTAATGTCTGTGGAGTATGTATGTCGTGATCTCTCCTGTTTTATTCCTGATATGGGTAATTTGTGTCTCTTCTCTCTCTCTGTGTCTCTCGTCAGTATGGCTAGAGGTTTATCAATTTTATTGATCATTTCAAAGAATCGACTTTTGGTTTCATTGACTTCTTCTATTTTTCGTTTTCAATTTCATTAATTTCTGCTCTTATGTTTATCTTCTGCTTTGATTATTTTTGCTCTTGTTTATGTACCTTCTCAAGCTAGAAGTGTAGATTGTTGACTTTAGACCTTTCTTGTGTTCTATTATGTTTATGTGATGCTATAATTTTTCCTCTAATCACTGCTTTTTGCATCCCACATATTTTGTATTTTCCTTTTTGTTAAGTTCACAATATTTTCTAATTTCTCTTTGAGCCATGGGTTATTTAGAAATGCGTTGTGTAGTTTCCAAGTGTTTAGAGATTTCCCTGTTAGCCTTCTGTTACTGGATTCTAGTTATAATTCCATTATGGTCAGAAAACATACTTTGTATGACTTCAATTCTTTTAAATTTGTTGAGGATGGTTTTATGACCCAGAAAATAGCATATCTTGGTAAATGTTTCCTGTGCACTTGAAAATAAAAAGTATATTCTTCTGTGTTGGCGAGTGTTCTATAAATTTCAATAAGATCCTATTGGTCGATGGCATGATTCAGTTTTATATACTTCTATATATTTGCTGATTTTCTGTTTATTTGTTCTGTTGATTACTGGGTGAGGAGTTTTGAAATTTTCAACTCTAATTGTGGATCTGTCCATTTTTCCATTTGATAGCTATCAGTTTTTGCTCCATGTATTTATTTTTTTAAAAAGATTTTATTGGGGAGGGGAATAGGACTTTATTGGGGAACAGTGTGTACTTCCAGGACTTTTTTCCAAGTCAAGTTGTTGTCCTTTCAATCTTAGTTGTGGAGGGTGCTGTTCATCTTCAAGTTGTTGTCGTTTCAGTCTTAGTTGTGGAGGGCGCAGCTCAGCTCCAGGTCCAGTTGCTGTTGCTAGTTGCAGGGGGCGCAGCCCACCATCCCTTGCGGGAGTTGAACCGGCAACCTTGTGGTTGAAAGGACCAACTGAGCTCCAACCAACTGAGCCATCCAGGTTGCTCCATGTATTTTGCAGCTTTATAGTTAGATGCAGAGACACTTGGAAATATGTAATGTTCTTCTTTATTCTTGGTAAGTTTTTTTGATATGAAGTTAATTTGTCTCATTTTACTATATGCGCATATCCACTTCCGCTTTCTTTTAATTATAGTGTTTGCATGGTATATCTTTTCCCATTCTTTTACTTTTAACCCACCTACATCATACTTTAAAAATGTGTTTTTTGAAGGCAGCATATATAGTTGGATCTTCTTTTTTAATCTATTTTAATAATTAATATTTTAATTGTTGCATTTAGGCTGTTTACATTGAATCTAATTATTAATGTTTGGATTTATTTCTATAATTTTTTATTTCTGTTTGGTCCTCTGTTTATAATTCCACTATTTCTACTTTCCAGTCTTTTTTTGGTTGATGTGGATATTATTTAGTATTCTACTTTATTGATTTTTTTTTTCACTAAATGTTTTTCTTTTTCTTTGAAAATCTCCTTATGTTTTCAATCCTGCTCTAGGGCAGGATTGGCAAGTGTTTTTTTTTTCTGTAAAGTGCCAGACAGTAAATATGTTGAGCTTTGTAGGCCCACAATATCCGTTGCAACACTTTGAATGCCATAGCATTAAAGCAGTCATAGACAATATGTAAATGAATGAAGTGTAACTATGTTTCAATAAAATTTTATGTACAAAACCAGGTAGTGGGCTGGATTTGGCCTGTGGAATATGGTTTACTAGCCTTTTCTCTAGCTTAGAAAATGTACTTTTTATAGTCCATTTGGAATTTGTATTTTACCACTTCAAGTTAAATGTAGAAACTTTACTACTGTGTAGGTCCCTTTGTTTTCTCACCTTTATGTTGTAGTGTCATATGTATTACATTTACAGATATTGAAAACCCCATCAGGCAATCTTATAATTTTCATTTTCAACTGTTATAAACATTTTAAAGAACTTAAGAGAAGAATAATCTATATTTACCATTTCTGTTGCTCTTTCTTTCTTGATGTCCCAAGTTATCATTTCTCTTCTGTCTGAAGAACTTCCTTTAGCATTTCTTTTACAGAAGATCTGCTGGTAAAAATTCTCATACATTTCCTTCACCTAAGAATGTCTTTATTTCACATTCATTCCTGAATGATATTTTCATTGTGTATAGAATTTTGAGTTGACAGTTTTCTTTCAGCTCTTTAAGTGTTGTTCCAGTTCCTTCTGGCTTCCATAGTTTCTCATGAGAAATCTGCAGTAATGAGTCATTGTTACCCTATATGAAATGCATTATTTTTTTCTGGATGCTCTTAGGATATTTGCCTTTAATTTTCAGCAATTTGATTATGATGTGTCTAGTCACAGATTTATTTTGATTATATCCTGTTTGCAGTTCACTAAGCTTGTTTAATGTGTATGCTTGTCTTTTGCCAAATTTGGAACTTTTGGAGTAGCCATTATTTTTTATAACAATTTATCTGTTCCATAGTTTTTCTCCTCACTTTCTGGGACTCTGGTGACAAGAATGTTAGAACTTTTTGTATTATCTCACAGGTCCCTGAGACTCTAGTGTGGTTTTTAAAAATATATATTTTTTGTCTGTTGTTTAGAGTGCATAATTTATATTGATCTATCTTCAAACTCACTCTTTCCTCTGTCATCTCCTTTCTTCTATTAAACCTATCCAATGAATATTTTATTTTGGTTATTCCTATTTTTCAGTTCTAAAATTTCCACTTGGTTCTTCTTTGTATTTTCTATTTCTTTGCTGAAGCTTTCAATGTTTCCATTTGTTTCAAGAGCATTTCCCCTTTCTTCTTCCAGTATGATTACAGTGCTTTGAAGTCATTGCTTTAAATTCCAATACCTCTGTCATCTTGGGGTTGTCTTTTCCCTGGAGAGTTCTTTGTATGCTGAGTAATTTTATATTTTATTTTGTATCTTGATATTTTGAATATTGTTTTGAGACTCTGGATCTTGTTAAAATCTTAAAGTTTTTTGTTTTAACAGGCAATCGAGTACTTTAGGTTCAGGCAGAAACCTGCCTTCCTTGTACTGTGGTACCAATGTCAGTTTTTCAGTTTGTGGTGCTATTTGAATCAGTCCTGCACATGTGCCATCCAGTAGCCAGTCAGACCTGAACAGTGGTCCACCCTGTAGCTCAGTTCACAAAGCTTTGGTAAGCTGTTTAGGGTCAGGATCTATGCTTGTGCAACTCACAGATGTGCCCAGGAGTTGACACACAACTCTAGGGGACTGTTCTCATGATTTCCTTCGTCTCTGCGATCTCCCTGACACTTTCTGGTTCTCTGGGGCTTCCCTTCCCAATCCTCTGGCCAAAAATTTGGGGTTTTAGTTTCTCTACTCTGTTGGGCATTTTCCACTATGTGTCTGGGCCAAGCATCAAGAGAGAAAATAAAAAGCGAGGGAATTTGCCTCACACTCGTGAGACAACTCCTGTGGTCAGAGATAAGAGTTCTCCTCCCGCATAATTTTAAGTGCCTACCCAGCCACTATTGCTGTCATTGTGCTACTGTAGCTACCTGGGGCTGGAGGTGGAAGAGAAGGAAAAAAGAAAACAACAGGGACTTCCCCCACACTCTAACCCTTAGGAATCCCTTCCTGCTCCTCAGACCTGCAATAGAGGGCTCCAAGAGCAGCTCTGAAAGAGCTCCTGATGTACATTGCTAGGTTTGGGGCTGAGTCCACTCTGGGCAATACTGGAAGAGGAAAAATGGTGAACTCACCAATGGTTTAGTGGAACTCTGAATTCTGGTTTCTTCCTCTCTGCTACCATTTATTTCTCTGAGATCTCAGATAGCTGTTCCATGCATTCTGTACAGGAACATGGGAGAGACAGGATGTGTTGTGCCTTCTCCACTTATAATTTGTGTGACCCTGGGCAACTTACATACCAAATTTAATATACCTCTTTTGTCATCTTTATAAGAGGATAATAGTTGTATCAATCTCAGAAGGTTGTTGTATATAAATTAAATGAATTTATATACATAAAGCAGTGAGAATAGTGCTTGAACATGGTAAGTACTAATACTGGCTTTTATTATTAGCAATTATCGTAGAAAGATTAGAAAACACATAGGCAAAGACAAAAATCACCCCAAACCCCATAGCATATATGAGTACATTATGGTTTATATTATTTCAGCTTTTTTAAAAAAAAATTTTTTTTTAAATTGGGGAAGAATGTGTTTCTCCAGGGCCCATCAGCTCCAAGTCATTGTCCTTCAATCTCTTTGGTGGGTGCAGCTCAGCTCCAAGTCCAGTCGCTGTTTTCAATCTTGGTTGCAGGGAGCACAGCCCACCATCCCATGTGGGAATTGAACCGGCAACCCTGTTGTTGAGAGCTCGCGCTCTAACCATCTGAGCCACCTGGCCACCCTATTTCAGCTTTTTAAGTCAAGATATATTTACCAATTGTTTGGTCAAATGAATGAGTTAAAGTATAGGATTATATCCCCTGCCCCATCCCCTAAATTATGCCCTTCACATTAGGGGAGAGATCACAGAATGAAACCTTTCTGCCTCCAGGCCTTCCTCCCCACTATTTCTCCCACCCCAAATGCTCATCCTCCCTTCCTTTTATTAGGCCAACTGCTACTTGCGCTTCTAGTTTCAGTTTAAAGGTCACATCCTTGGAGGCTTTCCTGACACCAGGCAAGATATAGATGCCCGTTAAATGCTTTCATGTTACCCCATAGTTTTTCGCACTTATCCCTTTTAATTTTATAACCATATACTTAAGAACCTCAAAGGACAGGACAAGTCCTCTCTCTTGTCCTATACTTAAAGTTCTGCATTTTCTCATCCCTCTCTCCCAGATGATGACCCTGGGCCTCCTTACCTGTTCTCCAAGGCCCTGCACTAGAAGCCTTTTCAGCACTAATCTGGGGAAGTCTGCTTATGTAAGTGGGACTTCACAGCTCAGAACTGAGTTGATAAAGGCAATGAAGGCACACTTCCACTCTATATCCCGGAGATTCTAATAGAACTGGGGTAAGAGTGGGGTCCAGGAATATGCATTTTTCAAAAGCTCCCCTGATAATTCTGATGCTGGTGGCTTAAAGAAACACTGCCTGTAATAGCAAATTTCTGACATGGCTTCCAATGATCCCTGCCTTCTGAGTCACTAGACTGGAACTGGTGATTGGTAAAAGTGATGGGATGTCTCTTCTGTGGTGAGGTTACAAAAGGTTATTTCACCTTGCCGATGTGGCATCTTGCTCTGAAGGAGAAGGCTACCTGGATGCCCTCTGACCAACAGTCAGCCAGGAAATGAGATCTTCAGTTCTGTCACCTATGGGGTAGTGAACCCTGCTGACAATCACTGAGCATGCTTGGAAGCAGGTCCTTCCCACTGGGACCTTGAGACAATATGGCTCTAGTTAACACTTTGATCATAGCCTGTGAGAGACCCTAAAGCAGAAAACTCAGCTCAGTTGTGCCCAGAGTCCTAAACCATAGAAACTGAGTTAATGTGTGTTGTTTTAAGCCACAACATGTTAGAGTAATTTGTACACAGCAGTAGGTAACTAATACACTGCCTAGACTTGTCTCTCTAAACCCCCTTTTGGCCATCCATGTTGGAAGACACACCTAAGAGGACTCTCTGATCTTTCTTTAACAGGATTTCATGAAATACTGACTGTAGACATTGTCTCTGCTCTTCTTGTGCATAAAGATGTGCACCAATCCAACTGCCATTTTTAGCGTCAGAGACTTGGCTTAACCTTTTAAACGTTATCTGTTTCATGTGCAAGAACTCTGAATGCTTCTGCAGGTAAGTTATCTTCCTCTTCCTCTTACCATAGTGGCCCAACCCTAAGACCATCTAAATTCCTGTACAGTATGGATCAGCGTGTGAGTGCAAATAGTGCTAAGGTTCTTGGCTGGGAAGATTTTCCTGGTGCCCTGGGCTTGGTTATACATGGAATTTCTAAAACCTGAACCAAATTTCATGGTCAAAAACTGAGCCCACAAATAATCCGCTCCCCTTCCCCCATGCCTTGGTAGCCAGGAGCCCATCTTTATAATTCAAAGACAAATTGCATTTCCATGTCCTTGGGGCTGTAAACGGCATCCCTGCCCGCCCCCCACCCCGCCCCACTTTGGGTGTTGAGCCAGATAGTCCCAGCCCAGCCCACACTACACTTTACAACCACCCACTAAAGGATGGAAACTAGAGAGGTCAGGGAAGTTATGGAACCATCAGCTGGAATTAGCTTACAGGAAAATGGGATACTAAGTTCAAGAGAAAAACGGGCACGGGCAGAGGGATGGGGTACAGGTTCAAAGCCAGGAATTAGCAACTTCTACACATTGGAAGGTGTGGGAGGAAGAAAGGATTTATTGCAGAGGTAGAGACTGAGAATCAAGGTGCAACAGGCTCACCAAGCTTGTCTAGAGAAAAACTAAAATGAGAAGCCAAGCGTGTCAACTCCTGAAACAGGGCTCCGTGGACTGGGCCCATTAAGTTTCCATTGCCTCTCAAGACAATACACTCAACCAGCCCACTTTTAATTGAAAACTCAGGATCTTTCTAGTTCTATGACTGAATACCTTTAGGACCAGTGAAGAGTGTGTCCTAAATCTCCACCTACAGAATAGCACAAACTCTGGAGAGCAGCTCAGTCAACACCGGGACCCTTAGAAAGCAACTGCTTCACATGCAAGTGAGGTGCTCAACAGTCCCTTACACTAGAGCTTCCCAATTCTAGGGAGTGCACAGCAACCCACGAAGCCAAGGAGATCAATCGTCTCAGGACACTGCGAGGGAAGCTCTCCCTTGGGCAAAAGACAGTATCCTGACTCCTGCTTCTTACTGTAGATCTGAGAGTTCTGTGTGATTGTGAAGTAAAACCTCAAGTTTACTGGCAACTCTTCCCCCTTATAATTCTATAAGGTGGAGGGAAACAGGCTGAAGTCAAGCTCCTTGAGAGCAGGGAATGACCATCATTTTGCATCTCCAGTGCCTATTACATGTTGGTGTCAGTAAGTATCCACTACTTCTAAATGAATGTTGAGATACTGAGCATTTTGTCCAAAGTCATATAGCCCAGGACTCAGCACACAGTATCTGATTCTCTTCTTTTTCCAAAATTTTGCTTTAGAGTGGATTGGGAATGAACCTTCTTCCCATCCACAAATATCAAAGACAGAAGATACCCAGTTCAGGGCATGTTTGTAGATAGACTTCTCATAGATTTATTTCTGTGTTATGTTATATATAGATTTATGTATATATACTTTTTTTATACAATCTATATCCCTTTCCCTTCCCCACCAATTTCACAAAAGGAAGTATAAATCCTTCCAAGACTGCCATCAGGCTTTCCAAGATAGCCAGCGCCAAGAAAAAAGCATCTCTCAACATCTCAAGAAACAGCTACCCTTCTTAGGCTCTGGGGTCATTGAAGCAGCAGCATTCCCAGGACCCAAGGGGAGGTGCGAGGAAAGGAAACAACTGTCGTGTGACAGAATTCTAGGATGAAAGTGTCCAGTGACTCCTACAAAGGCGGACTGGCTCCTAGAACTCTCAGAGTGGGAATAAAAGTGGCTCTGCAGATGCTGCCCAAATAGGCTGGGGGTAGGGAACAGAACTGGGGATTAGGCATGCAGGGGTGAGGTGGTACAACAAGGAACATATGTGGGTTATACTGCAGGCATCGCAGCCCCACCTACTCAATGACACATAATAAACAAGGACACATGCTGGCTCTTAAAAATATACGGGAGAGAGCATGGCAGCGAAGATAAGTAGGACAATGGGACACATAAGAAAGTCACATAAAACAAAAAGTACCAACAAAAACATGACTTGTACTTGCCTCCTCCCTAGAGAAGGGGTGATCTATGCTTGGGGTTGGGGAAGAGAAGAAGGGAGGTGAAAGAAAGGTCATGAACCTAGGATTATCAGCTGGCCAGGGGCACAGGAAGGCTCTTTGAGGACTCCTAAGGGGCAGGCAGACAGCTGGGATCCCGTATCTCCAGCGAAGAAACGACAGTCCCTTCAGTTCGACTTGGACCAAATCTTGGCACTCCCTCGGAGCCTGGCAAGAGAAGACAGAGAGGCTGCAGGGACTCCCCAAATGCCTAAAGGCGCCCCCATCCCCTACCCCCATGACTAAAGGGAGTGAGGGCAGCCAGGTCTCTGAAGGAAAAGCAGGGCACCTTGGAAGCAAGCAGGTCCTGCCACATTGGCTTACCCCTTGCCTTTTGAGGCTTTCTTGCTGGGCTGGCGCTGGTTGGTGCCAGCAGCTGGTTCCCTCAGTTCAGTCAAGTGTTGCTCAGGGTCCTGAGATGTGGCTGCGGCTGCTGCTGCTGTTGTAACTTTAATGGTTTTTTTAAGGTTGGCGACCTGCCAGGATGAAAGGAGTGGAAGATAACAAGGAAGGTTCCAGAACCTGACAGTCCCTGCCCACCTTGCCTGTCTGCTCCAGCCCCTGTCCAAACCCCTTTGCACTGGACAACTGGCCCAGGCTGCAGGAGCCTGGGTCTGTCTTGCTGTCCTGCCAACTCACCTCACTCTCAATCTGCTGCTTCAGGCCCAGCTGCTGCTCCTTGTGCTGGTTGGCACGGCTCACCTGCTCCTCGATGCCTGACAGCACTACCTCACAGCCCACACACCTGCAGGAATCGGGAGTGAGAAGCAGCAGGAGAGCTGTGATGACAGACTCACTAAAAAAAGATTCAGAAAGGACCCTAGATCCTGGTATCCAAACCCTTTTCTGAGTTAGGAACCCTCACCAGGGCACCTGGAAACCACCTGCAACAATATTCCCAGGAGCCAGAAGGACACTCAGGTAGGAGAAGAGAGCTATAAGGAAGTACCTGGAGTGATGTATAAGATGGGATTAGGAACTGAAAACAAAATGGGATAGGAGAAGCTAAAGAGAAAAAAAAAAGGTGTATGAATTAACTAAGGTTAGGGAAGGACACAAGGAGAAAAGCCAAAGTGGAAGAGGTCCAGGACCTATGGACAATCAATGCTGGTTACAGATCAATGGGTTGAATCCAGCCTAAGAGGTGACCAACCTCCCAGTGAGGATCCTCTAAGAGTACCACTCCCCTTTCCCTCCCCCAATTACTATACCAAGGACACCATCTCCTGCCTCTTGCCTCCCAACCCCTCCTCCACTCCTTTCCTCTCTGAGAAGCCTTTGGAGGAACAAGCTCATTTCCCTTCATCCACCTGGATTCCACCTCTGCAGCCCAGCCCAGCCTTCACGCCTCCAAAGCACATCTCCCTTTCTTGGGGTGAGAAGAGAAGGGACAATGCCAGGACACAGGTCTCACCACTCCTGTAGGGTTCGGGCAATGGCACTGAGGTCCTGGCGCTGGATGTCCCGCCCAATGCTGTAGTCAACCTCTAGCCGCTGATTGCGCTGGTCCAGGGAGCCACGCAGCACATCGGCGTACACAGCCTCAATGACAAGGTCTTCCAGCTGCCTCACGTTACGCAGGGCAAGGGCCTCCAGCAACACTGCATATGGGATACACTGGGGCCCAGGGAGGTCGGGCTGGGATTTGTGAGGTTCTGCTGCAGAGAGAGGCTTCCAACATTCTTCTTCCTTCCTTTCCCCAGCCTAGGCTCCCCTGCCTACCCTCCCCTCCTACTCCTAAATATGTCTTCTAAAAGGTTGGTTCTAAAGCAAAATAAATAAAAGTATTCCCACCTGAAAAATAATAGCATGAGAAGGACAATCTTAAAATGGAAGATTTATGCTCTCCTCCCATCCTTACCTCCCACACCACAGAGGAAGAAAGTGACCTCTACGTGGGTGTCAATCCTCTGGCCACAGCTCAAGGTAGCACTCAGACCTTGGTCAAGATCAGCTTGACATAATGGGAGTGTGTGGTGAGGGAGAGGTCCGGAGTTACTGTTCACCATTTACACACTGCGTACTTCCAAAGAGGCTTCTCACAATAGAGAGCCTGATTTAAGTAAAATCATGAAAACAACGGGAGAGCCTAGTAACAATTGGGAGAGTGCAGATGGGCGGGAGGGGGATATTTAACGAAAAACCAAACCTAACAGGAAATATAGAGACACTTCCAGGTTACATTATTTCTTATTCTAGGAAATAGAAGCCTAGTATTCCACCAGCAGACAGAACCGTGTTCCCAGCTCTGAGCGTGGAGGCTGTTTGGATGGGAATTTCTATAATGGGGAGGAGGGTGATTGTTGAACAACACAGTGAATGGCATCCTAGTTGCTATTTGGACCCAAAACTAAAGATGTTTAGAATTTGATTAAAAAATTAAAAGAACAGAAAATTAAGAGAATATTTAGCCTAAAAGGCTGCAGGTAATGGAGTTCAAATACAGACCTTGGAGGGACATGGCGGGGAAAGCAGAAAGAAGCAACAGTGTGGTCAACGGCTGTCCAAGTACAAATTCTCTTCAGACAGGCCCTTGTGAAGGGCTATACAAAAGGATGCTCTTTGGCTCAGGACTGGGGGAACTATCACTCACCTTGACTTTGGCAGCCAGGGTGACGACGGACAGGTGTCGAAGCTTATTCTTCTGAGCCTCTGTGAGCGGGGGAAGATTCCGGGCTTCAGCTAGGAAAAAAGGACAAAGTATAGGAAATTCTGATTCCCTTCTTGTGGGAAGGCCTAGCCTCCTTCCACTGATTTTTTTTTTTTTCAGTTGTCCATGCCAATTCAGGCTTGACCCAAGACTCTGTGTACCTAAGGGATCTAAGTAGGGTACCCCAGGAACTTCTAAGTCCCTCCAGAAAATGCCCTTCTCCCACCTCCACTACTCTAGAGCTCCAGCCCTCTGGTTACCTAGGTAGTCAGCATATGTCCCATAAGCAAACACCGTGAGCAGGCGGAACGTTGAAGCAAAGTCACTCTCAGCCAGCTGCAAGAATATGAGGGAAGAGATGACAGGAAGAAGGGCCTCTCTGTTCACCTCCTCCCAGCCTTTCCCTGTTTCAAACCCCACTTTCTGGCCCCATCGTTCGTCTCCATTAACTCTCCCAGCTCACTGAGAGGAACTGTCTGCATCTTTCATCACTCTCCCCATAGGAAGGCCTCATTTCCACCGCTAGGCCTTTGCTTACACTGCTCCCCCAAACCTACAATGCCCTCTTCCTCCATATGCCCCCAATTCCTACCCTAAATTCAGAGTTTAAAACATTCATAGCGTTCAGTATCTAACACACACACACACCCAACATTGCAAATGGTGTTGTTTGGTCCTTAGAGTGTGTTTAATATTTGTGAGTTTGATTATCTTTAGGCAGTTTGTTATACTCCCCTATTCACCAGACTCCTGCCTCAGCCTCACTCATCTCTGACAGCTACATGGCCTAGGCAGTCATTGGAATTTGTGGCCTCTGCTTCAGACCTGCCTCACCCAGGGGGCTTTCTCATCCAGGGCAGCCCACCTAGATCTCCTTTTCTATCACTGATCACTCATTCTGGCACTTATTCAATCAAACCCTACCTAAGGTTGTTACCTAAGAATGTATTTCTTTCCAACAGGATTATAGACCTAGTCTCTGGTATCCCACTTAGGTCTAGCAGAGTTAAGTATGTAGTTGGCTCTCTCAATAAATACTTGCTAAATAAATGATATGTACATGTATATCCATTCGTCTGATCTCTGTAACTGGGAAGTAAGTTTCAGAAGGATAAGCTCTATTGTCTCTTACTTTTCTGGCATTCCCAGACAACTAGCAGAGTGCTAAATATACATACAATATGTGCTTTTTCTTCACCTTGACTGAATATCTTTAGTTCCACTGCAGAGGAAAGCAGGGAAAGAAGGCAGCCAGTTTTCTCCGTACCACAGAGTGATCCCAGAAGGCTAAATCCGCTGACTCAATCACTGGCCCTCAACAATTTAACTCATAGTTTGCCCACATACCACTGTCATAGCATCTCAGGACTTGGGCTGGTGTCATATATCTTGGCGACTCACCCACCCTGGATTTTAAACTCTTAACTCTGCCACGTCTGTGTGAATAGTTCTCTATGCTGTGTTTCTAGCATCTTGCCACATGTCTTTATGAAAAAGGACAGCTTCTACCTGATCTAATTTAAGTGAATTAGCATATGGTGCAAAGAGGGGAGTACAGGGCATGCCAATCTCATGTTACATTCCTTCCATTTATACCCGACTTCACACTTTCTCATAATTTCATCTGATTTTTATAGTAACGGTGAGGGGGCATTATCAGCTCCATTTTTAAAAGAGAAAACTGAGCCCCTAAAATAAAAGTATCCTGATCAAGGTGACATGATTATTAAGGGCTATTACATTGGTGGAGACAGGCTGGAATCAGGTCTCCTATTCTGAATAACAGGCTCTTTTGCTTAAGAATATCGGGTTTCACAGATCACTTATCCTCAAAGGGAAACTAAGAGGCTTACTTGTGTACTTAGTACTCTTGCAAGATGCCAGTTAATCATCATCCTATTCTTGTTCAACTGAATGGTTATGGGGTTACAAAATGAGCCCTGCCCCCCCATTCTCAAATTCAAACTTTAGCCCCAAGCTTCCCTGTGGGCTATCCAGGTCAGGACCCACCTCTCTAACATTAGGCATATCCAGCAGTTCCCCAAACACGTAGACACCAGGGGCCTCCAGCACTTGGTGGATGAGTGTGGCCAGTGCTGCCCCCTTGGCCGACTTGGCCAGGAGCAGAAATTGCTCCTGGTTCTGCCCTGTCACCTTCACCTCGGCACTCATGGCTGCACTGAGCTGGGGGTACTTGGGCTCAGGATGTCTGGACCTGAAAGGAAAGAGGATGTGAAAATGGAGGTCCCTAAACAGTGGGGGAATGGGAAGCACAGGGCTAGGGGCTGATTGCAGAGGCACCGAGTCACTTCTGCAAAGAGGAATCAGAGACGGAGCAGTCTAAAGCTCGGACCTCGGAATCCTAATACGGGGCCACTTTGATGGAAGCCTGGCTGATACAAGGTTGCCACGCCCACCCTCCTCCCACACTTGGGCCTAACCCCAAAACCCACCACATGCACCCCAATGAACCCCAAAGCACAAGATGCAGTGGGGGAATGGGTGTCACATGGTGTCCATCCCAGTGACGACGCTACCTCGTATCTCCACTTGTGTCCCGCAGGTGCCCCCAACCACGTGACCTCACCCTCAAGATCCTTCCACGTGGCTCCGCCCCCTCCCTTAAAGAGGCCGCCCCGGGACCGCGGGCTCCCGCCGACTGCTGTGTCGTACCCTGGAATAGACTCTGCGGGCCGCTACCTGGAAGCTTCGTCTTCCAGAGCACGGGGCGGGACCGTCGCTCCGTCACCTCCGGCAGCTGTTCCGAGCCTTTCCTGCCACCTCCATGCAGGGTCGCTCTGGCCACTAAACTCTATGGATGACTTCCGGCCGCACTTCCGCTCTTACTAGGCGGGTTTGGGGCGGGATATTCCTCGCTCTCGCCTTCCGACTGCTGAAGTAGCTGTGAGCGACACACGCATTCTACTCTCTGATTGACTGTTGAGGAAAGACTGACGGGCGCTTTTTTCGTGCTTTGTTTCAATAAAACTTTATTGTTGGCCAGCGCTAGACGCTAACTGTAGAGAGAACCTC
The DNA here is from genome assembly GCF_004115265.2 of Rhinolophus ferrumequinum. Taxonomy (NCBI): domain Eukaryota; kingdom Metazoa; phylum Chordata; class Mammalia; order Chiroptera; family Rhinolophidae; genus Rhinolophus; species Rhinolophus ferrumequinum. Next base: position 23,931,101 of record NC_046293.1, on the reverse strand, counting down.
TGATCTCAGGCAGGTACCGGGTGGTTCTGTGTCAGTTCCAAGCTGCCAGAAATCTGGAGACCTGGCTGCACGGGGGTCCCTGAGGCGAGAGGAAGGCTGTCATGGGAAAAGAGGAGGAAAAACAGGGGGGAGGGGCGGGAAGCGGGATTTGAGGAGGAGAGTGGAAGGAGACCATATCAATAATAGAAGTTTAGCAGCAGAGATCATCTGGGTAGTTCAACCACTCATTTTTTTGAGGAGCAAGAGAAAAGAAGTGGAAAAGGTAAATAACTTACATGTATTGAGTCAGGCATCTTTTAAAATTTTATCCCATTGAATCCTCATAACTACAGCGTCCCTAGTGTGACTCCTGGACACCATCTATCTTGATTACAACATGTACTTATAGAGTGATGCTTTCCTGAACATTGACTCTTTTAATTCTTTGGGGAGGAAAAAAACCTAGGTGTAAGGAAGGCATGTATTATTATCGTTTTACAGATGAGGAAACTGGGGTTCAAGTCTTTTCAAACCCGAAATCATCTTTCCACTTCACCATGATACTTTTTTTTGGGGGGAGGGTCACTATTTATTTAGGACAAATACTCCACATCTGTGATTCTCTCCAGTCAGAAGTTCTTTGAGACGATGCTGACAGCCTTGGCCAGTCGGAGAATGGAGTCATCTGACTCACCCATCCTGTGAATGGCCCCACAGATAGCGTAGGTTTTAAACGCCATTGAACCTGCCTGTCACCTTGTCAACCTCAGACACATTCATCTGGATGGATGTATGGTCCTTGGCGCCGATGATATGGTTGCTGGCGGGGCATTTCTGCGGCACATACAGGTCCACGAACTCGCCTGCGTCGTTCTGCACGTTGGGGGAGCACCTGGTGCCACCACGACGAGTGTGAGCACAGAAAGCTCACCATGATACTTTAGGGGAAAAAAATTAACTAACATTTCTATACTGTTTTATATTTCATACCGGGTTTGCAGAAGTTCAGATGAGAATAAAAGTTAATGACGTCTTGGAGGCTTTTGTGTTAAGCACTGAGCTAAGAGCTTTACTTAATTCGTTTGATGCTTATAACAACAACCTATTATTGTTTCCATTTTCCAGATTGAAAATCTGAGAGCCAAGGAAGTTAAGTAATTTATATGTAAATGAAAGAGGAGAACGTGGAAAAAGAGGACAGTAAATAAGAGAAAATCATAAGACTGGTAGACTACTGCAGCTGAAGGGACTTTAAACTTAAAATTTATGGTCCACATGGTGTGGTTTCTAGAAGAAAATGGGAAGCAGAAATAGGAAAGGAGAGAAAGAGAAGAAAAAGAAGAAGGAGAAAGAGGTGGAAGAGGAGAAAGAAGAAATGAATGGAAGAGATGACACATAAAAGTGAGAAGAAATCAAAGACATAATAAAATATCCAAAGTTTGAAGGAACCAAAGAATTATGAGTTCAATCTTATCAATTTAAAGAGGAAAAGAAAAAAAATGAGGAAAGAACGAGAAAAGAGCCAACTATGTTCTATTATGTTCTATTAGGTCTTTATTTTTAAAACTTTTAAAAAAGTCTTTATTTTTTTTAGAGTAGTTTTAGGTTTACAATAAAATTGAGAGGAAGGAACAGAGATTTCCCATATAACCCCTGCTCCTACACATGCATTGTCGCATCCAGCGCAACAAGGGCAGTGAGGGTGCGAGAAGGGGCGGTTTGCGTTAAGTTTTTAAGACAGAAACAAACGGAGACTTAATGCAGTTAAATCTCTCAGAAGGCCAGGGGTCTGTCAGTCTCAGAGGGCTGGAGCCCAGAATAAGGCTGACTGAAGGTTTTTATTGATAGGTATACAAACACAAGAAAGTAACATTGTTTCTTACACGGTCTGTGAGACTCATACATCATAGTAGAAAAATGTTTATTCCAATCACCCTTTGTCTATAAACAGCCGAAGCACAAGGTCCCATGATGTCTAACCTAAGGTATGTACCTTTTTAGGGTCAAGTCTCTCATATTGTAACAGCTCCATTGAGATAAGTGAGAGAACTGATCTTTGTTGTCTTCATGATTTTTCTCACAAACAGGTGCAAGGGAAAAGCCAGAGCCGGCAACAGACTTTCCCAGGCAGGGGGAAGGGGAGGCAAGGCCCCTTTTCATATTTCTCTAAGGCAGCTCATTAGGGGTCCCCACTCGGTTCCGCCTGGCTTAGGTTGTATCTCCCATGAGGTATCTTATGTCTTTGGCTGCAAACCATCTTTTGGGGACCGGACAGAGAGACATAAGGTGTAAACACAAGGATGGAACAGAGTCCCAGAAAGGCACAGTCTTACAGACTCTTCTTTCCTTAAGGAAAGACACGGGGGGACAGTTGGCTAGGCTGCTGTGTGACTACAATGCATAACTTCCCCCATTATCAACATCACTCACCAGAATGGTACTTTTTTTTTTTCCAAGGATGAACTTATATTGACACATTATAATCATCCAAAATCCATGGTTTACCAAAGGATTCCCTTTTGGTGGTGTACAATAAGTGGGTTTGTATGACATACATCCATCGTTTAATATCACACAGAGTATTTTCACTGTCCTAAAATTTCTATGTTCTCTGCCTATTTATCTTTCCCCACCCCCCACTCCTGATACCTACTAATATTTTTTTTTTCTTACTAATCTTTTTATTGTCTCCATAGTTTTACCTTTTCCAGGATATCATAGTGTGGGAATCATACAATATGTAGCCTTCTCAGATTGGCTTCTTTCACTTTAAGTTTCCTCCATGTCTTTTCATGACTTGATAGCTAATTTCTTTTTAGCACCAAATAGTATTACATTGTCTGGATGTACCACAGTTTATTTATCCATTCACCTACTGAAGGACATATTGGTTGCTTCCAAGTTTTGGCAATTATGAATAAAGCTGCTATAAACATCTATGTCCAGTTGTGTGTGTGTGTGTGTGTGTGTGTACATAGTTTTTTACTCCTTTGGGTAAACACCAAGTAACGTGATTGCTGGGTCATGAGTAAGTGTGTTTAATTTTGTAAGAAACCACCAAACTGTCTTCCAAAGTAGCTGCACCATTTTGCATTCCCACCAACAATGTATAATTCCTATTGCTCCACATCCTGGCCACCTTTTAGTGTTGTTAGTATTCCAGAATTTGGTCATGCTAATAGGTGTGTAGTGATATCTTGTTTTAATTTGCATTTCCCTGATGACATAAGATGTGGAGCATTTTTTCATATACCTACTTGCTGTCTGTATATCTTCTTTGGTGAAATCATTGTTTGGGTCAAATTGTCTGTTTTCTTATTGAGTTTTAAGAGTTCTTTGCATATTTTGATTAATAGTCCTTTATCAGATTTGCCTTTTGCAAATATTTTCTTCCAGTCTGTGGCTTGTCTTCTAATTCTCTTGATATTGCCTATCTCAGAGCAGAAGTTTTAAATTTTAGTTAAGTCCAGCTTATCAATGATTTCTTTCATCAATCATGTCTTTGGTGTTGTCTCTAAAAAAGGCATCACCATACTCAGGGTCATCTAGGTTTGTACTTATGTTATCTTCTAGGAGTTTTATAGTTTTGCATTTTACATGTCCCAGTCTATGTAGGTCTGTGATCCACTTTAATTTTTCTGAAAGTTGTGTGTGTATTCAAAGTCTGTGACTAGATTCATTTTTTTTGCATGAGAATGTCCAGTTGTTCCAGCACCATTTGTTGAAGAGACCATCTTTGATCCATTGTATTGCCTTTGCTTCTTTGTTAATGATTAGTTGACTATATTTATGGGGGTCTATTTCTGGGCTCTCTATTCTGTTCCATTGATCTATTTGTTTATTTTTTTGGCAATACTACACTAGCTTTATCACTATAGCCTTACAGTAAGTCTTGAAGTCAGGTAGTGTCAGTCTTCCAACTTTGTTCTTCTCTTTTAATATTGTATTGGCTATTCTGGGTCTTTGCCTCTTCATATAAACTTTAGAATCAATTGTTGATATCCATAAAATAACTTCCTGGGTTTGTGATTGGAATTCCATTGAATCTGTAGGTCAAGTTTGGAAGAACCTGACAATATTGAGTCTTCTTATCCATGAATATGGATTATTTCTCCATTTTTAAAGTTTCTTCTTTAATTTTGTCCATCAGAGTTTTGTAGTTTTCCTTATATAGACTTTATATATATTTTGTTAGATTTCTACTTAAGTATTTCAGTTTTGGGGTGCTAAGGTAGATGGTATTGCATTTTTTATTTCAAATTCCACTTGTTCATTGTTAGCATATCAGTAATTAATTTTTGTATATTAATCTTGCATCCTTCAATCTTATTATAATTGCTTATTATTTAGTTCGAAAAGAATTTTTTTGGTTGATTCTTTTGGAGTTTCTATATAAATTATTACATCATCTGCAAAGACAGTTTTATGTCTTCCTTCCCAGTTTATATACCTTTTATTTCCTTTTCTTGCTTTATTGCATTAGCAAAAATTTCCAGTATAATGTCAAAAAGGAATGGTGAGATGGGACAGCCTTGCCTTGTACCTGATCTTAGTGAGAAAGTTTTGAGTTTCTCACCATTAATTATGATGTTAGATGTATAGGATTTTTGTTATTGTTGTTGTTCAACTTTTTATAAGTTTTAATGACAACCCTTTGAGGTGCATATTAATATCTCAGTTAACCTGTAAAAATACCAGGGATCACAGAAGTTAATTTGTTGTGGCGGCCAGATGGTTCAGTTGGTTAGAGCGTGAGCTCTTAACAACAAGGTTGCTGGTTCAATTCCCACATGGGCCAATGAACTGCGCCCTCCACAACTAGACCGAAAACAATGACTTGACTTGGAGCTGATGGGTCCTGGAAAAATACACTGTTCACCAATATTCCCCAATATAATAATAATAATAATAATAATAATAATAATAATAATAATAATAATAATTTGAAGGTCACCAGTATAAGTGGTGGAACTGAGATCCAAATGCAAGTTTGTCGGATTCCAACACTGTGTTAAGAAAGAGATGAAAAAAGAAAGAAGAGAGGAAGAAGAAAGAGATAATTTGAGATCTAGTCTTGATTCAGCCATGAACTAGCTGTGACCTTAAAGCAAATTGTGTCATCTGTGGTATCTCCTCTTTCATGTTTGCAAAGTGAGAGATAAATAAAATCCCCAAGGCCAATTCTGATTCTGATGTTTTATGGTTCTGTGAGAAAAAGAGGAGGAAAAGGAGAAAAGGAGAAAACAAGTGGAAAAGGAGAATTTGGAGAAAGAGAGGAGAGGGATAGACAAAAGAAGTGAGATCAGAAAGAGCAGAGACAGAAGAGGAGGAAGAATAGATGTAAGAAAGAAGTAGAAATGGGAAAAGTGGGAAGAAAAGTAAAGATCTCCAAGGGGAGGATGGAAGCTAATTAAACTTAAACATAACCTAGGATATATCGTTCATTCATTTGTTACTAAGTGACAGTTGTGTACAAGGCATGTGCCAGGTGCTGTGTTTTTGTTGTTGTTTGTTTGTTTTTAATTTTTATTGGGGAATGTCAGGGAACAGTGTGCTTTTCCAGGGCCCATCAGCTCCAAGTCGTTGTCCTTCAATCTAGTTATGGAGGTCACAGATCAGCTCCAAGTCCAGTTGCCGTTTTCAATCTTAGTTGCAGGGGGCGCAGCCCACCATCCCATGCGGGAATTGAACCAGCAACCCTGTTGTTCAGAACTTGCGCTCTAACCAACTGAGCCATCGGCTGCTCCAGGTGCTGTGTTTTTAATGCTAAGGATAGAACACAAGATGCACTTAAATAAATCCAGAGAGGCTGACTGACATTCAAGGTGTCAGACACATAATAAATAAAATATTCATCATGGATTCAAAAGGTATATATTGAGCACCTCTTATTGCCAGGCATTGTTCTATCTACTAGAGATATAGACACAATTCCTGCTCTCTTGGTATTTACATTTTTTTGGTGAGACTCAGGCAATAAATACATAAATATACATATACATAAATATTATGTAGAAAAACAAGAGGGAGATGGAGATGTTTTCTGTTTTATATATGGTAATAAAGAAAAGCCTCTCTAATAAGGTAACAATGGAGCAGAGACCTTAAAAAAAAAAGAGCAAGTCATGTGAATTTCTTTGAGGACAGTGTTCTAGGCAGAGCAAACTACAAGTACAAAGATGAGAACATATTTAATGTATTTGAAGAACAGCAAGGGGACCTGTATGGCTAGAGCAGAGTGAGCAATGAGAGAAGTAGTGGAAGAGACCAGAGAGAGAACAAGCCAGATCATATCAGACCTTGTGGGCCATTGTAAGGACATTGGTTCTTCCTTTGAGTGAGATGGGCAGCCAAGGGAGGATTTGAGAGAGGAGTAACGGGATATAACCACCCATATGTTTAAAATATGATGGCTGCACGGACAGAAGTAACAAGTCCAATTAGGAAACTACTGCAATTATCTAGGCAAGAGATGGTGGTGGTAGCAATGGAAGTGAGAAGTGGTTGGGTTCTGAATTTGATTTAAAGCTAGAGTGAACAGAATTTGCAAATGGATTAGATGTGAGGTGTGAGAGGAGAAAGGGTTAAGAATAACGTCGTACAGGCAAGCTGCACCAAATTTCAAAATGCAGATCATTTTAACCTTATACAAACTTTTCCTGAAAAATAGGAAAATAAAGGACACTCCTCAACTCATTCTATGGGACCAGAATTACTTTGATAAGCCAACCAGAAAAGGCAATACTAGAAAGGAAAATTATAGGTCAATCTCATTTATTAAGAAAGATATAAAAATCTTCAATAAAATACTAGCAAACTGAATCCAGCTATGTGCAAAAGAGATCAAAATCCAAGACTAACTTGAATTTATATCAGGAATTTCAGGGTAGCTTAATATTAGAAAATGCATTCATTTTATTCATCACATTAAGAGACTAAAGGAATAAATCACAGAATCATCTCAATAAATACAAAAAAGCACGTGATGAAATCAACAAACATTTGTGATCAAAAAATCTTTTAGAAAGCTAGAAGGGCACTTGTTAATCTGATAAAGGAATGCCTGGTATCACCAATTCTATTCAGTCTTTTAATGGGGATCCTGGCCAGAGTCAGAAAAGGGGAAAAGAAAAGTTGAAGGATTACATAAAAACAGAAACAAAGCTGTTACCATCTATAGAAAGTGTGAAAATGTGATAGCATATGTAGAAAATTCAAAAGAATCTACAAATAAATTATTAGAAAAAGAGCTTAACAAAATTTCTTGACAAAAATGTACAAAATCAATTATGTATCTCTATATAAACAACGAGATGATGAATAATTTTAAGTTACCACTTGCAATAGAATGAAAAATATCAAATACCAAGGTATAAATGTAAGAAAATATGTGTAAGACCTATATGCAGCAAATTATAATTTGTTGTGAGACATTGAAGAGGGCCTAACATAAATGGAGAAATATTATCATGTTCATAGATTAAAAGTCTCAATATCAGGAGGAAGTCAATTCTCCCCACAGTGATTTATAGATTCAGTACAATCCTGATCAAAATCCCAACAGCCTTCTTTGTGATTGAGTGGAACTGACAAACTGATTCTAAAATTTACATGGAAATGCAAAAGGACAAGAATGGACTCTTGAAGATGAACAAGATGGAAAGACTTGCTTTTTACCAAATACTAGAATATAATTACAAAATCATAAAAATTGAGATAGTATTGGCACAAGATAGATAAATTGATCACTGGAACATAATACAGAGCCAAAGAACAGACTCACATATATATAGACACTTGGTTTATGAGAGTTTGCACTTTTGAGCAACACATTTCAATGTTGCTGTGACCATTGAGTGTCTATATGAAAAAAATAAAACAAAACCCCTACCTTAAACCATATACAAATATCATTACCTACTATACAATAGACTAAATGTAAAAGACAAATTAAAAGCCTTTTAGAAGATAATATAGAAAAATATATACATGAGTCCGGGGTAAGGAAACATTTCTTAAGACTCAAATACACTAACCATAACAGAAAAGATTGATAAATTTGACTACATTAAAATCAAGAACATCTGTTCATCAAAAGATAAGCCACAGAATAGAAGGAAGCATTTGTAACATATTTAACTGACCAAGGATATGTCCAAAATGTATAAAGGACTTCTACAAATGAATAAGAAAACCCTAACAATAAAAATTATTAATATAAACTAAAGACCTGAACTACCACTTTACAAGAGGAAATCCACAAGGTCAACAAACATTTGACAAGGTGCTGGACCTCATTCATCATCAGAGACATGCAAATTGAATCCATAATAAAATATCATGGTATGCACCAGAATAGCTAAAATTAAAGTCTGAAAAATATTAAGTACTGACAAGAATATGAAACAAGAGAAATTCTCATATATAATTAATGAGAGTACAAGTAGTTAAACCACTTTGGAAAAGAGTTTAGCATTATCTAACAAAATGGAAGATACCCCATGATACAGCAATTCCACTCCTACGTATGTAACAAATATATATAGTATTATTACATATATGTCTTCAAAAGCAGACAGAAGAAACTATATTGTTAAGTAATGCACACATATATGGGAAACTGTTAAGAAAAGCAAGGAAGTGGTTGCCATAAAAGTCAGAATACTACATACCTTTGGTGAGGAAGAAATGGTGTATGACTGATTCGAGAAACACAGTCCTTTTTGAATACTAGCCAGGTTCTTTTAGTTAGCCTGGATGGTGGTTACATGAGTATTTTCTCTATAAGTATTCCCTTTGTAAGTGTTCAATATACTTTATATTCATGTCTTGTTTTATTTATCTTTGTGTGTTATTATTTCACAAAATTAGAAATGGGCTTTTAAAAAGCATTTAATTCAACACCTACACATGACAAAACCCTTAGCAAACTAGGAATAGAAGTGGTCTTATTTAATTTGATAAAAGTTATTTTTTAAAAAGCTCTAGCAAACACCACTCTTACTGGAAAAGCTTTGGAAGTGTTTTTAAAACCAGAACAAAAGAAAGATACTAGCTATCACTACTCGTATTTAACATTGCACTAACGGTCCTGGCCAGCACAAGAAAAGGAAGTTAAAGCCATGGTATGGGAAAAGAAAAAGCAAATTGTCATCATTTGCAAATGACATGATTATCTTTGCAGAAAATTAAAAAAATCTATAGAAATACTATTATACAAAAGAGAGAGTTTATCAAGGTGGTTGGCTCTAAAATCAGTATTACAAATCAACTGCATTTCAAAATAGCAGCAAAAACAATTTGAAATGTAATCTTAAAAAATATCATTTACCATAAGAGAAAAGCAATAAACTACCCAGGAAGAAGAAAAGATGTGCATTATCTGCATGCAGAAAATTATTCAAATTCATTGAAAGACATTAAAGATGTAAATAAATGGAGAGATATCCCAAATCCGTGATAGGAAGTTTCAATATCAAAAAGACGTCAGTTTGTCTTGAATTGGACTTTGGATTCAATGCAACCCCAATTAAAATCCTATGGAACTTGACAGGTTGCCTCTAAAATAAAGCAATGGCCAAGAAGTGTACAATATTCTTGAAGAAGAGTTTATTGCCAAGGCGGTGTTTGCTCTGGGGGATATCTACATTTATTTTAAAGCTATAGGATTTAAGAAAGTATGTTATTGCTGCAGGTTTTTAAAAGCCGACCAATGGAACAGAATAGTGTCCAGACCAGATCCATGTATATGTGCAACTTTGATATATAACAGAATTAGCAAAGCAGAGCTGGCAGAAAGGAGGGACTGTTTAATAAATGAAGCTGAGATAACTGATTTTTTATATTAAAAATGAAAAAAATAGATCCCTATAATACACCATATAGAAAAATCAATTCCAGGTAGACTTAAGGCTTCAGTATAAAGAACAAAGGTTTAAAATCTTTTGGAGAATATGTAAGAAAATATTTTTCTGATCAGAAGGGTTGAGAGTAATTTTTTACACAAGATACAAAAAGCATAATCATAAAATAAAGGGTTGATAAATATGCTGTCGTGCGGGGCGGCCTGCGGGGTCTCAGCTCCCGCTCCCCACACAAGAACACAGGATATGGAGAGGCCAAAAAGGAACACCCACGGAGCCATAGGTAGGGGAGTCATACCACTATAGTCTCACTGGAGGCTGGATTCACACGAGGTGCGACCTGCTGTCCACTTTGCTGCCAACCGACCGACTCCCCATTTGCTAGCTGCAATCCGCCTCTCTGCAATCCGCAATCCACACTCCGCCACTTGCTAGCTTAGCCACCATCTTCTTGCTAGCCCCCATTTTCTGCTAGCGTAGTCACAGCAGTTATATTAGTGGCCAATGGCTCACTGGTTACAGCTGACGGCCAACTAGCCACAGCTGATGGCCGTCCAATCACAGTTGATGGCCATTTACTACCCGAGCCTGCACCTTTCCAGGTGAGGACAAGAGCCTGGAAACTGCACTCCTGGCTCTGTCCCCACATATGCCTATATCGAAATTAAGAACTTCTTATAATCAAAATACGGACAGTCCCCACCTTATGATGGTTCAACTTATGATTGTTCCATTTTAGGATGGTGCAAAAGTGATACGCATTCAGTATAAACTGTACTTTGAGTTTTAGATGTTGATTTTTCCCATGGCTAGCAATACTCAGCTCGTTACTTTCACGATGCCGGGCAGCGGCGGTGACTTGCGGCTCCCAGGCAGCCACACAATCATGAGGGTAAACAACTGATATTCCACAGTGTACTGTGTTGCCAGCATTTTTTTGGATCTTGTGTTTTGTGTTTTTGCATCCCGTCACGTGTACAAAACACCCATCTGTGTCTCCCGCTTCTGGTGAGAAGAGGAAAGCAATTACTCTTGAGATGAAACTCAAGATAATTGCCCAACTGTGGGCTGATGTAAGTGTGCTGAGCACGTTTAAAGCAGGCGAGGCTAGCAGTGATGTTCGGCCGGTGAGGCGTATTAAACGCATTTTCGACTTACGATATTTTCAAATTAGGATAGGTTCATCAGGATGTAAGGTTCACCGTAAGTTGAGAAGCATCTGTACATCATGAAGAAAGTGAAAGGACAGGTCACAAGTATCTTCACAAAGGAGAAAATATTTGCAATGTTGTGGGGACAGAGCCCCAGAGAGCAGTTTCCAGGCTCTCGGCCTCACGTGGAAGGGTGCTGGCTCAGGTAGTAGATGGCCGTCAGCTGTGGCTAGTTGGCCGTCAACTGTAACCAGTGAGCCATTGGCCACTAATATAACTGCTGTGGCTAGGCTAGCAGCAAATGGGGGCTAGCAAGAAGATGGTGGCTGAGCCTGCAAGTGGCGGAGTGTGGATTGCGGATTGCAGTGAGGCGGATTGCAGCTAGCAAATGGGGAGTCGGTCGGTTGGCAGAAAAGCGGACAGCAGGTCGCACCTCGTGTGAATCCGGCCTCCAGTAGACTATAATGGTATGACTCCCCTACATATGGCTCCGTGGGTGTTCCTTTTTGGCCTCACCATATCCTGTGTTCTGAGCAGGAGCTGAGACCCCACCGGACGCCTTGCATGACAAATGTGTAAAACTGACAAAAGATGAGTATCCAGAATATATAAAGAACGCCTACAAATCAATAAGAAAAACACAAACAACCCAAATGATCAGGCATTTCCAAGAACAGGAAATTAAAAAGGCTAATAAGCATATGTAAAGATGCTCAACTGCATTAGTAATTAGAGAAATGCCAAATAAAACCACAAGGAGATACTACTATACACTTTCTGGGCTGGCAAAAATTAAAAAGTCTAAAACTACAAGTGCTGGAGACAATGCAGATCAATGGGAACTCAAATATTGCTGGTAGGAGTGTAAATTGAGAAAAAAAATTTGGCATTCTTTCTCAGATAATTATTCTTAGACCTCCCAACCTAGCAGTTTCACTGCGAGATACAAGCTCCAGGGAAACACTTGCACATATACTGGAAACAAATACAATAATGTCCATAGCAACAGTGTTTATAATAGCAAAAAACAAAAAAAGGAAACAAATCACAAATCCATCAATAGAATAAGTTATGTGCGCACAATGGTGCATTATATGTATTCCAGTGAAAGTGTATGAGCGACATGCAACAATATGGGTAAATCTTGGCAATGTCAAATTCAGTGAGAAAACAAACATGTACAAGGAGATATAATATAATTTTTATAGAGCTGAAAAATAAGCAAGACTAAACAACATATTGTTTAAGCTTATACCCATTTGTGAGAAAACTATATTTAAAAAACAACAGAATAATAAAATAAAATTGGGGAGATAGCGATTATAAGGAGGGGCAGTGCAATGGGAGGATGGGGGACGACATAGATGCAAGTTATTGGTCAATTTCTAGTCCTTGAGTTGGGTGGTGGGTTCACAGATATTCACTTTATTTTTCTACTTTATAACTAACATATATATTAGCATCTTGTGCATCAAATTTTTATATGTAGAAAATTATATTTATATATAATATAAATACATATTATATTTGTGTACGTATATTTAAAGATAATAAAGTCAAATAAAATACTAGCCAGCTATAAAGACATTAAAAAAAAAAAAAGGTGACTCCAGGGTTTTTGTCCTGATCAACTAGAAGAATGGAAATGCCATTTCTTAAAAGAGGAAGTGCTAAGGGAGGGGCAGGTATACAAGTCTGGGAGAAGGGAAGGGGCTGGGCTGGAGATAAAAGTTTAGGGGTCATCAGTAAAAATTATATTTAAATCCCGGAAACTGAATGAGATCCCCTGGGTTGTGACCATAGATAGAGAAGAGAACCAAGATGCGGCAATCGGAAAGACAAAGAGGAACTGGTAAAGGAGAAGGAGAAACCAGTGCGGGAGGACAAAAATTAGGACAGTATAGCATCATAAAAGTCAGGTCAGAAAGCGTTTCTAGAATGGGACCTGATCACCTGTATCAAAGGCTGTTGACCAGCAAATAAAATGACACTGACAATTGACCTTTGGACTTGGAAACATGGAGGTCACAGGTAGCCTTGGCAAGAGGAATTTCAGCAGGGTAGTTTGGGCAGAAGACTGAAGGGGTGGGTTCAAGAAAGATTGGGAGCATGTCCATAAGTCAGAATACTATGAGGATGTATGAAAGGATGACAAAGCCCTCTCTTCATTGATATGGGAAAATAGCAAAGATCCACTGCTAAGTCACAAAGGAAAGATGTAGAACAGTGTATGTGGTATGCCAACTCTTATGTAAAATACATGGGGGAATAGCAATGTATACTACTCTTTGCTTGTGTATGCATAAAGAAATTCTGGAAGAATACATAGAAATTAGTCACAATGAGGGCAAGGATGGGAACTAGAAAGATGGTGGACAGGGCAAGAGTAAAAACTCATTATATAACTTTTTATATGTTGAAAGCTTTTTTGTACATATGAATGTATCACCCATTCAAAATAATGAATTACAAATATGAAATAGTTTAAGTTATTAAAAGAGAAAGAGAAGGAATAAGAGAAGTGGAAGAGATGGTGAATGGAGACAATCTCCTGAAATGCTTTGCTTTAGAAGGGAAACAGAGAAGGGCAGACACTGGATGGGGAGATGGAGCTAAGGAGGGTTTGTTTTCAGCTGTGAGAAATTACAGCCTGCTTACGTGCTGCTGGGAATAGTCAGGTAGAGAGGAGAAGAGACACGCAGGAGACGGAGGGACAGGCATTGGAGTAAAGTATTTGAAAAGGCCTGGGATTCCCCTCAAGCCCCAAGGAGAGGTGGGGCTGGGATATGGTGGTGCAAGTGGGAAAGTTCTTTTCTGTCTGCTTCTATTTTCTCAGAAAAGCAGAAAGTAAGACCAGCTGAGAGTGAGAAGAGTTCAGAAGTACGCTGAACATTGGAGGACAGGAAACAGAAATTTATCCTGACAAATACTGGGACACCCCCCCCCACCCGCCACACACATACACACCAGAAAATGAGCCCAGAGATAATGATAAAGAAACCAGCAGAGCCAGACACAGGGAGAGAATTTATAGACTGTGGAATGTGGGAAGGTCCTCAAATTATCTGAAGACACATTTATCTATCACTCTGTATTTCATTGTCTCCCTCACTAGCTCCCAAGTTCCAGGAAGAAAGTGACGGCTTTGTTCCTGCTCTCCACTGTTTCCCCGCCCATAGCACACTACCCAACATGTAGTAGGTGTTCAAAAAAGAGTCGTTGAAAGAATGAATCAAGAATAGTAGAAATACATGATAAAGATTTGAAGTCCTCAGAGTAAAAGGCATTTAGACTGGAAGTGAATCACTTGATAAATCTGGCCCACACACATCATATAATGAGTCCTCTTACAGTACATCCTCAGGATGCACTGGGGTTCACTGGGGCCCAGGATATGGTATGATTTGTGCAGCCTGCCTCACATGGCCCGGTTCATATCCAATGTGCACTGTCTTTCCCCTGCCACTGGGAGACACTAAGAGGATAGCTCACGCACTGCTGTGCTGACCTCAGAATGAAGAACTCTCAGGGACAGGAAAGCAGGAGGGCAGCCACTGCAGATGCTGGTCAGCACAGCAGGCTTCCTTCCGGGAGGCAGGAGTGCCAGGCTAATGATAGTAATAGCACAGGGGATGAAGGGCGATTGTCTGGAGGGGCGTGGGTGTAAGTAGAGACTCAGCCGAAAGCACTGTGCACAGATCATAGGGCAGAGATCAGGGAAAGCAGGCAGATAGAAAGGAAAGGCAAGTGGTGGGCGGAGGAGAGAATGAAGAGTTCCAAGTGGGCAGCGATCTCAGGTGAAGTTCAGTAAGCAATAAGTATTAAGCATCTGCTATATGCCAAGCACTGACATAGATTACAGGGGGAACAAGACAAATGAGATCTTTGTTTTCTAGTGTATGTGGGGATGGGGGGCAGGCAATAAGCAGTAGATAAGTATAAGATCACTTCAGAGTGATGAGTTGGAAAGACAATGAAACATATTGACGAAATAAGAGTGGGCGGCTGAATGGCAAGAGGGAGTCACCTAGGTGAAGGGCGGCACAGAGGATTCCAGGAAGAAGGAATCCAAAGTGCAGGGGTGCTAAGAGAATGACTTTGGATGTTCTGAGACATCAAGAAATCCAATCTGGCAGGAACAGGGTTTGAACATTGAGGAGGAGTACAAGTTGGAGGGTCCCTCCTAACAAGTCAGATTTATTCCATTTCCAAAAGCCACTCAAATATTTTAAGCAGGGAAGAGCATGATATGATTAAGATTTAAAAAATATATATTACTAGATATTGTGAAGACTAGTTTGTAAAGGGCAAGGGCAGAAGTGAGGGACCAGCTAGGAAGCTATTGCACTATTCCAGATGAGAGATGACTGTTTGGACCAGGGTGCTAGTAACAAAGAAGGAGAGAAGTAGATGGATTCAGGATGTATTTTAGATGCAGAGCTCACAGAACTTGCTGGTGAATTAGACACAGGGTGAGAATTAATGAGAAAAGGGAAAGGGAAGGAAGGATGTTTCCTAGGTTTTTAGCCTGAACAAGTAGGATGGGGAACACTGGGAGAAAAATGGATTGGCCAGGAGAGAATTCAAGACATGTATTTCAGCTGCATTAGCTTCACACGGCTATTAGACATCCAAGTGGAGATGTCAAGTAGGTTGTTGGATAAATGAGTCTGGAGCTATGGATATAAATTTAGGACTTGCTGACATTTACATAGTATTTAAGTCCTGGGACTGGATGACATCACTGGACAGAGAATGTGGAAATAGAAGAGGGCCAAGGACTAAGCCCTAGGAAGCTCTAACATTTACAGGTTGAGCAGAAGAAGACTCAGAAGGAAAAGCCAGGGAGGGAAACAAGTGTCCTAGAAGTGCAACCCGAATTAGACAGGGTAATGTGATAGAGATGAATGGCATAGGATGGGGTGAGAGTGGGGGCAGAGGAAGCTACTTTTGATAAGAGAGGTTAGGGAAAGCCTCCCAGAAGAGGTGACATCGGATCTAAGTGAAATATTAATGAAGAGTCATTGTGAAAAGCCAGGGCGGGGGAATGTTATAGGCAGCGGCAACAGCAAGTGCAAAGGTCCTGTGGCCAGTTAAGCTTCTCCAGTTCTAGGAACATAGGTCAGGTCCAGTGTAGCTGGGTATAAAATGTTAGGAGGAAACCAGAGAGCTACACAGAGGCTAAGTCACAGAGGGCCTTGTCAGTCACAGTAAGGAATTTGGATATTCTGAGTGCTAGAAAAGCTGAGTAATGCGGCTTGGTTTACTTATTTTAAAGATCATGTGGGTTGCTTTGCTGAGAACGCATTGTAGCAGGGCCAGAGTGGAATCTGGGGGATACAAGGATGGTGCGAGGTCTTCACTGCCACCCCCACCTTGATCCCTGGCACTCGGCACTCTCCACCAGGGACGAAACAGAGTTGAGGACGCAGAGCATTGGGTGATTCAGAATCTCAGAAACTAACTAAGGTGACCATGGGTGTCCAAGGAGTTGGGGGTGAAAGGGCTGCAGAAGCCCGCCGTTAGAACCCGGGGAATCATACGGTCGCTCACCTGCGCTGTCCTCTCCAACCCTCCACCTGGAACACAGCTGGGCGCGACTCCCGTGGCGCGGCAGCGGGAGGGTTAAACCGTGCGTGGCCTACAGGCGGGAGGGGGAGAGGCGGAGACCCAGCGCTCGGAGCTACCGCGCCGAGCCCAGCCGAGCCGAGCGCAGCCCGAGCCTTGCCGAGTCGAGCCGAGACGAGCATCTCCCGCCGCCGCCGCCCCGCGCCCCGGGCGCTAGCCCCCCACCCTCTCCAGCGCCCCGCTGCTGGCCAGCCCCCCCGACGATGCCCCATGTCCCACCCGTCCCCGCGAACCCCCAGCCCAGCTCAGCCCTGAGCGCCCGCAGCTGTTGCGCCGTCGCGCCAGGCATGCAGGTGAGTGAGAGGGACCCCCACTCCCCCAACCGAGGGAGCCCGGCCCAGCCCTTCCCGACTCCGCGCCTTTAGCCCGCGTCCCTCCCCGCGCGGTCGGTCGCCGGGGCTCCAGCCTCCAGCCTCGAAGCGCTCCTTTCCCGCCGTGCTCTCCGTCCCTCCTCGGCTTCTGGCTCCATCTGCCCTCCTGGCGCAGCGGCCGCGGTCCCCGCAGCTGCCTCCATCCTGCCTTTGGCTCAGGCTCTTTGCATCCTCCAGCTTCGGGTTCCCTGCCTGCTCTCGGCGTTCCCTCCCTCGGAGTCCCTTTGCCGACCTCCTGGTCCTCGTTCCTCCCACCCCCCTTTCTTGCCGCTTTCCAGCCCAGTACCTGGTGCGCGTGCCTGTGGGAGGGGTGGGCTCTGGGCAACGCTAGTGATGGGGCCGGGATCCCCCACCCCAAGGCTCCCGCCCCACCCCCAGCTCGTCTCTTGCGCACAACAGGTCGGTGAGGCGCGAGGAGAGGGTGGGGGTGGCGCGCCAGCCTGGGGACTGCGGGCTTCGTGGAAGGGATGGCTAAAAGGGGTGCGGGTCCAGGGATCGGAGTTGACGTCGGTGGGAGGGGGAGAATGCACGAGGCGGAGAGGCAAGTGAGTCCAGGAGTCAGCTGGTCACAGATGTCCCTGTGAGCCCTTCTCCACTTCACTGGTTCGCTCCTACACTTCTTACTCCCTCCCTCCAGCTTCCTTCGCTTGTCCCTTTCTCCTTTCTTCCCACCAAGCCCCCATCCCTATCTCTTCCCATAGCTCCATATCACTTTACCTTGGAAGAAACAATTTCCAGCTCCTCCATCTTTGCAGTTCCCATCCCTTCCTCTTCTCATTTTGTCCTCAGTATTATGCTCTGTCCTTTCCCATTTCCTTTCTCCCCTACCCTGCTCTTCTGGACCCCTTTCTCCCTTCCCCTTTTCTCTCTCTACTTCCCTTCCTGCCTGGACCTTTCCTTCCTTCTCCTCCTGCCATTCCCCCTCCTTCCCCTGCTCCTGTGATCCCTTCGCCTCAGTTTCCCTCCCTGACCTTTAACTTACTCTGTTCTCCCTTCAGCATCCTCTAAGCTCCCAGTCTTCTGTACCCGCCCCCCTTGCCAGGCCTTTCTTTTTCAGGACTGACTCCTGTGCCTCACCCTATGCGTGCGTGCTGTCTGCTTCCTCTTCACCCTTCTCCTCCTCCCAGTTCACTCTTAACTCACCTTCCCTTTCTGGGCCCTTCACCCCTTCACATCTCCCCACTGTCCACTTCCCTATTCCCTTCCCCAGATTTTCCCATCTTATTCCCATTATTCTCTGAGAGCACTTAATGTACAAATTTGGAACCCAGAAACCACAGGACACAGGGTGTCATATCTTCATTCACTCTGGGGAGCCTGGTCCCCCTGGATCCACCACCCTCAACCCTGAGAACATGTCCTTCCTCTTTCAAAGCCAATCATCCCAGTTCTCCCAGGACTCTTTACCCAAGGGAGCTATTAGGTTGGTGCAAAAGTAATTGCTGTTTTAAAGGTTAAACATAATTGTGTAAACCGTAATTACTTTTGCACCGACCTAATACATGTGAGTGGGTGGCCTCTCTCCAACTCCACCTCCCTTCAGAAGGCACCTATGTCTTTGGATGATTAAACATTGAGCAAAAGTGATATTCTGTAGTTTTTCTCCCAGCCACCTCTCTCTTTCACCAGCTCTTTCCTTTCATCTCTCCATCTCCTCTTCCCTTTCTCCTGAAGATGTAGATTCCTGGGGCCAATCATAAGAGAAATGCCTGGGACTACAAGTGAGTTGGACAGGCTGGGATCCTCCCCTCTGCACACGCCACACATACATTCACACACTCACTCAGATTGATTTCCTCTTCCCTCCCCCTCTGTCAGGCTCCCTCCCTAGCTGTAGGTGCTCAAGGAATCACAAGGTTCTTGGCTCTAAATTAAGATCCAAGAAAAGCTTGGAGCTGTGGGCCAAGGAAGTGAGAAGGAAGCCAGCTTTAGAAGTGAGAGTAGACCCTGGGGTGGCGAGGTCACAGGGACCTGGAGAGTTGTAGAGAGGGGCTGGGGGCCAGATTGGGAGCCACTCTGGGAGTTTTTCCCCCAAAGGATGTTCAGCAGCAGTGCCTCTATAGCTGGCAGTCAGCAGCCTGGGAGGGGACCTGGGGGTAGAATCTGTGGACAAAGGAGCTGGGGAAGTACCCAGGGCAGGGTGGGGATGACGACTCCCTCTCTCCCCCAGTAAAGGCTAAAAATCTGGGTCACAGCTGAGGAAGATCTCCGACATGGAGTCCAGGATGTGGTAAGTTTGGCACAGCAGAGGGAGCTTGGAGGTCACTTTCCCTGAGGTCTTGGTCCTTTCTCCCCAGGCCCACCCAGGGCCTCCCATCCTCAGGGCTACACCCTAGGAAGATAGGAAATGAGGCTGAGTCTTCCCAAGGCCCACCTGCTTTTGGAGAGACCTGGAGGGAGGTAGCTGGGGATTTCCAGTATGAGCCTGTCTTCCCCACACACAGCCCCCAAATGGGCTTCTGTCTCACCCTTTTTTCTCCCTTCTTGCAGGCCTGCACTGCTGCTGTCCCACCTTATCCCTCTCTGGCCACTGTTGTTGCTGCCCCTCCCGCCACCTGCTCAAGGCTCCTCCTCCTCTTCCCCTCGAACCCCACCAGCCCCTGCCCGTCCCCCATGTGCCCGGGGAGGCCCCTCGGCCCCACGTCATGTGTGCGTGTGGGAGCGGGCACCCCCACCAAGCCGATCCCCTCGGGTCCCAAGATTAAGGCGGCAAGTCCTGCCTGGCACTGCGCCCCCTGCAACCCCATCAGGCTTTGAGGAGGGGCCACCCTCATCCCAGTACCCCTGGGCTATTGTATGGGGCCCTACGGTGTCTCGAGAGGATGGGGGGGACCCCAACTCTGCCAATCCTGGATTCCTGCCCCTGGACTATGGTTTTGCAGCCCCTCATGGGCTGGCTACCCCACACCCCAACTCAGACTCCATGCGGGGTGATGGAGATGGGATCATCCTTAGAGAAGCACCTGCCACCCTGCGGCCATTCTTGTTTGGGGGCCGTGGGGAAGGTGAGTGGGAATGGAAGAGGCTGGTAGGGATATGAGGGTGGGGAGGCTGGTTGAAGACTCAAAGGACAGCAACAGAGAGCTTGTCTCTTAGCTCCTTCCGCAAATGTGTCAGGCACTAGCTGGCACAGGAGGCAGAGATGAAGATGTGTCTGAGTCCTCGAGGAGCTCAGGTCCACTGGAGAAGACAGATGTGTAAACACTTGTGGATGTCAGTGCAATAAGTGCTTGACCAGAGGCGCATACAGCATGGTTTTAAGAAAAGGGAGAGACTGCTTCTGCCTAGGGATCAGGACATCTGTCAAGAATTGACATATGAGCTGGACCTTGAAAACTGAGTGGGTGTAGTCCATGCAGAGGAACACCATGGATGAAAGACCTCCAGGGTGACATCTAGGCTCAGGGACAGCAGAGACAGGGCTAGTGGTTTGGGGGCAAGACCAGGGCCGAGATGGACATTTCCACCTCCTGGTTACAGAGGGCTTCTCTCTCACCTTGGAGCCCCCTCCTCATCACATGTATACAGAAGGTTTGAGAAAGTGGACAAGGATTCTGGAGGAGAACAGCTGAAAACTCTGGGGGAAGCTGATGGATAGAATAAAGGGCGGGGCCTCCAAAAAGAACTGGGCAATGTGTATTCAAGTGGCAGCCTTCCTCAAGCTTACCAAACCTGCAGCCTAGCTCTACTCTGGTTCCTTCCACCTCAAGCCTCCCTAAAACTTTCTTCCCACCCCAATCAGGTGTGGACCCCCAGCTCTATGTCACAATTACCATCTCCATCATTATTGTTCTCGTGGCCACTGGCATCATCTTCAAATTCTGGTAAGCTGGGGGCAGGAGGGTGCTGGCAGATGGGGAGTGAATGAAATGTTTGGCTGGAAGGAGGGAAGGAGCAAGCGCGGCAATTTTGCTGGGGGTGGGATAGGAAATGTTGGAGTAAAGCAAGACCATAGAGAAAGGTGGTAAGGATTTGGGTGGGGGGAAAGTGGAAAATCCTTCTCCCAGGGAAACACAAGGAAAATTGGAGAGGTAGGGGATCATTTATGTGCACTGAGGGCTTTGGTGGGTATCCCTTGTTTCCATTTCCTCCAAGACACAGAAAACTGACCCAGTCTTCATAGCCCTTTCTTAGGTTTGCCTGGGGAGGAAGGAGCAAATCTGGAGAGCTTTCTTTGCACGCATTTAATAATGGGTCAGAGATGAAGATACATTAGTCCTTCACACTTCACCGAGAGAATCATCAGACTAAGGTGTCCAGGTCATTAGCTGACTTTGAACTAGAACTAAACTTGCCAAAGCACCTACTGAGGAGAGAGATGGCTCTTCTGGGTATGCATGGCAGAGTAGCCCATTCTGGGTGACTCTACCTGTTGGTGGGGAGGAGGTACTAATTCTGTGGATCGCAACTAGGATGGGAAGATGGTTTAGATCCTGGAGCCCCAGTGGGATGGGGCAGGTGAAGTAAGTGGCTTTATGAACACACGGTCTCAGGAGATTTGGTGTAGGGAACTGTTAGAGGCCAGCTTCTCTGCTGTAGGATGTCAGGGGTTCCTGAGGGAGGCTAGGGGTGACCAGCCCTGCAGGCCCAGGATGGTGGCTTCTTAAGTGTGTGAGAGAACCTCTCTCCTTCTTTCACTAGCTGGGACCGCAGCCAGAAGCGGCGCAGGCCCTCAGGACAGCAAGGTGCCCTGAGGCAGGAGGAGAGCCAGCAGCCACTGACAGACCTGTCCCCAGCTGGGGTCACTGTGCTGGGGGCCTTTGGGGACTCACCTAGCCCCACCCCTGACCATGAGGAGCCCCGAGGGGGACCCCGGCCTGGGATGCCCCAGCCCAAGGGGGCTCCAGCCTTCCAGTTGAACCGGTGAGGGCCCAGGGCAAAAGGAAGGGGGGGCGGTTGGCCATTTAGTTCTCTGGAGCTGTGGTTGGGGGCACTTCCTCCTGGGTGGGTGGGGAAAAGGTAGGCCTGGCCCTTCCAGAGTCCCTGGCTCTCCTTCCCGGCTTGGTCCCTGGCCCTATCAAAGGGCCTGTACCCCTCCTCTCTGGGGGGACCCTTCCTTCTCCTGCTCTCTGTGGATCTATGTCCTGTTTTCATGCTGCCATTTAACTCCAACTCTGCCCTCTTAACCTTGATTCCCTTTCTTTGTCTTGGACTTCCCTTTTGATTCTGGCTTACCCCTTGGTTCCTGACTGTGCCCTTTCCCTCTTCCTCTCAGGATTCCCCTGGTGAATCTGTGATGCTCCCCCAATGTTGGGGTGCCGCCAAGCAGGAGGCCAAGGGGCCAGCACAGCCCCCATCCCACTGAGGGTGGGGCAGCTGTGGGAGCTGGAGCTGCAGGCGCTCCTGGCTCCTGCCCTTGCACACCAACCTGGAACACTCACTGGCCCCATAGGCAATCATACCTGCTCACCCTCCTTTAAGTGGGGACCTCACATATTTGTGGCTCTGGTCCCCCATCCCCACCCTTGCACACTCACATGAAAGCCTTGCACACTCACCTCCACCCTCACGGGTCATTGCACACACTCATGCTCTTGTGCAGCCAGTCTTCTGTATCCTCTCCCCGTCCACCTGTCTCCCCTCGTGGATCCCTCATATTCTCCTTTTTGTTTCACTTTTCACTTTCTCTTCTTCCCACATTCCAAGCTCAGCTCAGTCACTCAGTGGTCTGTGGGTGACTTTACCATTTCCTCTCTCATGCATTTCCTGGCCCCATGTTGTGGTGTTGCCTGTCGTGCCCACGCTGTCCCTCATGAACACCCACTGATCTAGTTACTGTGGCTCCTGCATGCTGCCCCAGAGGTGGGTGGGAGGTGAGCTGGGGGCTCCTGGTGCCCCCTCTGTCATGGTCCCATCCTGTTCCATGTCATGTGTTTCACAGTGTCCCCAATCCACTCCACGGGCACTCTCATTACCCTGAGGGCTACTCCATAGGAATGAGGGTAGTGAGGCCCCACACTTTTCCCCTCCCCCACTGCTCAAGTATTGTCTGGGAGATGGGTTTTGGGGAAGTCACCTGCTGCACTACCTGGGAAAGGGGCTCCCATTGTCCCTTCCCTTCCTCCGAAGTCTTTTGTCTTGTCTGTCCTGCCTGTCTCTGTGTGACACTCTCTGGAATTCAGAGCCCCCCCCACCCCAGCCAGTCTTCCCAGCCTCCCTGAGGGCCTCCCTAATTCCAGAGGCTGCCAGGGACTGGAGCCAGCTGGTTCAAGGCCATGGGGAGCTCTACCTTCCCATCTACCCCTCCCCTTCCCGGGCTCCCTCTCATCCCTCTCACCTTCCCTCCTTTGTTCTTCCACTCTCCCTCCTTTTGCCTCCTCACCCCAGGTTTGTCTCTACTTCTCATCGTTTCTCCCACCTTCCTTCTTTCTTCCTCTTACCTGGCTCCTATGCTGTGATATATATTTTTGTATTATCTCTTTCTTCTTGTGGTGATAATCTTGAATTCTTGTGGGATGTAAGTTTCAAAATTTTCAAATAAAGCCTTTGCAAGATACCTGAGTCCCTGGTTCTGCCTTGTGAGCCCTGGAGAGGACGGAAGAAGGGGAGATGGACAACCAAGAGGGAGGAAGAGAAGGATGAGCAGGGAGAATCCCTCCAGACCCCATGTGACCTGGAGTTAGGATTCTGTGGGTGTAACTTGGGACCAAATGGAAGGAAGAGAAACTAAGGGAGCAGCGGGAGCAAGAGAAACTGGAAGAGTGGCTTGCTTGCTACTTGCCAGTGAAGGTCAAGACAGACCATGCAAAAGGAGACAGAAATAAAATTACATAGAAGGACGGGCAGTGGAGCAAGCAAGAAAAGGAGAAGAGAGAGCTGATAAGATAGATGGAAGGTGAAGGGTGAAAGAGGAGGAAAATGGAGCAATAGGAAAGAGATGAGAGAGAGCCACAGGAAAGAGACTGCTCTGCTTGGTTTATTTTCAGTCACGCTCCCTAACCTGCCCCCACCCACAGCTGCCCCCGCCAAAGCTATGCAGCATTAGAAGCCCTGTGGTTAACTCTCATTAGCTTTCCCCACTCTGCCCTCTCTGACAAGGTGTGGGGGTGGAATCAAGGGGTGCATTTGGGGCGGGAACAGTCACCTCTGAGCCCCCAATTCTAGGTTTGGATCTTGTAACAGCCCTGCAAAAGCCTACACATCAACCTCTCAGCTGTTGCTAGGCTCTGTTGCCATGGTAACGGCCCAGGTCCCATTTCTCCCCCCACCCCCATCTGTGCCCCACTTGCTCCCTTGAAATGGGGAGCTCCAGGAGGAGAGGAGACTGTAATTTGCAAGAAGGCAGTCTAGGCTGCCCTGGGCTGTATATGCCTCCATGTGTTTATCTTTGCAGCTTGAATGAGGAATGTACATGGATTGGTAGGTATG
This sequence comes from Rhinolophus ferrumequinum, assembly GCF_004115265.2. Taxonomy (NCBI): domain Eukaryota; kingdom Metazoa; phylum Chordata; class Mammalia; order Chiroptera; family Rhinolophidae; genus Rhinolophus; species Rhinolophus ferrumequinum. The sequence goes on along the minus strand of NC_046293.1, from coordinate 23,906,741 downwards.
TTTTAGGTGTTGGGGAGCTAGCCTATATACTCAGGGAAGCGTGGCTGAGTCCATGCAGCACAATGGTGAGTGGGGTGGAAGGAGAGGATTTCTCAGGACCAGAGCAGTGTGTGCACTCCCGGCATCAGACTCCCTAAGAAAAAGACTGCCATAGAGGAAAGCAGAGCGGGGCCAAGGAGTGATGAACCAACGGAAAGCAGAGGTGCAAGGCAAACAAGCTGCTGAGGAGGGCTCAGAGGCAACCCAGTGGGCCTGAAGAGACCCTAGCCTGCAGATGGTGGAAGGAAGGCCTGGGTGGAACCTGAGGGTGTAGGGAGGGGTACTGCGGGGAGGGGCTGGGAGTAGTGAGGGGGGGATCCAGAAGGATGGGAGAAGCAGCCTCATTAACCTTTCCCTTCTTTCCCCACTGGAATCTAGTCCTTGACAGGTGGGGGTGGGGAGAGGAGCTCTGGTAAGAAGGGGGAAAGAGCTCCAGTGCCTGGAGAGCACAATCGGCTCTCACCTTCCACAACTGTCTCTCTTCAGAGGGACAGTGTGACCCTGAGGCTCATCCATATGTAAAAGGTACACATGAAGTTCCCTAATGGAAGAGGGAATTAATTATTGCCTGATTAGACTGCTGGTTCTCTAAATTTAAATAAATTAAAATACACCAGCAAGACACTGGAAATCCTCACCTGTTCCCTCTCCCTAAATGCCCTTCTTCCCCATGGAAAGTCAGATAGGAGAGATGGAGGAGAAAGGAGGCATGCTAGTCTTCTGAGTTGTCCTAAAGGAACTAACCCAAATTAAATCACATTGTCACACTAACCAGGAAGAGTCTTGAGGCTACGGGGAACAGATCCTAACCTTGATCTCTCATGGGGTTGAAACTGAAACTACGGGGCTTTGGGAGGTCCTCAGAAGGCTGCAAGTGGTACAGCAGAGAGTCACTGCATAGTGACACACCAATAACATAAATAACGGCCATATACCCTTTTGGTTTTTGGAGGCCACACATCACAGGCACTACTGGGACCAGTATGTCTTATCACTATGCTTTCTTCGCTTCCTGAGCTGTGCATCAAGTGACTCAGCCAGGCTCCTCTTAAGCATTTTTTTCTGGAATGCTTACCATTGTGGCTCAGACCAAACCAGGGAATGGGGAAGCCCCCAGGAGGAGGGATCTCCCAAGCAGAGCTCAGGGTGTGGAAGTGATTCAAGATGGTAACAGTGTGCCAGCTGGAAAACCCCAGGCTAAAATTAACAGCCCCACATTTATCTCTCTAAAGCTTTTCTCTAAAGAGTTCAAGGAACTTAAAACTTGCTTCTTACAGCAAGGGCAGGAGCAGAGTTGATAGTTGGAGACACTGAGGCCCAGGGAGTGCCAGTTAATGTAAATATGAAAAGAACAAGAGGAAAACCAGGACTTATAGTGATTATCACTATTTTGCTCCCACTGTTCTATCTCAGCCCCCAAAGTCAAGTTTTCTCGAATCCTCAATCTCTAATTCATGCAGCAAATAGATCTGGTCACATGTGAGCCCTTAAGATCCTTATCCTGGCAACTGTTGCTACTGAGTTAACAAAGACTGAGTGCAGAGCCCAAAAATGTGATAAAAAGAGTAGATACTTTAAAAAACATGAACAAAAAAATAAAAATGAAAAAGACACAATTACAAGCCAAAGATACATATCTTCTATTTAAACATTTAATTTAAATGTTTATTTTTAGGTGTTCTTTGCTACTTTCTTCCTGTGACCTTGGGAAAAATCATGTAAATCTTCAGCCTTATATTCATTATCTGTAAAATGGGCATTATAGTTATTTCTATTAAGGTTATTTTGCTCTCTAAGCAAGGGGCTGTTACTGTTAATAGGACGGACTTCCAGTATGCCTTAGCCAGTACAAAGCTGAGTCCAGAGGCATTCTGGCCAGATTAGGGTGCAGGCCAGTGGCAGCATTCATTTATTCAAATAACATACAGTATAGTCCCCCTGACCCACACGGAATATGTTCTAATGGATGCTTGAAACCTCAGATAGTACTGAACCCTATGTATACTGTTTTTTCCTACACATACATACCTTTTCACTTAAAAAAAGCACTTCATGGTTTTTGAAGTGCCATATCTGAATTGCCAGCATCACTATTCGTGCGCTTTGGGGCCATCGAGTGTAAGGGTTACTTGCATACAAGCACTGTGATTCTTGGACAATCAATCTGATAACACAGATGGCTACTAAGTTAATTATTGGGTGGGGATCAGCTACTAAGTAACTAATGGGCAGGGAGCACATACATCTTGGAGATGCTGAACAAAGGGGTGAGTCACATCCCAGGCAGAGCAAGATGGTGTGAGATTTCATCACGCTACTCAGAACAGAACATAATTTAAAATTTATGAATAGTTTATTTCTGGAATTTTCCATTTAATATTTTTGGACCATGGTTGACCAAGGGTAACAGAAACCACGGAAAGCGAAACTACGGTTAAGAGGGTATTACTGTATAGTCAGTTATTCAGCATCTACTACCAGATCATCAGCTCAAATACGTCTTTTGGAGCAAAAATCAATGTCAGACCCGGTCTTATATTATATTAAAATAAGGCCGGGTCTTATATTAATTTTTGCTCCAAAAGACACATTAGAGCTGATGGTCAGGCTAGGTCTTATTTTCCGGGAAACACGGCATGTATTGAGCAAAGCAGTGGGAAGGATACTATGTATGAGACAGTTTCTTCCCTGAAGAACTGACAACCTTACTGAAGAGCCACACACATGAAATAGTTAAATAGTTAAAACATCAACAAAAGGTACAGACTAAACGCTGTGGGAATTCAGAGAAAGGGGCCATTATGGGTTGGAGCAATCAGGGAAGGCTTCCTGAAAGAATTCACATTAAGTGCTCATTTATGCAACACTCACCTACCACTTGCTAAGTGCCTGGCTGAGGATACAGTAGCAAACAATTCAAAGTCCTTGTCCTCATGGAGCCGACATTCTAGTGGGAAGAGGTGGTCAGCAAACAATATAGTATCGGGTAGTGATGAGTGCCGTATTTAAATTAAGTGAAGCAGGGTGAGGAGACAGTTCGTGGACGAGGGCAATAAGAGCTTAGTGACCAAAAAGCAAAAAGAATAAAGGGGAGTGGTCAGGGAAGGGTCGGATATTGATGGCCAGGAGAGATTAGTTACTCTTTGGGCCTATGCAGGGACCTCAGAAAACTACGGACACATCCTGTACTTTTCCGCATATTCAAAGCATTGAGACATTCTTGAGAGTACAGTATAAGAAAAAAGAACGGTTAACTTCCAACATCAGCCTATTCCTCCCGCCAGTCCGCCCCGCTCCCCGCCGCCGGGAAGGGAGCCGGAACCTTAGTCTTTAAGAATCCATACCTCCGTATGTACCTTGATACATAATTCATGAACCTGTCACGTTGCCACCCTCCCACTTCCCCAAAAGTCCCTTCCGGAAGCCTGGGGCCGCAGTTCCAAAGGTTCAGCTTCTGCCCTTAGCAGAACCTGCCTTCACTTCCGTTGTGGCGTCACATCCACAGAGGGTTCTACAGCGGCCCTGGGCAGAAGCCACTTCCGCCCCTCCCTGGCGTAACTTCTGCCCTGAGTATCCTGGAGCGCTAGCGGCGCCGGATGTGCTCTACCTCTCCCGGAAGTGACTCGACCTTTGCATTTCCCCCCTTCCTCACTGCCGCTCCCCCTACATTGCTATTTCCCTCCCTCCCCCCCTTTTCGTTTCCGGCGCTCCCGCCTTCTCTCCGCGGCGGCTCAACTCGGAGGCAGTGGGGGGAGGGAGGGAGGGAGGGGGCGTGGAGGACTTGGGGTTCTCGGGAGCACAAGCGGCAGCACCACTTCCGGGTGAGTGTTAGGGGAGGTAGGGCGGGAGGGAGGGGGCCACCCACTGCCTGGCGCCCCCGCCCTGCGGGTGTCTCGCGCGCATTCCGTGAGTGTGAGTGTGTAGGTCTGTCTCGCGCCTAAAGTGCGTGCCCGCGCGCTCCGCCGCGCGCTCCTCCTCCCCTCGCCCCCTCTGGGTCCTCCCACCCCACTCGGCTCCCTCCTTCCCCAGCCAACGCCGCCCCTCCCGCGCTCTGGCGCCGCCGCAGCCGTCGCCGCCGGGTGAGTCTCGCGCCGCTGCAGCCGGCGCGCTCCAAGCTCTCTGCTCCTCCCCCCTCCCCTTTTCCCTGGGGGGGCGGGGAAGGGGGGGTCCACGATGTGACTGTATGTGTGTCCGTCCCGGAACCGGAAGTGGTTGAGGAGCGGGCGATGAGGAGGAATGGGGGGGCTTAGGGGGCGGGTGTCTGTCTGGTGGGTGGCAGAGTTCAGCTCCCTGGAGGAGAAGGAGGGACGTCCCAAAGAAGGGTCTTTGAGGAAGGGGTTGGGGGAGACATCAGGAGAAGGCTCTCAGGGGCTGACTCAGGGGAGCGAGGGTTTTTTGGGGACAGCTGGGGTCTCCAATAGATAAACCACTGTGCAGGCTGAGGGAGGTACTTCTTGGCCTAAGGCCTTGGGTAGGCAGGGGCGAAGTCCTCGCAGAAGTGTGGGGGGGAGACCAGAGGAAGTGGCTGGGCCTGAACTGGCACTGTGCCTGACACAAGGGCTTGTGCATCCCCCCAGTACTCAGCTTTGCCTTTTGTGCCAGTCCTCAGGGGGCAGGGACCCTTCTCTTCCAACTCTTCTGTTCTCTGACCCCTGGTTACCTGTGGCCCTGGGGAAGGAAGAAGAACCAGTGTCGGAGCCCAGGAGTTGAACCCAAACCCTGTTGCTAGAGTTCATCTTAGTTTCTGGGAATTGGATTTATTTCCCTTGTATCTGCATAGTGGGTGGCACTGCACTCCTGTTATTATATATTTGCACCTTTGGATTATTGGTTGGGGATCTGCCTGCCTTCCCGACTGACTGCTGACAGTCAGAGAATTCCTGAGGTCCTCCACAGTTCTCTGGTGGCTGCACCCTCACTGACCCCTGTAACCCAGACAATTTGTTTACAGAAAGTTCAGGAGCCCTGGAAAGGAGAAAGAATAAAACGACAGGAGGAAGAGAGAGAGAGGGTAAGAAAATTTGGGGTTAATGGCTTTTCTGGTTTTGGGGGAAAAGGGGGTCATAATAAAATGGGTTTTTATGGGGACAAGATGACAGAATTCTTCAAGTAATAGCAGTTGCTGTGGGAGAAAAATCAGCCTTTTCCTAGTATTTCTTGTGGGTGCCTAGGAAGTTTTTGTGTAAAAAAGGCGGCTCTGTACCCCATCACCTTTCATTTCCACCAATACGCATCAGGAATGAGTTGTGAAATGCTCAAGTGAAATCACTAAGGAGTGTTGCATTGTGTCCAGATGAGAAATTCTACTGTGGGGACAAATGGGCCCTAGTTGTCAGTATAGCCCTTATGGCATAGCTTATGGAATTGCTTTCCTGTATTTGGAACAAGTAGAGTTGAGTTCAGAGGGGGGGTCGTATCCTTACTACTACAGCGGAGTAAGTGTTTGGAGTGTTATCTGTTGAGCAATTAGAATCTCACACAGGGTTATCTGAATTAGATGTGGCAGGGTGAAGTTTTCTGCTTCATAAGTAGTTTGAAGTAAAGTGGATAAAACTGTACGGTGTAGACTCCAGAAGTAGGTCTGGAAGAATTCAAAATATGAGGCTTGATGGTGATAAGAGTTTTAGGTAGCCTGAAAAAGCCGATGTATGATCCAAAAGATTTTGAGTTCAGAGCTTACGATCCTAGAGGTGTCTCCTAGGACCCCGTTCCAGGCTACGTTATAAAGTGTATCCCCGTAGGTTTTTCTGCCAAGTTCATGATTCAATATTAGTTGCATAGCACCTCTTCTCCAGCCTTTTTTTTTTTCCTGCCGCATATTGCCCAGATCCATCATTTGTAGTGGAATGGGCAGGGCAAGGGGAGCTACTGTGTTCTTCCCCCAGGGTACAAGGTGTGATGGTCCAGTGGTGCCCAGGGAAGAGGTGCTGGCCCAGATTGCCAGCTGGGTGGTGGTAGTGGTCCTGTTCTGTTTGGCATGGTGTTAACGCTCTTTGCCAGTAGAATTGGGATAGACCTGTTCTGAGTTATTTTGTACTTGGGAGAGTTTACAGATAGTAGGAAGGCCCCAAATCCTATTGGGATGGCCCTTTTTGAATGTCCTTCTTGAACCCAGGACCTGAGAAAAATTTGTTTCCTTACTGAGAAAAAAATAGTCTTCTGTTTCTTCACTTCAAGTCCTTAACTAATATTGCAACCTTTCTGTAGTTGTGCATTTTGGGATAGTTTTGCTCAACAGAGGGTCTGAGGTCCATGGATCAAGTTCTTTCTGTAGTTGAATTTGAATTGATTGTTCTTTGCATCTCTGTTTCTTGTAAGTGCTTCTAGTTGGTGATTACTAAGCTGGAGGCTGTAGAAGTGATACTTTTGGGTAGGTCCTTTGTAATTATGTGGTCTTCATGTAATTTTCACTAATAGTCCTCATCACATGGAAGTATTTCTCTTCCTTTCAGGAGCACTTTGAGCATTTTATTTTTGCTGCCTTCATCCCATTACCATATGCCTTATGAATTTATTTTAAGGGGTTTATTCTCCATCCTTTACCCACATAGACACTTAGTGGAGTAGTAAGTTATTCCCTTATCCACTGATGTAAGACCTAGAATTGGATTCCATAAGTCTTGATTCTTAGGTCCATTCCCTAGCTACTGAACTTGGTTGGTTGCAAGTATTTTGTGATTTTCTAAAGGTTGGTTGTGTTAAGAGAATGTCATTTTCCTGAGAAAAGAAAACAATGGTTTATTTGAAAAACAACAATAAAAAGATTACAGTATCAGGAAAGCGGTGGTGGTCTTCACCATGTCTACCAAAACCACATGCTGGGGGGCAGTGCCATCTTTATTCCTGGATGGCTGGTAGTACTGTGGAAAGATGGGCAAAAGGACAAAGCTCTGGTGAAAGAGTTCAGGTTTTACTTTGTGTTTCATGCATGTTACTTAATATTGTCTTTTTTCTTCATCTCCTCGGTGTTTCGCAGATTTCTTTTGAGATTGGAAAGAAATATATGTAGTTCCTTGAACTTCTTGAAAGAAAAGTACTGTCCAACTTAATTATAGTAAACCTCCCTTTTGATTAACAAAACAGTGGAGGCTCAGTACAGAAGTAAAGTTGAAATTAGAACCCAGATTTTCAATCTGCTAGTATACTTCCTTCCATTTATTATGTTTCTTCTTCTTTTTCTGTTGTTTGGGGCTATGATAGAAGCCTTCCACTTCATTCCCAGTTGAGGGTAAACCAGTTTGTTGTTTTTAATTTATTGGCATAATCATCAAAACTGGTACTCTGTGTAGAGATGAAATTTCCCTGGACTATCATTGTGTTCTTCAGGCTTAGGAATGTTGGTACATGTCTGCTTGGATGTCAGGATGATTTGGTGAGAGTTCCTCCACGAAGGATGGTTAAGAGGATAAATGGTAAAATGGACAGTAAACAAATATTTGAGTGACCTGGTCCCTGGGGCACCCTGTTACACAACTCCAGGGACACCATTTATATGTCTTCTGGCAAGAGCCTGCCTTCTTAGCTCTCAGTTTGATTTCATTTCAGGGATACAGAGATTTAAGTTATCCTCATCAGAACAGTGGTATAGCATTTCTCAGGTATCATTTTGCAAGCAAACATCGCTTCTAGTTGTCCAAGCAGTAGTTTCTCTCCACGTACCCCCATTTGGGCTGACATATTTGTCAGAAGCCCACAGAGCACATTTATCATTTCATCTTACGACCAGCTGTGGTTCTGATCTTCCGTTTTATTCTCTTAAGAACCAAAGCAGAGTGATAGACTGGGTATCATGGAAGTGACCTTTTATTGAGTTTACCCACTCTGGACAGTCTGGCCTTTTTACTCAGATTCCATCATTCCAAAATCAGTTATCTTAGTGGCCAAGAAAGGTTTCACAGGATGTGGACAGAGAATATAATCTTGAACTGCATTTTGCTGTCATCAGAACTTCATTTCTGAAAACAGTATTGAGAACTATCTGAAAAATGTATGGTCGTATCCTGGAAATATTCTAAATTTTAATTCATGAATTAAGTCACAACATCAGAAAGTACATACTTCAGTTGTATGGTTTTGGCCTCTTATAGAACCCCTTCCCTAACTTGCTCTGCTTTTTACTGTTTGCCTCCGATTTCCTCTTTTGAAAAATGGGGATTACAGTACCCTACTTCATAGAATCGTGGTGGAGATTAAATGATGTGATAGTTGTAAAGTGCTTAGAACAGTATATCGAACACAGTAAGGACTTAATAAATGTTAGTGGTGATATTGTCCACCCATTATTTTGTAGGCTTTCTTTATAGGAACCTATAGGCCATATTTTCCTCAGAAACTGCTTCACCTGAACCACTTGTAGGACAATATGAATAGATACAATCTTTTTTGGGAGGGAGGGGCCTCGTCACAGGAATCCTATCTGAGGACATTCTTATTTTCAGGCTCTCAGTTCCTCCTAAATTTTCACATCCGTAATGTGTTTACTTCCTTGACTCTTTAGGGGGAAATTATATATTAAACACTCCTTTCTTTTACTCTCCAGCCTAATTCTTTACTTCATTTCTACCATACATCACCACTCTTACCTGTTTCATTTCTCTCGGCTAAAAGGTTAGACAAACTGAGGTCATGGGATAAGGTTTGAGCCCCTAGCAATATTTTCAAAATCTGTATGTGTGAAGTCCACTGTTGTTCAGTTCATTAAATATGGAGTTGCTTACTGGGTGATGAGTCCTATATTAGAGACTGTGGGGAAGATCCCTGCTTCCTGAAAAGCTTGGCAAGGTTGGATCCTCTTGAATTGTGATCTGATTATTTCTTGATTTCTCTTGGCCTAAGGAGGACCTGAGGCCCCTTTATAAAGCTAACGGTGGAAGGAAAAGGTTAGCACTTATTTCGGGGCCTGTCTGGTATTTTATAACTTGGGGGCAGGATTTGCCTGTGGTCAATCCTCTGTCATTTAATATTGAGCCTTATTTGTGTGAAGCAGTTGTAGTAAGATTTGGTGCATTATTCTCCTTTCCTTTGCTACTTGTTAGGAAAAAGTAGGCTGAAATTCAGTTCTGCTTCCCTTATAGGATCTTTGAAAATTGAAGGTGCTGTTTAATAGAGCAAAAAATGTGATGAGAGTTTTGGAGAAGGATGATAAGAAACAGGGTTATGTTTAGAGGGATGTCCTTTCTGCTGTCCTTTGTTGAAGATCTTTCCTAGTTTTCTTAGTCACTACTTGAAACCTAGTTTCTGTGCCCAGTCTACCCTCCAGCTTTTAGTATCCCTGGTATCTGCCACCAGCATATTGTCAGTGGGACCTGTGGCTGTAAGTCACAGGTCCTTATTCCTAACCCCCACCTCCTCCACCCCCTCACCCCTGCGAATTGGTTGCTCTCGGCTGAGAGTAGCAACATGGTGATAACGTTTATTTCCTGCTGTTCTTCATTTCCCCATTCCACCAGTCTCATACTCCCTCTTCACCTGCTTTCTGCTGGGCTGGATCTTACCTGGTCCAGCATTTGGGGAAGCTACTCTTGACCAACATACTGCCAGTTAAGCATTTTTAGGAGGTGATCAGAGTGTGAAAATGAGTGTGAGTGGGTGGGATGCCTGGATTCTGTACCCATCTGTGACTTGCAGTGATTGATTACTTTTCTTGCTTATTCTTCACTCCCAAAGTTTTAAGCTTAATTATCATCTACAGAGCAGAACTTGACCTCTTAGAAGCCTAGTGTTTGAGAACTACAAAGCAGGAGTCTAGTAATGTGTATGTATTCTGGCCCACTATTGTCTCTATTCTGAATCCCGTTAGGTGGCAATCTGGGGTGCTCGGGCTACAACCCTTTTTTAAACTAGTAACCTCTAGGTTCTCACTGCTCAGCCCAGAATGTGTGGTACCCAGCGCAGTACTATGGATGTTCTTTCTTAGACCTTGGTGGGATCACTAGGGCGTGGCCCCAGGTATCATCTGGTACTGAAAAAATACCTTTATTTCGATTCCTGCCTATTTCATTCTTTAATTTTCCTAGGCAGTTTGTGTTCTGGCTTAGAACCTGTTCGAGCTACATAGAACGATAGATGTCTCCATTGGAACTCTTGAAATTTTTTATTTCAAGGAAGGTGGATTTGAGGGATAAAGGAAAAGAGGAACACTGATAGGTACCCTGCTGTTTGAAGCCAATTAGTAGTTTGCTTTGTGAGACTTTGCTTTGTGGGACATCCCTTCTTCTCTCATAACTTCAATTTCTCTTCTGTCCACAAAGGAAAGTAATACTCATTCTGTTTCTTTGGGATATGGGAAACGTTCTGTGGGTAAATGAGATGTGTACGAGTATGAGTTCTTCCACCAGCATCTTAACTAGGATGGCCTCTGAGTGGGTCTGACCAATGGGACTAATACGCTAGATCCTAAGGTCTTCACTGCAAGCTAGTTCCCACCATGTGCTTAGGAGCCAAAGAAGAGACCAGGATCTCCTTAACTCTTCTCCTCCATTGCTAAGTTTCTTCCGATCTATTCCTGAGTGTAATGTGGTCTTTCTTTCTTCAGGTAGAATGGAAGAATCTCACTTCAATTCTAACCCATACTTCTGGCCTTCTATCCCCACAGTCTCAGGACAGGTAGGTGGGGTTTGTTTTTTTTTTTGCTCCTCCATTGTGTGCTTTTTTTCAACTCAGTAAGTTCTATTACTGTGGAGGCTGAAGCAAGATAAACCATGCGCTTTCTCCCTGGGTCCCCATCACTGAGAATTATATAGTGTTTCTGTGTTGGCTTCTCTCTGAAAGCACAAAGATACTAACTGCACGTTCGTGATCTCCGAGGAGGAGGACAGACAATGCAAAGTGCTTAGGGAGCAGACAAAACCAGACTCTCCCTGAAGAAGCCACTCCCCACCCCTTTCCTTCACATTTATTTATTTATTGTTGGCAAAGAATATTATACTAGTTTCAGGTGTACATCATAGAGATTAGACACTTCTATATGTTATAAAATAAACGTCATGATGCGTCTCATGCCCATCTGGCATCATACCTAGTTATTACGATATTATTGACTATATTCCTTATGCTGTAGTCTACATCCTCCTGACTATTTTTATAACTCCCAGTTTGTACTTGTTGGTCCCCCTCACCTTTCTCGCCCATCCCCTCACCCCCTCGCGTCTAGCCACCAGCAGTTTGTTGTCTGCCTCTTCCATTTCTTTTAGATTGAGAACACGATGTTCATCAACAAGATGAAGGATCAGCTGCTGCCAGAGAAGGGCTGTGGGCTGGCTCCACCCCACTACCCCACCTTGCTGACAGTGCCTGCCTCCGTGTCCCTGCCCTCGGGCATCAGTATGGACACAGAGTCCAAGTCAGACCAGCTGACCCCACATAGCCAGGCGTCCGTTACCCAGAATATCACAGTGGTCCCTGTGCCGTCTACAGGACTGATGACTGCTGGTGAGCAACTCTGCTCTTCTCCAATCTGAGGTGTTGATCTCCCATGATCAGTACCCCAGGCTGGAGGGCTTCAGGGACATGGGGAGTGGGAAATGTGTTTGATTACTCAATTGGATTTTTATTAAGTGCCTACTGTATGCCTAGCAATGCACTAGGCATTGTGGGGGATACAAAGAAGTAGAAGATGCGGTCCCTGCCTTTGAGGAGGTGACATTCTTTCCTTCTCTGAATCAAGGAGTCTCCTGTTCTCAGAGGTGGAGAAGAGAAGGGAGTCAATCAAGGGGTAAATCTCACTGTTACCGGGGGTGGGGTGGGGACAGGGGTTAGGAGACCATTATTTTTCTACAGGGTTTGGGGTTTCCTATGTACTGTGGGCTGGGGGCGGTGGTGAGGGGTTAATTAGACAATGATCTGGGGGAAATAAAATAGGATTAGGATCAGGACTGGACAACATGACACCATCTCCTTTTTCTCCCAATCCTAGGTCCTGGTTTGGTAATCACGTCCCCCTCAGGCTCCCTTGTGACCACAGCCTCATCCGCTCAGACCTTCCCCATTTCGGCTCCCATGATTGTCTCAGCTCTTCCCCCTGGCTCACAAGCCCTGCAGGTGGTCCCTGACCTCTCCAAGAAGGTATCAACAGCCCTCACGGAGGAAGGAGGCGGAGGTGGTGGTGGAGGTGGCAGTGTGGCTCCTAAGCCCCCCCGGGGGCGAAAGAAGAAACGGATGCTGGAATCAGGGCTGCCCGAAATGAGTGACCCTTATGTCCTGTCCCCAGAGGATGATGATGACCATCAGAAAGATGGAAAGACCTATAGGTATGAGTCAGAGCTGGGGCAGGATGGGGTGAGGATCCCTGTCTCAGCTTCCCTACCTGTCTGTGTCCTGCCCCAGTCAGGCTGTCTGCTCCGCCAGCTTTCCACCTCAGTCCATGTGCATGTCAGGCGTTCTGTCGTGGGGCAGGAGGGTAGAGCTTCTGATACTTCTCTGGTGCCTCTTCCCCCAGGATACAGACCCATTTCACCCCTTCCTTTTGGGGTCCTCAGCACTGACTTATTTTTGAGTAGCATAATAGAGTTTATTTCTAGTAATGAGGCTTTAGAGTGGGTTTGAGACTCTCTCTAGCTCCTTTTTGCTTTCTACATTTTCCATTCCTGTTTTTCCAAGAAACCTTTCTGGTAAGCCCCCCACCAGTGTACTATCCACCGGTTCTTGGACCATATTTGAGCATTGAGTCTGTCTGACCCTGCATGGTTGGGATGATGGGAGAGGTCTACATAAAAAGGTGGGAGGAGTAGGATGCCTCCCTTCCCCCGCCCTGGAATATATGCTTATAAAATGACTGTTTGCTCACTTTCTAATTCATGGAAATCATTTTGATTCTTCACTGCCTTTAAGTGTCCATTGTCAAAAAGCATTATATTTGCATGTGGTGCTCTACAAAAATAATTACATAAGTAAACTTGCCTGCCCTTTGAAAGTTGGAAATCTTTCAATCCCCTTGAGAACTATCAAGGGCCCTAGTGGGTTTGGGGAGTTTGGACCCAGTGTACAGAGTGGGGTGACCACTGTCACAGCTTTGACGCAGACAGGGGCAGATGTGCATGGCTGGGAGACTGGGTCTGTCCTTAGTGTACCGAGATGGGCAATGTTGTTCCCATTTTAGGAGCGAAGGGAACTGCGGCACAGGAAATGGACAGAGCCTTGGGCTCATGGATTCAGTTCCCGGCTCCACCACGAACTTGCTGTGTGACCCTGGGCAAGTCCTTTCCCCCTCTCTGGGCCTCAGTTTCCTCATCTGTAAAATGGGGAGAATTCTGTTTCTGCCTCCCACTTGTTGGGAGTATATATCAGATAAGATGTGAAATGTTGGGAGCTTCAAAAGAGATAAGAAATAGTCATCATTTAGCATTTATTACTTGTGTTGTGCACTTCTACTGTGGAGAGTAGCTACGACTATAGAGCATTTAAATCCCTCTTTGTAAGTGAAAAGGAGGGGAGTGTTGCTATGTAGAAAGTATTGGGCACTTCAGAATTCCAGTTTATAATCCAAAAGTTCATTGCAGCTTTATTATTACAGGTGTACCCCACTTTATACAATAAAAGTGTTCCTGGAAAATGTTTACATCATATCATATTATAAAGGTACCTGACAAGTTTGATTCATTTAAGGGCATTCTTTTATATATTGTTTCATAAAATGAAAATCCCTCTTAAATATATTTTATAGAAACCTGGATTTTTATATATTTGGTTAAAGTGAGGTCATTGTGACGTAGAGAGACTCCTATCAAAATTTTCTGTGGTAGGAGTAGTAGAAGCGTTCTGACACCCTGTGGAGCCCTTCATGTGGATCAGTCCTCTGATTCTGCCAAGGGTTTTTGGTTAGTTTGGTTTTTGGACCCACATTAAAGCTGTCTCTGGACTTCCCAAACTGTATATAGGAAGAAATGTGAATGTACAGTTGGAAGGAAGCCCTGATGGGATTTTCCACACCTTCAGTGTTTTCAGAATTCTTGGCAGGCCCCATACCCAGGTGACTAAAGAGAACTCTGAAATTTAAGGGCGACTAATTATATTCTAGGTGAATGGAATTTCTTCAGAAACTCAGAACTCTGGAGTTCCAGAGGAATCTTTTTTTTTTTTCTTTTTTTTTATTTTTTTTATTTAAGTGTGTTTTTCCAGGACCTATCAGCTCCAAGTCAAGTAGTTGTTTCAATCTAGTTGCAGAGGGTGCAGCTCACAGTGGCCCATGTGGGGATCGAACCAGCAACCTTGTTGTTACGAGCACCGTGCTCTAACCAACTGAGCTATCCGGCCGCCCCTTGAGGAATTTTTTTAATCACAAAGAATCCCTCTTTTGATGCATGTGTAGGTCAACCACATCCATTCCTGTGGCCAGTGGCATTTGACTGTGTATTGCAGGAATTAGGTTCTGTTACCCTGGGCAAGTCAACTTATTTCTAGCTCTTTGTTCCCATCTGTAAAATGGGAAGATCAATCATGGCCCTCATCTATCTTGTGGAAATGTTTTGAGGGAAAAATCAGAGTAGTATTTGAAATTATTTTTGAGCATCTTAGGAAAAACTGGGATGATAATTCAAAGTAGTTACTGTAAGCAAGACCATTGCATTGCATGCCTCCAAAGAGGCACCGTTCTTATGTTGGATGTGAATGGTACCCCCTGGAGTTGTGTACCCAGTGATATGCGGTGCTGGCTTTTCTATTCCCTGCTAATTGCCCACTGCCACAGCTCTCCTAAATCAGATTTCTTTCTGACCACTCAGTACCTTGTATTAAAAGACTTGTACTCTTTTATTTGTCTTCATAGGATTTCAGAGGTGGAGGTACTTTAATGGTCTCCTAAAGCAGTCCCTTCTCTATAGTTTTAGTCTTCTAAACATTCCTGGCAGATGATTGTCAAGTCTCTCTTTAAATATCTCTAGTGTGAAGAATCGTAAATTAGGCTAGAAAGATGGCTTTGTAGTAAATAACTGCCCTTTGGCCAATAACTTAACCTTTCTGAGCCTTTGTATTCCTTTCTGTAAAACAGGGATAATATTTGCCAGATTGTTGTGAGGGGTGAAAACAGTGTGTTTAAAGAGCCCAACGCTGGTGCTTGGCAGGCAGTATCAGGCACAACAACAAATGGCAACTATTATTATTATCATTATCATTACATTATCATAATCATTATGCCTGGTGCTTTTTGAGACCGGCTTGTTTTGTTGCCTGTCCACTATCGATGAATATAACTTTTGCACAGTCTTCCCTAGTTGAAAACATTAACGAAGAGGGTTATTTTTTCTTCATAATTAATATCGTATTAAGGGTGCAGTTGTCTTTTCAACACTCGCAAACTAAATGAAATTCCGTTTGAGTTAAAGTGAATGTGTTCCATCTATCTGAGAAATTTTAGAAGGGAAATTATTTTGTAACTTTCGTACAGTTCCTGTCCAAGTGACACTATGTTGAGTTTTTAACCTTAGTGAAACATAGTAGCGTGAGCTCATCCATCAGCACTGGTGCTGTTAATGTACATTAATACAATTTTATTATTAGAGAGCACTTGGCTTACCTTGACTGTCCTGGGTGTTTGCTGGCCTTTCCAGGGCCAGATATTTATCTCTCCATTTTACAGACCAGAAAATTGAGGTCTAGATTGATCAGCAAGCCTGTGACTGAACCCTGAGTAGAGCCCAGGTGTCTAGACTTCCACTGGCTGTCTTCCATTGGCTGTGTCCTTTGGACTGTACTACCTATCAACAGAACCTCCCCACCTCCCATACGATGGTTGGGCATCCAAGACAATAGTCAGGGATTGGTAAACTGATAATTGGGTTTCCTTCCGTTGTCAGGTAACTAGAGAAATAGAAATTGGCCTTAATGATTGGAATTTTACTAGAAGCATTAATATAGGGACCACACCCCCAGCTGACAATGATGTATCTTTCTCTGAGGAACTCAGAGTTTGTAGTCTTGATCTCAGTTATTCTCTAAAAATTTTTCTGGGATCACAAAAAAGCAGAAATTATCCCTTGTAACAAGCCCCTCTTACAAAGACAAGTTGGGAGGATCCAAAGAATAGGGATTTGCCCCAGAGACTTGGCTTGCAGACTCTTACCCTTTGTACTAGCCCACGTTGTGTGCTGGTGACGTGTTTAGGAATGCTAGCGTTCTACTTCACATATGTATGGATAGCTTTTACCCAGTAAAGTCTGAATAGTTATGGCTTGTCCTGCTCAGAGGCCTCCTTATTTGATAGTGTCAGAGCAGGAAGAAGAATTACCAACTCAGTTGATGAATGAAAGTGTATTCAGATGCCACTGATGTCACCCAAAGTGCTGACATTGGCTCCATGTGTGAGGAAAGAGGAAAGGTTTAATTAGCATGGAAGCTCAGTGTTTTGAGAATCTTTTTCTCCCAAATATCTGAGGAATACAACCCACTCCCAGCAGTTACCTTGGCATTGCAAAAATAGTTCTCCTTTGATTGCCAAGGAGCTGGGGTTGGGGGAGGCTGGTGGAACATGACATACAGGGTGGAGGCCAGACATACATGGTTTGGAAAAGCCCCTCCAAATACTGTCATTCTGCTACTTCCCCACCCCCATTCCTCTAGGAATCCCTGGCAAAAAGGAAGAGAAAATCTGAGAGAAGGCAAATTGAGGAGACAGGAGAGAAGTCCGTCTGGGCAGTCTAGTCAGTTTGTCCTCATTATCGTCTCAGGAGCGTGAGGAGTACCTGAGGGATGCACATAGGAAATTGGGAAAAGTTGCTCTTTAGAAGTTTGAAATTAAGTTACAGGCAGAAGGAAAACAGAAGGTAGCTGATAATCCTGGCCCAGTGAAATTCACGTCGGCCCAGAGCCCATAAGATTTTCCTGTCTTACCTGGTTGAATTCTTCGTTTTTGTACACACTTAGGGAGTTCAATTATTCAGCAAACATGTATTGAGTATATTGTGCTGGGCTGTGTTAGAAGCTTCAGCTATAACGATAAATAAAGTAGAGTTCCTTCTCTCACAGGCCTTACAGTGTAGTTGGAACAGGAGAGAGAGCAGAGAGGTTGGCTTCTTTGGCAGTGGAGGGGAGGGTTCAACAGTGCCCTCTTGGTGGGAAGGGTTCTAACCGCTGCCCTCGCTTGGCCCAGGTGCCGGATGTGCTCACTGACATTCTACTCAAAGTCGGAGATGCAGATCCACTCCAAGTCACACACCGAGACCAAGCCCCACAAGTGCCCACATTGTTCCAAGACCTTCGCCAACAGCTCCTACCTGGCCCAGCACATCCGTATCCACTCAGGGGCCAAGCCCTACAGTTGTAACTTCTGTGAGAAATCCTTTCGCCAGCTCTCTCATCTCCAGCAGCACACCCGGTAAGGCTGCTCTTGGGTTTTCTCCTGCTACCTGGCCACGAACCCCTCACCCCAGGCCACGTTGCCTGTGCCTACTCTTCTTGCCACATGTTTTCTTTTTTGACTTTGCCCTTTGGGAGCCTCAATTCTCTCTCATTAGTGTCTATGAAAAATAAACTGTATGTCCTAGCACTTTGGCGGGGGGGGGCCTGGAAAATTGTGGTCTCCAATCCCAAAGTCTGGGATGATGTTGTGGTTTCTCTCTGTGTCTGTGTTTGGCAATCCTCTGCAGAGCAGGCCCTGCTTTTACTATATGCTTCAGTTCAGAGCCAAGGTGTGCATTCAACTTCAGGTCCATGGGGAACAGGCGGTATTGGTCTTTGTTCAAATTACTGTTTGGAAGCAGGGTATCTGTGGTGAGTGTGTAACCTTAGAACGAAGCGGAGGGTTGACGAGACTGAAATTTTTAAAGTTACCAGGAGCCAGGGGTTGCAGCTCTTCATCATCTCACTGCCATTCTAGCCACCGACTTCAGATCAGCAACAACCTAGATCTGGGTGTCCTCTTTATTAGCCAATCCAGGCCGGAGTATGTTTGGGAGGAGGGAGGAGGGGGTGCTCTCATCCGTCAAGCAACATCATTTCACCCAGCAGAGAGCTGAGCCCGTGGTGTCGAACTGCTTCCTCCTCCCCCCTTCCCTCCTCTCCTCTCCGGCAGGATCCACTCCAAGATGCATACGGAGACCATCAAGCCCCACAAGTGCCCGCACTGCTCCAAGACCTTCGCCAACACCTCCTACCTGGCCCAGCACCTCCGTATCCATTCGGGGGCCAAGCCCTACAACTGTTCCTACTGCCAGAAGGCCTTCCGCCAGCTCTCCCACCTCCAGCAGCACACACGGTAAGGGAGAGTGGCGGGCTACTGCCCCCGCCCCGCTGGCATGCCCTCCCCACCCCCGCCCCGGACACACACAACAACCCGCATGCGGGGGGCGGGGGAGAGACCTGGCTGGAGGAGAGACCTGGCTGGAGGAACACGACTGGCATCTGGAAGAAAGAACAAACGACAACACTGGAGAAACAAGTGGATACTTAAGAGTCTTTCTGGGGCAAAAGCTACATTGGGGAGATGCAATGACTCATGTTCCTGTATGCATGGGAGGAAGAGACTTAACCTGGAACAGAGACAACTTCTTTTCCCCTCATTTTCCTCCCTGAAAACACCCACACACAACGTCTTGCAAGATTTTCTCCTTGATGCCAAAGCCGGGGCATTTGATGGAAGAAGATGATACCTTTAGCCCTTAGGGCACACCACTTATGAACTGGAGATGTAATCAGACTTCAGCTGGGTATCAGCCTGGTGACACCTACAGCAACAAGCAAGACTCCAAAGGTTGCCAGGAGTGGAGAACAAAACCAGACATCCTGAATCTTCGCAGAGAACCGCAAACAAATTGGAAAAGCTCATACTTCGTAAGGATTCCCACTGTTTGTGCCGTGAATCTGGAGTGACTAGGAGGAAGTGAATCTATTAACTAGAAGAATTGATGTCCTTCCGTGGTATCTCAAGTTGAACTGGAGTCCACACTCTTAAGGGCCATGGGCCTCCTCACCCTGCTGCTTCTGGATGTGGTGACCCCCTTAACGTGGTCAGACCTTGTGCTTTGTGAAGAGGAGGAGTCGGGCTTTCCTCACGAGGAGACATGTCCTGTGATGTTTTCAAGGTTTTATACTAGAGGTCCAGAAAAGCACCCTGTCACAAAGATGATTCTCAAGTCCCTGATGAGGCGCAGGTGTCCACGCGCCCTCAAGTGCTTGGCTGTCTCAGTGGAGGGCCCTGTAGTGTTTGGGAAAGAGGTTAAATTGGTACTAACCTAGGCATTTCCTGCCATTAGGGGGCTGCACTGGAAAAAGCCCCAAGGAGTTTCCATAAGTATTCATAGCACTGCTACTTTCCACAATTAGCATAACTACTTTTCTTTGACACTAGAACTTTCTCTGGGAGTGTTTTTCAAGGCTGAGGGGATAGTTTCTGGCCCTGTGGTGGGGGCCAAGGAAGAAGTGTTATATGTTTTTTTTTTCTCTTTACCATTGTGTTTACCTTATGTTTCTGAGCATTCATCAGGGACAGTTACAGTAGGAGCTGACTTGTATACCAAATTATAGTCTGCTTGTCCCTTGGCTGCTGAGCCATCAGTCCTTTTTCCCCCAGCAGCAAGGAGCCCAGCTTGAGCTGAGTGATGCAGGCAGTGCGCAGAAATCAGGCACTACAGCCTGATCTATGTCAGAGGAGCTGAAGCCTGGAGACCCATCTCATACTCCTACTCCCGTGGGAGGGCAGGAGTGGCCTTGAGGCGGCTTGTTGAGCCAATCCCCAAGTATCCATACTGACATCCTTTCCCTTTCTTGTTTTCTCATCCCGTACAGAATCCACACCGGTGATAGACCATACAAATGTGCACACCCTGGCTGTGAGAAAGCCTTCACACAGCTCTCCAATCTGCAGGTAAATGTTCCTCAGTCCACATCAGGTGTTAACTCTTAAGATGTGGGGTCAAAGTGCCATTTGACGAGTACAGTAATTCTCAGACTTTTTCAGGGCCCCTCACACTCTTAATAATTATTGAGGAACCTGAAGAGCTTTTGTTGATGTGGGTAACATCTACCGTGTTTCCCCAAAAATAAGACCTAGCCGGACAATCAGCTCTAATGCGTCTTGGAGCAAAAATTAATATAAGACTCGGTCTTATTTTACTTTAAGATCGGGTATAATATAATATAATACTGGGTCTTATATTAGTTTGTGCTCCAAAAGACTCATTAGAGCTGATTGTCTGGCTAGGTCTTATTTTCAGGGAAACACGGTATCTGTGTAGATATTATGAAACTAAAAAACTGGGGAAAATATTTAGTAATTTGTTTAAAAATAAACCCATTGCGTGTTTATTTTCAGACACACCCCCCCAAAAAAAATTTAGTGAAGAGGGTGGTGGCATTGTTTTACATTTTTGCACGTTTCTTTAGTGTATGGCTTCCCAGAAGATGGCTAGATTCTGTTGTCTGTTGCGTTCAGTCTTTTGCAATATTATACATCATGTAATCTCTGTACAATCATGAAAGAGTGAAAAGGCAAAGATTGTCTTATTATGAAAATAGTTTTGATCCTGTGGGCCCCCTGAGAAGGTCTTAGTATTCCCTAGCGATCCCCATGCCTCACTTGGAGAACCACTGGACTACTGGGACCAGGCATAGCCATCATTCTAACTCTCAGGATCCTGGTATGTGCTGCATGAGGTATGCTTCTTCCCTTAGCCTGTGGCTCCTGAAATTTCATTTGAAGCAGTTTCTACTTCCTTCAGATGGAAAGAACCTAAGAGGCCTGACACTCATCTCAGGGCTTTCCATTAAGGTCAAGGAGGCAGGAGGGAAGAGTCCAGTGCACTCATCTTGATGGCTCCCAATTTTCTCAGTCCCACAGACGGCAGCACAACAAAGATAAACCCTTCAAGTGCCACAACTGTCATCGGGCGTATACAGACGCAGCCTCACTAGAGGTGCACCTATCGACGCACACGGTGAAGCATGCCAAGGTGTACACCTGCACTATCTGTAGTCGGGCATATACGTCGGTGAGTGCTCAGTGCCTTCCCTCTCCTCCCCTCCACTTCCCTCTTCTCTCCGTTTCCCTCCCCTCCCCTCCTTTTCCTCTCCCCTTTCCTCTCTTCCCCTCTCCTCCCCTCCCCTCTTCCCCATAGGCCAGTAGGACAGCAATTCACTTCCCCCATCTTTCTGGATAAAGATCTGTTGCGGTGAATCTGCTGCCTCCCTAGCTTCAACTTACAGAATCAGAAAGGAGAACAGAAACTAAATAGACCCATAGCTGAGGAATTTAGGCGATGCATGATCCCTTAAGCCTATGGAGATTGCTAAGCAATGATTCTTCATTTGAAGATGAGGCAAAATAAAGCAACTTCCAAGTTTGGGAGGAAAAAGATTTCAGTTAGACATTTTCTGTTAGACTCCAGAAAAAGGCTGTAAAGTTGTTCCATTCAAAGATCTTTGAGAAAATGACAACTTTCTCTGTGCCAATAGAATGCCCATGGTGACTCTAAAGGTCCCCAACTCCTTTCTATCCAACAGTGAGCCCTAAAAGTTGCTCAAGGAGTAAACTTGCCCATGGCTCTAGAATATCTCTGTGTAAATATTGCTCTATTTAAAGCAAAGTTAGAGCCTGGGGTGCTAGTTACAGATAACCTCTTTTCTTCTCTTTCCTCCCTCAACTCCTTGTCATCTCCCTCAGGAAACGTACCTTATGAAACATATGCGCAAACACAACCCTCCTGATCTCCAGCAACAAGTACAGGCAGCAGCAGCAGCAGCAGCAGCGGCCCAGGCCCAAGCTCAGGCTCAGGCTCAGGCTCAGGCCCAAGCCCAAGCTCAAGCCCAAGCCCAAGCTCAAGCTCAAGCTCAAGCCCAAGCCCAAGCCCAAGCCCAGGCCCAAGCCCAGGCTTCCCAGGCATCGCAGCAGCAGCAGCAGCAGCCACAGCCACCACACTTCCAGTCCCCTGGGGCAGCCCCCCAGGGTGGGGGTGGTGGGGACAGTAACCCCAACCCTCCACCCCAATGTTCCTTTGACCTGACCCCGTATAAGACGGCGGAGCATCATAAGGACATCTGCCTCACTGTCACCACCAGCACCATCCAGGTGGAGCACCTGGCCAGCTCGTAGAAACCTGTGCTGCCACCCACTGGGAAGAGGGGAAAGAAGTTCTGGTCCCGTCTTTCTCCAACTCCTCTTGGTGGGAAAAGTCCTCTTCTTCCTTGACAGGCCTTGGCTCCATCTCCTTGGGCCTCAGGCACGGCCTGCCTTCACAGGATACCATCCTTATTTTCAACTCCTCTTCAAAAGGAACATCAGCCCTCCTGATTGGCAGAGGAATACTGAGCTGGTAGTATAATCCAGCAGCCTCCCCTCCCAAGCATAGCTTAAAAATTGGGGGTTGGTGCTCAAGGGAGGGATTTGCTATGACCTCATAGAAACTTTTCCAGTGTGGGCACTTAACTCTCTCCTTACCCTCATAATCCTCAAAGTTCAGGCTGATATAAGACTAGAGGCTAGCCCTCCCAGATAACAGAGAGAAGGGAGCCCTAAATGCAACCAGCTTCCTGTTCTAATCTTGCCTGTGAAAGAACATGTTTTTCAATTGCCCCGATCCCTGGGAGCTGTTTTCTTTTCCTTGTGGTCTCACTTCAGTTCTTACATAATGCTGGAGGAAGAAGATGTGGGTGGGGGTTAGACCCCCTTTATTTGTAAAGGGGCATGGGCTGAGATGTGGTCCCCAAGGGGCCAGTGATCCCCAAAATGGTCGAGGGTTGCTTAGAAGTGTGGGTTACGGTTTTCCTTGGAGCCTCCTCTTCTCTGCCAACCAAGGCCCTGTACTTTTTCTGTCTCCCCATCCCAAAATCTAAGGAGCTGTGGGAGCTTTGTTTTCTTTATAAAATCCCAAAGCAAGGGGTGTTGCAGAGAAGGGAGAGTTCAGGGCAAACACAAGGACTGGACTTAGCTCTCTAGGTGCCACGGTCAGTTGCCGGACACGGATTTATATATAAATATATATATATATATATATATAAATATATATATACCCACTCATCACGACCATCTTTGTTGTAACCATTTCTGCGTTTATAAATGCATTATCTCTGAGAATTTTCATATTTGATGTTTTATTTTTGTCCTTTTTTTTTTCCCACGCTGTCTTCTGGCCAATGACATTTTTATTTCCTTTTGTCTTTTTTTTTTTTTGTCCCCCCCAAATCATGGCCGATTTCAGAGAAAAGAGAAAATGGAAAAAAAAATCAGGAAACCAGTTGTTATAAAGCAATTTAAAATGAAGAAAAAACTTATGTACAAACCAAGGGATGTTTTTAGAACCTTGTATAGAAATAAATTCGTGTAAAAGGATCAGAGGCAGTGGAGCTACTGATGTGAGTGAGCATGGGAAAAAGCTATTTGGGGACATGTTCAAGGCCAGTACTAAGGGTTTACACTAGAGTGTGTATATGTGAAGAACGAATGCTGTGTGACGAGATTCTGTGTGTATCCCCAGTCCTAGAAGGGTACAGCTTTGATATTTCTGAAATGAAATCTTCATGAGAGTTTCTACATACAAATCTTGTCATGAAGACTGCATCGCCTAAATATGTGAGAGCAAGGTTTTAGTCATGTTAAAACTACTAAGCTCCTTATCAAAGAAATGCAAGCATGGCCTCTTGAAAGGCTCTGCAGTCCTGCCTAAGCATCAGTGGGCTCGGTGCTAATTCCAGTTGGCATGTATGTACACACATAATTCATTATCCTGTGGCACTTCCAACCAGAGGTTTCCAGTGGTGGAAATCACAACCAGGAATGAATAACAATGTAGGACAGTTGTGCTGAGGAACAGAGCATGGTCAAAAAACCTGGACGTCAGCTCTGGCCCTGCTATCAACCAGTGTTGGCCAAGATGCTTCTTCAGTTCTTAAATGAAGGGATTGGGCTAGATCACCTGCGAGATTCCTTTTTGAGAATTAAAAGACCTTAAAGCACAGAAAAAGTGACAAAGCTCTCATGTCTGATAACATGGCTATCTGTGGGACTGCTGGGCAACGATGTTCTTTACCCAGTAGAGAGTGGATAGTCAGTGAAATAATGCCCGCTTAATTTAGAGTTCATTCTTGTGTGTGGGTATCCAAGATAGTCTCCACCTGTGGTGTGACACTAATGAATGTATTACACGACCAAATATGCCAATGTTTGTTAACTTCTGAATACCACATTTTCCCCTCCTGCTCTAACCAACTGTTGAAAAGACCCTGACATCCCAGGTATTAGAACCAGAATCTACTTTTTTTAAGGATATGCTCACTCATGGCAATGAAATAGGTACTGTTGTTCTCATTTTACAGAGAATAGGCACAGAGCTTAAATTACCCAGGCGCATGATACTGGGAATGAAGTCTTCTAGATTCTATTGCTGTTATCTTACCACCTGCTCAGTAGTAAACTGGGGGTTTCATCTTACTCTTCTTCACATATTTGGTCTAAATTATATGGCTGAAAAATCATTAAAAAGTGACCATGTGCCATCGATAATTATTAAGAATGTCTGAGGGGTGACAAATGATCTCCACTGTCATGCTAACACCACTTTTAGGCTATGGGCTTGTGCTGGTACCCTGTCATGCACTTGATTGCTTTCCATCCTGATGAAAAGCAGTTTTCATTGTGTTGCAGCTGACTAGGGTAATAGCTGGCATCTAACTGGCTCAGTTGGAACTGAGATCCATACCCCATTTCTTTCAGTCATGATGCTAGTTAACATCACGTATAAATTCAAATAAAAAGGGAGACAAACGAGGGCAAGGCCGGAAGTACTATGTCATTTTGTGTGAGAATGTATTCGAGTGGAAATGAACAGGAATCTTGACAAAAATAATTAGACCTTTATTGTGTGAGTAGTGCTTTGTACTTATAAGCTGAGTTTATAAGTAATAACCTTTCTCCATGTTAAAAAAATAATCCTAGGGAGTTGGTACTCGTGTGCGTGAAAAGAAATGCCAAGGGTTTAAATCTCAACACGGATTAGCCTCCGCAACTTCATTAACAAAATCTTGATTCAGGCAGGACCTGCTCTAGTCACCAGATTCATATTCTGCAAAAGGGAAAGATTCCCCAGTTACTGAAAAGGGGTGTTTATGCAATACAATCCTAAAAAGACAAGGTGTTTTGGGTTTTTTTTACTTCATTACCGCACTTTCCCGTTTTGGAGGGAAAAAAAGTTTGATAGAGAATGCAAAATGGCGATCTCCAGTGACGTCATGCCTGCCACGGTCGGTCGCGCATGGGGGGCTGAGGAAGGGCGGAAGCGGGTTCAAGCCGCTTCAAGGCGCCTCATTACGGGCGGTCCTGGCTACTTACGCAAAAGGACAAGCGTCAACAACGGGCGGATGTGTCCCAGCGGATAATTTACTAAGGGCGGAAGTTCTCCTTTTAAGGGCGGAAAGGCCCTAACCTAAGAATAATAGCTTCAGCGCTTATCGTGTTTCAGTTACTTCCGGGGAGGATCGGAAGTTGCTTTGTTTTGCTTCAAGATGGCTGCGGGGATGTATTTGGAACATTATCTGGACAGTAAGAGCAGGCTGGAGGAGGGGGTCAGGGGTCAACAGAGTGGTGGCGGGGATCAGGGCTGAGAAGATCTATGGCCCCGAAGTCCCGATGGTTAGAAGGTCACGATTGTGAAGGGGTTCCGGGAGAGAAAATATTGGAGGATATGAAGAAAGAGGGGGCGGGGCAGCGGGGTCTAGGCTGCGATTTGGGGTGTAGATGAGGGAGGGGCTGCGCGGCGGGGCTGATGTCTCTTGAAGGGCTAATGTGCAGAGCCGGAAAGATGTTTGCTGTCCCCATCTTCAGGGTCTCCAGCCTCGGTGTATTTTTTTCTCAGAATCGGTCGTTTTAGTATATCACCCACTGCCATTTGGAGCAGCGACAAAGACCTCGCGGCTCCTCCGCTAAGTTCTTTCTCAGAAGTGGCTTCTCATGGGTATGTGGGTTGTGAGTGACCACTGTCAGATGATGAGCTGGAACGCTTCTCTTGTTGGAGTAAAGATCCAATTCCCATCAAATGGAAATCTAGTGTTACGTTTATGCCGTTTATGTAACCCACCCCTTCACAAAGTATGTCACCCTATGCGCTTACATTTGTCTTCATGTTGGGAGTCATTCATTCATTCGTTCGTTCATTGAAGGCTTGTGATGGATCAGACATAATGGCAGGTGCTGAGGATATACAAAAATAAGTAAGACATAGCCCCTGCCTTCAAGTGCTCATAGTCTCTTGTAGGAAACAGATTCTGCTAATACGGATAAAATAGTGTGACAAGTGAAATACTAGAAATACATTGAAAGGACACTTGATAACACTGGAGAGAGACTAATTACCTGGGGATGGAGTTAAAGCTTTACAGAGGATGTGATGTTTGAATCGAGTCTTGAAGGTGGAGTCTTAATGGGTTTGTGGCAAGGTCAGGGAAAAGTGAGGTTAGAGTGTTTGATATATAGGACTCTAGGTGAAAGACTGGGAAGAGACACTGGAGAAAGAGGCTGGGGCTAGAGTGTGCAAGCTCTTTTAAAGTCACGCTAAGAAGCTTGCACTTTAAATAGTGAGGACCCAACAGATTTTTTAAATAGAGTGATTTTTATAAAGGAAAGTAACTGTATGTATGATAAATTGGAGCATAACATTGGTAATAGGGAGATCAATTAGTGATAACAGTCCGGGTCAGAGATGAGGATCTGATCTCAAGGAGTGACAGAAGTATTTAGAAGTTAATTATGACAGGACTGATTGGTGACTCAGTGGTTGAGAGAGAAGGAAGGATCTAAGGTGACTTCTTGATTTCCTGCTTGGGACGTGAGGTAGACAGTATATCATCAACAAGATAGGAAATTCAGGAGTAAAAGCAACATATTTAATTTAATTTAGACTTAAGCATAGGAATGGTAATTGTATCCATGAGAATGAATGAGCTCAGGATCATGGAAAAACAAGTGAGAAAATGAGAGGATTAAAGTGTAATCTCAAGAAAACATAACATTTAATGGACAGGCTATGGAAATGTCAATGTTGGAATTACCAGTAAGTATATGATGAGATTTGGAATCCTAAGAGGAAGAAAGTTACTCGAAGGAGAAAAGATGTTTCAGACACATATGTTAGAATAGGACTAACAATAGGTCACTTGCTTTGATAAGTCATTAGTGACTTAAAGTAATCTCAGTAAACTGGTGGTGGCAGATCTGAGGTTATAGGTTAAAGCAGTGCAGGCATTTTAAAAGTTTGAAGTGGAATCATGCAAAGAGATTTTTCTTTTATGGGAGAGACATAAATATTCATGCATTTATTCATGTATTTATTGAGGTCCCTCTGTATGCAAGTCATAGTTCTATAAACACTAGGGAAACAGAAGACAGGCATGCCCAGCCTTTCTGGAGAGTTGGGGACACAGATACCCAAAAACAAAAAAAGCCTAAGAAATTATACAATTAATTATTTAATTATAGCTGGATATGTGCCAAGCAAGGTAGAGACAGAAAAACTTGACAGTGTAATCCAAGACACTTGTTGGAGTCCAGAGAAGTCAAGGTTGAGCTGAGCTTTGAAGAATGAAGTAGGCCAAGAGGTATGGTGGAAGTGGGATCAGGAAGACCAGGCGGTGCATTCCAGGCAGAGAGCAGCATGTGGAAAGCCAAGTGGCAGGAGGAATGCTCGTAAGTTCCAGATACTCAGAGGAGGCCAGTATGATCTGAGCAGAGAGAGCACAAAGGGAGACTGACATGAGTGAAGGCTGGTGTGAGGTAAGCCAGGACCAGAAAGTGCAGAATAGGACAAGGAATAGTACTGTAGGAAGTTAACTGGAGGGTTATAAGCCGTAGAGTGGCTTGATCAGATTTTCATTTTTTAAAAGAATATTCTGGCTACTATACAGAGAGCAGATTGTGTGTATGTGATGAGTGGTGGAGGATACCATGAGAGTTTTTGTGAGTTGAGGGCAAGAAGCTTGGAGTCAGAGACTGAAAATGAAGAGCAAGGGCTTGTTTGTAGAGTAAGGTCACTGAAGGGAAAAAGGGTGGGAAAGCTGTGCAGAGATGGAGAGGTTAGTTGTGGAGAGGCAGACACAGCCTCTTCTGAGAAAGGAATGATGAATGCCATCACAGATACATCCAAGGGTTCAAAGGAGGGAAAACTGAGTCCTGTTTTAGACCTGTACTTTAAAAGCAGCTATAAGGCCTATGAAGTCCAGTGATTCTGTTTCTCCTCTTCTCCCTAGGTATCGAAAACCTCCCCTTTGAACTACAGAGAAATTTTCAGCTCATGAGGGACCTGGACCAAAGAACAGAGGGTACGTACAGAGTAAGGAATCCATGTGTTACACTGAGTGTGTGTGATCATTTCTTTTTCTGTTCGGTGGTACCATATCGTTTGGTCTGATCTGGAGGACTGTGGCTTCTCTCTTTTTCACTCTTGCATTTCTTAAAAGGAGAGTGATGATCTGCATATGTATATCAGCTTTTCCATAACAAATGGAATATTGGGACAATGCCTGAAGAATTCAGAGACGCTGTGTTCTTCATATCTTCCTCAAGAAGAATTCAATAAACCACAGTAAACTCTAGAATCATTTCTGTTCTCCATGTTCAATATATTTATAGGAAGGCTAGAATCTTCCTGCTCTACTGGATTGTTAATTTTACTGTCACAAAATTCAGTGTGGCTTTGGACTGCAACTCATGTAGACAGGAGCTTTGCTGTATGAGAAGTTCTTAAAGAGAGAGGAAAAACAGCAATTAACATCAGGATCTCTACTGTGTATTCAACCTTACAGAAGCACTAGATACCACCTGTGGCCTTGGACGTTGAGCAAGTTTGGCTGCATTAGGCATCCATTTGAAGTGTGAATGCCTCAAGTGAATACTTGGAATGGTCAGGTTGGTCTTTTCAAGGTCAAAGATGTTTGTTGGAGCTATCCCCCATACCTGCTGAAAGATATACAGGTCTTATCTTCCATCCTTATGTAGCCATGCTCAAGGATGTAACAAGCTGGTGTTAGAATACCTAAAACTGTGATTTAAGTTACTCTGGGTAACTTTACTCATGAAAAGGTGACCAGCATCTAAAATCCTGGACGTAGGCCCCTGAGAACTGCCTGCCGAATTCTGAGAACCAGCTTGCTTGCTTGCTTCGTAATACAGTTCCAACTCTTGAGTTGATGCACAGAAAGACTGGTTGGAGATCATTGAACTACTTTCTTTTTCAGCTTCCTCCAAAGACCTCAAACAAATGGGGCATAAGTATAGACTGCACACTTCGCGTTGTCTGTTGCTGCACACTGTTACAGTCATGCTTCTGTCTCTTCATGGACATTATTTATGAGTCCTACCAAATATTAGGTAGTAGACTCTGCAGTCTCCGTGTCTTGGGACATCACCTGCCTTCCAATATTAAAATGTTTGGAGCAATATTGAAGATAGCAAACAGAAAAAAAGTGAGGAGAAATATTAGCAAGTTGCAAATGATGAGCAAAATAGGGTGGCAGTAAGTAGAAGAACTGTTACATTAATGAACTAGGGTTTCATTTTAAATGGATGCACAGACTAGAAGCCAGCAGCAGTGGATGACCCAGCCTGGCTTACAGTACTCAGAACTGTTGTGGGATATTTTTGAGACAAGAAGCCAGGTGGTTTTTGAGACAGAATTCACGGTTCAAGAAGCAGCAGAAACCCTGCAAAGAAGCATCTTCAGACATCAACAAAGATATACTTCATATTAGTGCAATGTGCAAAGGATCCATCATTACGTTTCAATAATTTGTTTCTACTGATAGCAATGTTTTCAGCACCGGAAGTCACCCTTAAACAAATGTTGTCAGTATGTTGTATTACTTGAGTACATGGCACAGTACCTTCAGTACGTTTTAGTTGGAAGGTTATCATGGTCAATGGAAAAGGTCCAAGGAACAAGAGGAAGAAGTGTGTTTCACCTAGCCGCTCGGGCCATTGTGACCAGGCCTCTCTCTGTTGTAGACCTGAAGGCTGAGATTGACAAGTTGGCCACTGAGTATATGAGTAGCGCCCGCAACCTGAGCTCCGAGGAAAAACTGGCTCTTCTCAAACAGATCCAGGAAGCCTATGGCAAATGCAAGGAATTTGGTGACGACAAGGTGCAACTTGCCATGCAGACCTATGAGATGGTATGGCCCTGTTCATGGCTCCCCACTTACCTCCTATCTATTCCTTGGGGTCCTAGACCCCTCCTTCAGCTATGTCGGGATCTGTTTTGGGTCTGAGAGATCCATAGAATCTGTCTTAGCCTGTTTTCTTTTACTGGAACCAGACTTGTACCTCCTCCTTCTCCTCCCTTCCCATCCAGGTGGACAAACACATTCGGCGACTGGACACAGACCTGGCTCGTTTTGAGGCTGACTTGAAGGAGAAACAGATTGAGTCAAGTGACTATGACAGCTCTTCCAGCAAAGGCAAAAAGAGTGAGGAGGGGGGTGGGCTGTGAGAGGCGGGGTGAGGATGCAGAGAGAGAAGAAGCCAGCTCTCCAGCTATGAGGGAGGGGCATCAGGTTGGAAAGAAGAAGAAAGAGGTCTTAACCCGTCTTTCTGTCTCTCTGCCTTCTGGCTTTCCCCCTCTTTCCTAGAAGGCCGGACTCAGAAGGAGAAGAAAGCTTCCCGTGCTCGTTCCAAAGGGAAAAACTCAGATGAAGAAGCCCCCAAGGCTGCCCAGAAGAAGTTAAAACTTGTGCGCACGTGAGTGTATCAGGGAGCACTTTGTCAGATGACATGCTCTTCTCTCCCACCCCCCACTCCCACCCCACCCTGCCCCTTGCCACTTTCTCTATCTTCTGTGCCAGTATCTCCTCTCCTTATCATTTTGCTATTTGCTGGACGGAGAAGCCCCAAATCACTTGCCCCACCAAGGCCTCAAGTTGTAGTTACCTTTGGCATACAGATGACACTTTCTCTTCCTCTTGGCATGCAGAAGTCCTGAGTATGGGATGCCCTCAGTGACCTTTGGCAGTGTCCATCCCTCTGATGTGTTGGATATGCCTGTGGATCCCAACGAACCCACCTATTGCCTTTGTCACCAGGTCTCCTATGGAGAGATGATTGGCTGTGACAACCCTGATGTGAGAACCGTTTTGCCTCAGAATGGGGGATCCTAGGGGACATAAAGAGAGTGGGAACTAGAGGAGGGAAAATAGTTGAATAGTGGGACTTCAGAATAGGAAGAAGGCGGTTGGAGTTGTTTGGCCTTGGGACCTCTAAGAATTCTCCAAAGGGATGGGATAGGGGAATACTAAGGAATCTAGGATTGGGGACTTCTTTGCTTTCCTCTGCCCCACCCTGGTCCGACTTTTGCTTCTTCCATCCTGTTCCTTTTCTAGTGTTCCATAGAGTGGTTCCACTTTGCCTGTGTGGGGCTGACAACCAAGCCTCGGGGGAAATGGTGAGTGAGAGTTACGGCAAGAGCTGAGCTGCCCCTAAATGGTGTAACAGAAGGCGTTCTCCCTCACTCCCTTTCTCCCTCCCCTTCTCTATCTTTCCGTTCATTCCTTTTTAGGTTTTGCCCACGCTGTTCCCAAGAACGGAAGAAGAAATAGATAAGGGCCTTGGATTCCAACAGACTTTCTTCCACATCCCCGGACCCGGGCTAGTGGGGAGAGGAATGCCTGTGCTGGGGCCAGGGCGTTCAGGGAGAAGTGGATGGTGCAGTGTTAGCATCCCTTCTCCTCCACTCTCCCTACTCCTGGTGCTGAGGCTGCATCCAAATCCTGGTAGGGAGGGGTGCCGCAGCCACTGAGGATGTGTGCTCTCATTCAGCCCACCCCTTCAGAGGGAAGTGGTCTTGCCCACTCTCCTTTTGCCTCCATGCTGAGGTTGGTGCTGTATTTCTGAGGGATGGTCCTCCTTACTCCCCGTGCTTTGTATTTAAGGACTTGGGCAGTAGCATGGGGGCACTCCCCCAGCCCTCCTAATTCCCTACCCCCCGTGGCGGGGGGGGGCCGTGGTATAATAAACTTTCATCATTCTCTTCCTGCTTTTTCCATGGTGGGGGGGTCCCCCAGTTTATCTGGGCTGTGGCCCTAGTTAAAGGGGCACCCCTTCCTCTGTGCCAAGAGGAGTCACCCTGGCCCTGTGAATGGCAGAGGGGACAAGGTGGAATGCAGATAAGACACATGTGAAGGAATTTGGTAGGGGAATAAAAGCTATACCTGTCGGCCTGCTGTGTTTTTTGTAGAGACAGCATTTTAGTACATGTGCTAAGCAGTTTTTTTTGTTTTGCATCTCTGGGTTTGATATGAAACAGGACGATGACATGCCAGAAGTAGGACAGGACATGGAACCAGAAGTACCCCAGAATGCACAAGTTCTCAACTTGGGAAGGACAGAGCTGGCTGGGGGGTGCCTCAGACCCGGGGTTTCCAAAACTTTTTAAATTGTTTATCTTTTCTCCATAAAACATCTCTTTCACTTAATTTCCAATAAATGTGTATTTGCGTTTTATACATATACTATTATACTAAATATTAGCTTGATTTCTTATTTTAAACACAAAACAAAAATGTTTTCTCCCCTTCCAATTGTCTTGCTCACCTCCCACTGGGAAAGCACTTCTGTAGGCTGAGCCATTCTTACACCTGAGTGCCCCCTCACCTGCACCCTGCTTGTTTCCCCTTTTGGCTCATTTCCTACCTGGAGGCTTTCTCTCTGGTACCTCCCCAGGTAGGCCCTGACTTTGTTTTGTACATTCTGTGTGTGCCGCCCCAGAACCCTGTCTGTACTGTACTCACATGAAGCCTCACTGCCTACTGGGCAGACTGTTTCTTCGAGTCCTGGTTTCATCATCTGTAAAATAGGGATGAGAGTATCCACTCTAACGTATTACCTTGTTAATGGAAGAAGGTGAGGCACATAAAGAACAACACAGAACTTACTCCATCAAAGGTACTGCGTCAGTGATAACTTTGCCATCGCCCTATCCAGCTGGAATATATGACACGAGAGGACCCATACCCCCACACCCGTCAGTTACTGAGGCCCCGCCCCCGGCCCTCTGTGACGTCAGAAAGCCCGCTCCTGCCGGCTCTCTGGCTTGGCGGGTTAGAGGCCCGCTTTGGTCTGGGAAACGCGTGCGGGTTGTCTGGGGCCATGAGGAAGCTTGCCGCCGGCTTCCTTCTCTCACTCCTGAAGGGTGAGAATTCCCATCTACTCGGTCTCTTCCTCCCCGGGCTCGGTCTTCTCCCTCCGGAGATCCCTTCCTTTACTTTCTGAAACGTCTCTCAGGGAGGTTGCGTTGAATGTCCTCCCGATCTCCCCCGGGCTCACCTTTGTCTCTGCCCCTGGCAGCACCACTTGGCAGACATCCCCGGTTCCTAATTTGCACGGTGCCCCGCTGGCCAGGCTGGGTCTGTCCCAGGCCTGGAGCGGGTTTTGGAGTTGCATCCATCCATCAGTCTGTTCCCCACCTCGCAGTGCTGCTCCTGCCTCCATCAACTACCCCAGCCCAGGATTCAATTTCAGCCTCCACTCCGGGCAGCCCTCTCTCTCCCACCGAATATGAACGCTTCTTCGCACTGCTGACCCCTACCTGGAAAGCAGAGACTACCTGCCGGCTCCGTGCAAGCCATGGCTGCCGGAATCCCACCCTTGTCCAGCTGGACCAATATGAGAATCACGGCTTGGTGCCTGATGGTGAGGGCCCTACTAGTGGGGCAGCCCTGTGCTCAGGAGACAGGAAATGGTGTGGCTGGCCTCTTACCCTATGCCCGTATTCTTCACTCTCCAGGCCCAATATGCCCACTTCCCCATCCAGGACGGAGCTCCCCCTGGTGTGTTCACTTTCTCCATCCCTGCCCCTTCTCAGGCGCTGTTTGCTCCGACCTCCCTTATGCCTCCTGGTTTGAATCCTTCTGCCAGTTTACTCAGTACCGTTGCTCCAACCACGTCTTCTATGCCAAGGTGAGGCCCGGGACGAAGGTAAATCTGGTGTTGCAGGACTGAGAGAGAGGCAATGGCAGTAAGGAGCTGAGGGAGGGCTCTAGGAGGGCCATCCTTAGATTCTCCCTCATGCCACTTTGCCTGTTATTCACCCAGATTGTGTACGAATACAGCCTCACATTGGGCATTCCGACTGTCAGAACACTCCTGTTACTGCAAGAAAAGGAGGGAAGAGGGATGGGAAGAGGCAAAGAGATAAGCCCTTCCATTTCTTCTAATGGCCAGTGATTTCATTCAAGTCAAACACAAGAGACTGAAGGCAGGGGTGTGGCCTAGACACTGGGTTTTACCTTGCAGGGGAACCCTTTCTCTGGTGTGGAGGGTTCTACCCGGGACCATGTCCCTTCATCCCTGCCCAGGAACTGTGAGACAGAAGGCATGCTGGAAAAGAGACTGACGAGTAAGCTGGAGTAGAAGTCCACCCTTTGGGAAAGGCGTTCCCACATTCCTTCTCTTCTTGCAGAGAGTCCGATGCTCCCAACCAGTCTCAGTTCTCTCACCTAACACTCCCAAGAGGATAGACTCTTCTGCTGAAGTCCCACCCACCACCGTGACCTCCCCCATGTCATCACACCTCACAGGTGAGACCCTCCCAGCACCTGGAAGACTACCAGCAACTCCTTCCACAAATCCCCGAGCCCAGGATTTAAGGCATCAGGGGTAGGGAAATGGGAAGACAGTTGAGCGAGGGTGGGAGATGGGGAAAGGCCTCTCTTTACATATGGGAGAGGCTGCTTTTTATGAATACAAGTTAGAGCTTTCCTATCCCAGAATATCTTCTGACACTACTTACTACAAGTCTGCCCTGAATCCATTTTTCCTTAATGCTCAAAAACATACCCGTGTTTGGAAGTCCTCTGGGACTTTTATAAGCTAACATCTTCAGTCTGGAAAGGATTAGCTATTTAGAATATTGGTGTTTCCTAAGTGAAAAGGACAACAGGTGGTATTTGAGGTGGGAGTTAAGGAAGAGAATCACTTGTGAGAGAGGCGGAAAGGTGACATAACTACCAACACCACAATCACCATGGTAATCTGTTTTGATATTCATACTCTTTCTGTGTCTTTTATACTTGGCTGTGTGAATAAGTATGATTTAGGCTGCTTTCTTCTGTCTTGGTGTTTATGTGTGTGTCTCTTTGTGAACGAAGGCACTCGGGCGTCCAGAAAGCTAACCATTCCCTTCCTTCTCTTTCTTGATCCCTCCCAAACCCAGCTGCAGCCACAGAGCAGCAGGCCTTCCAGTCCTGGCCCGAGCGGCTCAAC
This sequence comes from Rhinolophus ferrumequinum, assembly GCF_004115265.2. NCBI lineage: Eukaryota > Metazoa > Chordata > Mammalia > Chiroptera > Rhinolophidae > Rhinolophus > Rhinolophus ferrumequinum. The sequence goes on along the minus strand of NC_046293.1, from coordinate 23,871,544 downwards.
AGCAATGTCGAAGAGCTGCTGCAGTCCTCCCTTTCCCTGGGAGGCCAGGAGCCAGGGTCAGATCACAAGCCAAATCCAGGGCAGGAACACAAGCAGGAGGAGGAAGGGCAGGAGCAAGACAAGCAGGAGGAAGAGGAGCAGGAGGAGGAGGGGAAGCAGGAGGAAGGAGAGGAGACAGAGGAGGGACTGGAGGCCACGTCTGGGCTGCAGACAGACTCACAGCCCAAGTTCCAGGCTGAAGTTTTATCTTCCAACCCTTTTTCCTTCACTCCCCGGGTGCGGGAAGTGGAGACTACACCTGTGATGATGGAGAATATTCAGGAGCTCATTCGATCTGCCCAGGAAATGGATGAAAGGAATGATGTGTATGATGAGGACTCCACGTGGAAAAGCCAAAACTCTGGCAGGTACAGGAAGTCCTGGGCCCCCACCAGCCCTACCCTTCCTGCTGCCTTCTTTGGCAATGAGAAGCCGACTTTCCCAGCTTCAACTTCCAGACCCACTCAGACTTGGTTGGGCTTCAGGCACACGTAGCAATTACCTACCTCGCCTGTTCTTGGCCATCAGTGGTTTAAGCACCGCCCTTGAGTGCCTGTTTTCTATACAATGGAATGGAATGAGCCCTGTACCTGGAGCTACTGACTTGGGTTCCGGTCTTGTCTCTGGTCTTAATTAACATCGCAACTTTGAGAAAGCTACTTCCCCTTTCTGGACCTCAGTTCCTCATTTTTGGAAGGAGGCAGTTGGTCCAGATGCCTCTGAGGCTCCATCGAGCTCACTGACTGTGTGTGACCCAAGAACTGAGGCTGAGGGGAGGGGAAGAGAGTGGATGTGGCTTTCTGCCCCAGCCCTCTGGCCCACCCCCACCAGTCAGTGCTGTCTCCTTGCAGCCTCCTGCAGCTGCCCCACGTGGAGGCTTTGCTGGTGATGTGCTATTCCATTATGGAGAACAGTTGCACCATGACCCCCACAGCCAGGGCCTGGCGGCACGTGGAGGATGAGATCCTTGGTTTCGGGAAGACGGTATGCCCACCATGATGTTTAATGGATACATGCTCACTGGGCGTCCTCTGGGCCTGGCACTGGACTAGGCCATGGGAATGGGGGAGATGAGCAGGGATATAGCAAACGTGAGGCATCGCTGGAGAGGTTCTCTTCAAGTGGGAAACCTTCTCTGCAAGGACATCTCCAGCTCAGCTTAAAGGAGGAAGGCTCAAGACCTAGTCTGGAATCTATTCCAACCCAGAATTCATTCTTCAGCTCTCTGAGTTGTTAGGCTTGAGTCGTCTCCTGATCCAGTTCACCATCTTCAATACTTGGCTTTGCCGCAGATGCAGCTCTCCTTTCCACAGGGGTCATAGAACCCATTCCAAGGATCTGTAGAGAGATTTCAGTCTCACTGTGTCCTCAGCACCCAGCCAGTCCTAGTCCCAGAAAAATATCCTTTAGGTTTTCAAATAATACAAGTTAGCAAACATTTGTTGAGAGCTGGTATGCCATCCATTCGTCCATTTGTTCAACAAATATTGATTGGGCTCCAACTCTGTGCTAGGTATTTGAGATGTTGGCAATGAATACAGTAGATCCAACCGTCTTGGAGCTCTGGAGTCTAGCGGGAGAGACAGACGAGGAAACAGGCAGAACAGCATGCTGGGATAAACGCTGTGATAGATAAGTACAAAGTGCAGAGAGAGCGGAAGGGGAGCACGACTGTCTGCATTTGGGAGGATCGGAGAATGCTTCTTAGAGGAACTAATGTTTAAACTGAAACCTGAGGAGGCAAGACATTAAACAGGCAAAAGAAGGGGCTTGGTAGAAGGTTCCTGCTAGAGGGAATAGTACGTATGTGCAAGAAAGAGAAGAGATTTCATGAGGAACTAAGAATGAGCATATTGCTCCTGCCCTTAAAAGGCCTAGAGCCCAGGAGAGATTCAGCAGCATTATAAAAGCGTATGATAGGTGTTGAGAGAGTGTTTTAAGTGTGGCAAGTTCAGGAGTCATGGAGAGCCCACTGGATTTTGGGCTTTGGTTAAGGGAACAGTAAGGAGCCCATTTTGCCGGGAGCAAAGCAGTAGGAGTCAAAGATATATAATAGTAAGTGTCACAATGTGGAAAACCTCGAATGGCAGTCTGAAGCATTTGTTTTTAATTTGGTAGGAAAGAGGAATTTAGTAACCATTTTTGGTCAGGGACATGACCATGCATCCCTATGAGCTGTTGTGCGGAGTAAACAAGGTGATGTGGGAGATTTTGTCACTGTGAGCGTGCGGTACCTATGGGTGCAGCAGGAGGAGGATGCATTGACTGGAGATCCTCCTGGGAATTCGGAGGGGCTCGGGGTGGAGAGTCCAGCTAGGAGGTGAGTAGCTCCACTCTGAAGAATGTCTTCCAAGAACTTGGAGGTTTTGAACCTAGGTGCTTAGAGTATAGGTCTTGAAGTTAGAAAGGCTGTGGATCTTTGTCCCAGCTCCACCCTCTCTGAGACGTGTGGTTCTGAGCAAGTTAGCCTTACTGAGCCTGTTTTCTCATGTCAAATGGAGACATTATTAGTACCTATGCTAGTGTGGCGCTCCTGGGAGGGCTAATGAGATGATGGGGTTTATAGCCATGGTGCCTAGCGCTGTGTCAACTCTTTGTAAATAGCATTATCATTGGGGAGGAGGGAGAGAAGGAGCGAGAGATGGTTAGGAGTGCTATTCAGATAAGTTAGGGGTGGGTGTAGGCCACCCGATGGTAGACATCTGTCAGGCACTTGGCAATTGAGGATTTGGAGTTTGGGAAAGAGATCAGAACTGATGCTAAAGACCTGGATGTCACCTGCAGAGAGATGACGATTACCTGGGAGTAGATAAATCATCCAGGAGGAGGGTGAACAAATAGAGAGCGGAGGCGAGGTCCTTGAGGAACCCTTGGGGACGGGGGGAGGGAGAAAAGACAGAGAAGCTTTTTGAAGAACCTAAATGCAAAGACTTTGTGGGGATGGCTCTGGAGGGCTGAGGCGTGGGAAAGTCTCAGCCTCAGCCTCTTAGCCACACTCTTGTCCCAGGTCTGTGACAGCCTTGGACGGCAGCATATAGCTACCTGTCCGCTCTGTGACTTCTGCTCCCTGAAGCTGGAGCAGTGCCACTCAGAGGCCAACCTACAGCGGCAGCAGTGTGACAGCTCCCACAAAACACCCTTCATGAGCCCCTTGCTTACATCTCAGAGCTTGTCCGTTGGCATTCAGGTACCTAACTAGCTGGGCAGCCTGCAGTGGCAGGGGGTGGGGGGTGGGGTGCTCAGGCTCCAGGCAGATCTGGGCAGTGGGAAGGGAGGCCTGCAGGGGGTCAGGAATGTGCATGCCTCCCCTGTCCCTATCCCATGTGCCACAGATGGGGACTGTACAATCGGGCCGCTTTTATGGGATGGATTTTTACGGCGGTCTCCGCATGGACTTTTGGTGTGCCCGGCTAGCCACAAAGGGCTGTGAAGATAATCGAGTTGCCAGCTGGCTCCAGACTGAGTTCCTTAGCTTCCAGGATGGGGATTTTCCTACCAAGGTCAGCACCTTTCCCCAAAGTTCAGCCCAACCCCACTCATCCCAGTTCTTTCTGGTTACTTGCTCTAGGCAGCCCATTCTAGGGCATGGGCCCTTGGCTTCTGAGAACCAGTCCTCACTGAGCCTCCTGCCTCTCTCCAATAGACCCTGCACACACAGTAGAGCGGGACTGCATTTGACAAAGGAGGAGGAATTAGGAGGGGCGGTCGGGGCGGGACTCGGAGACAGGAGACAGAGGTTCTGGTCCCAGTTCTGCCAGTTACCTGCCGAGGGGCTTTGGTAGAGTCACTTCCCTCTCTAGGCCAAAGTTATATTCATCCCTGTAACAAATGACTAGGTGATGCCTGAGGGGCCACCAAATATTGTGACCCAGTATTTCACTGTCTCAGTTTGACAGTTTTATCCCTGGACTCTTCCTGTGCTTTCCCTGTTGCATCAACTTTGCTTCTCACTTCCCCAAAGCTACCTCCCCTTTGGAACTATCTGTTGTGCCTGAGACCAGGCCACTCCCTTCTGTGGTTTAGTGGAGGGACTCCTGCCCAGATCTAATCCCTGGGACCGTAGATCTGGAAGGGATCTCAGAGATCATCTCTGCTGCTCCCCTGGATTTATAGGTGGGAAGGTGAGGTCCACAGAGGGAAGTGATTCACCCAAGGCCACACATTAGAGATTGTTCTACCCTCTCCCTCATTTACCCATCATTAGAAGGCTCCCTGAGATTGGACCACCAATTGGGCCCCCTTCCCATGTTCTGCAGCCTTGTGCCCCCCTTCTCAGTTCCCCCTTCCTCAGCCATTTTTTCAGCAAGCTGACCGACAGAACAGCCACTTCCCACTCTCTGGCTCCTGGCTTCTTCCCACTAACTGAACTATGACAGAGTGGGACGGAAACGGCAGAGGGGACAAAGGCCTATTCCTCAGAGAGGGGGCACCCTAAGTATAGAAGGTCTGGTTCGGAAGGGCCACATTCCTGACCCTAGTGCTGGTACTGTGGACACTCTAGAGAGCTGGGGTTTTGTAAGGCTTCTGATATGTCCCCACCGCCCCCTCTCTGGCTCTTGGCTTAGATTTGTGACACAGACTATGTGCAGTACCCAAACTACTGTGCCTTCAAAAGCCAACAGTGTCTGATGAGAAACCGGGATAAGAAGGTGAGCCCCTCACCCTGCCCCCTCCTTCTCCCATCAGCCCCTCAATCGGTCACCTTGGTTGGGTCTGTTCTGAGCCAACCCCCATCCCCTCACCCCCTACTCCACCCCCCAGATCCCAGCCTCAGGGATGTGGAAAGCAGTTCCCTTCCTTGCCTCTCAGGGCAGGTGCCTCCATCAAAATGCTTCCTCTCCTCCACTCTTCCAGCCTCGGTGTAAGCAAGGTCCCCCTAGGCTGGAAGGGTCTGGGAGGGAGGCTACCTATGAGAGATGAGGGTTCTGAAGGCACCACAGGAAGATCCCCAGCTGGACTGAGAATTCTTGTTGAGGTCTCACCCTCAACTCCTGCTCTTACTCAGCAAGTAGTCTGGAATAAGTCACTTCCTCCCCCAGCCTCAGCCTCATTTCTAAAAACAGGGGTTGGGCCTCTTGGTGTCTCTGGCAGTTTGAAAAATCCACATCTGAGTTTTCTCCTTCCCTCTACTGCCCTGTGCCCATGCTTGCCTGCCTCTGGTTCTTTGGGGACTCCTGACACCTCCCCACCTCTACTCTCTGGCTCCTGGCTCTGTGACCCAGACTGTGTGTACCCAATCCCCATGTAGGTGTCCCGTATGAGATGTCTGCAGAACGAGACTTACAGTGTCTTGTCTCCAGCCAAAAGCGAGGAACTTGTGCTTCGATGGAGCCAGGAGTTTAGCACCTTGACTCTAAGCCAAGCCGGATGAGCTGGGGTTCGTCCTGTCCCCACCCCAGCCTGACATTTCCACATTCTCCATTGCTTTCAGACTCCATTTGTCAATTTGCTTCCAGGCTGCCCCTTTTGGGTTTTTCAACCTGGCCCCTACTTATGTTGTCCGTGGGTTGGGGCAGCAGTCCCAGAGAGGTCCATGATGGGAACTTAAAGGACGTCTTTGCATAAAGTGTTTATTTTCAACCTATGTGGCCTATTTTGGTTATGATGCCATCCTCAGCACAGTGTCCCATGGGAATAACCCTCCACCCCTCGAGGCTTGTGGATCCATCTGCTAGTAAAAGACTCTCACAGGCATGGTGCTTGGAGAAGCAGCCACCTGCCAGGAGAAGAAGCCCTAAAACATCGAGAAGTTGGATTGCAGAAGGCCACAGCGGGGGCTGAGGGGTCCTGTGGGCCATGAGGGTGTGTGTGTCCTCACCTGAAAAGTGCTGGGCCTCAGGAGCTCAGATGTGAGCGTAGAATTGTCCCTCTGGAGGACGAAGGCCAGAGCCTGACCGAGATCATGTCGGGGAGGGGTAGGGACCGCCCCAGGGAAGGAGGGCAGACTTGGATTTTATCAGAAGGGTGGAAACAGCTGGGGCCTGGAGCTCAGGAAACCCTTGTGTTGACGTCCAGTAATGGGCCAGAAGGTCTGAATGTTGAGGTGGTTGCGTCTTGGCAACATGCATTGAGATGTGATTCCAACATTGGCCTTTAATAACTTGGGATCTTCCAGAATGTGTCCTGAAGATACACATGTTTGGGAAACTGTATAGTCTCTCCCTCTCTTCTATACGTTCACAGTGATTAACAGTAGTAAGAAACATGATGGAAAAGTTCAAATGCACAAAAATAGAATAGTATAACACATCCGCATGTACACTTCACCCAGCTTGGATTATCAACACACGGTCAATCTTTTAATGGCATGTTAATAATAGAGAAGCCTGTTTAAGCCAGTGTTTCCCAAACTCATTTGACCATAATATCCTTTTTTACCTACCACTCAAAAACTTGAAGTTGTTTTTGTGTATTGAGATGGGACACTTGCTCACTCCTGTTGATACAGAAAATAAGGGGCTTAGCCTGAGGGTACAGAGAAGAGGGGCTGTCATCTGAGTTCTGCCCAGCCCCCTGACCCCAGCTCACAGCCTAGGAAAGAGACAGAAGCAAGGAGGAACCACCCAGCCCGGGAACTGCTGGGACGGAGGGGCTATGTGCGCTCTGCAGTGAGAGTTGGCCTAGCAGCTGCAGCTGGCACGCAGAGGAGCCCTGGACAGGATGAGGTATACTCCACGAGTGGCAAGAGCAAAACCACCTGCGGGGATCCAAAAGAGAAAGAAACACCCAAGGGAACTGGTGGGAACGGCGAGAGGCTGGTGGGTTAGTCATCGCATCAGTGGGTGTGTATACCAGTTAGGCTTCCCGGAAACTGTGGGGAGGGTGTGTGTGGTGGGTGGGGGAGTCATTAGTCGGCAGAGTTGGAGCTGAATGAAGTGCCATTATCTATCTGTTGGAGTTGCTTCTCCGGCCGTCTGTGAAGACAGCTGAAAGCACAGCTTCCTCTCTCTCTCTCCCTGCGTGTGTGGGGTTGGGTGAGTGCAGGGAGCTGGAATCTGCTGAGATCTGCCCAGGTGGGTGTGTCCCCACCAGTCCCAGGAGCAGGTCCTTCCAGCCCAGCCCAACCCAGCCCAGAGTAGGCAGCGGAAGTCAGCTTCGGACAACGGCAGAGCTCCACAGGGAACACAGGTATGGGGGGGGGGTCCCAGGTGGGCTTGAACTTCATGGGGGGATAAGGGGCAGCACCCTCCTTTAGTAATTGGGACACCTGGGTGGGATGGAGGAGAGTGTGGGCCATGGGCCCTAGGAAACCTTTCTGAATAGCGTAAAAAGCTAAAAGGGTCTGCCTCAGGCATAAAGACCTTGTCAGACAGAACACACCCTGGAGTGCCCCTCTGAAACTTAAAGCCCCACACTTGGGCCTCTTGGGGAGGCTGTGTCCTCCCTTTCACCCTTTAGGCCCCACTGTCATACTGAACCCTGGGCTTCCTAAGGCCAGCACGCAGGGACCTCTGGGGACAATTTCCAAACTTTTCCCACTCTCAGTTAATACTTAACTCCCCATACCCACTCACCTCCCAGGGCCAGGCCCTCTGCTAGATGACAATGGACTTATCTGATTAAATTCCATGAATGGGTTCACTGACACAAATGTGTTTTTATTGTTACCTTTCCCAGCTAACCAAGGGATATTCTTTTTTTTTTTAATTTATTGGGGTGACAATTGTTAGTAAAATTACATAGATTTCAGGTGTTCAATTCTGTATCACATCATCTATAAATTACATTGTGTGTTCACCACCCAGAGTCAGTTCTCCTTCCATCACCATATATTTGATCCCCGTAACCAAGGGATATTCTAATAGGATCTTCGAGAAACCCTGCCTTATCCCAACGCACTCATCTATATAAGAGGATTAGACCAAGATGGTCTTTAATGTCTCTATAGCTCTGATAGAATATGGCTCATGAGTGACATGAAGTAGGTGAAATTTCAGATATTGAGCACAGGTGGGAGAAATATTTGAGGGTGGGCAACGCCTTTTGATACCTTTGTATCATGTCAATGAGGGCAGATGCCTACCTATTCCCTATGTTTACAGGGGCCTCTCTGACAAGAAGGGGATCTCCCACTAAATTGTATCTCCAGCTCCTTTTAAGGTGAGCTGGAATCATGGCCCTGAGGGGAGTTGGAGGCAAGAATTGAGGGGAAAATCTGGAAGCCTCACCTCCTCGCTATTCAGAGACTCTAGAGCTCGGTCCGTCTGCCTCTGATGCCATCAGCTATCCCCACCCTGCTGCCCCCAGCGGATATCCCAACACAGAAACCTTGTGTGCCCAGGCCCATGGGGAAGGAAAAGTCAGAAAGGAGGAGCCAGTGGTGCTCACACAGTGCTGCCAGATTTCAGGGCTAGGTCAATGAGTTGAAAAGCAGGAGGCTCAGAGGCAGGACGCAGCCAGGCGCCAAAGCAGGGCAAGATGCATGCTGATCAACTTGGCACAGCTGATCTCATCTGAATGACTTCTCCTGATTGGGACTTTATTTCCTGTTTTTCCAGCTCTTGAAGCAGGGTGGAGGGAGATGTGCAAGTGGGGAGGTGACATTCCCACATTGGGGAACTAATTATTGAGCTGTAGGCCACTTTTTCTTTCTGCCTTTACCCAGAAAAACATGTAAGAGAGGAGATCAGAATACCCGCGGTGGGAGATCTGGCTAAGGGTGATGTTGGAAAGGCAGGAGGAAACAGGCTCAGATGGGGAGAGGGAAAGAGGCTGGAGCAGGGATTTTGTCTGGGGCAAGCAGAGCAGGCCTGGACCAGGGAGGAGGGAGGAGGGAGGATGGAGATAGAACACAACGACCTCCTGGAGCTTGCACCAGACAGGTGCCTCTCCTCGGGAAGAACATGGTCCCTGGGGCAGGAGGAAGGCGTCCACTGACCTTGGTGACCTTGTACTATCTCCACACACAGATCTCTCAGATTCTGGACAAGCTAATGAGCAGGATTCATCTGTGTCCCCAAAGCAGCCCCGGGGCAGAGCTTTTCACCAAATCTTTAGACTGTGTTAAACTTTTACTGGAGGCTCAGCACAGTTTGGATCTGTTTGGGAGTCTGAATATACAGATATCAAGAGGTCTTTATAATTAAGCCCATCTGTGTGTACAGGGTACATCCTCCTCCAGCAGCAGAGGAAATGGGCTTAGCTAACTAAGAAGGCACAGAGTGCACACAGTGGGGCGGCTGGGACGTGGAATTGGCCGCAACTCCAGAATCTAAAATGAAGTTGGGTGTCAATCAAGTGGTCCCATGCCCGGAATGCAACAGCCCATTCTAGAGAAAAAACTGTGCTGAGTATACTTTTTCTTTTAATAATGAGCCCTTGAGCCATTCTCTGCTTCTCGGGTCCGCTCCTATTTCTTTGGAGTGTACTATCTCTTCTAATAAACTATTCTTTCACCACTTTATATATATATATATATATATATGTATATATATATATACATATATATATATATATATACATACAAAATATATATACACAAAATATATATATATATACACAAAATAAAATGAAGTTGGGGCTATTCTAGAGCTGATTTTCTGGGGCACAGGGAGATCTGAGATTCCTTCTTTTTCAACTTCTGAAGGATGTGAATTACTAAAAAGAGGAGGCGAAGAGAGAGCAAGGCATTCGGTGAATATGTGGAAGGGGGAAGAGAGGATGTGCCTGGGGAGGGTGGCAGATGGGAAACTGGACAAAGAGGAGCTATATCTCTCCCCTCCCACTCCCAACACAGTCCCAAATCGTGTATTCCTTTGTCTTTAGCTCCTGTCTACCCTGCTGGTCAGATGCCAGAAGGGTGGATACTATGGGCAGGTTGTGTGGAGCAGAGAAAAAGTATGATCATAATCTAGCTTCCTGCCCACTTTTACTCACTAATTCTTACTTCCTGCCTGTGGCAGAAAATAGCCCTGTCCCTCTAGCTTATCTCAGCAAATAGCGGTGCCCAGCCCAGCTCAGAGGGCAATGGGACAGGTGTGACAAGCCCTGAGGACGTAAGGGACCTGGGCCTGATGTGCACGTGGGCAGAGGTGCAGGGAGGAGGAAAATGGCTGCACGTGCTCTGGTATGTGAGTGGTGTGACAGGCAGGTGATGTGCGCTGGTGCAGTCCCTGCTGCCTCCGTGTGTTTGGTGCGTTCTTTGCTCCTTAGTGCCTGGGGGCTGGTATCTCTGTTTGTGTACATCTGCATGGGTATGTGCTCCTGAGCTGCCTGACTACATGGGTATGTGTAAGGACGTGGTCCCGAAGGCAGAGGCCAGTTGTCCATGACTCCGTGCGTACACAGACTTGTGTGTTACAGGGGGTGGAGAGATGTTGATCGCTTTGTTACTAGGAACCTTGTGTGCACATCTCTTAGTGTCCCTATACCGCTGTGTGTCCTGTGTGTTGTGGTGTGCTTATGTTACCACATCTGTGTGTGTCGAGGTGATTAAGCCTGTGCGGGCCTCCATGTCATGTCCCTCCTTCTCCCTGGTGAAATGAAACCCCAGAGGCCGTCCTTTTCTGGGGTGGCTGCTGTTTCTGTACTTCCTACATTTCCCACACAACCTGACATCTTCCTCCAGGCAGGATTGGGGAGAGGGCAGGGCTGGCCCTTCCCCATGTCTAAAACCTTCCTTCCATTTCCCGTTTGCCTCCTTTTTGGCGGTTTTTCTCATCTTTGCCATCTGGCCTGGCACGGTGCCCATTTAGTTCCACTGACGGAAACCCCAGGGAAGCAGGCAGATGGGGTGGGGACGAGGGCAGGGGCCTGGCAGCTCTCAACGCCAGGCCATTCTGTGAGTCTGTCAGAAAGGGGGGACTTTATTTATTTATTACAAATAGGCTCCATTATGGAGAAACCAAGGACTTATTTCTTTTGGAATGAGAGCATTGTCATCTGCTTTACTAAAGGATTCTTAACTTTCCCTTTAAGTAGCAGTTCACCAAATACATTTTGGTCTGTTTAACATTGTAACTTTGTTGACAGAAAGACTTGGAATTCTTGGAAAATAATTATTCATTCGCTATTCAGTGTCTAGTACGTGATTGCTAGTTGTAAGGAGCTATTGATTTTCCAAGTAATGGTTAAGAATGATAAAGTGTTACTGTGAGTGTAGTGTAAACTGTTATTGAAATTTTAATGCAAGCTGTTTCCAAACAGGCCTTTTAAGAGACATGGTCTTTTACTAAATGAGTTATAGATGTGGGCAAGCTAGTCAGGAGTGTGACTAGATTAATACAAGAGATGTTGTAGCAGAATTACAGGATGGGTGTCCATGGTGGGAGGGGGCAGATATCCTACCAAGCCTGCTAGATAGAGAGACTGGAGTATGAGTGAGTGTGGGAACAAAAGCAGTGGACGACCTGGTCCCCACCCCAGGACCTTACCATCTAGTTGGGGAAAGGGAATACACAAGAAACAACTGAGGAATTCAAAGCAGCAAGCTAAGGGCTTAAGTAGGTAAGGGGAAATCATAAGGAGGGGAAGAGAGATGAGCCTGTGTTACCAGTGTTTGCAGTGGGAGAAAGAAAGAAGTCGGTTATTAAAAAGTATATATTTCAATCGGACAAATGAGGAGGTAAAACAATTTATCTATGGGCACAGATTTCATATAGGCAGCTGTAAAAGACCAGGTGCTCTGTGCACCATCCATCCTCATCTCCAACCATCCATTCCTGTGGGAAACAATGCCAGACAACTGGGACTTTGGAGCCGGTGGTCCTGGGTTTGAATCCTGACTTCACTCCTTACTGACTGAGCTTTTGAGCTTCTGTTTCCTTTCCTGTAAAAATGAGGATAAACATCAACCTCAAAAGACTGTTGGGAGGATTAGAGACTGTGCATATAAAACATCCTGGGATATGGTGAATGATCAATAAACAACAGCTATTTCACTCAACATTTATTGACCTTGGTGCTGGGGATCCGAAGATGAATAAGTCACAGTCCACGGGCCCTCCCTCAAGGAGCTCCCAGTCTAGTGGGAAGTGCAAACCAAGATCAGCTAATGACTCAGTACAGAGAGGAACAGCTATGGCAAACCTGTGCACAAAGTGGAAGTGCACAAAGTGAGGGGACCACATCTGCTCTGTGGGGAGGGAGGGAGCCAGGAAAGGCTTCACAGAGTCCTAAGACACAACTGAGTTTGCCAGATGGAGAATGGGAGGAAGTCCATTCCAAGCTGCTGAACCAGTATGTGCAAAGGCAGAGTCCTGAAAACATAAGGTATGTGCAAAAGTATTAGTTTGACCGAAGCGAGGAAGCATGGGAGGTGAAGCACGTGTCAGGAAAAACGCCTGGTTTTGTTTGCTTTTCAGCACGTTTAAGCCCTATTCTGTATTGTTTTTGTTGTTGATAAAATGTTTCTTTACTCCCTTTAACTGTTCTATTATATCTCTCCCAAGTGTTAAACTGCTGGTAGTTGTAGTTGGAGGGAGAACAAGCAAACAAAAACTCCACAAGAAAACTTGTTTAGTCAGGTTTACAACTTGGTTCCATATAAGAATTTAAGCAGTTCCTGTTGAAAGGAACAAGTCCAGTATCTTAGGATAATTGCTCAGGGTCTCCGGACAACTTCTCTGCCCATGATGGCACGTGCATGGCATGTTCATAGCAGTATTCACAATACCCGAAAGGTGGGAAAACCCACGTAACCATCGACAGATGAATGTATAAACAAAAATGTGTGAGATATATATATATATATATATATATATATATATATATATATATATATATATATATATAGTGGAATATATTATTCAGCCATAAAAAAAGAATGCAGTTCTGATTCATGCTACAACATAGATGGACCTTCAAAACTTTATGCTAAGTGAAATAAGCCAGACACAGAAGGACAGATATTGTATGACTCCACTCATCTGAGGTATCTGGAATAGGCAAATTCACAGAGACAGACAGTAGAATAGAGGTTACCAGTGGCTGGAGGACAGGAGTGGTGGTGGCGGTGTATGGGCAGTTGTTGTTTAATGTGTATAGAGTTGTTTAGGATGCTGAGAAAGTTCTGAAATAGTGATGATGGTTACACAACATTGTGAATATATTTAATGCCACTAAATTGTACACCTGAAGATGGTTAAAATGGTGAATATCAAGTTATGCTTATTTTACTACACATACACAAAATACAAGGTATGACAATTAAGTTCGTGAACTTGTGGCAATGCTGTGCTAACCTTTTTTGATATCAGAGGGATGATTCATTGTGAATTTGTACCAACTGAACAAACAGTTAACCAAGTTTACTATTTGGAAGTGCTGAAAAGGCTGCGTGAAAAAGTTAGACGACCTGAACAGTTCACCAACAATTCATGGCTCTTGCATCACGACAATGCACCAGCTCACACGGCACTGTCTATGAGGGAGTTTTTAGTCAGTAAAACTGTGTTGGAACACCCTCCCTACTCACCTGATCTGGCCCCCAATGACTTCTTTCTTTACCTAAAGATAAAGGAAATATAGAAAGGAAGACATTTTGATGACATTCAGGACATCAAGGGTAATATGACAACGGCTCTGAGGCCATTCCAGAGAAAGTTCCAAAACTGCTTTGAAGGGTGGACTAGGTGCTGGCGTTGGTGCATAGCTTCCCAAGGGGAGTACTTCAAAGGTGACTGTAGTGATATTCAGCACTGAGGTATGCAGCACTTTTTCTAGGATGAGTTCACAAACTTCATTGTCCGACCTCGTAGATGCCATCTGGTTAGGTTAGCTTGTGTGACCTTATGGCATTAAGGAAGGTGGGATCCTCTGGCTCCTCTACCTCTTAGCCATAACCTTGTCTGCCAGTTGTTGCCTGAGGACTGCAGCTGCTGCGGTCTGCTTTCTCTAGCAGCCTCATCAGCACCCATGGTACTTCCTCACCTCACTGCCCTGCTCCCTGGGCTTAGGGTTCCCTTCGAGCCTTCACTATCAAACCACCATCTCCCATCTATCCCAGAACCCCGTTTGGGAAGCTCCCTAGTCAGACCCTCCAGGGGAGCACCTGGAAAAGCTTAACCCACAGGCAGGACTGTGGTGGTATGCAGTCAGCCTCTAAGAGCCCCATTATATTATTATCCCCACTTTACAGATGAAGAAATAGAGTTGGAGAGGTCAAACAATCAAGTTGAACCCTGGGTGGTCTGAGCAGAAACCCAGCCCACACAGGAGCAACAGTGGATGTGATGAATGAGGCTGGGATTTTGGACTGTACTTGGGCCCTTGAACTTTATTCTTTAGATAACGGGGAGCCAGCAGAGCACCTGTTCCCGGGAGGTGCTCCATAGCACCCGTCACCACCTGACATACCTGTTTACTTGCACTTTATTACCTGCCTCCCTCCAATGGAATGAAAGGAGGTGGGGGCAAGACCTTGGTTTTGTTTACTATTGTGAACATGCCTGGAACCTTCTAAAGCCTCAGTAAGCATTTATAGAAGAAAGAAAGAGAGATTATTAGATAATAATGGCAGCCTAAACACTTTACATATCTCATTTAACAGACTCATGAAGTAAGAAACACCCCTCCTTTTTTTTTCCCCCCAGGTAAGGGAAAATGAGGGTCAGAGAGATTAAGTCACTCTACTGAGGATGAAAGCTAGGCAAATTGGCAAAGCCAGGATTTAAACCTAGGCAGTCTTACCCTGTGCTATCTAGCCCTGCTGCAGAAAGCTATTCTGGCGGGTCGGAAGGTGGGGAAAATACTTGAAGCTGAGAAAAGATCCAAGAAGGCAGCCAGTTTAGTGAGATAAACATTTGTGTCTTCAGCCCTGTCCTTGCATACTCTTGACTTCTGGCTTGCCTTTCTATTCCAGGTCTCCAGATGATGAAGCTATGACCAAAGGCATCCACTCCAGGCAGCCATCTGCCCTGCAGCGATAGCCCACAATCCCACGCTCTGCCTCTGCTTGCTTTCAGACTGTCGGTGCAGCCTCCAGGCCCTGCCCTGGAGATGGATGCGATGCCAGGACCCTGGTGTGCCCCATGATGCCCCCAGCCTAGTTCCTCCGCACACTTTGGCACAATGTTAGCCAACTTCTCCGTCAACACTTCTACCAACAGCTCTGATCTCCCGTGCCCTGACTACCGGAACACCCACTACCTGCACATGGTGGTCTACAGCCTGGTGCTGGCCACAGGGCTCCCGCTCAACGGGCTGGCCCTTTGGGTCTTCCTGCGTGCGCTGCGCGCACACTCCGTAGTCAGCGTGTACATGTGCAACCTGGCGGCCAGCGACCTGCTCTTCACCCTGTCTTTGCCCGTGCGCCTCTCCTACTACTCGCTGCACTATTGGCCCTTCCCAGACCTCCTGTGCCAGACGGCCGGAGCCATCTTCCAGATGAATATGTATGGAAGCTGCATCTTCCTCACCCTCATCAACTTGGACCGCTACGCCGCAGTCGTGCACCCGCTGCGGCTGCGTCACCTGCGGCGGCCCCGTGTGGCACGACTGCTCTGCCTGGGCGTGTGGGCGCTCATCCTGATGTTCGCCGTGCCCACCATGCTCGTGCACAGGCCCTCGCCCTGCAGTTACCGCGGCCTCCAGGTGCGCCTGTGCTTCGAGAGCTTCAGCGACGAGCTGTGGAAGGGCAGGCTGCTGCCGCTGGTGCTGCTGGCGGAGGCGCTGGGCTTCCTGCTGCCCCTGGTGGCCGTGCTCTACTCGTCCGGCCGGGTCTTCTGGACTCTGGCGCGGCCCGACGCCACGCAGAGCCAGCGGCGGCGGAAGACGGTGCGGCTCCTGCTGGTCAACCTGGTCATCTTCCTGCTGTGCTTCGTACCCTACAACGCCACGCTAGCCGTCTACGGGCTGCTGCGGGGCAACTTGGTGGTGGCGAGCCACGAGGCCCGCGATAAGGTGCGCGGGGTGCTGATGGTGATGGTGCTGCTGGCAGGCGCCAACTGCGTGCTGGACCCGCTTGTGTACTACTTCAGCGCCGAGGGCTTCCGCAATACCCTGCGCCGCCTGGGCTCTCCGCTCTGGCCCAGGACCTTGACCACCCACAGGGATGGGGAGGCCCTCTCCCAAAGGCCAGCTGAGAGCACCCATAACACCACGATGGCAGCTGCCAGGCAGGAACTGCTCAGGCACTCCGATCCCAGGACACCCTTCACCCAGTGCCCCGAGGACTCTGCTTTCTGAACCGCAGGCACATAAGGCCCTAGCTGGATCACCCCTACCCCCCACCCCGTCCCCTCGCTTCTCACTCGCAGACTTTCAGGGGGCACACATGAAGGAGGTGGATCGGACACTTGGACTTCTGGGTGGCGACTCCAGCTCATAAATGCAGAAAAGAACAAAGTGTGGGAGCAAGGGATACAGGGAAGGAAGAGTGCTGGTGGAAATGTCTTCTTTAAATTGGTAGTGATGGTGAGCATAGGTATGACCCCTTCCCTAATCCATAGGAAGTGATGCTGTGAGCCTGCCAGTGTAGAGGCAGAGGACTGGATGAAATGCTCTTGGCAAGGGCAGGAGGAGTTGAAACACTGCGGAGAGCTGGTCGATGGAGCAGAAAAATGGGTGTCCTGGATTTAGTCTTAAGGCCATAGATGTCACTTACTTTCATTTCTACCTGGGCTTCCCCTGCCCAGCATAGAGGCATAATACAAGAGTTTAGTGGATACAAGCAGAACTGGTTTCCTTCTTGATTAGAGACCTGACACCCAGCATGGGGTGGTTGGGGGCTGGGCAAAACAGTGAGTTAGGTTTTTTTTCCTCAAAAATCTTTGTCTCTGTTCCCCTTTTTAGGTCTTTTCTTCTCCTTCCACCCAAACTCCTTTCAAGACCTCCTCCATTCCAGGTCCTAAATCCTAGCGACCCCCCTCCCCCATCTACAATAAGGAAAAAATTCTTTGTACTAAAATAGCAGTTCTCAAACGTTTTGGTCTCAGACCCTTCTTTTACACTGTTAAAAACTGAGGATTCCGAAGAGCTTTTGCTTATACTTTGTTCTTTTAATTCTTACCATATTAGAAATTAAAACTAAGTTTTTAAAACAGAAATACACAAGCACACATTCCATTAGCTGTGAGAGCAACGGTAACACATTTCATGACGCCTCTGGAAAAATCCACTGTATACGTGTGAGAGGATGAGAGGGAAAAGGACAAATGACATCTTAGTAGTATTACTATGAAAATTGTTTTGACCTGGTGGACTCCTCAGAGTGGGTCCCCAGATCACACTTTGAGGACCATTTCAGAATTCGTGTGTAATTTCTTCCCAGGCATTATGTACATTGTTTTTTAGTACTGTGGGAGAGAGCAATGCTCAAGAAACCAATTGCTAATTGTAGTCTTGAAGGCTTGGGGTCTTTTTTTGGGGGGTGGGGGGTGGGGAGGCAGTAAGAGCTGCACACCAAATGGAGCACTGCTTTAGGCTTCCTGGAGCAGCCGCCCCGAAGGTGGGGGTGGAACTAGTCACACACACAGGCGGCGAGGGTGGGGCTTCTCTGGGAGGCAAAAGGAACTGAACTGTGCCACAGCCCAGGAAGAAGAGTTCACAGGGAAGTTTGAGTGTGATGGGAGGACAAGAACAGATAGGCTGGCTGCTCTTGTCAAGCTGGAGGCAAGGGAAGTGGAAGACTGGTTTAGGGGCCACTAATGTTTCTTTCCCTCTTTACTGGAATCTGGGGCTGGGAAGGATTGCAGAGTTGGCACTATGACATCTTGAGACCCTCACATTAGTGAGGGAGGTGTTGCCATGCATATATCCTGTGTGTATTTCTGTCCCTATGTCTCTCAATGCTGTATGTTTCTGTGTGTGTGTGTGTGTGTGTGTCTGACAGAGAGAGAGAGAGAGAGAGAGAGAGAGAGAGAGAGAGAGAGAGAGAGAGAGAGAGAGAGAGAGAGAGAGAGAGAAATAGAGAGAGAGAGAGAGAGAGAGAGAGAGAGAGAGATTTTCCTGTGTGTCTGTGAGTTTTAGTTTGGAGCAAGCCTTTTGTGTGTGTCTTCCTGCGATCGGTCCAGATGGTGATTTACAGTGGTAAAATGACCCCTGGTGGCCAAACCAGAGAACTGACCCAAATTCTTCAGTGATAGCCTTGAAGTCTGGCCTTCCACCATCTGGCTGGAGGTTAGAGCCCTGGGCCAGGCCCTTACCTCCTGCTGCTCTAGAAGAGGCCTGGTGGTTAGCACCTGCTCCATCTGCTAAATCCTTCGGATTCAGGACCCGTACCCTTCCAGCCCTGGGGACATTAAGCATCCTCCTAGTTTAAAGTCTCAGTATTTTGCCCTATCCAAACTGAACTGAACGCAATTTTTAAAAATTACTTGAGTGTTTTTATATTGCAGACCTGTGAATGAATTCCAAAGTAATTAAAACTCACATAGCAAGTATATCCTACATACTATATAATTTATTTATTTATTATGATTTTTATAGTTTATTGTCTGTCTCCCCCCTCCCCTGCCCCCAGGTAGAATGTAAGCTCCCTGGGGGCAAGGGTTTTTGTTTGGTTGGCTCTCTGATGTATCCACAGCATCTAGAATGGCACTCGTCACAAAAGAAGTGCTCAATAAATATTTGTTTAATGATGAACAGTTGGATCTTGCTGTGCAGCAGTTTACTCTCTAGTGGGGACCATAGAACAAGTCAACAATAATTACTACCATTCAAGACAAGATGCTAGAATGCAGGGTAAGGTGTTGGCAATTAATTGAGTGGGCAGTGGGAAGCCCCTAAAAGTTCTTTTTTTTTTTTTTAAGATATTATTGGGGCAGGGGAACAGGACTTTATTGGGGAACAGTGTATACTTTCAGGATTTTTTCCATCAAGTTGTTGTCCTTCCAATCGTAGTTGTGGAGGGAGCAGCTCAGCTCCAGGTCCAGTCACTGCTGTAGGTTGCAGGGGGCGCAGTCCACCATCCCTTGCGGGAGTCGAACCAGCAACCTTGTGGTTGAGAGCCCACTGGCCCATGTGGGAATCGAACCGGCAGCCTTCGGCATTAGGAGCACAGAGCTCCAAATGCCTGAGCCACTGGGCCGGCCCCTGAAAGTTCTTGAGTTAGGTTTTGCTCATCCTGACATACTGTCAGTGGATAAACTGCAGGAAATCAGGTGGGGAGAGTCTAAAGGGAAAAAAAGTACTGGTCAGGGATCTATTAAAAGAGTCCAGGAGAAGTGTGACCGTCGCCTGTGGAGGTGGATGGAATCCAGTGTGAAATCTCTGGTATTTAAGCTCTGGTGGACTGTTTCCCCACATTCAGTATATCCCAAGGGTTTCCACTTTGAGAATAGAGAGGCAAGAATAGATTAAGGAGACATAGCAGGCAAAGGAGGAATGAACAGACCCTGACAAGCAATTGGCTGGAGAAGGTTAAGAAAACCTGTAGCCCCTGCTTTTTTCACAGACAGAGTAGGTGGAAAGCACCTGAAAGCGAGAGGAGAGGGTGCATGGGATTTTCACAGGATTCCCCAATTGCTGAGTGGATAGTAAGATGGATGAAAAATGTGGAGAATCCAGAGCCCCCCAACCCATGCCCTGGAGTTACCCCAGTTGAGGTTTAGGAAAATCCAAAGGAGGAAAATGAGAAAATCATAGGTGGAGGAAGAGGAGCATTAACTTTTCTTTAAAATAACTCTGTATGCCAGGATCTCAGTTTAGTGCTTAAAATGCATTATCTTATTTATCACAATAACCCTCCGAGTTAGCGATGAGTATTATCTCCATGTTACAGATGAAACACCCTGGAGAATCTGAGGTCTTAAGGTCACACAACCAGGAAGTAGCACAGTATCTCTTTGGCTCCCAAACTCCTGCTATTTGCAGTACATCCTACTGTATCTTCCCTTCTTCTCATCCCATCCTCCCCACCCCTGCTTTCTTTTCTACTCCTTCCCTGCTTATGTATGTCAGCTCTCTCCATTGCCCCTCTCACCTTAGATCTGCTGTACCATCTTCTGCCCCTTTTCCCAGTTCTTCCTCTGTACTCTAACCCACTCAACTCTATCGCACACCTGTCCCTTCCCTCTCCACTTTGCCTCAGGCCCTTGTGCAGAACGCGGTGTGACTGTGGCACACACAGGTAGGATGGCTCAGCCTTTGCAGTTGGCCAAGACTCCCCTCCCCTAGCGGGGATATACCGAACATCTCCAAGCAGCACTATTGATTGTCCACCAACTAAACTGAAGAGGAGACCTCCCCTAGGTTCTCCTCAAAGTCTGTCTTCTCTATAGGATGGTCCCGCCACACGGTGAGATGAATTGGGGGAAGAGTAGCAATCATTGGTCCTGAAATAAATTCAGGAGAACCTGTCAGAGGTAAGAGATCTCAAAGGGGCAGAGATGCTTCTCTCTTAGCCCTGAACAATCTTGAGGAAAATTCTCGCAGGTTGCTACGTGGGGCCCTGTGGAAGAAATGGGGAGGAGAGGTTAATCTCACACTGGGCCTTCTTTCTCCATTCTTTTGGGAGACCCTGGAGACAAGGTAAGTCTAGGTAACTCTCAGTGTGCTGTCCTTTCCAGAGGAGCACTGAAAGTACTAAGACTTACCTCACATGGGTCTTGGGGGTATCCCAAAGGCTCTCTGAACTTTGGAATCTGACAAACCTGGGTACTCATTTCATCTCTGGTACTTGAAAATGTGACTTTAGAAAGTGAACCTCTCTGAGCCTCTGTTTTCTCCTCTGTGAAATGGGGATCATAATACCTATTTATTGGATTGTTGTGAGGGTCAACGAGCTCACCTTTGAAAGGCACCTGAGAATCGTCCCTTAAAGGGAGCTTTCTTTCCCATTAAGAGTGTGGGGAGGACGTGCCATTGGTAAAGTCTGTTTGTGATGCCCAAGGGGAGGGTTTCTGGAAGGTAGCCAAGTTCTCAGGTGAATCCTCACCCAGACGGAGGTCTGCCAGCAATCAGAACTAGGGCCAGGGGATGGGTGAGCAAGGCAGGCTGGGTGAGTTTCCATAATGCTAGGTCAAGTCAACAGTTTTCAGGGGCAGTAACTGGCCTGTTGCCCTCTGGGGGCACTCTCTTCCCACTGGACCTGAAGTCCACCCACAAACAGAGGAGTGGGTGGAAAGCGCCTGAAAGGGAGAGGAGAGGGGCCATGGGATGAAGAACCAAGCAAAGGAGAAGGGCAAGAGAAGAGGCTGGAGGGGAAGTCAGGGCCCAAGCAGGCACAGGGTGGGGCCAGGAGAGGGGCCCAGGGCAGGAGGGCGGGAGAGAGCCTGAGAGGGAGAGCGCCATGGAGGGCGGAGGGAGGGGACAGGGAGGGAGACCGGCGGCGCTGACACAGCCTTGATGTGTGGAACGGGCTGGGGTTTGGCCCACAGGTCAGGCGTCTGGCAGTATTATGGGATGGAGAGGCCTTAGGAGACAGGGAGAGTATTATGGGCTGGAACAGCCTTAGGAGACTGGGGAATATTATGGGCTGGTGAGGCCCGGCTCCAACTGGAGGCGGGAGGAAGGGGTGCGGGGCGGGAAGGGGGGGTGGTGGTGGAAGGGAATATTATGGGCTGGAGGCCTCCTGCGACCAGAGGCAAGAGTATTATGGGCTGGCAAGGCCTTCGGTGGCCAGAGGGGGGAGCAGCGGGGGATGGCACCGGCTGCATGTGACTGAGGGGGGGGCCAAGTTGGGGGGGTGGCGTGGGGGTGGGGGAGCATATTATGGGATAGCTCTTTGTACCTACTGCAGGGACTGCTTCTCCAGAAGATATTATGGGATGTCGTGTGTGGGAGGGGGAGTGGGGCTAGGGGGATTATTATGGGATGGTGGTGCAGAATGGGGAGGGCTGGGGAAGCTCTTTTCCAACCCCCCTGATCCCTTACTCTCTTGCCATCCTCTCTAAGGTCTGCCTTCTCCTTCAAACAGCCCAAGGGGAACACCTGACATCCAGCCCAACCCCCCAGCAACACACACACTTTGGCCACCTCAACCCATCCTAGGCATATACCCTAACTCTAGCAGCCACCTTCGGGGCGCTGAAGGGGAAAGGCAGGCCCTAGGGATGGGGAGAAAGACCCACAGCAGGGTTGTGATAGCTGGTGGACCACACCTCCCACCTGCGCACGGTCCCCCTGGCTCCCTATTCCCTTGGGCCACTCTCCTTCCCCTTCTCCCTCCCTTCCCCAAAGTGGGGTCCTGGGTCCTCCTCCCCTCCCCCTCCCCTCTATTTCCTTTCCAGCTCCCTCCACGGCCATAACCAGTAAAACAGGCGGCCAGCTATTATGGGATGGCTGCTCCCGGCAGCTCTGCAGGGAGGGGGCGGTCACCGCGGAATGTCTCTTGTGGGTGGCTATTATGGGATGGCCGCCTCTCTTTTTTGGGGGGGGTAGGGGATAGCAAGGAGGATTATTATGGGATGTGCCCTGAACAGCTGGGTGGGGCTGTCCTGGGTAGGTGAAGCTCTGGGGAAGGAGTGGGGGAGAAGGACAGGAAGGAAGAAGGAGGGAAGGAGCTGGAGAGGGTGGGTGAGCCCTGGAGCCAGACCTGAGGCCTGGCAAGAGTAACTGGCTGGAGAGGTTCTTCGGAGATAGCTGTTTGAAGCGGCCCCTAGGGCTGACTAGAGCTAGCCATCTCTGAACCCTGGACACCTGGGTCCTTGTAGCTCATACCTTAGCTTGGAGCTGCAGACTTGCTGAGTCCAGGACTTGCAGTGCTGGGCTGGCAGTGAAAACGCCTGTGTGGCACACCAAAGGGAGCAGTGCCCCTGGGTGAGCACAGTACCCAAATACCTCCCTCCCTCTTTACCTTCCTGGATTTGACCCTTGGGACCATATCAGGTATGGGGGTTGGGCCAGGGGAGCTTTGCCGCCTTGCATTCACAATCACGGAATAGAGACTAAGTTGGCTCCTGAAGGACAAACGCCTGGCCCATCACCCCCCAAACCCTGCACTACCTGCATCCTGTCTAGCCATCAGAGTGCACTGTCACTGTGGCTTTTCTTTTTTATGTTGTCTTCCCCAAACCCCTTATTCTAACAGATCAGGATAACACTGGTCATTTAGACCTCTTACAGAGTTTCTAGGGCTCACACAGAACAGAGATGTAGAGAGAGGAATTACAGAACATGTGCTGAAAACTCCAAGGACAACCACTCTGAGTGTTATTCTAGGTTCTTATGTACCATGGGCTAGAAACAAAATTCTAAGGTAACCGGCTAGAGAGGCTGTCCCCCCTGGGTGCATTAATCAGGAGATTATCCCACCCTTAGTCTCTGTGGACCAATCATGCTAGTGGTTTATTTATAATTTATCTGGGAGGATAGCATGGGGCCAGGGTAGGGAGGGGGAGCATGGATACATAAAGACCACAAAAGCAACACACAAACACACACATCCTAGCCCTCTCTGGAACTCAAGAAGAGAGGAAGGGACTTTAGCCTTCTCCTTGTGGTGTTAGGGAGAGGTGGAGAGTAAGAGAGGCAAGGGGGTAAGTGGGTAGAACCTGCAGGGATGAGGCAGAGGGCTGTGGTGCACAACAGGTATCAGTGTTTGCCATTATAGGCAAGAGGCTGTGACTACCCAGTTGTAAAACTCTTCCTGGTTTGTATTACGAATCACTGTAGTAATGTGGTAATATATATGAGAAGAAAAGGAGCCGATAGAGATATTACAGAAGGGAATATGAGGCCCAGAGGCAGGCTGCATCCCCTAGAGAAATGGGGAGGGAGGAGGACAGAATTGGTGTCTGATGGCTCTATATAGGGGAATCTTCTTGAAAGGAGGTATGCCCACATTATGGTATCTTAAAAGAGCTGCCTCCTCTCCTCCAGGTGAAGAACACAAGGCTCATTGTTGGTATGCAGAATAATCATGGAGGAGGGTTTGCATAAATAAATGGGGCCCAATCTTGAAGTCAAGAGAAGTTAATGAGGAAGACCGCAGCTTTGCAAAGTAGGAGCTACAGCCTGCACACCACAATGGATGTGGCAAAAGCGTGGACCAGGGAGTTAAGCTGGGCAGGAGCTGGTGGGAAGACTCATCAGCATCACTGGTGGTCTGCTTGGAAGCAAAGGGATACTGATTTCCTGAAGCAAGCTTTGCCTCTCCTGAACTCATTCTTCCTTGCCAGTTCTCCAGTTCTGTGGCTCCTAGAGGAGGGGAGAATCATCTGGTCAGGCTCTTTCTCTAGAGAAGTGAGATCAGAAGGGCAATGCAGAGATGGTATGAGGTTCGTCCCACTCACTTCTGGTCAGGAAGGGCCCCTCCTAGGAGGAAGTTCCGGTTTCTCTTCAACCTGTCCCACTGCCATAGGTCTTGGACTTGTGTGAAAAAGGCACATGAGAGCGGAGGAAGACATTACCTCTGGCTTGGGGGCCAAGGGGCAGCAAGGCAGTGGTGCTGGGACATTAGTTTTCACTCATGGAAAGGGAAAAGTGACAGACCTGTGGGCTCAGGTTCTCTGAGGGCCAAAGAGTTTTAAGACGGCACTCTCCAGCTTTCTCAGGCTCAGTCCCCGTGTGCCTGCAGGGTAGGCACAGTTAGGGAAGGGAATGGATATGTTGGGACGCTACCTTGTGGCATAATTGAATGACGAAGGCATCCTAGAATGTTGACTTGTACACGGGGAGGGGAAGATGGTAAATATTATACAACAAAGGTTTTTTTGGAGGGGAGTGGGGAATAGGGCCTCCATGCGATGAGGATGGGAGCAGTTGAAAGTATTATGAGACTTCAGGACACAAAATGAGAAACTGGCTGAAACATATGGGACATTGAGGGTAAGCAGAATTTGGTGTTCAAGAATGAGGATAATAATTCTGGCATGCTGATAAATCTCTCAAGAAGGAAGCACATGATGATACAGAATTTCAGTATTAGAAATGCTGGATGCATGAACATTGCTTTCCAATCAAAATCCTTTAGTATGTAGGGAACAGATAGATTATCTTGACTATCCATCTGTTTTGGAATACCTTCTAGCCTCTGGAAAGACCACCAAGAACGTCTACTGGAGTGCGATCTCTCCTGGGATTTGTTTCATTCTCTGTAACAGGAAATTGGGAACTAACACTTAGTTCTTCTCACTTGACACCAGACATTCTATCTGGCCTCATAGTTTGATTTATACTTCTTGGAAGGAGGAACTTATGGCCCTTGCATTCCCCATGGTGCCCAGCTCTGTGCCTTGCTAGGTATTCTGTCAACATCTATTGAATGAATGTGAGTAGCAGTGAGTAGAGGGAGAGCAGGTATTGTCTGTTTGTATGTATATAGCAGGATCCTCATCCCATCATGATGGGATGGATGTTCATCCATCAGAGTGCAATAGGGGTGTTGATGAATGGAGCACCTAACTCAGGAGATGGGGTGGGTGGGGAGAGGGCTGCTGGAATTTTGAGAAATAGTCTTTAGATGGGAGTTTGTAATTATTATGGGATGCTTGGGGTGAATTAAACTTTCACTTGGGGTGAATTAAATTCGCTTGGGGTGAATGTAAACATGTAAATGGCTCATCCGGCCAGCATGGTATTTGGTTGGTCTTACTCAAAACTTAAGAGCTGGAGGTAAGTGTCCGGAGAAACCTGAAGTTTGGTGGACTTTAGTAGGGACCTAGGTTGACTGGCAGTTCCTGAGTATCTGGAAAGGTAGGGTCTCTCATAGACATCAAGAGGCTTTATGCTAGGATACTGCTTTGGTCCAGAAAGGGATAAAGGTGTGTACAAGTTGAGGCAGGGACAGGGCAGTGTACGTAGCTTGTTTTCACCCTGGCTGCTCTAAGTGTTAGAATACATTGACAGCATCTGGAGATGGGGGAGGTATGAATAGTATGGGATGCCTGGCTGGAAAGGTATAGAGGTGGTGGAGTGGAGATGAAGCATTATGGGATGTGGTAGTGGGTTGTGCTGGGAATATTATGGTATGTTTGGTTGACTATGGACTCCTTGAAGTTATTATGGGATGTCAGGTTATGGGTGGGGAGTAAAAATTATGGAATACCTTTCCAGTATTAGAGAAAAGGAGATTAGATGTCTGTAGGGTGACAAAACTGCAGATCATTATGGGATATCTCTTTGATGGGGAAGAGTGCTTACCGTGTTTTCCTGAAAATAAGACTGGGTCTTATATTAATTTTTGCTCCAAAAGACGTATCAGGGCTTATGTTCAGGGGATGTCATCCTGAAAAATCATGGTAGGGCTTATCTTCTGGTTAGGTCTTATTTTTGGGGAAACACGGTATTATGGGCTGTGGAAATATATTGAGTGTGTGAAGGCTGAGGGTGGTGGTGAGAGGATCTAGACCCTAGCCTGCAGGGGTTGAGGGCAGCTCCAGGGGGTTGATTATTATGGGATGTCAGTATAGAAAGTGGGAGACTGATTATTACGGGATGTGTGTGGGAGGAGGCCCAAGTGTCCGTTGTTGCAGTGTGTGTGTGGTGGTGGGGGGGGTGAGTTTCTGACTATTATGGGATATCAAACTGGGGGTGGATGCAGAGTGGTTATTATGGGATGTCTGTGGGGGATGGGGATGAGTATTATGGGATGTGAGGCTGAAGTGCTGGGTGGGGTGCTTATTATGGGATGGCCACGGGGAGGGAGAGGTGACGAATTATTATGGGATGTTAGCATTAGGGCCAAGAGTGAAGAAGTTGGCAAAGGATGGCTATTATGGGATGTGGGGGGGGAAGGGTTAGTTGCAGAAGGTCTGCAATATTATAAGATGTCAACAGCTCTGGCATATATGTGTGTATGAGTGTGTGTGTTGGGGGGGGTGTCCATGTGTATTATGGGATGGCCAGGAGGTGGGTGGTTGCCCGGGTGACGCGCGCGCGCGCTCGAAGGGGGCGTGGCCAATGGTTGCCAGAGCGACGAGGGGGCGGGGGTTGCCCGGGAGACCTAGGGAGGAGGGTGGCGGTAGTGGAGGGGGGTTGGAGTTGGTTGAGGTTATTATGGGCTGTCCGTGGGGGGCGGGGCCTGTGCGGTGGGATTTCCCGGCCGGTGTTTCGGGCCCTTTAAGAGGCGACGCCGGAGCCGGAGCCATTTTCCCCCCTTCGGCCGCGGCGAGGAGGAGCCGAAGCGGGAGTGACACCGGGCCGGACCCTGCGCGACCTGCGGCAGCTCCGGGGTGAGGAGAGCGCGGGGTTCCCAAAGAGACGCCCCTCTCAGCCCGGCCAGCCCCGAGGGTCATCCTTCCACCCGCCCCTTTCTCAGGCGTCCTCCGACCCGCGGACGGCCCCCTGCCCGGAGGAGCCGACCCTTCCTCTCTCTTCCCTGCTGGGTGTCTAGCCCCCTTCCTCCCACCCCAACCCAGTCAGTCTGGCTCCCCGCGACTCCCACCTCGGGCTTGGTCTCCCACAATGCCCGGCGCCCGCCCCCACACCCTCTGCTCACTTGCCCCCCGGGACACGTGGCCCGACCCCCTACCGGGTGGGAGCCCTGTGACCCGTAAGTTCCTGCCTGCAGCCCCCCGGAGCGCCCGAACCTCCACGCCCCCTCGTCCCTGCGGCTCCTTGGGAGAACCTGAGTTGTCCCAGAGGACAGCCTTTGGAGAGCTGCCCTGTCTGGGCACTGGCCCCTCCCCAGGCGCAGGGAGGTGCCCCCCCACCCCCAAGTGACCTTGTGTCCCCGAGCGCCTCGCCGCCGGCCGCCTCCCGTGGCCCCCCCCCGCGCTGCGGCCACTCGGACCCTCCTCCCCCCAGTCACACCCCGTTCGGTCCAGCTGGGCTTCCCCCCCTCGCTCCCCACGGCTGCACCAGCCTGCCCTCGGGGGCGTCGCTGCCTCTCATCTGGGGGGCTCCAGTGGGGTAACCAGCTTCCGGGCTGTCCCCGAGGAGTGTGGAACTAAGTTCAGCCTGAGTGGTTCGGGTGCCCCACTAGGGTGGCTGTGGTGGGGGGGGCCGGTGGTGGTGGTGGTGGTGGTGGTGGTGGGCGGAAAGAGCGGGTGGGGGTGGGGGAGGGGGACTGCGCGTCACTGACTGTTCTCTCTTTCCCCCCCCTCCCCCGCACAGTGACTCGGGCCAGTGTAGAGGGCCCCAGGCCGCAGGCAGGAGCAGCTGGGCCAATTCCCTGGCCGTGAGCGGAGCGGAAGGGGATGGCGTCGGGCCTGGGCTCCCCGTCCCCCTGCTCTGCTGGCAGCGAGGAGGAGGATATGGATGCACTTTTGAACAACAGCCTGCCCCCACCCCACCCAGGTAACATCTTCCCCTAAGGCTCAGTGCAGGAAGGAGGCTTTTGGGCCCTCACGAGTGACTCTAGTGAGGCAGGGCTGAGTTTCTGTCTCTCTCTGCAGAGTCTGAAGTGGAGGGCATCCGAAGGGAGTGGTTCCCCTCTGCAGAGCTCTTGTGGGAGGGGGTGGAAGCCATGTGCCTTCTGGGCTCCGAGGACCCAAATGCAAGCTTTCTGCACTGTCTTAAGGAATGCTATGCAGTTCCCAGTTGAGGGAGCTCTTTGGGCTGGCAGGCCTTACCTCGTGTGGGTCCTTGGAGGAATGCAGGTAGCTGGGACCCCTGGAGGCTGTGGTGGTGGAAGGTAGGGGCTTGAAGATTGCTGTTTTAAACAGACCAGCTCCACATCTGTGCTGGTTAGGATTCTGGGGTTGCTGCTGTGGAAAGGAAAGAGGGAGTGGTGGTTACTCTCTATCTGATTATTTTTAGCTTCTGATCCGTTACCGGTTTTCTGCGCTGTTTCAACTGTGTGAAGTTTGAATTGCGCTCCTTAGCTGGGATCTGGAGAGCTTTTAGCCAGGCAGGTGGCTGGAATGTTTTGAGCGGCGAAATGATGGGGCTTAGGGGTAGGATGTAATAACCTGGACGAAATGCTAGGAGGGGTAAAAGAAGGGAGGTGACACCCTGGGCACCCTCCTCCCTTGGCAAGTGGACATAATCCCCGCTTTTTTTTCCTAGAGGCTTCTCTTCTGCTGTGCAGGTAGCCTGGGGTTTGGGCTGGTGGTGTAAAGTGTTTGTGTAGGTGGTGTTGGGGGTTGTGCTGTCTGTTTTGGGGTGGCTCCTTGAACTGGCCAAACCCGTATGGTTATAACCACTCCGTCTGATTGGAGTAGCCCTTGTTTACCCCCAAATGATAATTGAGGTCATGCTTCTAAGTAGATGTCTCTTTCATCTATCTGTCCTTCAGAGACCCCGGCTAAGTCACCTACTTGTTTCCTTGACCTTTTTTTCCTAGCTTCATTTTGTCTACGGGCCATCTCTTTATCCCCTCTATATTTTTCTTTTCATTCTGGAGACTGCTGGTCCTGTTTTTGTTTCCCATGGAACATCTTTTACTTTTGCCTTTTCTCTCAGCTCTAGTGGCAAGTTGAGGTGGTCTGGGAGAGAAATGTTTCCCCATTTGGCATTTTCTAAGTTGGAAGTCTTTATGTCAACCTTGAGGCCACTTAGGAGAGGGTTCAGTCTTTTTACTGAGTCTTCAGCTGTTGGGATAAGAAACTTAGGTTTGAGTTTCCTCAGTGTACAGGGCAGGGTAGCCGGTTTGTGTAATGTTGCCCAGGGTGGTTGTGGGGTGGTGGTGAGCCTGTCCTTGCTGAGGGGCATGCGAAGTAGTAGTGCCACCGAGCCAATGCTGGTTGCCCGTCTTCGCTTCCCACTGGCCCCTTGGTCTGGGGCTGCCCCTGTGTGGATTAGGAGCTGTATGGGCTCCACAGGTGAACTCTGTCCCAAGCTGTAGTATGACCCAGTTTTTCCACTTGCCACACCCCATTCTTACCCCTTTCCCAAATCCTCTATCGTATTTTAGCCAGTTTGCCGCTTACCTGAGAAGTTTGGGGGGTCTTCAGTGGATGGGAGGGTGTCTCCTCTGCCTCCCTGGGTTTGTCCTTGTGTCCACGTCCAGCGTTTGTGGAGGTGGTGAAGAGGAAGAACCCAGAGTTGTAGCTGACTGGGGCGGGGGGGGGAGGGCAACATGGGATTGTTGGGGCAAAGCCCTTAAAGAAAATGATTCTTTCTGGTGAGATCCAGGCTGGTGTTCCATTCCCAAGGGAATGGGAGGGGCTTTCTTGTGCCTGGCCTGATCCTGGGCTGAGTGGGGGGAGGCTGGTGGTGCTTTGTCTAGCCTAATGTCTCATGTTCCCTAGTATCTGCTTTGCTCAGGAAGGGCGGAGCCAGAGGCATTTTAGGGCTAGTTCTGGGGGTCAGGATCTAAGAGCATGGGTAGGATTCAAGGAAGCATATTGTTCTCCACCATTTCTTTTTTTTGGTGTGGACATGGCTCCCATATGTCAGGTAGGTGGCAAGAGATGGTTTAGGATATGTGGCCTGGACTCTGGGTGGGGGTGATGAAGAAACTGAGTTTCAGAGACTTCTTGTGGGCTCCCATTTCCCAAGGTAGAACAGTTGAGTATCAGAAATTTGAGGAGAAGGTTGTATGCTCTGACCACGGCTCCACTGAGCCTTTGTTAAATCTTAGTTCTGATGATTGAAAAAATAATTACGACTGAGGGAATAACCCAGTCCCTCTCATAGTATTGCCTTCATGTTTGTCTTGGGTTTCCTTGCCTTGGATGTTAGGGTGGCCTCTTGAGAACTGTGTCTTCCCAGAGGAGGTGTTAGGAGAGGTGGCATTTGGACCTGGGGCCAGGTAATAATTTGGGAAGTCTTCTTTGAGGGTAGTCTTTCCCCGGCTACCTCGCTCAGCCTCACCTCCCTCCCCTGCCACTTCCTGTCTGTCCTATGTTGGCAGCTGGGTGCCCTGGGCTGGCTTCTGCGGTCAGGAGCCATTTTCCCTCTCCTCAGTGGGTGAGACACTCCCTCCTTCTCTCCACTCCCTTCTCTACTCCCCCCCTCCTTGGGCGGGGGTGGCTTGGGAAGAAGGAAAGAGAGGAGGGAGGAGGGAGCTGGTGAGCTGGTGTGAATGTCTTACAAAGGAAGCTGCCTCCTGGCCTTCTCCCCCCCTGTGCCCCTTCCCACCTATCCCTGCCCAAGAGCTCTCAGTATTCCCCAGGCTTTGTGTGTGCTCCCAGGCGGTGGAGGAGGTGGAGCCAGATGGGAGGAGGATGGGGGGTGGAGGAGATGGTGACAGCTGGGCTGATTTGGGCCCCTGGGGAGAAGAGGCTACTGACCCAGGAGAAGCTGGGGAGGAGCAGGAGAGCTGGAGATGGGAAAAGAAATTGTGTTTGGGAGTGGGCGTGAGGTTGGGCTGGCAACTGAACCTGGGGCTTGCAGGTTCTGGTTGTTTTGAGCTGGGATGACCCAAAAGGGTGGGTGAAAGGTGTGGTTTCTGGGTCCCTTCAACTGACCATTGTTCTGGGAATGTGGCGAGGTATATGCTGTGGTTTTCACCATCTGAGTAGGACCTTTCATTCTCATTCCCTGATTGGTGGACTACCTGGTGGCCAGCTAGAGGCGGACTAGACCTGTTTCTATTATTTGGTTAACTCAAGCAGCTTGATTAGCTGCACTGGAGATGAGCATATAGAAGATTCCTGTTAGGGATGGGGGAGAGGAGGCCAGGGTCTGGACAGCTGCCTACAGTGGGCCTAGTCTGGCCTGGCAGGCCTATTTTGGGTCTATACAGCTCGCTCTTTGTCTGTTTTTGTCCTGAGTCTCAGCTTCCTTCTGTGGAGAGTATAGCGGTCTCTTCAGTGGAATCTGGGACAAGAGGTGGGGGAATACGTCTAAAGCCTCTGGATTAGGCCCTAACCTTTTGCTATTGATCTTTTCCCTGCCTGCCTCCCTTTGCCAAATAAATGTAGAAAACGAAGAGGACCCAGAAGAAGATTTGTCAGAAGCAGAGACTCCAAAGCTCAAGAAGAAGAAAAAGCCTAAGAAACCTCGGGACCCTAAAATCCCTAAGAGCAAGCGCCAAAAAAAAGAGGTGAGTGGGTGAGTAGGTGTTATTGGGAGTAAGAGGAAGAAGGGAAGGAGCCCTGAGAAGGTCCCCAGGGGCTGGGGCGTCAGTTTCTTCCCCTGGAGTGGCAGGCAGGTCCTGGGGGCGGGCCTCCGGGCTGTCCTGAGGCCAGCGTGTGTGCAGCCTGTGTGTGTCTGTCTCCCTCTCCCCCTCCCTGCTCCAGCGTATGCTCTTATGCCGGCAGCTGGGGGACAGCTCTGGGGAGGGGCCGGAGTTTGTGGAGGAGGAGGAAGAGGTGGCTCTGCGCTCAGACAGTGAGGGCAGCGACTATACCCCTGGCAAGAAGAAGAAGAAGAAGCTCGGACCTAAGAAAGAAAAGAAGAGCAAGTCCAAGCGGAAGGAGGAGGAGGAAGAGGACGACGATGATGATGATTCAAAGGTACCTGGACTTCCATCCTCTTCTCTGGACTGTTTGTTAACTTCTGTCCTTTGTTTCCCAGACACTACTGCCCCTTAGAACGTTTTCTCCCCGTCTATTTCTAATGATTTCCTCTCAATTCTCCTCCTCTGGTCTTACAAGCTTTAGTTTCAACTGAAATTCCTTTAGCAAGTGTGGGCACTGGGAGTCAGGTCTTTGACCTTGGTCTCTCTGCAGGAGCCTAAATCATCTGCTCAGCTCCTGGAAGACTGGGGCATGGAAGACATTGACCATGTGTTCTCAGAGGAGGATTATCGCACCCTCACCAATTACAAGGCCTTCAGCCAGTTTGTCCGGTAAACAGGACGGTCTTGGTGGCAGGGGGAAGAGAGTGCTTCTATAATCTCTTCTCACTTTTCTTTCCCTTCCTTATTCTTAAACTTTTTCTTTTTTTGCTGTTCTCGTCCATTTTTCCACCAGACCCCTCATTGCTGCCAAAAACCCCAAGATTGCTGTCTCCAAGATGATGATGGTTTTGGGTGCGAAGTGGAGGGAGTTCAGCACCAACAATCCCTTCAAAGGCAGTTCTGGAGCTTCAGTGGCAGCAGCAGCAGCAGCAGCAGTGGCCGTGGTGGAGAGCATGGTGACAGCCACTGAAGTTGCACCACCTCCTCCCCCTGTGGAGGTGCCTATCCGCAAGGCCAAGACCAAGGAGGGCAAAGGTGAAGTGGGACTCGATGGGAACAGGGACTGGTGTGGGCTTAGGATGGCGAAGACAGAGAAAGCATGGAAATGCTGTTCTGTCAGCCCAAAGACGGGAGAGAGGTGGGAGGAATGAATCTTTGATTTAGGAGGGAAATTTGGGAAGCTGAACATGGGGAAGCCAGCTTAGGTGGAACAAATGTTATTCTTTTCCCCATGTTCTGCCCTGTGGTGTGTATTTGGATTGTGTGATCTTACTTGCTTTCTCCTGATTTTAGGTCCCAATGCTCGGAGGAAGCCCAAGGGTAGTCCTCGTGTACCTGATGCCAAGAAGCCTAAACCCAA
This sequence comes from Rhinolophus ferrumequinum, assembly GCF_004115265.2. NCBI lineage: Eukaryota > Metazoa > Chordata > Mammalia > Chiroptera > Rhinolophidae > Rhinolophus > Rhinolophus ferrumequinum. The sequence goes on along the minus strand of NC_046293.1, from coordinate 23,838,374 downwards.
GAAAGTGGCTCCCCTGAAAATCAAGCTGGGGGGTTTCGGTTCTAAGCGTAAGAGATCTTCGGTAAGAGCCCAGCGCACCCCTTTGGTGAGGATGCCATATCTGGTAGCGAGCATGTCACATTATGTTAGGACTTAGCCTTCACAGTAGGTGCATAGGATGTGGGTGGTTGGCCACAGAACAAAGTGACTAAGCTCCGTGTACAACAGTCCTTGCTGAGATTCCAGTACCCTTAGAGAGGGATTCCTTGTCTACCCCTTTGTCCTTTTGAACCTCTAATCTTCTCTGCCTGTTCGTGCTTCCAGAGTGAGGATGACGACTTAGATGTGGAGTCTGACTTCGATGATGCCAGTATCAACAGCTATTCCGTTTCGGATGGTTCTACCAGCCGTAGTAGCCGCAGCCGCAAGAAGCTCCGAACCACTAAAAAGAAGAAGAAAGGTGTGTTTCTTTTCTGTATCTATGTGACTGAATGGGGTGAAACTGGGGAAGAATCTCCCTAAGTAGATAGGGGGAGGGGGGAGGGGGGAGGGGGGAGGTAGTTTTTTTCTAATAACTGGGCTTTCCCTCTTCCTTGCCCAGGCGAGGAGGAGGTGACTGCTGTGGATGGTTATGAGACAGACCACCAGGACTATTGCGAGGTGTGCCAGCAAGGCGGTGAGATCATCCTGTGTGATACCTGTCCCCGAGCTTACCACATGGTCTGCCTGGATCCGGATATGGAGAAGGCTCCTGAGGGCAAGTGGAGCTGTCCACACTGCGTGAGTATCCGGCCACTGTGGCCTGATGGGGCCCCTCGAGAGGTAGGGTGGCGTAATAAATCTCTTGGGCCTGTGTGGGAGGAGAAGCTGGTGTGGGCTTTGGGAAGCATGCAAAGGAGTGAGGAGCATGGTTCAGACTTGGGGGGTGGGGGGTGGTAGTAATCTGACTCTGTGGTCCTTTACTGCAGGAGAAGGAAGGCATCCAGTGGGAGGCTAAAGACGACAATTCGGAGGGTGAGGAGATCCTGGAAGAGGTTGGGGGAGACCCTGAAGAGGAGGATGACCACCATATGGAATTTTGTCGGGTGTGCAAGGATGGTGGGGAGCTGCTCTGCTGTGACACCTGTCCTTCTTCCTACCATATCCACTGCCTAAACCCCCCACTTCCAGAGATTCCCAATGGCGAGTGGCTCTGTCCCCGTTGTACGGTGAGTGACTGATCCCAGCCAGGGTGGGCACGTGGGAAGGGTTTACCCCTTTCATATGTAGGCATTGTGAGGCGGAGGTGCAGGAGAGGTCGTCGGAGAACTGGAGACCTTTTAGCCCTGAGACAGGCATTTTCCTTCCTCATGTAGTCGTGGGAACCTTTGTCCTGGAAAAATGTAGGACTAACTTTGAACAGATGAGCTGATGCTTCCCCAGCTCTCTTAAGGGGGCTGGAGCAGTGTTACTCTAGCGCAGATCATAAATCTCTGTCTTGACACACAACCTCGGGGGCTTGGTAGTTTAGAATGGCTTAGAAGGGCCATTATGCTTTTAGATTGCTTAAGAGAGGAATTCTGGGCTTCAGGTGTATGGGTTTTCTATGCTTCCTTGTTCTGGCTTATTGTCGAAGTCTAGCTTCTGGCTCTGTTAAGGCAGTAGGAGTGATCGTGTCACCCAAGTCCTGGATGGAGTCCAGAAATGGAGAGGGAATTCTATTATTTTCTCCGTACAAGGGTCCTGGGATTAGATGTTCCTTGAAATGGTATTTTAACAATCCTCGGATAAGGTTGACTCTGGGCTGTACCATCTCTTCCCCATGGTAATGATTTGGTGTTGGATCGACTCTTTTTCTCACAGTGTCCAGCTCTTAAGGGCAAAGTCCAGAAGATCCTAATCTGGAAGTGGGGTCAGCCACCATCTCCCACACCAGTGCCTCGGCCTCCAGATGCTGATCCCAATACTCCCTCCCCCAAGCCCTTGGAGGGGCGGCCAGAGCGGCAGTTCTTTGTGAAATGGCAAGGCATGTCTTACTGGCACTGCTCCTGGGTGTCTGAACTGCAGGTAAACCTGGACAGGCTGGAGATATGGGGGCTACAACAAAAAGGGTAATGAGAACACAGTCTCATGGGTGCAAGGAGTGACTGCAGAGCTGTCACTCCTTGGTGACTTATTTCTCTTTCTGCTTGCAGTTGGAGCTACACTGTCAAGTGATGTTCCGAAATTATCAGCGGAAGAATGATATGGATGAGCCACCTTCAGGGGACTTTGGTGGTGATGAAGAGAAGAGCCGAAAGAGAAAGAACAAGGACCCTAAATTTGCAGAGATGGAGGAACGTTTCTATCGCTATGGGATAAAACCTGAGTGGATGATGATCCACCGAATTCTCAACCACAGGTACCGGTGGAGCTGGGCCACAGTGTGCTTGTCTTGGACATACTGGGGTAGGCAGCATATCCACTGGGATTCTCCTGCCAGAGGGATTAAGAAAATGGACGTCACCAGTAACTTAACACTTGGAAGAGACACACCCTCAGTATATTGTTATTAAGTGACCGAATCATGGTATTTGAGCCCTAAGAGACTAGATTAGAGATAATTTTTGGTCCGAACACTGGTATAGTAAGTGGCTCTGAATACATGTGGTGTTTGGCAGACCTAGAGTTCTGGTTTGGAAAATACGTTATTGGCAGTTTTTGAGAGCAGGGCTGACTCAGGCGGAGAGGAGGGTGGCCTTCTGGCTCAGGGTTTTCTCTCTTGACCTTGCAGCGTGGACAAGAAGGGCCATGTCCACTACTTGATCAAGTGGAGGGACTTGCCGTATGATCAGGCATCCTGGGAGAGTGAGGACGTGGAGATACAGGACTATGACCTTTTTAAGCAGAGCTATTGGAATCACAGGTGAGGGACTTTGGTAAAGAGTGGAATCATTTCTCATTGAAAAGAACCCTAGACAGCAGTGTGATGTCTGTCTTCTTCAGGGAATTAATGAGGGGTGAGGAAGGACGACCAGGCAAGAAGCTCAAGAAGGTGAAGCTGAGGAAGTTGGAGAGGCCTCCTGAAACTCCAACAGTTGATGTGAGTTGGAGCAGAAGAGGGAGGACCCAGGTTGTTGGGTAGGACATTCGAATGGTGGTACAAGTAATAACTTCATAGCTGAGAATGCCTCAGGAAGTCTGCTTGCCTACTTGTGCACATCTCTGTACATCAGAGAAAACACTAGGCTTACTTTCTCTTTTCATCATCAGAAAAATAAAAACATAGGAGGTGGTATCTTACATGATTGAGGAATTATTATCTAGGGAGGGAGGGTCATACAACCAAGCTTTTATGAAACTTATATTGGAACCTGGGTCTTCTGACCCATAATTCGTGGCTCAGTTCCTCTGTGTGTGTGTGTTTATGTGTGTATGCACGCGCGCACACACACATGAGCGCATAATATGAGGATGGTTAAGGTTAAAAAGATGAATCTCGGGGGTGCGAAACATATGATCTTTTACCTGGTAGACCCTGACCAGCACAATCAATTATTAATGTATTGCCAGGGAGCCTATGATGTGTCTTTCCTCAGAGTTCTGTGAGACTAACACCTCAGTCCTGATAGGTTAGTTGCCTTGCTTCCTGAAGGATCCTAAATCAAACATAAAGTTACAAAAACCAGTGAGGATCCTTTCCCCACAATTTTTTTGTGGTGCTCTCAAGGAGGATCTGGTGAAGATGTGTGAGGAGGAGACAGCTGCTGTCTTATGAAAGGAAGGGAATTCCTTGCCAGCTCTTGACTCCTTTACTTCCTTTTTAGCCGACAGTGAAGTACGAGCGACAGCCAGAGTACCTGGATGCCACAGGCGGAACCCTGCACCCCTATCAAATGGAGGGCTTGAATTGGTTGCGCTTCTCCTGGGCTCAGGGCACGGACACCATCTTGGCTGATGAGATGGGTCTTGGGAAGACTGTCCAGACAGCAGTCTTCCTCTATTCCCTCTACAAGGAGGTAGGAAAGCTGGGTCTGTTAGTTTCTTGTGTGGGTATTTTGTGTTCATGGTCGCTTACACTGAGGAGAGAGAAAAAGGGAGAAAAAATTGATCACTGACCTTGAATTGAAAGTAAGATAGACACACACACACACAGAAAGATTTGAGGGATTGGGAGCCATGGGTAGAATTAGTGGTGGGTGCATAGAGCCTTAGTACTGGGGGATGAATGTGTGTTGAGATCAGCAGAACTGTGGGTGGAATTAATTAGTATGGAAAGATTGGACAGAAGAAGTAAGGTTTTGAGCTCTCTGTAATGGTGGGCATGGCTTTCTGGAAAGGAGTGGGTCAGGCATTTTCATATGTAGAGAAAAGTGAGGGTAGGAGCAGCAGTGCACATACCAGTCAGTTATCTCTTGGGGCAAGGGATAGTGGGCGCTGGGGTTGTAGGGGGATGGGCCTTCACTCCTACTTTGCTTTTGCTCTTTTTCCTCAAAGGGTCATTCCAAAGGCCCCTTCCTAGTGAGTGCCCCTCTCTCTACCATCATCAACTGGGAGCGGGAGTTTGAAATGTGGGCTCCAGATATGTATGTGGTGACTTACGTGGGTGACAAAGACAGCCGGGCCATCATCCGAGAGAATGAGTTCTCCTTTGAAGACAACGCCATTCGTGGTGGCAAGAAGGCCTCTCGCATGAAGGTACCTCAGTGAGAGGGAGACCACCTCGAGGGGGAGTTGTTGTTATGGGCTTAGTCTGCCTCCTTGTGACCTGCTCCCTGGGGTAAGCCAAAACGATGACTGCTGGGAGGGGGGAAAAACCCTTAAGGCCCTTGGGTTTGCTGACATGAGGGGAGTTGAACATTAGTGACCAGGTTGCCGTCTGTGCAGAAAGAGGCATCTGTGAAGTTCCACGTGCTGCTGACATCCTATGAGTTGATCACTATTGACATGGCCATCTTGGGTTCTATCGACTGGGCCTGCCTCATCGTGGATGAAGCCCATCGGCTCAAGAACAATCAGTCTAAGGTGAGGGGCAAGGAGGGGATCATGGCCTCCAGTGTTCGTTCTTAGTACCAACTGCTCAGGAGGAGGACACGTAGGAGTAGAGGGAAGGAGAAAAGAGCCTGTGCTTTTCTTCCTCTCTGATACCTCGTGGTGGCCATGCCTCGAGAGAGAGAGTTGGGGATGGTGGACTTACCACTGGGCAGTGAAGCCGCTCAGTTCTGCAGAGATGTACTGCAGCCCTCTTCTCATTGACTTTTACCTCTCCCCATGTGCTTCTCCAGTTCTTCCGGGTCTTAAATGGTTACTCACTCCAGCACAAGCTGTTACTGACTGGGACTCCGTTACAGAACAATCTAGAAGAGCTGTTTCATCTGCTCAACTTTCTCACCCCTGAGAGGTTCCAGTAAGTGTGTGTTTATGCACAGTCGGCTCATAGTTCTGTTTCTGATCTTCCTGTTGCCCGTTTCCTATATGACTTTCCTATCTTCCTTGCTCCCTCTCCAACAACGTTTTCCTTTCTCTTTCTGAAGCAACTTGGAAGGCTTCTTGGAGGAGTTTGCTGACATTGCCAAGGAGGACCAGATTAAAAAGCTGCATGACATGCTGGGGCCTCACATGCTGCGGCGGCTCAAGGCTGATGTGTTCAAGAACATGCCATCCAAGACAGAGCTGATTGTACGCGTGGAGCTGAGCCCTATGCAGAAGTGAGTCGGAGGGACAGGATGATTGACTCCTTTTTGCAGATACTGTTAGACATCTGCTAGTGTGCAAAGTATTTTTCATTCCTCCCCACACTCTGCTTCAAGGCATCTGATGATAGGAGCAAGCACGGCCTAAAGACACCTGATGCCAGGGAGCTGGAGCCAGCCCTTGGTTCTTATGTAGTTAACCTTATCTTGTTTAAAATGATGGTGGTGGTGCTTGTTGGGTTTCCTTAGTCCCAAAGTGGGATACTCATGTGTTGGAAGGAAGATCTCAGATCTTGAGACTGCATTATGAGTTGTGTGAAGATTCTTGAGACTGACCTAGCTTTCTCTCTTGCCCATATAGGAAATACTACAAGTATATCCTTACTCGAAATTTTGAAGCACTCAATGCTCGAGGTGGTGGCAACCAGGTCTCTCTGCTGAATGTGGTGATGGATCTTAAGAAGTGCTGCAACCACCCATATCTCTTCCCTGTGGCTGCAATGGTATACTGTGCCACCTCTTGTTCTCCTCGGGTTGGAACTGCTCTGTTCGGCTTTCCTTCAACGTTTTTTTCTTCTTTGCTTCTTTCCTCAGGAAGCGCCTAAGATGCCTAATGGCATGTATGATGGCAGTGCTCTAATTAGAGCATCTGGGAAACTATTGCTGCTGCAGAAGATGCTCAAAAACCTTAAGGAGGGGGGGCACCGTGTACTCATCTTCTCCCAGGTATTATGTGGACTGGGATGGGAGCTTTAGTGGACAGCACTAGACAGCCCTCGATGACATGAGGGAAGGGATTGTCATCTGACTTTCCCATAATTAAACTTGCTCCTTTTCCAGATGACCAAGATGCTGGACCTGCTAGAGGATTTCTTGGAACATGAAGGTTATAAATATGAACGTATTGATGGTGGAATCACTGGGAACATGCGTCAGGAGGCCATTGACCGCTTCAATGGTATGAGGGAAGGAGTGGCATCGCTCCAGGCAGGCATCCTCATTCACTGTGTCTTTGGACCAGTCACTTGTTCTTGTGCATCTGCTTTTCTGCATAGTTATTTTGGGTCTTTGTCAGTTGATATGGAAGAGTAAATCTTTTGAATGTCTTGGTTGGAAGAATGTATTGGACTTTCCTAGGAGATTTTTTTTTCCCTTTGGAGTCTTCTTTTTTTTTTTTTTGCTAGAAAGAAGAGCATTTTATTTAAGCCTCCTCATTGTATCTTGGGGGCTGGGAGGGACCAGGTCTTATCCAAGCTCAAATCGCAAGTTTTCAGTAGCCACTACCTCTTTTTTAGAAAATAATTTTGGACTTAAAAGTTGCAAAAAGTAGTAGTGAGAGTTCATGTATACCCTTCGCCCAGCTTCTCTTAATAATAATTTATATAGCCACAGTACAATTAGCAAAACAAGGAAATTAACACTGATGTCATTCTGTTAACTATAGATCTTAATTGAATGGCACCAGTTTTTCCTCTAATGTCCTTTTCCTATTTTAGGATCTAGTTCCAGACCCCACATTGCATTAAGTTGTTGAGTCTCTTCCTATCTGTGACAGTTCTTCATTCTTTTCTTTTGTTTATGACTTTGATACTTTTGACGATTACTGGTCAGTTATTTGTAGAATATCCTTAAGTTTAAGTTTGTCTGTTTTCTCATGATTAGATTGAGGTTAGATATTTTGGGCAAGAATGCAACAGAATCGATGCAGTGTCCTTTTCAGTGCATCATACGTCGGGAGGTGGAGAAGGACAGGATGATGTGAATGGCCAATTGTGGGTGATGTTGACATTGATCACTTGTTCAGGTGTTGGCTGGGTTTCTCCACTGTAAAGTTACTCTTTTTCCCATTGGTAAAGATCTTGAGAGAGAGCTGAGACAATGGTAACATCCTGTTTCTTCTTAAACTTTCACTCTGATGTCGTGGACCTTGTGTCCATCAGTGGACCTTGCTTCCAGTGATTATTCCCATGGCGTTTGCCTAGTGAGGATTTATATTTCTGACATTCCTTCTACATTTATTAATTGGAATTCAGAGACACTTCTAATGGTGTTTTTGGTTCCTTTCTTAGCACCGGGTGCTCAACAGTTCTGCTTCTTGCTTTCCACTCGAGCTGGAGGTCTTGGAATCAATCTGGCCACTGCTGACACAGTTATTATCTATGACTCTGACTGGAACCCCCATAATGACATCCAGGTGAGCAGAAGTAACAACCTTGGTATACAGTAACTTACTGGAATTGAGGGCTCCACCATCTGGTATTAGTTGTTTCAGGGGAAAATAATATACATATATATATACATTTTAATATTTTTTACTGTATTGTAAGCCGGAAAATTTGGGCTAGCTATGGTCCTATTTTGGATAACATGATAGAGGGTAGTGTTTGGGGCCAGAGGTGCAGAAGCATGTTTTATACGAAGGCAAGCTGCAGCTCCTGCTTTGTGCTGGATTTAGCTTATTATGTGGAAGTCAAGGCAAGAGTGGAAACAGGAGAATAAGGTTATTTCAATTTCTGGCTTTGTTTTGTGCCCAACTCTAGGCCTTTAGTAGAGCTCACCGTATTGGGCAAAATAAGAAGGTGATGATTTATCGGTTTGTGACCCGTGCGTCGGTGGAGGAGCGTATCACACAGGTGGCAAAGAAGAAGATGATGCTGACGCATCTAGTGGTTCGGCCTGGGCTGGGCTCCAAAACTGGGTCTATGTCCAAACAAGAGCTTGATGACATCCTCAAGTTTGGCACCGAGGAACTATTCAAGGATGAAGCCACAGATGGAGGTGAGCTTGTCAGGAACTCGTTTTGGTGTGGGGTTTGGCCTTTCTAAAGGGTATCTTTGATACCTAGGGTCCTAGGACTTGGACCTAGGGTCCTGTGGAATTTGCTTTTTCCCCTGCAGCTGCTGAAGCTGACTTGGGGTATGGACCCCTGATTCTTTGTAGGAGGAGACAACAAAGAGGGAGAGGACAGCAGTGTTATCCACTATGACGATAAGGCCATTGAACGACTGCTGGACCGCAACCAGGATGAGACTGAAGACACAGAACTGCAGGGCATGAATGAATATTTGAGCTCATTTAAAGTGGCCCAGTATGTGGTACGGGAAGAAGAAATGGGGGTGAGTATGAATCCAAGGAAATGCTGTGCTGGGTGATGGGTCGAAAAATTGGAAGTGAGACCAGGATGGTATTTGAGACAGGAGAAAATTAGGCAAGTTAGTAATTGATGAATTAACACCTCTTCCCTTGGAAATAAATACAATAATATATGACCAGTCACATTCTCATCTTTGCGGTGGCTATCGGGAAACCCACAAATTTCACATGCAAAACAGTTATATTAGCTCTTTATCAGAATCTCATTTTCTCTTATGCATTTTATTAACCCTAGAAATAAACTTTCGTTTGCTACTTCAAGTCTCTTCGGAGGAAAGGCAGGAAATAAGATACGTATCTGTCAGCCTGTGTCCCTGTGCTTTGCAAAACCTGAGAATTGTTGTTTTCCCTTTTTTTCTTTTCCTTACCTTTCGTTGGTCTTTCTTCATGAAAAACAAACAAAATACTAAAACAGTGATAAACGTGTGGCTTCTGTAATAATATTTTCCTCCAAATGATACAGTTGGGTGTAAAATGAAAAAAGAAATTGCTTTCTACTCTGATGCTCTTTTAAATTACTAAGCTCAGGGTTCTTTGAATTGATATACCATACTTTGCTGTGTGTAATGCCGTCCCGTGTACAATGCACACCCACACTTTTGGCCTAAATTTTCAGGGGGAAAAAATCTTATGTTTTAATTTTTTAACTCAAATTTTTATTTGCTTATATTTAGGTACTTGTTTTTTGTATTATAAAGCAATTTTAGCATTTCTTTTTTAACATACTTTGGTACAAGAAGTTTTATGTAACAAATAATTACAATACACAAGCAGAGACATAAGGTATAAGAAATTTTATATACCGGTAACAAATTTATGGTATTTACACATCATAGAAGGCCAAGAACTCTTGTCGTTGCAAGTTCGTCGTAAGTTCAACAAACTGATTATTGTATTCTAGTATCATTTTGCATACAGATATCGTTATTGATTTCTAGAGTTAGCACTTTTAACTTATAAGCATAAATAACTTAATATTTATATAGATATGGAATTAGTACTACTCATGTATAATGCGCATCCTTATTTTTCCGTCACAAAATTGGGCAAAAAAGTGCACATTATACATGGCAAAAAGTACGGTAGGTTTCTGGTGGTCATTACCATCTTGTCTCATTCTTCCAACTCAGAGCCATCCCTTTTGCTGTGTTTTCCTGATACGTTCCTATTATCTTTGTTCTTGAAGGTGATGCTACTAACAACCTCAGTTATGTGTAACTGGCTGAAGTCTGAGATAGGGCTATAGGTTTGGTCAAAACTGCCCTCCTGAAGGTTCCTGCCCTTCATGTTCCTGCCAGGGCAGTGACTGCACATAGAAGTGATTGGGGCAGCATGTGCTAAGTGATTGGGAAGGGAGGGGTGGTACTTTTCCCCCCCCCCTCCAATGATAACCTCTGCTAAGGATTATACAGGTATAAAAATGGCCCTCTTATTAGTGGCTGAAGCTGCTGTTTATAATACTTTTAAATTTTATTTTTTGAATAGATAGTAATTCACATGGTTCAAAATTCAAAAGACACTAAGGTATCTCTTTTCTACCCTTGTCTCGCTAGGGATAACTGATGTTTTCATATCTTACATATATATCCATACACACATGTAAATATACACACAAACACCTTTTTTTCGTTTCCTTTTGAACACAAAAGTAGTTTGTTGTTTTTTTTTTTAAAGATTTTTTTTATTGGGGAAGGGGAACAGGACTTTATTGGGGAACAGTATGTACTTCCAGGATTTTTTTCCAAGTGAAGTTGTTGTCCTTTCAGTCGTAGTTGTGGAGGGCGCAGTTCAGCTCCAGTCCAGTTGCTGTTGTTAGTTGCAGGGGGCGCAGCCCACCATCCCTTGCGGGAGTCGAACTGGCAACCTCTGTGGTTAAGAGGACGTGCTCCAACCAACTGAGCCATCCAGAGCTCAGTGGCAGCTCAGCTCAAGGTGCAGGGGGCAGAACCCACCATCCCTTGCGGGAGTCAAGGAATCGAACCGGCAACCTTGTGGTTGAGAGCCCACTGGCCCATGTGGGAATCGAACCGGCAGCCTTCGGCGTTAGGAGCACGGAGCTCCAACCGCCTGAGCCACCGGGCCAGCCCACAAAAGTAGTTTCTTATACATAATGTTCTCTACCTTGCTATTGTCTATTTAATCTTGAAGGTACAATGTAAATCAGCACATGAAGAGGCCCTCCACCTCTTTTTTGGCTGTGTTGTATATCCTTGTTCTGGAAGTACCGTAATTCATTTATTTTAAAAAATTGAGGTATGATTGGCATATAACGTAATAGTTTCAGGTATACAACATAATTTGATATTTGTGTATATATTGTGAAATAGATCACAATAAGTCTAGTTAATATCTATCACCATATAGTTAACAAAATTTTTTTCTTTTGTTGAGAACTTTTAAGATCTACTCTCAACAATTTTCAAATATGCGATACAATATTAACTATAGTCACCATACTGTACATTGCATGCCCACTACTGACTTAATTTATAATTGGAAGTTGGTACCTTTTGATCCCCTTCACCCATTTTACCTACTTCCAACCTCCAACGTTTATTTAATTAGTTCCGTAATGATGGACATTTAGGTTTCTAATGTTAGGCTTAATTAGTAGTTTAATTCTAATGTAAGGGATTTGGAATCAGTGGTCCTGAAATGTCTGAAAAAAATAAAACAAGACTTCTCAGAGGAACATAAACATGGGGACGTAAAATATATAATTATTTTTGTACATAATTGGTAAACTTTCATGAAGTTTATAAAGAACAGAAGTGCTTATGACGCTTTTATTTTATCTTATGAAAATCTTTTGCAGGTTTTCAGAAGCATTTCCATTCTGCCTTGCTAAGGCTCTAACTTCTCTTCTATGTTTTGCTGTCTCCCAGCTGTGTACGTGTCAGTAAAGGGTTAGAAGAAAACACACTTCTCTTCATCCTTCTCTTGTGATAACAGCTCCATCCTATGTTTTTCTTTATGTTGTCTGCTGATCTATACATAATTATGAGGAGCCATGTCCTGTCAATTCAATTTCTTTTAAGTTCTTAGGACCAATCAGGCACACCAAATTTTTCAGAGTCCAGTCATGAAAAGGAGCTAGCAGAATGGGAACTGTGAGGACCAGGGGTAGCTGGCGGTGCTGACTTCAGCACCCCTGAGTCCTGGCCCTCCCTCTGTCCCAGGAGGAAGAGGAGGTAGAACGGGAAATCATAAAACAGGAAGAAAGTGTGGATCCTGACTACTGGGAGAAATTGCTGCGGCACCATTATGAGCAGCAGCAAGAAGATCTGGCCCGAAATCTGGGCAAAGGAAAAAGAATCCGTAAACAGGTCAACTACAATGATGGCTCCCAGGAGGACCGAGGTGTGTGTGGCCGGCCCCGCCCCCCACCCATGGGCCGTTCCACTAGAGCAGTGGGCCCCGCTCATCTGCCCTCTCTCCCTCCAGATTGGCAGGACGACCAGTCCGACAACCAGTCCGATTATTCAGTGGCCTCAGAGGAAGGTGATGAAGACTTTGATGAACGTTCAGAAGGTGAGGACTGTGCCTTTCTGCTGGTTGTTTACTGCTTTGTCTAATATCTATCTCTACCAGGGTCACTCATGCATTTTTTTCCTTCTTGCAGCTCCCCGCAGGCCCAGTCGCAAGGGCCTGCGGAATGATAAAGATAAACCATTGCCTCCTCTGTTGGCCCGTGTTGGTGGGAACATTGAAGTAAGTGCCAAATGATTCTAAGGAGGTGTGGGTGAGTGCTGATGTTGGGTCTTTGGTAGTGTAAGACCTGCTCCCTCTCACCGAGGTTCTCTCCCATAGGTACTTGGCTTTAATGCTCGGCAGCGAAAAGCCTTTCTTAATGCAATTATGCGATATGGGATGCCACCTCAGGATGCTTTTACCACCCAGTGGCTTGTGAGAGATCTGCGAGGCAAATCAGAGAAAGAGTTCAAGTAAGTTGAGAGCTGGAATGACTAATCTTTGGTCATTCCATAGCACTGGTCCTAGCCCTGGTGGGCTGTTTCCTCTGCTGAAGTTGGCAGGTGAAGCTCTTTTGTTTTTTTTTGTTAAACTTCTTTTTAATTTACATAAGTGTGTTTTTCCAGGACCCATCAGCTCTAAGTCGAGTAGTGGTTTCAATCTAGTTGTGGAGGGCGCAGCACACAGTGGCCCATGTGGGGATCGAACTGGCAACCTTGTTGTTAAGGGCACCACGCTCTAACCAACTGAGCTAACCCGACGCCCCTGAAGCTCTTAGTAATAGGGCTCTGTGTTCCTAGTTTCTCTGGAAGAGAACCTGGGGCACTGCGTGTGGTCTGGAGACCAGCCTTTAATGCGATAGTGGGCTTTATCTCAGGATGGAGCCGTAGTCATTTCCTGGGATAATGTCAAACTTGGGGGTGGGAAAGAATCTGATAGAAGATTCTTTCTCATGATCACTGTTTTAACTCGTTTCTCTCCTTGTTCACTACAGGGCTTACGTCTCTCTTTTTATGCGGCATTTATGTGAGCCGGGAGCAGATGGAGCTGAGACCTTTGCTGACGGTGTACCCCGAGAAGGCCTGTCTCGTCAGCATGTCCTTACTAGGATTGGCGTCATGTCCTTGATTCGCAAGAAGGTGAGCACTCAACCTCTCTCCATTGTTCAGGGTTTCTAGGGGAGACTGGAGGATTACAGGAAAGGAGCCTTGAGCTGGCATTAGGTCTTCAATGTCTTGTCCCATTGCTACAGGTTCAGGAGTTTGAACATGTTAATGGGCGCTGGAGTATGCCTGAACTCGCTGAAGTAGAAGAAAACAAGAAAATGTCCCAGCCAGGGTCACCTTCCCCAAAGACTCCTACACCTTCCACTCCAGGGGACACACAGCCCAATACTCCTGCACCTGCCCCACCTGCTGGTAAGTCTGTACTGTCATTTCTGTCCCTCTCTTCTTGTCCTGGCCTATGCTCTCTCTGCTCCCCTGTGCTCAGTTCCAACAGGGGAGTCTGGCAGGACACACAGCAATCTCCCTCTCAGTTTAGGAGGGCCGTCCTGAGTATAGGGCTGGCTCTTAAAGGCACGAGAGGACAATTTAAGAGGAGACAGACTGAGAAAGCATGACCTCTCTGATCTAGGATCTTCTTCCTAATTAATTGTTTTGTATTGGTTGCAGAGGATGGAATAAAAATAGAGGAAAATAGCCTCAAAGAAGAAGAGAATGCAGAAGGAGAAAAGGAGGTTAAACCTGCAGCCCCTGAGGCCACCGTTGAGGTAAGAGATTGGGGTGACTGGATGCCATACCAAAGGCAAACGGATAAACCCACTCTTCCTTTTGGGTACTGGCCTGTCTGCTTCAACTTCTGTCTTTTTTCCTTTGAAGTGTACACAACCCCCTGCCCCTGCCTCAGAGGATGAAAAGATCCTTGTTGAACCTCCTGAGGGAGAGGAGAAAGTGGAAAAGGCAGAGGTGAAGGAGAAAACAGAGGAACCTATGGAGACAGAGCCCAAAGGTATCCACATTTTCAAGCACTACATATCCCTGTGTGAACTACAGCTGCTCTTGGACTTCCAGCCAGGCTGTAGTGCCGTCAGGAGAAGTAACACACTGAAGAATACTGCACCCTTGATTATAAATTGTGGATTCCCCCCAAGACATCTTTTAAGACTTTAATCATAAATATTTCAGTTTAGGATTGTAACAGTTGGAAATACTGTATTTCCCCGAAAATAAGACCTAACCATAAAATAAGCCCTAGCATGATTTTTCAGGATGCTCATAAAATAACCCCTACCCCAAAAATAAGCCCCAGTTAAAATCGTCAGCCAGATGGATGCATTTAGTACATCCGTTGCAACACACGACGGATGTATTGAATTATAAAATAATATTAATACATAATTAAATATAAATAATATTGACATTAATACTTAAATGATAATATAAATTATAATTAAGTATTTGTAAATACCCAAGTGGGCACCTTTGGATGAGACATAAACGCCTATGTAAACAGATGAACTCGAGACTTATTGCCAAATGACCAATCGGAGTACAGACACAACACACAAATAACTTGCACGCTCGATAATGAACGGACGTGGTTGTGTCTGATATGAATCTTCATAATTCAATACATCATGTGTTGTAATGGACGTACTTAATGCACTCGTGTGAAATAAAGCAACGCTTTCTGAATTTTGGTGCCTGCAATTTTTCGTGGACCATCATTCTTAATTGTCATCATTTTTGTTGCCACTCCTATCTCGTAAGTCTTCAATTAACACTTTTAATTTAATGGTAGATTTAAAGGGAATAATATTTTGACCCCCAGACAAGATGAGTGCAAAAAGAAAGAGCTATTCCGTGGAGTACAAGAAAGGAATCGTGGAGGACTCCCGGGGCAAGAATCTTACGGCTTTCTGCAAAGAGAAGAAGTTGGATCTCCGAATGGTCCGAAAATGGCGAGCAGAGTACGATATCCTCAGTCAACAGGTGGACGAGGGAAATGCTAAGAAGCGCAAGTGTGGATCGGGTCGGCAGCCATTATTCCCTGAGCTGGAAGACATCATCTGTGAATGGATTGCTGACAGGAGAGCAAAGGCTTTGGTTGTGCGCAGGGCTGATATTCAAGCATTTGCCCTTGCAGTGGCACCACAGTTAGAAATATCCCCAGAAGAATTCAAAGCATCACAACACTGGTTGGATGGCTTCCTTCAGCGATTATGAACTGTGTCTAAGATCGACAACACTGTTCAAGCTGGAAAATACTGAAGTTATTAAACGTGCACTTGCATTCAAGTCCTTTGTTGATGGTATCAACTTTTCTAAATACCAGCTCTCCAACGTGATTGCCATGGATGAAACTGCAGTGTGTATGGGCCAAGGATCTCAAACGGACAATTGATCAGAGGGGTGCCTCGTCAGTCTACATTCCCTCCATTGGTTACGCAAGTGCACGTTACCTGTATTTTGGCAATTCGTCTGGATGGAAAGAAAGCCCCACCTCTAATCATCACTAAGAGCAAGAACGATAAGGTTGAATGTGTTTGAGGCATTTATGTTCTTGAAACCTAAAAAA
Organism: Rhinolophus ferrumequinum; assembly: GCF_004115265.2. Classification (NCBI taxonomy): domain Eukaryota; kingdom Metazoa; phylum Chordata; class Mammalia; order Chiroptera; family Rhinolophidae; genus Rhinolophus; species Rhinolophus ferrumequinum. Next base: position 23,822,541 of record NC_046293.1, on the reverse strand, counting down.
CCTGGTGCACGCAAGCAAGTTATAAGGAAGTAGGTTGATTTAATGCTGCCACTTGTTTTGCGAGGTGGCCAAAGATGTCTGCTGGTCTGGGATTCAGCCAGCACTCACCGTGTTATAAAGACATGAAGAACTTCCTTGCACAGAGAAATAGATCAAATAATGATTCCCGCAGGAATAACTGCCTATCTCCAGACTCTTGATATTGCAATAAACAAGCCATTAAGGGACCATTTGCGCATAGAAATCAATGACTACATTAAAAATAGAATGAAAAGAAATTAGCGTGGAAACTTTGTGAAGCCTCGCCTGCAAGAGGTCATGACTTGGGTGAAGAATTCAGGGGATAAAATCACAGCTGTGTTGCCAATGCACTACGAGCACGCTACATGGACAAGAAGTGCTCATTTAAGGAGAGCTCTGTTGCTGGACACGAGAGATTGGGGCCAATGGTTCTACAGAAAATGGAGTCACAAGAAATTCAAACTGGAATTCGGGGTTTGGAGAGTTGTGACGATGTTCCAGAAGATGATGACTTGACTGTATTTGAATAAATGTAGAGTTTTGTACATGAATAAATGAATATACGTAGGTCGTACGTGAGTAAATGTAGATTGTTGTACATGAAAAAATAAGACATCCCCTGAAAATAAGCCCTAATATGTCTTTTGGAGCAAAAATTAATGTAAGAACCAGTCTTATTTTCGGGGAAATACGGTAGTGTGTGGAACAGAGGAAGACACTGTTCTTTAGATACACTCTCAATGCCATCTGTTTCCCCCCCAGTTGTTGCCGACGTGGAGAAGGTGGAGGAGAAGTCAGCAATAGATCTGACCCCCATTGTGGTGGAGGACAAAGGTGGGTGTTTGGAAAAGCTAATTGTGGTTTAGAAGGACTCTAAAACTAGAAGCAAGGACTTTATCTCTGGGACACCCCCCTCTTCCAACCCTTAACCTCCCTATCCACATCCATATAGCCATTTTATCCCAGCCCATTTGTCCCCACATTTATGTGTCATTGGGCTGGTATCACCTTTTTCTGGGTTTGAGAAACACCTGTGTGGGAAAGGGTGGAGGTGGATGATATCTTGAAGCATATAGTGCTGTGTGTTAGGGCCACAGTGTCTGGAGCTGAAATTTTCCTTCTGCATATCCTGTAGAAGAGAAGAAAGAAGAAGAAGAGAAAAAAGAGGTGATGCTTCAGAATGGAGAGACCCCCAAGGACCTGAATGATGAGAAGCAGAAGAAAAATATTAAACAGCGTTTCATGTTCAACATTGCAGATGGTGGTTTTACTGGTAGGAAAATGAGGGGCCCACTGGGGTTAGAAGGATCTGAGGTGAAATTAGAGTTGTTGTCAGAAATTAGAGTACGGAGACTTCGCCTCTACTAGATGACCAGAGGGTAGGCTGATTTGCATGTTCCCTTGGATTCCGTGTTAGAAAGCCATAGGCATACTATTAAGATGGAATCTGAGGGGCAGGAATAAATAGCTTTTTGAATTCTCACGGCAGGTCTTTTCTCCCCAACCTTCCCTAAATTCCTCTTCAGAGTTGCACTCCCTTTGGCAGAATGAGGAGCGGGCAGCCACAGTTACCAAGAAGACTTACGAGATCTGGCATCGACGGCATGACTACTGGCTGCTGGCTGGCATCATAAAGTATCCTTTGCCTGAGTCTGGGCTTAGATTCTTGGTGAAGGTTTCTGAAGGTCCCACAGTTTGAGGTTCTTACTTTCCTTGTTTTGTTTTTCCTGAGCAATTTCCCAATAGCCATGGCTATGCCCGGTGGCAGGACATCCAGAATGACCCACGCTATGCCATCCTCAATGAGCCTTTCAAGGGTGAAATGAACCGTGGCAATTTCTTAGAGATCAAGAATAAGTTTCTAGCCCGAAGGTTCAAGGTGAGCAGGATGGGGAGGAATACCGTGTTGAAGTGACAGCCCTTACAGTGCAGAAGGGACTGCAAAGGAGGGAATCTGTTCATTCTCCCATATTGTTTATCGTGTTCTCCTGTGTACTTCACTTTTTGTATTCCATGAAAGCCTTTGCTCCCAAGTATTAATTATTAGAGGTCTTAATTATTAGAGGTCAAGACATACAGACTTGAAAATTAACCAGCTGTTCAAGGGCTGAAGATGACTGCGTCTAATGAATGACACAGACTAGTCCAGTGTGTGTTCGGGGAACACTGTAGGTTGGAGTGTTCAGGAAAGATACAGAGGTGGATTGAACTGGATCTTTAAGGAGGTAGGGCTGTCAGTGGGTGGTACTTTATCTGGGTCTGAGAGTTACCTGTGTGGATAAGGGGTGGAGTGGATGCGAAAAGGAAATGCAAAGGTAGAACTCCGTTTTCAGAATCATTAGGGCTAACAAGTCTAGGACTGCAGGGAGTCTTACTCAGGAATTCAGCAAATGTGTGTTGAGGACACCGTGTGTGCAGACCATCAAAATGGGATACCACGAAGACAAGACATGTGGCTCGTAAGCTGAGTATAATTGGGGGAGTAAGAAATATACACTAATAAACCTTCAAACATTATGTGCCCAAAAATGAGTGGCACAGGATACAAAGACCAGACATGCATGGTGCCTGTTCTCAAGGAGCTTTCAGTTTAAATGAATACCATTCTGGGTATTGGGAGGGAAATTACTGAATCCATAAGAAAGTTCTCCAGAGGGAACTTGGTGAGTGGGGGGAAAGAGTTCATAAATGGCTTCATGGAGAAGGTGGCATTGGAATTAAGTTTTGATGAATGTAATAGAAATCGTTGGGTAGAAACAGAAGGTTGTTTGAACCAAAAGGGATTAAGTAGCAGAGCTTTTATAAACAGCAAATTAGCCCACTTGGGTTGTCCAAAGCACTTGGGTAATGGTGGGAGGTAGGTTGAAGAGAGAGGTAAGGGCTAGAGGTCAGTAGGTAGGTTTTTGGCAACAGATAACAGAGTTTGGACTTTACCCTATAGTTAATGGGTAGCCTTTGAGGTTTGTGAAGAGTTTTGGTATGACCCAGGGAAATGGAAACAGAAATAGAACATTCATGAAATTATAGAACTATCATATAGTCATGAGATAGTAAGGGCTTGGATATAATGCTAATTGTGGAAAATGAAAAGGATAAGGTAAAGGAAATAAAGCATCAAAGAATTTATTGATTTATTGTAGGGGTCAGCTAACCTTTTCTATTAAAGGGCCAGATAGTAACTATTTCAGGCTTTGTGGGACATAATGGTCTCTGTTGCAAATACATAACTCTGTTGTAGTGTGAAAGCAGCTATAGGTGATAAACGAGTAAGTATGTTGTAGTGTGAAAGCAGCTATAGGTGATAAATGAGTAAGTATGAATGTGTGCCAATAAAACTTTATCAACACTGAAATTTGAACTTCATATTTTTATGAAGTGTCACAAACTATTCTCATTTTGACTTTTTCCCAACCATTTGAAAAATGTAAAAACCATTCTTAGCTCTTGGGCCGTACAAAATCAGGCGGCAGGCCAGATGTGGCCCCTGTCATAGTTTGCTGACTCCTGACTTACTGGATTTGAGATGCAAAGGAGGGGCTGCCGGTTAGCTCAGTTGGTTAGAGCGCTAGCTCAGTTGGTTAGAGCGCGGTTCTCTTAACAACAAGTTTGCCAGTTCGATCCCCACATCTAGGGGGCCACTGTGAGCTGCACCCTCCACAACTAGATTGAAACAACCACTTGACTTGGAGCTGATGGGTCTTGGAAAAACACACTTAAAAAAAAAAAATCTGAGATGCAAAGGAGTGAGACTCCAAAAATAACAAGTTTTGAGCTCGAGTCACTGAGAAAGTTAAATTATCAATGGCAGATCTTGGAAGTGAGGAAACAGTTTGTAGAAAAGAATAAGTTCAATTTTAGGCAACTCATTTGGTGTTTCTCACGAGCTCACGCAGATAACCTTCCCACTACCCCCTTCACAATAAACAAGTGGGATCAAAGAGTGTTCATCCATACATGAGTGGGATCAGAACAGTCACTGCTTGAGCTGCAGGTTTGAAAAGCATCAAATCATTTGTATAAAGTTGCTGGCTGATGCTAGGAGAGGAGAGATTTCTTGGGAGAATGCTTTAATAGAACAGCAGCAAGCCAGGGGCTTATCCTGGAGAAAGCTCATAATTTGGGGGGGAGTTGGTACAAGAGACAGGGTGTACAGATTGAAAGTAGATGCTTGGTCACCCCAATAAATTAAAAAAAAATAGTCACGGGGATGTGAAGTATAGCATAGGGAATATATAGTCAGTTATATTGTAATAACTACCATGGTGTCAGGTAGATACTAGACTTACCAGGATGATCACTCAGGAAGTTATGTAAATGTCTAATCACTATATCGTACATCTGAAACTAATACAATATTGTATGTCGACTGTAATTAAAATGTTTTTTAATTTAAAAAAAGTACATACTTGGTCTGGGGATAAATTAGTAGGCCCTGATGGAGCCAGGTCTTGTTGAAATAATAGCCCATTATTCTCATACTGTCCTTTTTCCTGACCCCTAATGGATTCATTCTCTTTAAGAACCAGTGGATACTTGAGCAAATTAAGTCTCATAACTTCTGAATCAACATTCTGTCTCTTGGAATATATTTCAAAGAACCTTTTACAGAGCTCCATCAGGTGACAGGTACAAGAGTTTGTTGCAGTATAATTTTTGGTGGTGGGGCCTGGAGGCAACCATTGTTCAACATTGGGAGTGCAGATCGGTAAAATGTGGATTCATATCATGGAGCACTAAGCAACAGCTAGAAGCAACAAAATGCATGTGATATAACAACATAAATGAACCCTTTAAAAAGATATGTATGGAGAAAGGAAAAAAAGCATTTTACATGTACTGAACATTATTCTGTAAATTAGAAATGTGCACATGAAACAATACTCAGTCTTCAAGTATTTCACAAAAAAACATACAGTCAATATATTAGAAGGATTATCTATGGTGAAGGAAAGGAATGGGAGATGTAGAAACATAATTTTAAAGAGTAAAACAGTTGAAATGATAAGGTAGGTATATCTGGGATGGACTACTGTGCAACCATTAAGAATCTTATAAAGTACAGTCAGTAATAAAGGAAGATGCTTACTATGTAACTGAATGAAAACACATATATTCATATATATATAATTTCAATTATGTAGAATATATATACAAAGAAAAACCTTAGAATGTTATCTCTAGGAGGTGGTATTGTGACTTTAATTCTTTATACATTCTGTATTTTCTAAATTGAGTTTATCATTTTTGTATAAGAGTGAATCAATTAAGGGTAAAGAGTTTTAAAGATGTGGACCTCCACAAGGGAGTGAAAAAAAAAAAAAGAAAAAGGACAATGCAATGCTGCACTGCTTGGATGTGGGGGAGCTGTCGTAAGGTTCTTTATAGATTCTGAGGCCCATCAGAAATAAGTGAGTGTCAGTCCAACTCCCATCTCCTCTTTCTCCCTTGTCCAGCTCCTAGAACAAGCCTTGGTGATTGAGGAACAGCTGCGCCGTGCAGCTTATCTGAACATGTCAGAGGACCCCTCTCACCCTTCCATGGCCCTAAACACCCGCTTTGCTGAGGTGGAGTGTTTAGCGGAGAGTCATCAGCACCTGTCCAAGGAGTCAATGGCAGGAAACAAACCTGCCAATGCGGTCCTGCACAAAGGTAGCCAGTGGCTCCCCTGCCTCCTGCTGACTCAGCATCCTTCCTCCTCTGCCCCTCCCCCAACACACATTTCTTGTTTCCATAATGTTTTTTCAGAGCCCCTTTGGGAGCTTAGGATGTGCTGAGGATCTGGTGCTTTCCTCCTTGGGAAGTGATTATCTTAGAGGCAATCAAGGACAGTAATTCGTTGCCTCTTTTAACTCTTAACATAGTCAAGTTGTTGGAGGTGGAAAGCAAAGCAGAATAATATAGTGTCATCTGGGATACTTTAGAGGTGACTTCAGGTGTCTTTAAGATCCAATCAAATTCAACATTTTGTTTCTGATTAAAGTTAAAACATTGTGTGGGGGGGTGGAGGGTGAAGTGAGGAAAAGAAGGCTGTTACTAAGGAGAGGGAGACAGCTCCAAAAGGTGAGGAAAGACAGTGAAAAAAATGAAACAACAAGAATAACTTCTCAAGAAGTTGAAGAAATAGAGACAGTGGGAGCAAAGGACAGGATTAGGTGACTTTAAAAAGCATAGAATCATGGACTGGCGGAACTGGAATAGGAATAGAAATTTGAGCATGGTGGAGGCCAGGTCAGATGACTTTGATAAAAGGCAATATTAAAACACTCCAGCACACCAATCAATCACTTAGTCATTGAGAAGTCATGGGGGGCAGATCCACTATGGCAAAAAGGATCTCTGTCTTGACCACCACAGCTCACCACCTCTTTTATTTCCCTGTGCAGTTCTGAAACAGCTAGAAGAACTGCTGAGTGACATGAAAGCAGATGTTACTCGACTCCCAGCTACTATTGCTCGCATTCCCCCAGTTGCTGTGAGGCTACAGATGTCAGAGCGTAATATTCTCAGCCGCCTGGCAAACCGAGCACCTGACCCTACTCCACAGCAGGTAGGACCATTTTCTGCTAGCCTGCTGTTCCAGCAGAGCCATTCTGGATCTTGTAACTTTTGCTCTCTGTCCCTAACTGGGCAGATGGGGCTGTCTTACTAGTGAGTCCCCTTGGGATCTGGTGGATTCCTGTGGTCTGGAATTCTGACTCCTGTGGCTCTCTCTATTCTATAGGTAGCCCAGCAGCAGTGAAGATCCAGACTGATGATAAACACCTCCACCGCTGAGCAGTGACCTTCCTCACTTTCCCTTGCCCAGCTTCTCCCCTGGCGGCCTGAGAGACCCTCTCCTTCCTTCTGCCCATCTTCCATGTTGTAAAGGGACAGCCCCCACTGTACTGGGGGAGGGAAGGGAGTGAGGGGCAGTGGTGCCCTTCCTGCTGGAGAGACAGTGCAGCAGTAGCGCCGGCGCCATCTGCAGGGAGCTGGCGGGCTGGCCGCCTTCTGGGCCCTGGCTTTCCCCACTGTAACATCTGTTACACACAAACTGTTGTGGGTTTCTGCCAGGCTTGAAGAAAACGATCTGAATTTCTTCTTCCTTTTTGTTTTATTTTGTTGGTTTATTTTGTGTTTTCTTTTCTCCTTTTTTGGGGTATTCAGAGTGGGCCGGGCCCCTGGGCGAGACACAGCTACCTCTGTTGGCATCTTTTTAATACCAGGAACCCAGCGGCTCCAGCCACGGCTAGAATGAAATAAAATGGGGGAAAAAAAGAAAAAAAAAAAAAAAAGACAAGAACCAAAATCATAAAGCCACAGCAAATTTCTTGATGAAAATTGAAAATAAAAGTTTCCTTGTATTTTAGTGCTCTGGTTCAGTGTGGGTGTAGGTGCAAGTGGATGAATGTGTATGACCGGAGCCCTGGGAAATGTGTAATTGAAAACGAAAGTTTTTCTTGTGTTCTGATAGTCCACAAAAGCCATTTCATTTCATGTCTGTGTGCATGTGCCCTGTGTGCTCTGGACCAAGGCAAGTGGCATCCTATGGAACATGAGAGGCTTCAAAACGACCTGGGTTCATACCCTGTACTACCATTTAATGGCTGTATGACCTTGAGGAAGTGAACTTTTCTGGGTTGGGAGTTCTGTATAAAATAAAGATACCTTCTTCATAGAGCTGGGAAGAGAAAACCAGTTTTTAAAGCTACTAAGCACTACCTTAGTCCTTATTTGAAGGAATGCTTAAGGTTCTTTTTCGTGTGTGAAGTTAGCATGTAATGTCCTCCGGGCCTCCAGATGTGAACCTAAGCAGAGGAATCTTACCTGAAGGGCTGAGCAGGGGTCTCGGGTTAAGGAAGAGGGTTTCCTAATCAAAGGGTCGGGAGAAGGAAAACGACCGGATTCCTTGATCTTGAGGTGGGGCAGAGGGTGCCAGGAGGAGCGCCCCGCTATTACCTCTTGGTTTGGGGCGGCGGGGGGTGGGGGGCGGCTTTCAGGTACCAGTTTTTCTGACTGAAATCTGCAGTGAGACAAAAAATCAAGGCCGGGAGGGCAGGGCGGGGAAGCCGAAAACGGTTCCGCCCCCATGCCTTCATCCTCGGCGAGTAAGAGGGGAGCAGTCCGCCGCCGAATTTCCACCCGCCGCACCGCGGACAGCCTCGCGCGCGTTCCCAGGGCGCTCCGACGTTCCGGTTTCTGCCGCCGACAGGAAGCGACCGGAAGAGGCGGGGCCACGAGGCGAGCGCGCTCTGCGCCTGCGTGAAACGTTTCCTAGGTGGGTGGCGTTGGAACGCTAGCTTCGGATTGCACGTGGAGTGCTGTACCTCGTACGGAAGGGGTGTCTCGGGCCTGGACCCGCTTTCGGGTGAGCGGAGGCTTCGGATCGCCCCGGAGGAAGGCGGGGAAGGGAGTACTGACCTGGGCTAGGGCATGATGATGGAGACAGTACAAATGGCGTGGGATTCGGGTCTCATCGTGAAGGGAGGTTTGGTCAGGCTTCCCGTGGCTGCTGGGGGTGCTGAGTCGAGATTCTGGTCGAGACGATGCCCTTTCTTACTCCAATACGCTAAGGCTACGGTCTTCCTTTCCCTTTCCAATACGCGCGACTCCACCTTCTCCCATTTTTCTTTTCCCACTCAGTACCATGGGGCGCAAGTTGGACCCGACGAAGAAGGAGAAGCGTGGGCCGGGCCGAAAGGCCCGGAAACAGAAGGGTGCCGAGACCGAACTCGCCAGATTCTTGCCTACAGGTAAGGGTCAGGTATGCTTCTGGATTCTCCAGCTTTTACGCGTTCTTTCATTTGTATTTATAACCCCCTCCTTTTTTTTTAGTTTCTGTGTTTACTTTCTGTTCAAGTGGAATTTCTTTGTATGAGTTATTAGGAAGAATGAATGAAACGCTCACTGTCATCAGCGTTTAGAACTTAAGGAAGATGCGACAAGGACACAAGTACCCATGCAAGGAGGGGTGCAGTTTAACATTGAAGAAGTTCAGAGGAAGGGCGGTTCCATGCAGCTAGAGAACTTAAAGATTTTAAGAATCAGGGTTGAAAAAAGGGTGACACTTGAACAAGTGGAAATTGGGAAAAGGACAGGCTAGTCACTGTGAGCTGCACTGTGGAGGGGATGGGGATGGGAAAGCACAGGCCTGCTTTCCACATAGTGAATAGTCTGTGTGGAAGATGCCGTGGTAGTTTGTGTTGCACATTAGATTACAGACGCAGTTTATTGAGGTATTAGCAAGTGCTAGGCACTATACTGAACCTTTGCACACATTGTATCACTTCATTCTCTTAATGCCCTGTGAGAGAGGCACTGTTAAGGAAATGGATACTGAGAGGTTAAGTAACTTGCATATAGTTAGTAAATGACAGTGCTGAGATTTAAACCTTTTGTTTCTTGGAGCGTGTATGAAAAACAGCAGTTGTAAAGGTAAAATTTGCTGTGGTTGGTAACCAATTAAATTGAGGAAAAAGGAAAGGAAGAAGAAGAAAAGATAACTTTTGAATGTGTTATCAGGATGATGTATTATTTATTGAAATCAGAAGTCGGGAGGGAGGCCCAGTTTGGATTTGGTTGGTGAGATGGTGAGATCATCTCCTTACTTTTCTTATTCAGCTCCTGGGAGAGCACTGTAGAGTGAGTTACAGTTGGCTCCCTTTCATTAGTGTACTAATTCTCTCCCCACTTTATTTCCTCTACCTTTGTTCTTTTTCATATGCACTGTAACCTCCTGTTCTGCCTCTTTTTTTTTTTTATTATAGCTGGTGATGAAAATTCTAAAAGACTGTCTAGTCGTGCTCGAAAGAGGTGAGTGTGGATGTCCAGTCTTACGTAGATTAAATTGGTACTGTACGTCTTCAGCCAGATGATCTCCTGTGATGGGAAATGGTAGAACCTGGAAGTATGTTGCATTTCTTCACTCCTATATCTTTTCAGGGCAGCTAAAAGGAGGTTGGGCTCTGCAGAAGCCCCTGAGACGAGTAGGTGTCCTAGTGCCAACCCATTGACTAGAAAGCTACCAAAAGGTCAGTGAAAATAGTTGCTGGGAGCTATATGAGGTGTCCTGTGGGTGCTGGGTAGGGAATGGTTTGCTGCGCATTCCTGGAGAGAGGAACAGCCAAAGGACATCGTTGGGGGTAGAAAGTACAGGCTCCATCAGTGTGTGGCTATCATCAGTCCAGGATTCTTCAAACCCTTAGGGGTCTCTGCAGGAGCTGTCCGGACACCTGGGAAGAAGGGAGCCCAGTCCTTATTTAACGCTGCTCAAGGCAAGAAGCGCCCGGCACCAGCTCATGGCAGTGATGAGGAAGAGGAGGAGTGTGAAGAAGATGGTGTGGTAAACCAGGGGGAGTTGTGGGGCTCAGAGGACAGTGATGCTGACATGAAGGATGACTATGGAGCTGATTCCAACTCAGAGGATGACGATGACCGTGAAAGTGAAGAGGTGAGAGTTCTCTCTGGGTGTTCAGGAAGGGAGCCTTGCCTTTTAGAGTCTTTCCCAATCCTTATCCCTCAGTGACAAGGATAAAGATAAGCCTGAGTACAGAAAAGGGATCTCAATGTGTCGTCACTGTTTTCCTATCACCTCTACGTCCTCTTGGTGCACATGCAAGTTTTAAAAAGTTGTAGTAAAGCATTTTAGATATGAGAATGCTCAGTGCTGGTGAGAGTATGTGGTAAAGTGGACACTTGTATATCCCACTGATGGGAACAGAAAGGCACACACGTTTTATAAAGCATTTGGTATCTGAGAACCTTAAAATGTTTTCCTTTTGACTTAGTTATTCCGTTAGGAAGATGATCCAAAATGTGGGCTGGTTTATTTAGGTGTAAGAAATTACTTATGTATTCCACAACTAGTTTTTGGGTGTGTTATTAGAAAAATTCAAGCAATACAGAGTTGTGAACAAAAAGAAAGTTCCCATTTGCAGTCCTTTCCCACAACACCCCTTCTCTCTGCAGAGTTCCTATTATGAGATGTTGAGGCACCCTGTGGACTATAATGCCAAAAACTGAAAAATTCTAAAGTACCCAATAGGCATAAGTAAATTATGGTTCATTCATATGCTAAATTAACATTTCGCCATTATGTCTGAAAATGCTTGCGATCTGTGAATGAGAAAAGGCAAGAAACAAATTTGAAAATGCATCATGATTCTAATGATGTGAAAAATATAGAGTAAATCTGGAAGAAAACATGGCAGAATGGATGCCCAAGAGCAATTTTTGTGCCCCCCACATACATATGTGTGTATGTACTCGTGTTTTAAACTTTTTAATGGAAAGGGAAATATAAAAGTAGAACAGTATAACGAACCCTTTCAATTCATCACTTAGTTTCAACAGTAGTCAATAGCGTGCCAATCTTATATTTGCATCTTAAGGTCTATGTTTCCTTCTGAGAGCAAGTGTTACATTTGTACTTAGGAAGAACAATACAGAGATAGAAAGTGCTAGTGGGGTGGTGGGAGGGCAGGCTTTGTATCACCACCCACTTGTCTCTTTTTTCAGTTGCTGCCCATTGAAAGGGCTGCTCGGAAGCAGAAGGCCCAGGAAGCTGTTGCTGGGTGAGTTTTGGAAACTCTTTAGGATGGAGAATAGTTAGTGGCTGGGATGAAGGAAACTGTGAATAAGGAGGAAGTGTCTGTTTTGATCTGTGAAACACTGTTCCTGGACCTGTTTCTAGGGCCCTGTGGAGTGAGGAGGAGACTGATGAAGAGGAAGAAGAGGAGGAAATGTCCCCTGAGCCAGGCCCCGAAAAGGGCGATGAGACAGATGGGGGCCTGCAGATCAATGTGGAAGTGGAGGAGCCTTTTGTACTGTCCCCGGCTGGGGAGATGGAGCAGGATATCCTTCCAGTGCAGGGTGAAGGCTGAGGGAAGGTGCTGCAAGAGGGGACTCTTCAGGCCCTAGGACATTATGAAACAGTTCCTTAGCAGCTCCACATGCCCAGGCTCCAGACTTACAACGAATTCACAAGCGCATCCAAGATATAGTGGGAGTGCTGCGTGATTTTGGGACTCAGCGGGAGGAAGGTCGGTCTCGAGCTGAATATCTGCACCGGCTTCAGAGGGATCTGGCCACTTATTACTCCTATGGCGACTTCCTGCTTGGCAAGCTCATGGACCTCTTCCCTCTGTCTGAGGTACTGAATTGCCAAAGTAATGCCCATTCTGATTTTCTTTCCTTCTCTCTCCTTAACCTGTGTAAGGAAGGCAGTCAGCCCCCTTGCTCTCTTCTCTTCTGGCTGAGCTCCTTGGCCAGGCTGACTTGCTCCCTGCCATCTTTCCCAGCTGGTGGAGTTCCTAGAAGCTAATGAGGTGCCTCGGCCCATCACCCTCAGGACCAATACCTTGAAAACACGGCGCCGAGACCTTGCTCAGGTGAGGGGTAGGTTTTGAGGTTTGCTTATCTCTGGGAGGTACTGACTTCCGCTAACCCTATCCCACCCTGACTGGCTGGGTTCTTAGTACCTAAGTGTTTGTTGGTATACGCATGATCCCAGGAGGCAAACCTACACAGGCCGAAGTGTCATGTTGGGTCTGACCAGCTCAGGGCCCAGAACCTCTGTGAGGTGGGAAACTTATCCCTTTATTCTCTGCTCCCCGTGACACAGTTGAGGCATCTAAATCAGGATAAAAGTGCTGCCTCAAAAATGAGAGGGAGCTGTCTGCCTTTTAGACCGTTGAGAAACTGGTGAAACTGATTTCTGCCCTCAGGAAAAGACACAGCAGACATGTACAAACAGTGTTTTAAGCTCATAGTTTCCAAGGGTTCAGGCCCCCCAGATTAAAGGCCCCTGTTCTGACATCAGTGGTGTGGCCCTGTGTGTAGTGTATCCTGGTGCGAAGATAACCGGATACTGATCTTTAATGTGCTCTAACCAGTAGCACTAAATGTTAGAATGATAAGGGGGCTGAGTCTCTTGGAAAATCAGAGTCTACTTCCAGAAATAACTGAATAGGAGCTGATAGTCTGCTCTGTTGGGATGGAGTTCAGACCTTGAATTAGAGTCTGAGGCTAAGGAAAATGACACCAGGGGATGGGACAGGATGGGACCGGAAGGGAGGGAATGGGGGTGGGGGTGTGGGTGGGGATGGGAATTGTGTTTAGAGAGTCTGATGATTGTGTCTGACAAAGAGGTCTAGGAGTTGTGCCACAGACTTTGCGATAGGACCATACTTCTGTTTTCTGGGTATAGTAACCTAAGAGGTTTTAAAAATCTTCATGCTTCTTATCTTTAGGCGCTAATCAATCGTGGGGTTAACCTGGATCCCCTGGGCAAGTGGTCGAAGACTGGACTAGTGGTATATGATTCCTCAGTGCCCATTGGTAAGTATTCCCGGCCCAATAGCCCTTCTGCCCCTGCCCTTGTCCCAGCATGTCACAGACGGATCTTCCTCCACAGGTGCTACTCCTGAGTATCTGGCTGGGCACTATATGCTGCAGGGAGCCTCCAGCATGTTACCTGTCATGGCTTTGGCGCCCCAGGAACATGAGCGGATACTGGACATGTGTTGTGCCCCTGGAGGAAAGACCAGCTACATAGGTATGAGCAGGGTAGGCGGGGTAGGATTCATCTGGCTGTCCGCTTTTGAAAGTACTTGGGGTCTGTGACTCGCTAATACGCAGAAAATAGGCAGCTAGCAGAGCGGTGAGGAGCACAGGCTCACCCGTGGGTGCCATTGACTGCCCACTGGCCCTTGGGCAAGCCTCTCATTCTTTTTTATCACCTGTAAAATGGGGTAGAAGTTGTGCTTGGCTTAGCATTATCTTATGCTTGGGTTGTGAGGCTTGAGATAAGCATATAGAGGTCCTTGGCACAGTGTTCACGTACTTAGTTACCACCATTTTATTAACCTGTTATCACTTAAAAGACGTAACTTTGTAGGAGCAGAAAGATGTTCAGTAAAAACGGAAACCCCGCATCGGTAGGCTTGCTCCTCACCTGGGGCCAGTGCAGACTGGGAGACTGATGATGCTTAGGCGTGGGGAGTGGGGCTTGTGGGGAGGGAAGTTTACCTGTGGATGCCTGAGCTGGAGGGCGGCTAGCAAGTGTGGGCGCACAGGCGCTGGCTGCTGAGCACGGGGCCCTCCCTCCCGCCCTCTCTCCCCTCAGCCCAGCTGATGAAGAACACAGGTGTGATCCTTGCCAATGATGCCAATGCTGAGCGGCTCAAGAGTGTTGTGGGCAACCTGCACCGGCTGGGAGTCACCAACACCATTGTCAGCCACTACGATGGGCGCCAGTTCCCCAAGGTGTGACGCCCCTCATGCCTCTCTCCTGAGATGTCTTTCAGTTCATCTGCCCCCTTCCTGACATCAGAATGTTTAGACGTGCACCTAGGAAACAAATGGTATGGTATTTCCTATTACCCTTTGCCCCCAGGTGGTGGGGGGCTTTGACCGAGTACTGCTGGATGCTCCCTGCAGTGGCACTGGGGTCATCTCCAAGGACCCAGCCGTGAAGACTAACAAGGTGAGGAGTCGGGGTGGGGTTGGGGCAGCTGAGGCCTTGGCTGGGGCTCGCAGAGCCAGGATGGGGGGGTGGGGCACCCTCAACAGTCAGTAGCTCACCTCTCCTGAGGCTGCCTTTAGAAATTCTGACACTCTTGGGTCTCGTTCCTGGGACAGGATGAGAAGGACATCCTGCGCTGTGCTCACCTTCAGAAGGAGTTGCTCTTGAGTGCTATTGACTCGGTCAATGCCACCTCCAAGACAGGAGGCTACCTTGTCTACTGCACCTGTTCCATTATGGTGAGGCCTCTGCTGTGGCACAACAGGAGGGCAGGGCTGAGAGGCTGTTTGCCCCATAGGGCTTCCTTCAGCTCTGCCTTTCCGTCCATCTTTCTCTCTCCCACATATCCAGGTGGAAGAAAATGAGTGGGTGGTAGACTACGCCCTGAAAAAGAGGAATGTACGGCTGGTGCCCACAGGTCTGGACTTTGGCCAGGAGGGTTTTACCCGCTTTCGAGAAAGGCGCTTCCACCCCACTCTGCGTTCCACCCGCCGCTTCTACCCTCACACCCACAATATGGATGGTTTCTTTATTGCCAAGTTCAAGAAATTCTCCAATTCTGTTCCCCAGTCCCAAACAGGTAAGTGATCTGCTCTCTACGCACCATCACTTCCTTGTTCTTTGTGCCTTTCAAGAGGCTTTATGGTATGACTGCAGGGAAGGGAACTATTTCTGCTGCCCTCATCACAGCCTTTGCTGGCTTGGATGAAAGACCCCTTTCATCTCAACTAGATTTGTTCCTGAGCCTGGATCCCAGTATGTTAGAGCGTTCCTATAGATGGGGACCTTTACCTTTATTTTGTCAAGTGGCTGAGCTTGTTTGGCACTAAATGTGTTTTCAGTGGGGGTTGTGGTTTGTCTTCCTGGCCCAGGGCTGCCTTACTGGTAATGGACCTCTGCTGGTCCAGCTTTGTCAGCACTAGGTTGGCGTAAGACTCCTCAAAACTATCAGCAGTTCTCTGAGCCCATCACACTAATTGCAGATTGTTTTCTCAGCCATCTTGAGGAGTCTGGCCTGGATCTCAAGGGGAAGGGTGGGGTTTTCTGAAACAACCTTGAGAGCATGCTGGGATGTAACCCTGGGTTTAGTTGGAAGAGGGAGAGGTGAGCTTCTCTCGATGCAAACTGTTTTATTGAGTTGATTTCTTTATAAATCATGCCCCTTACAAAAGTCATATCTGAATGTTAACAAAAACCTTAGTTAAAATTGGTTTTAACTTTAGAAGTACATTTTTAATATGTCAGTCCTTATTTATGTCTTATTAGCTTGTTTCTAGTTGCCCTCTTATTTTCCTGCATCTCATAAAAATCCACGAGAAAAAAAATTCTTTGGCTTAAAGGAAAAAAAAAAAAAGCCCAGTGCTTCATGTTTATTCAGGATTCACCTCCTCCTTAGAGTGTCTTGTTATCTGCTATCCTCAAGGGGGCATAGCTTTCTCTAAAAACCTTTTGATCCAAGGGACGCGTAGTGATTCCTTCTCTTTAATGAAATGTTCAAATACGACCTGAGTGAAGGCAAGGTGATATAAAGTAATATGAATCTAGGTAATCTGCTCTAAGGCACTGTCCCAGTTGTGTGGAACACTTGGCCAAGAGAAATTACCCAGACAGTTTTCTTACTTTAATGCCTCTACCATCTCCTCCACTAATGATCAAGACCCAGTGATGAGGCCCACTTTCTCAAACCATCTGTTTAATTTCAGCTCCAGGAAATTCTGCAACATGCACCCCTGCAAGCCTAGGTCAGGTGACCCCTCAGCCTGAGAGCAGCAGCCAGCCTGCCAAGAAGGCCAAAGTGGCTGTGAAGACAAAGCAGCAGTTGCAGAAACGGCAACATCCTGAGAAGGCCTCTTTCGAGAAGCAGAATGGGAATGGCATCTCCAAAGAAGCACGCTCTGATTTGTCCACCGTATCTTCTGTCACAAAGGCCCAAGTTTCCTCCATGCTCCAGGATAGTCTGCCACCTAAAAAGGCCAAAGTGATCAGGGAACCAAAAGTGACTGGGAAACTAAAGCGACAGTCACCTAAACTGCAGTCCTCCAAGAAAGTTGCCTTCCAGAAGCAGAACGCTGCTGTCAAGGGCATGGTCACAGAGACACCTGCTGTGCTGTCCTTCTCCAAGACCCAGGCCACTCAGAAGCCTGAGAACTGTGTTCAGCCCTTTGGGAAGACCCAAGGGGCTGAGAAGGTAAAGCAGCAGTTGCCAGAGCAGCTTTCCAAGAAAACTGCCTTCCAGAAACAGAATGGCACCCCCAAGGGACCTAAGACTCTCACCATGTCCCCCCTTGGTTCCAGCTGGTCCCCACCAGCAAAGAGGAGAAAATCTCAGTCCAGAGGCAGCAGCCAGCCACTGCTGTCTTAGATGGATAGTTGAAACTAGACGGGGGTGGTTCCTTGCTGTTGTCACTGGGTTGGAACTCTTTAACCTCTGTGAGGGTAGTTTTCCTACTGCATATGAAATTTAATATACATTTTGCAATCTCTAGTTACTGTGTGTTTTTTGAGGGGACTGGGTACTGGCTTTGCTGCTTAAAGCGTGGGACAGTGATCCTCTTAAGAAAGTGAACAGTGTGGTATACTGAGAAATAAGGTAAATTTTAGGTTTCTAGGATTCCTCGGATTCCTCAGGGACTCAGGGAAGGAGAGTTGGGGAGTGAGACATAGGCTGTTGGGGAGAGGAGGGCAATAGGAGTGTAGGGAAGACGGGCTCCTGCCACCAGAACCCATGGTGTACTGGAGGACCTGGGTTTCCTACCCCTCTGTCACCCTGGCTGGATTCTGGGCACCGGCTGGGGTCTGGTCCACTCGGAGAAGGGCTGGTGGGATGTCACACAGTTCGGTTCAGCCTCAGACCCGGAAAAGTCCAGGTGCCAGCCTCAAATTGAGCCTTTCATTGGCTTCCTCTCTGCCCTCCCCCGCCCCCCTGACCTCTGCCCCTTTTGTCGTGCTGTCTGATTGGTTGTCCCGCGTCCGCCTGGCGCCTCATTGGTTCTTCTCCCTCGCCTGCATCCCTGCTCCTGCACTGGTCTCCATCTCCCAGCAGAAGGCGCAGCCATGAATCCGTTATTCGGCCCCAATCTCTTCCTCCTACAGCAGGAGCAGCAGGGCCTGGCAGGGCCGCCTGGGGACCCTCTGGGAGGCGACCACTTCGCCAGGGGAGGGGACGTGCTCCCGTCGCCGCTCGCCTCGCCCTGCCCGGCTTCCTACTCGCCGCCCGGGCCAGGCCCGGCGCCCCCCGCCGCCATGGCCCTCCGAAACGACCTGGGCTCCAACATCAACGTGCTCAAGACCCTGAACCTCCGCTTCCGCTGCTTCCTGGCCAAGGTGCACGAGCTGGAGCGCCGCAACCGGCTGCTGGAGAAGCAGCTGCAGCAGGCGCTGGAGGAGGGTAAGCAGGGCCGGCGGGGCCTGGCTCGCCGCGACCAGGCCGTGCAGACCGGCTTTATAAGCCCCATCCGGCCCCTGGGGCTGCCCCTGGGCGCCCGGCCGGCCGCCGTCTGCACCCCGTCGGCGCGGGTGCTGGGTTCGCCTGCGCGCTCGCCTGCCGGCTCCCTCGCGCCCTCCGCCTCCTGCCACTCGTCGCCCTCCACCTCCACCTCGGCCGCCTTCTCCTCGTCGGCCCGCTTCATGCCCGGCACCATCTGGTCCTTCTCTCACGCCCGCCGGCTGGGGCCGGGACTGGAGCCCACGCTGGTGCAGGGGCCTGGCCTGTCGTGGGTGCACCCCGACGGGGTGGGCGTCCAGATAGACACCATCACCCCTGAGATCCGAGCGCTCTACAACGTGTTGGCCAAGGTGAAGCGCGAGCGGGACGAGTACAAGCGGAGGTAGGGACCCGTGCCGTTGGGGACAGGGCTCAGTGTCCTGCCACACTCAGGGCTAGGACTTGGTGTAGAGAGAAGGGCAGCTGGGGCCCAAGAATCAGAGGGGAGTAAAGTAAGAGTAAAGTTCCTGCTGTGTAAGGAGGAGCTCGGAAGTGGATTGATGAAATTGGATTCTGGGAGACTGAATCCACGGAGAATGCAGAAGTCAGACTCGTGACAGGAAGGAGACTAAGCAGAATGCTGTGGGGCATTCAGTTTTCTTCTGGCTTGTCTTTCCGTCTCATCTAAATTGCAGTGTTTGGCTGATGGTGTTAACGGGTGTTTTGTGAGGTGTGAAAGGGTCAAGGGTCTGAGAGGTCCTCTTTGGGGAGCCATCGCTTATCCCCACCAGTCTCAGCTTGCCAGCAGTTTTGTGATACAAGCTCCACGTCCTGATCAGAAGAGGCAAAGGATACAGCTTTAATTTGGGTGTCTGAATGAAATTAGAGGGGGGTGGCGAGGAACGGGCTGTCCGCGCACTGTGGATGATCCTGCCACTGTGCAGGGCTTCCCAAAGTGATGTCCATCGAAGCTGGGTACCTGCTCTAGTTTCAAACAAGAAGCTCGGGGAACTTCAGGGCATTGCTTGGAGTAGGTTTAAAAAAAATTGGAAGAAGAAAGAGTAACAGGAATTCCCTAGGGAATGGGGAAGGGCTGGTGGTTGTGTAGGGCTAGTGGAAGCTGGGGAGTCTGTGCAAGTGCAGAGCCAAGGGCGGAGGCAGTGTGCACAGAGCCAGCCAGGGGCTGCCTAGGACAAAGTTGGGAATGTGGACACACCCTTTGAGTATGAGGCAGCTGGATTCTGCAGGGAACCCAGCGGGGTAGCACCAGGGGCCAGGTGAAGGGAAGCCTGTATACCAAGTGGATTCCTCAGAGGGTTGATAAGCAGGCTGTTCGGACAGGAGGGTGAGCACAGCCAGCACTCTAGGCTCTGTGCCCGATGCCCTGGTTGAGGAGAAAGATGACAGGTCAGAGGGAGGCTTTGGTTTGGGGACCTTCAGGTTTGACCTCTTCATGAGCTATTCTGATCCCTTGTGGACAGGCCTGGGAATTATCCCTGCAGCTCAGTGTAGCAGAGATCTGTGTCTGGTGGGGACTGGCTGAAAGTTCTGAGAAGTTATCGCTGGGTCTGGGGGTGACCTTCAGGGGTCTGTCCGCTGCAGAGTCTAGCAGATCACAGATCAGCAGGCCTTCTGAGGTTGAGTCTGTCCTCATGCTGGCGTCCTTGGTTGTAGTCCATAAGCCCCTAAGTGTCTTTGGGAGTCCCAACTAGCCTAAAAACATCCTTCGGATGCCACCCAGAACCAGCCTGCCCTTACCGCATCCCCAGCCCCAGCCCTTACAGGAGCTGATTGCCACAGTTAGCAGTGCAACATGGCCAGTTCTGGAATACATCCATAACCACAGGGACAACTGCTGTTCTCAGGGCCTTTTTTTTTTTTTTTTTTTTTTTTAACTGAAAGAGTATTTGTCCTTGGTCCAGCTGTCCAGGGCAGCAAAGAGTTATTCCTTGGGGACTGATGAGCTCATCGCTCTGCAGCAAGCTGCTGTGCAGAGGGCCCCACAGCTAGAGTTGGATGGTACGTGACACTGGCAGTTACTCATTCTTCCACCCCATCCCCTGCCCTCCTTCTGTTCTCTTTATAGCAACAATGTAGCTCCTTTCTATAGCCTGGAAGGCCTGGGCATAGCTTGTGCACTAAACTGGGAAGGGGCTGAGGCCTCCTGGGTTAGATTTTCAGTTCCCCTGCCTCGTGTGACCTTGGGTGGTTCTCTTTTCTCACTTCAGTTTTTCCGATACAGGAATGGCCCCTGCTTCCTCACTTCACTCAAGTATACTTTGTATTTGGAAGCTCTCTTCCAAATAGATGCTTGGTAAATGTAGGAATACATGGAAATTGCTCAAATCCTACCCATGTTAAGGGAACCTTGTAAGTGAGCCCAGATTGAATGGAGATCAAGATGAACCTATTTGTGGGACAGTATGGCTGGAGTACCAATAGAATTCTGGTGAGCTTCCGGAGGATTTCTTTTCAGATTTTTCTACCCTGTAAGATTTTATTAATCCTTATGTAACTTCCTTACTTAAGCTTCTACCCGAATTTGTTGAATTCACTGTCAAACAGTGCTTCCTACCCTTCCTGATGCATCGTGTCCAGGGTCATTGTCCCCTGGGCAGTCTTGCTTTCTTCCTCCAGGTGCTCACGGATTCCAGGGTCATGAAGGTACCACATCCCATGCCGTCATGTCATAGATGAAGAAAACAAGGCCAGGAAAGATAAAGGTGTTATCTAAGAAAATAGAGGGTGCCAAAAAAATGTATACGCGTTTTAAGAAAGGAAAAAGCTATTAAAATTGTAATACTCAATATATACTGATAACAAAAGATGAATACAAGTCATATTTGACTTCTGCAATTACAAGAGGCGCTCAAAGTGGTTGCCGTCAGCGTCCAGACACTTCTGATTATGACGAACAACTGCTTGAGCAACGCTGACCAAAGTATCTACTTGTATACATTTTTTTGGCACCCCTGGTATACAACCTGATGCCACTAGGGCCCTTCACTGGCCCCGAGTCCGAATGAGAAGGCCAGAGCAAAAGGGAGAAGGACATAGAGCAGCAGGGAAAGGTGGGCAGGGAGCCAAGAAGACCAGGCTCTGGGCTGTGTGATGAGCCAACAGGGTGGTGGCGGGCTGGCTGCCTTCTCCCTGCCCAACCGGGAGGGGCAGCTGTGGGGATGGAGAGGAGTTATTATTAGGAATACTGCAGTGCGGATGTGAGTGAGAAACAGGAGAACTAGGGGAGACGGCGATGCTGGAGGGGAGATGGGAGAGAAGATGGAGGGAAGAGGAAGAAAGGATTGGATCCTGTTCTCTTGGGTTTTCACTTTCTTGCTGTCTTCTTTGCTATTTCCTAACTGCCTTGCTTATGTTGAAGTTTCTTGGTACAGTTCCCCTCCTTTCTCAGACTGAGAAGCCTTTCCAGAATGTGGCAAGAAATGACAGGCTATAAGAGTGGGGTCTGAGAAGTTCTGCTATTCCAGACCACCTTGCAGGGTCCAGTGTTGCCCCCACCACTAGTCTTCCACCTCTGCTGTAAATGAACATGCACCGGCTTTACCACCGACTTTACCACCCTGTGTGAAAAGCCCAGCCCTGGGACAGAGACCCTCCCTGCCTGTGGCTGAGAGTGTCTGTTAGCCCATTTATGGTCTGAGTCTGCATTCCGCATCCCAGGAGAGGATACCTCTGGTTCTCACCCACCAGATTCATGAGGCACTTTTTCATACTCCAGTTTCCCTTTCCCCCTGGGTTCGGGTACCTAGGGATCTGCTTTCCACTACATTATGTCTCCGGGCCAGCCCTGTCACTTCTCTCCGGTTCACTTAGTGGGGCCCTGGGTGGGCAGTTTCTGGAGCTTGTGGGGATGGACTTGAGTGTCTCCTCCTGGCTCTTGAGCAACTCTGTTGATGCGGTGTGTGTCCTGCAGCTGCTTTTACAGGGTTAAATGGTACCACACGAGGCAGGGCCGCAGGCTAGAGGAGCTCTGTTCTGGTGCAGGCAGGAGGCGGGACCGGATCTGTGCCATTGAAGGTGGGAGACTGGGCCGGGTGGGCCTGGTGGTCTGGTGTGGGCAGGACATGGGGAATGAGGCCAGCCAGACAGCTGGTTGGGCTGGGGCCTGAGCGGGACGGGCACTGTGAAGGACTAGAGCAGCCGCAGTTGCTCTTAAATATAGTTGCTGGTGCGTGGCCCAGAGGTTCCGGGAAGGCCGCCGGGGAGCTTGGCACTGGCCCGGAAGCGTGGAGCCGCCCGACAGCTGCAGCTGGCCGCCGCCTGGCCAGCCAGACATTCCTGTCCACAGCTCCTCCCCATCTAGGGAACCAGACCCAGGGGCTGAGGCCTGAGCCAGACAGGTGGGGAACTGGGAGCTGCAGGGGCAGATAAGGACTCTGCACCCATAGGGCTCTCTTTCCCGTCCCATGTCTGCCAGGTGGGAAGAGGAGTACACAGTGCGGATACAGCTGCAGGAGCGAGTGAATGAGCTCCAGGAGGTGAGGGCGCCCCGCTGCCTGTGCTTCCCTCCGTTCCCCCCTGTCACCCCTCAGCCCTGGAGCCTTCTCTCTGTCCCTCTTTGTCTTGACCCTCCTCCCACACTGGCAGTACCACTAATGTCAGCCTGGTTTTCTGCCTGGCTGCAGGAAGCCCAGGAGGCGGATGCCTGCCAAGAGGAGCTGGCGATGAAGGTGGAGCAGTTGAAAGCAGAGCTGGTGGTCTTCAAGGGGCTCATGAGCAATGTGAGTGCAGCCACCGCACCCCTCACACGTCCCCTGCAGGCTCATCCCACAGGCTACCTGCAACCAGGCACAGCAGGCCTTTCCAGTTGTGGCCTGTTCATTTCCTGTCCGCTGCCCCTCCCCCCACTTTGCTGTGCTTCCCGTTTTTTTTCCCTTGCCACCTTCTAATTCAAGAGAAAAAGAAGGAACACAAGTCCTGGTGTTGTGTTTGAGAGGCAGCATACCTCCGTCCTCACCAGTCACTTAAGAACACAGATCCCAGGTCTGCAACTTGCTAGCATTGTGGCCTTGGGCAAATTCCCCCTTACTGGCCCGCCTCTGTGTCCTCCAGTGGAATGGATGGGATGATAAGGCATGTGCTTTGCAGAATCGTTAGGAAGATCATAGTATATTGAGGACGATGCTAGCTAAGTACTAAGTAGGAGCTACTTAGTACTAAATAAGTGTTAGCTATTGTTATCCTTATTACACTACCTTTTCCACTCTTGTAACTCCCAGTGGACTCGCTTTCTCTCTGGGAACATCAATTCTAAGAGGGACACCCCTTCCCCCCGCCCCCCTACCTCCATGTCCCAGGCACTGGGCCACGCCCTCCAAAGGCTCCCTGTTGGGCCCGGGAGCCAGTTACAGGAGCCCAGTGTATGAGCTGAGTGCTGTGGGGAAGGCACCCACCCAGCAGAAGGGACACATCATGGTGGAGGCGACGGTGATGTGTGACTGGAAGGATGAGGAAGATCTTGCCAGGGCCTATTGGCCCTTCTGTGGAGTGTGGCTGCTGCCTCCTCACTGCTCCGTGTATTCCCTGCACAGAATCTGACGGAGCTGGACACGAAGATCCAGGAGAAGGCCATGAAGGTGGACATGGACATCTGCCGCCGTATTGACATCACTGCCAAGCTCTGTGACGTGGCTCAGCAGCGCAACTGTGAGGACATGATCCACATGTTCCAGGTGAGGGCAAGGGGCCGGCCTTGGCCACGTCCCGCCCACTCCTCCCGGTGCCTGAGTGCCTCAGGGGAGGGTCCGGTCCCGGCAGGCCAAGAACCGTCTGGCATCGCTGGCCTGGAGCCAGGCCCCGGCGTCCTCCTTGGGGGACTCATCTTGGCAACTGGGGCCCTCAGTGGGACTGGCTGGGGGGCAAGGAACAGCCTCTGATGAGAAGTTTTGAAGCTGTCTCTAATGCCATCTCTCCCCTCCCTCTCTCCTCTGTCTGCTTCCTCTCCTCTCTCTTCCTCTCATCTTCTCTTGCTTTCTTCACAGAAGAAACTGGTTAGTTTTGCTCTCACGCAAGCTTGTTAATGGCCCACTCCCAGTCCCAGTTTCTAAACCACCCAGGCCTTCGGCCATTGGTTCTGACCCGCCGGGCTTTTCAGCACGGATTTCTTCTCCTCTTTCTCGTTCCCCTGCTCTTCCCCCTTTTTTCTTTCTTCTTTGCCCTGCTTCCTCTGTTTCTATCCCTTCTCCTTCTGGCTTTCCAGATCTGGATGTGTGACTGAGGTTCTTCTTTGTGGACACTGTATCCCCCTCCTCCTTGCAGCCTAAAACTTTCTTTTTCGTTCTGTCATTTCATGAGAAAGAAGTTCTCTTTTTTTAG
This sequence comes from Rhinolophus ferrumequinum, assembly GCF_004115265.2. Taxonomy (NCBI): domain Eukaryota; kingdom Metazoa; phylum Chordata; class Mammalia; order Chiroptera; family Rhinolophidae; genus Rhinolophus; species Rhinolophus ferrumequinum. The sequence continues at coordinate 23,798,260 of NC_046293.1, read as the reverse complement.
AAAAAAAAAAAAAATCCTTGTTAGCCGTTGTGCACATCTTAACGTGGCCACAAGCCGTATCTCCCCTATCTCGCTGCTCTGTTTTCTCTGTTTCTTTTTCTTTCCTCTGGGTCTGCAGCCCTGTCCCGTCTGTGTCTGTCGGCCTGTCCCTTGGTAACTCTGGTGTTTCTGTTTCTGTCATTGTAACTGTATCTTCTCTCTCTGTCCACCCCGCCCTTCTGCTGGTTCCCGCTTCTCCTGCCCGCCCTGCCCGCCCGCCCTTTTTCCTCATGCACCCGGCCTCGTCTCTGTAGTCTCTGCACTTGTCTCCCATTAAGGTCCCATCCATGGGGGGGCGGAAGCGGGAGCGCAAGGCTGCCGTCGAGGACACCTCCCTGCCGGAGAGTGCCGGGCCCCGCCAGCCCGATGGGGATGAGGAGGAGAGCACAGCCCTCAGCATCAACGAGGAGATGCAGCGTATGCTCAACCAGCTGTGAGTCCCGCAGGCCCATCCTCAGCAGCCCCCCAGAGGCCGGAGCTCCCCCACCAGTCCCCTCCACCACGAGGAAGGCCCCACTCTCCTTGACACACGGGCTCCCTGTCTCTAGGAGGGAGTATGATTTTGAGGACGACTGTGACAGCCTGACTTGGGAGGAGACTGAGGAGACCCTGCTGCTTTGGGAGGATTTCTCAGGCTATGCCATGGCAGCTGCAGAGGCCCAGGGAGAGGTAACCACCCCTCCCGGCCTCAGGGCCCTCCAGCTCTACCTCTCCAGCTCGCTGCCCGGTCTCCTCCCCTCCCTGCTGTTTTCCCTCTGTGGCCATCATCCTTTACCTGCTTCTCCCCTTCCCCTTTAACCTTTTTCTTGTCTTTCTCCAGTTCCTTTTAACCTGACTTCCTATGTCTCTCTCTCTCCCTCTCCCTCTCCCTCTTCGGCCCTGTGGAACACACCCATCCCACCCCTTCCTGTTGTCACCCCATCCCCCACCCCCATCCTCGGTTCCTTTCCTATTCCAGCAGCAGGAAGACAGTTTGGAGAAGGTGATTAAAGATACAGAGTCCCTGTTCAAAACCCGGGAGAAGGAATATCAGGAAACCATTGACCAGATAGAGGTAAGGACATGAATGGAAGCCGAAGGGCACAGGTTCCCAGTGGGTTGTGAGTGGTTGTGAGTGGGGTGTCACTAGGCCTTCCCTTTTCCTTTGAGGGGGAGGAATGATCACCCAGCTGTTGTACTTCTGGTGAATTCTTAAGATCTCAGGCTCTGGAGGGAGACCAGATGTAGGTTCAATTCTCAGCTCTGTCACTTAATTACTACTACTCTAACTTTCCTTTTTTTAAAAATCTTTTATTTATTTTAAGTGTGTTTTTCCAGGACCCATCAGCTGCAAGTCAAGTAGTTGTTTCAATCTAGTTGTGGAGGGCGTAGCTCACAGTGGCCCATGTGGGGATCGAACCGGCAACCTTGTTTTTAAGAGCACTGCGCTCTAACCAGCTGAGCTATCCGGCCGCCCCAACTACTACTCTAACTTTCAACAAGCTTCTTATTCTCAGTGAGCCTGTTTCTTTATTTGCAAAGTGGGGGATCTTAATAATATGTCCCACGGGGGGGCTGGTTAGCTCAGTTGGTTAGAGTGCGGTGCTCTTAACTACAAGGTTGCTGGTTCCATCCCCACATGGGCCACTGTGAGCTGTGCCCTCCACAACTAGATTGGAGCAACGACTTGACTTGGAGCTGATGGGTCCTGGAAAAACACACTTAAAAAAATAAAAGTTAAGGAAAAAAAGAAAAACCCAAAAACCTCCCTCATAGGGTTGTTTGAAGACTGAATGAGCTAATACAGTTAGAACTTAGGACAGTGTGTCTTATAGTAAGCGTACCATATGGGGGTTTATTATTATTATTGTTAATGTTGTTATTATTATTATTCAGTACTATAGCAGAGTTCCTTCAGGTGTGAACTTGAACTTGGCTGCTGTTTCACCTCAGCCTTTGAGCTAATGAGGAATCTCCGTTCTTATTCTGTAGCCTTGAGAAACCTTCTAGAGATGGCAAGTGGAGCTCGTGCTTTAACTTAAACGCTAGGCCTTTAGGGGCTTCAGGAAGCAGCTGTGGCACCCCAGGTCGTAGGGAACTTTGGGGAGAGGGTTGGAGGTGATTCCTGTGAGCCCTCCTCCCTGTGGGAGGGGGTCCTTTCCTGAGCACTCTGACCGGGGATGAGGCAGGTGGGTCGCTGTAACTTCTCTTCAAGCCCACGTGGCATATTTATACTCACTCCTACTGCTCGCCCACATCAAATGGTGCTGCTCCTCTGCTTTTGTTCTGCCCAGGCAGACAGATGCTAAGTTTTGCAGGCACAGCCAGATGTGTACTGCTGGCTGAGGAGATGTGAAGGGAGAACTGACCTCCACTTTCCCATTTACACTTGGATCTCTGTCTCCTCTCTGTGCTCCCCCTACCCCTTATCTGACTCCTGCCTCCCTCTTCTGGATGGTGGATTTAAGGTTTGATATTTTCACTGTACCTTCAACCAAGCAGGGGCCTGGGAGCCCCGATCTGGGGCTGCACCTCTGCCTCGTTCCTCCCCTGGACCAGAAGGGCCTAGTTTAAAACACGGTGTGAAAAGAGAAGAAAATCTGAAAGGAAACATGCTTTTTAAGATGTTTTTAAGTCATCCAATTCCTCTTCTCTCCCAGTAGAATGACATTAGGAGAAATGTTAGGAGAGCTGACATGGTGGCTTTGGGTGCATTGTTGCTCCTGGTGACCCATCTGGGGACCCCAAGTCCCTTTATCTTTGTGACCTTTGATCTGTCAGGGTCAGTGCGATGGAGGCAAGGACCATGAGCCATTATTGGATGGTCAAGCCAAGGCCCAGCGTACAGGCTGGGAGGGAATTCCTGCTCCCTACCGCCTTTCCTGTCTCCATCTGTTCCCAGCCTTACCCCACCCCTCTGCTCAACCAGTGTTGCAGTTTCCGCATAGGTTGCTGTGGGTATCTCCTAATGTGTGCTCATCTCCTTACCTCAGTCCTGCTTGAAATGGGTGAATTAAGGGGGACACACAAATATGCAGAGACAGTTGGTGGCAATCCTAGCCTTATATTTTGATACAATGTATTCAGTTCATTTCCTTCTTCCCTGTCATGCTGAGTGGTGGGCTCCAGAACCCAGCCCCCTCCACTTTCCTGAGGTGGAGAAATTGGGGCAGAAGTGGCAGCTGGTCTGAAGAAGAGCTGGTGGCATCTTATTTTCTTCCTAGAGGGAACAGTCAGCACGTCTTGCTCCCTGGCTCACTGCTGTGGGACCCCAGCTGGGATTCTAGCTCTGGAACCAAGGCTGCCATTCGAGACATACACACCCAGTCCATCCTGTCATCCCACAGGTCACTCTCATGACCATCTTTTTCGTCTGTGACCCACTTACTTCTTTCTCTTAGTTCCCATCCTCTTCTGCCCAGTTCAGATTAGGTATGGGTGGTTTCCACTGTCCAGTTCAGATTATTCATTTCCTACCCTTTCTCTTTGCTCTCAGGCAGTCAAGCAAATCTCTAAGCGTTTCATTCTGTATCCCCTTCGGCCCCTGTCCTTTGTACCCAAAACAAAGAGAGGCAGCAGATTGTTTCTGGCCCAGATTTTTTTTACCACCTCTGCACCACCTCTCAGCTCTGCCTCAATGCCTGTGGCACAGAATTGGGCCCTGGGAGGGAGACTGTATTTCCTTGACTCCGAGCCCCACATTTTTTCACATGCAACATTTAAATTGGGATACATCTTAAAACCAGTAGGACATTCAGTATGGCAGGCGATCTTTCTTTTAGTCTCTGAAATGGCTTACACATGACAAAGTAATAGGGAGAAAACAGATGGTAAGAGAATTGAGCCCCTTTCAACAGTGCAGACAGGTGTCCTGCTTTATGCCGTAAGTCTTTTAGATACTTCATCAAGTTCATTCAATCGTTGCTCATCCAGGTGCCTGACACGCACACACAAAGATGAATGAGGCCTCCGGCCAGCCATTCCAGGAGCTCTCAACTTAGTGAGGGGCACAGACTGGCTGCGGAATTCTAGGGGGAGTGAGGCATGAGCCAGGCCATGTGCGAAGCCCAGGGAGGCAGCAAGGCCATCCGCAGATGATGCCCCGAGCTCGTCTGTCCTCACCCTACTGCCCACACGAACATTCCTTTCCAACATTCCTTTTCCTTGTTGCTCTCACCAGTCTGTTGAAAGAATGCAGGCCTGGGGCAGAAACCCTTTGCATTCCTCTGTAGCTGTCAGGAAAACTAGAAGGAATGATAGTATATTGTGGGCCTTCTACCTTGATCTGATTTCTGTTTAAATCTGAGCCCTCAGCCGTGGCTGCCTGGGTCCCCTGCCTGGCGGTGCTCTTAGCATGTTCGCCTCCTGGGGGTTGGGAGAAGGGGCACCGCTGACCCGACGGCCCTGCCCTGCCCCTGCCACAGCTGGAGCTGGCCACGGCCAAGAACGATATGAACCGGCACCTGCACGAGTACATGGAGATGTGCAGCATGAAGCGGGGCTTGGACGTGCAGATGGAGACCTGCCGCCGGCTCATCACCCAGTCTGGAGACCGGTAAGGGCCTCCCCTAGTGTGGGGCGCTGCCCACCTTCCTCCACACATCCCTCCAAAGGGTGCCTGCAGAGAGGGAGGGGTGGACCAGAGCCCCTTGGCAGGCAAGCACGGAAGACCCTCTGCAGTGATTCAGTCACATCTGGATGTAGGCTGTCAATTGGCGGTCACCTGGGATGTGTGGCCCAGCCCGACAGCCTTTTCTCCCTCAGCAGTTGGATGCCCATCCGTGGGTGGGCAGCTGAAACCTCCCAATGCCACCTACCCTGGTGGTTCCCCTGGTTAGAGGGAGCTAAAAACTGGAATAGAAGGGTTGTAGGGGCAGATTTTTATGTAAGGCAGGACCATGGTTCATGCATTTGACCATGTGAATTACACGTCCACAAAAAAGTAAATTTTAAAAAAAGTTACAAAAATACTGCACATAGACATGGAGCTAGGGCCATTGAGTCAGTGTACTTGGGCTCAGGCAGCATCTTTCTTACTTCCGAGATTTCAGATATTTCAGAACTCAGCCTCCCAAAGTTCCCAAGATAAAGAGGGGACGTCTCCCCCATCAGCGTAGCATGGGGGAGGTTTCCCTCTCTCCCTCGCCCTGTACCCACCCTCCTGCCCTTGCCTGAGATGCCATTCACCTGCCTGCCAGAGAATAAGGTCAAGAGAGGGGGATGCCAGCCTCTTCAGGACTCCTGCCTGCCCCAAGGTGACAACTGGTATTTTTTTCTAGAAAGTCTCCTGCATTCACTTCGGTCCCGCTTAGCGACCCGCCGCCACCGCCAAGCGAGACTGAGGAGTCCGATCGCGATGTCTCATCTGATAGCTCCATGAGATAGGGACCTGCCTCGGGTTTCCCTGGGTTCCCACCCTGACGGGAATGCACCTCAGCAGAGTGGGGTTCACAGAAAGGGAACTTGATTTGTCCCGCTGTACCAAGCCTGGCCCCTGGGGACAGGGCTGCTCCTCCCTCGGGCTTCTTCCCTTGGTCTTTGGCCTCTCCAGTGTTCTAGGATGTCTGGAGTGAGGCTTGGCCTGCCCTTCCCGGGCGACTCCCACTACAGCTGGGGCTCTCCTGCCTTCATGCGTGGGTGTCTGCTATTCCCTGTCTTAAAAATGCTGCCAGCACTATCGTGGCCCCATAACTTCTCCATTGAATATGGAATGTGATTGTCAATCTTCTTTCCACCTCTCTGGCCTAGAGTACCGGTGCTAACTGGGCCACGCACTGGTATGACGTGGGTTAGGCTGGAAGTCCCGTGGCTTGTGCAGCACATGCAGTGGGGAGAGGGTTCCCTCCGTGTTGCAGCTGGAGGGAAGCGTGACTGGGAAGGGCCATCTCTTCTCCCTCTTTGTCTGATGCTCTGGTCACTTGCCCGTGTGGATGGCGGTGATGTGACTGTGACCCCTTGTGGAAGTGCCATTCAGTGAAGGGGCCTCAGTGCCTCCGTTTAGGAGGCAGTATCGTGGAGGGAGACGGAAGTTCTTGCTTGTCTCCGTCACCACTGAGCGACACAGAAAAAGGTGAAACTGCGTGCACATAGGTGTGTGCGTGCGTAAGTACCAGCTGAAGATGTGCCTCTTTTGTGTCTGTCATACACAAGACCAACAGGCTAAGATGTCTCGAACTTGGAAAACCTTGGAGAAATTGGGGAGACATGATTGAGACCTCAGCATAACTGCCTGGGGGAGGCCGTGTTGAGCTGTTTGAATGGAATCTTTATTAAGAATGAAATTGGCAATGTTTATTGAACTTTTGTGTCACTGTTTCAAGTATTTCTGTGGCAGCTACACAATCCTGAGGCGTGCACTAGTTTTCATCTTGACATTTTACAAATATCAAGTGCAAAGTGAGGCATGGGAAGTTTTAACTTGCCCAAAGAGCCTCAAGTGGCAGAACCAGGGTCTCAACCCAGGTAGTGGGCACCAAAGCTGTGCTACCCTAAGCCCATGTGCCACACCCAGAGGATGGGAATAGTCATCCTAACACCTCCCCGAAAGCACAGGTGGGCATGACTCTTATTTTCCAGATTTACTGTATGTCGTGCGTACTGCTTATTGGGTGAAATTCTAAGTGTGTATACAGCCGACCTAATCTGGGCTGGAATTTGGTGAGAAAGAGGCCTGCCTGGTCCTCTGAAGTGGCCATGTTGTGAGATAGCCAAAGCGAGAGTCTGGGCACACATTTCTAAGGAATGCTTTCTGTTAGGCCAGCTCTAAACCTACCATGGAGGTCATGCCTAGTTGGGGTAAGGAAAGCCCTTCTTTGGCGACTCTTAAGAGCTGTTTTACCTGGTACCAGCCCAGCTTCCCTCCCCTTCATTCTAGACCCTGGAATAAGACAAAGCAAAAAGTTGGCTGGGTACAGTGAACTTTATTGATGGTGCATGACAAGGCTGGGCTTCCTCAGCCCCTTCCCTTTAGGGGCTTTGGGAGGGAGACGAGGTTAGGAGATTCTCAGTGTGTTGGGGGATCAGTTTGGGAAAAGGACTCCCCAGTAGTCGAGGGCCTCTCTTCCTCTTGCTGGGGCTGATGGTCCAGGGGGTTCTTACTCCTTGGAGGCCATGTAGGCCATGAGGTCCACCACCCTGTTGCTGTAGCCAAATTCATTGTCGTACCTGGAAAGAGATGAGTAGGTAAGGACTATTTTTCTGGGCTAGCCACCAGAGGGCGCCAGACCCACAATCAGATTTTCAAACATTGTCCCTCTGTGCTGCTCCCTCACCCCCTGCCCCGCAGGCCCCATACCAGGAAATGAGCTTGACAAAGTGGTCGTTGAGGGCAATGCCAGCCCCAGCATCAAAGGTGGAAGAGTGGGTATCACTGTTAAAGTCGCAGGAAACAACCTGGGGAAAGGAAAAGAAGGCCATGCATGGGAACTCAGTCTTGCTGAGTTGACCCGTGTGGACACCAATCTCCCTGTCCTGTCAGTACCTGGTCCTCAGTGTAGCCCAGGATGCCCTTGAGGGGACCGTCCGATGCCTGCTTCACCACTTTCTTGATGTCATCGTATTTGGCCTAACAAGGTACAAACAACATGGTTATTCAAGTTCCAATCTTGCCACCATTTTACCAGCGACAAGCCCTCAGCCCACCAACACTGTTCCAACCCATACTTACAGCTTTCTCCAGGCGGCAGGTCAGATCCACAACCGACACATTGGGGGTAGGGACGCGGAAGGCCATGCCAGTGAGCTTTCTATGGACAGGGAAGTGGGGTCAGTACCAGCTCCTGGTTGCCCAGGTCCCCGGGGCAGAAAAGCAGCACAAAGCCTTACCCATTGAGCTCAGGAATGACCTTGCCCACAGCCTTAGCAGCGCCAGTAGAAGCAGGGATGATGTTCTGAGCAGCCCCTCGGCCATCACGCCACAGCTTCCCAGAGGGACCATCCACGGTCTTCTGGGTGGCAGTGATGGCATGGACTGTGGTCTGGAAACATGGAGGAGGGGGTGAAAGCCCTGCATATTGCACATCACCCACCCTTCAACCTCCCTCCTCACCTTTGGGAGAAATTAAGAGATGCAGTGACCTAAGCCAATCCCAAGGACCCAAATACTCCACAGCCCCCACGCCCCAGGGCTATGCTCTAAGGAGGGCAGAGGAGCTGATCCTGGGTGAGAAATGAACGTGCTCTGGTCACTTTCCCCATCGCTCTTACCATGAGTCCCTCCACGATGCCGAAGTTGTCATGGATGACCTTGGCCAGGGGGGCCAAGCAGTTGGTGGTACAGGACGCGTTGCTGAAAAGTGGGAGGTGAGTCAGGGGCAAGCATGTCCCTCCCGTAACACACAGTACTATCCGACAACTTCTCCACCCCCCGCCATGCTCACCTGACAATCTTGAGGGACTTGTCATACTTCTCATGGTTCACACCCATCACAAACATGGGGGCATCCGCAGAAGGGGCAGAGATGATGACCCTCTTGGCTCCACCCTTCAAGTGGGCCTGCAGCGAAGGAGTTACAGATAGCCCCAGGCTCTGCCTTTCCTGGTCTGAGGCAGCTTCCCCCGAAGCCCACGGTCAATTCCCGTTAGCTGTAGCCTCCCTGCCACTCACCCCTGCCTTCTCCAAGGTAGTGAAGACCCCAGTGGACTCCACAACATACTCAGCACCAGCATCACCCCATTTGATGTTGGCGGGATCTCGCCTAGAAGGGAAGACAAGACAAAGTTCAGGACACGAGGTACCATGTATCCAAGGTGGCCACGCCATCCTAACACCCATGCCAAAGTAAATTTCTCCCTCTTCTGTCTTCCACACTTACTCCTGGAAGATGGTAATGGACTTTCCATTGATGACAAGCTTCCCATTCTCAGCCTTGACTGTGCCTTTGAACTTGCCATGGGTGGAATCATACTGGAACATGTAGACCTGGAGGGACAAGTGAGGGCATCAGGGGGCCGCACATCAGCCAGCCTCTGCTTCCCACACCAGCAGGATGGGCAACACTCACCATGTAGTTGAGGTCAATGAAGGGGTCATTGATGGCGACAATATCTACTTTGCCAGAGTTAAAAGCAGCCCTGGTGACCAGGCGTCCAATACGGCCAAATCTGAGGGAGTGAAGAGGCGAGAGGGCATAAGGAGGGAGTCGAGAATTTTGGGTATGTAAGCAGCCTGTGGCCCACTCATCCTTTCCGAGGGGAGATGGTACTTCCCTGCCACCAGAAAGCCCCAAAAAAGGCTAATTTACCTTCCTCCAGCAAGTCTGCCAGGCCACCCTGGCTTTACAGCATGGCCACAAAGTGAAGGCTCCTATCCTGCCCAAGAGGTGATTAGGCTCAGAGTTGTCCAACCCCCTAGTCATCTGAAATCTCTCACGAAGTGACAGTGTGGGTCACTGCTACTGCCACCCCCACTCTGTGCCCGGAAAAATGCTTGCTCCTGTCTGGCCCAGCTTTAGGATGCACACCCTAGGAAGCAAAGGCTAGTACAGTCAGCATCACCAAGCTCAAAGGGCAAGAGCAAAGGTCAGAAGTCAACCGGACGGGGAAAGCCCTTCCAAGTCCCTCCTACAAAAGGGAAGGTGACCGGGGAAATGACTCATTTCTCAACCCTCTAATTCCAAGGTTCTAATTGTTAAGCTACGTGTCCTCCCTAACTCTCTTCCAAAAATCAGGAACAGGAGCAACAGATGTGTGTGGGGCGAAGGAGGTAGGAGAGCAGAAGCCAGGCCTCCAGCTGCAGAAAGGTCAGGTGCTATATTTAACGCCCGATTAGGGTAGAGTTGGGATCTGGTTTCTGGAAGATGGACTGGGGAGAAGGGCAGGGTTCCCAAGGCTCCTGGACACCTAATCTTCCCAGTGACCTTTACAGGGTGGCCCTTAGGGTGGGGTCAGCTCCAGGCATGGATGGAAAGAAGGAACTTCCTTTGAGGGGAGATGGTGTGGAGGGGCTGCTGCCACCGGAGCCATTTTACGGTAGAAAATCTGTAACTACCATGACTCAGCTCCCCCAGCGTGGCATTAAGCCACAGCTACCACACCGTCACGGAAAGGAAAAAACGGAAAAACACAGAGGACCCCCATAATGCCACATTGGTGATTCATCAGAGAATCAGCTAGGAAAAGCATCATCCCCAGGGGAAATCTGGCTGACGGGTTAAAGGTGGTCCGAGTTCCGAAGGCCCGTTCTTTGAAGAGCAGCCCGGGAAAGCCTTGCCTCACCAGGTTTACGGAATAAAGGCGACTCCACCCCACTGAGGCAGGAGGAGGATTAGTCAAAGGCAAGGGAGGAGGCAGACTGGAGAGCTAAGGTAGGTTTCCTAACGGCGGTTCATTCATTTCCTTCCCAGTTGCAACATGGCGGCTGGGTTACGCAAAGGTGCCCTCCCAGCCGCGTGAGCTCACGGCGCTGCCTCCAGCATCCCCCCAGTTGTGCGGCCAGGTGGGGACGAAGGAGGCTGGGGGGAGGGGAGCACTCCTCTTCAGCACGTGACCCCGAAGGGCGCGAAAGGAAAACCCCAGCTAGGGGACTGAGGGGATGGGGTCCAGAGCCAGAACTGGGGACTATGCTGCTTATCTGCGCTGGTTGGAGGACACGAGGTTCTCAGAGCTCCACCAGGTCAGAGCTCTGACCTTGAGTTCTCCTTGCGGGGCGGTACAATCATTCCTCCACGTCCCCCCAACGCTTGCAGAGGTCCTGGAAGGACAAGACCTGCAGACGCAATTGGGGGGCACCCACCCCTAACTCACCCGTTCACTCCGACCTTCACCATCGTGTCTCAGGGTCGTGCTGCGGAGAAGGAGGGTGAGCATCAGAGGGCCGGGCGCGAGACGGCGGGAGTGCGGCCGGCTCTCTCCCTCCCCTCCCCCCGGCCACCATCCCTTCCCGGCGCCTCCGCACGTCCCCCTCAGTCGCTGCTCTGTGGCGCCTGACGCCCGGCAGACCCCGCCCGGCAGACCCCTGCGGCGTCCCCGGCCCCCGCGCGCCCCTGGCCTCTTCGGAACGTCCCCTAACCCTTCGTGGAGCCTGCCTGCTTTTACCTGGTACTGCGCAGGAAGACGCGGCTGTCTGTCGAACGGGAGGAGCAGAGAGCGCAGGGGGGTGGCTGCAGTCGCAATTTATAAGAAAGGGGCGCGGCGGGGCCATGAGTGACGCGGCCGCCTCCCGCCCGTTCGCCCAGTCCCAGCCCAAGGGCGCGGAGGCCTGAGCTACGTGCGCCCGTAAATCCCCGAGTAGCCGGGCCCCTCTTTTTCCTTTTGGACCCACCTGGTTCTTCGGCCGTTCACGCCCCGCGCGTGTGGGCTAGGGACTGAGAAGGGGAGGGGACTGAGCGTGACCTTAGGGAGCAAATGATGGGTGGTGGTGCCGAGGACGTGCCTGTGGGCATGCCGGAGACGATGGACTCGAGGATCGGGGCTATGGTGAGAACTGAGGACTTCCAGGAGCCAGAGGAGTTAATGTTGCCGCACGGATGAAACGGGAGGACTACGAGCTGGTGGGATGGGGAATTGGAGCCGGAGCCCCGGGCGGCGGGCGGCTGCACGCCGCCACTTCGTTCCCTTTCTTTCAAAGGATGAGAGGCGGGAAGGCTGAGGGACTTCTCGAGATTCTTCGGTAGTGACACAGGAACAGCAGAGAAAAAGGCCGGGGAGGGGCCATTGCGCCTCTTGCCGGGCCCTTTTCTGCCCCCCTTCTTCCTCCCCATCCCCTGGCTCCTGGCCTCTCTGGGCTGGGGGCCTGGGCCGGGCACGGCAGTGGGGCCTGGAGGGGCCGGAGGTTGAGAAGGGTTTCTGCACTGAAGGTCAAGCTGTCCTGCAGCTTAGCCTGGAGACCTGATAATTGGGGCAACAAACCGCCTTTTGTGCACCAGAGGCTGTCCCCCCAGGCCTGGCTGAGGCCCCAGAGGGAGGATGGGATCACTGCTGGGAGCCTCCCACAAAGTCGCTCCTGGGAAACCTGAGGGCTGCACCGCTTCGGCTGGGAGACAATGCTCCTTTCATCCCCCTTCAGCTCAGGGCAGAGCGCCGGACGTGAGGGAGGAAGTCCCTCCCCATCCTGGGACGTGCTGGCCAGCCCGGTAGCCAGGGACTCCCCTTCACTGGCTGCGCCCAGGGGATGTTGGGGGCAGGGTGAGGAGTCCAGAAGATAGGAAAGATTGGGAGGTCTTGGGCACATGGTGGTGCACACACAGGCCCCCAGCCCCTTCCCACACACAAGGTAGAGGAAGGGATCCATTCCCCTCCCAGGGGGTCAGGAACCCCGCCTCTGCCAGGTTTTGGAGCTTTAGATGGAGGGCTGCTGGTTCTGAGCACTTGAAAGGAATGAGGATTTAGAAGGGGGTGGGGCAAAATGGACATTGCCCATCAGCAGGTGCCGGGGGATGGGCAATCTGGGGCCTCTGCTGGCCCAGCGTAACCTGACGCCAACCCCCTTTTCTAGCTGAAAAGTCTGTGGCTAAGTTTAGCTGGTGATAACCTTTGCTTAAAAGGCAGAGAGCACACTGTCCTGCACCCCGACTCCAACCTGTCCCTTCCCTTTCTGGAATTGCCCGCGTTCCTTGGGGCTCCAAGCCAAGGCTGTGCATGTGTTGGGCAGCCATCTGCGTGGTTGGTGTCCAGGCTTTTTATAAACAGCAAGAGTAGGCCTAGAGAGCATCTAATGATGAGAAGAGGCGGGAAGCCCACACGGCAGAGGCTGGCGCAGTGTGGGGGACACAGCTGCTGCTGTTCATTCCTGCTCAGGCTCTGCCAGGACCATTAATCCCGGCCCGAGCCCCTCCATGCTCCTGCACTACCCAAGCGTGTGTCTGAGGCATGGGCCTTGCCTCTTGCCTGTCATTTTTCATTACTGTCTTCTGTCAAAAAAAGGGGGGGGAGTTCAGTGTCCACGGAGCACTATTGACGCAGTCTGCTGTTGTCATGACAGCAAAGAAACCAGAGTTGTCATGACAGCAGGCTCACTGCCTCCTGTTCCAGGTGACTCAGCAGAGACTTGGGGAGCTGGAGAGGGTGACAGGCTTCAGGTGGCGGCACACTAGCAGCACCTGTACCTGAAGGGCTCAACTTCCCATAGATGCCGTAACATGGTGAGGAGTCCCTGGGAGACAGCCAGTTTTGAGATATTGTCTAGCGCTGGAGGGGATCATGACCTGACCTTCCATCAGCCAGGCCAAGTCAGTCACCTGTCACCTGTCTTTAGAGACAGGATGAGAGAGCACGAGTGGGGGTGGGGCTAGGACATGAGGAAACCAGGCCTTGGGGGTAGGGGCAGCCTCAGCACTATTGACTGACATTTGGGGGCATATAATCTTTTGTTGTGGGGTCTGTCCTGTGCATTGTAGGATATTTAGCAACATTCCTGGCCTCTACCCACTAGATGCTGGTAGCACCCTTCCCCCTCTAGGTTGTGGCAACAGAAATAAAGTCTGTACACATTGCCAAGTGCTCACTAGAGGGCAAAACCGCCCTCAGGTTAGGAAGCACAGATCTATAGGCTAGACACTGCTTAATTCTCCACAGTGGAGCAATCTTGTCGTTTGTGCAGGGTGGGGAGGTAGGGAAGGGAAAGATGAGGCACTGAGGAACATGAAGTTATTAGATCCTGAGATGAGCCCAGGACGCCTGGGCTCGTCCTCTCTCTGGATTTATAACCCTCTGTCTGTCGCTGCCTGCCTCTGGGCCAATGAGAAAGAGGAAACAAAGACAAGCTGAGGAAAAATGTCTAAAAGTATATAAAAAACATTTATTCATTAGAAAACGAGGAGACTGGCAAACATATTCTAGTGAAAGCAGCTCAACTCAGTTCAGTTCGCCTGGTTTAAGAAAAATGCTTTATATTATAAAGATGATTTATATTTAAAAACCAAGGACACAGGCAAATAAGTATTTTACAAGGGGAATGGAATTCAGGGTCACCCAAGACACCCTGTACAGCAGGGATGGGAACAGGCAAGCCAATCTCCTAGGACCTGTGCCTGCGAGTAGATGCTCGGCGGATGGGGGTGGTTTTCTTGGGTGTCTCATCTTCTGTCATCTCTGCTGAAAGCTCTATTCCAAGAATTGGAAAAACAAGAAAAAGCTGAGTCACAAAGATGGTGAACAACAATCTCAGAGAACAAATAAGACAGGCCCAAACCACAGTGCAGAAATAAAACCCAAATGCAGGGAGGAAGAGGACTTTGGGGGAGTGGGTGGAGAGTCAACCCAGCAGGACCCCATCAAAACCAGCCCCCTACTCCCCAAGCTATGTTCCTTCAGTGCTGGCTGGGAGGGAGCACTGTACCTTCCTCGCTGGACTCATCACTTGAGAAGACAATTCTGGGTTTCTTTTTTGTAGTTCGCTTCTGGGTGTTCGGATGCCGACGGGTAGTACGTCGGGGCTCAGGTGTGACAAAGTCATTGTCTGAGGCTGCAGAAGCCAGATGCCGGTGCCTAGCGACTAGAAAAGGCAGGGCATGAGTCCAAAAGACAAAACAGAACCTCTATCTGAGAGGAGAGCCAGTCTGATTGCTCCACCTACAGGGCTGCCCTACATACCTGCGGATTGTTTCTTGGCTGGTGGGGTTTTCTGGCTATTCCCCTGGCCAATCTCAAGTTCCTCTATTGCATCCAACCCTCTTGTGTGACAAGCCCGAAGCTTCTGTTCAAATTCATCTATTATAGCCTGGAGGGAAAAAGAGATTAAGATAAGACCTGGAAATATGTTATTTCTATGATCAAAAAAAACCAAGGCCATGAAAAGACGTGGTTAAAAGTTAAAACGCGTATTACTAGGTGAAAGAAACCAGTCTGAGAAGGGTATATACTGTATGATTCCAACTGTATGACAATCTGGAAAAGGCAAAACTGGAAACAGTGAAAAGATCAGTGGTTTGCCCCCAGGGGTTAGGGGGAAAAGGGGTGAACAGGGAGAGCACAGAGGATTTTTAGGGCAGTGAAACTACTCTGCATGATACTACAATGGTGGACACAGGTCATTTGTCCAGAACCATAGTATGTACAGGAGCCAAGAGTGAACCCTAATGTAACCATGGACTTTGGGTGACAATGATGTGTCCATCTAGGTTCACTAATTATAACAACTGTCCCACTCTGGTGGGGAATGTTGATAACGGGGGAAGTTGTGAATATGTGGGGGCAGAGGGCATGGGGGGAACTCGATACTTTCCACTCAATTTTGCTTTAAACCTAAAACTACTTTAAAAAAGTTTATTTAAAAAGAACCACCAAAGAAACAGGAATTGGAGACAGAAAGATCTGGTCTCTGGTTACTTGGTTGCAATCAAGCTGGGGCTAAGTGAGGCAGTATGTGGGTGACTTCAGGAGCCTCAGGACTGCAGGCTGCATGGACTAGTGTGGGACCCACCGAGCAGGCGCTGCTCACCTTGCCCTCAGGCTTGGCCCCACGCCGCAGCTTGCTCACAACTGACAAAAAAGCACTGAAGATGGACTCATCTGACAGTTTGTCTCCAAAGCAGTCAAAGTTGTCCAGCATCTTGCGGAGGCCCCGCTCTGTGAAGGGCAACTGTGATATGCAGTAGGCCAGGTCCCGGTACTGCCGCTCGGTTCTGCAGATGGGAAAGGCTTTGTGAGGAGCAGCGGGAGGTATAGGAAGTAAAGGCCCATGCTCCTCCAGCATCTCCTCCTGTCCCTGCAGGGCCCCTCTCAGCACAAAGAACCCCCCAAGGAAGGCAGCATACCTGGCTGTGCGGAACCGCTGACACAGCTTCTCCACCAGGCTCTCAGTCTGCTTGTCCTTGGTGATGTAGGAGAGCAGCTGCCTGCAGAGAGGCGGGCTGCTGATGTTCCATCGCCGGGGCGGCTCTAACCCCCCACTACCACCCTCCCCGGGCCCTCCCCTAGCGCCAGTCCTCCTGCCGTAGAACAATCTTCTCTGCCATGGCCCACGCCTGCCTATCTGTAGGCAGCTGCTCTCCTACATCTGCCCTCTCCCATAGCCCAAAGGAGGGTCCACCCCACTCTCCTGAGGAATTTTCACAGTGAATGGAAATTTATAACAAGAACAGCTGCGACCTAGTGAATACTGCTACAGTATGTGCCTACCGCCATGTCAGGAACTTGAGCTTACTGAATCTTCTCGAGAACGAAGGGGCAAGTATTATTGGGCTCATTTCATACAGGAGAAAAAGGCCAAGAGAGAGGTTAACTTACTGCTGAAGGCCATACAGCTAACAAGTAGCAGATTCAGACAGTGGTGGTCCCATGAGATTACAATGGAGCTGAAAAACTCCTACCACCTGGTGATGTAACTGTCATAATGTTTGTGTTTGTGGTGACGCTGGTGTACACAAACTACAGCGCTGCCAGTTGTATACAAGTATGTACAGTACATAATACTTGATAATGAATGACCGTGTTACTGGTTTATGTATTTACTATATTATACTTTTTATCATTTTAAAAAGTGATGTGCTCTTTCTACTTAGAAAAAAAGTTTGCTGTAAAACAGTATGTCGTGTTACACTGGCACCAGCCTCAGACATCTCGTGTTTACTATCTCTTGATTGTATCATTTTCTCTTGCACTTGATTTACTCTCGTGTTGTTTTGCACAGTAACACGCTGTACAGGCCTGTAGCCCAGGAGCAACAGGCTATACCATACAGCCCCAGTGCATGGTGGGCCAGACATCTAGGTTTGTGTAAGTGCACTCTGTGATGTTTACAAAACGATGAAATTGCCTAGTTGACTCATTTCTCCGAACATATCCCTGTTGTTAAGCAGCACATGACTGTACAGGTTTCTTTGATTGCTAAGCCCGTGCTATGTGAAAAACATGCCCCAAGGCCCAGCAAAGCATACTTCATGATGGTGTGAAAAGGCTCTTCTTCCACCCCTCCCTCCGGGTCTGACAGGCGGCTGATGATATCTGGAAGGAGATTATAGATTGCATTGCCCTGTAAGAGAGAATCATGGTAAAGAGACAGGTGACCTACATGTTCCCTTGGCAGCAAACCCTACGCTACTGGTCTGCCTCTTACCTTGTGGGAAAGCTCATTGAAGAAGTTCTTGGCCAGGGCAGCAATCTGAGGCACAGGATCAATGAGCAGCACAGCCATCTCGCTAACCTGCCCCTTCACCTTCACCATGTCCTTCAGGATCAGGTGGGTC
The DNA here is from genome assembly GCF_004115265.2 of Rhinolophus ferrumequinum. Taxonomy (NCBI): domain Eukaryota; kingdom Metazoa; phylum Chordata; class Mammalia; order Chiroptera; family Rhinolophidae; genus Rhinolophus; species Rhinolophus ferrumequinum. The sequence continues at coordinate 23,781,119 of NC_046293.1, read as the reverse complement.
ATCACCAGCCCTGCTGTTTTCCGTACTTGCTGGGCTGGGTCACGGAGGCTAGGAAAAAAATCTCAAGTCATTGGGACTAAGACCGTGGGCTACACCCTGACACTGGCAGGAAAGGCCCTCATTAGGAATCTAGGACCACTTCTTTTTTTTTTATTGGGGATTACTTGGGAACAGTGTATTTTTCCAGGACCTATCAGTCGTGTCCTTCAATCTAGTTGCGGAGGGCGCAGCTCAGCTCCAAGTCCAGTTGCCGTTTTCAATCGTTAGTTGCAGGGGGCGCAGCCCACCATCCCATGCGAGAATTGAACCGGCAACTTTGTTAAGAGCTCGCGCTCTAACCAACTGAGCATTCTGCCTGCCCCTAGTAGTACCACTTCTTAATGTGCCATTTTAGAAGCAGTTAGAAAACTGTCGAGTTGAAAGCTGGGATTGAGGAAAAAGGCCAAGGTTTAGCCAAGGCTTTATCTAGTTAGTTCATCAATCCCTGTGGGGCCATACTTAGCCAGTTCCTGTACAGGTCAAGTAACAAGCAGATGTTCCAGGTAATGCTAAAGACCAGGGTAATGCAGCTTCAGTGATTCTCATACTGACTTAACTAGACCTTCCCAGAGCTGGCGGGGGCTGCTAAAGCATTGTGAAGGATCTCTTACCGAGCATACAGATGAGGTGTCCAGGGGTCCACCAGGTTGGGGAAGCGGATGGCCAGATCCCCAGTAGCAATCATGATGTTTGAACGGAGAATGGGGAGTGAGGACTTTTCTAACATGGTGAACAGAAGACGGAGCTGGGAGTCACAGAAAGTGGCGCTAGGGGCAAGGAGAGGATCATCAGGGAAATGATACCATCCCCATCCCCTTTGAGAAGGCGGTGCCAACCCCAGGGCCTACCTGATCATGCAGAACTTGCCAAGCGCAAGTGACGCAGCTACACAGAGCTCTGGGTTACTGTAGAGGCCAGGGTTGTTGCAGACTTTAAGCAGAAGTGGAACAAAGGCAGCCAGTATCTGTTTGCCTGTTGGAAGAACAACTGCAGGTTTGCGATCGGTTATTTCATTTGGGGAGAAGGTCACTCAGCAATTCTTCTTACCATCTAATAGTTCCATCTCACAGATGCTGCGGATTAGTTCTGCCTCCATGTCATCAGCAGTGGCCCCTACCAGCCCCATCTCCTCCTCCATGGTGGTCTCAGTGCTTACATTCTATTAAGAAAGAAGCCAGGGATTATGGGTGATCAGAGACATTAGTTTTGATTCCACCTATCCTTCATTTTGCATGAATGGATTTGGGAAAAGGTGAATTCTGCAAAACCATTCATAGAATTGTTAACTGTATCTGTAGAGAGGAAGGAGTCCCAAATTAAAGAGGAAAAGAACTAGGTGCCCTATATTTGTTTTTTAAGTTGCCAAAGCATATTCCTATCTCTTCTTAACTCCCCATAGAAGCATATCATTTTCTGTATATGGGAAACAGACAGATCAAACCAGATAATGGTTCAAGGTCATAGAGAAGGTCAGACCTCACCCCACTGAAGCAAGGCTGTGTTTTGTCTGCAAGACATCACTGCCTCTAGTGGAGAACCCAAGGTCCCCATCAGGGGGTAGGCTGTCACCAAGGCTGATGTACAGGTTCTAACAAACACTACCTTGGGTAGAGCCTATTTTTTTTTTTTTTAATATTTTATTGGGGAAGGGGAACAGGACTTGATTGGGGGAACAGTGTGTACTTCCAGGACTTTTTTTTTCCAAGTCAAGTTGTTGTCCTTTCAATCTTAGCTGTGGAGGGTGCCGTTCAGCTTCAAGTTGTTGTCCTTTCAGTCTTAGTTGTGGAGGGCACAGCTCAGCTCCAGGTCCAGTTGCTGTTTCTAGTTGCAGGGGGCACAGCCTACCATCCCTTGCAGGAATGGAGGAATTGAACTGGCAACCTTGTGGTTGAGAGCCTGTGTTCCAACCAACTGAGCCATCCAGGAGGCAGCTCAGCTCGAGCTGCCATGTTCAATCTTAGTTGTAGGGGCGGAGCCCACCATCCCTTGCGGGACTCGAGGATTTGAAGTGGCAACCTTGTGGTCGAGAGCCCACTGGGCCATGTGGGAATCGAACTGGCAGCCTTTGGAGTTAGGAGCACGGAGCTCCAACCGCCTGAGCCACCAGGCCGGCCAGGGTAGAGACTATTTTTATGCTCAGGTCCCTAACTAATGCTTTGTGTTTACCTAAGACATGGTGATCAGGGACAGACTGGTCTTAGTTCTCATTCATCTTTTCTAGTGTAGTAGCACAAGGATGCGGAGTGTCATCTTCATTTCATTTAATAGTAAGGAAAAAAGAGATCCCAGAAGGAAACGTGAATGACCTGAGGTCATGAAACAAATCTGGGAAATGCTTGGGACACGAGCCCAAAAGCCCAGGCACTTCATTCACCTCTTTTGACTCTTTAGTCTTATGCTCCCGTTCTTCCCGAAGAACTCGGCGCCGACAAAGCTCTCCACTCACTGCGTATTCCAAATGAATCAGCTGCTGCAGGGCCACATCCCCAGCCAGGGACAGCAGGTTCATCAACAGGAAAGTGGAGAGCATGGGGGTCTCCTCTGGAGGGGAGAGGAAAGGCAAGAAGAAAACAACATAATCGAGTCTCACAAGACTCTGCATCCTGTTTTCACTGACCTGCCCCTTGCTCATGTGCTACACAAATGAGTAAAGAAGCTAGAGATGTGGTGGTGGGGTGGGGAATGGTGGTGATGACTGGCCCAACGTGAGCAACAAAAATGTGACAGTGAGGGCTGAGCGGGTCAGGCATCGTAGGAAGTGGTGGTAGCAGTGGCTTCTTGCCTGCAGGGAAAGCAGAAGCTGGCTGCTGCCCACGGGGCCCACCGACCCTTTGCCCACTTACTCGGGTCCTTCTGGGGGTTGCTCTTTTCCTCTAGCTTCTCCAGGGCCTGCTTTGCACATCCCTGTAATATCTGGGCACAGATCCCCTCAGGGCCCTCTGCGAGTTGGTAAATGAGGGTCACGGCCACCTCTTTGAAGGGGATCCAGAGTGGGTCTGGGTGGACAAAGCCTGAATGGGAGAACAGAGGAGTTGCCCACAGCACACAAAGAACCCAATTCTGCCCAAGGCTCTTCATGATAGCTCACCTTTAGTGACCATCTCCTGTAGTCGCTCAAACAACCTGTGTTCCTGAGGCAGCCGGAAGGGAGGGTGACATTTGTCCAGAGACGGCTGTTGAGAACAGGAAAGATAGTATGTGGGGGTGTAGAGGGTGGATAAGAGGACCCTCCAACTCCCCTTAGTGTGGATGTAACTACCCCACATACCTTTCTCCTGTCAGAGATGTTGGCAATGGCATGGCACACCTGTTGGGCCAGCCTGTAGTCCTGTGGGAGCTTCTCATCCAGCCCTATGCTCACCAGGGTGTCTAAGTTGCTTCCTACAATTTCTGGTTTTCCTCTAGGGGAAAGAAGCCATAGTTAAAGCTACTCATGGACATGACTGTTTGTAGGGACAATACCACGGGTACCTACACCCAACACAGGGCTTCCAGAGTCTGGAGCACTACAAAGAGGTTCTGACCCAGGGCCGCCTCTCGGAATCCCTCTTTTTCTATTGACTCCACCATTTCTGCTAGGCAGGGGATGCTGGTACTTTCACTATTTTATTTTCCATTTAGGTAGCCAACTCACACACAGGGCTCAGCTGCTATTATTAAAGGATAGGAACCTACTCAGAACCTTCCTTTCCTCTCATCCTACTGCCCGTCTGGATCTGAGCCTCACCGTGCCATCATCCCAAGAAGCATGACGGAGGAACAGCGCTCCAGAGCGGAGCAGGGGACCTTCTCAGTTGCCCGCTCCCAAAGCAGCTGGGTCACTGCTGGTTTCAATTCATCCTTCTGCACAAACTCACAGAGCTGAAGGAAAAAGAAAAAGGCCCCAGGCCAAAAAATAATGATTGCCCTGATCCTTGGTGTACTCCTCGGAAGTGGGGAAAAGCAATACTCAGGAATGGAAAAGGAAGGAGGAGGCTCATAATGGAAAGTGGGGCTTTGGGGAGGTACTTCCATAGCTACTACTCTTCTACTCTCATGCCTTCACGACTCTGTTCATTAAGATGAAATACTGAAACTGACCTTGTTGAGTTCCATGTGGCTCTATGGTTCTGACCACATTCTGGAGGTTTCTTGTAGGTTTTCTTGATGTTACCACAAACCCATTCCTTGCCTTTTCATTTTGCAATGGTACCAACACTCTTAATCACATATGCATAAAATTTCAGTCACCTAATTCCCTCCCCCTTCTTCCGCCTCCTCCCCCCACTCCAGTTTATGCTGTTGTTTCTCAGTCTAGTAGTGTAGGACACAGCTCCCGGACCCATGGTAGTATTATGAGCTTTGCCTCCCCCCCACCCCCACTGAGGTAGTCGGTTGCCAGTCATCAGTCAGTTGCTCACAGCAGTTCACCGCCAGGCTGCCAGCCGCTCACGCTGGCTGCAGGCCACTCATGGCAGCACACGGTAGCCCACGGCAGCTCACAGAAGCTCACCTCCAGGGTGAGCTGTTGTTCACAATCTTAGCTGTAGAGGGCGTAGCTCACTAGCCCATGTGGGAATCGAACCGGCGACCTCGGCATTAAGAGCACAGGGCTCCAACTACCTGAGCCATGCGGGCCGGCCTCAGTCACCTAAGTTTTTAAGAATCAGTCACTTAATCCTACCTATTCTTCCTTTAAAATTTGTCTTCCATTAAATGCAATTCTATAGATTTCTCTCCCACTCCCAGAGTCTAGCCCCTTCTTGTCATTACACACCTATGGCAGCCACCAGGGACCTTCCTGTCCCTAGTCTCCTCTCCAACCAACTTGTATGCTACTGCTGGATCAGTGTCCCGGACATCTATTTCATCATGCCACACTGTGGCTCATCATTTAGAAACCTGTGTCCTTTGCCTACTACAGGGGCTTGGACCAGTAGCTAGCCTGTGGATCTTAGGCCAGTCACCACCAGCGGCCTCTTTTCTTTTACCCAGTGGGGAGAAAAATGTGGCTGGCAGTAGTGCTCCTGTCAGTGGAAGCTGGTGGTCAGCACCACCTCCACCTTTTGTCCCCATAATCCAAAGGCGGCAGAGCAGGTTTACCTAAAATACTGGAGTCCCTGGCTAACAAGGTTAAAGTCCTGGACTCTGGAAGGGCATCCAGGGATGTTCCTAATTTAGTTCCAACTCACATTCCCAGCTTTATTATCTTTTCCAGCTATCAATTTTGAGCCAGAACACAATCTTCCTCATTCTACAACATTGACTCTGCTCTTTCTTGGCTTTCTGTCTCAAACGCTTTCCCTCCTTTCTCAAACTCACTAAATCCTACTCCTCAAGACCCAACTTAAGCCATACCACCTTCAGGAAGCTTTCCGCCCATTCGACTTCACACCGCTCTTTCCCACTCTGTACTCATCAGTATAACGTATAAGTTAGGAGTATGCTTTCTGGAGCTTTTCTGCCTGAGTTTGAATCTCAAACTTTGCCACTAACTGGCTGTAACTAGCTGAGTTCTTTAACGTCTCTGTGCGTCAGATTTCTCATTGTAAAATGTGGATAATAGTAGTATTACCTCATAGGGTTGTTGTGAGGATTAAACATGTTAACATGAATAAAGTGCTAAGACTAGTGCCTGGCATATATAATGTTATTATTCTATTACTACTGCTACTATAACCATTACCTGGGTCATTTATTCTGGCACTTAATTATCTATCTGTTGCATTATTCAGTAAGTGTTTTGTGTTTTTTGGCTACCAAGTAAACTGCCGGTTCCTTTTAAGTTGGAAACTTCGAAACGAATGATTTTATCCTTCTTTGTTAAGCTGTGTAAACTGCTGAACACACAGTAATCAATCACTCACTAATACTTCAGTCATGTTGAATGATTAAAGAAAGAGGAAGTGAGGAGACTTACAATTTCCTCAAGACATTGCATGGTCCCAACTGAGGCATCCACTAGCAGCAAAGAGAGATTCTGAATCAAAGCCTGGGCCTTGGCTCTGTGGGTACAGTAAACACCAGGGGACATTAAAGACTGATACATTGAACCTGGCAACAGGTGATTAGGACTATCCCCCCACAGCGTCAAATAATGGCTTAGGATGGGTTTCGCTGGATGGGTGTAGTTTAGCCCTACCCTGAGCCCCATGACAGACCTACTGTCTATGGACTCAGAACTCCTCTAGAAGGATGGCGCCCCCACTCTCAATTTCTTCAGGAGAATAGAAACATCCTGAGAAGCTGACATCAAAAAAGTCAGCAAAGGCAAGAGTACCCATATACCTGGCTGAGTCCCCTTTGGAGTTGAGGTAAAGTTGGCGGTAGGCGTTAAGCACAGCTTCCCGGACACCAGGCTCCTTAGACCAGATAAGAGGCAGCATGCGGCGCACCCCAAACAGGGCCTGAGGTACCCCAAATTGGAATGCCACCACAAAGAATTCAATCACCTCCTGTACCACTGAGAGGACAGACACAAATGTCACCCATCTGCTTGGCCAAACTTCCCCCCAATCTCAAAGATAGAACCTTTCTTGATATAGTACCATGCAAGTGGGGGCCTTCCTCCTTTTCCCCGAGAATGCTGACTCCTGTAATTCTCTATTGTTCCAACCCCAAGGCCCAGTCCTTACAGAAAGGGCCTCTGGCACACCGTACCTGTGGTTGTGTTTTCATACATCATCTTGCTGATGATGCCGATGGCCTCTGTGATCTTCAGAGAGAAGCTATACGCGTCCTGCAGATACTGGACCAGCATCTCTTGCTTCACCAGTGCATCCTTTCCCCTGGATCTCTCTGCCTCTGACACACTGGGCTTATCTTTGCAGTCGGTCTGTCCTGGGTCCATATTCTCTGCAGACCCCTGGGGATTCTTCTCCTGTGTGGAAGCTGCTGGGCCTAGGAATTAGAGAATGTTCAAGATGGGGAAATCCAACAAGTACAAACATCCCTGGGTATTTTTTTCCACAAAAAGAAGGTATAAATTTAGAACTTATTCTAAAATATCTTGGTTTGTTTCTCAAAAAAGATTCCTCTGGTTTGGAAATACCCTTTCTCACTCTGTGTCTATCAATTTTGGGCCCGTGGGCTGCTTCCATTTCAGGGCAGAAGCACTGCTAACTCCCCTTTGGCCTCTTTCAGCACCAGGTTCTGTTAGCTAGGCCAGTGTCTGGCATAAAGTAAATGGTCTGTAAAATACTAGAACTATTTTGTCTGTTGACTGAAGAAGGAAAATAAATTACCTTTGAAAATAGTTCCTAAGAGATTCAGGAACGTGGTCTCCTCTGACTCTTCTGGGTCCATCTGACTGAAGGGTTCAGACTCCTGGAAGTGGCCTATGGCTTCTTGAGTGAGAATGATGGCCCGCCTGAAAGAACATCAACCTGTCACCAATTCTGTACCCATAAAAACGTCATGGCAGCCTTTAAAAAAAAAAATTATAACTGACATACAAGAGTATCACTGTAGCCTTTTATAAGGGAGCCTACCTCATGATTCCATCAAGCACTTAGACTTAATGCCCCAAAGAAAACGAACACCTTTTCATGCTTAGAAATTTGTGAAGTACCTATGAAGGGGTGGAGCTCAAATACTTTTCCTATTTCTGAAGTGACAAGGCTTTACTATAGTCTTCAAAAAACTCAAGTAAGGCTTTTAAATTTTAAAAATCACAAACCTATTCCAAACATCTGTTTGAAAACTTTGCCAAGTGAGTTTAGACAAAACAAACTTTCAATAACTGGTTAATTCATGCTACATCTATACAATGGGATTTTATGTAGCCATGAAAAATACTGAGGCAGCTATTCATGTACAAATATTAAAAAGCCACTGGGATACATAGTTAAGTGAAAAAGGCAAGGTGGTAGGTCAGTGGGCAGAGAATTCTATCACTTGTGTGAAGGGTGGAGGAAGAACATACATTTGGCTATATGTCTACATACATGGTATCTCTAGAAGGACATTCAATAAACTGTGAACATTGCTTCCCTGTAGGACTAAGTAGCTAGGTGCAGGTTTGGAAGGGACTTTTCATGGTATGTCCTTTTTGTAATTTAAAGTTTTGTACCATGTGAATGTATTGTCTGGTTTTTTAAAAGTAAATTTCTGCTTAAAGAAACTGTTATTGGGGTGGCCGGATGGCTCAGTTGCTTAGAGCACGAGCCGGTTCAATTCCCGCATGGGATGGTGGGCTGCGCCCCCTGCAGTTTATTTGAAATTTGAAAACAGTGATTGGACCTGGAGCTGATGGGCCCTGGAGAAACACTGTCCCCCCATCTTCCCCAATCAAATTAAAAAACAAACAAATAAAAAAACCTGTTATTAAACTGTTACGACAGTTATTAAAAAACTTTGTTCTAATACAGGTTTAAATTTGTCGTCGGAAGCCAACACCTCAGTTATTATTAGCACCATACCCCATTACCGACTGCTGAGGATTTCGGAAGGAGAAAGTGACATTTTTAAATGAGATGAAATCTTTTTTACTGATAGGAGACACGAGCGTGCTTGGAGGCAGAAGCAGCAGTTATAAAACTACAGTATCTCTTTATGCTTTAGCAAAGGAAAGAGAGATGTGAGGGATAGCCACATTCTGTTCATAGTCAGCATTTTCTGAACAGCCTAATTAGGTAAAAAGTAAATAAATAACTGTGGCTGAGGTTTAAGAAAACCTGATGACAGCTCTAAGGGCTTTTTTTGCTAAGCTGCTCCAAAGTTCTAGAGTCACAAAAACACTGGAAGAAATTTTTTCTCTACGATCAGGATTCATATTAGGTTGATTTAAAGATTAAAGTAGGATTAAGCAAGTTTGATATTATTTATTAGCTCACAGAATTTAGAATTAGAGAGTCATTAGAAATCATATGATCTAATCAACTTATTTTACAAGTAATAAAACTGAGACTCAGAAAGTTTAAACAATTTACTTAAGATCATATAAATAGAATTATATTTACAGGCTTTCTTCTTCAAAGAAAGGAGGACTTTTGCCATATTCAATATAAAACTATTTACATTAGGTTGGTTTAGTAGTTTCTTTAAACATTTGTAAACGTAGAAAAGTACGTTTAATTGTGGACTATGCCTTTGGCATAAATCTGGTGTACAGACCATTACTATAGTGAAAACACCAACTACCATCATCTGGTGGCAGCATACTCTAAGTGCAGTTCATTTTAAAGCAATTTTGGTTCTCAAAGGTTAAACTCTAAACCTAAACAGGCCATTAAAGAATACCTCATTTTTTCACATACTTGTAACTAGCTTTGGCAAGCAACTGACGGATGCGTCCTTTTACTGCTTCAGTTGTCTCTGTAGTAGCAATTTTCTCAGGAATCTCTTCTTCCTGGGGAAGTTTCAGCAGTTGTTGCAGGGTAGACTTTAACTCTGGCAGCATGGCTTCCCACTCTTCCTCTGGGTCTAGCACTGTGGCTGAATGAGAAAGTCTCACTTAGACTCTTCCTTTAGTTTCTGCTGCAGGAAGATGACTGGGGGGGGGGGGTGGGTAGTGGGCAGTGGGACTCCTACACAGTAACTACTCACAAGCAGCTGCAGTTTGCCTCTTGGCCCTCATCTCTTGTAGTTTCTGGGTTTCCTTCTGTAGTGGTCCAGCAAGGTCGGTATCACTAAGCTATCAAGGTAAGATGACTATCAGGGTCACTAAGTCACATAATTTCATCCATTCCCATTTAATTCCTTCTCTTTTGGGTACCTCAAGCCTACTCACCTTGCAGGAAAAGGGATTATTGGCGAGAAAACTGGCCAGCAGCTGGATGGCATTTTTACATACTAGCACCGACTTGTCTGCCAGACGTCCCACTGCTAAGGCCACCACTGCCTGGAAACGTGTCAGGGGGAGAGCCTATTGGGATAGAAAAGAAAGGATCCACTCACATCCCACATCATTCTTCTGCTCAAGAGGATCTTGAAGTAAACTCTAAATGAGCTACCCATTCATTCTAAAGAAACTTATCTATTGGATATAAAATAGTAAAGGAGTTACTAGTTAAAGCACAGTATCGTCCTTAAAGCAGACATCCTTGCCCTTGATGGAGGAAGACCTTTTTTAGGAGTAGTAGCAACCTGAATTCCAGGCTCTTCTTTGGGACAGATATTTTCTTTGACACTAGATTCCTCTTTTCTTTGGCCTATACATAGAGAGGTACTGTATGTCTTTATCATGTAAAAGGCTGTTTTGTTCACCTTCTGCTGGACAATTCGGGTGAAGAGTTGCAAAACACGGCTCCGCACAAAGGAGCTGACATCATGGCCATGGGCTTGCAGGGTGTCTAAGAACTGGTCTCTGGTGTCTCGGGCTGCTTCCTCCAGCTGATCTCCATTCAGAACCTGCAGTACCATCTCTGCCATGGCTGCGAGCACAGCATTGCGCATCACATAATTCTGAGAGAGAAATGAAGTTAATATAAGTCTCTGCTCTCCCATAGTAACTCTCCTTTCCCTAAATTCTTGTGCTTTTCCAGGTACAAATAAGGGGCAAGGCCTTTAGAAAAGATTAAGCTTGCGTGTCTAAACTTGCTTGTCTTAGCTATAATTCTTTCTGGTCAACTGCCTAGGTATTTACCCCTGAGGTCACTGGAAAAAGCTGAATTCCACATGGGGCTTGTTTGCTCAGAGAATATAGGGACAAAAATAAACAGAGCCCCAAACCATTTTTCCTCATAAGGCTCACCCAGGTAATCATGATGGTAACTGAATATGAAATCATATCTACCTACCAATATACATTTGAAAAGCATTAATTACTATGTTTCACCTGAGGTCTCAATGCCTTTGACTTTTACTTATAAACACCCTCTTTCCCTCCCACAGCCCTATTTTACCAACAGAAAATGAGACACAGAGAAGCAAATATGAGTCCATTAGGGTGCCAAGCAAGTCCATTATAGAATTTGGTGGAGAACAGGGTTTGGGGTTTTTTTTGCAGACTAGAGCCAGAAAATGAGGTCTTGCACAAGAAGTTAAAGTAAATTAGATGAATGAGTGGACTGTCTTTGTCCTTGACATTCACCTAGGAGTGCCTCGCATCAGTTTGGAAAATGGCCAGGTTAATATTCCAAGATAAGAGAGAACTGAGGGAGATGATATGGGAAAACACATTGTATGGAGAAAGCAAGGCAAGTCAGGTGGTAGAAGAAGCTTCATCCTGAGAAATGGATGGGACTCAGAATCACAGCGGAGTCACTGTCACTAGACTTAAGCTGTGGAACTGTCATCTCCCCTACCAGACCTAGATAAAACCAACATGACATTGAAATAGGTGCTTTATTCAATAAACTTCTTTGGCTTCTCTACGGGAAGGAATTGCCACAGTGATAAAACTAGACAATTTGACTTCATGTGAAAGCTATCTTCTTGTCAAGAAATAGCCTTTCAACAAAGGACTATATACCCCCAGAAAAACCTGAGATTCCTAAGGTATTACCTACCTCTCCATCCAGATGATCTAGTAAAATGCACATGCTGGACATCAGGATGGCCGGGACACGTTCTGCTAGTTCTGTCAGGAAGGTTGCAAAGCCCTTTGCCCCTGATGTGTCCCGACTCAGCTCCTGGGAACACTTCTGTCCAATCTCTCTATGCAGGGAAGAAAACACAGCCATAGCAAGATAATTCAGTTCCCAGTAAGACTGGTATCTAACAGATGAAGGAATCTAGTGTTTGCAGAGAATATACTGTATTCCCAATCTTTCTTTATCCTCTTCCTGAGAAATGAGAATTAGAAACTCAGAGAAGACTTACCTTACAATCTCTCCCACTATGCTCTTCATGCCATATTCCGTTGCCCATAGACTCACAGCTGCCACCAGTACAGGTGCTAGATGTTCAAAGTGCTGCAGCATCTGGATGATCTTCACAGTGGCACCTGTGGAAGTACTACACATGAGAAATTATGGGCAAAATACAAAGGAGGGGCAAAGTGGAGGGCTGACTTACTGAGCATATGGTTGTAACGTGTCAAGGCGACACCAAGCAGGCATGCTATGGCATCCCGGGTGGGGCGGTTCTTCTGGTGATTAATGGTGGGATTCTCCAGGAGGCGGTAACAGCAACCAGTAACCAAACTGAGAAAGGAGGTAAGATGATGCTATCAACTGGCTAGACTCAATTACTTGGGGCTCTGCCTCAGCCTGCTGCCCCTAAAGTCAGGGTCTTCCCGTTTTCTTCTTTCTATCTACCACCTTCTACACTTTGCTTTGCTGATCCCAGATAGGTATTTGGTCTTTCAAGATCACCAACTTTCAACCAGTTATGATGCCCCTACAGAACCTGAATATGTAAGATAGGACAAAGTCATTAATGACTTCTCATTGTCAAATAATGGTCAATTCAGTTCTTATCTTACATAACCTTTCAGCTCCATGTGATACAGGTGATCACTCCTTTCACCTTGAAACATCTTCATCTGGCTTCCAGAATACCAGACTGCCTCTCCATTTCTTGGGCTGGTTCCTCCTCATCATCTCACCCTCTTAATCCTGGAGTACCCAGGGTATAATCCTTGGATTTCTGCTCTCTTCTAGCTACTTACTGATTTAGTCATCTCATTCAGTCTCATGGCTATGAATACCATTTATATAAATATTTTATGTTCCAAAATGTGTACTTCTAGGCCAGACCTCTCTCCTGTACTCCAGATCTATACATTCTGCATCCGAATCTGACATTATTTGGATGTTTAATAAGCACCTCAAACTTTGTATGTCTAATTGTCCCCAAACATGCCCCCACACACTTCTCCATATTTCAGTTACAGGCAACTCTACTTTTCCAAATGCTCAGGCCAAAACCCTGGGTGAGTCATCTTTGACTGTACTCTCCCTTGAACCTCACACATGTGTCAGCTCATCCTATGAGCTCTACCTTAAGAAAGAAGTATGGACTCCAACCACTTCTGCCCATCTCCACTGCCACTCTTTGGTCTAAGTTACCTTCATCTCTTGCCCAAGTTACAGCAATAGCCTTGTAACTGGTCTCTTGCTTCCCTGCTTTCCCTCCATGCTCTGTTTCAACACAACATCCAGGATGACTCTGTTAAAGTACAAGTCAGACCACCTATTGCCCTGCTTGGAACGCTTGAGCGGCCCCATCTCACTCCGAGAAAACGTCAGTCACTGTGATGGCTACAAGGGTCTGCGCAGTCTGGCTCCCGACTGCTCCCCTGCCCTCAGCCTATCTCTCTCACCCTCTCTCAGCTGTGGTGTCTCTGGCCTCATTGCTAGTTCTTGTCCATGCCAGACGCACTCCTTCCTCAGGGTCTTTGCATTTGGAGACTTTGAGAGAGATGTTCCTTTTCCTTGCCTTTGCCCTTCCTCCAGATAGTCCAGAGGTAATCATGGCTCTGATGACCTCCTCTGGGTCTTTGCTCAAATGTCATGGCTCAAAGAGGTCTTGCTAGAGCGGCTGACTTAAAATCATAACTCTCCTTCATAGTTACACAGAACAAACTGATGGTTGCCAGATGGGAGGAGGGTTGGGGGGTGGTGGGTGAAAAAAGTAAAGGGATTAAGAAGTACAAATTGGCAGTTACAAAATAGTCACGGGGATGTAAAGTACAACATACGAAATATCATCAATAATATTATAATAACTATTTATGGTGTCAGGTGGGTACTAGACTTACCAGGAGCATCACATCACAAGTTATATAAATGTCTAACCACTATGCTGTACACCTGGAACTAATATGTTGAATGTCAGCTATAATTGAAAAATTTAAAAATAAAATCACAACCCTCTTCCATCAAACTTCCCATCCCCCTAATTTTCTCCACAATAATAAACCATAAAACATACTGTATATTTTATTTATTTTAAAAACTGGCTTTTGCTCTATAATATACTCTACGAGGGCAGAAACTTTTGTTTCCATTCCCTATAATGACGCCAGCCATGCACCTAGGAGTGTCTCAGTAAATGCGGTTTCATGAATGAATAAATGGGCATTAAAGTTGAAAAATTCACAACAGTTTCTAACATTCATTATCTACTTCCTAATAACTCATTGTTCTGAGTATACTTCTATGTATTAGAGCTAGAACTTCATTTCATTAGAGATGAAATGAAGTATTTAAAGGCAGATGTAGCACCAGAGCCCTCATTCCTCACAGCTCAGCATTATCTGTAGTCATTTTAACTGCCTACCTGACAAATTCCTCTTCAATTATTGAGTGGTTCCACAGGTGACGAATGTCCAACTGGAGCAGCTGTGTTAAAAGCTGAAGAATTGGTTGCCTCTCCTCTTCCCAGTCAAAGCCATGGGCTGCCCTGGCCCGGGCTTTCTTACCCTAAAAATAGATCATGTATACATTTAGGAAAAAAATAAGAAAAAACGGACAGTCAAGATCTGCTAGTTTGAATGCCTAAGCTATCCAGTATTGATACAAGGTAGAAGGTAATACAGAAGTATTACAAGTTCCAAAATCTAAAAGAGCTGCTTATCAGGGAAGGATATGTTGTGATACTATTGAGCACTTCCTAATAACTAAGAAAAGAAAGGAGTCTCAGAATCATACGTTGGAGTCCTTTCTTTCCCATAATTCCTCTAATTCTCCAAGCCCCGTATTAAGTGAGCCAGGTACTCCTAGTTACCTTTCCACCAAGGTCGAGGTCCATGAGACTTGTCTGGCTGGTCTCGAAGGATTCCAAGAGGCGTATCAGAGCATAGCAGTTCATTTTGAGGGCGTTTAGGTGGGCGCTTCTATCTGATACATTCAAAGTTGCATTATCCAGGATAGCTGGAAGTTCCTGGGAATGGCGGGACACCACTGTGAGGGGCAGAATCTGGAGTCAGTTTCATTCACTTTCCTCATGCACCCCAGCCTCAAAACACCCAGCACTTGCAGCCATCAGATTACCAAAGATCTGTGTTTCATCTCTCAGTGGCCACAATACAAGCTAAGTCCTTTGGGACCCCTGACCCTGATACCATGAATATGTCCTGTCCCTACTCTCTCACTCCAGTTACCATAATTTCTTCCTGGCAACTGGAAGAATCACCTCTATTAAAAAGAGGCAGTTCAAAAGCAGGAAGAATTTCTTGTTGGTCTGCCCTTACAGTGAACACACATAACTCTGTATTGACCACCAAGATTACAGACCTTAATAGGTCAAAGGCCCCTGAACTTAGCCAAACCAACTGAATCACCACAGCCTTGATATCATCACTTGGCTGATAAAACGTGTAAACAAACAAACAAACAAACAACACCTTCCATCCCATACCCCCTAACCCATAAACACCTTTTATCAGGAATTCCAGAGTGTCTTCCTTGAGGCCAGGATCTATACTTCGAAAGTGACTGAGGGAAAGAAAGTGCGGGGGGTGAGACAGGAACCTGCAGAACCAGCCCATTCTAACAGATCAGATCTAACTTGAAGAATCTAGTGGCTAAAAATACATGTGAAATTGCTCAACTGAACAAATATGGGGGCCAGTTGGGGTAAATGCTCATCAGTGGCAACATCAGCACCCAGAACCATTTAGTAGTGAACTATAATTTGGAATTTCAGGACAAACATGCAAAGCGAGGGCAAATGGCCCCGAGTTCTTTAAAGTACCAGTGGGTATTTTACTTACTGTAGAATGCTGTAGACAGTATCAAAGTGCTCCAGCATAGCCAGGGGTCCCTGAGCTCGGAAGGCAGCCTGAAATGCTACAAAGATGAAAGAAACTGAGCAATACAGAAGGGAGAGGCCTTTTTGGGAAACTATTCATGGCAGAAAATTGAGTTAATTGCTCGTATTGGCAGAATCACAAAAGGAATAGTTCATTTCAGTGTAACCTATCATAATAATATCTTACATTTTGTCCTGTTTTACAATAAAAGACTTACTTGAGTTTCACCACATCTCTGAGCTAGACAAAGCAGACAGTATTATGCCTATTTTTATGGGAAAAGAAATGAAATGTCAGAGTAGTTATGTGACTTGTCCAACTTACAGTAAGTGGATACAAGCTCAGAATTTAAAAAAAAAAATTTTTTTTAATTACAAAAGTGGCAAAACCCGTAGTAGGTTCCTGTACTTTTCTCCAGGTAATGTTAACATCTTATATAACACAGTACAAAGATCTAAACCAAATTAACATTAGTTAATTCAATGTTATTATCTCATCTACTGACTTTATTTGAATGCTGCCCATTGTTCTATTTATGTCCTTTTCTGGTCCAGGATCCAAGCTAGGATACCACGATGCATTCAGTTGTCATGTCTCCTTAGTCTCCTCTACTCTTTGTCTTTCATGATCTTGACACTTTTGAAGTGTGCTAGCCAGTTATTCTGTAGAATGTTTCAGTTTAGGTTTGTCTGATAGTTTCTCATGACTAGACTGAGGCTATGCATTTTTGGCAAATTACCATGGAAGGGACGTTGGGCCCTTCAGATGCATCATACCAAGAAGTACGTGATGTCAATGTCTTATTACTGGTGGTGTTAACTTTGATCACTTGGCAGTGTTTGCCAGATGTCCCCACTGTAAAGTTACTATTTTGCCCCTTGCAATTAATAAGTATCTTACAGGCAGATACTTTGACACTACGCAAACATCCTGTTTCTCATCACATTTGCCCACTAATCTAAGCGTCTATTGATTGTTGCCTGCCACAATTACTACTGTGGTATTTACTAAATGGTGACTTTTCTGTCTCCATCGTTCCTCCCACACTTACTAATGGAAATGCCACTATGAGGATAAGCCGTCCTTTTCTCATTTACTTATTCAATTATTTATTTATATCAGAGTGGATTCATGGACATTCTGTGATTCTATGTCTCAGTCCATTCCTATTACTATTTATTTAGTTGCTCAAATTGTCCCAAACTTGACCACTGGGAGCTCCTTCACCTTGGCCTGTGTCCTGACATGCACCCTTCACTTTGTGCTCTCTTACTTTGTTGTACCACAAGATGTTCCCGCTCACCTTGTACTTTCTGCAGTCCTGTCCTGGCATCAACATTCTCAACCAACTCCTGGTTCCTTCTATGGGAGAATGGTATGTAGAAACCAAGCTCTAGGCTCTGGTTAGGCTCACTGCTATTGGAGTATCATTGCTTTTAGGACCTCTCAGTAGAGAAAAATAGGACACACACACACACACACACACACACACACACACACCCTACCTATTTTTTAATCTCTGTGTATATTAAACACACAAATTCATTTATGTTTTTGCTTAATCCTAGTATACACATAAAGCAGTTTCAGAATTGCTAACTCACACCTCTATAAAAATAAATTTACTAACTAGCTTATAATTGTGTAAGGTTCTTTTATATGCAGTATATAGGGAAAATAGGCTTTTCAAAGTACTTAGGTTAGTTCTTTTCTTCCTTACTCCTTTGGTGTGATTATGTCAATCATTTGTAATACACTTCATTTGTTACTATTTATATTACATTTTGAAAACCCAGCATCTTTTGATTCTCAAACTCAGTGCTCTTTTCATTGTGATTGTATTGCTTCTAGATAAAAACTTCAGCATAATCGGCAGTAGAGTCTCAATTACGTCTTACAACATGCAAGACTGGCAGGGCAGTATGGGAGTTAGATCATTTTTGAACCAAGTTGTATATACCTAGCTTTTTCTGTGAGGGAAAGAATTCCATCAAACTCTTCTTTTCTTCAATACCAGGTTGGTTTGCCTAGATAATAAAGCTTGAACCTTGTACTCCATTACCACTGCTGGTGTTAACCTGACTCATTACAGCATTATGTTGTCCAACTACGGCCTGGTCCTCTGTGATTTTTAACAAGCTATTTTATTCCTCCAATTCATACTAACTCCCTAGTGCTATACTCATAGCACGTTCTCTTTTATACTTTTTCTTACCTTTTGCCTCTCTTCCTTTAGAAGATGACTGCTTGCTACTTTACCAAAAAGAATGGGACCCAAAGCATGGCTCCCTCATATTATTCTGTCACCCTATGAACAAATCACTCTGCCAACATCTTCCCATTCTTTGCTTGAGTCTCAAGTAAAAGATGTTCTCTTCTAAAGCTATCTTGTCCCACTGACCTAAAGATTTATCTCCTCTTCCACCTTTGGTTTTATCCTCTCCCAGAGGGGTGGGTAAGACTGCTCTTACCCTGCCAACGTACTCAGGCCTCCCTTCTTTAAAACAAAGAGAAATGCTCAATGCCTTTCATTTGACCTTGCTATCATATCCCTTTTAAATTTTGTCTAATCTCTCTCTCAATTTCCTGAAATCTAGTTTCTGAGATTTCCCAATCCAACAATTATTCTCTCAAAGATTACCAATTAACAACACATTACTCCCCTGCTAAATCTGGATTAAATCCAATTGACAGCTTACTCCATTCATGTAACCACACAATTAAAAATGGCTTGAAAAAACACACAACTATGCCAACTATTGTCACTTTGAACTTATGATTTAGTATTTCCTGGTAAGCCCATTACAAATTCCCAGGCCTCTTTTCTTCCAGGCAATTATTTCACACCTTTCCTCTGCTCATCACATCAGGACTTTCTTCCCCAACTCACCCTCAGTTAAAGGCTTCACTACCTGTCTCACTGAGACAATAGAATTGGACAGAAGAGAACTTCCACTGCCCCAAGCTCTACCTGTGTCTGTCCTCATAGACTCTGCCTTCTCTTTTGCTACTGTAAATTGTCCATGATCGAATAAAACCACTTCCTCCCTCTGTGCACATCACGTACTTTCTTACCTACTAAAGGATATTGCTCCAACAATTGTTTCCTCTCCCTCCTGCATCATTCCCATTCATCATATACACATGGAATACTGCCCATCTTACAAAAAATATCCCCCCTCAACTCTATCTCCCCCTCTAGCTACCACCCCATTTCTCTGCTACTCTTTAAAGCAAAACAACTAGAAAGTTATCCAAACTCACCATCTCTAATCTCTCTCCTCCCATTTTCTCATAAGCCTATTCCTGTCAGGCTTTTGCCCCCACCAATCCTATGAAACAGCTTTTAACAAGGTTACCAGCAATTGCCACATTGCCAAATCCAGTAATTAATTTGCAGTTGATCTTGCCTTTCCTTTTTGAATTGTTCTCTTAATTTAGCTTCCATTTAGCTCCTTCATTCACTTTCTGCCTCAATGACTGGTCCTCAGTTTCTTCTACTAGTTCTTTCTCATCTCTCCAGCCTCCAAAAGTTGAACTAGCTCAGGTCTTATGACTTCAAATTGCTTTTCTTTTCCATCTACATTCACTCTAATCTCATGGCTTTAAATGCCCTCTATATGATGAGTGTTAAATCCCAAATATCTTTAGGTGGGACCTCTCCCCTGAATTCCACAATCATACAACCAACAGTCTAAAACCTGCTTCTCTCATATTCTACCCCGTTTAGGCAAATGACAATTTCATTCTTCTAGTTGCTCAAGTGAAAAAGCCTGAATCCCAGATTCTTCTTTCTCTAGCCCTATAAATCCAATCCAATCCATCAATAATCCTGTTGGTTCTATTTTCAAAACACATTCAGAATCTAACCTTTTATGATCCCTAAGCAAGCTAGCTGGTATTATTGTATTAGCCTCTTGGTCTCCCTGCTTCTTCCTTTGCCCCTTAGTCTGTTCAACAGAGTAGTGATTCTTTTAAAAGGTTAAACCATGTCACTCCTGTGCTCAAATGAACCCAATGGCTTTCAGACTCACACTGAAGCGAAAGTTTTTACCATGACCTACAAGACTCTAGATCAGTGCTTCTCCAACTTAAATGTGCATCTGAATTACGAGATCTTCTTAAAAAACAATTTTTTTTTTTTAATTTGAGCCCAACCCCACCTTTTACCAGCTGTGACTTAATCTTTCTGTTTCTTTCTATAAGAGAGTGACAAGACCTATCTTGAAGGGATATTGTGAGAATTAAATAAGGTAATATTTACAGTGCCTTATCAATCAATGTTAATTCTGCCATTTCTCTCCTTTCCCCTGGTAATTGGAATGGATAAAATAATATTGGTAAAAGTTTCTTTAACTCATTTAAAAAATAGTTTAATAAGTAAGTTTAAAGAAAATAGACATTAAAATACTTCTATTTGGGGGACTCTTAAGGTTTGGAAGTATATTTATTACAAAATGATTTTTATATATGATACATATAAAATACATACTATATGTAATACTGTTTTGGGGCCAACTGAGATGGTTTTTGGAAAATGGAAGACAATGAAGAAATTTAAAATAAACAGATTTTTATACTTTTCTTGAGCTTTCATACTTAAATGCATATTAATAAAACTGAGTATAATTATTGTTTCATATTAACAGAAAAGCATTATTATTAATATATAAAATGATAAAAGTAATTATGTATTTCCTATGAAAAAATTAATGGACCTCTGTTTATGGTGCTTGATGACTGAGACTGTTCTATAGCAAATCTAATGACTTATTGTTTCTCAGTAAATATTAAACGTTTAAACCCGCTCTCCCCAACTAAAATGGAGACGTCCTAGCTCTAAGGAAGTTGAGGACCTGTTTGGTAAAGTACTTGCGCATTTATAATCTTGATGTTGGAAGAAAGTCTTTGTAGGCGGTCTTAGGCAGTTGGGCTGCTAAGCAATATATCAGACTGGGTAGTTTGTAAACAATAGAAATTTCTCACAGTTCTGGAGTCTGCAAAGTCCAAGATCAAGGTTCTGTGTCTGGGGAAAGCCTAATTCCTGGTTCATTGACAGCCATCTACTTGCTGTGTCCTCACAGGGCAGGAGGCAAAAACAAATTTTCTAATTTCATAGTTCTGGGATGAGACGTCATCCTGCGTGTCTAATATGTCCAGAAATCTTGATACTAATGCTGCTGGTCTTGAAGACCACACTTTGAGGAACAAGAATCTAAAATAATCTGCACCACTTCCCACCGGATCTTTTTTCCCCTAGCTTACTCCACTCTAACCATACTGGCATTTTCCCACCTTAGGGACTTGGCACTGGCTTTTCTGTCTCTTTGTCATGTCCTTCCTTGAGAATCTGCATAGGTCACTCCCTCACTTTTATTTATTTTTTAAGATATTTTTAAAAATTAGTTTCAGGTGTACAAAACAATGTAATAGACATTTATCATTTAAAACCCTCACACAGTGATAACCCCTCCCCCCATCTACTACCCCTCTGACATCGCACACAGCCATTACATTTCCACTGTCTCTATTCCTAATGCTGTTCTCCACTTCCTATAACTATACATATATATATAAAATTGTAGTTGACATTCATTATTGTTCAGCTTCAGCTTCAGGTGTACAGTGCAGTGATCAGGCATCTACATCATATCTGAGGTGGTCTCCCTAATGAGACAAGTGTCCATGGGATCTTTACATTATTGATTACACACAATCTTTACATTATTGATTACACTCCCTAAATTGACTTTCCTATCCCTGTGGCAATTTTGTGGTTACCAATTGTGCTTTCTAATCACCTCACCTTCCCCCTTATCCCCACCCAACCGCATTTAGCAACCTCAGTTTTTCCTGTCTCTGAGTTTGTTTCTGATTAGTTCATTCATTCTTTTCTTTAGATTCCACATAAGTGAGATCATATGGTATTTGTTTTTCTCTGTCTGACTTATTTCACTTAGCATAATGTTCTCTAGGTTCATCCATATTGTTGCAAATGGTAAGATTTCATTCTTCTTTATGGCTGTGTAATACTCCATTGTATAAATGTACCAGTTTCTTAATCCAGTCGTCTACCGATGGGCATTTCGGTTGTTTCCATGCCTTGGCTATTGTGTATAGTGCAGCAATAAACATAGGGGTGCATAAATTTTTTCGAATTAAAGAGTTTTGGATTTTTCCAGGTAGATACCTGGGAGTGGAACTGCTGGGTCATAAGGTAGTTCCATTTTCAGATTTTTGAGATACCTCCATAATGTTTTCCATAGTGGCTGCACCAATCTGCAATCCCACCAACCGTGCACAAGGGTTGGCTTTTCTCCACATCCTTGCCAGCACTTGTTGTTTGTTGATTTATTGATAGCCATTTTGACTGGGGTGAGGTGGTATCTCATTGTGGTTTTTATTTGCATTTCTCTAATGATTAGTGAGGTTGAGCATTTTTTCATATGTCTGTTTGCCATCTGTAGGTCCTCTTTAGAAAAATGTCTCTTCATGTCCTCTGCCCATTTTTTAATTGGGTTATTTGTTTTGGAGTTGAGTGAGGTTTTTTTTTTAAATAAATTTTGGATATTAACCCCTTATTGGATATATCATTGGCAAATATCTTCTCCCATTCAGTAGGATCCCTTTTTGTTTTTTTGATGGTTTCCTTTGTTGTGAAAAAACTTTTTAGTTTGATGTAATCCCACATACTCCCTCACTTTTAAATGACACCTATCAGCAAGCCTTCTCTGATCATCCAACATAAAATGCCAGTCCCTACCCTGGCACACTGTATCTTTTTTATCTTGCTTTATTTTTCTTGTTGGCATTTATAACCATCTGACACACTTCATATTTATTACTTGTTGACAGCCTTGAGAGAACTTTGTCATCTTGTCTGTTTTGTTTACTGTTGTATCACCAGTGCCTGGCACATAGCATATCATCAGTACATGTTGAAAATTAAATGATTTGATCTTGTATATTTATAGAACTGGTATTTAGGGTTCTAAACACCAAAAGCAATGTAATTATATAAAAAAAGGATTCTTAAAGAGAGTAATCATCCATTTTAAAAAATAATATATTATAATAACTGAATAATAGTTTGCTAGTGTGTAGCCATGTGCAATTGGTGATACCCAATATGGAGAGAATAGTTTATCTGTGGACACTGTTGGTTGGCCACCCATCAGTCGACTTCCACATTCCACTTATTCCTTGTTTACCAAATGGTGATATGTTCAGGTTTAGGAAGCCTCCTAAGAAATCACTGATCAATTGAGCCAATCTGGGTAATTCCATTTCTCTTATTAGGAATTAGTTAGGGAAATAGCACATGATCCAATTCTGGCTAATCTGTTGGGATGCTTCAGGTAAAATTTTTAAAGGAAAAGAAGAAAAAGCACAAAATAGGAAAATCCCCTTTTCTACCTCTGGACATCAGAACAAAGAACTGCCACCTGGCAACCATCATGGGAAGGCCAAGAGGAGATAAAGATGGAGTGATATTCAAACTGCTGTATTAACTAACTCTTCTTGTTGTAGGATATAGTAAATGAAGTAGGTTATTATTCCTACCTTTACATATGAGGAAACTGAGGCACAGAGAGAATAAGTAACTTGTCCAAGGTCAGAGTGGTACAGCCAGGATTCAAATGCATGCAGCTTGGCTCTAGAGTCTCAAGCTCTACTTTGTGTACCTCTCTAAAGCAATCTAACTGATAGAAGACAACCTCTAGTAAGTATAGTGACATTATGGAGTCTTGTTTGATAATGCCTAAATTATTCTTGATCATCTATAGGTTTCCATGGATGGAAACATATATTGCACATATATTGTACAGTGTTGCAGCTGTACGTACTCTTATATATTGTTTTTTTCTGATTATTGCATACTCTTAGAAACAAGAGTTCCAGAATCTAAAAGTGTTACTTGAAATAGGTCAGGTAAAGTCCCAGAAATTTGGAGAAAGCTGTGTTCTCCAATAGCTCTTAAATCCACCAGGACTTTATTTTGGCATATGGCAGGAGATAAAGCTCTAAAATAATTTTTCCCCATATACACCAAGATTAATTATTGAATACTCAAGATAAGGTGGTCAATGAGTGCACTCTTCCTGTAATGCATCCCATGCAATACTAGGGAGAAAACAATAGGGAATAGGAAAAACATGTTCCTTGCCCTCAAGGCGATAGTGATGTAGTGGAACAGACAAACAATAGAATTTACATGTGGGATGGTTATTTTGAAATGCTAGGCACAGTGGCAGGTATGCACTCTTACCTCTAAGTTGTGATGGAAGATTTTTGATGGACAGTACCTCTTGCACAACATACTGATTCACCCCTCCACTTTTCAACAATTCCTCTGGGGCTAAGGGCAGATGGAACTCATAAAGTTGGGGAGACATCCTTCTCCAACTGGTTCACAGGGCTGGAAACCAAACAGCAAATAGGTCAGGATCTGCATCTAAGGACTGTCTTTTCTTATGGTTCTATTAGCCCCAACTCCCTCCAATACATAATGCTTTTTAGTCTTACATCGTGCTGATGACATCTTAGGGGATGTGAAATCAACCCTAGACGAATCTAATTTTAGTCATGATTCTATCAGTTGGTTATGTCACTTAACCCTCCGGGCCACACCTGTACAACGGGACTGCTAATCTCTGATCACAGTTGCTCATTTTCAAAGGAGTCAAGGGACATGAAAGTTTAAATAAAGTGGCATATCAATGCGTTATGTTTGCATTATTTCCGTTTTTATGGGCAAAGCTTTTTAAAATAGAACGTTTCGCCTGAGGCCCGAACAGTGGCCTGGCATGGGCTAGTGGGTTTCCTGGCTCCAGAATGGGAGAGCATTAACATTACCTGTTTATGTGCCAGGTTCTGTTAGGCTATTTGAATAGAGCATATCTGATCTAATTTTCCAAATCCCAATCTCCTGGAGTGATAATACAGCCCAATTTACAGATGAGGAAATTGAGGTTACAAAAGCTTACGCGATCTGCCCAAATTCTGCTGCGGATATGTCAGACTGTTTCTACCACATCGTACCCCAAAGATATACCCACTAGATTTCCCTGCCTCTCGTACGCTGCCTAGTATTACCCTGTACCCGATTTTCCCAGTTTTTTATTCCCTGCTATCCATTAACACCACACTGTACCGGAGAACCTCACCTGCCGTTCCTCAGACTTCGGTTGTGGGGCTGAAATGAAGGGAAAAACAGGGCGGGCACAAACAGGGCGTGCACAATACGCACCAATCAGAGAGGCAGCGCTCAAGAGGGCCGAGAAACCTACCAATCGCGAGCAGGAGGAGGCAAAAACCTGCCTCTGAGCCAGGCGCGGCGCCGCGCGGGCAAAGCCAAAATCGTGGACTTCAAATCTCAACGGTCGCAAGGTGACCAATCGCGACGCTCTCTGAAGAGACCGGCCAATCACAGCGCAGGAGCCGAAAAGCCCGGCCGCATCGCCTAGGGAGGGGCGGGACCTAGATTTAGGCTCCGACTCCCCGGGCTCCTGGTCTTGCGGGTGATCACTCCCCTTCAGGGTCTTCCTTTGTCCCGCTCGGTGGGGAGGAGACCCCGGCAGTTCCTGCCCAAGATGCCACTTTTCTAGCTGGGCAGTGGTAGTGTCCCTAGGGTGGTGACCTACTCAGTCAGCCCCAGGGCAGGATTTAGGTTTAGGCTTTAATCCAGGTTTCGCCATTTCCTCTGGTATGTGACATCTAGCAGGTCACTTCACTCTCTGAGTCTCGGATTCCCTCCCTTGTAAAATAGGGGTAATAGAAACAGCGACAGCTCAAAATTGCTGTGAAGCACAGAGAAAGGAAGCTCTGGGTTCCACGGTCTGGATATTCAGCTCCTTCATAGTAGAGGGACAGCCAAGGAAACGAAAGAATGAATTTTCTTGAAGCTCAGTTTTGGGACGCCCTAGGCGATGATGAAGCGAGCCCCTCAGCTCTTCCGGCGCTTCAAGATTCCGGCCCGCAGACCGGAAGCGCCTCGGCGGGGCGGGGTGCGTGAACGCCGGAGGGTGTGTGTCAAGGCCTCTGCCCCGGAACCCGGAAGGCGGGGCTTGTGGTTGGGGAAGGTGTAGCATAGGCGGGCCCTGCGCCCAGAGCTACTTGGGTAAGGACCAAGATGGCTGCGTCAGGTTAAGAGCCGTGTGAGGCCGCTACCTGACGTTTCCTGTCATCTCTTTGGAGGCCACGTCTGGCCCTCACTCTGTGCTATTGAGGTGTCCTGTTGTAGGGGAGAGACTAGAACAATGGCAGGGAGCCTCGCTGGGGGCGCAGGCAGGCGCCTTTGGGGCTGGGTGCCCCCGGCCTGCAGAAGCTTCTCTCTGGGTAAGTGGCGGACGTAGAAAGACGCCCCGGGGGAACTGCTTCTCAGATTCAGTCCCTTTCTTCTCCATCTCTAGGTGTTCCAGGATTGTTACACGTAAGACTCACCCTCCCGCCCCCCAAAGTAGTTGATCGTTGGAACGAGAAGAGGGCCATGTTCGGGGTGTATGATAACGTCGGGATCTTGGGTAAGACTCAACTTCATGGTCCATAGTTTAAGAATGGCAGTTACGCCTTGACAGCTCTTTTTTTCCACCTGTGTAGGAATGGTACTGTGCTCAATAGTAAGAGCACCTATGTGGCTTGTTTATGTTGTGTTGAGCACTGATCTGAGTGCTGTACATGTATTAACTCGTTTAATCATGATAACCTCTTCACTTTACAGGTGCTGAAACTGAAGCACAGGGAGGTTAAGTAATTTTTCCAAAGCTAATAAATGGCAATGGCGGAATTTGCGTCTCTTGATACTGTAATGTGGCTTGTCTATAGGTACTGTTCAGAAAGGTGCAACTGTGTCCTGAAGGCTTAGCTGGTCGAGGCTGGGTTGTCTGGGCTAATATGTGCTCTCATGTTACACAGGGAATTTTGAAAAGCACCCCAAAGAACTAATCAAGGGCCCCAGATGGCTTCGAGGCTGGAAGGGGAATGAATTGCAGCGTTGTATCCGAAAGAAGAAAATGGTTGGAAATCGGATGTTCATTGATGACCTGCACAACCTTAACAAACGCATCAGCTATCTCTACAAACACTTTAACCGACATGGAAAGTACCGGTAGAAGAGAAAGCTAGGAATTGTGGAAGAGGCATATCTATCACCCAGGAGAAAGGAAACAGTACTTTTCCTTATGAGTAAAGGGATTTGTGTGCTCTCCATAATAAAATGGGGCTTCTTTGGAATCTGTTATCCATATACTTTATTTTCCTTTAGATGCTACTTTTACTCATTCATGTAGACTATGAAGTCTGACTCATCCCTAAGTCTTACTGTCTTAGGTTTGGACTTCATCGATTGTCCTTTGCAGTCTAGCCATACTTATGGCCTTTAAAAAAGTAAAATTATTGTTGGCACTTCTTGTCCTTTGGGTTTCATGTATTGAAAGTGGTAATTTTTAAGTGCTCCATAATGCTAAATGTTAAATGTATTTTAAAAAACCCTCCCACGTTGGAATGAAACATAACAGAAAAATGGAATTCTGTACTATTCTCATCAAAAATACTGGGTACCTTTTCTGCGCTGAGAACTGTAGGGGGAAAAAAAGTGTCGTATATTCTTCCCCGACCAACATGCTTTTCTAGTTAGGGATATAAAGTCATAGTCTCACATGTACACTTTAATATGAGGCATTAATGGTTTGCATCAGTAGTTCCTAAGCATGACTGATCATCAGAATCATGGTGGTTTAACAATTTCAAAAGCCTGGTTCCTGTCCCCAAAGATCTGTGATCTGTAGAGCTGAGCTGAGTCTTATGCGTCTATATGTGTGTGTTTCAATAATTATAAAATATCCATACATACAATGCAAATTTAAAAATTACAAAAGGGTAATCAGATGAAAAGTTTTCTCACAGCCTTTTTTTGTGTGTGTTCTTTCACCAAGGCAAACACTCTTACAAGATTCTTTTTTACTCCTTTGGGACATACACTATGCATGTACAGGTTTATATTAAAGACTATATGTCTATCTCCTTAAAAAAATTGGATTCCATATACACTGTTCTGTACCTTGCATTTTCACTTAATATAACTTGGATATTATTTTATATCCTCACATGTGCCATAATGATTTAACCAATTCTATTTTGATAGACATTTAGATTGTTTCTAGGCTTTTGCTTTTTCAAAGTATGACGTCTCTAATTTTAGGTAATTACAATTTTAAAAGCCCTCAGGTAATTTTAACTAGCCATGTTAGGACACCATTGATGTGGACAATAAGTGACCTAGGTAAAAATTGTATTTGGCCTAATTCGGAGAGGCTTCATAGATGATGCTAGATTTCAGTAAGGAGAGAAAAAAGGGGTAGAACATTTTAAGGGGGGAAGAGAAGAGTGATCAGTGGTGCATAGTGAAAGAACACAGTATGTGCTAGAAGTTGGCGAGGTAGGTCTAGCTATAATGAAAACATGGTATGCCACTGTCTGTTTTTCTTTTAATAGTTTACTTGCCTGTGAATCACATTAAATAAGCTTGGCATTACTCAACTGAGAGGAGAAAAATGTTGCTACAGTTTCTAGAATCATGTACTGACTAGGATTAGATTTAGTATGCCTCCAGTGCCTGGAATAATGAGGCTTTCAAATATTTGCAGAATGAAATAAGGAAAAGTATTTGATGTGTTGCTTATAAAGAAATCTTTTATGTGGGTTAAAAGTGCTATTTGTGTTTCTTGGGAGGGTTATTAGGTTGATATGGGTAAGTCTCTGGTATAGACTATTGATCAATGACATGGCCTTTGGAGTGACAGGTCTGGGTTTAAACTCAAGTTTTACCACTCTATTCACGTGGCCCTACGCAAAGTAGCTAAGCCTTAGATTTTTTTTTTTAGCCTGTCAAGTAGGAATAATACAATACTTTCCTCATAAGGTAATTGGAGGAATAAATGAAATTATGCATGTAAAATATTTTGTAGAGTTTGGCAAGTGTAAATGGTAATGACACTCCTGGAATGTGTGTAGTTGTCAAGGATTAGAAAAACCTGAAGAAATGAATGGAAATGTTTTAAAAATTATTTTAACTTTTTATTTATAAAAGTAGTATTGCAAACTAAAGAAAATGAGTTACTTAACATATACAAGTTGGATTTGAAGGTAGAGGAATTAGGATGATTAGGCCTCTTATCTGATCCAGATCCTTTCAAGTAGATACTTGTTTCAATTACTTATTGTTATATAACTTCACCCTGAAAGTTAGTGACTGAAAACAAAATTTATTAATTCATATTCTCTGGGTTACCTGGTCTCAACAAGCATATTCTCCATTTAGTGTGGGCTGGGGTCAGTCATGTTGCATTCATTCAGATGGAAGATTGGCTGGAGCTAGAATGTCCAAGATGTGTTTGTTGACATGTTTGGTTCCAGTTGGGGTGGCTAAGATTTTTTTTTTAACATGGTCTCATTATTTTGTAGTTTAACCCAAACTCCTTTACGTGGAGGCTTGATCCCAAAGTTAAAAATGGAAGTTGTAACGCTTGATAGACATAGGTAAGAAATCACATGGTGTCACTTGTGCAACATTGTATTGGTCAAAGAAAGTCACAGGCCAGCCCAGATTCAAGGCTATGAGGAAATGCGCTCCATTTTTGGATCGGAAGCAGCATGCAATTGTAGGGATGTGATGAAGTATCAACAGCCATATTTCAGTCTAACCTCAGTAACATTTCATGTCTTTGTTAGGACTTTATCGATTAATAAGTACTTGTTAAAGTAAGTGGTAAGTGGGTTTTGGAGAAATGGATTAATGGGTATATGTGAATGTATATTATGATTCTGGGTCTTACGGAAATGTATATATGAGCGTGTCAGATCTCATGTGGGAGTGACTTGTCAAATGGATGGCTGGAGAGGAGGATATAAGAATGGAGAGATCGGTATGAAGTATGAGTGGCTCTGGGATACTTTACATGATTTGGTGAACTGGAGAGAAAAGCAAGTATTTGAGACTGCTAAGTGCAAGGTGTTCTGAAGAACATATGTGCACGTTTTAGTGGAATATGTGATTATTGGTGAAGAAATTGATAGTTCAACGGGCATTTATAGAATGCTTCCTGCTGTGTCCTTTGATTGCAAGGACAAAACACTTGTTTTAGGTGTGAAACACTATGTAATATTTTCATTCAGTAAACACTGAACCATTATGTGCAAACTTATTTGGAGGGACATCAATCACTAAGTCAGGATTGATTCCTAACCCTCAGTAGCTTTCATTCCACTTAAGAGAGATGTATGTAAACAATATGAATTTGAATATGATAATTGCATAGGAAAATTAGTTCTATGAGTTCTATTTTTGCCAGGGGTGGTCAGAAAAGGTATTTGTTGAAAAGATGACATTTGACCTAAGGCTTGGAAAATTTCAGCAGATGGAAATGGGAAATCCATTTCCCACTCATAATGTTAAGTATGAACAATAACATCTATGGGCAGGAGTTTTGAAGAACAGGAAATAATTCAGGTGGGTAAGGGAAGTCGGGGGACCTTGTCATGGGGACATAGACACATGAGCAAAGGTGGGAACTACTGACAGGTCCACAGGACTAAGTTAATGATCATTAACTCTTGGGTAGTCTTTCTCTAATAATAGGAAATAAGTTTGGATAGGAAAATAATGCCAAATAACCAGGAGTCCAGCCAGGATGAAGAGTTTAGATTTTTTAACCCTGTAGACCAGAGCTATTCAATCCTAGCTACATTTTAGAAAACTCAGAGCCTTAAAAACAAAACAAAAAAAACTAAGACCCATGCCAGACCAAGAAACTCAATCTGAGATGGGGTCCCAGGCATATTTTTAAAAGCTCCCCAATAGATTCTAAATTAGGGTTGGATACCACTCTTTTGGAAAATGGAAGAAGGCAAGGGAATACTTTTTAAGTTTCCTTTACTTTGATTTGGCTGAGCCTGTGAACTCATATTTTTGCTTTTTGATTTTGCTTTGTTTTGTGTGTCTCTGTGTCTGTCTTTCCCATTAGCTAAGCCTTATCCTCACTGAGGGCAGGGGCTGTCTTTCACATATTTGATTACTACAGTAGCCTAATATGTGGTATGTTAGATATCTTTGTATGTTGGCCCTTGATAAATATCTGTAGAAGTCATTCATTTAACAGCCATTTATTGAAGGCCACCAATAGGCCTTAGGGATACTAAAAAAAAATCTAAAAACAAAAAACCCTAACTCCTTTATTTAAAAAATTCCACCTAGTGTAGGAGGTAGACAAAGAAGCATAATTGTAAAATCCACTATATCATGGCATTTAAAGCTTGTTAATACCTACATGCATAGGTATAAAGAGTAGGGACGCTTATCTCATCCTGGGAGAGCAGAAGTGGGGTCAGGAAAGGCTTCCTGAAGGAGGCCCATTACTGAGTTGTCTTAAAGGAGGCTCGCAGGCTTTATAAGCAGATGGAACAGAAACAGGTCCAGAGGCTAGAAACAGCATGATGTGTATGGGAAATCTATGAATGGTATTGGTGGAGCTAATGTGCGGGGCAAAAGATAAGGCAGGAGATGGAGGCAAGAGTCAGATCATGAAGAAGACTGGAGAACTGCTAAGACTTAGCCTTTAATGAAATGGTGCAGTCATTTTGGAAAACTGGTGATTCCTCAAAAAGTTAAACATAGAATTACCTTATGACCCAGCAATTCTACTACTGGGTATATACTCAAGAGAATTGAAAACATGTCCACACAAAAACTCACACATGAATGTTCATAGCAGCATTATTCATAAACATCAAAAAGAAGAAACAACCCAAATGTTTATTACTGATAAATGGATCAACAAAATGTACATCCCATACAATGGAATATTATTAAGATATTAATAAAAAAGAATGAGGTACTGATACATACTACAATGTGGATACCTTGAAAACACTAGTAAATAAAAGAAGCCAGACATAAAAGGCTCCATGCTGTATATGATTCCATTTATATGAAATGTCCAGAATAGGCAAATCTAAAGAGACAGGAAGTGGATTCGTTGTTGCCACAGGCTGGGGTAAGGGGTGAGAAATGGGAGATGACTGCTATCAGGTACAGGGTTTCGTTTTGAGGTGATGAAATTGTTCTGGAATTAATGGAGACGGTTGCACAACTTTGTAAATATACTAAAAACCATCTAATTGTATACTAAATGAGCGAATTATATGGTATATGAATTATATCTCAATTTAAAAATGGGGTGGGAGACAATTTGTTTCTACATTAAGCTTTATTTTTTTTAAGCTTTATTTTTTTTTAAATCAAGGTAACGTGTGCATATAGTTAATCAAAAAGAAGGGAAAGTTGTATGACAAAAACAGCAGTCCCCTGCTTCACCCCAGTCTACCCTCCAAACTACCTTCCCACAATGAAAGACTTTCACTTCTTTCAACTACAGTTGACCCTTGAACAACTCGGGTTAGGGGCACTGACTCACGTGCAGTCAAAAATCCAAGTATAACTTTTGACTCCCCTAAAACTTAGAACTAATAGCCTACTGTTGACCAGAAGCCTTACCAATAACATTAACAGTCAACACACGTTTTGCAAGTTATATGTATTATATACTGTATTTTTACAATAAAGTAAGCTAGAAAAAAGAAAATGTTATTAAGAAAATCATAAGGAAGAGAAAAATACATTTACACTACTGTATGTATTTATTGAAAAAGAAAAGCAGCCACTATGGAAGGCAGTGTGGAGGTTCCTCAAAAAATTACGAATAAAATTACCATATGACCCAGCAATCCCTCTCCTAGGTATCTACCAAAAAAATCTGAAAACATTTATACATAAAGACAAGTGTGCTCCAGTGTTCATTGCAGCTTTATTTACGGTGGCCAAGATATGGAAACAACTAAAATGTCCTTTGATAGATGAATGGATAAAGAAGTTGTGGTATATATACACAATGGAATACTATTCAGTGGTAAGAAAAGATTAAATAGGACCATTTGTGACAACATGGATGGATCTTCAGATTATAATGCTAAGCGAAATAAGTCAGAAAAAGCAGAGAACCATATGATTTCACTGATACGTGGTATATAAACCAAAAACAACAAAAGAATAAGACGAACAAACTCAGACAATAGTTTAGTGGTTACCAGAGGGTAATGGGGGAGGGTAGTGGTAGATGAGGGTAAAGGGGATCAAATATATGGTGCTGGAAGGAGAACTGACTTTGGGTGGTGAACACACAATGTGATTTATAGATGTAATACAGAATTGTACACCTGTAATCTATGTAACTTTACTAACAATTGCCACCCCAATAAACTTGAATTAAAACATAAACAAGGAAAAAAAACATATAAGTGGACCTGTGAAGTTCAAACCCATGTTTTTCAAGGGTTAACTGAATTCTGGTATTTATCATCATAATTTGAAATAATACGCTCTGTTGTTCTTCATGATTTATCAGCTTTAGATACCAGCTTCCTGTTATGAAAGATGAGGGGTTATCTCTCCATGATTATCTTAGTTGACATAGAAAAGGGAACTAAAAAATTCAATTATTTATGATTAAAAAATCACAAAAAGTAGGAACAGAAGGAAATTTCTTTAATTTGGTAACTACCGTGTTTCCCCAAAAATAAGACCTAGCCGGACCATCAGCTTTAATGCGTCTTTTGGAGCAAAAATTAACATAAGACCCAGTCTTATTTTACTATATAAGACCGAGTCTTATATGATATAATAATATAAAATACACGGTCTTATTTTACTACTTATATTAATTTTTATATTAATTTTTGCTCCAAAAGATGCTTTAGAGCTGATGGTCCGGCTAGGTCTTATTTTCGGGGAAAAGGTATATACTAGAGATCAACAAATATTTATGGACACGTACTCCCTTTAAGGTCAGCAATGAGACTAGGTTGAAGGTCCTAGTCAATGTTATAAAAAATTAGTGGTTAAAAAAAAAATTAGTGGTTGCTAAGGGTTAGGGATGGGAGTTGGTGTGGCCATAAATAGCATAAGGGAGATTGTGGTAATGGTAACACACATAGAACACACACACACACACACACACACACACACACACAAATGCATTTAAAACTGGCAAAATCTGAATAAGCTCTGGATTGTACCAATGTCAATTTCCTGGTTTTAATATTGCATTGCGTTGCATATGTTTCTACTGGGGAAAACTGGGTGAAGGGCTGGCTATAGGCGAACCTCTCTGTACTTTTATTTTGCCATCTTATGTGAATCTGTAATTATTTTTTTTAAAGTTTAAAAATATCTCAATTTATAAATTTAATTTTAAATTTTTTCAGGGGAGAGTTGGTGGGGATTCTTAGGTGTTCACAGACAGAAATAATTCCTCCCACTCTCCCATTTGTTTTCAATTTCTACAAATTGTCATTTTGATGTGGTTTTTAGGAGGAGAATGGGATAAACACAGGGCCAACACATTATGTTTCTAAGAGGAATTGTTTAATGGTTTTAAACAGGGTTGTGACATTTAATTTTGCTTTGTTTTGTGTGATAGATCACCCTAGTGGTTTCTTAGAGAATATATGAGGGAAGGCAAGGCTAGAAGCAGAAAGAAATATTTCATTGATTCTAAGATAGTTTTTTTTTTCCATTTTAACATTTAAAAAGGATGTTTCACTGTAACTATTAACCAGACAGCAGTCAGACTGTATTTGTCATACCTACTCATAAGAATCAAAACTTGCCGAATGGGTGCCTGAAGCTTGGAAGAAAATTGCAAAGACAGGAACACTCTTAATAAATGGTGTATCACTAAAGCCATTGATAGCATGCACAGAGGGCTACATTGTGTGGAAAATCATGAACATCCAAAACTGAGTCAAAAAATGAATCATAAGAGCCAAATTCTGAATGGGAAGTTTTAGGAATACAGTAACCACGTTATTCTTTTATATTTGGTGGTTGTATGTGTGCACGAAAGTGAAATATAAAAATATATCTATATAAATGTACACTTTCAATAAATATAAAAATTCTAAGTGATAAGAAAGCACTGTTTCAGTGTATTTTGCTACCTTTTTGCTTAGCGGGAACTAAAATAATGGTGAGTTGGGTTTTTTAAAAAATTTTTTTTTAATTGGGGAATATTGGGGGACAGTGTGTTTCTCCAGGGCCCATCAGCTCCAAGTAGTAGTCCTTCAATCTAGTTGTGGAGGGTGCAGCTCAGCTCCAAGTCCAGTTGCCGCCCTTTTCAGTCTTTAGTTGCAGGGGGCATAGCCCACCATCCCATGCGGGAATTGAACTGGTAGCCTTGTTGAGAGTTTATGCTCTAACCAACTGAGCCATCAGGCCGCCCCAGTAATGGTGAGTTTTACAAGGGATGGCGTCCAGACAAAGGATAATACGTAGTCTAAAGTAGGACAGTGAGACAAGGGGAGAGAATTCTTGAAATACTAAGAAGGAAAAATCCACTCAATTCGGTGAATTATTAGAGGAGGGGTAAAGATGAACGGCAAAGAAGTCTAGGATGGATTCAAGGTTTCAGATTTGGGCAACTGAGTTGATGTAGTAAACTACCTGGGAGAGATAGGAGGAGCAGATTTGGCGGGAAGTTCAATTTTGGATAACATTGAGTGAGGAGCTTGTTGGCAATGTTGAAGGAAAGGAATGAACGAAGACATCTTATCTGCTTTGGTGGGACAGAATCCTGCGCCCTGTACTTGACCCGAGAGCCTGCGGATCTGTCTTGATGGATTCTGCTTCCTCGGAGCTGTTTGTCACAGGCGGGGTGGTGGCGTGGAGCGCCGATCTGGTCTGGGGGCCAGGGCTATGCCTAGACTGCCAAACCCCCGCCTCTCCTAGGACTTCAGAGTCTGGGCCACAGCGAGCCCGGACCCGCCCGTGGCTGTCGGCCGAAGGGGCGCGATTGGCTGGAGCTGCGGGAGCTGGACCGTGGGCGGGCCCGGTCTTCAGAAACTGCTCAGCGTTTGGCTAGGAGGCACCAAAAGAGGCCTAACTCAAACTGTTAAGAGTCGCCCCTCCAGCTTGCTGAGGAGTATTTTCACCTTGCCCTGACACTTAGTTAGACCATAAGCAAACTATAGTTACGTTGATGAGTAAATGATCCTCAGAACTACACTATTCCAGAGTCGGGATGAGAGGAGAGCTGTGATTGGCCAATTTGCTTGGGCTTCGCCTGAGGACTGGCGCCTGTTCCGGGCATGGATTGGGCCGTAGGGTTGTCAACCTTATCGGGTGGGCGTGGCCAGCACTAATAAAGACTGGTACTCGCGCGGCAGCTGCAGTAAGTTCTACCGCCGCTCGATCTGTGGTTGGTCAACTAGAGGCGGGACTGGGCAGTTCCGTCGACTTCAGCCGCAGCGTTTCCCTCTCGGGTGTCTTCCCGCAGCCTCTGGAGAGAAGACGGACCCTCCCTCTGTCAGAGAAATGTGAGTTGACTCTAGTGTGGGGGGCTCGACACCTCCTTGCCAACTCTCATCCCCAGTGCTGGACTCTGCGGGACGGAAAATGGCGCATTGCAGCAGCTGCGGCGACGCGGGGAACCACCACTGCGCGCCGCCCCCAGACCTGGCCACCCTGGGGAGGAGGGAAACACCCCGCTCCTGCACCAGCCACAGCCAGCACCCCACGGGCGGGGCTGGGGCGCGGTGGTCCCACATTCATTGCACCTTCTCCTCTCGCCTGCGGTTCGCCTCATTCAGGTCTCGGTGTAGTGGAGCCCAGGAGAGGGAGAAGGTGGGGCATGGAGACAACGGGTAGGGGTCGCTTGTCGTCTGATTGAATCTGTACTTAGGGCTTCTGGAAAGACAGTCATGGGTGCACCTGCCAGTAACTTGAGTTGCCCTGCAATCTCTGCATTTGTGTATGTCCGCCACTCCAGCTGTGAAATGTTACCCCACCACCACCACCTTGGCGGTGAGCAAAACTCCAGAAACTTATGTGCCAGTTCTCTGGCGCCAGGTGAGCAGCTCAGAAAGATTCAGGAGGCAATGCCATGTAATTCCAAGAGGCCATTCATCTCGAGGCCACCCTTATCGGAGGTGTTTTCCTTTCACTGAGCCTTAGCCAGGTATTTGGAGGAGAAATAGAGCTGAGGATCCCCATCTTCCCCCAACACATTCAATTTAGTCTCTGACCATCTTCAATCAACATCACCTCCATCCCAAGATCCTGAGCGAGAACTATGGCTAAACAAATGAAGTACCTCCCTGTCACGACCACAATATGTTTAACAAATATTTTTATTTCTTATTATTGCCTGGAGTCCTGGTTTGGTCCTAGATATATGTGTGTTGCTTCTCCAGTGACAAAAAGGGAAAAGATTTACTTATGTTACATAAAGGTTATAACTATCCTGGATATTTTACTGCTGAGTGTTCCCAATTCTCAACCAATAGTATGTGGAATGGTTCATTCAAATGCTTTATAACCCTTTAACTTTTTCACTATTTGATTTCTGCAGCTTTAGCTATGATGCTCTATGCATTTTGGCCAAGTCCTAGGATTCCATTTGTTTTCATTTTGGGAAGGAGGATCCTTCTCAGCTGACTGGTTCCCAGTAGCACCAATGTGGGGTGAAGGGAAGGAGCTGAAGAAAGTGTGGTGCCTAGCAGGGCATCATACAGTCTCTGACCTTAATCTTGTCATTGGTGCCACCATCCTGGACTGCTTCCAAGACCAAACAGTGGCTTCTACCTACTCACTGAATTTTCCATCCTTAGTCAGAGAACTAGACTGCTTAGCTCAGTAGTAGCACAAGAGTCTGGTGGTTTCCATGGCTTTGTATCTTCCCTCTGTTTGCCTCCTTGGTGCCTTAGAGGGAAATGAGCAAGTGATTCTTTAAATGGGG
This sequence comes from Rhinolophus ferrumequinum, assembly GCF_004115265.2. Lineage (NCBI taxonomy): Eukaryota > Metazoa > Chordata > Mammalia > Chiroptera > Rhinolophidae > Rhinolophus > Rhinolophus ferrumequinum. Next base: position 23,743,616 of record NC_046293.1, on the reverse strand, counting down.
ATGAGTAGGGTGTAGTCTGCTAGTATAGCCTCTCTGAGGTGTTATTCTCTATCTTTTTAGACTGAAAGAAATTCACTTAGGGAGGAAGAACTTCTGGGTATTAGTTCTATTTTGAGTAGTCAAAGCATTTCCCTTGTGGTGACTTTGATGGTTTAATTCCTAGATCATTTACCTTGGACTGCTCCTGTGAGGTATGTTTTGTGAGGTTCTGCTTCTGTTTGAGGAGTTCATATTGTAATTTCTGTTCTCTGTTAAATTTGAGAGATCTCCCTCCTGCTGATGGATTCTTCCTTGGAAGAGAAATCTCATGCCTTAGGTTAGACTTTTGGAAATTCTTTAGGAGGTGAATTTAGCCTCCATGTGTTTGGACATGGAAAGGAGTTTATCTTGAACACCCCACACTACATTAATCCCTTCTAAAGCTAAGGGAAAGAGGACAATCACTGTGTGTAGTAGTGTAAACCAAGGTTTCTCTTTGGGACGTAAGGAACTAAGGTAGTCTCTCGAGACTTGATGCCAAATCTAGAAAAGGAAGGGACAGAATGTCCATGATGCATGTACAGAGAGGCCCATTTCCCTTAGCTTTGCCTTCTGTTTATGCTCTTGGAACAGTTTCATAATTAACACAATTGCTTTAGGCCCCAATTATATCTAAGTGAAACCCTCATCTTCTCTGCCAAAACAAAGCAAGCAAACAGTCCTGACTCACTCCACCTACACAGGCTATTCCTTTGGTGATTCTCCAAGTTTTCCTTACAGCAGCCCTGTTAGACTAATCATTGCATGAAACATAACCAATAACTGGATCCCCTTAGCAGAGTTTGTCAGCTTGCCCTTTCTTTTCTGATTTAGGCTTTTCAAAAAAGAGCTGTTTGGTCGATAGTCTTGTCCTGAGGGTTTAGTCTTTTTTACACATTTCTTCTAACCTGAATTGGAGTTTTCCAGTTTGACTTCATGTGAAAGGTTTCTGATAGGGAAACACAATTTAGGCCAAGCCTGGCATATTTGTCCCTATAATCATTGTGCCGGGGGATGTTTGAATTTGGGTCCGAGGGAGGCCCAAGCAAGATCTCTTGATGCCACTCTGGATGTCCCTGAGCTTCCTCTAAATGTTGTAACAAGATCTTTAATCTTTTACTGCTTGTCCCTGTGCTGCATCTCCCCACCTGGTATTGCCAAGGAGTTAGAACCCCTTCTAATTGCATATAGTAACACAATTGCCATGAATTTGGTGGTGTGGGGTGAGAATACACTTGATTCCTTTCTTGTCTTGGGTACTTTGTGTACTCTGTCTACTTCTCTCTGCAGGTCTGCTCCAGCTCAGCCACCTACCGAAGGGGCAGAAGGGGCTGCCCCAGGTGGGGGTCCCCCTGGCCCTCCTCCTAATACGAGTAGTAACAGACGACTACAGCAAACCCAGGCACAAGTTGAGGAGGTAGGTGGAGAATTTTTCTCTGAGAGTTTCCAAATCATAGACGTTTAGAAACTTCTTTGTTACAGAGGTGTAGCTAAAGGCTCTGGGAGGCAAAGCGTCCCTTAGAGTTACACAGAGCAGACTTGTGATCCCCTGGTCGTTGTTCTTTCCTCTGTCTCTAGTGGGGAGCTTAGCAGCTTTGTTTCTGAACCCCCCTCAGGTGGTGGACATCATGCGTGTGAATGTGGACAAGGTCCTGAAGAGGGACGAGATACTGTCAGAGCTGGATGACCGAGCTGACGCCTTGCAGATGGGAGCGTCACAATTTGAGAGCAGTGCTGCCAAGCTAAAGAGGAAGTATTGGTGGAAAAACTGCAAGGTGAATTTTCTTATCCTCTCTCCCTTTTTTTTCCTGGGCCACAACTCATAGAAGGCAAGAAAACTCTCATTCCTTCCACCGTCCCTTTAGTGGTGCAAGATCTCTGCCATGCAGAACTCTTTCTTAGGAGGAAATCTTGAAAGCCTCTTTGAGCTGCGTTACCCTGAATTGGCCACCAGGGTAGGCTATAACATTCAGAACCACTGACTGAAAGCCAGTGATAACCCTGATGCTTTGAAAATGGCTAGTCAAGCTGCTTTTCCTCAAAAGACCGCTGGAAATATTCTCACCTGGCCCTTCCTCAGATACATCCAACATTGACACAGTGGCTGGGCTAGATATACATCTAAATACCTGCAGCTTTTAAGAATGAGCTGAACACTTCACAATGAGAAATGAACCAGTTGACTAACGATCCAAAGTCTGCCCCTCCCTTGGAGTTCCATTCAAGGCCTTCAGGCAACAGGAACTAAGGGAAAAGGGTCTGATGTTCCTGAGACACTTCAGCTGTGGTCCAGGGGTGTGTTGTCTGTTGAGGAGCATGAGGGCTGGACCCTCCCCAAGAGGCCTGCAGGTGTCCTGGGTGATGTTTGGCTTCTTGCACCGTCCTAAGTTCTCTTCCCACATCTCCAGTCCTGACTCCTTTCCTCTTTCCCCAAGTCCAAGGGCCCATTTTTTGTCAATGTTTCCATAGATGATGATCATGCTGGGAGCGATCTGTGCCATCATCGTGGTAGTTATTGTAAGTAAGTATCGCTGAGGTTGCTGGTGGGGGGAAGAGGTGGGAAGGTTCTGGAGTCTTCTCCCAGCCCTGTCTACCTGCCTGCCTGTCTGGGGAGTGGGGCTTCTCTGACGGAGGTATGGAGATCGCTGTTGTGGGATCATCACCTGGTTCGGGAGGGAGAAAAGGCAAAGACAAGGGACTTCCTTGATTGGCAAGGCTTCCTCTGTAAGATATTGTGGGAAGATGGTCCCTTCTCTTCTAAGGGCTCGCTGTTTGTCACTGGCTTGGGCAGAGGGAGGCTTGGGGATGGGATACCTACAACTGAAGGACCTGAATGTCTAGTAACTTGATGTAATTTGTCCTCTTGTTTTCTCCTGTCTCTCTCTCTTTTCCCTCTGGGACTTCCTGGTTCCTGTGTCCAGTCTACTTTTTTACTTGAGAAATTGCCACCCCTTTCCTCTTCTCCGTTGCCACCCAAACTCCTGTTCCTCTCCCTCCTGTTCTCTCAACACACTTCCCCGTCTACCTTCCTCCATCCCAGCCCAGGCTTCTCCATTGTCCATTTCTCCTTTTCTGTTGCTTTGATTTGCACTATGGCCCTCAACACTAGAAATGCTGCTCCTGTCACAGTCTTGAAGTAACTACCTAAAGAGCAACAGCTGGCACCCCTCCCTACCCCCTTCTTATGTACTCTCAAATTCCTCCAAAGCCAAAAAGAGTTGGAGGCCAAAGGAAGGGGATGGGGCGTAGCTGGGGTAACATGCCCAGGAAAGTACCAGGACTGGGGGAGGAGAAGGGTATCAGTGCCCATGACATCACCAGGGAAAACCAGGCCACTGGCAGGAGGAAACCGTGAACACCTGGGAAAATGGTGGCTCACTCAGGGCTCCCCTGGTCACGTGGAGCGCTTCTCTTGTGCCAGGCCTGAAGAGGATCCTGGGTGGCCCGAAGTCTGACTTGGTCCTGGTACAATACCCTTTCAGGAAGTAAAAACTGTTTTTTGCAGTTATTTCTAATCTGTTAGTCTAAGATTTTCTACGTCTTCAAGGATCTTACAGCCTATTAATTTGTCCTCCAGAGATCTGGAGAGCACATATTAATTGTGAAAATACCAGCACTCTCACGCCCATCCTAGAAGCAGTCCTACAAGCTTTTAACTGCAAGGGGCTTTCTGTGGCCCACATTGTCTGCAGCATTCGGTACTGCCCATGAGGGCACCAAATAACTTTGCATGGCCCAAGTGTGGGACTCTCAGGCAGTTTTAGTTGTTGGCCTGAAGAGAGAATGCCGGTTGGTTATAGAGAAACAGGGAGTCACGGGCCTAATTTGAAAATAACAAGCTCAGCGGAAGATACGCTGGCACTCTCACTAAAGAGGGCCCCGTTCCTCCCTTCCTGTTGATCAAGGGGTGTGAGGGTCCTCGGACTTTCAAGGATTCCTTCCTCCACACCACCCCTGTGTACTTGCCAAAGACAGGGATGAGGCAAGAGGTTCTTCTGAGGCCTGCATGCTTCTGAGTAGTAAGAAAAGGGCAGTGTACCCACCAACTCAGCCTTGGGGTGGGAGGCAGGACAGGCTGTAGACAGGTGTGCTTGTGTATTGCTGTGCTGTCATGGGGCCCTCTGGTTTTGAGCCACGTCTCTGTTCTTCCTGCAGTACACTCCCCTTCTGAATTACGTATACCCCTCTGAGTTCCACTTTGCTTCCTTTCCTTTTCTCCTCTTTGCATGGTTTGTGGGTATAGACAGTGGAATTTGAGGATGGGAACTACTCAGCCTGTCTTGGGAGCCACTGCTAGGCTTCAGGGTAGGACATTGAGTGGGATAGGCCCAGGGGTGAGGGGAGGCAGGCAGGCTGGGAACAGAAGGGGGAACACCCATGACCCTTTATTCCCTTTGTCCTCCGGTCCACAAGTAGGAAGAGGCTGAGGCCACCAGGCTTGGCTGGGTCTAGATGCTCACTTTCCATGCAGCAGCACTTCATTACGCAAAATCATCCTTCCTCTCCCGTTGCCCCTGTTTCCCACATCCCCTTCGTCCCGCCCCAGGGTGGGACTGAAGAGCTGGAAGAAAGCAGTCAGTGTACCCTCTCACCGATCCCTCTGGAAAGTCTCCACGCCCCTCTGGGCTCCTTGCCTAATGCAGGGAGTCACCGCTGAAGAAGAACCACCACTGTCCTCGATGTGTCCCAAGCCTGGATCAAATTGGCCCTCTTGGCCCACCCAGCCCTGTCACAGGAATTACTTCCTAGGTTTCTATCTCTTTGAGGTTCACCAGACATAGCTGGCTTTGTTCTTTTGGGAATGTTAGCCCTTCTATTTTCTTTCTCACCCCACCTTATACCCTCTTCTGTGTCTTTGCTGTCCCCATTCCCTCCTACCACCCGTGTGCATGAGCAAATTTGCAAGTAAACCCTGGGACTTTGCAGTCAAATGAAGCTGAGCTTCCCACATCCCCTTCTTCGGTTTGCTGTGAAACGATGTGGGGTTTCCACTGTGTGTCTGTCATCACCTCTTTGTGTTTTTCCTAACCCCAATCTCATTCTTGTATAGAATAATAACAGCTGTACTTCACCAAAGGCATGTGACATATTTACCAATTTCTTGTATTCTGAACACAGGCAAAAAATACAAATTCCTACCACTACACTGACTTGGTTGTTGCTTGGGTTAGACTATCTGGGGGGGCGGGGGGGAGGGGAGGAGGGGAGTGTTGTTTCTTTTTGGTAGTCTGATGTTGCTTTAGGGCAGAAGAGCTGGCTTATGAGTGCTGGATGGTCTTGAGATTAAAGATCTCTGTGTTAGCAGAGGAAGTGGTCTCCGTTTTCAGCATTCGTACCTGAGGCCGCCCAACTCTTCCAGGTGCTAGTGAGAGGAAGTGACAACAGGAAGTTGAGTGGGCATCTCACACTGACAAACAACTGTAGGCTTTCTTAGACATCTCCTACCTACCTCCTTCCCTTATGCTGAGTTCCACCTCGTTGATTAGGCAGATTTTAGAAATGAATAAAAGAAATTTCTCCCTTGCCGCTGAGGGAGTGAGAAGTTTGTAGGTATCCTGAAATACCCAGCAACTGTCTGAAGGAGCAGAACCTTAATTGCATCTCCAGGTTACACAGAGCAACTAAGATGGAACCTTAGGGCTGCCTTTGAGGGCCTTCGTTTCACACCTTGAACACTTTGCAGCTAGGCTTAGGGACACAGCTCAGCTGGGTCCAGCGTTAGAAAAAAACAGAAAAGTGGAAAAGCTTTGCCTCTGAGGACACAAGGGGCTTTTATTTGGACAGAGTTGAATAGGTGCGTGTGGTGGCCCACCCCCCACCCCGTTGCCCCACTGCCCCTCACTTGCTCCTTTCTTAATTTCTTCCCATTTTCTTTTCCTGCCACTCCGCCTCTGATCTGTTAACCTCCACCCAAACATTCTGCCTTCCTGCTGCCCTCTCACCTCTTCACTGATTTTGTGTTTAGCCCAGGGACACAATAAAGGTAGAGGCCTACACATGTTCAGAGCCAGAGCCAGTGCTCCCGTGATCTGTGAATTCTTCATGCCTTTCTGAGCTCCGGGCCTGGGCTGAGTCCTTCTGGGAGCACGTGACTACTCTTTCTTTTTACTCTGAGGCAGGAGAGTGGCTGCCCAGAGGGCCTCGGCGTCCTGGCAGACCTTGGGTGATGTAGCTAGGAGAGAACAAGAGGAACAAGGTTGGTCTCAGCTGGGGTAAACCCAGGAGCTGAGGGCTATGGTTGGGGGCTGGCTGGAACTCGTGATGCTTGGGCTTCAGCCCTGGTCTGGGTGGAGAGGTGGTTAGAGGAGGCTGATCTACAAGTGAGATGGGTCGGGGGCAGAGCTGAGGGCAGCCAGGCTCTTACCTTGCCATCTCTGAAGCCCCAGGTACAACAGTGCAAGAAGGAAGAGACTGCTGGCAAAAAGGACTCCAAAGGCCATAGTTCTCTGCCCTGTAGGTGAGAGCGGTGTGGGCAGGAATCAGTGGGCAGGAATCAGCTCTGAGCCCACACCAATAAGCGGGACAAAGGAGTTTGTGTGAGTCCTGGATTGGGGAACTCATATCAAGTGTTCTCTCACCCAGGAACTGGGCACACCGTAGCATTCGTGCTTGTTCAAGGTTGTTGGATGCTTGTGTATTCAGGAAAATTTCTCTACCTCTTCCCATATGGGACAACATTTTTTTTTTTTTTTTACTGCTTTGCAAGAGAGATTTATGTTAGATTAGTTGTTAACAAATTAGAATTTTGTAAATGTGTGAGGAGTGATGGAAGCTGAGATAGAACCCCAGTTTGGGGGAAGCTTACTGCCTAGTGATAATGCCCAGTGCCCCTGGATGTTTGTATTCTAGGTGCTGATTCCTTGCTGTTTAAAACCTTTCAACGACATTCTGTAGCTTGAAGGCCAGCCCATAGGGATCTGCCCACTAATAGCACTGTAGGGGAATCAGGCTGCCTGTTTTTCACATTTTCTCTTTTACTGTTTACTAGGTAGGTGACCTTGGGCAAATTGCTTAACATTTGCCAGTTCAATCATCAGTACAGTGGGAGTCATGATAATACATGGAATCATACATCTATGTGCTAGTACAGTGCTTGATTCATGTAAATGCTCAATGTAATTACCTCTCAAACTTTAGGCCACCTCCCCTTTTTCCCATACACCTTGGCTCTAGTTGTGCAGTTCCCTAAATCCTCTTTAGGCTGTTTCATATTTGGCTTTAACATGTGCCATCCTTTCTTTCTTGATATTCCCTTCCCCCCGAGCTAGCTAATTTGGTCTCCCCCACCCCAGTCATCTTCCCTGACTGCCTAGTCGGTCCCACCAGACTAAGTTCCTCAAGGGCAGCGTCAGGAATTATTCAACCTTGATCTCTACCTCTCAGCACATTGCCTGGTGCCCTGGCACCTGGGGTATACCAAAGTCTTGGGAAAGAAGCAGCTGGGAAGCAGAACAAGACCAAAGATGAGATGAGGGTAGGAGAGCTACAAGCCCAGGATGGAGGTGGGGAGAGGAGGGCACGCCAGTACCTGGTGGTGAAGCCCAGATGCTGGCCCTGAGGGGCTCATCCAGGGAAACGTGGGTGACCTGACAAGTGTAAGTGGCTCCTGCAGAGCCAGGTTCCGCTGTCAGGGAGGAGGAGATGCTGTAGGTGCCAGCCGGGCTTTGCCGGAGGCTGGAGAAGGAGGCGTCAGAGACGGGAACCGGGGCTCCACCCGGCTCCTCTCGGGTCCACGTCACGGTCACGTCCAGAGGGTAATAGCCAGCAATGTTGCAGATGAGGGTGGGTGGCAGAGCTTCATTTGCCAAGCTCAGTCGTACTTTAGGGGAAGCTGGAAGAAAGAATGAATAAGTTTCCAGAGCAATCAACAGGAAGAGAAGCCTAAAGCCTTTTCTTCTGCTGAGAGTGAGATAGGTTGTGGAGGCTGAAATTTCATCCTCAGTGGAGTGCCAAGGGGCGGGTGAGGGGTCCACTCTGCATGCAGGCCATAAAAGGGTACATCTTTCACAGGTAATTGAAAAACCATAGTAAAACCAACTAAAGGTTGGCTTGCTTCTGATGCTAAGCCAGTGATTTTAAAGGGTATCAGTGACGCAATCCTCCTGGTCAGGACCACTCCCACTAGCCCTCCTTGGTTTGCTGCTGCTCCTTTAGGATGTGGTCCAAAAGGGCTGGGGAGATTGGAGACAGCTAACCAGGGCAGGGCAGCAGGATCCTGGGCTGGGTAGTTTTTCTGTGGGCGTATCATGGAGTCTGCCAGGGACAATCTGATACCATCTGTGCTTCTAGGATGGAGATGGCGTTTAGGTTGTGGGAATGCAATCTGCCTCTCAGGAAATGCCCTCGTGTTTGGATTCCGTTCTGGAAAACACTTCCAATACGCATATCCCTTCCCTTCTCTCCCAGATAACCAAGTCCTGCCCTCACCTTGGACATGGAGTTGGATGATTTGTTGAGCTTGGTACAGAGAGGTGGTGATCTGGCAAATGTAGGCCCCTTCGTCCTTCAGAGTGAGGCTGGACAGGGTGAGGGAGGCATTCCCCGCCATGAGTTGCTGCTCAGGCTCTAGGGTAACGCCCTCCCGCCTGACGTGTTCCTGCCCCGAGGTCCAGCTGGCCACCAGCTGGCCACTGCCCTTATACTGCAGCCGCCACACCACGCTGGTGAGGTCCAAGCCTGGTGCCATGGAGAAGCCGCAGTGCAGGGAGGCTGAGGACCCCAGCAGCAAACTCAGGGATGGGGTCCGTGTTGTCACCTGGAACTCCACTGTGTTGAGAGAAAGAGGGGTGATGGTAGACTTCTTCCTCTTGAGGTTACCTGATCTCTGAGCTGTGGGCATGTTGTGAGCATACACTTGCTCCTGCCTCCTCTCCTGGATAGTAAGGCCAATTGAGCTCATTTCCCAACAGATGGAACCACAAAGAAATGGGGCTCTGGAAAGGCAGTGCGGCACATGGGGTAATCTTAACTATTTTGGAGTCACCCCTGGACAATCTGATGAAAGTTATGGACCTCTCACCAGGACAATACACATGCAAAATTAGGGGTTATTGTTAACTTTCCAGTAAGAACCACTGGGATAGCAGAAAAAGCTTTGGAACCCTGGTTCTTTGGTATAACAGCTCTGACCTTGGACAAGTCACTTAGTATTGCCAAGCTCGTCTGCTGAAGGCAAGACTATTGTGAAGACTAAATAGGAGTAAGAGTGTAAAAAGCACACAGTGGCAGTATTTGTGCCAGACATGAACCTAAATCTATTGAGGAAAACAATCAGATAAACCCAAATGGTGGGATACGCTCCAAGACAACAGGCCTCTTGTCTTCAGACAAGTCAGTGCTGTGCAACACTATTCTGGAGTAAAGGAGGCTAAAGGCACAAGACAACCAAATGGAATGCACGATGCTTGTTTGAATCCTGGACTTAAAAAAACCAGAAAGCTATGAAGAACATTGTTGGGGCAACTGGAGAATTTTGAATTTGGACTTTATCCTTGACAGTATTATTGTATCAATTTTAAAATGTTAATACTTAAGTATGACGCTCAGCAGTGTAGCAAGCAGTTGATGGGGGGAGATGGGAACGAAGTACCCTGGCAAATATGTTCTTCAGTTATCGACATACTACACCCCCTTATTGTTTGCACCACGGTAGACCACTCCCCACCTTGGTTTGTTGAGGTGATGGTTTTGTGAGTATGAAGGAGAATTATCCTGGTCTTTGGTTATAAACTAACACGTGCTATACGTGGCAGCATTTGGGGTGAAGTGTTAAGATTTCTGCAACTTTCAGTTAGTTCAAGGGGTCTATCCATTTATGGAAAGAATGTGGCAAATGGTATAACAATTGGTGGACCTAGGTGAATGATATACAGGTGTTCTTTATATTATTTCACCTTTTGTAGGTTTAAGATATCCCCAAATAGAAAGGGAATATCTAGCTATGCCAGGACTATGAGACCTCCTCTTTTCTAAAGTATCAGGATAAATTTAGGTTGGAGCACAGAAAGGTCAAGTGTTCTGGGGCTTTCTAAGGATAGGAGGGTAGCCCCCTAATCTTATTTGGACTTGGTTGTCTCTTTTTGGAAGCAAAATATTGGATTCGATGAACTCTGGAGAAATCTATTGTCATGTCATGTTCTCAATTTCTTGTGCCCTCTGGGATATGCTGGGTTGGAAAGGGCAAGGACCAGGTTTTACTAATAAGAGATAATGAATAAATTCTGTATCCCTGCCCTTTGTGCTGATCATCTTGAAGCACCAGACCAGGCTGGCTTTTCACTGGGAGAAAACTGGTGCTCGGCTCAAGACTACCGAGAACAGCATACATGAATGGAGTATCACATGCCTTCTTTTCCTCCGGCAACACAGTGAGGAGATTATCCCCATTTTGGGTCTTTTGGAAGAAAGGACCAAGGCCTATTGGACACCCTGAGATGACTGATGTGGATGGAGGTGGACTTGTTCCCTTTCTTCTCCTATCCCCCCATCTCTGACCACTTAAAAAAACAAAACTTTCTTTCTGCGCCTTTTCATTTTCTCACCTTCAGTCTGCACATTCCCCTGGAGGCCCGGGGGTACTTTCAGCGTGGGGTGCAAGACAGCCCCATTGTCAGCATCCCTGAGAGTCTTCATCACCATGGAGATACTAGGTTCCCCTCCAGATACCTGCACGTTGGTGATGAACAAAACTGCTGTCTCAATAGTGGCCTCTTGTCTGGCCTGGAGATAATAGCGGGAGATCTCACAGGTCACCTCCTTCCCACTGCAGTCAGCATGGAGCAAGGCCTCAGCATGGGGAACCTGTACCAGGTTCACTGTGGGAGAACGATGGCACAGAGGTTCAGTTGGATTGAGAACATGGGAAGGAGATGTGGGTGGGGATACTGGGAACTGGGCTGTCCCAGTGGAGGGATCCCAGAAGGACTGGGCCGCAGTGGACACTCTTACCTGAGGCCTCAAAGGTAACAGGTGGGTTGTCTTTGGCCCTTGTGTCCAGTTGGAAATCGGTGAAGCCCTCCAGGGAGCCATCATCCAGCACTGGCACCTGCCTCAGCACCAGCAAGGCCTTCACCATGTTCTCCTTGCTGACAAAACCTCCACGGTGCCCGCCTTCCTCCACCAGGAAGCAGTCCAAGACCACATCCACTGCCCGCCACTGCCCTGCTGCAGGGAAAAGGCTGGGCTGAAGCCATACCCTCCTGTCCAGAAAGTTATTTGTACTGCCCCGCCCCCAGCCCCTCAGTGTGGTCATCAAGGGGTAAAAGTCGTCTTCCAGGTCCTAGCTGTCTCGGTCCCTCTCTTCTCCAGTCATCTCCCAAACCAGCTTTCTGGGAAGCACCTGCCATGCCAGGTACGAACTTCTTGGTACGAATTATTTAAAGACCTGGATTTGTCTTGTTCATAGGGGTTTTTGTTTTTTATTTCCAACCACCGAATGAAAAAACTCTCTCTTCAGTTAAAAGAAATTCTCAGCTAAAACAAATAAATGAGCAAAATTGCCACTGAGAGGAGGTTGGACGTGCGTGCGGCTGTGGGTGTTGGCAGCCATCTTCTCAGCTTTGGAGCCCGCCCACAGGGCCGCTCTGCTCTCGGCCATTAAAGGTGTGCTTCCCTCCCCGCCTGCAGTCACCTCCCGCCTGACTTCTTAGCGGGGAACCCCTTCCTCTTCTGCAGGTGTCCTTTCTCCGGTAGGACAGCAGCCCCTACCACATCCACTGCCGAGGCCCCTTTTCTTCATTTGGCCTTTTCCCCACTTGTTCTCAGCCTCTCTCCCCAACACAACTGGTTCCCCAAGTCGTCAGCCATGGAGCCTTTCTCCTGTTGGGCTTAGAAGGCGAGTGGAAGCCACCCTGTCCCTTTTCCCCTTCTGGAATCTTAGGGAGGGTGGCTACCTGGTGCTTCCTTAGGCCAGTCCTTCCCTCCAGCCTGCTCCCCACTCACCGGTGTCTGCTGCTCCCGAAAGAGCCAAGCAGAGCAGCAGGCACCACCCCTCCTCCGTGCCCATGGGGGCTGCTCTCTGGCCCCCCTCACCGGCTGCTCTCCACGGCCTCCCTGCTTGCAAGGTCCTGGCTACAGAAGAGGAGTCTCTCCAAACATTGCTTTTTCTCGTCCTCCACCTACTTCACTTTCACTTTCACTTTGAGGAAGTGATACTGCAGCTGCCTTTGCTTCTGGATGAAGCCATTTGTTGCTGGTACCAGAGCCCTGTTCACTGTTCTTTCTTCACACCACACACCCCCACCGCCACACACAAAAAATCCCCTGCTGATTTCAAGACCTAACTTCAGTGCATGCACCCTTTTGCTCCCCACCAGCCCCCAAGAAATTGGAGATGTGGGGGGAAAGGAGGTGGGAGGAGAAAGGGAGAGACTGAAGCCAGGAGCAGGACCCCCCATAGCGTGGGGACCTTTATTCATTTCCTCTTTCCCCCTTGGGGGGGCGGGAGGAGGGGCCCCAACACAAGTCTGCATCCAGGAAAGCTCCTCCCTCCGATCCCTGATCGGAGAGCTGAGGCTGGGAGTGGCCTGCCTTGTGAGAGTGGAATTTCAGAGAGAACAGGCGAGTGGCTGTGTTTGGCAGTCTGTCACTTTATTTTGCCGAGTTTCTTAATCAGTGATAGCACGTGCGGCTTTTGTAGGTGTAAGTGTGCCTTACAACTGGAAACCCAGCCCTTCTGCAGCACAGGGGTGAAGCTGGCACATACTGCTTCCCACCCTCCACCTCATTCCCGTGTGTCCTCACTGCCAATCTCAAAAAGGCACTTTCTCAAGTCTGCAGACAGGAAAGGGTCCTGATGAGAAGAACATGGTGCTGAAATTGAGGGTTCCAGGTCTCATTGCCTCCGTATGGTCAGTGGGGTGGGATTGAGGCTAGGACCTCACTGCAGTGATGACCCCCTCTGTGGAGTGCTGGCTCAGGAGTAGGAAACAGGCTCTGGTTTTCGATAATCCTCCTGGATGGGGATGGCGTCGCCCTCCTCCTCCCTGGGGCAGCTGTAAGGAGAAGCCTCCGCAGGCATTCCTGGGCTTCCTTTGTCTGCAGAAAGAATTAGATGAGTCTTGGCTGGTGGTGGTCTGGGGGGAGGGTGAAGAGAGAGGAGACAGCAGAGAAGGTAAGCTTAGGGAGAACTTTCGGGAGGACCTCCACTGAGAGGAGAGGAAGAGTAGGCAGTAACCAGGGTCGGTCAAGATGAAGCTAGGGAGGCTTCCATGAGGTTCCAGGCACGGGTGGCAGAGTTGAGAAGGTGGGCATGGGGCCGGGGACAGGTCTGGCGACCTGTATTTTGTCTCTTACTTAGTCCATGTTTTCTTTGTTGATGGAGGAACAGGGCTCCGACCATGGTGAAAACAAACATTCCAGAGAGGACCACAAAGATGCGGATGCACTCTGAGCTGCACAGGGATCTCTGGGCTGGGACAGGCAGGGGCCATGAGGGGTTTCCGGGGAGGGCCAGCCCTTGACTCCCCTCAGCCCAGCCGTCCCATCACCGCTGCTTCTCTCCTTCCCCTCCTTCCCCTCCCATCCCCACCGTTGGACCAAGTCCTTTCCTTATCCCTAGAGTTCCTCTTTTTATTCCTACTCGGAAGAGCTTTCCGGCTGTCTTTCCTCCTGGACTCTCCTGTATGCATTCTCTCTGGGGGTGGGGAGAAAACTCACGTGGCCATTGGGTCGAAAGAGCTGGGGCAGGCAGCTTTATGAAGTCAGCCAGAGTCCGCATGTGCCTGGCTGTCCTGGCCTCTGGTAGCTCTGGAAACAGAGGGTGAGCAGCCGCCCACAGGGAAAGGCTAAGCTGAAGGCCTCAGAGCCCCGAGAGGTGCTGTTTGAGATGGGAAGGCAGAGACAGGCTGACCAAACAACTTGTGGGGATGGGCATGGAAGTGGGGGTGTTGGTTAAGGGGGACCCTTACCCCAAGTGACTGGACAAGGCGTGGCCTGGGACTTACTTTCGGTGTAAGGGAAGTGGGTGGGTTGTGCATGTGTGCCCTGGCCCTGCGATGGACGCAGGGTCAACAAGGGGTTTGGAGCAGGGTCACACTCGGTACACTCCTTGTCCCTGCACTGCCAGCCCTTGGGGCAGGCACACTCGGCATTGGCGGTGACCGTGCAGTTCCGAATGAGATGACCTGGAGACAGGAGGTCAGAGGAACACAAGACACTCAGGCGGCAGAGAATGCAAGGTCCACTTGCTAACCTCTCTCCCAGCCCCCCTCCTGCCCCCTCCCATAAATCCGGCCCCTCCCTCACCATCACCCAGTGCCTTTGCCATCAGTATTGTTGTTAAGAGGAAAACTTGGACTTTTAGAAAATTCATGGTTCAGAAATGGACACTGTGAAAGGTAGAAACAGCTTGTATGATTTTTCTCTTGACTCACTGAGACTTTCATAATTATTGAACTATAATATTCCCTTCTAGTCACTCACCACCCCCCTCCCAAGAATAGCCACTAGCCTGACTTCCTAACACCATAAGTTAGTTTTGTCTGTGCTGTGTACAGGGAATTGTGTGTGTACTCATTTGGGTCTGGCTGCTTTTACTTAACTCTTTGTGAGATTAATCCATATTGTTGACTGTAATTGCAGATTATTCATTCTCATTTCTGTGTTCACACTATCCTATTGTGTGAATATACCATGTTTATTTCTCTGTTCTACTTCTAATGTGCATTTGGGTAGTTTCCAGTTTTTAGCCATTAGGAATTATGCTATCATGGTCTCTGATGTGTTTTTAACTTTACTAGAGAGTTACTTGATTACGGATATCCTTTGCCTTTAAAATATAAATGTTATTCAAGTGTAGAGGTCGGGTGCTGGGTGTCTGCCAGTCAGTTATACTGCGGGTGGAGGGTGTGAGGGGCGCTGGACTGGGATGGATCACAGGTGGTTGGGTTGAGAAGAGGAGGGTGATGCGGGTGGGGGGCAGCAGCGTCTGGATGTGGGCCAGGCTTGAGCATGAGCCCGGTGGGGCGTTAGGGCAGTGCACTCGTGGGGATCCAGGGAGAGGAGCATGAAAGGAAGGTGGGAGGATGCCAAATGCCTAACAACTCTACCAGTTTGCCTTAGCATTTGCCTTTTGTCGGGCAAGGGAGAGGGACACAAATTCCTTTTTCTCATCCTTATGCTCCTCTGGCCTCTTCTTTCTGAATTCTGACTAGTCGTTGCGATGAGGATTTGGATTTCTGTGGCTTACCAGGAATGGTGAGCCCACCTGGATTAGGATCCGTAAAGGGAAGACCAGAGAGGGGAGGGGGATGGCGGTGATGGAGAGGGAAAGAGGTAAGCAAAGAAGAAGACCAGGAGGGGCGATCATGAACGTGTCTGCCAACAGGAAGGGAAGAGCTAGAGAAGGGACGGGACTGTGTAAAAAGGGATGAAGTGCCATTGTTTTCAGCGCTGAGCATCCAGAGACCTGAGAGTTCTCTTTACCATGTGTAACCTGTGCACAAAATTCCAGGCTGATTTCTGGCACTTTTCTATCTTACAAATGGGAATACTGAGGTCCAAGAGGACCGAACTCATTCAGCCTCCCCCCAACCCCTGCCCCAGAGAAGCCAGGTGCTGCCCGAGTGCTTTGGGGAATCTATGGGCTGTGTCTCAGGGAAGGATCATGGATTGGGCTGGTGTGGAACATAGCAAAAGGAGTATGGATTGGCTCGGTACTGGGAAAAGGCCTTCTGGTGGGGCCCAAAGAGTGAGTGGGGCAGGCGTTGACCTAAAAGAAGTCCAACCCTGCTGGGGTTGATGCCAAGAAGAGAAAAACATCCATTAGCAATCATTTTTAAGTTGAGTGGATTGAGGAATACTTTTTGTGTATTTCAAATGTTGCTGTTTGATTTGCAATGGCGAAACTGTTTATTCAGTTAGTTTTTAAAGAAAACAACATTAAAACGCCTAGTGAGACCAAACATATTGTACAGGCAAGTAGCGGATTAGCTTAGTTAAGTAGTCCACAAGTGTCCTGCTGGAGGACATTTGTTCAAAGGGGCCACTTTAAAGTCTCTTACTCTATGTATACTGACTGACACATGGTTTCTGAAATTCTAGCTAAAATGGAGAAATAATAAAAGAATTCATAACAGCTGCAGATATTATGCTTCTTAATTAAAAACAATACAATTGCAAAATAAGAAAAATACAAGCCACATGCATATTCATTTTCCTACATTGGCTTTTGTGCAAAGAACGATTATTATCTACTGGCTGGTGTTGTTATGTCCTTAAAAGATGGATTCCAAGTTCCAAATAAATGTCCACTTCAAACCCAGCCAGTTCAGAAGTGGGGGTTGCTGGGCTGTAATCTGGGATCCTGGAGCCACTTGCCCCTTTTTATTGTCTTGATGCTGGCCATTCTGAGCAGTCCCTCAAATGTTGCTTCTCCCTTCCCTGAAACACCAGAGTTCTCCCCATCACATCAATATACCTGCTCCCAGGGTGCTCCATTCCCAGCGTTAGCTCCACTTGCTGTAGCCTTGAAGTAATTGCAGCTCCTACGCTCCCTGCTTTTGCTCTCCACACCCAGCTCTGCCACCTGCACCCCCAATGCTCCCCCATCTCACCAGAGTTACAGTGCCGGCAGTTCTCACAGTGGGGCCGTTTGTTGGGGTCTGGTGAGAAGGAGATCCCTGGTGTACATGGGTCACACTGAGCAGCCTTGCTGTGCCCATCACAGTGCTTCTTTAGGAACGTTCCTGTAAGCACAGGTCCAGGGTCAAGGCCCAAGGAAGGCCACTTCTCCGCCCTCTTCAAGGTGGTGTCTCAAGTGCTGCAGGATTCCTCTCCTTACCTGAGCTCAGACTCGCTTTCTGTGGCTCTTCTTCCCAAACCCAGTTCTCTCTTTCCCTTACTCACCTGGCCCCTGGCAAGGCGTCCTCTTACCTGGCTTACAAATCTGGCAGCACCATCCTCCCGGAGCCCAGTACTGCTGTTCTGAACAGATCTTGGGGGTTGGGATAGCTGAGAGCCCCACCAGCGTCCCCAGAAGCCACAGCCAGCAGGAAAGTGGCCAGGCCATGGCTCCTGCCCAGGGAGCTCTTTTTGCACGTCAGTTGCTAACTGCTGGCCTCTGCGCTGGGTGCTCTTTCCTCCTCTTGGCTCCTCCTGGGCAGCTGCTGCAGGTCTTCACTGCGTTGCCCCGCTTCAGGTGGCAAGCTGACCTTTGATGGCAGTTGAAGCTCTGTTGTGGCTGTTTTTTTTCTTTCTCATAGCAGCAGCCTCCTATCCCTGCCCCCTTTCCGCATGCTGCATGCTGGGGAGAGTAATAAAAGGGCAAACTGTCAGAAGACCTACTGCGCTCTTCACAGGTGCCCCCACCCCGACCTCCAACTTCTCTGTTTCCGTCTTCTCTGTCTCTCTCGTTCTCGTGAAGAATTTAACCCACCTATGCCTGCCTCTTTGACAAAGTGTTGGATGTGCACGGTCACCTCTCCTACTCACACACTTGTACACAATATGCCCACATCACCACCTGTTCGCAGTGTACAAGCTAATCTGCACGTATCCTCTCCCATCACCACAGAGGATCAGCTTCTTTTTTCACAGAGATAAGCAGTTTAGAGAAGGAAGGGGACCCAGAACTGAATATCTAAAACTCTTGGGGTGAGATAAGTTTTAGGATTCAGAATGTTTCAGATTTGGGGAAGAAACTGGCACCACAGGACACCCTCACGGGGCTGGGGTAGCACTCACATTCATGCACAGCATTTCTGCAGTAAAACGATTGAATGTTTAAGTGGGGTGAATAATGACTAACTGGTCTTGCATCAAATGAGATCTGGTTTTACGGCCAAAAAAGTTTGCTATGGAATTGTTCACAGTGGCAACAAGGGGTTAAACTTCTGTGCAATCTTCCTGCCAGCCTGTGATACAGGTATCACCCACTGCTCATGTGGCCTTCCCTCCTTCCTCCACTACTGTCCTTATCCTCCCCTCCCGCCTCGGGCTGTCGGTCACGTGTCCTGGAGCACCTGGGGCATCTCTTCCAGCCTTGGGCACTTGGGATTAGAGGTTGATGCTTGTGGGTCATCTCTCCCCTGTTTCTGTGGTTCTCTTGGGAAGACAGATTTGGGGACATTGGAAATAGGTGGACTTTCCCTTCTGGAACACATGGGTCAGACAGCCACCCCCTCCTTTTTCCTGGAGGACTGAGGCGTGTGGTGGCTCATTTCTCCAGGCCCTATTTCATTCAGGGGCTTTGCAGTTGTTTCCACACTGCTCATAAAATGTCACACCCCTGTGATCTCACTTGTTAGATCTGTTCTCTATCTCACTCTTTGGTTTCCTTTCTCTTCATTTTTTCCATCTTCCTGTCTTTTCCCCCGACCCCCTCTAGTATTCAGGAGGGTCCTTTTGTGTGAGAAACCACACATGGGTGCGATTTGAAGAGTTACGCAAAACCATCCTTTTCGCTATCCCTCCGGGTGCCTGAGTTCCCGCCTCAGAAAGTGTTAACTTTGGGATCTGAGGATTTTGCTGTCACTAACAGCCCTGCCTCATTCCCAGATCACAGTCAGTTAATCGTAAACCTCAAGACTGCCTGGGGAGGTGGGGCCCTGTGTGGATGGATGAGACCCGAGAGGAATTATAAGGAGCTGGGGATCTTTAGGGAGAAACTTGGCCCAAGGGGGAATTGGAGGATGCTGAGAAGACTATCAACCTTGATTAGCCCCTGAGCTGCTCACCCACGTGAGGCCTGTGTTCTCTGTGCCAAGTCCCCATCTCCCCGCTTTTTTCTTTTTAATTAAAAAAAGAAAATTATTGGGGAACAGTGTGTTTTTCCAGGGCCCATCAACTCCAAGTCGTTGTCCTTCAATCTAGTTGTGGAGGGCACAGCTCAGCTCCAAGTCCAGTCGCTGTTTTCACTGTTAGTTGCAAGGGGCGCAGCCCACCATCCCATGTGGGAATTGAACCGGCAACCTTGTGGTTAAGAGCTCGCGCTTTAACCAAGTGAGCCATCTGGCTGCCCCCTCCCCTCTTCTAATCACTTCTCCATGGGGGAGAAGGCAGGAGCAGGGTCTGCCTGGCTCTCTTGGAGTACCCCTGGCCGGGAGGAGAAAAACCAGGTTTCTGAACCTTCCTCTTCTCTGGGCAAAAGGAATGACCTCATCTCCTGCCTTCTTGTGCTGTTTGCATCAACTTCTGGTGAGCGTTGGCCTGTCCTAGGCTGGTTCCTTGGACAGTCCCTTCCTCTTGTCTACAGGCCCTGTGAGTGCAAGCTGCTGACCTCTCCCTCAGAATCTTCCACCACTTCTTTCCCTTTTGGGGTTCAGCTGCTCCCCACACCTGGCTGGCACAGAGATATATGGTTTTTTCTCAACAGCTGTCTCGTTTTCTTGCATCTCCAGAGAGAGGCCCACAGAAGCTTCTCTTTTGACGACTGTCATTACTTTTGAGAGGTCCTGACCAAACCCTCAGTCGGGAGCACTGACTATATCCTGGATGTCAGTGGCAGGGGTCACCTGCTCCCTAATACCTAGATATTCCTCACGTGCCAATCAGGCAGGTCTTGGGCAGAGTGGGGAGGAGGCGGGGCTGTTGACTGGCACAAATCCCAGTGGGTTGGGCACTATGGTCACCTCTCATTCTGAATCTTCTTTCAGCTGAAGTCTTGTTCTTTCCTCTCTGCTCCTGGCTATTCCCTTACCTTTACCCTGCCATAGGCCCCAAATGTGGGACACAGGGCTTTCTTAAATTTTCCTTCAAACTAACTGTAAACGGAAGGCTGTTAGGTGTGGCAAAACTCTGAAGCTTTATGTATCATAAGGATACAAGTACCACTTGCATTTTGGATTTTCTTGTTCTTAGTGGTCTTTCCACCCCAGAGATTGATCACTGGTCTAGCTATCCTACAGGGCAGTAAGGGCACTGACCATCTTGCTGACACCTCTCTCCCCTCCCTCCTTTTTCTGTCACTGGCTGACTTTCAGAAATCTGTCAGGCAGCATACCTCATCTCTCTTCAGCCCCGAATCCCAAAATCAGTCTTGGCCCTTTATAAATCTATAACCAGTCAAAGTACTCGGCAGAACTAAACTCTCTCCAACACCTTTCCTTAGAAGAGAGTTCTGTTATATCACATAGGTGTCAGAAATCACTGTTCGTGATTCTCATTAACCAAACCCCTTAGTTTTCCTGGCCTCCTTTGTCTCCCAATCCATTCCTTCTTCCTCCACTCCTATTTCCTGTGATGACCCCGACCCACCCCGGCCCCACTGCTTTATGTCCTCCTTCCCAGTGAGCCTTTAGAGACCAGCTGGGCAAGACAGTAGGGTGGGCTGGGCTGGTTAATGAGGGTCTGGGGACTCACATCCCAGTTCTGTAATTTGCATTCCTGGGACTCCCAGTCTGGGTCTCCTGGGAGACTCACCGACTGTGGGCATTTTTCCCCATCTCTGATCACTTTTCAGTATCTCAGCCACAGCTCCTGGTGTCTCCTAGCATGTAAGGCACTCTCTAAATATTAGATGGTCCAGCCTCAGCCTTATTCCGTAACAGTTCTATCCACAATTATAAAGTTGAAATTTCAGGGGTGCCCAAGGCCACTTTGATCTCCTAAATTCCACTCTTCATTCTTTTGACAAGTATTTATTGCATATCTATTCTGTATCAGGTACCAGCTAAGTAATGGGACACAGATGAAAAAAAACCCCGTGGTTTCTGCCCTCAGAGTTGATGCACCAGTGAGAGTCACGCATTGATCAAATAAAATAACCTCAAAGACAAATATAAAGTTATTAGTAATGGCCATTATTGCAGCACCATGGCAGGGAGAGTCAGAGTACAATATACCGTGTTTCCCTGAAAATAAAACCTAGCTAGACATTCAGCTCAAATGCACCTTTTGGAGCAAAAATTAACATAAGACTTGGCATATTGTATTATATTATATTATATTATATTATATTTTATATTATATTATATTATATTATATTATATTATATTATATTATATTATATTAAAGACCCGGTCTTATATTATAGTAAACTAAGATTGGGTCTTGTATTAATTTTTGCTCCAAAAGACGCATTAGAGCTGATTGTCCGGCTAGGTCTTATTTTCAGGGAAACACGGCAAGTGCCTGTCCGCTGATAGGGAAGTTGAGGGCAAGGGAGTGCTTCAACCAGAAAGCAAAGTTTAACTGAGTTATATGGGGGTCTGACAGCTGTCACCTGGAGAGTGGTTTCTTCCTTTGGTTTCTAGACACCACTCTATTCTTCCTTTGACCACTTCTCTTCTTTGATCAATGATAGTTTTTCTTATATACAGATTATATAAAACAGGGAGGATCTGTTCCTTGAAGACTTGGTAGAATGTGTGTGTGTGTGTGTGTGTGTGTGTGTGTGTGTGTGTGTGTATAGAGTGTAGCTTTTTCGATACTGATTTAATTCAGGTTTTCAATTTCTTCTATAGTCAGTTTTGGTAGGTTATATTTTCTGGTAGATTGTCTATTTAATCTGTTTCAGATTTATGGGCATAAATGTTTAAAATCACGATAGATCTATAGTTATATTCCCCTTTTCACTCCCAATATTGTTTATTTATAGTTTCCTTTTATTTCCTCGATATACTTTGCCAGAAATATGTCTAACTTATTAATTGTTTCAATGAACCACATTTTGTTGTTTTCCTATTGTTTCCTTGTTTTCTGTTATATTTTATACTGTGGTTTCATTTTTAAATTATTTTCTTCCTTTTACTTTCCTTGGGTTTATTCTGTCATTCTTTTTCTAACTTCTTGAAGTGGATGTTTGGTTCATTAATTAAAAATTTCGTTTTCTGATATATGCATTTAAGGCCATAAACTTCCTTCTGAGAACTACTTTACTATGTCTCATAAGTTTTGCTATATTGTATTTTCATTCTGTCAGTTTATTTTTTTCCATTATTATTTATTTTTGACCTGCATATTTTTATAAGTATATTAAAAATTTATGATCTATGAGGTTTAACATTTTTCCTTTTTATTAATTTTAATTTTATGTAATTGTGGGTCAGAGAATGTCATCTGTATGTGTAATATGGCAGGCAGAATATTGGCCCCCCAATGATGTGTACATCCTTGGAACTGAATATTATGTTACATGGCAAAGAGGAATTAAAGTTGCAGACAGAATCAAGGTTGCTCATCAGTTGACCTTGAAAAGGGGAGATTACCCTGCATTACCTTGGTGGACCCACTATAATAGCAAGAGTCCTTATAAGTGGATGAGAGAGGCAGATGAGAGAGACCTAGAGAGGTGGCAGCATGAGAAGGATTCAGCCTGCTGCTGCAGACTTTGAAGATGGAAGAAGAGGTCCAGGAGCTAGGAATTGTGGGAGCCTCCTCAGGAAGCTAGAAAGCAAGGAGCCTGATTCTCCCCTGAAGTCTTTAGGAAGTAATGCCGCCTGCCCACACTTTGGTTTTAGCCTAGTGAGACCCATTTCAGACTTCTGACGTATACAACTCTGATAGTCAGTTTGGGTTCTTTGGCAATTTGCCACAGCAACCGTAGAAAACTAATACATATACATCCTCTGGCATTTTTTTGAGATTTACTATGTGGCCTAGTAGGTGGCTGTAAATGTTCCGTGTGTGCTTGAAAAAATGTGTATTTCTGATTCAGTGGTCTCCAAACTTTTGATTTTATACTTCATTGATAAAATGATTTTGAGCATGTATCCCCAAATACATATATATGATATTTTATTTTATTTATTTATTTTTCAGTATACAAGTAGGGTTTACTAGTGATACTTTCTCGGGGAATAGAACATGCTTAGTCAAGGTGGGACAGAGAGGCCTAGCTAGCTGGGGGGGGGAGGGGAGAGAGAGAGAGAGAGAGAGAGAGAGGGCACGAGGGCGAGAGAACGAGAGAGCGAGACAGAACAAAAGCAATATACAAGATTTTAAAATAAATTATATTTATAGATTATATATTCAAATATAAATTCTATATATGTGTATATAGACATTAAAAAGGATAAGATAAAATTACATAGTCACATAAAAATATAAAAAGGATTAAAGTTGGGGAAAACAATATTTAAAGATAATATTTTTATTTATTTACAATATAAAAGATCATTTTGCTCTCATTAAAATAATATATAACAACATTTTGTACAATAAAATATATTAATATATTTATTAAGAGCAATGAACAATATGATTTAACGTGTTTCATTATTTTTACAAAATCTTTCTTCAATACTTTACGTATATGTAGTGACTAGTAGAGTTAGGTAAATTCAACTATTTGGTTTTAACAACTGATTTAGATGAAAAAGGTACTCTAGGTCAAACTGTTTCTGGTATGTTTTTTAATCTTTAATTTTGAGCCGGTCTTCAACAAGTCTTTCCTGTTGGGATCTGCAGTGGCCCAAATTAAGAGTATGTACCTTCAAAAGTGGTATTGTAGTTGATTTTATCAGACATTCTAGGGATATTACTGACTTGAGACCAATTTCTTTGCTATTTTCTTGATGGCAGACGAGGTTTCCCAGCCATGATAATATAAATTTGAACCCTAAACCTGGAAGAGCATAGGCGTTAGTTACAAATTTTCAAGAGAATTTTTTTCTCTGTCCAGAAGGCAGACAGACAGATAAGCTTCCTTGTTGAAATGGCTCTGTGTTGGTCAGCGGATATTTCTAGATTTCCTTTACAGGTTTCCAGCTTATGTGAGAGGGTGTCTTTTCCAATTTCCTGTCTGGTGGAGCCCAAGGTCTTCTCCCCGGGAATCCTGTGGGGTTAAAACCTCAGCCCCCAGGTACCCAGAGCCCTCATTGGCTGCTCATGCACTCGCCCCAGCAACTTCCAGTTCTGCCTGCTTCTCTGGCACCTGGGATTCTCCTTTCTTAGTTGAGAGCTTAACTGTTCATGTAAAGGAGTGTCATGTAGCATTTCAAGGTGTTTGCAGGGGTTGGAAGTCCCATTTCACAGGGTGCTGTGTGGCCTTCTCCTTCCTGAGCACTCTTTCTTTCTCTTTCTTTTTTAGGGCTTGTTGACTCGTGATTTTATGTGATAGGTAGTTTAAAGAATTAATTCTGGTTTGAGATAAAGCTAATTTCTGAAATCAGACATTATGTAAATTGACATGTGTATGGTTTGAATGCTGACTATTGAGGTTTTCTGACAGTCACATAGCCAGCAAAGGGTAAAGTAAAACCAGCGAAGGGAAATTCTCAAAAAGACATCAGGGCAGAGAGATACAATGAGGATCTTGGGCCCGAAGCCCACTGAGATATGAGGATCCTGGGGTAGGTGGAGAGAGCGTGGCTTTCAGAACCACCCAGATTGGTGGTCCAAAAGCATCCCTGCCAGTTATTGCCTGGATCGTCTCAGGTGAGTCCCAGAACCTCTCTGAATTGAGCCTGTGTCTATTTGGGGATAGTGTCACATGCCATGTAGTAGGTTGGGAGAATTAAATATAACAACATAAATGAAATGCCTTGTGTCCTTTGGGTGCTCAATAAATGTTCATTTCTGCCCTCCCTTTCTTGGTGTTTGAGGCTGCAAGTTCCAAGAAATGGGGTTGAAGGAGCAGCCAGTTCACCTGGGAACTAAACCAAAGGAGCATGAAAGAGACAGAACAACTCGCTAACCCGAACAAGCTGTGCATATGCAGTGTGTCTGCTCCATGTGTTATTCATACTCAGAGCGTTCTTCATAATATCGAAAAGTGATTTTGCAAGGGATGGGGGATGTTTCCCCTCACACCGGGCTCCTGGGCGTTTCCTACTTACTCTTTTCCTGAGTGATTTCTCTTGTCCACCCAGATGAGTGAAGACTGTACACACAACCAGTCTAGATCTATTTTATGGTCTTCCCTGCAAGGGGAGGCAACTCTGATTTCCCCAAACTTACACCGAGTCTAAAGTACTGGGAGTCCTATGAATAACTTGCCTTCATTTCCCCTCTGGCCTGTGGTAGTGTCATCTGAGCCCTACCTCTTAGGGCCAGTTTACTTCCCAGGGGTGTGCTGGAGCCAGCTAGTACTGTCTAGCCAAAGCCTGATTGTTAAATTGTCAAGAACTTTGTCTGCTGGTTACACGTTGGTAGGTTGGAATTGGCTGTGGTGGGAGTACTTACAACCACGTAAATCAGGAAGTGCTACAAATCAAGGGGTCCCCACCCCAGAGAGCTGGCTGTATGTTTACCACCACATCACTTCTACTGGCTTACTAGGGCTGGGCCAATGATTGTCTTTAGTCCTTTTTTTGGTTCTTGGGGAAGCAGTGATCTTTCTTATCTGGGCCCCAGGCCCTCTCTGGCTTCTAGATAGAACTACTTGTGGTGAGCCCCTGTCTTAACTATTGCAGCCAGCTCAGGATCCCAGACTAGCAGAGCTAGAAGAAAGCTTTCTGATCCTGAGGGTTTATCCCCTCATTTTACAGATGTCAGAACCGCTGGCCGAGGAGGTGAGATGACTTGCGCTTTGTGACAGAGTTGGGAGAGAAGCCAGGTCTCCTGAATGCCAGTCCACTGCTGATTCTAGCACTTACAGAGCCAGACACATATTGGGTGCTCAGTACGTGTGTTGGACTGAGGTTATACTTGACAGTACCTTCTGAGCTCAGCCTGTAGACTTGTCTCCTCTGCTCTTCCTGTATCTTTTTGCTGCCCATCTCAGGGAGACTATTCCCTGCCCTTTTGCTCTATGAAACTGTCTCAATTTCTTTCTTTTTTTTTCTAAATTGAAATTTAATTATACAATATCTTCATATCATCTCTTTATAGAAAATTAAACCAGTAAAATCCATTAATTCCACCAGTAGTTACATACACCAAAAATTCTTACACATGTGCTCCAGGAGACACATGCAAGAATGTTCACACACTGCTATTTGTAACAGCAAAAGAAAAAGAAAAAAATGAAAAGGACCTATAGGTCCATAAATGGTAGAGAGAATAATAAATGTTGTATATTAACCCAAAGGAATAGTTTAGAGGAATGATAATGATTGACCTATGTGCAATCACATACACTACTATACATGGGCCTCAAAAACACAATTTTGTACAACAATGGGATGTAATTAATGCACTGAATTGTATGCTTAAAAATAATCAACGTGGTCAATATTATGTATATTTTACTATAATAAAAACAAACAAATAAGTAAAACCATAATATTGAATGGTACTGAGTGAAAGAAGCAAGTCACAGAAAAGTACTTGAGTAAGATTCCATATATGTCAAGTACAAAAGCAGGCAAAACTAAACAATTTGTAGTTCAGAGAAACACACATACGTAGATGTTAAGGGCTAGAAAGAAAAGTTAAGGGAGTGATAGACTTAACCCAGACTCACGCCCCCTGTTGGGGAAGGAAAGGAAGCTATGATCAGGAAGCGTCTAAGGTTCTGCTGATGTTCTGACCTTAGCATGGGTTTTCATACTGTTATTTCAATATACTACTTTGTTTATTTGACATAGTTCACAATAAAAAGTTTTTAAATATAAATAATGTTAATATATTTATTTACATAAATATATAAATATAAAATGTCTGATAAATTCAACTGCAAAACTACTTTGAAGGAACACGCCATCACGAGGGCCACCAAGTACTCAAACAGAAAAGCCTTGGTAAAAATGGACTCATGATTCAAAATTAGAAACACGTCTGAAACAGTTTGACCTAGAGCAACTTTTCTTCTAAGTCAGTTGTTAATACTAGTCACTATATATAACGTATTGAAGCAAGGTTTAAAAAAACATAATGAAATACATTAAATCACATTGCTCTACCTAAATATATTAGTACCAAATATTGTTATATTGTGCAAAATGTTATATATTAATATTTTATTGAGAGCAAAATAATCTTTTGTATTATAAATAAGTATAAATAATATTATCTTTAAATATTGTTTTTCGCAGCTTTATTTCATCCTTTTTTATTTAAAAAACTAGAAGTCAAAATGGAAAAAAAAATTGAACAGTTGTAGATAAGAGTCAAATTCCCTCTGGTTTAACTCCTCCCCCCAGCCTTGGTCCTCTCCCTGCTTCCTCAGACGTAATCACTGTTTTAGATTAGCAAATATTCCTCCAGAACTTTTTCTAAACAAACAAATTATATGTGTGTGTTTTATTATTTAAGTGATGTTCATGGCCAAAATAAGTGAAGATCTCCTCTCCTTGTTAGGCTGTATGTAATAAGTAGTTTTATGCATATATATATATATACACACACACACGTATATACATATATATATATATATACATACATACACACACACACACACACACACACATATGCATATCACACACACATATATCAGGAAGTGAAAGTTTAGAACTCCCAGAAACAGATAATGATCAGCAAAAAATCATATGGATTTTCCCAGCAAACTCCCTTTTATTTTCTACTTAAAATATTATTAAGTAATAATCAAACATTTCTCACTCTGATCTCAGCCCCTCTTCTACTGAGGACCCTCGAGTTGATTTTCTCAGAGCTGGGAGATCCCCTGTCTCCAGAGGTGGCGAAAAACCTCATTTACAGCATGTACTGCTTTTCCCTGGCAAGGGACATACTCCCTCTCTTTTATACCTGAGATGATTGACAGAGAGGACATTTAATTTTAACTTTCCCTTTCTTTTTTGGGACATGGTAGGTTACCTCTATTTTCTAAAGGAAGTATTACACATGCCTGAAGTAATTCTTCTTACTCAGAGCAAGAAATAAAGCCTGAATCATGCGTTGGTTCTCTCCACTTGTTAAAAAATGATCTCTTGGAAATGAAATAGTCCAAGCCTGGCAATTCCTGTTCTTATGTTGCTTTTTTAAAGTCTGTCTTCTTCTAGATAAATAAAGGATTGTTAATAGGCCTAGCATCTCAGCCTGCCAGGAAGAATTCTCTAAGAACCCCAGCACAGTTGTGTTTGGGGTTTTGTTTTATTTTTTTTATAAATGATATATAGCCAATATCCTTGTAGAATTTGCTTTTTATGTCTTGGAGTCATTTTATGTTATGTATATAGAACTATTCGTTCTGTTAAATAGAGAATAGATGTATGTAGGCTTTTTAGCTATTCTACTATTCATGAATACTTAGGTTTTCCCAACATTTCACTATTACAAATGGTGTCACATAAACATTTTATACTTCCCTGTGCATGTGGGGTTGTCTCTTTAGAATAAATACTGGGCATTGGACTCACTGAGTCATAGGGCATGCACATTTTCCATTTTAATAGATGCTGGCAAGTTGCCCTCTAAAGTGGCTCTACCAATTCTCACACCCACCAGCAGTGGAATGAGAGCACATATTTCCTCACATCCTGCCAACCTCTCCTATTAGCTAACCATTTTTGATAATCTAATTAAGGGAAAATGCTGTCTCATTGTTGTGTCAGTGTGTATGTACTCCCTCTGATGACTGGTGAGACCGAGCATCTCTGCATGATCATTGGCTGTTTATATTTCCTCCTTTGTGACGAATGACTTTTTATCCTTGTATCCCCACCCGTGTTCTGAAGTCCACTCTTGGCTCTTCCCTACAAAAATCCTCTTGTGACCCAACCTGCAGAGCCTCTGCCAATCCTGTGGATCCCTTCAAATATTTGTCGTCTGCTCTAGGGGCTGAGAAAAGCTTTCTTGTGGCAGGGGAGGTCATTCTGTCCCCCTTTTACAAACCTTAGGAGACTTCAGACCTGCAGGGAAGTGGTACCCCTTACCTCATTTGTAAGATGGCAGTTGGGACTTGAGTAGCCCCTAGACCCCTCTGCTTCGGCACTAGATGCTTCCCTGAGATTACTCTGACCTCCAGCCCAGACGGAATGGCTCGTTGATGCATGTTGGCTCTTTTTAATCGAGATAAAATTCAACGTTTAACCATTTTATAATGTACAATTTAGTGGTTTTTAGTATTTTCACAAAGTTGTGCAAATATCAACCACTAATCTAATCCAGAACATTCTGTTCTCCCCTAAAAGAAGCCTCATACCTGTTAGCAGTCAGTCACTTCCCCTCCTCCCCATCTCCACTAATTTATTTTCCGTCTCTATTGATATTCTCATTCTCAGTATTTCATATAAATGGAGTCATAATATGTGGCCATTTGTGTCTGGCTTCTTTCACTTTAGTGTAATATCTTCAAGGTTTGTCCATGTTGCAACATGTATTAACAGTACTTCAGTCCTTTATATGGCTAAATAATATTCCAGTGTATGAATATACCACATTTTGTTTATTCATTTATTAGTTTATGGAAGTTTGGGTTGTTTCCCCTTTTTGGCTCTTATGACTAATGCTGCTTTTAACATTCATGTACAAGTTTTGTGTGAACATAAGTTTTTAATTCTCTTTGGTATATACGTCTGAGTGGAATTGCTGGTTTATATGGTAACTCTATGTTTAACTTCTTTTTTCCTCCTCTTCTACCTTCCCCCACCCCACCCGCCCAGTTTCAAACCATTGTTTTCAGTCTAGTTGTGTAGGACACAGCTCCCTGGCCCATGCTGGTATTATGAGCCTTGCGCTCCTCCTGGCTGAGGCAGTTGATCTCCGGTCGTCGGTCGGCCACTCACAGCAGCTCTTGGCAGCACTCACCGGTTGCCAGCCGCTCACAATGTCTGCAGGCCGCTCACGCTGGCCACTGGCCACTCATGGCAGCATATGGTGGTAGCCCACGGCAGCACACAGCAGCCCACGGCAGCCCACACCGACCTCTGGCTGCTCACGGCAGCTCAGCTCCAGGGAGAGCCGTTGTTCAAAATCTTAGCTATAGAGGGCGCAGCTCACTGGCTCATGTGGGAATTGAACCGGTGACCTCAGCGTTAGGAGAATGGCAGGCATTCCAACCACCTGAGCCACCAGGCTGCCTTCCCCCTTTTAAAAATTTTTATTGGGGAATATTAGGGAACAGTGTGTTTTTCCAGAACCATCAGCTTCATGTCCAAGTCGTTGTTTTGTCACTCTAGTTGTGGAGGATACAGCTCACTGGCCCATGTGGGAATCGAACCAGCGACATTGGTGTTATGAGCACTGTGCTCCAACCACTGAGACAATGTGCTGCCCCTATGTTTAGCTTCTTGAGGAACTGAAAAACTGTTTTCCACAACTGAACCATTTTGCATTCCCACAAGTGGTACATGAAGGTTCCAGTTTCTTTACATACGTACCAACACATTTAATTTCCATTAAAAAATTATAGCCACCATAGTTGGTATGCAGTGGTATTTCATTGTGGTTTTGATTTGCATTTCTCTAAGACTAATGATGTTGAGCATCTTTTCATGTGCTTACTGACCATTTATACATCTTCTTTGAGAAATGTCTGTTGAAATCTTTTGCCCATATTTAAATTAGATTATTTGTCTTTTTTGTTGAGTAATAAGAGTTTTTTAAAATAAATTCTGGAAAATAGACCCTTATCAGATATATGATTTGCAAATATTTCCCCATTCTATGGGTTGTTTTTTCACTTTCTTGATAGTGTTCTTTGATACACAAAAGTTTAAAATTGATAAAGTCCAATTTTTCTGTTTTTCTTTTGCTGCTGGAGATTTTTGGTGTCATGTTTAAGAAATTGTTGCCTAATCCCAGGTCACACCTGTTTTTTTCCTAACAATTTAATAGATTTAGCTCTTACATTTATTTCTTTGCTCTATTTTGAGTTGATTTTTGTATATGATTTGAGGTAGGAGACCAATATCATTATGCCAGTACCATACTGTTTTGATTACTGTAGCTTTGTAGTAAGTTTTGAAGTCAGGAAGTGTGAGTCCTCCAACTTTCTTCTTTTTCAAGATAATTTTAGCTATGCTGTGTCCCTGGCATTTCCATATGAATTTTAGCTTTATTTCTGCAAAACAAGGCAGTTGGAATTTTGATAGGGATTGCACTGGGTCTGTAGATGAATTTGCGGAGTGTTATTATCTTATCAACAGTAAGTCTTCCAATCCATGAACACAGGGAATCTTTACTTATTTAGGTCTTCTTAAACGTCTTTCAATATTGTTTTGTAGTTTTCAGTATACCAACCTTGCACTTTCTTCATTAAATTTAATCCTAAGCATTTTATTCTTTTCGATGCTAATTGTAAACGGAATTATTTTCTTAATTTCATTTTCAAATTATTCATTGTTTATGTAACATGTTGACTTTCGAAGGAGGCAATTGTTTCCTCCACAGAGTTGAAAGGTGATGTCCCGGGGTGTAGGTGCATTCATATTACATCCTGTGGACCATTGCATGGGTTACCTGTGACTTATCTGAAGTCACAGATGTAGAGTCAAATGCTGTGACGCAAAGGGAAACATATCTGATTCATCTTGCCTACACTTCCTTTGCTTCTCACAGCTCCCTTGACTGAGAGAGGAAGAGAGTGTGTTGGGGGCAGGGACCTCCCTCTCTCTCAGCTGCTTCCCCTGACCCTTCTCACTTTCAGGGTTTTGGAAGCACCTCTGAAGGCATTCCTGAGGACAGGGGCTGTGGCAACCTTCTCTGTTACCTGCAAGTTGGGCTGTAATCCTTCCTCCTTTGATGGGTATGATGCCCGTAGAGGAATGTTGACAGTGACAGGTACAGGCAGGGTCTTTGAGGCTGGTGGGGTGAGAGGAGTCTGGGGAGGGAGTATAAGGATCAACCATATGGTTAAAATCGAAGTGGAGGACCATTCAAGGTAAATCTGTACTGCCTGGACCATGTCCAGGACCGTCCCTCTGCCCGATCACTTGTTAGCAGGGCCAGTGGCTCCAGCTGTTAGTCTTCTTTCCACTGTACCATGGGGATTCTGAAACTTACCTCACAGGGCGGATGTGAGCAGTTACGTGTGGTAATGTGGGGGGACACCCTGCACAGGGCTTAATGCAGAAGGTGCCAGTAAAGGTTCCTGGGACTATGAGTTGATCATCAAGCCCCTTTTTCTTCTTGGGGTTGGGGCAGTGTGAGAGCTCAGGATTCCTGAAGTGACACAGGGTTCATAATAAAGGGAACAAGTGGGAAAGTCCAGGTATACGGAAAGGAGGTATATGGGAGACATATGGGACAAATCTCACCTTTACAAGAGCTCGTAGTTAGCAATAGGAACTTTAGAATGGGCAATGTGGGAGCTTCTGGGGCTGAAGAGACGCCATCACAGCTTTGCGCCAAAGGAATGGGGCAGGTTGGTTAGGGATAGTGGCAAGAAGCAGGCTATTGCAAGTTTCTGTGTTTTGATGTTTAAGGGCAGAGAAAAAAAGTCTATGCATAGTTACTGAAATTTTAAACAAATGTTAGCTTATTAAAATAATTTCAAAATCCAGTTTTCCTTGTTTTTTAAGTTCAAATTATAAATTGTTCTATTCTGAATCTAATAAAAATTTGAAAATATTGTTTTTCTTTCATTTCAACCTATAGATTTTGTTTGACTATTTATTATATAATATAGTAACAGAAAGACAATGATCTTCACTTTTGGGCGACATTTCTTTTATTGTGGTAAAGTACACATACAATTTATTACCTTAACCATTAAGTGTTCCGTTCAGTGGTGGTAAATACACTCACATTGTTGTGCAACCATCACCACCATCCATATCCGTGACTCTTTTCATCTTGTAAAACTGAAACTCTATACCCATTAAACAAAAGCTCCCATTTCCCCCTCTCCCCGGCCTCTGGCAAGTACCAGTCTACTTTCTGTCTTTATGATTTTGACTATTCTAAGTACTTCATGTAAGTGGAATCATACAGTATTTGTCTTGCTGTGATTGGATTACTTCACTTAGCATATTGTTCTCAAGGATCATCCGTTGTAGCATATTGCAGAGTTTCTTCCTTTTTAAGGGTGAATAATATTCTATGGTATATATACACCACATTTTGCTTAACCATTCATCTGTCAATAGACACTTGGTTTGCTTCCACCTTTTAGCTATTGTGAATAATGCTGCTATGAACACTGTTGTGCAAATATCTCTTTGAGACCCTGCTTTCAATTCTTTTAGATAAATATCCAGAAGTGAAATTGCCAGATCATATGGTAACTCTATTTTTAATTTTGAGGAACCGTACTATTTTCCATAGTGGCTGCACCATTTTACATTCCTACCAACAGTGCACAAGCATTCTAATTTCTCCATGTCCTCGCCAACACTTGTTTTCTGGTTTTTTCTTTTTCTTTTGGATAGTAGCCAAAGATTTCCTCTTTTATCCATTGGTTGTTCAAAAGTGTGTTGTTTAATATCCACAATTGTGTGAATTTCCCAGTTTTCCTTTTGTTATTATTTCTAACTTCATCTTGTTGTAGCCAGATAAGATACTTACGCATGATATCTGTCTTTTAAAATCTATTGAGACTTCATTTATGGCCTAACGTGTGGTCTATCCTGGAAAATGTCCCATGTGCACTTGAGAAGAATGTATATATCGGTTTTGTTGGGTAAAGTGTGTGTATATGTCTGTTAGTTGGTTTATTTTGTTAAATCCTCTATTTCCTTCTGTCTGGTTGGTCATTATTTTGAGTAGGATATTGATGTCTCCAACTATTATTGTAGAACTATTTCTCCCTTCAATTCTGTCAGTTTTTGTTTCATGTATTTTGATGGTCTGTTAGTAGGAGTATAAATGTTCATAAATCTTATATCCTCTTTCTATGTTGAACTTTTTATTAATATATAATGTCCCTTGCTCTTGTAAATTTTCTATTTAAAGTCTATTTTGTCTAATTCCAACAAGGCAATTGGAATTTTGATAGGGATCGCATTAGATCTGTAGACGAATTTGCAGAGTATTTTCATCTTATCAATAGTAAGTCTTCCAATCCATGAACCAGGCTATCTTTTATATAGCTACCACTGCTCTCTTTTGGTTACAATTTGTATGGAACATCTATTCCATTATTTCAAACTTTCAACCTGTTTGTGTCCTTGGATTTCTAGTAATTCTTTTATAGACAGCATATAATTGGATCATGTGTTTTTATCCATTTTGCCAATCTCTGTATTTTGATTGGAGTTTAATCCATTTACATATAAAGTAATTATAATAAGGAGGGACTTCTGGCGTTATGGTTCTGTTTTCTTCCATTTCCCTGAAAATAAGACCTAGCCAGACAATCGGCTTTAATGTGTCTTTTGGAGCAAAAATTAATATGAGACCTGGTATTATACTATATTATATTATATTATATTATATTATATTATATTATATTATATTATGTAATTATAGTAATTATAGTAAAATAAGACTGGGTCTTATATTAATTTTTGCTCCAAAAGATGCATTAGAGATGATTGTCCAGCTAGGTCATATTTTTGGGGAAACACGGTATATGCCTTATAACTTTTTGTCCCCCATTTCCTGCATTCCTGTCTTCTTTTCTGTATAGTTGATTTTTGGTAGTGACGTATTTATATTCCTAATTTTTTTTATTCATATTTTATAGCTTTTTGTGGTTAGTATGGGAATTACATTTAATTCTAAGATTATAATGCTCTAGTTTGATCTTATACCAGCTTAACTTAAATAACATATAAAAACTGCTCCTTTACAGCTTCATCTTCTCCCCCTTTCAGTTGTTGATGTCACAAAATTACATTTTATACACTGCGTGCCCCAAAACATAAATTAATTCTTTTAAATGCATTAGTCTCTTAAATTATGTAGAAGGCAAGATTTGGAGTCACAAACTAAAGTTACAGTAATATTAGCTTTTATACTAATAATTGTTTTTTTTCTTTAAATGTGTTAGTCTCTTAAATCATGTAGAAAACAAAAACTGCAGTTACATACTACTCTTATACTACTACTTCTATAATTGCCCATGTATTTACCTTTATTGAGATTTTATTTCTCCATACAGCTTTGAGTTATTGTCTAGTGTCCTTTCATTTTTCCTTGCAGGACTCTCTTGAGCATTTCTTACATGGCAGGTCTAGTAGTCACAAACTCTTTCAACTTTTGTTTACCTGGGGATTTCTTAATTTCTACTTTACTTTTGAAGGACAGTTTTGCTAGACATTGTACTCTTTGTTGATAATTATTTTTCTTTTAGCACTTTGGATGTATTGGCCTACTATCTTCTGGCCTCCAACTTTTCTGATGAAATATCTGCTGATTTACGTGTATGCGATGATTTGCTTTTCTCTTGTTGCTTTCAAGATTCTCTCTTTGTTTTTGCCCTTTGAAAGTTTGGTTATAATACATCTAGGTGGGGGTCTCTTGAGTTCATCTTACTTAGAGTTCTATGAGCTTCTTGGATATTTATATTCATGTATTTCATCAAATTTGGGAGGTTTTCAGCCATTATTTCTTCAACTATTTCTTCAGCTATTCTCCTTGCCCCTTTGTTTTTCTTTTGCTCTTCTGGGACTCCCGTGATGTGTATATTGATCCTCTTTATGGTGTCCCATCAGATCCATTGGGCTCTTCAATCTTGTTTTTTTTCCTCTTTTCTCCCCCGTTCCTTAGACTTGATAATTTGTCCTATCTTCAAGTTTGCTGATTCTTTCTTCTGGCTGCTCAAATTTACCTCTGAATTTCTCTAGTGAATTTTTCATTTCAGTTATGTACTTTTCAGCTCCAGAATTTCGTTTTGGTTTCTTTTTAAGTTTTTTATCTCTTTATTGAGATTTCCATTTTGTTTACACATTTTCTTGACTTTCTCCACATCTTCCTTTTGTGACAGAGATGCACATATGCCTAGCTGTTGCTTCAGTTTTGCCTTTCTACCTTTCAAATCTCACATACGTTTTTCTTGTGGTGAACCCTAACCTGGAACCATAAAGGGAGGGATTTCCAAGAAATGTGGTTTCTTCTTAGCTAACCTCACATAGTAAAAAGTCACCATGTTAATTCCAAACATTCCTGGAGTTAAAAGAATACCTGTCCACTAAGGGAACAGTTTTACTATCTCAAGTGGACAATATGTGACCGTGATCTGTGATTATTATCTCAAGAAAGCTAAAGTTGTCTATTTGCCAGAGATTTGAGGCTAGGATGTTACACCTGTGGCCCATATACATCTAGGTGAGTACACTAAATTCCCTTAAATGTTTTGAACTCTATAAATGTGATGTTTTTGATTTTGTCTAAGTCTATACTCTTCTGATGGGTTTAGATTTGCATCCTGACTTCTGGATTGAAATTACACTCTTATTAGAGTACAAGGAAGTCTGGGATCCCCAACCAAGCTGTAGCTACTCTTGGTAACTTGGCCTAAGTGAATATTGGATCCTTTCCTTATTCTTCTTGTCTGAGTGGGTCACAACTCTAGTGATATTTTAGTGACACCCTCTGCATACCTCTGCACGCTCTGCTCCCATTCCTACAATCATGCCAATGACCCTGAGCACTGAGTGAGGACCCTGCAGGGTCCCAGGTGTAACTCCTCCCAGGAGAGGAGAGCAGAAGTGTGTGTGCTACATTCACCCAGGATCAGGATCTTTACAATTCAAATATCTTTGCAATTCAAATATTTACAATTCATATGCAGCACAGACCCCAAGGAGGAATGTGGGGCTCAGAATCACCTCTAGGGAGAGGACTGAAGTCAGCAAGAACCATACACACACTTTGCATTAAAAAGAGCATTGAAGCCTCCCAGGGAACACTGGGTGTGGGTAGAAGGGCTTTGGGGCCAATTGTATAACCGGGAGCTTCAAGCTTTGATTCAGTGGGAAAAAGCTTCTTTGCTCTCCAGTCAGTGCTTGATTTGAATGGAGGCTTGGTGTTTCATCTGTCTGGACTTTGGGCGCCCCCTTGTGGCAGAATAGTGATTATGGTTTTCAGAGGATCCCATGCCCTCTCAGGAACCCAATATTCTGGTTCCAAGACCATTACTACTATTAAAACACAAGGACAGAGGTGCCAGGCATCTAAAATTCCTGTAAAGTTTTTCTGCGTCTGCAGAGCAGGCTGTGTTTCAGCAAGTCTTAGGGATTTGGGGAAGCCCCTCGGGGAGGGCCACTGATACCAGCAGAGGGACTCAGTCCCAGGGACTCCAGTCTGTAGCTGTTGAGGAATCTGTCTTTAGTATAATGCAAAAAAATGCACCAGAGCGTTATCTGATCTTAAAAGCGCCTGTATTTTCCAGGCTATTTTCCCCCAGACTCTAGACTAGTGGTTCCTTACTTAACTTTTTTGGGGTCAAGGGGCATCTCTGAGAATCTGAAGAAAGTTGTTAATCTTCCTTCAGAAAATATACATGCACACAGTATCAAGGAGATAGTGGACCCTGTGGGGATCCAGGGACCCACTCTGGATCTCTGCTTCTATTAGTGTCTCAGAGGCTTGATGCCCTCGAATAAATTTGCTACCCTTCAGAGGAGATTGACAGTGTCCACTTATCGATGAGATTTCTGGAGAGGGAGGAAGAACACCGTAAAATTTCTTCCCATGAGAGAAGTAATATTAGCCTCAAAGAGGCTAAAGAGCTGCCTTGTGTTGAAAACAGTTGTTCTTTTTGGGGAAATATCTGAGAAGGACAAATAGAAATAATTCACATAATGAGGTGAGACGGGTCACTCTCTGGAAGGGTTTCCTAAAGCAGTTCCTCGTAAACTCTACTTCAGATGGTCTGAAGTGTCTCTGAAAGATTTCCAGAGGCAAGGCAAAATATGTAAGAGATTCAAGAAACTCACCCTGGTCTGCTTCTAGAAGAAAGTTGAACAAATTGATCCATGTCCCTCTAAGACTCATCTTTAAAAGGATTTTCTTTTGGTTGGGTGCTATTCATTTGCTCACCAAATATTTACTCAATGTATATTGGAAAAGAGAATTTTAGAATTAGCAAGAACTTCAGGCATCTCTTAGTCTGATTCCTTTATTCTCAGACAAGCAACTTGAGGACCAGGGAGGTAAAGTGTCACTCATTTATTCATTCAATCTTATCAATCACTTCCTATGTGTCAGGGCTTTGTATGAGGAATAAACGAGGAAAACCACAGAGAATAATCTAGTGGAATAGAGTGGTATGTATGCAAATAATTGTAATTCAATAAAGATAATTGGTTTAATGGAGGCTATTGAAAAAATAGGGGGCGCTTAGCAGGAAAACCAACTACATCTGCCAGAGCAAGATGACCTCACAGAGGAGGTAGCATGCGAGCTACATAATGGATGAGAAGGGGTTTTCTAGGTGGGCTAGTTGTGTTTGTTCCAGGCTTTGGAAAGGGTATGCAGACTGGTCAATGCCATATGGTGCCAGGCCAAGGGATGAGTGGGGCCTGAACTGCATCCTGCATTCCACTGAGAGGAAGAGGCACCTTTTCCTAATTTACACAAAAGCGCAGTAGAGGTTAACAGTCCCGAATGTGGGCAAAGATATCGAAATGTACAAGAGCAAGGTGTGTTCTGAGATCTATTAGTTCTGAGAGCCATTAGCTCAGATTGCTAGTGAGAAAGCACAAAGTGGGAGGTGATGAGTCTGGACAGGTAAGTGAGGCCAGGTCATGAAGGGCTTTGTCTATGACCATAACACTAGCGGTAGTGATGTTGGGGATGGAACCTCGGTGCCTTCCTTCCAGACCATTACCCTTTCTGCAGCACCAAATTGCCTCTAACTAGATGCTGAGCTCTGTGCTGGGTGCTGGTGAGGATACAGTGAGGAATATGCTCAGGCCTTGCCCTTTGGATTTACAATCAGGGAAGAGTACGCCACCTATGGACAAAGAGTAGTAAGAGTAAAATGTGATAAGTAGTAAATAGAGGGGGATGGAGCAGCACGGGGCATAATTTGCCTCAGGCCATATGCCCTAAGCCAGGATTCAAGGTCAGGGCTGTCTGACGTCAAAGCCTTAAAAATGCCCAGACTCTTTAATTCAACAATTCCACGTCCTGGAATCTATTCTAGGAAAATAAATGAAGACGTACAAAGATTTAGCTATAGGGATGGTCTGTGAAAATTTATAACAGCAAAAAAAATTTTTTTTAGAGGAAACACTCTAAATATCCAACAAGACTTTGGGTAGTAGTATTGTATTATAAATGAGGGAATGTAAAATAGCTATTTAAATGATTTTTTAAAAAATTTTATTGGGGAAGGGAAACAGGACTTTATTGGGGAACAGTGTGTACTTCCAGGACTTTTTTTCCAAGTCAAGTTGTTGTCCTTTCAATCTTAGTTGTGGAGGGTGCCGTTGTCCTTTCATGCTTAGTTGTGAAGGGTGCAGCTCAGCTGCAGGTCCAGTTGCCGTTGCTAGTTGCAGGGGGCGCAGCCCACCATCCCTTGCTGGACTCAAGGAATCAAACTGGCAACCTTGTGGTTGAGAGGATGCGCTCCAACCAACTGAGCCATCCGGGAGCTCAGCGGCAGCTCAGCTCAAGGTGCTCTGTTCAATCTTAGTTGCAGGGGGCTGAGCCCACCACCCCTTGTGGGATTCGAGGAATTGAACTGGCAACCTTGTGGTTGAGAGCCCAGTGGCCCATGTGGGAATCGAACCGGTAGCCTTTGGGGTTAGGAGCATGGAGCTCTAACCGCCTGAGCCACCGGGCCGGCCCCTAAATGATGTTTTAAAAGTATATTTATTAATAGGGAAAAAGGTTCAGTACATTATTGGATGAAATAAGCAGATTAAACCACGTACTGCACAATACTGATTTTATAAATGTATTGAAGAACTTATACTTGGTAGGGCATAGTAGTGATTAACTTAAAGAGATGTGATGATGGGTGACTTTTATACTTTTTGCTAACCTCAATCATCTAATTTTTTCCTATAATGAATAGATCTTAGTTATGCAACAACAACAAATAAAGTTATAACAGTGTTTACAAAGAGTTTCTAGCTCCTCCTCTGTAAGATGGGGATACTTTAGAATTAAATAAGATAAAGCATTGAAACATTCAGCACAGGCCTGGCATATAGTTAAGCTACAGATAAATATCAGTTAGTGATGCTACTATAATAACTACAACATCAACTACCACTGCTCTAATGATAGTCCCAGGGCAACTACAGCTCCACTCCCACACCATGGCTGTCACTACAAAGTGTCACTACAAAG
Organism: Rhinolophus ferrumequinum; assembly: GCF_004115265.2. Lineage (NCBI taxonomy): Eukaryota > Metazoa > Chordata > Mammalia > Chiroptera > Rhinolophidae > Rhinolophus > Rhinolophus ferrumequinum. The sequence goes on along the minus strand of NC_046293.1, from coordinate 23,703,689 downwards.
CCTTGATTTTGGTTCCCGACAGAAGAGGCTTTGCTCCAGCAGCAACGTTTGGATGGGAGCAGAGTCAGAAGTCAGAAAATGAAGTAGAGACTCAGTTATCAGTCCAGTTCCTGGCCGTGGTGCTGGGTTGGAGTTCTGAAAGTGAGTCTGCTTCAGGTCAGGGCAGCCTTGGACTGAAGGCCTGGGTATGAGAGGAGGGCTGCAGAGCCCGGGGACTCCTCAGAGAGCCCCCACTCATGCACTTATTGCCATGCGTACTATTGCCATGAAGGCCCAGTCACCCTTGCTTTTGTCCATACTGCAAATCTGAGCACATACCAGCTGAGAGTCCTGCTCCTCTCTTGAGTCCACCCCAGAGAAAATCCTGCCCATCAAAAAAGATCACTCTCATCCTTTGTACCACTTCCCTCCAAGATCTTACACAGCTATGTGTTCTCCTTCCAAAGCCAGACATTATCCAGTCTCATCATCACCTCCCAAGTCTGTAGTCCCTGGACTGTGTAGATAGATCTTCCTCTTCCGAATTGTCTCCCATGTGAGGAATTGCACAGCTTCACAGCATCTTAGCCCAAGTCAGCTAAATGCAACCACTTTTGATTGTGTAATTGATATGTTAATAGTAGGAGCCCTAAATCTTAATACTCCAAAGATAAATGACTGCATTCCTCATCTCTGATAACATTTTCTAGGAATATTTGCAATGTGGCAGGATGCAGAAGCACCTGAAAAGAGCTTGATTTTTTTTTAAAGAAACTGACATTTGTTTTGAGATATAATTTACAATAAAACACGTAGTTTTTAAGGGTACGGTTGGGTTTATTTTGACAATTATATATACCCATATAACCACCATTCCAATCAAGTTATGGAATATTTCACCATGAAGTTCCCTTTGCAGTCTACTGGTATCTCCCCCCCATCACCAAATACAACCATTGTTCTAATTTTTATCACTAAGGATTAGTTGCAACAGGAACTTATTCCTTGCTGGTGGGAATGCAAAGAGGTATAGCTACTTTGGAAGATGGTTTGGCAATTTCTTACAAAGCTAAACACGGTCTTACCATATGTTCCAGCAATTGCATACCTTGGTATGTACACAAATGAGTTGAAAAGTTATGTCCCCACAAAAACCTGCACACTTATGTTGTAGCAGCTTTATTCATACTTGCCCAAAATTGGAAGTAACCAAGATATCCTTCTATAGGTGAATGGATATATCAACTGTGGTACATCCATACAATAAAATATTGTTTTGCAATAAAAACAAGTGAGCCATGAAAAAAACATGGAGGAAACTTAAATGCATATTGTTAAGTGAAAGAATCCATTTTGAAAAGGCTACATATTGTGTGATTTAAACTATATAACATTTTGGGAAAAGCAAAAATATAAAGACAGTAAAAAGATCAGTGGTTGCCAGGGGCTTAGGGAGAGGGAGGAATGGATAAGGGCAGTGATTTTTTAGGGCAGTGAAACTACTCTGTATGATATTATAATGGTGGATACACGACAAGTATTTGTCAAAACCCATAGACTACAACAAGAAGTGTGAACTTTAATGTAAATGATGGACTTTAGTTAGTAATAATGTATCAATATTGCTTCATTAATTGTAACACATTTACCACACTCATCCAGGATGTTAGGGAAGCCTGTGTGTGTGGAGGTGGATACAAAGTATATGGAAACTCCGTACTTTCTGTGCAGTTTTCTGTAAACTTAAGTTCCAAGAAATAAAGTCTATTAATTAAAACCAAACCAAACCACCTTTCCTCAATTTCACATCCCCCTCTAGCTATTGTCATTTCTCTCCTCCTGTTATAGCTAAACTTCTTGAGTTGTCTAAGTAATACAGGAAATAATAATTTGCATTTATTGAGTGCTTACTATGTGCTAAACACTTTATGTAAATTGTTGTATTTACTCCTCACAACAGTCCTATTGCATTGGTATTATTTTTACAGATTTGGCCCCTGATGTGTTAGTAAGCAGTGCAACTAGTGTTTGAAGACAGGCTGCTGGACCTTAGAGGCAGTGCTCTTAAACCACTCTACTCAAGAGCTCCATTTTTTCTCTGGGATCTCACCATTGCTCTGTGGCCTCCATTATATTGTACTCTGTGTAAATGGTGCCTCCTAGGGCACCATTTGGAGGATGCTGCTGGAGTTGTCTATGTGGTAGCTCTGCTTTCCTCCCCCAGCCTCCATACCACTCCATCCCCATCTCTTCATTGGATCTACTCTTGCCAAGGTCAGTGATTACATTTTAATAATTCCAATGGACAATTTTCAGTCTTCATCTGATTTGATGACATAGTTGACCACCCCCTTCTTCTTAACACATTTTTTTCTAGACCTCATATTTCCTGGGTTTCTTCCTATTTCTTTGACTATTCTTTCTGTCTCCTTTGCTAGCTTTTCTTTCTCTCCCTGACCATTAAATGTGGGAGTTTCACAGGGTCTTAGGCTTTCTTCTCTTATCACCCTCATCCACTCTACAGGTGATGTTATCTCCTCTTATGCTTCACTTTTCACTATATATTAAGGAGTCCCAAATTTATCTCTAATCGATTAGGCACCAGCATTTGATTGTCTCACAGGTAGCTCGTATTCAAATTGCTCAAAACTGAATTCTTCAGGTCCTTCACCATACTTAATCCAAACCTGTTCCCTGTAATTTTACTTTATGTGTGAAATACACATCCTAGCTGAAAATTGCATAAGTGCATATGTACAGTTTAGTGAATAATTATACAGTGAAATGATCTATGTAATTACCACCTCGATCGAGAGATGGAGCGTTATCTGATGTTCGTAAGTCAGCCATGTGCCCCACTGATCATAATCAACTTCCTCCTTTTTAGAGCAGTGACTACATTGTCTTTGGTGATAATCATTTATTTGGTTTTTGTTATATTAGTTTCAACTCTTATGTATGCTTTCCTAAACAATGTAGTTTAGTTTTTTAAACTTTATGAATCATACTGTATATCTTCTTTTCTGTCTTGCTTCTTTTCCTCAACAAAATGATTTTGAGATTCATGCATATTGCCAAGTTTCACTATAGTTCATCCATTTTCACTACTGTGTTTCCCCGAAAATAAGACCTAGCTGGACAATCAGCTCTAATGCGTCGTTTGGAGAAAAAATTAATATAAGACCCAGTCTTATTTTATTATACTAGAAGACCGGGTCTTTACTATAATATAATATAATATAATATAATATAATATAATATAATATAATATAATATAATATAATACAATACCAGGTCTTATATTAATTTTCCAAAAGACGCATTAGAGCTGCTTGTCCAGCTAGGTCTTATTTTCGAGGAAATACAGTACTATATAACATCCCATAGTGTGACTATACCATTATTTATGTTGACAAATATTGGGTTTAATTCCAGTTTTTGGAACTGGAATTATGAACACTGCTTTTATTGACCCTATTGTACATGTATCCTGGTAATTGTATGGATGCATTTTCCTGGATACATACTCAAGGGTGGTCTTGCAGGGCCGTAGAGTATAGTCAGCTTTACTGGATGATGTCAAACTGATTTCCAAAGCGATTAAACCAGTTTACACTTCCTGGACTTTATCTGAGAGTCCCGGTTGCTCCACACACTTAGTAACATTTAGTATTACGTATTGTCAGAGTTTTGATTTTTTGCCAATCTGGTGGATGTGGTTTTATTTGTATTTCTCTGATATCTATTGAGGGTGAGCACCTTTTTATGTGTTTATTAGCCATTTGAATTTCCTTTTTGGCGAAATGAGGGTTTATGCTTTTGCCACTTGTATGTCTGGGTTCTCATTGTCTTTTAGATTTTTTTTTCTGGATAATTCCTTACTATCTTGTCATTTCTGGTGCTTTTTCCATGATTAAAAAAACATATCCACTATTTTTAGTTTCTTCAGCCAGAGGTTTGGACTGAAAAACCTGCTCTGTTATGACTGGAAACTTGAAGTTCTCTATTGTTTTCTTTAAAAAAGTATTTTTAATGAACTATTTCTGGCATATAAAAAAGTGTAGATAATAATATAACTAATCATACGTGTAACCATGACTCAGCTTAAAAAATGAAATATTGTGTGTAAATCTGATGCCTCTGTATACCCCTCTCCCCTCTCTTTCTTCCCAAAAGTAGCTAATATCTTAAATTTAGTATCATCATTTTCAAGTATATTTTAATCATTTTCCTGCAAATATCTCCATTATCTATGTATGATATTTTACTTGTTTCTTAATTTCATAAAAATGGTATTATACCTCACCAGTAGTCATGTAAATACATATTAAAATAGCAAGATACTATTTCATGTTCTTACCAATGGGTTTTTTTTTTGACACATCTTTCTCTCTTATACATATATATATGATATGCCATGCATCAACGTGGGTGAATTTCAAATAAAACATATTTTGCCGTGTTTAATGTGCAATTTTTTGCCCAAATTTGTGAGAGAAAAATAAGGATGCGGATTATACATGGGAAGTACTAATTCTGTATCTATATAAATGTTTTTAATTCTTTTATTTATGCTTATGAGTTAAAAGTGTAACTCTAGAAATCAATAACAATATCTGTATGCAAAATAATACCCTGAAATACGATAATCAGTTTTGTCGAACTTGCAACAATGAAGAATTCTTGGCCTTCTATGATGCATAAATATCATAAATTTGTTACTGGTACATAAAATTTCTTGTACCTTGTATCTGTTCTTTTGTTTTGTAATTATTTGTTACATAAATTTTTTTGTACCATAATATGTTAAAAAATAAATGCTAAAATTCCTTTATAATGCAAAAAAGTACCTAAATGTAGACAAATAAAAAATTTGAATTAAAAAGTTAAAATGAGGGGCCGGCCCCGTGGCTCAGGCAGTTAGAGCTCCATGCTCCTAACTCTGAAGGCTCCCAGTTCGATTCCCACATGGGCCAGTGGGCTCTCAGCCACATGGTTGCCAGTTCAATTCCTCGAGTCCCGCAAGGGATGGTGGGCAGCGCCCCCTGCAACTAAGATTGAACATGGCACCTTGAGCTGAGCTGCCGCTGAGCTCCCCGATAGCTCAGTTGGTTGGGGTGCATCCTCTCAACCACAAGGTTGCCGGTTCGACTCCCACAGGGGATGGTGGGCTGTGCCCCCTGCAACTAGCAACGGCAACTGGACCTGGAGCTGAGCTGCGCCCTCCACAACTAAGACTGAAAGGACAACAACTTGAAGCTGAACGGCACTCTCCACAACTAAGATTGAAAGGGCAACAACTTGACTTGAAAAAAAAAAAAAAAAAGTCCTGGAAGTACACACTGTTCCCCAATAGTCCTGTTCCCCTTCCCCAATAAAATCTTTAAAAAAAAAAAAGTTAAAATGAAAGATTTTTTCCCCCTGAAAGTTTGGGCCCAAAATGTGGGTGCACATTATACACAGCAAAATATGGTATATGTATATATATGTTATACATGTACAGTTGACCCTTGAACAACATTGTTTTGAATTCCATGGGTCCACTTATACATTGACTTTTTTTTTCAATAAATACAGTCGGCCATTTGTAACTGCGGGTGTCACATCTGCAATTGAATCTGTGGATGTGAAGGGCAGACTGTAGAGTCAAAAGCTATACGAGTAGGGGGAGATTTTCTGCTTGGGGATTAGGGCCCCTATCCCCTACATTATTCAAGGGTCAAATGTGTATATGTTAAATACAATGCCATAGTAAAAACGAAAGATCCAAAGTTAGATGCATCAATAAGCACTAAAGTTACATGTATCAACATGGGTAAATGTAGCCTTAGGTCTTTCATTTTTACTATGGTATTGTATTTATATTACATTATATAAATATATCCCATTATATATATATCCATTCTGTTGATGGACATTTGAGTGGTTTTCCCTCTTTTAACTATCACAAAACAATTCCTAAAGCAATATTCTTGTCTATGTTTCTTTGTGCATGTGAACAAGAGTTTCTCCAGATTATATACCTAGAAATGAAATGTGTGTCACATGTAAGGATTTGTAGCTTCTGTTTTGCAAGATATGGCCAAATTGCTCTCCAAGATGGTTATATTCTCATTAGCGATGCGTGAGAGCTCTGATTGCTCCAGATGCTTGTCAGTTCTTGGTATTATCAGATTTGTTAATTTTTGCTGAATCTGATATGTGTGAAATAGTATCTTGTTATTTTAATATGTATTTCATGACTACTTGTGAGGTTGAGCCTCTTTTCAAAAACATTCTTTTTTTTGGTATTGGTTTTCTTTATTGAGTTTCCAGCTCCTATCCTTTGCCTGTTTTTCTGTCAAATTGTTTTCTTTCTTTCTTTTTTTAAATTTTTTTATTGGGGAATATTGGGGAATAGTGTGTTTTTCCAGAACCCGTCAGCTCCAAGTCAAGTCATTGTTGTTTTTTTCAATCTAGTTGTGGAGGGCGCAGCTCAGCTCCAAGTCAAGTCGTTGTTTTCAATCTAGTTGTGGAGGGTGCAGTTTACTGGCCCATGTGGGAATCGAACCAGCGACGTTGGTGTTATGAGCACTGCGCTCTAACCACCTGAGCCAACTGGCTGCCCAGATTGTTTTCTTACTGATGTATTCTTTTTTAACATTCTAGATAGTAATTCATTGTCAGTTATATGAATTGTAAATATCTTCTCCCGTCTGTCCTTTGTTTATAATGTCTTTCAAAGGACAGAAGTTTTACATTTTGATATAATCAAATTTATTAATTCTCATAATTTTCTAGTTCAGCAACTGACATCACCACCCATTCAGTTGTTCAAGCCAGAAATTTGGGTTATCCTGTCTCCTCCCCCTCTCTTACTTCCCACATGCAATCAGTTAGCAAGTGCCTTTATTCTACTCCCCAAATATCTGTAGAATTCATCTTCTTTTCATCCCCACTGCCACCAGCCTTACCCAGGTGACAGTTATCTCCTTCATGAATGACAGCAGCAGGCTCCTCCTTATCAGGAGCTCCACACACTTCCTCTCTTGTTACCTCCTAATCCATTCTCCCCATTGTAGTCAGAGTAGCATTTTAAGGTTATGTATCTGATCATTTCATTCCTCTGCTTAAAACCCTTTAGTGGAATTCTGATCCAAACTGAAATATTGTCAAGAGGGTTGCTCCCATCTGTACAACAAGAAAATAGCTGAAAAAACTGCACATGAATGACTTTTCTGGATCTCAGGAGAGAACTGAAATCACAGGACAAAAAATTAACTTGGGATAGACAGAGAGACAGGCACCTACAGGGAGAAATAGGTCCTGAGCATTTGCTTACTTGAGAAAGAGGATTAAACTAGAAATTTTAAACAAATTAATAAAGGCCTATTATGGGTTATTGAGAGAGTATGGAGCCAGTGGGAGCTGAAGACATAGAGAGGTTTGCACTCTTTCAGGCTTTTCCTTCAGAAATCCCGCCAACCACCCACAGGAAAATAGGGGAAATATGGGAGGATTTTGAGAAAGCCCCCCCTCCCCAACCTCTGTGGTACTGCCAGGGAATAGACAGCAGCCACTGTCAAAACTCTACCCCTCTGGGACAAGACTTAATTTGCAAGAGGAAGATCATCAAAAGCCGAATGCCGAGGCACTGATGGAAAACCCACTGATGTTGGTGGAGGGGCACAGGGCAGAAAAAGGCTCTTTCCTCGAGGGAGGACAGGAATACTTGCTAGGCCCAGAAGTACATCTGGAGAAGAGGCAGAACACTTGTGAAAGCCACACCCTCAAGACCCAGGTGCATAGCGCCTGCCTAAGACTGCAGCTTAATTGTAACACTAGAGAACACATATCCTCTACTTTGAATATACTGCTACAAGATCCTTATACTACACATGAGTAGTATAATACTATTTGAAGGTGGACTCAAGTATTTTTTTTATTAAAGTGTAGTTGGCATACAATAGTTTATTAGTTTCAGTTGTACAAGATAGTGATTTGTCCTTTATATGACTTGTGATGTGATCATCACACTAAATCTAGTAACCATCTGTCACCATGCAAAAGTTATTACAATGTTATTAACTGTATTCTCTGTGCTGTACACTACATCTCCATGGCTTATTTATTTTATAACTGGAAGTTTGTAGCTCTTAGTCCTTTTCAGCTTTTTCACCCATCCCCTCACCCTTCTTCCCTCTGGCAATCATGAGTTTGTTCTCTGTTTCTATGAGTCTGTTTTTGTTTTGTTTTGCTTGTTTGTTTGCTTTAGATTCCACATATGAGTGAAATCGTGTATTTGTCTTTCTCTTTGACTTATTTCATTTAACATAATAACCTCTAGATCCATTCATGTTGTTGCAAATGACAAGATTTCATTCTTTTTTATGGCTGAGTAATATTGCAGTGCGTGTGTGTGTGTGAGACATCTTATTTATCCGTTTATCTATTAATGAACACATAGGTTGCTTCCATATCTTGGCTATTATAAATAATGCTGTAATGAACGTAGGGGTGCATGCATATATCTTTTTGAATCAGTGTTTTTGTTTTCTTCAGATAACTACCCAGAAGTGGACTTGCTGGGTTGTATGTTAGTCCTATTTCTAATTTTTTGAGGAATCTCCATACTGTTTTCCATAGTGGCTGCACCAATTTACAGTCCCACCAACAGTACACAAGGGTGCCCTTTTCTCCACATCCTTGCCAACACTTATTATTTGTTAACTTTTTGATAATAGCCATTCTGACAATGTGAGGTAATATCTCATTGTTGTTTTGATTTACATCTCCCTGATGATTAGTGATGTTGAGCATCTTTTCATATGTCTGTTGGCCCCATATGTCTTCTTTGGAGAAATGGACTCAAGTACTTAAAAATGGATACTTTATACCCTAGCACAACCACTAAAAAGGTTTCAAAGGTATAAATAGTAAGCCAATGGAGATGTAAAGAGTAAGTCATAAAATATGCTTAATTAAACCCAGAGAATGCAGAAAAAGAGGAAAAAATAAAAAATAATAAATGGAACAAATAAAAAACAGCAAACAAGATGGCATATTTTAATCTGACGTTGTGAATAATCACTTTAAATGTGAATAGTCTAAACATACCAGTTAAAAGAGAGTAGTAGTTGGATTAGATTAGAAAGCAAGACCCAACTATATGCTGTCTACCAGAAATTTACTTTAAATGTTCAATAGGTTAAAAATAAAAGAGTGGAGAAAAATTTGCCATGAAAACACTAACCGAAAGAAAGCTGGAGTGGCTATATTAATTTAAGATAAAGTAGATTTCAGAACAAGAACAGCTCAGGATCAAAGAGGGACATAATATTGACAATGGGGTCATTTCTCCTAGAAGACATACTCTTAAATGCACCTAACAATAGAGCTTCAAAATACATGAGGCAAAACTAATATATCTGTCGGAGAAATAGAAAAATTCACAATTTTAATGGTAACTTCAACACTCTTCCGTCAGTAATTGATAGAACAGATAAGCATAATATCAGTAAGGATATAGGTACCTAAATAGCTCCAGCAACCAACATGACCTAATTGACATGTATAGAACATTTCACTCCATACCAGCAGATTGCACATTTTTCTCATGCACATTAACCAAGATAGAACATATTCTGGGCCACAAAGCAAACCTTAACACATTTAAAATAATATAAATCATATAAAATATCTTCTCAGATCATAATGGAATCACAGAAAAAAACATCTGGAAAGTCTCCAGATATTCGGAAGGTAAACCATACACTTCTCAATCACCTATGGGTCAAAGAAATAAACCCACGCAAACATTACCAACTGATTTTTTGACAAAGATGCAAAGGCAATCCGATGGAAAAAGAACAATCTTTTCAACAAATGGTGCTGGAACAATGGGACATTTGTATGCAAAAAATGAAACAAAAACTTCGACACATACCTCATACTTACGCAAAAAAATAAATAGCTCATAAGCTTAAATCTAAAAAGTAAAACTGTAAAGCATCTAGAAGAAAACACAGGAGAAAATCTATGTGACCTTGGATTTGGTGATGTTTTCATATACTACATAAATAAAAATTATAAAAGAAAATAATTGATGAATTGGGCCTTATCAAAATTAAACACTTTTGCCCTTTGACAGATATGTTGAAAAAAATGAAAAGACACACCACAGTCTAAGAGAAAATATTTGCAAATAACATACCTGATAAAGGACTTGTATCCAGAATACATAAAAACTGAATACATTAAAACTGAATAGGAAAACAAATGACCCATTTAAAAATGGGCAAAAGATATAAAAAGACACTTCAGCAAATAAGATATATGGGTGGCAAATAAATTTTTATATCTGCATAATAAACATAATTTGCATGGTCAACATAATTTGTCATTAGAGAAATGCAAATTAAAACCACAGTGAGCTACTACTGTTCACCTGCAAGAATTGCTGAAATAAACAACAATAACACCACCAAATGCTGTGGAGCAACAGGAACTTTCATGCTGTTAGAAATGAAGCAATGGTTTAGTCACTATGGAAGACAACTTGGCAGTTTTAATCATGAGAAAACATCAGATCAACCCAAATAGAGGGACGTTCTTTAAAATAACTAACTAGTACTCTCCAGAACTGCCAAGGTCATAAAAAATAAGGAGAGACAAAAATTATCACAGATCAGAGAAGACTAAAGGGTCATGTCCTCTCAATAGAATGTGGTATCCAGGCTTGGATCTTGGAACAGAAAAAGGACACGAGAGAAAAAACTGATGACATCTGAATAGGGTCTGTAGTTTAATTAGTATTTCAACAATGTTAATTTCTTAGTTTTGACTAATGTATCATGGTTATATAAGATATTAACATTAAGGGAAGCTGGGTGAAGGATATATTAAAACTCTCTTTACTATCTTTGCAACTTTTCTGTAATTCTCAAGTTATCCGAAAGCAAACAATTTATTAAGAAAAGAAACCCCACAGAGAAATACACTCATTAAAGTGGCTAATATTAAAATTATTGAAATAATTTTATATATAGTAAGTTTTGGTGAATATGTGAAGCAATGGAACTCGCATGCATTGCAGGTTGGATTGTACGTTACTTGCGTCAGTTTAGAAATGTTTTAGTGGGAGGTGGAAGAAAGGACAGATGCTTAAGGGTACAAACTTTCAAGCAGTAATAAATAAGCTCTAGAGATTTAATGTACAGTATAGTGAATATAAACATAAGTATTATATACATGTATAATCATCAAACTGGCTAAGAGACTAGAACTCAATTATTCCAACTACTAAAAAGAAAGGATAATTATGTAACATGATAGAGGTGCTAATTGTTGCTACAATGGCAATCATATTACAATATATAAATGTATCAAATTGACATGCTGTACACTTTATATTTATTTACACAATTTATATGTCAAATATATTTCAACAAAAAAATGTTTTAGTAGTATTTACTAAAACTATACTATTTCTGGCTTATGATTTAGCAATTCCATTCTAGGTGTATACTCGAGAGATGAGTGCAAATGTCTATAAAAAGACGTGTACAAGAACTGTTTGTAGTAATTTTATTCATAACTGCTGAAAACTTGAAACAACCCTTAAATTGGAAAGAACCAGGAGAATGGATAAATGAATTTAGGTATAGTCATACAGTGGAATACTGCATAGCAAAATTAAAAAAAAGAAACCAAACTACTTATGCTAGCAACAAGGATACATCTCAAAAATATGACATTGATCAAAAGAAGCTAGACACAAAAGGGCTAATACAGTATGATTCCTTTTATATATAATTCACGTATTGGCAAAGCAAATTGATGGGTATAAGTCATAAATCAAACAGTGGATACCGCTGGGATATATCATATATTTCAGATATCATATATATCTCTCAGAGTATAAATTGAGACCCAGGTAGTAAGGATTCCTGAGTGGGATGGGACATGGAATCTTCCTCTGGGGTACTGAAAGCTCTCTCTAGTCTGGAATGGAAACATGGGTCTATACCTATGTAGCAGCTCTTTAAGCTGTACACTTAAGGTTAGTACACTTTATGTACGTTATTACTTAATAAAAATTGAAATAAAAGAGAATAAAAACTACAATGGGGGAGGGGGAGGAACTTAAGTGGTTTTCTATTGCTCTTAGGGTAAAGTCCAAAATCCTTATTGTAGTTTGTAAGCGAATGATCTACTTCTTACCTACTTCTCCAGCTTTATCTCTCTGTTCCCAAGGTCCAGCCAGACTCTTCTTCCGATCACAGGGTCTTTGCACATACCATCCATTCCACCAAGAAAGCTCATCTTTCCCTCCCCCTTCACTTAGCTAACACTAATAATTCTTCAGGTGGTATCTTAAATTTACTCAAGGTAGCATTTCCTGATCATCAAGCCTCGATTAAGTCTCTGATTTATGTTGTGTGTCTTTTGTAGCACTTATCTCACTGTAACTATTTTTCAAGCTTCAGGTTGGTCTTGTTTGCTGTTATATCTTCAGATGCCAGGTACATAGTAAATACTCATTTAATATTTACCGAATGTTAGTTTTGAAAGTGAGGCTCAGATTAATTTAACAAAATAGTAGTCCAAGGCCACAGACTATGAGATGGGATCCAAACCCATCAACAAATCCTGTTCACTATTTTTCCAAGGTGTATTCCCCACACCATCTACCTTTCTCCATCTCCCTGTTGCAATAGCCTTCTACCTGATCTCTCTGCTTCCATTCATTATCCATTGGATTATTATAGATAATAACCCACCATTATCTATTCTCCACATAGCAGCCAGATTGATCTTTTTTAACATGAAAGGAAGTTGTGCCTCTTCCTTGCTTAAACCTTCCAATGCCTTCACTGCACTTAGAAAATAACCGCACTCCTTACCTTGGAGCCCGATGTGATCTGACTTGCTGACTCCATCTGGGACTACTCTCCCCACTACTCAACCAGGTTATAACCTTGACTTGTAGACTCCTAGTTCCTCTAACATCCCAAGCTCCTAGGGCCTTTGCACTAAGCTCTTCTCTAGGAACATTCTTCCTCTTGGTCTTCCTATGACTGGTTCCTTCTGGTTATTCAGCTCAGATGTCACCTCCTCAAGAAGGACTTCCAAGACCATTCAATCTACAGTAGCTATATACCGTGTTTCCCCCAAAATAAGACCAGGTCTTATATTAATTTTTGCTCCAAAAGTCACGTTAGGGCTTATGTTCAGGGGATGTCATCCTGAAAAATCATGGTAGGGCTTATTTTCCAGTTAGGTCTTATTTTCGGGGACACATGGTAGTTACTTTCACTTTCCCTATTTTAGTTTTCAGCATAATACTTAATGTTATTTATTTTCATTATCTGCCTCATGTCACGAGAACAAGAATTTTGTTTAGCTTTGTATCTTCGATACCTAGAACAGTGCCTAGCACATAGTAGGTTCTCAGTAGGTAAATATTTGAGATTTAATAAATGAATGAATTTATTAACGCCTGAGTTCTGTCTGCCATCACACTTGCCTTCCCAGCTGTTGGCAACCACAGGCTCATTGAATCAGCTTTCTCCATAGACCACTTAGAGCTGTGCTGTCCAGTACAGTAGCCAGTAACACATATGACTATTTAAATATGAAATTAAATCAAATTAAATGAAAAATTCAGTTTCTTCATTGCACTAGTCACATTTCCACTGTTCATTAGCCACATGTGGCTGGTGGCTACCATATTGGACAGCACAGATAATAATAATTTTTATCCTTACAGAACGTTCTATTGGAACTTTTATAAATAGGAATAATCCCAAACAGAAGCTTTAGGCTCAGCCCTCAAGTATGACAATAATTGCCTTTAGGGTTCTTGTTACTCTGGAATGGCTTCTGTATAAATTATCTCATTTCACTGAATAAGCCACTTTATGAAACAGGTGCTTTGATGGTCACATCAGACATATACTACTGGGACAAGTAACTTTTTCATGATAAGTACATAAAAATGAACAGCTGCTTAGAAGATCTATTAACATAGAATTATGTGACTGTGCTGAGCAGAAGTGTGGATGGAGGACGTGTTAACAACAGTCTGGGGAAGAGGAGGAGTTGGCAGTCCTAGATATTAAACTAAATTAACTCTAAGATGTGATTCCTTTAGGATGAACTGTTATATTAGAAATGTCTTCAGCTATAAGGAACATAAAACAGACCAATATTATAGACCAAGCTCCCTTAGAAAATCTGAAATAAAGTATTAGCAAACAGAATCCCAGAGGTACATTAAAAAAAGAATACTCCAAGATCAAGTGGGATTTATTCCAGGAAGGTAAGGGTAGTTTAGTATTAGGAAACTGATTTATGTAATTCATCAGATTGATAGATTTAAGGAGAAAAGTAGTGTAATAATTTCTACAGATGCTTAAAAGACATTTGTTTTTCTCTCATAAAAATTCAATATCTATTATTGATTTAAAACTCTGTGAAATAGTAAGAGGTGGAGGTTTCCTTAGCATAATAAGATAAATATATCTATTTCAATTCCTGCTTAATGGGGAAATACTAAAGTATTTCCCTTGAAATCGGGATCAAGACAGAGGGGTCCATTAATGCCATTACTGTTTAACATTGTTCTGGAGGTACTAGGCAACGCATTTAGACAAGATTAAAATATGTTAGATATATAAAAATTAGACAGACACGTTTCACATTTTTATACGTGGTAACCTAAGAGAACTGAAAACCTATTATAGATAATAAGAGAATTCAGTAGGTGGCTAGGAAAAAAAAATTAAGACAGAAAAGATCCCATTCTATAACATTTACAGAGGTTATAGGAATGAATGAACTTAACACAAAATATTCAATATCTTTTTTTTTTTTAAATTAAACATTAAAATACTACTGAGGGACACAAAAGGAATCAACAAATAGAAACGTATGTTCTTGAAAGGAAGACTAACAGCAGGGAGATGTCAATTCTCGCTAATTAATCTAGATATTTAATGCAATCTCACAATACCAACACTAATAGGAGTTTTCTTTCAGGGGCAGGAGAGTGCGGATACTAGATAAGCTAATCTTAAAGTTCATGTGGGATAAGAAATAAGAAAACGTAGTGAGGAAATTTTTGAAAGAGAAGATTAAAAGGAAACCTAATAGATACTAAAATGTAAAGCTAAAATAGTTGAAAGACTATGGTGCTAGCAAATTAAAAAGACAGATAGCAGTAAGAGAATTGAAAATCCAGACGTAAATTCAAATTCATATATAAATTTGAATTATAAAGGTAGTGTTTTAAATTAGTGAAAAAAATTGTTGTTCAATAGATGATTTGAGGATAACAAGATAACATTTGGAAATTGTCCAGTAGAAAAATAGTAAGGGATATGAACAATTAGTGGAAAATAAATTACAAATGACTCTTTAACCCATGGAAATGTTCAGTCACAGTGAAATAAAAGCTTCTCTCTTAGTAAGAAATACAAATAAAAATTACACTAAGATAACATTTTTCACCTTTCAGATTGGCAAAGATCAAAATATTTGCTAGCACACCAATTTTGGTGTTTGTATATGGAAATGGACACTTAAAAATTGCTGACATTCGATCTATATGGAGGGCAATTTGGTAATATTTATCAAAATAAAACATGTGTACCTTTTGACCCACAGTTTTATTTCTAGCAAAATTTTTGATAGCAAACTCTCACATGTGCAAATCAGCATAGGTTATTATTGTAGAATTGTTTGTAATAGTTTGAAAATGAATTAAAAATCCTCAGAGGGATCTAATTAAATGATGCAGCCATATAATGGGATACTATGCAGATATAAAAATTTAGAAGGAAGTTTTTTAATACTGATAACGGAATTATGGCCATGCTGTTTGGTAAATGAAAAAGGCAAGGGGAGAATGTGCTTCCATTTGTGGGGGCAGAAAAGAGGAAAGACATATATGTGTATACATTTTTCTCTGGAAAAACATCAGAAACAGTGACATTGGTTGCTTCCAAGGAGAAGACCATGGTGGTTGAAGGACAGGAGTGAAAAAGAGACATTTCACCATTTACTCTTTGATACTTTTTGGATTTTGAGCCAGGTGAATAAATTACTTACCCAAAAAGAGGAAATAGATAAAATTAAAACTAAAAATGTAGAGGAAAACTTGACTTACTGTGATTTACACAAATGGGGGTTTGTTTTTCTCTCATAAAAAGAAGCCCAACGTAGGTGCTTGCTGACCGTTGGTTCAGCTGCTCAATGATGCCTCATGAATCAGGTTCTTTTTTTGCTTCCAGGACCTCCATCCTCAGAGGACTGGCTTTCTAACTCCATGGCTGTTTCCCATGATAGTAAGATGGCTGCCACAGCATAGACATCATGTCTTCAAACAAACATCCCCCAGACAAGAAAGAAAGGACAAGGAAAACCAAAAACCTTTTCCTAATGATGCTTTTTTTTTGTCCTGGGAACGAGACTTCCCTGTACCTGTCACTGGCCAGAAATGGATCCCGGGCCCCATCCTAAACCAATTCCTGGCAAAGGGGAATGGGTTTATTGGCTCCCGGGACTGGAGGAAGGGCCTCCCCTCCTGATATCATGGAATCTCTGCCTTAGTACAGGAAAGGAGTTCCGTTCCTAGGACAGGTGCAGAAGCCTGCTGGGTAGGTAGCAGAAAGAGTCCATCACAGCTGTCAATGTGAACCCCTCCATCTTTTGAAAAAAGAAATTCTTAGTTACCCCAGGACTACATGCCCCCACATGTCCCACTGCTGCCGCTCTATACACAGTTACGTCCATCTCTCTCCTGGACTGCTGCCTTAGCCTCCTTACTGGCCTCCCCACACCCATGCTGACATTGGTTGGATTCAGTACTGGCTTTCTCCTCCATGTAGTATAGGAGTGGGGTTCTCAAAAATAATATATGAGAGACTATCTAGATTCAGACTTAATTATCCCATGATTAGCTACTACGGTATCTGGTTCCATCTTTCGAAGGCAGCAGTCAAGAGGCTGTCTTCATTGATTTTTCTATCAGCTTTCATTCTAAACAAGAACTCTCTCAGTATAAAGTGTGCTCTGTCAATGTGTCATGGAGCCTGTATTATAATAACTCAGCACTGGCAAAATAGGCACGGGCAGTGTTACAGGCTGAATTGTGTCTTCCACAGTTCATATGTTGGAGTCTTAATCCCCAGCACTTAGAATGTGAGGTATATTTGGTCTTTAAAAGGATAATTAAATTAAAGTGAGGCCATTCAGGTGGGCCTGAATCTAGTGTAACTGGTTTTCTTATAAGAAGAGATTAGGACACAGAGACACACAAAACGGGAAGACCTCGTGAAGACACAGGGAGAAAACAGCCATCAGCAAGCCAAGGAGAGAGGCCTCAGAAGAAACCAACTCTGCCGACACCTTGATCTTGGACTTGTAGCCTCTAGAACTGTGAGAAAATAATTGTTTTTTAAGCCTCCCAATCTGCGGTACTTTGTTATGGTAACTGTAGCAAATTAATATAGGCAGATATAATCCTAAATTTGAATGGTGTTACATAGGACGGTGCCTTAGCATCACTTCTTTAAAAATTTTTTCCTTTTATTTTGTTGCAAATGTATAAAATTTGTTTTTTATCTAAACACATTGGAACATTTATTAAGGATTTATGTTGTCTGGCTCTAGCATACTGCGAGAGCAGGATTTAACTATCTAAAGATACAGCTTACCATTCTTTACGTCTCAACAAAGGAAGTTGGATCTAATACTTTGATGGTCAACCTTAAATAACCCCTCACTTGGATCAGACGGCTCCCGGAGTATGTGATTTATAGCCACACCATCTTGATGAGCCCCAGCAACGGAGTTCTTAACACTAGACCCAGACGTGGCCTTTTATGGAAGGAGCAGTCAGCTGGCCGCCGCTCCCCTCACAATCCTTCAAGCTAAGATCGTCTCTACCAGGCAGCATGGTAGATAAATTCTGGGGGCCCAAACAGTTACAAATCAGAGAGCTTGAGAAGATTTAAAGTTCTTTTGGGGGAAAAAAAATAAGGTGAAATAAACAGTGAAAATCATGAGTTCTCCTTCTGAGTGAAAGAAGACCAGCCTGGATCCCTATACCAACACAAGGTGAACTTGACCTCTCACATTTTATGTCTCAAGTGCATATCCTTCCTTGCAGTCAACCTTGCAGAACACTGTTTTACTCTGCATTGTGGCTGTGAGACTTAATGCCTGTGGAACATGCAGGAGGTCTGACTCTTTGAGGAAACCAGCCCATCTTACCCATGCAGAGAAATTCTGGAAGGATGTGGTATGTGAAGTTTTTACCCAAGAGGCCTCTCGAGCCAGACTAACTGGGTGCAAATCCCAGCTTTGCCATTTGCAGCTGGATTGGGCAAGCAACTTACCCTCTCTGTGCCTCAGTTTCCTTAGTTGTTAAATGGGACTAGTGATAATACCTAGTTCATGGGGATGTTGTGAGCATTACATAAATTATTATTGTAAAGCATTTAAACACTGCCTGGCATGTGGTCAGCGATAACTGGCTAATACTGTTATTTCTTGAGTTACATAGACCAGTCCCTCATAGAAATACCTTTGTGGGATTACATTTTCATGTTTTGATTTTTGCCTTTGACATTGCCCCAATGGAACAGTGTTTCTGTATCAATCCCAAGAAAATAAATTATCTACGTCTCAATGTCCAATTTATTTGCATATGGTTACAATTTATAAATACACTTGACGTTTCCCCCACCTCTGAAACTCTCTCTGGCCAGAAATGGATCCTGGGCCCCATTATACCTAGTAACTAGCCAAACACCCAGTTTTTCATGACTCCCTTTCCTCTCTAGGAGGGGAGGACAGGGCTGGTCTTCATACAGGGTCTACCTCAGTCCCTGGAAAGTGTGGCTCCTCAAAGCGCTGCAGCTTGGAGGTGAACGCCATGAATCCGTTAGAGGTCCCAGGGATGTGACCATGTAGCTGGCTCCATTCTGTGCCATGTTTTGGGTGTAGAGTGCCATGGTGGGCAGCAGCAGACATCATAGGTTCTGTCTGTGCCTGAAGCTGAGCTGGTGCAGCCCCAGCAGGCAGGGGGGTTCTGCAATGAAGTCTCAGGCAGTGGTGAGAGTCCTGTGATGGGCACTGTACCCAGCCAGTGCCCAGCTCTGCTCTCGGAGACGTGTCTGAGGCCTGGCTGCTTAGTGCCTCGCGGGGCCCTACCCAGGCCCTCTGTCAATCCTGTGTGGGTAGGGCCACCTCGGGGAGAAGGTGCTCTCGTACCTCCCTTCTCCTGCTTTCCCCAGACGCTGTCAGGCTTGGGTCACAAATTGGGTCCTTGGCCCTGTTAGGGGGCATGGCAGCCCAGTGTCTCTGTCTCAGCCAGGTGCCAAGCTTTGCCATCTTCCTGGTAGGGTGTAGAGAGCCCAGGAGGACATGGGGCACCCTCTTCAGGAATGGGGTATGGAGGCTCCGGGGACACTGGGGGGTCTCCAGGGCCCCGTGCTCCCCCCAGCACTGGCCCGTTGTAGATGTAGATGTTGCCAGTGACAGTCACAGACCCGCCGGTGACATGAATGCCATTGGTACCTGTGGAGAGGGAGGCAGAGTGAGAGGGGCGTAGGGGGCACAGTTGAGGAAGGAAGGCCGGTGAGCACCCTGCATCGGACTCTTGTTGCCCGAACGCCCTTGTTCTTCTGCCTTCTCTCCTTTCCTCTCTGTTCCCACTTCCATTTGCTATTGGCTTCTTGAGCTCTGCATTCATGTCTGTGTCTGGGTTTTTCAGTCTCTTCCCTTCTCTTTAGTTGGGAAACTCTGGCTAGCTGTTGGAGTCTCTGTCTGGCCTCCATTTCAGTCTTCTCATTTCTGTCTGGCTTACACTCTCTCGCCCTGCTGACTGTCTCTCCCACTCCACCTCCCCCACCTCCTCTTCTCCTTGCAGCCTACTCACCGTGGGCCACCTGGCCTTGCTCTGGGAGCTCGGCCTCCAGCTCCCTGGCCTGACTCAGAGGACTCTGCTGTTGTAGCATCTCTTCCTCCAAAACTGAGGGCACTGGGGGCCAGGCCGAGGCAGGGGTCACGTCTCCAGGGATGGGCAGAAGTGGCTTTACCAGGTCAGGAAAATGTGGGTTGATGCTTGGAGGCTCCCAGCTTCCATCAGCGGTATTTGATTCCTCTCTCTGCAGGAGGGAGGCAGAGAACCAACCAATGACGTGGGCCTCAGACAGACCTCATCTTTCTTTAATTCCCATGCCCCACTCCAACTTAGGCAGCTCATCGCCCTCCTCTGCTCCTCCTCATGCTCCCTTCCTCAGGCCTTTGCACTTGATGTTCTTCCTTCCTGGAGCACTTTCCCCAGATATCCCAATGCCTGGCTCCCTCATTTCTTCAGCTCTCTGCTCAAATATCGGCTTATCAGAGAGGCTCTCTCTGTCTTCTGTCTGTGATCAGATACGCCCACCTTCTGCCACTGTCACTTACTGCCCCCCTACCCTGCTTTCTTCCGCAGTTATCACCACCGGATACCTCTTTGTTTAACTTTATTGCTCCACTGTTCACAGGAGGGTAATTACTTTGTTGTACTTGCTGCTATACCCACATGCCTAGGCCAGCACCTGGCACATTGCATGCTCAAAAATTATTCGTTGAATGAATGACTGAATGTTGAAGCCTGCACACTCTTTACCTGCCTACCCCTACCTTGTTCGCTCTCCCTCTCTGCCCCTCCTTGCTGCCTTCTCAGCCTTCCCCATTACCTCTGGATGCCTCTTGAGCAGGGATCCTGCAATGAAAATGAAATGGGTGGCAGTCTCTGTAGACTTTCACCCTCCACACCCCACCACAACGTGATGCTGCCCACCCTGGGGTCCCAGAAGGAATAGGCTATTATTACCCTTGTCTCCAGCCTCAGGGTCGGGGGCTGGATGGAGATGATGTCTATTGGGAGGTAGGCATTGAGAGTCTTGAGTATGAAGGGGCAGATGGGCTGGCCCTGGGGAAGCTGAATATTCCTTCCAACCCCCTCCCGCATCCAGGTGGGGACAGAGGCTGGACTGCATCCCTGAGTACATCTGGCCCCTTCCTACCCAGCTTTCTGCAGAGAGAGGGGTGGCTCTTCCAGGTGCAGGCGAGGACTGTGGTGAGGAACAGCAGAGAGACCAGTGGCAGCATGATGGCCAGCACCAGCATAGTTCCTGCCAGGGCAGCAGACAGGAGGGGCATGAGGACTCGGGAAGGGCAGAGGGGAAGGAAGTTAGGAACAGCTTTCCAGTTCTCTGGGCAACCCAGACAGAGAAAAGGGGGAGCAGTTTTTCCCTTCTAGCCCTACTGTAGTTCCTAAAGGCAGAAATAGAGACACTTCCCTGGGTTATGGAGAAGGGGAACTCGGTTGGCCTTAGAGGGACCTCCTGACAGCCAGGAGAAACTCTCCTGTGGGCGAGGATGTTTGGAGTGGTGCAGGTGCCCAGCTGTGTGAGGACAGGAGCTTGGGCAGTTGGTTTTTAAGGGCTAGAAGTCGGGGTGGGAGACAGTCCAGGAGGGTGGGGCTTGGGGTTCTAAGCAAACTCAGGCCACAGGGTAGAACCATGTTTCTGTGGACTTGACCATCAGTGGACCATCTTACAGAGGCCACTGTAGTAACTGAGTGCTCCTCTGTACCTAAGGGGGTGTTCTCAGAGTGGGGCAAAGGAGCCTTGCTTCTGAACTCTGCCTGTGGCTGCTTGGGAGAGTAGGGGTTGCAAGGTTTCCACCCCCTTTCAGATTCCAGGAGGGAACAGGAATAGGAGGCTGGATTTCTCAGGACCACATGTGTGGCAGTGGATAATTTCTGTCTTTCGTGGGCCTCAGTGCAGCCATCCGTGGCATGGAGTCTGCAGTGGCCATCACCCAGAATGGGAGGCATGGGGACAAATTGGACCTGGAGTCTTGAACACCTGGGTTTCTGCTCAGCTGTGTGACTTTTTAAGTCATTTCACCTCTTTGAGCATCAGTTTTTTTCCATAAGTAAAACGAGGGCGTTAGACTCTAAAATGCCAGCACTAAAATTTCCATCATATTTGATACATTAGTTAAAAATTAGTAAGAGGACATGGGAAAATATTTATGATGTAGTTGAATGAAAAAATCAGGTTACAAAACAGTCAAATGATTCCACATTTTTTAGAAAAAAATTATAGGTATAGAGATACATAGAAGAATGGGAGGATAGATTCAAAAATGTTAAGAGTGGATATGCTAGGTGATGTTCTGTGGGTGATTTTTAATTTTATGTATCTGAATTTTCTAATTCTCTACAGCGCGCATGCGTTATGGCATAGGCTTTGGAGTAAAAAGGCCTGAGTACAGGTCTTCGTAACACCGACTACCACGTGGGTGATCTTCACGGAACCTCCCTGAGCCTCAATTTCCTCATCCCATGAGCAAGGATAATAATAGAACTACTTCATGGGATCAGTAAGAGGATTAAATGAATTAGTGAAAGTCAAGTGATTGGAGAGTGTCTGACACGCTAGCTCTCGATAAATGGAAGTTAAGATGATAAATAATTGCTAATTTTAAAAAGTTAATAAAATAAATTCTCCCCACTTAATAATGATCGCAATCATTAGAAACATTACATAATTGTCTATTAGGCTAGGAAACCAGTAACTCCACAGAAAAAAACCAAAAAGGAGTCAAATGTGGAGTTATCTCTCTCACAACGAAAGCGTATAATCTAACAGAGCTATTCAGTCTAGTAAATGGATCGTATGATGGTGGCATGTCTAAAACGATGCCAGTGATGTCAGTTACAGTTACGTCTCAGCGTGGGAGTGTTCCTTGACATAATACTATATATATGTCATATGTAACTTAAAAAAGAATGTGTGTGTGTGTAAATTGGCTTGGGGACACTCCAATTTCTCTTTAAGGAACTTTTCATCTTTCCCCCACTCTGAGAGGGAAGGTTTCCTCTTTTCCCCATTTTCTCAGATGGGAGGAATGAAGGCATTTTCCCAGACCTCCCCCCGCAACTCCCTGCCTGTCAGGCTTAACCCCTCACCTGCCATCTCCGGGGGCTCTGGTGGACTTTTGCAGCTGGTGTCAGACTGGCTGGTGCCTGGCTTTGCCTCTACCAGGCCCTGGTCCTCACACCTGTGGAAGAAAGGGAGGCCCGACTCAAGAGGGCACACAGCTGGAGGTGGAAAGTGGCAAGGAGGGTCTTAGAGTTGAGTATGGGGTTGTCACCAGCTGGGGCTTCTGGGAGGGTGGGAGGAGCATGGATTCACTTACCTGGTATGGGGCTGGCATCGGGCAATAGGGGAGGAGGTGTTCTGGAAGTGTCCTGCCTTACAGGGCACACAGTTGCTATTAGCCTTCCCAACTTCACCTGACAAGAGAGAAGCAAGGCCAGCCAGGGTGAGTGGGCAAAGGAAGCCTCTTGCCCAGTTCTGAGCTTCCTTTATACCCCCTGGATGGCCCTTCCCTGCCCACCCACCCCATTCTGTAGCTCGCCCCTTTCCTGATCTCCCCCCTGCCCAGTGCTGTGGGGACTGCCCCTCCCCGCCACTGCCCCTCTTCCTGTCCCAGTTCCATATCTCTGCAGATTCCTTCTATGAGCCTTTCACAGGGAGGGAGAAGAGGCTTTTAATGCCAAAGAGAACTACCTGGAGGCTCACCATGCACACAGAACCATGCTCCCTGCGCCCATTTAAGATCACCGGCACCCAGCCTCCTCCCTGCCTTCTGCCCTTAGTGACCTCTGACCTTTGAGCTCAGCTTCAGTGCCTGGTGGGCAGTCCGAGAGTGGCTCGCAGTGTAGACACTCATGGTCCCAAAGGGCGCAGAACATTCCTGGCTGGCAGTGGCACTGGGTTTTCTGTTTGCTAGTGCAAGGTGCAGTCTCCTCGAAGCCCAGTACTTGTGGGGAGACAGGAGAACTCAGTGGAGGAGCTGCGCTCCAGGGGACCCCAACTCTCCCCAGGCACACCCTACTCACTGTGGTCACAGGGTCGGCAGATCTGGCAGGATAAGAGATGGTTCCAGTGCTCATTGTAGGAATTTTCAGAGCACGCGGCACAAACTGTGTCCTGGCTGAGGCTGCATTCAGTTAAGACGTATGTGCCTAAAATGTGAGTGGGGCAGTAGGAGTGTCAGGGAACGGGGGTCCCACCCTCACCTCTGCCACTTGCTGTGTGACCCTGGGCCTGACCCTCTTGGTGCCTGCGAATGAGGGATGGCCAGTGTTTCTCATTCTCTGTCTCTGCTAGCTGGTTTTCCTGGGAGAAAGTGTCTGCCTTTCGTCTGAGGCCGGGAGGTAGACTGGAGTTCCCTGTAACCCACCTCCCTGTCCCAGGCTTCCTCTGGCCATTGCCTCTCACCTGGGGGACAGCGGGAGCAGCAGGCCTTGAGCTTGGACTCGTAGTACTCCTCTTCTTGGTCCCGGCAGGTTTCCTTATCCGTGTGGTACGGGGGCACCTTCAAGGGAAGATGGGGGGAGGGAGGAGAGTTTTTCAGGGGTTAGCTGGGGAGAGCAGAGCGACCGACCGCGGAGGGAGCTGCCCAGAGCCCTTTTCCCTACCTGCCCGCCCCCACCCACCTGCACAAACCCTCCCTCACCAGTGGGGGCTGGAACGCTGCCAGGAGATTGCAGAGGCCTAGTATGAGTGGCCCCCAGGCCAGGCTGCAGAGGGAGGCGGCATACGGCAGGCGCATGGCGGCCAGTCGGCCAGCCGACCAGATGGGTGGAGGCCTGGGAGTAAGGTGGGAGGCCTGGATGTCTGGGGCAGTGGTGGCAGCAGCCTCCTGAGCCCAGGGGCTGCGACAGGACTCGGGCCGATGTGCCCCTCGGGGCCGGAGCCGCCAGGCCTGGCCTGGCCTCGCCTCCAGGGCTCCAGGCTCAGGAAGTGGGAGTGGAGCTAGCCGGCCACGGGGCGGGGACAGGGAGCGCTGGGAGCTGAGGTCGGCTGGCTGGCTGTCGCAATCGGGAAGAGGAACAGGCTTGGCTGCCCTTATGCTGGGCGGGAGGGGGTGGACGGGAAAGCACGTGAAGGCAACAGGGCCGGAACCGGGACTCCTCCCTTCTCCGGAAGCCGGACTGTGAAAGGAGGACTGCAGGGACAGGCCCAGATGGTGGGAAAGGGGCAGCAGAGGCAGTGGACAATCCTCAGATGGGCCTCGAGAGCCCAACTAGGGCAGAGCTCAGACGGAAACAGATGGAGTTCAAGACAGAGCCGTGTTCAGCCAGTGTCAGATCTGAAAAGTGGAGGGCCTGGGACTGCCAAACATGGGGAGTGCAGAGACCCAGGGAAAGCCAGCCAGATGCAACATCTGGGAACCAGAAGTCCTGGGTGGTAGATTGTTTGGATCCCTGCCTTGTTGAGTGACTTTTTAAGATAAGCTGCAAAGAAATAACAATCAGCCCTGCCCTCCCCTGATCCACCCAGTCCACACATTGACGGACACAGGTCACCTGAGAGGGTGCAGTCCCTGCTCTTCTGTCCTTAGAGAAGGGGGAGGACGTGGAGACCAAGTTCCCAATGAGTAGGGGCAGCCGCAGCCTTCCGTCCTAGCTTCTTCACCCAGGAGCCTTTGAATCCCTTTGAACTGGGGAGAGCTGAGAGTCCACCAGTCCAGTTCCCTCACCTTAAGGATGAAAAGACTGAGGCTCAGGTCCAGGAGACCAGCATTCCAGGGGGGCTTAGGCCCATGCCTGCTTCCTTTCTTCCCATCATTTCCCTGCAACCCATTAACAGTGCCCCTGGAGTGACTTGCAGTTGCCCA
Source organism: Rhinolophus ferrumequinum (assembly GCF_004115265.2). NCBI lineage: Eukaryota > Metazoa > Chordata > Mammalia > Chiroptera > Rhinolophidae > Rhinolophus > Rhinolophus ferrumequinum. The sequence continues at coordinate 23,677,973 of NC_046293.1, read as the reverse complement.
CCCTCCTCCCCCCTTATGCCAGGCTCTCCGGTCTCCAGGTTTCTGTGCTTCTGACTGAGTCTCACCTGCTCTTGAGGATCACTGGGGCTCTGGGAAGCACGTCCACTCCAGGCTGCACAGCCCCATGCAGGCTGCTCTCTGGGACCTGCTGTTTATTGTCTGCCGGCCCATCAGGCCATGAGCTCTGCAATGGCCTGGGCTGAGTCTTTAAGTCTGGCTTCCCAGTGTTTAGCACAGAGTCTGGCACATTTCATGTGTCCAATACGTATGTATGGAATTCAGGACTGATGCCTTGCCCGTGTCACATAGCCAGTCCATGACAAAACTAACCTAGAGTCCAGGGCTACTTATTTCTGGGTCCCAGCTCATTCTAGCAACCACGCTGCCTCCTTGTGGCTCAGGGATGCCTCCCTTGACGTGAGGGGCTGACTTACTCTCTTGAGATAGGTCACCTGGGCACTGTCCCTGCCCCCCACCCTGGAGAGTCCAGTTCAGCGCTCATCCTTAACCTGATTTGTCTGACTGGCTGGACAGGCTCTAGGTGGAGGAGCTGGGAGGTCCTGGTGAAGGGGTCTGCCTGAGCTTTAGACGTTTCCCTCTCCTCTCCTGGTGCAGGCCTAGGACCTGCACTCTGCTGCACTTACCTAATGGTCCATGGCTTCCTGGAAAGGGAAGAAATATCAGAACAACAGGCAGTGCTCAGGGCTGCTGCTCTTTCCAGGTGAAGGGAATTGGGGACTGGGACTGGACTTAGCACTGAGCTCTTAAGCTCGTAAAGGTACGTGTGTAGTGGCCTTAGATCCTTTTTTCTCTTTTTTCATTTTACGTTTTATTGTGGAAATTACACACTTAACATATACATACACAAAAAGAGAGAAAATAGCTGAGAGAAAAAAGAGAGAAAATTAGTGAACTCCCAACTTCAACTCAGGTGTCTTATTTCTTTTATGCAATCCTCCCCCAGTCTTCTAATCTCTCGTAATTATTTTGAAGTACATCCCAGACATAGCATCATTTCTTTTGAAAATATTTCAGGATTTTACTCTAAAAGAGAGCAACTCTTCTTTTAATTGAGATGTAACACATAAACAATAGTGCGTATAAAGTACACTACACAGATCAATGATTTTCACTTTTCCATAGCCTGTGTATTTCCGCGGAACAATTCCTGAACCCCAATATGTTCCTGCATGCCCTTTCCAGTCAAAGCTCCCTGCTTCACAGTAAGCACTCTCAGATCCTTTTCCACCCCAGCTGCCGGAACTATTTCTTTCTGCTGCCAATCTCACGCTGTCACTTCAACCTTCAAGGACTCTCTGGGTCCTATGGAAAGAGCCCTAAGATCTAGACGTTAATCTTGGCCCCATCACTTCACCTCTCTCTGTTGTTGTTGTTGTTGTTGTTGTTCTAGTCAACACCTGGTTTCCATGCAGATCTGTTCTTCACCCTTCTCCTGCTTTGATCTGCATCGCTACTTGGAACTACATTTCCCAGACTCCTCTTCCCTCTTGCTGCTGTGTAGTTTCAGCCAATAGGAAGACAGGTGGGTGGAGGACTGGTAGGTGGGAAGAGGGAGGAAGCTAGGCTATTTCTATTTTCTTCAACCCCATACCCCTTTTGTTTTTAGTTAGTTGTGTTTGTTCTTTCCCTCCTTCCACAATTCCATCTCCTACTAGGCAGCCCCCGCTACTTAGCTCTTGCCGCATAGCTCTGGAGGCTTCTGGGTCTATAATGCTACATTAGCTTGCTGCCTTTCCAGCCCTAGAGTTGGTAATTGATTCCTGGTCTATTTTCTGGGTTGCCTCGCTGTCTCCTGTTGACTTTTCAGCTCTTCCATCACCCATGTACCAATTCTCTGTGTTAAATTTCTTCCGTTTGAAAGACTGAGAGTGTTTCCTGTTTCCTGGCTGGACCATGATTGACAAATCCTATCAATAAATGGTTACTATGCCTATCCAACCTCCAGGAGGATGAAGGGAGACTCACAGAGGTGAGGAATCCATGAATTCTTTGTGACCAGGGCATTGTCTCTGTTTGTTTCCTTTCGTGTTCTTGGCCAGCTTCCTTGAAGTGTTACTCATTTCCATTGGGCAACACCAGACAGAGACGAAGGATCCATCAACCCCCAAGTCTTCTTTCAAGGGGGTTGCTCACTGAACCTTCTTCTACAGGCCTAAGAAGAATCCAAAAAGGGAGTTGGTGGGAATGAATTCTTCTAAAGACTTTTTTCCCCTCTCCTCTTCCCCACACTACTCTTAGCCAACTGGGTACCCCTTGTAATGGTGTGGTAAAGACTGAGAAATGTGTAACTGATGAGGGTCGTCCTTCTCCATGGTGTTTCTATTATCACTGGGGACAATCCCTTAGCCCAGTTGTCTCAAATGGGGTGATTTTGCTCCCCAAAAGACATTTGGCAATATCTGGAGGGGTTCTTGATTATCACGATTAAGGGGGTACTATTAGCATCGAATAGGTAGAGGCCAGGGATGCTGCTAGACATCCTATAGCTCACAGGACAGCACCTCCCACAACAAAGAATTGTCCATTGTCCAAATGTCAATAGTGCCAAGGTTGAGATTTGCTGCCTTCACCCAAAGGAATAAACTAATGGTGAACTTTTAAGCATCCTGCCAAGTGGCTAGACTAGGAGTGGCTGGGAGGGATTTTCTGGGACATCATTTTATTTTATTTTATTTTTAATTTTTATATATATTTTTTTGTTTTTGGTTTTTTAAATTGAGGAATATTGGGGAACAGTGTGTTTTTCCAGGGCCCATCAGCTCCAAGTCAAGTCGTTGTCTTCAATCTAGTTGTGGAGGGCGCAGCTCACTGGCCCATGTGGGAATCGAACCAGCAACCCTGTTGTTAAGAGCTCCCACTCTAACCAACTGAGCCATCCGGCTGCCCTGGGGCATTATTTTAGATTAAAGAGAAATTCATACTATGTAAATTCCGATAAAAGGACCCACTGCTTTCCACAGTGGGCAGCTTAGTGTGGAGAGGCTAATTATCTCTAAGTAGTAAAAATAAAGAGTTGCATTTAATTGAGTGACTCGTTTTTACCCTAGAAAGGATGGAGGCTGAAATGAAAAAAGTGAATAAAATTTAGATAAATTAATAGACCACAAATTAATGTGTTACCAGAGGAAATTAAGATGTTTGATGTGTGGGGACGCTTTCTCATAGCATATCACTCTCCATCAAAGATGAACCTTGGGTCTTACCCCAGATGCTAATTCTGCTGTCTTTTGCAAAGTGGGTCAGCAAATAGTGACAGCTCTACAATGGGGCCGCCAAGTATGAAGCCTGGTGCCTGTTCTCAGGGAACTCATAATATGACCCATGCATACGTAAACACATAAATACACACACACACATCAGGATAATAATAGTATACAGATGTAAGTGCTGTAATAGTATTCTAAACAGCTCTCACTCTGGAAGCGTGGTGGAGAGAGTGATTGCTTCCATATCCCCTCTTCTCCAGTGAGCAAGAGGCAGGAAGTCCCTTCAAACTCATAACCCTCATCCCACTGAAGACCCTCCAGTTTCACTTCTCACCCTATAGGCTTTGCACATGTTATGCCACTCTACAGGGTTAGAGGATGGTTGGTGTTGGGAGGGTGAAAGCAGCCCTGCAGAGAAGGAATGGCTGGGGCTCTGAGAGAGGCTGGGGGAGCTTCCAAGACAAGGTCTGCCAGGTCCCAGATCCTCCACAGGACAAGGCTCCACTTCTCTGGAAGTTAGGGGAGCGGCACTGAGCTTGGAAAAGGGAGGCTAAGCTCTCAAGCTGACCCCACCCCTAACTCCTGGATGACTGTTAGGCAAGTCACTTTGCTTCTCAGGGCCTCAGTTCCCTCATGTGTTAAGCAAGGGACTAGGTGTGACCATCTGGGCCGCCTTATCCACTCCCTCCTGCCATTTTGTTTTTCAGATGAGAGCACTAGGACCCGGAGAGGTAAAGAGCCATTTTCAAAGTCACATACATAGTTTAAAGGCAAAAATGGAACTCATAGAATAATACCTATAACATCCCATTTATGAAAAAAAAATATTTTGTTTTTTCAAAAATACATGTAAGGCTATTCAAGCACACAAAAAGATATAGATGAATACACAAATTGTAGTGGCTGTCATTGGGCCTCGGTGTGGGAAAGGAATGGGACAAAGAAAGGCTTTTTTTTTTCTTTTTTTTAAAATTTATTGGGGTGACAATTGTTAGTAAAATTACATAGATTTCAGGTGTACAATTCTGTATCACATCATCTATAAATTACATTGTGTGTTCACCACCCAAGAAAGGCTTTTATTGTTTTGTATACTTCTGTACTATTGGAAAATTGTACTGCAACAAAAATGTATTTGGGTGTTATTTCTGCACTTTAAAAGATAACATTTAAAAGGGAGCTACGACAAAAGTGCAGGTTTCAGATTTCTGTTTTTCTCACAGCATCAAGCTTCCTCTGGCCCATTCCAGATCTAGACGGCTCAGTCTCTAAGCACATGTTGCCACCGTGTATCCTGGCAGGCGGTGACAGGGTCACCACACTCCTGGCTCAGCCCAGTCCAGGCCGTGCAATTCTTCCTCCAGAGCCCTTGAGATGAAAACGCTCCGCCTGTGCTGCCTTCAGCCAGCAGCTGGGTTTCAGGCACCAGGTAGCAAGTCGAAAAGGCAGGGAGGGGCCTCTGAGAACCTTTGAGATCACAGTCACAGCCTTGTATATCCCCTTTGTAGTTAGGCCATCCCTAGTTTAAGGGCCTGGCTCAAGGGAGAATGGAGCTTCTAGGGGTGTCTGGGTCCCGTGGGGACAGTGTAGAGAGCTTTTCACAGAACCAGGGAGATAATCCAGGACCCAGATTGCTGATGAATCCATGGACTCTGTATGAGTATATGTACCTTCCTGGCTTTCGAAACCAGGTATGGGGAGCTCAGATTCCCTGAGTCTGTGGCTGGTCTGTGTCAGGAAGTAAACAGCAAAAGCCCTAAGAAGACAATCCCAGAGGAGAAGAAGAATTCTTACTTTGTTTTCACTTGGCTGCTATTTTGTTTTGTGTCCTTAAAAAACTGGCTTATCTTTGTGGAGGGTCAGTTTTTTCATCTGGAAAATGAAGAAAAAGCCAGCCTTTCCCTTCTAAGGGGGTGTCCCCAACAGGTGTCAAAGGAAGCACTGGGGCCAGGTTTGGAACCCTGGTTGACTGCAGCTCTCACAGGCGACAAGAGACTACCCAGAAAGGAAGCAAGCTGGTTGTACCTTGAGCCTGGAGTACCCCGCTTCCCTCTTCTTTGCCTGCTAGAGTCCTTGTTGTTCCTGAAGACCCAGCTAAGATACCACCTTCTCCAGGAAGTCTTCTGGAGTCTCTCGGTTAGTGCCTCTCCCTCTCTCCCTCCCTCCCCAGGCTCACTCAGCGCTGAGTTCTTATCTCTGCAGCTAGGATCCTTGTCTCACTATATCGCAGGCCCATCTTCCACCAGCCTACACTGGGCTGTGTCTGCACATTGTAGGGGCATCATGCCTGTTCCTCGGAGGAGGCAAGGAGGAAGGAGGAGCCAGTCAGTGCACGTCCTGCCCCGTGTCCACACCTTTCACTGTTACAGGGGGCCTGGGCTGCGTGGGTGGGTGTCCTGTACCTGTTTGAACCCTCTTTTGGGACCTGATTCTCTGACCCTTCCCTCTCGATTGCTCACCGCTTGGCACTTCACTCTTTATCCTTTTGCTGGATTAAGTTTGGGGAAGCGATGTGGGGGGAAAGCCCCTAACCATGAGCTTTTCCTTCCATCCAGGGCTAGCGCTGCCTTGGAATGTGCCTATCCTCTTCACCAGGACACCCACCGCTGTTCACATCCCTCCCTGCCCCCTCAGTGCCTGCTGTCCCTGGGCTCCAGGTCTGTGCCCAAGTGCCCTGCCTGTCCCCTGCCTGCCTCTTGGTGCCCACATTCCTGCAACCCCGTGACCACAATAGGGGACATTACACATTCCTGGCCTGGCAGCCAATGGTATAAAAAAGAACAGAATGTCCCAGTGCCCCGCCCAGCCCCCTGCTTCACCTGGGCCCCTCCCAGGTCTGGACAAGGTAGGTAGAGGGTGGTAGTGAGGCGTTGGGGGGAAGAGGATGGATTAGGAGGGAGAGGAAGAGGGGTGCTTCATGTTGAGAGCCAGGAGACACACCCGCTAAAATCCTCTCCACGACCTGGGGGGTGAGGCTGACCTGTGGGGGCCTAGGGAGGACTCCCCAGGGAGGGGACCTAGCTCCTGGAGGCCCACTTGGGGCTCCCTCCCCTTGCTCTCCTGCTGGGGAAGGGAGAGTCCCTTTGGGGCTGGCTCACTCCTCTTCACCTTCCTCTTTCTGCCTCTCTTCCATGCCTCCCTCCCCGTCCTTCATCCTGTCCTCCTCCACCTAGCTCCCTCCTTCTGCCTTCCCTGTCCTTCTGGTCTCCCCACCTCGGTGTCACTTGCCCTGGCTTGTCCTTTTTTCTTGTTCTGCCCTCTTGGCTTTGTGTTCTGGATCCTTCTCCCTGGTCAAGATCTCTCACTGCCATTCTGTCTCCCAGCCTCCTTGCCTGGCAGCTAGGCACCCATTACTCCCGGGGCCCTGACTCTTCTTCAGGCCCTCTCCTCTCCTTCTCCAGTGCCAGCACTCCATGGTCACCTGCCCGCAGGAATCCTCCTCCCTTTGGAGAACTCTCAGCTCCGGCTCCTCCTCTGTCCCTCCCCCTGCCCTGCTCACCTTTAATTGAGATGCTAATGAGGCTTGTGTTGCTTCCATCCCTGGCCGGCAGGCGGGCTCCCTGGCGGCCTCTGCACCTGTCAGGTGAGGGGGAGGACAGGCTCAGCTGCCAGATTCAACTGGAAAGGAACCAGTCCCAGTCCAGCCACAACCTGGGAGAGGGGAGCAGGCGGCAGCCAGTCCTCCTGGAGCCCTGCCGTGACTGGGACCGAGAGGGAGTCCGGACACAGCCCAGGACCAGGGCCTGATGGGAGAAGAGAGCCCAAACTGAGAGGGGAAAGGCAGGGAGGAAGAGGAAGAGAGGCAGGATCAGAGAGCCTGACACACAGAGGAGTCAGGTGAGGAAGAAGAGATCTAAGAAAGAGATCCAAGAGAAGCAAAAGGCAGAGAGAGAGAGAGAGAGAGAGAGAGAGAGAGAGAGAGAGAGAGCAGCTAAGGCAGAGAGAAGCTAAGACTCAGAGATCTCAAGAAAGAGACTGACTAAGCAGAGCAGATACTGATGGCTGTGGAGACAAAAAGGGAGGTGCTGGGACTGAAACCAAAAGGTGACCTTATCAGGGAAGCAGAGGAGAGGCCACTCCAGGGGCGCCCAGATCCAGCTCTTCTGGCCCTGACTCCAGCAGGTCAGCTGGCTCCTGGGCAGGTGGAGGGAGGGAGGAGTGGGAGAAAATGGGCTCAGGGTGGGATGTGGGCATGGCCAGGTGCAGCCTCTCTCTGGGGAGGGCATCTGGAGCCCAGAACCATGCCCTGGCCGTGACCCTCACCCTCCACAACCCACCCAAGGGCTCATGAAGGGAGACAAGTGTGAAGAGCAGGGGCCGGACCCCAAACCCGCGGCCCCGCATCAGCCCACAGAGGAGGAGGAGGCCCTGATTGAGTTCCACCGCTCCTACCGAGACCTCTTCCAATTCTTCTGCAACAATACCACCATCCATGGCGCCATCCGCCTGGTGTGCTCCCAGCACAATCGCATGAAGACGGCCTTCTGGGCCGTGCTCTGGCTCTGCACCTTCGGCATGATGTACTGGCAGTTTGGCCTGCTGTTTGAAGAGTACTTCAGCTACCCCGTCAGCCTTAACATCAACCTAAACTCCGAGAAGCTTGTTTTCCCCGCCGTTACCATCTGCACCCTCAATCCCTACAGGTCAGTCGGGCCCTACGTCACTCTCGTGCACCTGGAAGGGTAGTGCAGAGGGTACAGAGGTGCCCACTAGGCAAGCAGACCCTCAGACCCAGGGTAGGAGGCCATCCTCCTGTCCCCAGGAGACCTCCTTGGGCAAGATAGGGAGCCTCCGACTTGATGGGCTGGCAGCTCAGCCCAGTGGAGCCTTCTGAGTGCCCAGGGCTTATCCAGAGTGTGGTTGTTGGACCAGTAGTGCCCTCATCCTCCCTTTCTCCTGCCAAGTGGGAGGGGATGCTGATGAGGTCACGATGCTGGTAACTTCCAAAAGGGCAGGGTAGAGATCATCCCTCGCCCTTCCCTGGAGAGAAGGACCCGTCGAGGTGCTGTGTGGTGGGTGATGGGAACTGGCAGGGGCTGCACCCTGCTATGTCAATCTTGGTTTAGAAGGGGAGTTTGTTTTGGAGAAAGCAAAGTGGGGGGTGGTGACAAAGCAATCATCAGCCTTGAGGCTGGGGGGAGAGTTATAGAGCCAGAAGGAGACTGGGACAGGATAGCTGTTCCCCTGTTCCCCTCATCCAGGTGAAAATGGGGAGGGGACCCCTGCTGGGCTGCACCTGCCCAGGAGCCTGACCTAAGTGCCTGGGTGTGTCCTCAAGTTTTTGGTTTCATCAGTGCTCCTTGCCAGTTTTCAGTCCGGAAGCCAGAGGAGGTGGTAAACCATGGAGAAGAAAGGAAGGTGGGGCTGGATGTTTGTATATACCTTATATTTGTATTCACTCAGTCACGCAACACCTTGGGAACACCTGCTATAAGCCAGACGCAGTGCTAGGCACCTGGCAAAGGAGTTCATTAATAATTCATACAGTCTTCATTGAAGGCCAGGTACTTTGCCAGGTATTGGGGACAGAAAGAAAAAATAAGATGGAAGAGCCAGACATGCAAACAAATGACTGCATCACACTGTGAGAAGTGTAATAAAAATTGTGTGAGGTGTAGTCTCTGTCTTCAAGGAGTGTAAGGTTTATGAGTGCATGTGTGTGTGTGGGTGAGCAAACATATTGGTTATGCATGTGATTATGGAGGATTGAGATTGGTTACATATTGGGGGTGGAGGTCCCCATATATTGTTATGTGCAAAGGTGTGTCGTGGACTAAGGGTTGGGACGTCCTGTACTGCAGAGAAAAAAACTGCCAGGCCATTTCATTGATTAGCTTCCATATAGTGTCCAGGACAAGGGGCCGTTTACTAAAAAGATGTGACACTGAGTACTCTACAGGCCTCTCCTTTATTTTTCCCAACAATCTTCCAAGGCAGGTACTGTAAATATCCCATTTTATACTTGAGGAAGCTGAAGCAAAAAATAGACAAGTTACAAGGTCACAGAGATAGTGACTGACCTGTGACTTACCCTCTGTTTGCCTGATCACAAACCCCTGCCTCTTAATACCCAACATGTGGTACCTGGGATAAATGAAGTTTCCTATGAGATATTTACATCTCATTTCCTGGTTCTCTTTCATTCCTCCCCTCAGCCTTCCCTGGTGGCCGCTGCCTTTGCTCCTCTTCTTTCTCACCCCCTGCAGATCCCATGCCCTAATCTTTCCCCTATTTTCTACACCCCTCCTCGCCTCTTGCCTTGGTGGTTGGGAGGGACACTGAGCAGCCCTGAGCCAGCAGGGAGTGGAGGACTGGCAGGCAGGAGGTACAACAGGTAGAGTAGTAAGTGCTCAGTAAATATTGTGGTTGAAAGATATGGGTGAGATTGTTTGGCCAGGGACAGGAATGGGTTCTTGTCGTCTGCTGCAGCCTGAATGGACCTGGAGGGTACTGCTGAATGGAGTATGTCAGACAGAGAAAGACAGATGCAATGTGATTTCACTTATATGTGGAATCTAAAGAACAAAATAAATAAACAAAACAGAAACAAACTCATAGATACAGAGAACATTTTGATGGTGCCAGGAGGGCGGGGGTTGGGAATGTGGGTGTAAAAGGGGAAGGGATTAAGAAGTACAGATTGGCTGTTACATAGTAGTCATGGGGATGCAGGGTACAGCATAAGGAATGTAGTCAATAATATTGTAATAACTATGTGTGGTGTCGGATGGGTACTAGGTTTATTGGGCTGATAGATGGGAGCGGGGTTGGGGGGACGGTGAAAAAGGTGAAGGAATTAAGAAGTACAAATTGGTAGTTACAGAATAGTCATGGGGATGTAAAGTAAAACACAGGGAATATAGTTAATAATATGGTAATAACTATGTATAGTGCCAGGTGGGTACTAGACTAGTCAGGGGGATCACTTCTTAAATTATGTAAAGGTCTAACCACTATACTGTCCACCTGAAATTAATATAAAATAATATTGAATGTCAACTATAATTGAAAAATTTAAAAGGAGGGATAGGTGAAGGGGAATAAGAGGTTCAAATTTCCATGTAAAAAACAAATAAGTAATGGGAATGTAATATACAACATATGGAATATAGTCGATACTACGGTGATAGCGTGGTTGAGTATCAGACGGTTGCTGGCCTTATCACGGTGGTCACTTCTTTAGGTATACAAATGTTGAATAACTATTTTGTACACTTGAAACTAATATAGTATTGTATGTTAGCTATAGTTTAATAAAAATCTAAAAAAAAAAAAGAAGAGAGAAAGTGCCAATAAAATTATCATTTGCATTAAAAAAAAAAAGGAAGAAAGATGTGGGTGAGAAATGGGGGCGGGCAGGGGTGAATCTGTTGCGACCCTGCGTATTTTCTAAGGTTCTGCTGGGTGTAGGGCCCTGGCCAGTCCAGGACAAAGCCCCAGAGAATGGAAGCCAGAGCCTCTGCGCCCAGGAGCCCGCAGGCTGGGAGACAGGCATCCACGCAGAAAGAACAGAAAGAATCCCTCTTGTGTGACAGGCTGCTGCAGGACTGAGTGGGGAGAGCACCCAGGAAGAGGGGGAGTCAGGGATGGCTCCTCAGCGTAGAGAGCAGTTATTGAACACTTACCACGTGCCTGACTATCTCATTTAATCCTGACAAGTCCGTGGAAGTGGGCATTATTATAACATATATCCATTTTGCAGATGGGAAAATAGAGGTGAAATAATTGACAAGGTCACATAGCAAATAATAAAACAACAATAGCTAACACTTATATAATACTTAATATGTACCAGACAAAAATTAATTTTTACATTAATTAAATTATTTAATCCTCATAACAGGCCTCTGAGTAGGTACCAGCATTACTCCCATTCTATAGACGAGGAAACTGAGCCCAGTGAGGTTAAGTAACTTGCCCAAGTTCACACAGGTAGCAAGTGGTAAACCTGGGATTCAAAAATCACACGTTTCCCCACCGCCGCCACCACCACCACCTAGAAGTCAGTGCCTCCCAGGTTAGCTGTTGAGTCACAAACCAGGCGTATTTGATTTGAAAGTTCTTTCTCTCACTGCACTTTGAGGGGCCAGGCAAAGGCATCCAGGGTTGAGGCGGGGGCTGGTGGGAGTCCCTGGGGAAGAGCAGCAGTAAGAGGAGGGAGTACCTGTCAGGAGTGCAGGAGGGCGGTGTCTTCTGTTCAAGGAGAGAGGCAGGGGTGGGTGGACAGGTTAACTCGGCCTAGGGAGTGGTGACCCATGTGTGAATCATGCTGGTAGTGAGTGCAGGAGGCAGAGGTGAAATGAGTGACTTCTACAGGGAAAGCAGGGAGGAGGTGGAAATCTGTGGACTAGATAGCTGGAATGAGGCAAAGACAGACCAGGGATGCCCACCTACTGGCAGCTGCGCAGGGCCAGCAGAGGCGGAGGAAGAAGGAGGTACAGTGTTCCGGGCTATTTGAAACTTCCAGGAAAAGGGACAAGGGCTAAAAACCTTCCACACTAAGCAAGGAAGTTCTAAGAAGCTAATGTGAAGGGTCAGCCACTGTGGTCCCTTTCTGACCCACAGAAGGCTTTGTTCACCCAAGGGAGAGGGCCAGTCAGATTCACATCCATGGAAAACAGAGCCCAAGAACATATTTTTCACCTAGTTCTGGGGAAAGATTTAGTTTGACCTATGGAAAAACTTGGGGTTCTTAACAACAAAGGAGGGCATGGAATCTTCCTTCCCAGAGATGGCAGAGCAGGAGGCATGGCAGCAGGAATGGGGTGAGGAGAGAGGCAGTTCTCCAGAGAGAGAAGCTGCAGGGAAGAAGGGAAGTGCTCTGAGCTGGGTCATCCTGTCCCTAACCCTGGTGGGGAGGCCGTGCCCTTCCTGCAGGATCTGAAAACCAGGCTCTGTGGTGGCAGGCCTGGTGGGGACAGAAAACCCAGACCCTTAGAGCTGACCTCCCACAGTTAGACTCCTTCTCCCCACCTCTCCACCTCTGAGGCAACTGGTGTTAGAAAGTCCTTGCTCAGGTAAAGCTGCAGTTGACCTCACGATGACATCTGTCCTCTGGTCCTGGTTCAGTCTCTTTGAAGCCATCCCGAAGATGTCGACTCATTCTTTACCCAACAACCATCAGTTCAGTTCAGTTCAGCAGCAACTGCGTTGCAGCTTGCATAGTCCACTATTGCATGCTGATTGATTTTCCCAACAAGCTTGTAGGTTAAGGAGGGGAATAGCACCCCAGAGTCAGATGAGAAAACGGAGACTCCGAAATCCTAAAGGCTTTACAAAAGTCACCCAGCCATTCATTAAGTGGAGGCGTCAGAGTTGGAATTTGGTCTTAGGCTCCACTTTTGTTAAGACCACAGTCACACAGTAGATTAGTGGCAGGCAGTGCTCCTTAGCTTTTTCTTCTCCAATAATAGTAATGATGCCAGTGACGGTAATAAAAACAACAGCAGCAGTTGTGCAGTACCTACTCTGCCAGGTATTTTTCTCAGTACTTTTCATATATTAACTCATTTCATCTTCATGACATCTTGACACAGCAGATACTGTTAATCCTTCCGTTTTACAGATGGTGAAACAGACGCGCGGAGGGTAACTCCTCCAAGGCTAACCATCTAAAAAGTGGCAACGCCATGAGCCTGGGGAGCTGCTTAGACCTTAGCTCCTGTGACTTTTCCTTGGATGAAATGGTTTCTAGCATTCTTCACCACCATGGCTGTCCATCCTCTGAATAATCATTGCTTTGTGAACATCTATTGCTCTTAAAATGTCGCAGCCAGGGCTGAATTCCACATGTGATCTGAGAGCTCAGAACCAACTCTAGAGGGGCTGACCGTCCCCAGGGAGACTCACAGGTGAGGGGCTGCTGGCAGGGCACCGCCCTGGCAATGGAGTGTGGTACAGGCTGAGCTCACAGGGGCCATTGTGGAAGGAGCATGTCTAGGAGACGGGTTGGAGATGCTCAGATGTGGAGGAGAGTGGAACTGGGGAGGGGGCCAAAGAAAGGGGAGTCAAGTCTTCTAGGTGGGCCCTGGAGGTAGAGGGAGTGGGCTAGGTCCTCAGATGCACTCTGGCAGGAGAGGGGCCTGCCGGTGTGTGTGGGGGTGGGGGAGGGGTCGGAGGAGGGCTGGGCTCTTCTGTGAGAGGAGGCCCCCAGGGGAAAGAGGGAGGGAGGATGAGGAGCAGACCCTTAAATTTCCCCGTGTTCTTGCTCCTGCCAGTCTGTCCTGGGCAGAGAAGAGGGGCTGGAGAGAAGATGGCCAGCTGTGGGGAAGGATTTTGCTGCCCAATCTCAAGTATTTCTGAACCCGGAGGCAGAAGTAGTGGAAAAAACTGGAGCCATGAAGTCGAAAAAGCCTGGGTTCTAATCTTGGTGCCGGTACTAGATGAGTGACCTAGGAGCAAGTTGCCTAGTTGATGGGCCTCACTTTCCTCAACTGTAAAATGGAGATAGTAATGCCTGTCTGATTGAATTGTGCAAGGGTTCACCCGACCTCCAATGCAGGGCTGCCTGGGAGAGCAGACGGAAGTGAGGGTAATGACCGTGACCTGGGTAGGAGGTCAAGGGATAAAGGTTAGAAGGGTTGGACTGTCTTGATGAAGACCCCTTGTTGGCATCTATCCCTCTTAGCCCTTGTCTCCTCTTGCCAGGGTCCTCCTGCTTGCAGGACAAGATCTAATGTCATCAGTGGGTTTTACTCAGCGGGCAGTTCTCTTTGTTCTAGGGGTCAACTGAAAGGCAAGAAGAGGTTTCTTTATAGAAGCGGTGTTATGGGATACTTCCTGCTTTAAGCCAAAAAAAGGGGAGAGAAGTAGACATTGGCAGCGATGGCGTTCTGTGTGGAGCCTGGCCTCTTCTGGGGATCTTGTCACAGGTGGAAATGGAGGGGGTAGTCACCGAAGGCCTCCGTGGAAGAGGCAAGAGGGAGCTGAATATGAGAAGGACCACTGAGGGGAGAGCCTGGCATAGGGACAGTGTGGGGCTCGATGGGGAAGAGAGGGGACTAGAGAAGTGATACAGTTTGGAGTTGGTGACGAGAATGAGGGAGGTGTAGGAGGCAGAAGAGGGGCACAGAGGGACTTGAGACAGCTTAGGGAGGGTGGAAAGGGAAGCCCAGTCAGAGATGTGATGGCTCATGTTGTGGAAATAACTTGAGCCAAGTTGGTGTACCTGGATTCTTGCAATGTGACCATGAGAAAAATACCTTAGTTTCCTGGGCTTCAGGCTCCTGTCTGTGTCTTCCTGATAGCTGATGGCCTCTTCACTCTGTGTCATTATTTTCTCATTTAACCCTCGAAGAGCTTCATGTATGGGCAGATCTAGTGTTAGGCCCATTTTACAGATGAGGAAATAGGTGGGATTCAGAAAGGTTGAGTTACTTACCAACATCACACAGCCAGAAAGTGCAGCCGGAACTTCAGGACCTACATCCAGCTGACTGGCTCTGGTGCTCTTTCTGGGGTACCTCACCAACTTCCTAAAATAGCTGGAGCTAGCAGGGACAGAATGGAGGGCAGTGTGATGATTAGGGTGCTTTCTAACCCATTTCCTGACTGTGTGGCCTCGAACAAATCACCTGCCTTAGGTTTTTCATCTGTAAAATGACAATAGTATTAGTAGCTAACAGTGGCGAATAGTATGCTGAATGACACTGAAGATTAAATGATGTGCATTCTAAAACCACAGTGCCTGGCTATAGTAAGTGCTCAATAAATGCTAGCTAACTGCCATTCTTTTAATTACCAGTAACAAACAAATCTCTCAGAATATCAAACACACACGTTGGACCTGAGCTACATTTTCTCCTATGATAAGGGCCGCTGGAGCTGATATCTAAGGCCCAGCCAGCTGGATTTCTATGAGGGAGAAAGAAACGGAGCTGAGGGGAGGACTGGAGGATGTGGAGTAGACAGACAGTGGTGAATGCAGGGCCCCCAGGGGCTCTTGTAAAAACAACCTTGTGTGGGTCCCACCCCTTCCCACTAAACCCAATCTCTGGCAAGTGGAGCCCTGCACTGGTATTTGACTTTTTTTTTAAATTGAGGTATAATCTACCTACAATAAAATGCACAAATCTTAGGTGCTCATTGAGCTTTGATAATCAAGATATTGAACATTTCCATTACCTGGTGTCCCTTTGCCATCAATTTCTGTCTCTCTGACCATTTTCTGACTTCTATCACCACCAGTTAGTTTGATCTTTTCTTCGAGTTCATATAAATGGAATCACAATATGAATTTTCTTGTTTGTGTGTCTGGCTTATTTTGCTCAACTTAATGTTTCTGAAGTTCTTCAATGTTTTTTGCCTGTATCAGTCCCTCTTCATTTCTGAGTGTTATTGATGGACATTTGGGTTGTTTCAAGCATTTTGGCTATTATGAACTGCTATGAACATTCATGTACAAATATTTATATTTTCATTGCTCTTGGGTAAATAGCTAGGAGTGAAACTGGGTAAAATATCTAGAAGTAAAATTGCTAGGTCATAAGGTAGATACATGTCTAACTGTATAAGTACCAAACGGTTCTCCAAATCAGTTGTACCATTTTAAAGTTCCATCAGCAGCAATTTCAGCCACTCCACATTCTCACCAATATTTGGTGTTGTCAGTCTTTTAGTTTTAGCCTTTCTAATGGATGTTAAGTGGTACCTCATTATGATTTCAATTTGTATTTCCCTGGGGACTAATTATGTTGCGCACCTTTTCATGTAGTTAGTGACCATTTATATATTTTTTGGTTCATTTTAAAAACAATATGTCTTTTTTGTTGTTGATTTGTAAGAGGTCTTTATATTTCAGGAGTTCTTCCTTAGATATTTTTTATTCTTTTGCCTACTTCATGAAGATATCTTCTAAGTTTTCTTCTAGAGTCTCTATAATTCTGAATTTTATGTTTAGGTTTATGACCCACTTTGACTTAATTTTTGTGTATGGACTGAGGTAGAGGTTCAAGTTCATTTTTTCCCCAGTACAGTATACAGTTGTTCCAGCACCATTTGTTTAAAAAAAAAAAAAATACTTTCCTCATTGAATGGAATTGGTGCTTTAATTTAGTCAAAAGTCAGTGAGTTTATTTCTGGACTTTATTCTGTTCCATTGATCTGTTGTCTATCCTTACATAGGCACTACACTGTTTTCATTACTGTGGCTTCATAGTAAGTCTTAAAGTCAGGGAGCATAAGTACTCCAACTTGGCTCTTCTTTTCTAAAATTATTCTGGCCATTCAAGATTCTTTCCATTTCCATATAAATCTTAGAATTAACCTGTCAATTTCTTCGAAAATGTCTGCTGAAATTTTGATAGGGATTGTGTTGAATTGAAAGATCAATTTGGGAGACGTTTTAATTACATTAAGTTTCTGATCCATGAATGTACGTAACTCTCCATTTATTTTGGATTTTTATTTCACTCAGCAGGATTTTCATTGTGGAAGTCTTGCACGTCTTTCATTAGATTTATTTCTAGTATTCAATGTTTATACTATTTAATATGGTGTTTTGTGATTTCGTTTTCCAATTTTTTGTTGCTATCGTGTAGAAATACAATTAATTTTTGTATAGGTGTTTGTATGTCCTGCAACCTTGTTTATTAGTTCTAGGTGTGTGTATTTTGTTTTGGTAGAGTCTGTCTCTAA
The DNA here is from genome assembly GCF_004115265.2 of Rhinolophus ferrumequinum. NCBI lineage: Eukaryota > Metazoa > Chordata > Mammalia > Chiroptera > Rhinolophidae > Rhinolophus > Rhinolophus ferrumequinum. The sequence goes on along the minus strand of NC_046293.1, from coordinate 23,661,111 downwards.
AGCCCTGCTACTCTGGACTTTAATGATGGAAATGGAAAGAGGGTCTGTATTGAAAAGAAGGAATGTGTTGACTTATACTGGACAGTGTTTAACTTATGGCATTTGGGCTCCACCCAAAACTCATTAAAATGGAATCCTGGCAGTGGTGATGGTGGGGGTAGTGTGTAGCATTGGTATTTTAAAAGTTCCTCAGGAGATTCTATAAGTTGAGAACCCCTGATTTAGAAGGTGCCAGGTGGCAGGCAGGCTCAAGGACCACCCTCGCTTTGAGGGGCTCAGGAAGGGATGAGCTGCGCACCACCGGTCCATGGGAGTGTATGGGCCCAGGGCGATGTCACCCCCTCTCCTGTCTTAGCAAAAGGGCAAATTCCGGGTTCCCTTCCAGGCCAGGGTGAGTGGGAGGAGTTCGCCTCATTGACAGGCACCTTTCGCCTCTCCCTTTCGACAAACAGGTGGTAATAAATGCCGTCACTGTCGTCACCATCCTCACTCACTGTCGCCTCCACTAACCGCGCCACCCCCTCGCGAACACACTTATCTACCCCCCACCCCTGCTACCAGTTTCAGGCAAGGAAACTGAGGTCCACAGGGGCCGTGTATTCGAGCAAGGCCGCCTCCTAAGTCCAGCCCTTTTCCCATTGCCTATTCCAGGTACACCCAAATTAAAGGGGAGCTGGAGGAGCTGGACCGCATCACGGAGCAGACGCTCTTCGACCTGTACAAATACAACTCCTCCAGCACCCTCGTGGCCCATCCTCGCGGCCGTCGCGATCTCCAGGAGACCCTGTTGCATCCCCTGCAGCGCCTGCGGGACCCGGCGCTGCCTCTGGCAGCCCGCAAGGCCCGCAGCGCGGCCTCCAGCTTGCAGGACAACAACCCCCAAGTGAACTGGAAGGACTGGAAGATCGGCTTCAAGCTGGTAAGGCCCCCTGGCGGCCACGCCCACCGGGCCTAGGGGCCCAGCCCTTCCGGTTCCGCCCTCCCTTGGACCCCAATCCCTTTTCGGACCCCACCCCCGTTGCTTACTGAGGAGGCAGGACGTCGTCCACTTGCTGGCAAAATTAAGTAATTAGTTAATTATGAAAAATACAATGAAATAACATCGCTTTCTACGTCAGCTTATGAGGTCTCTGATCTCTGGGGACCTCTGTGGAAGCATTTAAGTAGCTGGAAGTCAAATCTGTGGAAAATGCACCTTTCTGAATTGCAGTCCCCACTGGTGGGACTCATTTGGGACCCTCCAGTGTGATAGGGAACTGTGGTTCTATGGGCCTAAAACAGAATAAGGAGACAGTGAAAAGGGAGACTTACGATTTGTTTAATAAAAAGGAGAGAGTGAGAAGAAGGGGGAGAGTGGCAGAAGGAAGAAAAGCAGGCCGCCTTTAGTGCGAGTTGGCCAGACTACCAGGAGACCGGAGTTCTAGCCCTAGCTCTTGCTGGGACAAACTGCTTGATCCCTCAGTCTACCCATCAGTGAAATGGGGAGAAGAGTCCTTGCTCTAGCTACCTTCTGGCAGAGGCTGCATAAATAAATGACCTGTAGGCATGTACAGCTCCTGGTCTCCTCCTTGGCCTCCCACTCCCATAATCCCATGCCCCCCTGAGCCATTGTGCTCCGAGCTTCTGCTTCTTTCTGCCTTCTGTTCTTGTCCTCTCCTGGCTTCCCAGCCCTGTGTGTCAGTCCTCAGGATCCCAGACCGCTCATTCCTTGACCTTGGCCCCACCCTGCTGCTGTCCCCCTGACACTGTGGTTTCTGTTTCCAGTGCAATCAGAACAAATCCGACTGCTTCTACCAGACATACTCCTCAGGGGTGGATGCAGTGAGGGAGTGGTACCGCTTCCACTACATCAACATTCTGTCGCGGCTGCCAGATACCTTTACGTCATTGGAGGAAGACAAACTGGGCAACTTCATCTTCAACTGCCGCTTCAACCAGGTCTCCTGCAACCAGGCGTGAGTCTCCTGCCTGGCTCTGTGCTCCCCACGGTGTCGCCTTCCTGGAGCAAGCCTAAGGCCCGGCATGGGTGGCATCCAGGAAATGCTTGTTGACTAAATAAATGTCTGCACCGAGAAGGGGAACACAATGACCTCAGGTCCCAACCTCTGCTCCACGGATCATCCTGCAGGACTTCTGCTGCTCCCTGCAGGGCTAGGTCTGAGTAAGGTAGCCTCATATGGCTGCCCCGGGGAGGTTGGAGATGAGGTCCAGCTTTGAGAAACCAAGGGCTGGAAGCATGGTTCCCTGTCTATCTAGGCCTCTTTCTCACTAGCACCAAACTCAGAAGTGCCTGCAAGGTCGTCTGGTTCCATCCTCCACTTTTGCAGATGAGGTGGGCAAGTGCTTTGGTGGAAATAGCATGGATTGAGTGAGGGACTACACCTGAGTTTTCTGTTACTTCATGGCCACGTGATCCTGGGCATTTCACATCACTCTTTAGAGGCTGCTTCTTTGTTTGTGAAATGGGTGAAAAATGAGATTTATCCAATGTTCATTCAAACAAGTATTTTTGACTGGGCTATGTGCCAGTCAATGGTCTAGGTATTTGGGATACATCAAACAAGAAAATATATATAATCCTTGCCCTTTTGGCACTTCTACTCCCGTGATGAAGATGGTGACATTCATCTCCAAGTGCATGAGATGACAAATTCGAGGGCACTTTGTAAACGGCAGCGAATAACGGGTCTTATTACTTTGTACTCAAGCAGGTGAAGTGACTTGTCCTAGGCCACCGGGCCAGCCCTAGCTTGAGAATTATTCTTGCCAGGCAGTCTTTCCTTTATGATTCCTGTCATAATGTCCTTGTAGAGAGGTCATGGCAGCTGCCAACTATCTGAGGGCTGGGAGAGGCTAGGAGGAAGGGAGGTTTCCTTCTGTAGCCTCTGGCCTCTGCTATCCCTGCCTTCTCTGTGCTTCTGCTCCTTGATTTTCAGGTGCCGTCTACCTGCTTCTGCCTGGCTGAGGAAGGGTGTTTAGGCAGCATCTCCACTCTACAGGGAACTCTTCCCTCCCATATTGCTGCAGAATGACAGCAGGGCCAAGTGTCACCTGCTTCTGCCCCCCACCCCTCACCTGGTACACACACTCTGCCCAGTTTTGTTCCTGTCTCTAGTCTCTGTGTTTGTTTGAGGACAGAAGCTACCAGCTGGGAAGTGAGACGGTAGCAGCACCTGAGCCTGGGTCAGCGTACACCTGCCCTTGAGTCTGTGTCACCTTCCCACTTATCCTCTAACTCTGCCTGCCCCATGCTTCTACGTCCCCATCAATGGAAAGTCCATAGTGCATCTCAGTCTTGATGCTTAGGTCACTTCCTTAGCTCAGAGCCTCATTATTTCTCACCTGAGTTACTATTACAACCCGTTCCCTCCCCACCCCAATTTGTCTTTCTGCCTCTAAATCCTTCCTTCATTCTATAACCACAGGAAGCTTTATACTTCAGTGTTCATACCTCAGTTAACTGTACTTTAACTATTCAAGTTAGTCCTGTTTAATATCCTTCAGTGTCTCTCATGGCCTTCAGAATCAAGTTGAAGCTCTTTATCATGGCTTTCTCACCCTTTTCTCCCCTATATTTTTACCCTTCTCTCCATAATCTTTTCTTTAATAACAAGTTTATTGAGATATAATTCACATACCATAAAATTCATCCTTTTAGTGTATATTATTCAGTGGTTTTTCGTATATCCACAAAATTGTACAACCATTACCACTATCTAATTTGAGAACATTTTCCTCAGATAATAAGTGTTCTTTTGCATCTAGCTTCTTTCACTTAGCTTAATGTTTTCAAGGTTCATCGATGTTGTAGCATGTATCAGTACTTCATTCCTCTGTATGGCTGAATAATATTCCATTGTATAGATGTACCACACTTAGTTTATCCCTCAGTTGATGGACTTTTGGGTTCTTTTCCATTTTTTGGCTATTATGAATAATGCTGCCATGAACATTCCTGTACAAGTTTTTGTATGGATGTATATTTTCATTTCTCTTAGGTATATACCTAGGAGTAGAATTGCTTGGTTATATCGTAGTTATATGTTTAACCTTTTGAGGAACTGCCAGACTGTTTTCCAAATGGCTGTGCCATTTTATATTTCCACCAGCAGTGTGTGAGGGTTCTAAATTCTCCACATCCTCCACTTATTATCGTCTGTCTTTTGTACTTTAGCCGTCCTGATGAATCCCTATAACCTTAATAGTCAACTTATATAGCTCTCACTAAGTGTTAAGTACTGTTCTAAGTGTAATTTAATCTTCGTAACACCCCTATGGAGTATTATTAGTGTTCCCATTTTACCGATCAGGAAACTGCAGTATAGAGAGATTAGGTGACTTGGTCCCACAGTTAATACTTGTTAGAGCTAGGATTCAAATACAAGTAATTAGTTTTGGAGTCTGTGCTCTTCACCATCGTATTATACTGCCTCTCATATATTCTCATAATGTGCTTAATGTGTATCTCTTTGTATGTGTTTTTGCAAAGGTGTATGGAATATAAATGGTGTTGTGTTATATATCTCATTTCACTTCTTACTACTTTTTTACTAAGCTCTCTTTTTAAGATCTATCCATGTTGCTCCATCTGCTCTGTTGATTCCACCTGCTGCAGAGTTCCTGATGTGCACCCACCATGTTTACCCATCTCCGCTCCCACCGAGAAAGGCTTGCGGGCACTCCAGGACCGGCCTCTGCTCACTTCTGTAGCCTCTTCTCCCATCCCTCCCTGAATCCAACCTTTGCTCTGGAAATGCTGGCTTTCTCGTACTTCCCAGAATGTGTACCAATGTCTCCCACCTCTGTGCCTTTGCTTTTCAAGCAGTGGAATATTGCAGATCATCTATTTCCAATTTCCTCATTTTATAGAGGAGAATAAGCTTAGAAAAAGTGACTTGCTCAAGGCCGTATAACCAGAACCTCACTCATTTCTGTGCTGGGATCTGATCTTCCTTCTCTCAGCAACACGCTCACCCCTGGTCTCACTCTTTCCTCTAACCTTGTTCCCTTCCATTTCATTCTTTCATGTATTTGACAACTATTTATTAACTACCTCCTGTATGCTAAGAACTATGCAGTTAACCCAGAGATGATAGAGATGAATGGGATGTGGCTCCTGTCACAGTCCAAATGGGGAACTAAGATTTAGACATGTGAGAAGCTAGGGACACTGCACGAGTCTTCATAATACAACACAGTGACACAAGAGAGGTCACAGGCCAGTGAGGTCAGGTGGTCTGGTGGGAGGAACCTGGGCTAGAACGTGACTTGCGTTTGAGTCCAGAGTTTATCATCACTGTTTGTGTCTTAGCTTTCTCTCTTGTGATGTGGGGATGATGCCCTCACAGGCTGCTGGTTGGCACATAGCAGGTGATCAGGAAACAGAGGGTGCTGAAAGTCCCTCTCTCCCTGACCCCACTACAGTTTCCTCTGTGACCCTACTCTCTCTCTTTCCTACATAGGAATTACTCTCACTTCCACCACCCAATGTATGGGAACTGCTACACCTTCAATGGCGAGAACAACTCCAACCTCTGGATGTCTTCTATGCCGGGGATTGACAATGGTGAGCAACTCACCGTTCCCTCCATGCCTGGCCGCTGCCTCAGCCCTGCCTACTGCCTTGCCTACCCACATTTACTCACCTTGAACTCATATCCTAGAGATGCTGTGCGCCTCTGGGCCTCACCACAACATGCCTGTATCTATCCTGGAAGGGCCTCACTGTTCTTTCTCCCCTACGGGCACTGCGTAGTCCATTCCAGGTGTGAGAGGAATCCTGTCCCAGTCCTTCCAGCCTGCCCCCAGAATCCAGCTCAGGGATTGCCAAATCCATTTGTAGGTCTTCCTGCTTTACTCTCCTTGAAACGTTGGGGACTGGGTAGGGTGAGAGGGTGCGTTTCCATTCCCTAATGCTTCTCCATGACCTACCCCCTCCTCTGCTCCCTCTCCACTGCCAGGTCTGACCCTGACACTGCGCACAGAGCAGAATGACTTCATCCCGCTGCTGTCCACAGTGACTGGGGCCAGAGTAACTGTGCATGGGCAGGATGAGCCTCCCTTCATGGATGACGGTGGCTTTAACTTGCGACCTGGTGTGGAGACCTCCATCAGCATGAGGAAGGCAAGGATGCTGCCGGGGAGGCCTGGGAGGAGAGGCCCAGATCGGCAGCAGCAGGGAGAGGGCGTGGGAGGTGGGCTTGGCAGCCAGAAGGCTGTGGAGGGAGACCGTGCAGATAGAGTCTTGAGTATGTGGAAGTCTACCGGAGCAGAAATCGGGTGGGGGGCTGGCAGAGCGGGCACCAGGAAGAAGGGACCTGACAGGGAGACCTAGGATGAGAGTGCTGAGAAGGGGTCAGGACATGTGTGGGGTTCCAGGGGATGCTCCGGCCCAGTGTCCTTGATGAGGGGGACTACGGGAGCATGTTTTAGAACGGGGAGGCAGACCGGAGAGGCTGGTGGGGTAGGAGATGCAACCTGGGACTGAGGGAAGAGGCCACAGCCACGTGCTCTAACCTCTGACCTCCCGGCATGTGTGGGTTCACAGGAAGCCCTGGATAGACTTGGGGGCAACTATGGCGACTGTACCAATAATGGCAGCGACATCCCTGTTAAGAACCTTTATCCTTCCAAGTACACGCAGCAGGTGAGGCCAGCCTATTTCTGTTGGTCAGTCAAAGTTGGAGGGTGTGTGTGTGTGTGTGTGTGTGTGTGTGTGTGCGCGTGCGCGCGCACGCACACGCCAGTGGAAAGAGGGATGGAGGTGCAGTGGGGAGAATTGTTTGTCCTTCCCTTCTGTGCTTCTTCTGGGCTGTGTGAGGGGGAGGGCAGGCCTGAACCCCCTTTCTGCTTCCCTCTCCTCTCCTCCAGGTGTGTATTCACTCCTGCTTCCAGGAGAGCATGGTCAAGGAGTGTGGCTGTGCCTACATCTTCTATCCGCGGCCCAAGCATGTGGAGTACTGTGACTACAAGAAGCACGATTCCTGGGGTGAGCGTCCAGGAGGGAGCCCCTGAGCTGCCTCACCTGACCCAGGACTTCCCTGGAGCTTTTCCCTGTCAACGCCCTCTGTCTGCGGGGCGGCTGCTGGCTCTCACCGGCCCTGACTAATTTCCCCTGTTTCTCATTTTCCTGTCCTTAGACTCACCTCTCTCAGCTTTCCTCTCACTCTCTCTGTTTCTCCCTCTTTGGTGCGGCTTCTGTGTGTTTATAAAGGAATGGCCCCATTTAAAAATAACTTGCAGCATAAGGAAGGAAGAGCATGTGAGGAAAATCTCCCCACTCCCACTCAGCCTGCTGAGGTCTCTGCACACGCTGCCCGTAGCTTCCTCGTCTCAGCCCTCACGCTCTGGGCCAGGCACGGGATAACTCACTGGGCGCAGGGAGAAAATACTAGAAGTTAAATGTATCTAGATCATTCCCTTACATCTTCCATTTTCTGTATATTTTATGACGTAGCTGGTATGTAATTTATAAACCCAATACATATATCGGAATTGCTTATTTCAGGAGTTTTTACCTACAGGAGGGCACAACCAAAGTTTGGAGAGTACTGGAGTCTCCTCCTTATCCTGGTCTAGGAGTAGACAAATCCCTTTTTCTTTTCACTACAGCTGAGTTATTCAGCAGGGAAGCCGTGTAGTAGGAAGCTGGGGGGAGGGGGGAGGGGGGGAGAGAGAGAGAGAGAGAGATAGAGAGAGAGAGAGAGAGAGAGAGAGAGAGAGAGAGAGAGAGAGAGAATATCCTAAACAAAAAACTGTAGAAAACAGAGGGTTGGCATTCCTGGTGCACATGCTCTTATCTGGAGCACCTCCCTAGTCTTTCCTAGGGTCCTCCTCCCTGGGCTCCCCCTGGGACCTGCGTTCCCCCAGGAGGTGGGTGGCTGGCCATTGCTAGAGGACACAAGCCTTCACACCCCTCAGAGGATGTGGCAGGGGCACTGCAGACCCCACAGTTTAGCGTCTGCCTCGGTCTCTGCTGTGTGTGTGTTGCTCTCTCTGCCTCCTTCCTTCCCTGCATCTGCTCCACGCAGCTCTTCCCCCTGCCTGTACTTTGCAGTTGTGGCCTCCCTTCCTGTTTCTCTGACCTTTGAAGATCACAGGGCGTCAGAGCTGGAGGGAAATGCAGAGGCTTTCTGGCCTCACCTTCTCCTTTCTTAGATGGGCAAGCTGAGGCCCAGAGGGAAGGTGTGACGTCCCAGGAAGTCCAGACGTCACTCTCTGCCCAGCGCACCCGCCTGCCCCCGAATAGTTTCTAACTGGTTGTGAATTTGAAGAAGATCTGGGAGAAAAAAAAGAACAATACTGATTGCTGAGAAGCTGTGAGGATGAGAGAGGAACTAGGCTGAAAACTCAGTCTGTTGAGCTTCCTAAGGACTGCTTACTCCCCAGAGAAAAGGGCTCAGCTTCCTTTCCAGTCTTCCTAATTAAAGAACCCCAGCCCTGGTAGATGGAAGAATTTGGGTCAGAAATGAAGAAGGACTGGGTGACTAAAAGTAGCAAGAATGACCAAATAACCTTCCTTAGACCTTGGCAAATAGGGGAGAAAGGGAAACCATAGACCCATTCTTCTTCTTTTATGTTTTGGTAACAGCTGTATTGAGATAATTCAACCCATGTGAAGTGTCCAATTCAATTTTAGTATAGTTTAGTTTTTAGTGTAGTCATAGAGTCAGTTGTGCAACAATGGCCAAAATCAATTTTAGAACATTTATCACTCCAAAAAGAAACTTTGGGAGTGGCCGGTTAGCTCAGTTACTTAGAGCGTGGTGCTAACAACACCAAGGTTGCCAGTTCGATCCCCACGTGGCCCAGTGTGAGCTGCGTCCTACTTAAAAAAAAAAGAAAAAGAAACTTTGTACCCATTAGCTCTCTCCAAGCTCCCCATTCCCGGCACCCACAGGGCCCTTGTTCCTCTCCCCTTGACAAGTACTAATCGGACGTTTCATATAAATGGAATCATGTAACATGCAGTCCTTTGTGACTGGCTTCTTGGACTTAGCATACTATTTTCAAGGTTCATCCATCTTGTAGTATGTGTCAGGACTTCTTTCCTCTTTATGACTGAATAATGTTCCACTATATGGACATACCAAATTTGTTTATCCATCAGTTGATGGGCATTTGGGTTATTTCCACTTTTTGGCTATTGTGAATGATGCTGCTATGAACATTTGTGCACAAGTTTTTGTTTAAATATATGTTTTGAGTTCTCTTGGGTATATACCTAGGAGTAGAATTGCTTGGTCATATCGTAGCTCAATGTTTAATATTTTGAGGAACTGCCATACTGTTTTCCAAAGTGGCCACACCATTTTACATTCCCAGCAGCAATGTAGGAGGTTCCAGTTTCTCTCTATCCTCACCAACACTTGATATTGTCCTTTTTCAGCTATAGCCATCCTACTTAGTATGGCGTGTTATCTCATTGTGGTTTAATCTCATTATTTTAATACAATTGTTCTCATTTTTATTTTTGACTTTAATTTTTGTCCATATCCTACATTTTTACATAGGTGTATCCTGTTTTTTGTGTTTTTTTTTTATTTTTTTATTCCTGACAGCTTAATTTCTTAAATATTTTTTGGTACGGCCACTCAGGAAGCATCACTATAATCTATATAATGCTCCTATGAAGGGGGTGCTCAGGGATCTTGGGAGACCTCTTGGGTGTGGGGTGCTGAGGTGCCCTAGGAAAACGGGCACCTCTCTGCACCCACAGGCTACTGCTACTATAAGCTCCAGGATGCCTTCTCCTCGGATCGCCTAGGCTGTTTCACCAAGTGCCGGAAGCCATGCAGGTGAGTGTCCCCTCGCCCTGGGGCACAGGCTGGGCAGTTGGCTGCTTGACTGGGTAGAGTATGGCTACTCAGCTAAGCCTTAGAGTGGGAGAGCCCCACCCCCATCACTGAGAACCTTTCTCCGTCCCCAGTGTGACCAGCTACCAGCTCTCTGCAGGCTACTCACGATGGCCCTCAGTGACATCCCAGGTAAAGTGGGGAAGGTGAAGGACAGGGGACGTGTATGTGTGACACTGGTCTTCTCTGGGTATATGTGTATGGTGTATTTGACCTTGACACCTCCCATGTTTCCCAGGACTGGGTCTTCCAGATGCTATCCCTACAGAACAACTATACCATCAAAAACAAGAGGTCAGTCCTATGCTGGTCCCAGCCCCAGGAAAGGAATCCTTGGGAGGGAAAACAGATCTGGGAAGAAGAATTGATACAGCAGATTGGAGGAGGGTGTTTGTGAGGGTCTGAGAAATTAATCCTCTGCCATTTCTTCCCACTCTCTCCCCAACTCCAAAGAAATGGAGTTGCCAAACTCAACATCTTCTTCAAGGAGCTGAACTACAAAACCAATTCTGAGTCTCCGTCAGTCACAGTACGTCCTGCCTCACTGAGCCTGTGATTGTATAATGGGGTCTATGTGGGTAGCTGTCAGGGAAAACAAAGGGTTGCCTCTGTGGGGCCAGAAGTGTCTGGGCCTTGAAGGTAGGGGACGAAGGGAAGGGGTGAAGGGTGAGGGTGAGAGGGTTGGAAGAAGGGGAATTTGGCTGAGGGATGAAGTCTCGGGTTAGTGGGAGGGAAGGGTGGACCAGATGGGTATGACTTAGACAGAAGGGGCCCCGAGGGCCACAGAGAGGCTGAGAGGAGTGGCTGAGGGCCTCAGGTAAGGAGGGACGGGGCTCCTCTGCCAGAGCCCCCCAGGCCCCTCTGCCCCGGTGGTCAGTGTGCCTTTTTCCCTCACAGATGGTCACTCTCCTGTCCAACCTGGGCAGCCAGTGGAGCCTGTGGTTCGGCTCCTCGGTGCTGTCTGTCGTGGAAATGGCCGAGTTCATCTTTGACCTCATGGTCATCACATTCCTCATGCTGCTCCGGAGGTTCCGAAGCCGATACTGGTCTCCAGGCCGAGGGGGCAGAGGTGCCCAAGAAGTGGCCTCCACTCCAGCTTCATCCCTCCCCTCCCGTGTCTGCCCGCAACCCTCCTCCCCCACCTCATCCCCTCCAAGCCCTGATACTTCCCGGGCCTTGACTGCCCCCCCGCCTGCCTATGCCACCCTGGCTCCATCAAGCTTGGCAGGGACCAGCTCCTCTGCCTTCACTCCAGGGGAGCCCTGAGAGGGAAAGTGTCAGCCCAGGAACCAGCCTTGGTAGGATTAAAGAATGTTTGGGCTTTCTCTCAGAGCTGCCCAACTGCCTTTGGTGTGGGGGAGGGAAGCAGGTTGGATAAGGAGCTAAAGAAATTGCCCAGAGAACAGGAATCAAGGAAACTACCCAGAATTATCCTGGCTCCTGCACGGTACCCCCCGGTCCTGCCTTTAGAACAGTCTGGTTTTCTTACCCAAGTGCCGACTAGTCGCCTTTTCTTTTGGATCAGCCAAGTCAAACTTGGAGCTTTGACAAGGAACTTTCCCGGGAAACAACTGATGACTAGAACAAAACAAACAAGGGCACACAAGGGCATGCTCAGGTTTCCTGCACAAAGATGGCTGAAGCCAGCCCCAGACTGGCCTGGCCACACTGCTTTGCAGTGACACAGACGTTTGCTCCTCTTCTTGAACTTGGGTGGGGAACCCCACCCAAAAGCCCCCTTCGTTAGTTCTTGGGCAGTTCCCTTCTCTGACTCCCCAGGGCAGGGGCTGGAGCAGACCACTGTAGTAAAGGCCGTTCCCAGTAGGCCCCAGGACTCTTCCAGCCTCGTCCACACCACGCCCCCACAGAACCACACCCAGCACCTCCGCCCTATTTCTTCCATACCTCTATATTGGCTCAAACTATTTTCTACGCCTGGAAGCGTTCCCCACCATCTGCTGGAGAACTGTGCATCCCTTAGAAGCCTGCTCAGGTATCGCTACTTCTGTGAAGGCTCCTGCCCCACCGTGTCTTCCCCAGAATTGATCACGCCCTTCTCCCCTGGACTCCCATAGCACACCGTAACATCTATTGGAGTGCCGACGTGGCATTTTGCTGTCTTGTTCATTTGTGTCTGCCTCCCCTACTAGACTGTGAGCTCCTTGTGGTCAGGGACTGGTGTTCATTTATGTATCCTCAGGGTCTAGCCCAGTGTTCCACTTGGAGCAAGTACTCAATAAATATTTGCTCCAAAAAGAATGTCTGGAGAGGTGGATGGGGCACCCTGAAGGGGCAGGCCGTGGATGTGAGTTCCTGGGACTCTGCCCAAGCCCCCAGGAGGTCCCGGGGTGGAGGGCAGACTCCTATACCTCTTGGCTTCGCTATGGAAGTGACCATTCTTCAGGGGTCTTAGGGGAGACAAACTGTCCTGCTAGTTCCTCTCCATGTTACTGAGCATCTGCTATGTGCCCATCACCATGTTAGGGTGGGAGGACACAAACATGGGTGCTCCCCTCAGGAGACCTACTAGGCAGTGTTTGGGATAACTCGCCCCTGTCGTTTGTCTGAACTTCCTTTTCCTTCCAAACTTTAGTTCCCATCATCAGTAATCCTCCACTCCATTTGCCGAGCACCCACGACTCACCACCCAGCTGTAACATAACATCCTCATTTGCTCCAGCTCCCCACTAACTGTTCGGTAGTGATGGAGAAGGATGAGACTCAAGCCAGAGTCTTCTGGACCCTCCAAGCTTTGTATATTCTCATTCTTGTATCATTATAGAGAGAGCAGCAGTTGGAATCCTCCCAGCTCTTCATTGAGGGATGTTGGAGTGGGACCCCGATTTTTGGACCCCTGGTTCCTTCCCCCATTCTAGCATCAGAACTGCAATCCAGAAATTACCTTTCCTCGTCATCTTTGGGGTCACGTCCCTTGCTGCCCTGGTATTACTCCCCTCAATTACCGTCTCCCTGTCCTGAGGAACCAAGTGAACGTTGGGAAAAGAGGAAGAGATGGTGAAGGGAGTGGAGAGAGAGAAAAGGTTGTGACCAGGAACTGATGTGCTTTCTGACTTCCCTTTCCTAGACTCAAGTTGATGAGGGGAAAATGGTGGTGTTACAACAATTCCTTTGTCAGCGCCCTCAGGTTCAGCCTGCGCTTGTGTGCTGTCTGTCACAGCCCAGCCTCAGCCCTGTCCCACCTGTCCCCCGCTCCCTCTCCTCTGGCTCAGGTGGGCAGGATCTGGCTCAGGTGCTGGACAAAGCTGGATATGCTATGGATGGCAGCAGTCAGCTCCAGCCCCCGTCCCACCTGGAATTCTCTTGGCCTGCTGCATCTCCACCCTGTGGTGTTTCCTTCTCTCCTTCCCTTATCTATACGCTACCCCTAGACCTTAAGGTTAAGAGTTAGAATCAGAGTGTTAGAGAAGAAAGGGTTTAAGTTGCCTCCTTTTCCTTATCGAGGTTAGCAGGTGAAGTGACCTGTCCAAGTTCATGATTCTTACAGAACCAGCCTGGGACTGGGTCACCTTCTATGACCCACCCTGTCTCCTGTGATGCATGGAAGCAGACTGGCAGGGCTGGGGCTGGAACCCACATCACCCTGACTCGGAGTCCAGTGCCCTTATGATCACTCTATACTGCTGTGGTGTGTGTGTGACACACACCACACCCCCCCCCCACACACACACACGTGATGGGGGAGGGGAGACTGCAATCTGAACCTCTTTTCTGTCTATCCTTAGCTCCATAGACCCGAACAACCAATTCTGTCATCCCCAGTTTGCTCCTATCCAAGTTCTCCATCTCTCGCATTCTCTCTCTCACCATTATTCCTCTTCCCCTAGAGGGATTATTGTCATATTCTTATCTCCTCCGTGAGACTAGTTAGCTTTTCATATTCCTAGATTTACCCATCTCTCACCATATTTTTAAAACAGAATTTCATTGAACAATTTAATGCCACCTTTCTCAAAGCTTTAAACTTATTGAGTAAATAAGCATTTATCCTGAATAATGAGAGATGCTCCTTTTGTGCCAGGCTATGTGTAATGGCTTAGACAGTTGGCATAGACTATTAAAAATTCCTTGTAACATTAAAAATAGGACATTGAAGTTGTTATTCATTATTAATACAAACTAGTAACATTGCTACCACTTATCGAATGCTTAATATATGGCGAGCACTTGCTAAACACTTTACATGCATTTAATCATCAATGCATATGATGTGAGGGGTACCGGTGTGTTCCCCAATTTGTAGATGGGGAGCCTATGGCCCTCCTTGCTTCCTCATGTTGGAAACTGGGCATTCTGACTCTTGCACTTTATTCCGGTGATTCTGTTTCTTCAAGAGCTCTGCTTTGGGTCCACTGTACTGCCCTGCAGGCTCCCTGTGCGCTGCTGCAGGTGAGCACCTTCCTGTGTGAGTCGAGCTTCAACCCTCCAGTTCTTCAAAAGCTGGAGGATGAGGCCGAGTGAAGTCAGTCCAAGGTGGGGACATCCAAACTCCACTCTCATCTGTAGATGCTCTGCTCTTGGGATCAGAGAGGGATGGCCAGGAAGAGCCAGGTAGGGTAGACGCTGGGGTGTGGGGTCAGCTGGTTGGATCAAGGGGAGAAGGGACCAGGAGCTCTGATTCCAAGTCACAAAGCCCTTGGACCTCATTCCTCTCTGGTCTCCCTGCATTTCTAGCAACCTCAGCAGCTGGAGGACCCTGGGTCTGGGATGCGGATAGGGAAGGTCATTGTGCCCAGAGAATATTTGGATGAATATTGTACGCTTGTTGTGGGATTCATTTGGGAGATGTCCTGCACAAATGGGGGTGGCATAAAATACCAAAGAGTCAAGGTGTGGGGTCTGACTCAAAGGGACAGATAAAAAAAGTGGCATTGTGTCTATCATAGCAAAATGAGCCCTTGGATTGAAGTCTGGAGTCTGGGGTTTCTGCTGGCTCTGTGGGGAACATGCCATGTGTGTCTCTGGGCCTCAGTTTTGTCATCTATAAAACAAGAGTGGTGCAGCAGATTATCTCGAAGGTCAGTTTCGGTTGATGTACAGAATATCTGGAGAAAAGGCACGGGGAATGTACTAGTAATATCTGATTGAAATATCTATAATTCTGAAAGCGTTTTCACAGATAGGATCTCATTACTCCCCGTGGCATCCCTTTCCCATATCAGTGGGCTAGGTAGGCATTGCTTCTCATTCAATAATGAGCTGAAGTACAGTGGAGGTGTCCAGCCTGAGGTCCCACCGTTGTTTGGTGGCAGAGCCAGAATCATCAGCTGGGGGACCCAGCCAAGCACAGACTGGATAAGAACCAGATTGGGGGGAACTGGGTATGAGGGCCTCAGAAAGGGCAGAAAACTAGGGTTAGGAATCACTCTGAGGTTTGGGTTGGAAGGGTAAATTCCCAAGAAAGTAGGAGATAGTCAGCGGAGAACTCGGGAAAAGGGAAGAGTTACTAAGAACACTGAGTACTTGTCATCTATCAGACACTTATCTGTCCTGTTTCAATAAATCCTTACAGCAACCACCTGAGATAGGTTCTCTCCATTTTACAAACAGGGAAACAGGCTCAGAGAGCCTAGGTTGTTTGTCCAAGACCACCCGGTGGAAAAGTAGAGGATCCTGAACTGGAACCCAGTGAATTTGACTCCAGAGCCTTAGGTCTTTCTATTGCTGTTCATCTGGGAATGGCCAGATGATGAGAATGAGGAGGGAGGGGGCTGATCGTACCTTGGTGTTCGGTTGGGAGTGGTAAGATTGGTGGTGTTTCCGGAGCACGCAGCAGGTGGATCCAGGACTCTGGCCGCTGAAGCTCTACAAAGGGTTAAGGAACCTTCGCCTCCTCCTGCCTCGTCCCGCCTCCTCCCCCAAGCTCTTCCTGTCCCGCTGTTGCAACACACATCTGCCACTCTCCCTAGCCCTCCCACCTCCTCTTGCCTCCTCTTAATTTCCTCGGAGTTCTCCGGACTCAGGCTCTGGTTCTGGCCTTCGGGGTTTGGGGCCTCTGGGACCAGGCCGTGATTTCCGTCCCAGTCTCAACTCTTATGCCCCTACCGATGGCCTAGGCTCCACTTGGGACCTCCTGACCCGCTCATCCCGGGACTCTGTCGCTGCCACTGCGCCAGCCGCCGCCACTGCCTGAGTCCTGATGGGGGAGTGAGAGGTCACAGTTGGCCGGACATGGGCCTCCCCACCGTGCCTGGCTTGCTGCTGCCACTGGTAAGACCAGGGACAAGGGCCGAGTGGGCTGGTGGGCAAAGGGCACCGTGGGCCGCCGGCCAACCGGCAAGAATGGGCCTTTGTCGGGAGAGGGCCGTGACCTGACAGAAGCCCAGTTTTCCCTCTTCATCCATCTGCACTGAGTCAGGGGCAAGGGAGAAGTTTGAAAGGCATGGATTAAGAGGGAGCCCTGGCCCCTCACAGTCTAGGAAGTTTGCTGGGGGGGGCTACGGGGAATCTGGGAATGGGGGGGCAGGTGATGGCGGAGGGTGGGGCAGATTTGGTAGGGAAAGTAGAGGAGTGGAAGAATGACGGTTAGTCCTCTCAGAGTCCAGATGATTCAGAGCGCTCTGTCCCTCTGGTCAGCGGGCTGGCACGGGAGTGGGTTGGACTGTGGGGAGGTAAGGCTTACAGTGCGCCCTGGCTGAGCAAACTCCTGCTGGAGGGCAGGAACTGGATGACAGTGAAGTGGGAAAACTGAGTCTGGGAGCGGAGGTGGGTTGGTGGGGTAAGCTTGGGGGGCCGTGTGGTGGGGGCTATTTAAGAGTCAAGTGGGAAACGAGGTAGAGGCAGGGCAGGCCAGTGGAGAGTGTCTCAGTGCTCTCCTCAGGCCCAGGTCTCTCACTTGGGGGCATTCTGCTACCTTAGCTTGGGACAGCTTCTAGGCAGGTGGCCTCTGTTGGACCCACCCTCTCTAGGTAGCTAACACCACCTCCAACTGGACAGGGACCCTGTGCCTGCCCTCCAGCCCTTCCCCAAAGCCCTAGACAACAATCCCTTGGTTTCTTCTACAGCTCAATTTGGGGAAGTTGGTAGAAAGTTGTTTTCGTCACTGGAAAATGTCCCTTTCTCTTGCCTCAGCCGCGTCAAGGTATCCTTGATCTCCCCCGGGTCCTGGCATCATCCCGGCAGATCCCTGAGCTCCCTCCCCTACCTGGCTGCGTGGATTTCCCAGCCTGTGTTGGCCAGTTTCTTCTGATTGCCTGGCCCACCTGTGGCTCCTGGACCTTTCCTCTCCTCAGGGTGTTATACTTTCTCTCCCAGAAGTCTCCTCAGATACTTTTCAGACTCTCCTTTTTAAAACCCTTTCTCTCTAGTTCCCTCTCTTTGCTCTACTCCACATTTCTAGACCTTAATTCCTCGGGCAGCACCTCTCTGTATCATGTCTCACTGTTCTTCTGGTTCTCCCACCTCATCTTCTCTCCCCAGCCCCATCTTTTTCCTTCTCTCAGGTGTATCCTTCTCCCAGCCCCGCCCCCATCCAGTTGCCCTGCCATCTTCTTTCTCTTTTCTCTTTCTTTGGAAGTAGATCACCTGGATTGAAATCCTGGCTCTTTCACATACTAGCTGCCTAAACTTGAGCAGGTAATGTAAGCCCTCCATGCCTCACTTTCCTTATCTCTAAAATGAACATAATTGTCATTACCTCATAGTGTTGGGTTTTGTCCCTCCTAATGTTGTTTTAAAGAGCAAATAGATTGATATATATTAAGTGGTCAATGTATTAGTGCCTGCTCTGTGCTAGACACAGGAGCTGGGATTACAGCAGTGAGCAAAATCGCTGCCCTCGTGGCGTCTACATTCTAGTATAGGAATAGGGTATAGCAAATAGAAAGCACTCCATAGAGGTATCTTTTATAGTTAGGGTTAGTATTATTAGTAGTAATTACGTGGTGTTTGGAAAACAGAGGGTATGGTAGCCTGAACAGATACAGCAAAGTGCCTGTGGGCTGGGGCTCGTCCAGCCCAGATTGGGGTATGACTGTTAAGAGAGCCACCTCAGCCTGGAGCTGGAGGGGAAACGAGGTATGCAAGGTCTGGGTAAGGCTCCCCACTCAATGGACAATTCAGAGCACACACTGTGTATGTGGCAGAGGTGGGAGGGGCGGTGGTAGTGGGGAAGAGTACAGGAGAGAAAGGGACAAAGCAAACAGGACTTTGCTGCTCTCCAGGAGCTTACAGTAGAGGAGCCAAGAAGGCATCCAGAAAAAAATGATTTCAGAGAACAGTCTGGAGGAAAATCCCCACAAAAGCATTGTGATGTGGTGCCTTGGAACACCGATGGGAGGCAGAGCCAAGGAGGAGAGAGCACCGTGTGGCTGCCTTTTCTTGCTTAGCAGATCTCAACTCCAGTGTCCGTGCTCCTGGAGTGCTCCCTGCACAGAGCCTACAGTTGACTGTCTCTGACCCAGCAGAGAACTCATGAGAGCATGAGTGGTGTATTTTATCTCTGCCTCCCTGGCAGACAGACTACTCCTTAACTATTTGTTGAATGAATAAAGGAACAAAAGATTGTTCAGATGGGATGAAAGAGGGAAAACCTCGTAGAAAAGTGGATTTGGAGCTGAGATTTGAAGGCACTGACTGGCAGGGTGGCTAGAAAAAGGGAGACTGGTTTGAGGGAGAGCAGAAGAATAGAGAGATGGGTTTTGTGTTGGATGAGTGGTGGTAAGAAGCTGAACACTATGGCTGGCGTGGAAGGACCATGTTTAGGAACAAGAAGAAATGAGAATGAGAAAATTGGAGAAAGTGGGGTAGGGGATGAAGAGAAGATCTTGAACATGGTCCCAGGTAGAGGACTTCATTCATTCATTCATTCATTCATTCATTCATTCATTCATAAACAGTTCTCTGAGGGTCCACTGCATTTGGTAGAATGTGTTCAGAATAGCAGTGAAGTACCTCTGCAAGAACTCATTCAGAAAAGCAGTGACCTGTGGACATGATGTCGAGGTCAGATCCTAAGAGCAAGATTCCCATAATTGCAGTTGCAAGTTGAAGCCTGAACACAGATAAGAAAGTCTGTAGGATGTGTTGGAGCAGGAAAGGGGCTGGGCAATTGGCTGGAAGACAGTTGGCAGTACTCCAGGTATGTGGCATGGACAGAGGGAATACTGGGAGATCACAGAGGAAGGACTGGCAAGAAGAACTGACAGACTGTATGGCAGCAGGGATGAGGGTGGGGCCCTGAGGAAAGAAAGGTGGCAAACGTCTTGACACTGGTGCTGAGAAGTTGGTGGTGTGACATTTGTCTAGGCCAAGCGATTGATGAATTTAGTTTGGGGCACGTTAAGGGTCCAGGGAATAACCAAGCGAAGTACGCATCTAACACGCTAGAGCAGAGGTTCTCAAACTCTTATCTTTCGTAGGTGCTGCTTTTACTTACTAGTGACTCTCAAAGGGAGAGAAACACTTGTCACCATCTCCAGTGAAGGTGTTCGTGTGTGTGTGTGTGTGTGTGTGTGTGTGTGTGTGTGTGGGATGGAGGGGGCGGGGCTTACTTGGAGAGCTCTCCCCTGGAGATAAGTATATTCCTACGGTGGTGGGACACTGACTCCCTGCTTCCCTCTTTAGAAATCATAGGCTTCACCTGGAGGGGAAGACACATCAGCCATTAGATCAACCCATGAGTCCATGTTTATTTTGCTCCCCCAGTTCTGGATGCTGAGAAGATACCCAGGAAGATAGGACATTATCTCTGACCAAAACACTCTTTCTGATCTCTTAGAGAGTTTGTGGTCTATTGGGGAGATCATATCTCCTCACCCAAGATAATTATATTCAGAGCCAAGAGTAGATATAGTTAATTCATGTTATTAAAGTTCACAGGGGGCTGAGCGTCCAATAAGCTTGGGTGGGGGAAATGTCATTAATTGGAGGGGAAGCTGTCATGAGCTCCCCGAAGATTTTCACATTAAATGAACAAACACATTTTAATTTAATGGACAAATTTATGCAGGGGAAGGGAACAGCTAAGCGGTCCTCTGAGGTGGCTGGATCAGAGTTAGACCACAGGGTCGCTTTCCACCCCCTACCCTACACAGGCCCAGCACAGGAAGTCACACTTTAAAGCCTCCCCAGGCGGAAGTTGTGGGGGAGTTGGAGGGGTGCTGGGCCACCCCCTCAATTGTCTCTCCACAGGCACCCCCAGCTTCCTGCCCTTCCCCTGCTCCAGGTGACAGGCAATCAGCCCGGGGTGCTCTGAGCTCACCTCCTGTTTCTGCTGTTTTGCTGCAAGATACAGCTGCTAAGGAGGTGCTCACCAGAGCCAACCAGAGCCAACAAATGGTGCCCACTGCTGGGGGCCGTGAGACACCTGGGCAATAGTGCTGATTGTCTCACATCCCTTCTGCTTGTTCCCTTCCTTTTGGAAGTGGGTGTTCAGGGCTCTGGAGTTTTTCCTGTGCTGCTGGTGGGCCTGGGGGAAGGGCTGAGGAGCCTCAGAACTGGCCTTATTTCCTAAGGATTGTCTGGGACTCCAGGGAGGTCCCTAAAGCCAGTGCAACTGGCCAGAACCAGCCAGGCTGTGGGAATGCAGTGAACCGGGGTGGGAGGAGGGCAGCCTTGGTTGGCTTCCTTCTTGAATTGGGGAGTGTCGGGGGCCTGGGTGAGAAAACAGGGACCCAGTTTATCTGTGGGGACTGGTTGAACGGGGAGGAGGAGCCAGGGCGGGGCCTCGTCTAAAGGAAGGATGCTGAGGGGTGGGAAGGAACTGAGTAGCCCTCAGGGAGGAGTGGGTAGTGACTTGGTGGGAGGAAGTCGGGGTGAGGGAGACTTCCCTTTGGGATGGAATGGGAGAGGGGGCCGTTTCCCAAAATATGTGGGCCCAGTGGGACAGGGGTCCATTGCCTGGATCTTTTGAGGAGGAAAGGAGGAAAGAGAGCTCTACAGGGGGCTCTACTTGGGGATTGGAGGGATAGACTGGCCCACAGGAGGAAGGGATCCCAACGGCTGGCTGGTCCCTTAAGTGTTTATGCTGACTCATGACCCTTACAGAGCTGGGGAAGCTGCTGGTTCCCTCTCCCCTCCCCCAGACCTTCTCCCTCCCTCTGGCCTGAGTCACTGGGCGGAGCTGCTGGGAAAAGATTTCCCTTTCCCGGATCTGACTTAACCCCCAAAGTGCTGTAGAGGGAGGGAACACGTGGCCTGAGAAAGCCTCTCTCCCTCCCTCCTGGGATGTTTATTTCTCATAGGCCATAGGTCCATGGAAAGCTCTCCCCCGACAGGCAGTCCCGGAACTGGAGCCCCCCACTTCTTCCCGACTCTGTCTCTGCCTGTTGGCTTTGCTCCCAGCCCCCCTGGATGGAATTCCAAGTGCCCATGACCTTAGGTGCTCTGCGCTCTTCTCTTCGGGGAAAGCTCTTCTTTCAGGATGGGGAAGTTCTTCCCATAACCACCCCAAACGCTTCCTGTTGCCCTGGAAGCCCCGGTCCTGGTCTCAGGAGAGATGGCACCGTGCCAGAGTGGATCAGGGAAGACTGCTGTCCTCTGAGTAGGGGGGTGCACCCCTGCGGGGATTGCTGCTGTGTTTCTGAGTGTGGCTTCCCGTTTGTGGCTGAGGCTCGGCCTTCAGGGCTGCTGCGCATCTCCCAGCGGGTGACTCAGGGTGTGACCCGCCTGCCTGCTGAGATGTGGAGCCATTGCGGCCGCAGGCCTGTTGCTCGGTGGCTGCAGGCTGCTACACCCTCCTGTCTCAGGCTGGGGTTTCTGTGATCTGTTGCTCCCCAACGTTTAAAATGCTTTCACGACATCCTCTTATCTTTACATAAAGCGGCTCTTCTAGCAGAGAAAAATAATCAAGGCCCAGGGAAAGCCAGCAAGATGCTGGTCGAAAAGCAATGAGCAAAGTCTCAACTCTGGTTGGAGCTCAGCTCTGGCTCCTGGCTTTCTGTCCAGGCACCTAAACTAGAACTGGGTGAGTGATTCAGCTGCTGCGGGCTTGGCCTGAGGCTGTAAAACATGCCTTCCAGAATGCCCCGGTGTGCGGTGTGCGAAGGGCTTCAGGACTCCTTGGCACAGCCTCAGCTCCTGACTTGATGGTCACTTGAGCTGGCTCACCAGCCTCTGGTCAGCTCTAGTTTCACGTAACCTACATGTTTTGCCCACTCTTGCCCCCACTGAAACTGTCACCTGCCCACCCCATCCCTGACCCTGAACTTCCCCTTTTACTCCCCTCCACATTTGCCCTGGCCACCCTGGGGTGTTTGTGCAGATTTAGTGGTGGAAAGGGATGCAGAATGGAATCTGAGGGTGGGATCCTGGGTGAGGTTTTGATACAAATTAATAAACAGACTTTTCCTTTGGCTTCTGGGCACTCTCCAGGAACGCTGCCCACAGGGACATCACTCATCTCCGCTCAAACCTGATTTCATAAAGAACTTTTTATTGGCATAATATAATACAGGAAAGCACAGATCCCACCTTCGTGAGTGTTCACAAAGTGAATGCATTGGGAACACAGCACTCAGATGGAGAAGCACCATCCCAATATTTAGGGCTGCTTGTTGGGAAGGGCTAGAATTGACGTAACCTATCAGTTCCCAATAATAAAAACAAAAACCTTTCCTTGAACATCTGCCTCGTGTCCAACAATATTAGCTGCCATGGGGAAATCAGGATAAAATACAGCCGGGCCTGGAGTCTACCAGCCTTGAGTTGAGGGACATAGAACAATTGGCACACAGGACAAACAGAGAACAATTAAGTATAGATTGCACGGTGCCACCTGTCCAAGCTTACATCCTGATGAGACCTCCTTTACTGATTCTTTCCCAGGTGCTCATGGCTCTGTTGGTGGAAATATTCCCTTTTGGGGTTACTGGACTGGTCCCTGACCTCAGGGACCGGGAGAAAAGAGACAGTATGTGTCCCCAGGGAAAATACAGCCACCCTCAAAATAATTCCATTTGCTGTACGAAGTGTCACAAAGGTAGGAGGAAGTGGTAACAGTGATCTCAGGTATGGGGCCCTGCTACTTCCTTTGCTTTTTCCAAATGTTCTAGAACTTGGGGTTCTTGTCCCTAAGTCTGCTTCTCCTGGGCTGGGATTTTCTTCCTCCTTTCCTGTTCTAGAGATTTCAGAAAGGTAGACCAGGCTGTTCTGCCTAGCATGGGGCTCCTGCCTCGAGCTCTTGGCTGCAGCCTGACCCAGACATTCCAATCACAGGGACCTACCTACACAATGACTGTCCAGGCCCGGGGCTGGACACAGACTGCAGAGAGTGTGAAAACGGCACCTTTACTGCTATTGAGAACAACTTCAGACAATGCTTCAGCTGCTCGAAGTGCCGAAAAGGTGCGTCTCAGGAGAGGGCAAGGGCTCTAAACAGGATGTATCAAGTGGGCAGTGAGAGGGCTGAGCGCGCCTGTCCACCTGTGAGGGTATGCAAATCTGTGCTGCTGGGTGTGGGCAGGAGAGCACGTGCATCTGTGATAGAGTGCATGGGTGTGAGTGTGTGTTACAGAGGTTAATACTCCATCTCTTCCCCTCACCAGAAATGAACCAGGTGGAGCTTTCTCCTTGCACAGTGGACCGGAACACCCAGTGTGGCTGTGAGAAGAACCAGTACCGGAAATATTGGGATGGCAATCTTTTCCAGTGCAAGAACTGTAGCCTCTGCATCAATGGCGTGAAGCAAATCGACTGTGAGCACCACTCTCCCGACCCCAGGCCCCTCCTCACTGCAGGGGCAGGCTCTGTCTCAGGAGCAAGGTCTCTACCTTTATGCACCCCCGCTCCATGAAGCAGCACTTCCTATCCTCCCCACTCCCGCAGTCTGTGGGAGTGCCTCCAGTCTGGCCATCTATCCCAGCCCCTCCTGGCTCTCCTTCTAGTCCTCAGGATGCAGGACAGTCCTCAAGCTGTGCTGTCTCTCTCCCCACAGGCAATGAGATACAGAACACCGTATGCACCTGCCACGTGGGCTTCTTTCTCAGAGAGAATGAATGTGTGTCCTGTGAGAAGTGAGTATCTCTGCAAGCTGCTGAGCACTGGGTCAGGGAGCATAGGGTGTCATGGGGTGGCTATGGTGAGTCACCAGCAGGACAAGGGGGACACCCAAGGGTGCTCTGGCTCCTACTGGGTGTCTGACTGGGAGACACTTCATATCATGATACCAGATAGTCTGTCTCTTTTTCCCCCAACTTGTTCGTCAAATGTTAAATATTAAGAAGACTTTGGGGATAAAGGCTTATAACCCAGGGACTTGTAGTTCTTCTAACTTAAACATTCAGATTATTATTATTTTTGCATTAAGATTCTTGGGTGACAGTGTCTACTATGGATTCTAGAACACACTTTTACATCTATGAAATCAGACCGTGTCTTACAACAATTGATGATGTATCACGGTTTAATTGGCAGGGGTGTGTGTGTGTGTGTGTGTGTGTGTGTGGTATGCAAATAATGGTGCCTCATTAGTGGTGGCATCTTGGGTTTGATGAAATGTGGCATTGTCCTCCCTGGTCCCTTTGACCAAGCCTCCTCACTCCTGGCTCCGTGGAGGCTGTGCTTGCACTCTCGCTTGCAAGGGAGAAACTCTGTGGGCTCTAAAGTTGAACTCATCTCTGCTTAGCCACTTACTGGCTGTGCAACTTTGGACACGTGACTTCATGTCTCAGGGCCTTAGTTTTCTTACCTTTAAGCATAATGCTGTGCACTTGGAAGTTGTAAGAACCACAAAAAATAGCTACAAAGTGTCTGACAAGAAAGTACTTCCTTCTTCCTACTAAGTTTTGTTTCTTCTCCTTGAAAGAGCTTTTATACCCATCCCATGTAATTCTCATCATGAGCTGATGAGGTGGGTAAAAGTACCTCTTCCTGCTTTCAGATTCCTGCTGATAACTCACCTTCTCAAGTTCCTGCCAGGCCTCCCATGTAGTTCTCATCGCTCCTCACCGCCCAGTCACAGCTCCCAACACGGAAAGATGTGCTTATGATAGAGTGCTCTCTGGTGTCTCCCAGCAATATGTATTTTTACATTTTTCACATGCACGCTTGACCCCTCTCTCAAAGTCACGTGTTGTCAGCAGCACTGTCATCTTAAGAAAAAGCTTTCTAACTAACTTCTCTTTGCCATTAGATTCTTCTCAGTAGAACAATGATAAAATAACAATTCAATGACAACTACCATTTACCGAGCACATACTAGATGTCAGGCATAATTCTCTCACTTAACCCTCAATCCTGACAGGTGGGTAGGGTTCCTGTTTTCCTGAAGAAGAAATTGAGGCATCCCGGTTAAATGACTTGGCTTGGAATTACACTGCTAACCAATGACTGGGCTGGAGTTTATACTCTGACCCTGACTGCTTTTAAGTCTTTCTACACAGCCTCTTTAAGATCAATTCCAGGTCTAAACGAACTGATTCTGTGAATAACTTATGTTTCATTCCTTTGCATCAATTCCCAAGATAGGTTTAATTTCCATTATATATCAAGAGATACCTAAAATATTTATAAAGCAAAGAATTTCCAACAACGTCTTCTTTTCTTTTTGTTTTTTTTGAACCCGTGTTCCTCCTTTGGGAGGGCCCCTATTCACCATTGCTCTCTGTTCTTTTAGCTGTAAGTCAAACACGGAGTGCAAGAAGCTGTGCCCATCCCAATACGAAAGTGTTAAGCCCTTTCAGGACTCAGGTGAGGAGAACTAACCCAGTGCCCATGCTCACCTGCCCTCTGCTAATCTGGCCCCTGCCCCCACCCAGCCAGCCCTGCTACCTCCTGCAGCTCTCTCCTCTGACCACAATCTGCTTTGTCTCCAGACACCACAGTGCTGTTGCCCCTGGTGATCTTCTTGGGTCTCTGCCTTTTATCCCTCCTGTTCATGGGTTTAATATGCCGCTTCCCACGGTGGAAGCTCAAGCTCCACTCCATTGGTGAGTGGGGCCTCTGGAAGGAGGAAAGGGTGCTGGTGGGGATGTGGAGGCGGCTGGGTGGTAAGACGCACCAGCCTGGCGGGAAATCAGGAGCCTCCCCTTAGTGCGCGGCAGTGACTCGGTTGGCAGGAGATGGTCCTGGATGGCTGGTGAGAGGTCATACTGTATCAGTAATTCTCTTGTCCTTGGGGCCACATAGGCCCTGAAGCATGTCACCACAAGTCCCCGGGGCCAGCCCCAGCCACAGGCACCAAGACTGAGAGAGGAAGTGAAATTTGTGACGTTTTGTTTCTTTTTTCTCAGTTTGTGGGGAATCAACACCTACAGAAGAGGTAAGATGAAACCAGGGACCTACCCTCAATCTTCCTTCTGACTGTCCATTACAATCTTGTAAGACCCAAATCACCTGGAATCACCCTGGACCCTCCAGCTCCCCTAATTCCCTTTAGTTCCAACCCCATCCAGAATAAAGAGGGCGGGATGTTTTTCCTCTCCCCACTAATGCTGTCTTCTTTTTTTAGGGGGACCCTGAGCGCCTGGGCTCAGCACCAAGTTTCAGCCCCACCACAGGCTTCAGTCCCATCCCCAGCTCCACCTTCATCCCCAGTCCCACCTTCAACCCTAGTGACCGGCCCAACTTCAGGCCTGCATCACCACTGAGAGAGAAGGCCTCATCCCACCAAGGGGCGGGCCCCCTCCTCCCAGCGGCTCCAGCCTCCACCTCCATCCCCATCCCTCTTCAGAAGTGGGAGGACGGCGCCTGCACACAGCGCACTGACAGTGAGCACTTGGCGGGGAATCCGGGCTGGGGACATAGGCGGGCGGGGCTCCTAGAGGGCGCGTTCGTGGGCAGCAGCGGGGCAGGGCGGACGGGGGCACGGAGCCGCACCTCCAGGCTCTCTGCCTGCTTCCCTGCAGCCGACCCCGCAACGCTGTATGCGGTGGTGGATGGCGTGCCCCCGTCGCGCTGGAAGGAGTTCATGCGGCGGCTGGGGCTGAGGGAGTACGAGATTGAGAGGCTGGAGCTGCAGAACGGGCGCTGCCTGCGGGAAGCGCACTACAGCATGCTGGCGGCCTGGCGGCAGCGCACACCGCGAGAAGAAGCCACGCTGGAGCTGCTGGGCCTTGTGCTCCGCGACATGGACCTGCTCGGCTGCCTGGAGAACATCCGGGAGGCGCTGTGTGGCCCCACCTCCCTTTCTGCCTCCTCCAGCCTGCCCAGATGAGGCCACGCCCCCCGGAGGGGCCTACCCTGAGGACAGCTGCTTTCTGCCCCAGGGCGCCCCAAAAACCTTGCAAGATGCTCTCTAGAGCCCCCTTTTTATGGAAAGGAAGGGTCTTGGAGGGGCAGGCATGAGCTAGCAGCCACTTGGTGCTACTGCCTCAGTGTATATAGCTTTTCTCAGCTGTCTGAGCACTGCAGAGGGTCAGCTGTGTGTGGGTGTGCGCGCGTGCGCCGCGCGAAAGAGAGACAGAGAGAGACAGAAATAGATAGATGTGATGTGTGTGAATGTGAGAGAGGCTGAGTGTACCAGGAGCCCAGGAGGGTACTTGTGGAGATAATAGGCGCCATACCTCATTGCCTATTTTGGGCCTGGAGGATCCAACAGGGCTGTTTAGAGGCCCCTGACTGATCCCTGAGCCTTTTTTTTTTTTACAGTTGATAAGCAATCTTTGTATCAATTATGTTACACTAATAGAAACTTGCCACCCCTTTGTCCCCCTGCCTGGACAAGCACAGAGTAAGCTGAACTGTCCCAAGGCAGGGACAGCACAGAACAATGGGGCCTCCAGCTGGAGCTGTGGACTTTTGTAAATGCACTAAAACTGGGGAATTAAAACTCTGTTTCTGGAGCGAGTGGTCTTTGTGAGTGGTGGGTGGAAGCCTGGGGCAGAGCGCTGGATCCTGATGGGTGGGATGGGAAAAGCCCTGAGCTAGGGTCAGATACCCCATCACCATGATGCCAGATGACAGCAGTAGTCTGTGCTCACTCTGTTCCTCACCCCCACCTCCAGGTTCCTCACCGCCTCATCGAGCACTAACTGGACAGTCCTTTGTATGCACAACTTTATGTGGGGCTCAGGTGTCTACGGTACATAAATGTACAGCTCTTGATCCACAGCGTTTTTAGAGCAAGAAGCACAGGGTGTCTGGGCCAGGCTTCTTAGTGGGGAGTGTGGACCTTGAGGTAGAGTCCGGGGGTGGGGGTGGTGACCAGCACTCTTGGGAGAGATTTCCTCAGGGAGCAGTGCCAAAAGTCCTGAGTGTCTGAGTGGTCCTCAGGCTTCTCTGAAAGGAAAGGAGGTGGGTATTAGGTAAAGGCAGGTGGGGGTGGAGAGTGAGGCTACGGGGCCCTTCTCTGTCACGGCCCCTGCTCTGGTACTGCCCTCCCATACTGCCCCGCCCCCCACTGACCTCCTACTCTGACCCCCCCCACACACTGCATGCTGGCCTTCCCCTCTGCGTCCCCCCAGGCCACCTTTCCCTTCAGCACTTACGATGTGGACACGGGGGTGTCCAGCTGTATACTGTGGAGCCCACGCATCCTCTGCAGTTGGACCCGCGTCAGCTTCCGAGGCCTGCTGTCCCCAGGCTCAGCGATGTCCTCAATCCTTTGGCTGGCCAGATCTACCCGGATGTCTCTGAGCATGTCCTCAGTCCGGTGGGGGTGGGGGGCAGGGGTGCGATGGGGTGTCAGGAAGATGGGCTTCTCTTCTTCCTCATCCTCTGAGGACGCCCAAGAGCTTTCCCCTGCAGAGTCAGTGTGGGTAGCGGAGTAGTGGAGCTGCCCCCGAAGTTGGGCCCTATGCAAGGTTTCCACTACCACGTTCCCTCCCATTGAGGTCCCATCTTCTTCCTCAGACCAGGTCGGTGGTTCTCCCCGGGGAAGACTACATCCTCTTTGGATAGCTTCCCCTGGCAGGTCAGGGGCACTTCGGCGTTGGGGAGCTCGGGGGTCAGGAAGCTGGTGGTGCAAAGTAACATCCCGGAGGTCCAGGGTGGAGAAGGTGAAGTGGGGGTCCCGCAAATGGGCCCATGGGCGTAGACGGCTCAGTGGGGAGTGGAGCCCCTTGGGGGAGACTGGGATCAGAGTGCCATAGCCCGAGTCTGAGGTATCTGCTACTGAGGGAGTGTCTTCATCCGTGTCTTCTGTCACCACCAGATGGGGGATGACGGTGGAGAACTCAGGAGTCCTACAAACATATAGTGAATGGTCAGAGTCAGATGCTAAGGGTTCAAGTTCAAGTCTAAGAAGTGTCCCTTGATCACTCCATTCAGAAATGGCCCCTCCAAACTTATCTCAGTATCACCTTTACATTGCACTGACTGTTTTTCTCATCTGTCTGGTTGGACTGTAAGCTCCTCGAAGACATTTTAACCACAGCACTTGTTCCAGGACCTTTATCAAGTAGGTACTCAAGTCTTTTCTGCGGGGTTCCTGAACTCCCATGAGGTTACCTCCAAGATGGATCTTTTTTCTCCTTAACCATGCTGCTGAACCTGAAACTGTCATGCTGTCTGGGGATTTGGACGGGTCCCTGCAGCTCTGACATTCTGCAGATCCATACTGGCCTTCACTCTCTATCCTTAGCCTGGGGAGCCTGCTCCTCTCAGGGAGTTAATGCCTCTTGTGTCTGTTTCCTTCAGCCTGTGCCGACCCTAGGCTGGCTAACCTGCTAGGCTGTCCCAGGAGGCCTTTTGCACGGCTGGTGCCAACTTGTAGCCTGGGCTGTTCAATCTATTCCCAATTTCCCCAGATGCTGTCATGCTATATCTCAGCCTGGTGGGTTCTTCTCTCTCTCTCCCTGCCTGCAGCCCCCTTACTATGGGACAGCTTGTGGTCCCTATGGGTCTTACCTCCCCTCCGTGCTGCTCTGAGAGCCCTCCTGGGAAGGCGTGGAGGGCCTGGTGCCTTGGGATCCCCGGTCCTGATCCTGGTCCCTGTAGAGGGCCAGGAGCTCCCTCTTCTGTTGGATGTACTCCTTGTCCTTCAGTTTTTGCAGGGTGACCTGGGGTGAGGATACTTTCATTAAGACCCTCAATTATTGAGCACTTGCTATATACCAGGCACTGGGCTAAGTGCCTTACATAAATTATCTCCTTTAATCTTCACAACAACCCCATGAGGCAGATATTATTTTTTGTTCCTACATTACTACTGAGAAATGGAGACTCTGAGGTTAGTCACTGCCAAGGTCATGCAGTAAGAAATTGAGACAGAACCAGCATTTGAACTCTTGAGCTGGCCCTGGGGATGGGTGGGCTGAGCACAAGGCCTCTTTTCCTACCTTCCTGCCCCTTGGAAAGCCCTTTATTCAGCCTGTCACCTCCTTCAGGAAGCAGTCCCTGATTGGTGGTCATGGTGGTATAAGTGCTGGGCCCGGCAGGTTAACCCTCCTCTTGCTACCAGGGTGGGCAGAGATAGGCTTTGCCCTAGGCTGAGGACTCTGCTGTCTTTCAGAGCTGAAAGCAAGACTATCTCATGAGGGTTGGAGAGAGGATACATTACATTTTCTGTCTTCATCCCTCAATATTTTCATACAGGTGACATCAGAATAAAATAGTGATCCAAGAAATGGTTTACAGAGCACCTCCACGTGTACATGGTGATTGGAGACACACCATCATCCAGCAGGGTGGAAGCCATGGATATTAGCCCATTTTATAGATGAGGAAAGGACTTCGAGAGATGAAAGGACTTGCTGAAGGTCATGCAGGTAGAGAGAAGCAGAACCGGGACTGGGTCTTTCCCTGTGAGTTCTAAAGCAGTAAATGCATTGTTTTCAAGGGCAGCCTAAAAGGGTATAGAATTACTAGAGGATAACACTTGCTGGGGAGGGGGATGGAAGGGAAGTCAGCAGAACCACTGAGAGGCTGAAGGCAGAGGCTTTGCAAGAGGGATGGTGGCTGCTGTGGATGATGGTGCTGATATCACTGGATGGCCCTATTGTTCTTAAAATACTGAAGTACTTCCATGCTAGTAAGCACAGGGCTGCTGTCTGAGCTTCCCACCTCAGTTCCCCAGGACTACCCTGTCCTCTAAGAGCCAGCAGTTGGAGGGATAGCAACTGGCACAGCAGGGGACTCCTAGGTCACCCCACCACCATCACCAATGCTCCACTCTTGATTGGTTGATGCCCATGCCATACTGGTTGTTAAAATATTTTGAATATCTCCTTGCTTGAGGTATATGAACCAGCAAATGTTGGGTATCTGGAACTCTCTAAAAGCTTCTCCAGAAACACAGGAAGTTGTCGGGTCAGCGCAAGAGACACGTTAGAGAAATGGTGAACAGGGATAGAAAAATGACCTCAATGACACATATTTCCAATTCTCCTTGCCCTGGCTTCGCAGTCACTCGATCTCCTGGGGGACAAAGCATTGCAAGGATTCTTAGCAGTCTCCTAAGACTTGGTCTGTTGGCCTGAGCAAGGGACGATGGTGCCTGGGGGGCAGGAAACCAGCGCAGCAGGACAGGGCCTGTGACCTCTCCCAGTTCCCAACCTCATCTCCCAGCTGTGTGGAGTGTGGGGAGGACCTAGGACAAAGGAGGGTGAGAGGAGCCATTCTTGTGGCCTGGGCGCGGCTGGGGCAGCCTGCTGGTCCAGTGAGCTGCAGGGTCCTTTTGCCCCACATGAGCCAAGTTCCATTTTGTGTTTGGGATGTCCAGGATAGGAATGGTTTGTGGACGAAAATAACTGGAAGGAAGGGGTAGGGGTGTGTGTGTGTGTGTGTGTGTGTGTGTGTGTGTGTGTGTGTGTGTGTGTGTGTAAGGAACATCCAATACCAGCATCTCTTTGGCCCTGGAAGAAGCAGGGGTGTGGGGACCTCAGGCACCAGGGGTGAGGGCTGTTTGGAGAGCCTCCAGCCACCCCAAAGCCTCTCCAGCAACCCAGGAGCGTTTTCTCAGTTTGGGCGAGAGGAGAGACAAGGTAGGCAGGGTGGGAAAGGAAGAGGAAATTGGTGACTGAGCCAGAATGTGACACCCCCACCAAGCTGGGGAAAAGGAAGGGAGGGCTCCCTCAGCACAACTCCTCTTCCTTTGCCCTGGTGGAGAACTGAAGCCTTGAGAGGAAATGCCTCCTCTCCCTGCTACTTCTGGGGCGGCTCCCAGATTTACTGGCTCTCCTTCCGAAGTCCCCCAGATGGTGAGGCATTTCCCCGTCAGCCTCAGGCCCGCCCCGGCACGGACCACCCTTTTCATGATGACAACAACAAGCATTTATGGAGCACCCATTAAGTGCTGGGCCCCAAGCCAGACAATTTACAAACATAATCTTCCGTCTATCCTGCCTGGCGGTTCCCATGATCAGACCCCGCACTTGGGGACTGGGTTTAGAGAAATGAAGTAATGCCCGTAAGAACACAGATAACGAGAGCCGGGCTGGCTCTCCCGGCCTTTCATTTCTCAGCCTTCTTTGTCTCTGACCTCTCTTTCTGTTGCCATCACTGGTGTCCTTTCCTCTTCCCAGCCTCTAAATATGGCTGTTTCCCAAGATTCACTCTCTCTTCCCTTGAGAAGATCCTTTTCAAAAAAAATTAAGTCACCTCGGGTGGACCCGCTAGGAACACATCTCCACCTACATTTCTGTAAGGAACAGAAAAAATCGCCTGACCCCTGGGGGTAGCTCTCTCCAGGGCTCAGTAGATAGATATTCTACTGCCCTCTTCAGTTTACAAAGACTAATGGTGATAGGGAGCAGGATTCCCAAAGAATTTGGTGTGAGATAATAGCAGAAAAAATTAATTTCAAAGCTTCAAATCTTTGTTTTGCCAGGGGAGGCTGGGAGCCCATGCACTGCTCGGTTAGGTATCAGAAGGGACCTCCTTTCCTTTATTAGCCAGGAATAGGACTAAATTACTTGCATAATAGAATACCAGCAATTTTCAGTAGTCCCCTGGGGGTCCTAAAGGGAGAAGGTGGGAGGGGAGATGCCAACATGGGACTGGGAACCAAAGGAAAAGGAGAAAGTTCTGCTGGTGGCAGTGGTACAGATAAGAGGCTGCCTGACAGTAAGGGCTCCCCAACTGCTGTCCTGGGGAAGCTGGGGCTTGTTTCCAGTTTTGTCCCCTGCTCCCCTCATACCCAGCCTTCAGTATAACTCAACTAATCATGAGAGCCGTATGAGTTGCCAGCCAGTCTGGCCTTATGGACACTGTAGGCTGGGGAGAGTGGTGTCGAGAGAAGGTCCCTGCCACGTAGAGAGAGGGGACTATGAGCGGGGCTGAAGCAGGGTCAGGGAAGATGGGAGACTACTCTCACCACAAAACCTACCACCACCCTCTACCCCTGTCTCCTGCCTCTTGCTTCCTGGGGACTGTCACCAGCCTGTTTAGTATTCAAGGAAGTGGCAGCCTCAACGGGTTGGAGGACACAAGATCTTCAGGTTTAGTCTTTCATCCTTATTTCATTTTTCTTCTTTTTTTAATGGCAAAAACCTTGTATTTGTTTTTTACTCTCCTAATTCAGAATTTTTAATACAGTATTTAGACAGAGACTAAGCTCTGGTTTTCCTTTTCTCAAATAAGCTCTCCACATTATGATATGATACCACAGATAAGACTGTGGGAAGAATGCTTAAAATTATTGAAAGAACAACACTACTTT
Organism: Rhinolophus ferrumequinum; assembly: GCF_004115265.2. Taxonomy (NCBI): domain Eukaryota; kingdom Metazoa; phylum Chordata; class Mammalia; order Chiroptera; family Rhinolophidae; genus Rhinolophus; species Rhinolophus ferrumequinum. The sequence goes on along the minus strand of NC_046293.1, from coordinate 23,627,763 downwards.
CACACATTCACAAAAGTTTCAGAAACCCTAAGCCCTATGTGAACCACTAATTTGATTTAAAATCTAAAAATAATGAAGTTGCATTCTTTAGAAATAGTCTACACTAAGATTTCTTTCCTCGTTCAAAATGCCTTTTTTCTTTCTTTCTTTATTTTTTTTTTTACAAAATTGAGGTATAAATGACATATAATATATTAGTTTCAGGTATATAAGGTAATGATTCTCTCTCTCTCTCTTTCTGTCTCTGTCTCTGTCTCTGTCTCTGTCTCTCTCTCCATAATAATCTAATAATCTAATAATCTAATAATAATCACCATAATAAATCTAGTTAACATCTGTTACCATACATTGTTACAAAAATTTTTTCCCCTGTGATAAGAACTTTTAAGATCTACTCTCTTAAAAACTTTCATAGTTCATCCTTATTTCTCAACTGAACTCCAGGGTCTGTGTTTCCATAGTTTCACTTGGCTATCTCCTACTGACGCATTTCCAAAGTACTTCTGTTTAAAACTAAATATTGCTACCCTAGGAAACAATCCCTCTCAGGAAACAACAGTTAAACAAACAGGTTTTCATTTCTAATGATTTCATTTCTGTCAGGAGCACCACTGCCAAAGCAGTCTTTCAAATGGGACCCTCAGAAAGCAAATCATCCTTTGTCCTTGTGGACGTGATACAGAGCATTTACCTAGAGCTGGCACCATGTTTTGTGCCTAATCTGAATGATCTTTGAATCTTCCCTATGAGGTAAGGACTGTTACTATTTATATCCATTTGCAGGTGAAGAAATGGCCACATAACTCACCTGAGATCAGCTAGGAAGTAAGAGGCAGGACTGGTATCTGAGCCTAGATTTTCACGCATTCAGTGTTAGGCTTTTAACCAGTCTCCCTAAGGCTCAACTGTCTCTTCCTTTGCTCGTTCCTTCTTCCCCTCTCTTTTTCTTTCTCTCCTTCCTTCTTTCTTCCCTTCTTTCCTTCCTTCTTTCCTCCCTCCCTCCCTCCCTCTCTTCCTTCCTTCCTTCCTTTTTCTTGTAACACGGTCCCCAAGGCCATGACACTAAACCTCAATGTTTTAACTAGTAGAGTGAATCTCGATCACCAATCTCCCCCTCTCCTACCCCACCTATCACCGCCACCTGACAATTCAAGACAAAACACTGATTTCGCCATGGCATTCCCTTGCTCAAGAATCTATGGTGGCTCTCTTTCGACCCAATTCAGTTCAGTCTCCTCTGCAGCTCTCGGGGACCTGTGGAGCCTGGCCTCTCATCACTAGCTTACATAGACCCTTTGTTCCGACTCAGACAGATGTGGTCACTGCCCCAGAACAAATCCAGCCCAAATGCTCCTGGACTCTACTGCTCATGGTCTTCCCAATCCTTAGAAGTCCGACTGAAACCCTCGTTCTTTGCTTATTCTGCTTCTGCAGGGGGTTGAACAGTGGCCCCATAAAGACATGTCTGCGTCCTAACTCCCAGGACCTGTGAATGGGATCTTATTTGGAAAAAGGGTCTCTGCAGCGGTGCAAAGAGCCTAAGTTAAGGATCTCAAGATGAGATGATCCTGGATTTAGGGTGGGCTCTAAGTCTAATGACTGGTATCTTTATAAGAGACAGGAGAGGGAGATTTGGACGCAGAGACAGAGGAGGGTGACAGAGCGAAGACAGAGGCAGAGAGTGAGTGGAGTCCTGTGCCACAAGCCAAGGAACACCTGGGAGATGCAAGAGGCAAGGAAGGATTCTCTCCTAGAGCCTTGGTGAGGAAGCCCTGCTGACACCTTGATTTCCAAATTCTGGCCTCCACAACTGGGAGAGAATAAGTTTCTGTAGCTTTAAGCCGCTCAGTGTATTGTGATGACAATACAGCTCCATTTGGATCTCTCCTCTAAACTCCTCTAGCTTTAATCACATAAATCTGCCCACTCACTCCCCGGCTTAACACCTTCATGGGTTCCCACTATCTGAAGGACAAACTTCAAGTTCCTTACGTGGCATCCAGAGATGGGCACGCTGGTGGTGCCTGCCTCCCAGCCTCTGTCGCCGTGGCTGCCCTGAGCTTTATGTCCTAGTCATATGAACGACAAGGCGGGGCTTCTCTCAAAACACACAGCTGTTTCCTATCTCCGACCTTTGCACAGTCTGCTTCTCCACTGGATATGCCTTTCCCTCCCCCCCTTGTCTCCCTGATGTGCTCCTAGACATTCCTTCAAACAGTGCTCAGACTAGAGCCCCTCTGGGAAGGCTTCTCGGTGTAGTCTTCCCGTGTGCGGTCCCTTTCCCAACCAACCCAGCACACAGAACGAACTACTCCCTCCTGGTCCCAGTTCCATTCCATACACATGTTTCTCTAGTCGTACAATGGCTTGTCTAGCGACTAGCTAGGCTGCAGGGCACATTCCTTGAGAGCAGGAATGGTATTTTCCTCCTGTCTGATTCCCCAGCACCTAGCTAGTGCCTATGGCCAGCCAGGGCCCATTCATACCTGCTGAATGGAGGGCGAAGTTCAGAAGGGAATTGCTTCAGGGTGTAGAAACCTTTAGGGGATGCTGTCTTGGGTGTTCCCAGTGACTGGCACAGCAGCTGGCTCAAGGCTGTCTTCCCTGCTCTTAAGGATGGTCAGGCTGCATCTCCCTCCTGAAGGCAGTCTGAGCCTGCAGCCACTCCAGTCTCTCTCTCCTCCTCCCCTCTGTGCTCCCCGTTTCTGAGCTCCAGGGCCCTGCCATCCCACCCCCTGCCTGTTCTCACATACCTGGGCCTTCTGGGTCTTCTCCAGCCACCGGGTACAGTCTGTAGCAGTGGGACAGTACACAATGAGGGCACTGGAGACGCACTTGAATTCAGTGAGGTGGATCACCAGGAAGCTGTCTGGGTGGAGGAGAAGGTCTGCTCAAGGGCCAGACCTGTTGTGAACCCCATCCCAACTCCTCTTTCCCCTTGCCAAGAGGAAAGGAGAAGGAAAAGATCCCCGCAGGAAAGACATACTAGGGTCTCGGAGTGGTTGGCACACAAGCTTCTCCAGCATGAAGGGGGGCCGGATAACCTTGGCTTTGTCTGCCTTGCGTTGGTGCTTTGTCACCAGGAGCAGGTCAGAGAAGAGGAACAGGTACACGTCCAGCTGGAGGCGTGCAGAGGAGAGAGAGGCAGGGTCAGCTGGAGCAGGGGGAAGGCAGGATAGGAATTGTGGTTCATGGGGCTCACACACACACACACACACACACACACACATGCACACGCACGTATACGCAGAGACAGACACACACCCCCCTTTCTCCCATTTCCAGCTTTTCTGATTTAGCTTGTCTCCCATCATCTCTCCCTTCTCTTCAATCCATCTTTCATCTCCGCTCATGCCCACAGCTCCGCACCTTCCCTTCTCGCCCCTCTTTTACTCGCACGGGTCCCTCCAGCAGCAGCTGCCTGGTGTGCTCAGGAGCCACCCCCAGCATGGGGGACATCAGGTCCAGGCTGGAGAATGGACGCAGCTTCTGAGGGCCACAGAGAGGAGAGGGTCAGCGGACTGGGCAGGGCTTCTGTCTGTCTGCCTACCAGTCACGTCCTTTGTTCTGTCACCAGCACCATCTCTTTCCAGCCTTCCTCCGCTTGGAGGGAGAGGGAGTGTTTCTTGGTCCTCTTTCTACTCTTGAACTCTGGCCCTGGGACCCTTATCACTGAGAAGGAATGATGGACACGCCCTGCTGTGGCACCTCTGCCCCCTCTCCCTCCGGGCCTCTGCTACATCCATCTTCCTGGGGCCCTTGCCTTTTCCGAGCCCTCTTCCCTCTCTCACCTTCTCCATCTCCTCGCTGGATGGCTCCAGCACCTCATAGGGCCCAATGCGCTGGACTGCAGCCACCAAGTTATCCTGCTCTTCACCTTGGCGGACCTGCTTATTGATGTGTTGCAGGAATGACTCCACAGCTGCAATCTATGCGAGGGCAGGGTGTGGAAGGAGGAGCAGCTCAGGTCCATAGCCTGGACTTCCCACCCAATCAATGACAACCACTGTGTTCTAACACAGGCTGGCCAGTCAGTGCCATGCTGTCACATACACGTGAGAGGACACCCTCAAGAGTTCCTGGAGAGCAATTCCCACACACCAGCCCCCAATCCCAAGGGTCCTGGCCCTGCCAGGCCACCTACCATGGAGGTCAGGGCCCGGTGGGCTCGTTCCTCAGGGCTCCTCTTGAGCACAGCCCGCAGCAGCAGTGGGTACTTGGTGATGCGCTGCTGCGGCTTGATGAGTAAGTCACCCAGCATCTGCCTCCCCGAGCGCTTGTGCTTCTCACACCACTGCCAGGGAAGGTGGGCATGGGGTCAGCAGTCTGCAAGGTCCCTCCTGCCCCACCCTAGTGACAGATTCAGCCTTGGGCTGAGCTAGGGTTCGGGAGAGACCTAGTTGTCTGGGGTCCGCCCCATCCCCCTGCCCCAGCACCCCTCTCCCACCTGCACGAAGGTACGGAAGAAAGGGTTATTGTCTTGCTGCTCCCGGGCATAAGCCATGGTCTGCTTCACTCTCAGGCAATACCGGACATAGGGCTGGAACCGCTGGCTGAACTGGAGGGACAGATATGGGGGGGTCGGGGAACAGGCAAGGGAAGAAGGTCGTGAGATACAGGCTTCACCCTGTAGAACATGGGGAGTGAGGGTGGGGGTGGGGGTGGAGACAGCCTCTCATAGACCCTTAGTCCATCTCCTTCAATCCCTACCTCCCATGACTGCCAGCCCCTCTCTCTAGATTCCAAGGAGGAGTTGAGGTCCTGAGAGGTCTACCCTGCTGCTCTCTGAGCTCCTGTCCACAGCCCCTGCTGTACCCTGCTGCTCTAAATTTACTCCCTCCATCAATAATTCAACCGGAATGTTTTTTAGGACACTGCAGATCCCATTTCACTCAGCAGAGGGGTGGTGACCTGAGGCTTGCCCAGGAGCCCTGTCCTATGGAAGGGGCCCACCTCAGGCTCCCAGGAGACTGTCTCACTGCCTCTCCACCCCATTCCAACTCTGCACGGCCCACGTCTTCCTGGCTGGGTCACGTGGAGAAGAAACTCTGATCCTGGGCCTCTCGCCTTCTCTTGTCTCACTTTTCCATGCTCCAGGTGTCCCTGTGGCCTTTTATACCTCCTCTCTCAGTCCCCTGGGGGGCACCTCACATAGGCCCCATTCTTGCTGCCAGCTGTTTGTCAATGCATCTCTGTCCACGAAGTAAGATTTTATAGCTGATAAGAGCTTAGGTGCAACCCTTCTCTGAGACAGCTGCATTTTCATGTCATAAGGGTCTCCAGAAGCCCAAAGAATCTTTGGGACAGAGGTCGTACTTGTGGAATGAAGGGCAGGAGGTGAGGTGATATTTTGGGATAGAGGCTATGCCCTTGGACCCCCTCAAGTCATGGAAGGATTCTGGTTGCATAGGCACGCCCTGCAGACAGGACCCCGCTGGCCTTTCCTACCCCGCCTTGTTTGCCCGTCACCGTGCCTCACCGCCAGGAAGCCATCTTGCAGGCTGACAGGGTCCAGAGGTTGTCCCGAGGCTCGAGTCTCCCGCAGGGCAGGCCCCAGCACCTCTTCCCAAAAGCTCCGGTGAGTTCGAATCAGGCTGGGGACATTTCCAAACAGGGTCTCAGCTGATACCTGGAGGGAGAACTTAGTGATATGTCCTGGCAGGTCACTGTCACGCAGCATTGGCCATGGACAGAGAGCACTGCTCAGTTAGGATGGCGGGTAGAGTGGAACCTGTGGTCTGTTTGAGGTATAGAGCAAGAAGGGGAGTAGGGAGGGCACGGGGGAGTGGAAATTCAGACTGTGCAGCCTGGAGGGCTCTCTGGGACCCTACCCCCACCCCACACCCTCCATTCCCTGGACTCAGAGTTTGGGATGTACCAGGCTCCCCTCCTGAGGCCCCACTCACTTCTGTCAGCAGTCCCACTCGCTGCAAGTTCAGCAAACCCGCGGCTAGGAGCTAGATGCAGGGAGAGATGAGGGTCTCACCACTTGACCTTGTCCTGTTGGATGGGACCCCAGCCTAACCCTTCAATGCATCTTTAGTACTGCTAACCTCTGGCCCAAGATCCCGTGAAGGTCTCAAATCAGGGGGATCTCTTGGTATGCTGTCCCTCCCTCTCCCAGCAACCCTGCCCCTTCTGATCTGGGAGGACAGGGAGAGATACAAATGAGATGAGTATATGGCTGAGGATGGGGCCAGGGCTGGGGTTGAGGGAGGCTCACGTCAGTCATGATCTTGAGCTTTCGCATGTAGATCAGCTCGGTGGTCAGTAGCTCCCACAGTGCTTCCTGTTGGTGGCAAAGCTCCCGGCTCATCTCCTGGGTGGGGGTAGGGCTGGTTCAGTTGGGGAACGATGACAAGAACAGTAGCTACCATTTGTTAAATGCTACTGGATCTACTTCACAGATGACCTTTTAATCCTCATATCAATCTTCCAGTGTGTAGGTGGTGTCACCCCCACGTTACAGATGAGGTGACTGAGGCTCTGAGAGGTTTGCTGTCTTGACCAAGGGCTCGCTAGTAAGTGATGGAGTTGGGATTTGAACTTAGAGCAAGATGTCTCCAAATGCTTTCCCCACCCGACCCCACTTCCTGAGGCCTTTCCCTTGGGAAGAAGCAGAGGTGAGATGTGTGTATGTGTGTCTGTGAACCCCTGGGGACAGACACTGTGTTACAGGCCCACCTTGTGCCCAGGCACCAGCTCCTTCCAGGACATCTCAATGGTCAGGCCACTGTCACTGCTCTTTCCTATTTCCCAGCGCTGCCGGTCCTCAGGGGGCAGGCGGGGTATCCCATACATGCTGAATATATGCAGCCTCTTCTCCAGCTCGTGGGTCGTGGTGACTTCCTGGTGGGATTGAGAATGAGATCAGTTCTGGCCACAGCCTGGGCACCCAGCCCAGTGGTTCAGGGAGGGCTGTGTGCGTGTGTGCGTGTGTATGTATATGGAAGCACTGACACGAAAGCCTGCACGACAGGGGATTACAGGGGAAAGGGCATTGCTGGAACGTGGACAGATAGGCACTTTGGTCTGCAGAAAGGTCCCTGGACAGTGGAGTCTGACATGGGATCCCTGACCAGAAAGGTGCCTTCGAGGGGTCTCCTGAGACAGAACCCTTCAGTGGGACCTTCAGGTGGAGACCAGGACAGGATTGAGGGAACCAGTGGTCTCAGGCAGCATTTCGACATTTGTCCCAAATGCGCACATTTATGAGGTAGTAAGGCTTAGGGGTGTATCCCTGAGAGGGCCTCCAGACAGAGCTGCATCCGGCTTCTTGGGGGGGCTGCCTGTGCTCTCAGCTCTGATCCTCTGTGGATACCACAGCTCAGGCTGTGAGTACGCGGGTAGGAGGAGAGAGACCCCTTACCTTTAGTTTGGGGGAGTGAGGTGGGCCAGCCCCCAGATGGACTCCATGCCTCTTCTCAGGCTCTGGTTCTCGGAGCCGTATGGGAGACGTGCCTCGGGCCTGGCCAGAACTCTTGGTAAAAGGGATGTAGACCTGGAGACGCAGGCGACTAGGGTCCTGGGGAAGGAGCAGGGGAAGTTCTGTGGGGGGTGCCTTCCTTCCCCCAGGAGTCCTAAGAAGGTAGTGGGGGCCAGGCTTCACCCCAGATGGCATCCCACACCCCTGCACGTTGAGCTGACTCATTTCTCCCCCCAAACCAGTTTGGTGTGAGCTGCTCCTGTTCTGACTCACAGTGGCTTCTGCCACCGCGGCCAAGTGAGTTGGGCAGGGACATGCCAAGCTGGCTCCCTGAGTGGGCCTGGGGGCAGAAGCAGGGGCCTCCTGAAGAGAAGGCGCACAGGTACGCACACGCCTGGGCTCTGGTGTGTGTCCCCCGTCATGTCTGCCCACTCACGTGTGTGCCTCTGGATCACAGGCTTGCACACACAACCCATGGTGCACACTACATCTGGGTCCCTCGCAGTTCCCCTGGTTTGTTAACAGCCCCCCTTGGACATGGGGATGAGGGCACATACATGAGCGGCTCCTCCCTACAGGCATGCAGCCTGCGTCCCATCCAGTGGGGAGCAGCTGCCCTTCCGTGGGAGAGGTTGAAGCCGAGGACACAATCCTCCTCCTGGACAGGCCTGGTCACATTCCTTGATCTGCCTGTGGCCTGATTTGCTCCATAGACTTCCTAATCTCCCTCCCACCCAGCCCCCCTCAGCCTGGGAGTTCCCAGGCTGTCCTCCCTGTCTCCCAGGGCCAACTCTTCCTCCAGTAGGGCTGGGGATACCCCAGACCAGATGCAGAACTGTTCTCAAGGTAGAGGAAAGCCTGGAAGCTGAGAGAAAGACCGCTGGCCTCCACACCCGTCCTTGGTCAGCATTGGAGGCAGGCCAGGAGGGTGGAGCTGGGTGGAGCCCCCGACCCCTCCTCACTTGCAGAGAAGGGATCCTCTGAACCTTTGCTCTTCCTCAGCCCTGACTCAGAGGGAGCCCACAGGCTCCTCCCAACTAGAGGCGGGAGTCTGGGAGGTGCCATCCCCAGGGCTTGGCCAAGTTCCCCAGATCCCTGCCTCTGACCTGTCGAACAGCACCTCCTCTTAGGGCCTGGCTTCTCCTGGCTCTCTGCCTTGCATGCCCCATCTGTCTGGGATGGGTGTGGAGTCCTGGGAACCCGGCCCAGCACTGCCTTCCTCTCTCTCCCAACCGGGGAAAAAAGGTAGGGTGAGGGATTGGAATAGAGCTGCCCATGATCCTGTAAAAGGCAGAGACTTGAAAGTCTGGGTGTCCTCCCTCCTGCCCCACCCAGGTCACCTTTGGGGCACAGCCTGGACTCACCAGCACAGGGCTTCCTCGGGGATAGAGACTGAAAGCTGTACTCTGGGCAGAGGCCCGATGCTGGCCCCTATAATTCTCAATGTGGGAGTCCGCAAGTCCTCGGAGGGGACCCTCATCTGGAGGACCAAAGGCCTGCATTCCTTCTTTCCTGGGTCACCTCTGAAGGGTCATAGCTCCAAGGTCCAGGAGAAAGGGGTCCCCTAAGGCTGCAAAGAGAAAATGAAGGAATGAAAGGGCCAGCCTTGATCAGTGGGTAGCACTTGGCCTGAGACCAAGTGGTAGGGGTGGGGAAGGAAGGAAGGCGAAGAGTCAAGGTTTTGTTTGGGAAGCATGGCTGCCTCATCTATGACTTGGTGGGGGTGGGGAGTGCCCCCACATGCTGGGTAGAAAGCCTGCTGGAGCTACACCTCCTCCCTCACATATGTGCACATTTAGGGTACAAGCTCCCACACTGGTCTCAAATGATGCTGTAGCCCTAAGAGCAGCTGGGAACAAGGGCGACAGACAGGTCCCAGCTTCCTGGATGCCCTCAGGTGGGGGCCGGGGGAGGGTGGTGTGGGGATTCCCCTCACACCTACTTATTCCCTCCCCTTCCTCATACACAGCCATGGAGAGGGAAGGCACAAGACTGCCTGGACTTGCCACCTGTTTTTGTACAGCCTGCAAGCTAAGCATGCTTTTTGCATGTTTAAATGGTTGAAAAAAATTAAAACTAATACTATCTCATTACACATGAGATTCATATAAAATTCACATTTCAGTGTCCATAAAGTTTAATTGGAACACACCCATATTTACTGTTTGCTGTTTGCTGCTGATCTATGACTACTTTCCAGCTAGTTCTGACAGAGACGGAATAGGCTTCAAAGTCTAAAATATTTGCTATCTGGCCCTTTACTGAAAAGTTTGTCCACCCAGTACCTGGAGCCTTCTGGCCACAAGGAGGTGAGGCAGGGACAGCTATTAGGCGCTTGGCCTTAGAGATGAGCGGGGTGGAAGCCGTGTCTCGGGTCTTGGGCTGCGTTGGGTCTTCCCCAGCCTCTGGGGACATCGCCATGGAACTGGGAGCCAGGTGTGGAGCTCCATCCCTTCCACCAGGGTAGAGGACCCACCTTCTGAGTGGGGAGGGCCTGGAGAGGAGAGGCCTCTTAAGCAGGTGCTGGTCCCCCTCTAGGTGGGCCTGATGCCCCTGATCCGCCCCTCCCCCCTTTTATTTTTTCTCTGATTTGCGAGCAGGGGAGGAAAGAGGTCATTGTCTGCCAGGCCCCCTCTCAATGCTCCCTCTCTCTCTTCCTACCCACGGTCCTTTTTGAGTTTGGATCTGGCTTCTCTCGGTCTGTCGCCCCCGCGCCCCCCGCCCCGCCCCCGCCCCGCCCCCGTCTGCTCACCTGCCGGCAGGTATTCCGGCGCCCGCCGCCGGCGTTGCCGGTCCCAGCCCGCGGGGCTCTTGCTCGCCGACGGCTGCCGTAGCGATGCCAGCCCGGCTGCTCAGCCTGGGTCTAGGACCGAGCGGCCCGCAGGACCGGGCAGCACAGAGCAGAGCCGGGCACTAGGGAAGGTGGCGGGAGAGGGGCGGGGACGCGGGCAGGTACCGCCCTCTTACCGCGGGCACCGGACCTGCCGCGCAGTGCGGACGCCGGTGGGGCCTCGGGAACTGAGGGGCCTCTGTCCGGGACGCAGGCACCACCCTCCCCGCAAGGAGCGCTCGCTTTGCACGGCCCCTGTTCCTCTCTTTCCTGTGGACTTGAGCTCACCACCCACCCGGCCCGGGCGGAAGGGCTGGAGCCGCGCGCCACCGCAGCGCGCTCCCGTCTCAGCCAGACCCCCGCGAGGTGCCAGAGTAATGAGGCGCAAAAGCGAGGCTGGGCGCGCGGGGGGTGGCGGCGAGAGGAATGACTGAGTGATCTTCGGCAGCTGTCACCTTGCTTTCTGGGTGCAGTGAGTGGCTAGCCGTCCCCTTCTCCACCTGCCTCGGCTTTCTCCTTTAACCAGGCAGGGGAGCAGGACTGCGAGCAGAGGGGCCAGGGATCCCGGGGCCCTGCAGGGTTCTCTGGCTTGGAGTCCAAAGTGTGACCCTTATCTCACCTGCCCTGGCCATCTGTGGAAGGCTGAACTTTGCCTGTGCCCCAGGGATGGCCTCTGATGCCAGGCCCTGGACCCAACAGTTCTCACGTTACCTGAGACCGGGGTGGGAGGACAGGAGCATCAGATGGGGGCACCCTCACACTTCATGGCAAACAGGCGTACTCCAGGCTTCACAAGGACTGTCCCAGCACCCACAGTGCTACTGAAACTCGCTGGGCATGACACAAAAAGACCACATTTTCACATCCCTAAATCATGACACATTGTCTGACAGAAGTACTGGATATTGGGCATCATTTGATGGTTTCTAATTTCATCTGCCCTCCCATATGTCTTGTTTTCTGAATTTCCTGTTATTGGATTGCTCTGTTGGTTCAGAAGAGTTCTTCGTATCTTTAGCCCCTGCATCCTAGGGTTTTAGGGCAGGAACTGCAGTGGAGAGAAGCTCTTTTATCTTCCCATTCACAGACAGAATGGGGGAGGGGAAGGAGAAAGAAAGAAAGAGAGAGAGAGAGAGAGAGAGAGAGAGAGAGAGAGAGAGAGAGAGAGAGAGAGAGAGAGAGAGAGAGATATCCAGGGATGACAAGAGTAGGTATGAGGGAAAGAGAACTAATAATAAACCAGGAGATGGTGATTACTGGCAGTATTAAATGACACCCCAGAGCGAGCTGGTGCCAAGGGCCCCTAGCTTCTTCTCCCAATGTCTCCCAGAAGGAGGAGTAAGAGGGAAATTGAAATTGAGAGAACACCAGTGACAAGCCTGGATTCACTGTGCTCTGGGGTGAGCAGCTAGACTGACCCAGTGGATACTGGGAAAGTTAACCATTTAACTTCCCTCCAGGCTGGGATCCAATCTCTACCTGCCACTGCCCCAGGGTCTGTCTTCAGCCTCTCTGGGAGGGGAGGTTCCCAGGAAAGCCAGAGTCTAAAGCTAGAGGCATGGCAGGGCACTCCTGTGGGTGAGAGGTGGGGCTCCTGTGTTCTATTTGTCCTATTCTGGCTTCTTGTCACATTGTTACTCTCACAACCTCCATTTTCCCTGGCCCCTTCTGTGCTGTGAAGAGAAGACACACAAGGCAGGCTGAGGGGAACACAACTTAGAGGGCTGAATGAGTGAAGCCTAAAGAGTTGGGAGGTTGGAGGGTTGGCCCCTGCTGGATGGCTCTGGGGAGCAGCTGGCCCTTGGCCCAGACAGGGGACCTGGACACTTGTCTTTCTTCCTGACTGGCCCCAGACTTTCCTCACACTTCTAGCTAGAGTTCTACCCTTCCTTCATGCCTCAGTTTCTCATCTAGTGCAGATACCTCTCATCAGGTCCCCAGCTAACCCCACAGCGGATGAGAAGGTGTCTGATCAAGATCAGAGCTCTGGGGATCAAAAGCTTCTATCTGATACATCATGAGGGTAAATTTCTGGGGCTGGCATCTGGGGCCCCAAGTCTCGTCTCCCTTCCCTCACAGGCAGGAAGGTCACAGAGACTCACTTGAGCGCTGAGCTCAGCCTATTCCACACCTTGCAGGGCAGAGCTGAGCCATCTAGGTTAATGAGGTGCCAGCAGGTGCTAACAGAGGGCGCTGATGGGTGGGGTGTCTTCCTCGGTGCAGAGTGAGGTAGAGGAGGGGAAGCTGAGGACTCAGTCTGGGAGGCACCAGGTCACGTGAGGCAGATAAAACCAGGAGTCCAGGCCCCAGGCACAGCTGCCAGTGCCTTATACCAGAACTGATGCCCTCTCTTTCTTTCCTTCTCTCCTCTTCTCTTCCCGCTTCCTTCCACACTGATTGGCAGTTGTCATCTGTGCAAGGTAGTAGGAGTACTTGTATATAGAATATATATTCCCAGGATGAGAAATAGTTCTATTTCTAGAATAAGAGACAGTCCCTGATCTCCAGGAGATTACAGACTAATGGGGAGACAGACAAAAGGGGAACAGAACATAGATATATGTTAAGTTATACATCCAAGGAATGAACCAAGAGCTATAGGAGCACTTTGGAGGATTATTACTACATAAGCACTTTGGAGGATTATCATCACTACATAAGGAAGCCATGAAGTCTTCATAGAAGAGGTGAACTTTGTTCTAGGACTTTAAGGATAAGTAGGAATTTGCTGGGCAAAGCAGGAGGGAAGGGCATTTCTGGAGTAGGGAACAGCATGAGTAAAGACACAAAGATGTGGAGGAGCACTGTTAAAAAGAAAAGGGGAAAAGGCAGGCTTTCTCAAAGGCTTCCTGAGGACATCCATCCTCCAAGCATCTGATCTCTGGGTGTTGGCTTAGGAGGACAAATCCTCTTCCTAGCATTCAAAGACCTTCACAATATGATCCCAATTATACTTCCTGCCTTTAATCTGCTACTCCCCTACTCCACCCCTGAACATGTCCCCATTCTCTGAATCTGTCCAGCTTCTCTAATTCTATGTCGATGCTCAAGTACTTCCCCTCAACTGGCATGACGTTCTTGATACCTTGTCCCCCCATCTCCACTTCCTCCTCTTTCAAGTTCCTTCCCAAGGACTGCTTCCTTCAGGAAACTTTTCCTGCTGATACCCCAACCAGAGTGATCACTTTCCTCCCTGTTTTCAACTGCCTGGGTTTCTTTAAAAGGCACCACTTTTATTCTACTCAATACGGTTGCTCTTTGCATATATATATCCATGTCCCTCACTTAACTCCAAGCTCCTTGAGGGCAGGGAAGAGCCCCTAGTACGGCCTGGCATAGGACTGGCATCCAGTGTTTGTAGAATTGAGCTGCATTGACTTGCTAGAATCAGATAGAATCGACATTTAGGTAGACTTGCCTACTCTGTCATCTCTCTACCCTGCCTTTGTTTTTTAGATATCTGGAATTCTTCCATAACTTCACTTTGGCATTCCTGGTTCATTATTGTAGCTTCAGCATTTTCTCGGCGCTCCTGCTAAAGGTTTCTGGCCCTTTAGGACAAACGTGCCGTGTAAGTTTTACCTCGCATGTGAATTCTGATGGATTAGTAGTGGTTTCCCTAGAATATTATGTTAAGAAGGATTCTGTGGATTATTGAAGGAGGAGCTCAGAAGAAATAGCGCTAAGATGGTGTGGGGACAGAGTCCCAGAGAGCAGTTTCCAGGCTTTCGGCCTCACGTGGAAAGGTGAGGGCTCGGGTAGTAGATAGCTATCAGCTGTGATGAGTTGGCCATCAGTTGTTACGATTAGCCATTAGCCACTAATATAACTGCCGTGGCTAAGCTAGCAAACACCGATTGCAGTTAGCAAGGGGTTGGTTGTTGGTTGGCAGAGAAGCATGGATGGTGGATTACGGATCGTGTGGATCCTACTTTCTGTGTCTCGCCCAGCCACCAGAGAGACTGGGGTGCAGGAAGACCCCTCATTGGGGTACTGGCGGATGTTTTCTTTTGTGTCTCGACCAGCTGCCATCGAGAATATAGCGGTAAGACTCCCCTATCTATGGCTGTTGTTCCTTTTTGGCCTCACCATATCCTGAGTTCTTATGCAGGGAGTGGGAGCTGAGACCTTGGGTGACAGATGGCTTAGTGACTCCTGCCTTGGAGGGAGGAGGGCTCCCTCTGCCTTAGTGTGAAGAGGTTAGTTTATCAGATACCTTTCTTACCTTAAGCCAAGACTGGGGCACTATGAGGGCATGAGACCTTTGCTTCTGTTGGAAGCGTAGGGGGAAAGTGAGTGGAAGAGGAGGTGAGGGCTCCGAAGATAGATTTCCTTTTTTGGGATTTCCTGGGACAGAGCTTGGAGTCAGTGTCCGAATGTTCAGGTCTGAGCTCTGATATGATCAGTCCTCAAGGGGGTGCAGAATCTTAGCCAGGCCAATAAGGCCTTTGTAGCTTGGGATCCCTGACAGGTTCCTTAGCAGGTGAGTGTGGGGACAGAGCCAGGAGTGCAGTTTCCAGGCTCTCGCCCTCACATGGAAAGGTGCTGGCTCAGGTAGTAAATGGCCATCAACTGTGATTGGGTGGCCATCAGCTGTGGCTAGTTGGCCGTCAGCTGTAACGAGTGAGCCATTGGCCACTAATATAACTGCCGTGGCTATGCTAGCAGAAAATGGGGGCTAGCAAGAAGATGGTGGTGTAGTAGCGTGGCGTGGCGGAGTGTGGATTACGGATTGCAGAGAGGTGGATTGCAGTTAGCAAGTGAGGTTGGTTGGCAGAGACAAGTGGACGGCGGGTTGCAGATCGTGTGGCTCCTGCCTCCTGTGTCTCCAACCCAGCCACCAGTGAGAATATAGTGGTATGACTCCCCTATCTATGGCTCCGTGGGTGTTCCTTTTTGGCCTCTCCATGTCCTGCATTCTTATGTGGGGAGCGGGACTAGAGACCCTGCAGGCCACCCCGCATGACATGAGGCTAAGGCGATGACAGGGAGTTCCCCACCTGTGGGAATGTTCCCCACTCCTCTCTCCTCCCATGTAGCTCAGGCCTTCAAGAATGGCAAGAATGTAACAAAAGTGAATTATCTCCAGAGGCGTTTTATTTCATGGCTGGCTGTCTACCTTTGCCCCATTGCACCTAGGAACCATGGTCTCCCCTAGTGGCAGCCCCTGGAAATGCAACTTGGTTTCTGGAAGCTGGAGTGGACAGGCCCCCAAGCCCTGGCCTTTCCCAGTTGAATAGGACGCGTATGGTCTTACAATTCAACATTCCTTCCCATGCAGAAATGCTGGTTGATGTCCTTGGCAGATGACCCCTGCCTCTGCCTGATAACTTCCAGCAATTCTCCCAGAGTCTGCTTTTGTTCAAGTGGTTCTGATCAGTGAAAGTGTGGTCACTTCCTTCAAGCCCCCTTAGCTACAAGCAGTCATTTCCTCCCTCAGGTTTGTGCTGACACTGGGCTAAGGTCACCAAGGTAGCATGAGGAGAGCTACCTCCTCTGCCTGAGGGTGACCAAAAGTACATGTAATTAAGAAGTTTAAGGCTCTGGGTCAGTTTTCAAAGTTAGAACAGTCTCACTCCCCACCATGGTCAACTAACTGCTACTAGGTCTATAATCCTTGTCACTTAGTCCAAGGTCACAGCCAGCCCTTACTCATGGCATGTGTATTTCGTGGTTGTTTCAGCCCATCTCATTATGACACATCTTGCCCAGCCCAGGAAGATGGGTAGCTATTTTATTCTTAGAGTAGATGCTCTAAACAGTCCTAGATCATTATTTCTAATTTAGTTTGACAACCCTAATTTTCAGGAAGTTCTTTCTCATGTCTGACCCAAATACCTCCAGCTCAAGCTTCAAGTAATTTCCTCAAGCTTTGGGGAATATCTTTCTCTGTATCATGAGCCCCTTTTTGGATAATTAAACCCCAGTTTGGGTTATTTTAGCAGGATCCAGAAGCCCTGGATCCTTTCCCTGTCCTTCAGAGACCCAGGTTCTCAGTTTGGGTTCATATGGGCAGGCACCTATGTCTCAGGACCCATCCTGTGTGCCAGGCACGGTGCTTGATGCTCAGCATACACTGATCAACCTTTTCTGTGCTACAACCCAATGAAACAGGTACTCTTGGTATTAGTCCAGCTGATAGATGCAAGACTGAGTCTCTGAGGTAAGGTAACTTGGCTAAGGTCACCAAGGCAGCATGAGGAGCAGCTGGGATCTAATCCTTACATCTAACAAGGCTTTAGGGTGCGCGTTGGTCCAACCACTGGTCTCCAAACAGGAGACGTCTGTGAGCATTTAGGCCTGATGTCTTCCTCTGCCCTTGCTCCCATTTTACATTGGTCTCCATCCTAATTTTGCATGAATCCTTCCCTTCTTCCTAAATGGCCTTCAGTTATGGCCTATGCATTCTCACAGCTCTTTGCTCTATGTCAGTGTCTTTGTTTGAAGGTAAGCACTTCATAAGGGTTCTGGGGGCAGACAAACTTGACTTCTCTAAGTCGCCAGACTTATGTAAAATGAGGATAATCATATTAAATTTTGGGATTATTATAATAATACCAGCTACCTTCTTAAAAAGCAATTACTTGTGTAGACAAAATTAAGCAGTTGACATGTTTCACTTCATTAACCCTCTGAGTTAGATATTATCCTTCCATAACAGATGAGGCAATGGGTTCAGAGAGTTTACATTACACATTCCAGATGACGAAGTTAGCCTGAAGAAAAGCCAGGATTTGAACTCAAATTGTCTCACTCCAAAGCCTGAACTTTTACCATGCTTACAGGAAAACAAATCTGTTGCTGTGTGTAAGCCTGCCATATGGCAAGAAAACCAAGGAAAACCAACTGCCTTATTTCAATCCTAAAGGACATTTCAGCATTCAAAGAAACAGAAATGTAACTCCTAAAGCCTTGAGAAGAGCACAGGGTACTGAAGCTCACCACAGCAACATTTCCTAAAGGAAGCATCTTTACACATCACTCTGCCAAATATCACTCCTCACAGAATCTGTACACACCTCTCACACCCTCTCCTGTCTCCTTCCAACCCCGATTGGTCCCCTCCCGTAGATCTAGCTCCATTCCCTTTCCATTATAGAGTCATCTACTCTTTTCCTCCCTTTGAGCGTGCTGTCTACCCTTCTGCTCAGTAAAACAAAGATTTTCTGGGAACCCACCATGCTCCAAAGGGGGAATAGTAAACTTACATAAGAATTGAATGATTGTCCTTGGCATGCTGGGTGCACAATGCATTTCCAAGGCAGATAGAAGGAAATCCTAAGGGGGCTGAGGAGACAACTGAGAGGGAATTTAGAAAACTACTTTCCTCCTGGGTTCCCATTCTCTCTCTCCCTCCCGTTCCTCCTCCATCAGTACCTGGGGAGGGAGGAAGAAGTGGAGTTATTTGTCCCTCCTTAGCATCTGGTTCAATTCTGCACATTCTGCGAGACCAGATCACTCCCTGCCAGACCCTCCCGACCCTCCAGACCAGTACTGTTTTCTACCTTTGCTTCCTGTGGCTTTTGCCACCTCTACCATTTGTCTTGCCTTTATCATTACCAAACTTTCCATGATGGGTGTTCTGTCTCCTTAGCGATGCTAAGCTCCTTAAAAGTAGGACATTGCCCCTTCACAGTGCCCATCAAGGTGCTGGGCTCATGAATGGATGGAACTTGAAATAGATACTAATGACAGGTTTGATTGGGAGGTGGCTGTGAAGTAATGGTTAAGAGTGAGGTCTCTGGGGTTTACATCCTGGCTTCGTCTCTGTGGTAGATCGCCCCAGGGGTCCATGCTGCTGTGGATCTATGCCATCTGGGAGCATCCTCCCACACTCACTCTGGGCTCGACCTGGTGTTGCTCTGACCAACACAGTGGAAGAAGTGATGATGTACTGGTTCCAATCTTGGGCCGCAAAGGCTTTGGGTGCTTTCATTCCCTCTCAAAACCTTCCCACCATCCTGGGAACAGGCCCAGGATAGACTTCTGGTGGATGAGAGGCCATGTGGAGAAAAGCCACGCCATCCCAGCTGAGGCCATGCTAGGCCAGGCAGAGGAAAGCTGACCCTTGGCCACAAATGCATGAGTGAGCCCAGCTGAAATTGGCCTAGCCTGGCCCAAATCAGCAGAACCTCGTAGCAGACCTATGGGCTCACACACTAAAGTAAATGATTATTATTAGCCTGTTATTAGAGGTTTTGTGGACGTTTGTTACGCAGCATTTATGTGGCGATAGATAACTGATACAACCATTTACCAGCTCTATGTCCTTGCCTTGGGCAAGCTATTTAATTTCTATGTACCTCAAGTTCCTTGTCTGTAAAATGGGGACGTAGTGGACATTGCTGACAGCTCGCAGCTGAGTCTTCCCATCCAGCGACTGCTTCAGCTGAAGAGCTTCCTCACCCAAGGTTCTCTGCCCTTTCCTGGGGCAGCATGCATCCAGTGACCATCCGATGTGGAAGTATAGACTTTGGGACCCCTTGTTCTAATTTGGGACAATTCTGCAGAGACATCCTAATTCTAGAGCTGCCTGTGGGGTTGGCTAAGGCCTTTGTTGTGACTGCATCATCTTCCTACTTCTCCCTCCGCCCAGTCTTGCTTTGTTTTTCCTCCTTAGGGGTTGAATACAAGAGTGTTTCCAATAAACCTCTTGTCTCCATCTTAGTCTGATTTCTTGAAACTCATCGGTGAGAGGGGATGCAAGTGAGCACTTGGCAAGTTTTGGCCAGTGGCATGGAAGCAAGTGTCACAAGGCTGTTTCCTAAATGTTCCTTGAAACTGTTGTCTTCAAACTTTGTTCACATTGCCACTATCAAAAGAAACTTGGAAAACTGTATACATCCTTGCATATATTTTAGATCTAAATTTTTTCTTTATAGTTTTAAGTGTAACTTTTAGCATGTTATCAATATTAACATTTAAAATAAAACTATTCACTTTTATGTTAACTTTTTATTTAGAAAATTAAAATTTATTAAAAATTTACAAAACAATAGACTTCTTGTATACCCCTTGTCTAGATTCATCCATTAACATTTTGCCCCATTCTCTCTTTCCCACACTCTCTCTACATATCCTTAGAATTATTATTAGTACAAAATTAATCAAAACAGAAATATATTTCAAATTCATATTAAATTAAAAAAGAAAAATTTTATTGGGGATTGTACTTCCCCAATGAGATGAACAGAACATGCCCTTGACTTCCCTAAATTTTTTCAGAGAGGCAGCATAGAGCAGTCATTTAGCTCATGGATGGAGTCAGGCAGCCTTGATTTGAATCCTGGTCCTGCCACTTATAAGCTGTGTGGCCTTGGGCAAGTTATTTAATCTCTCTGTACTTCAAACACTTCCTAATAGTAGTATCTCTCTCATATGGTCATGGAGAAGACCAAATAAGTTAATATTATAAAGTGCTTGGAACATTAACTGATGTATTATAAGCACAATTTATTTTTATGATATAAAGAGAATACATCAATGGACAAATAATTATTTATTGTTAGAATAATTAAGGTTCAGAACAAATTAACAAGAAAAGATTAAGTTACTAGTAAGTTGGTGGCTTACAAAAGATGTATTAATGATTATTGTTAAATGCATTCTTTTCAGGGGAATAATATGTTTGAAAAAAGGGGCCACATACTAAACCTGACAAGCTCAGGGGAGGCCAGCATAGCAGGCCCTACAAATTCAGAGACTGAAATTAACCACATAGAATGGTCTGAACATAAAAATCCCTAACTAAAAGAGGGTCCTGATTGGTAGTCAGATCCTTGGCCTGTAGCTTCCTTGACAAAGGTCAGTCTTTACCTTAAGTGAGCCTGTCTATTGCCTTTTTTGCATCTAAAATAACTTACCGTGAAATGTCAGAAAAATCTGTTTTACGCACCCCTCAGGGCACAACCCCTCCACACCAGAGCAGGAAACTGCAGAATCCCTCATAGTTGTTCTTGTCCGCTGATTACCATCTCTATATGCTGTAAAACGCTATTAACTCTCCTGTACCCACCAATGTAAAAGAAGTACTGTCTCTCCAATTTACTTTTTATCCAATCCCAGAGATTTCCCCATTTTGCATTCTCCCACTCCATTAATTTACCACCAATGGATTTCATGTAACCTTCTTCCTTTGATTCTGATGTATAAAATAAATTGCAAAACCGCCATTTTCTGAGCATTTTCTCAATTTGTTGAGATTTTGCTTCCCAGCAATTGTCATCAGTTTAGCTCAAATAAACGCTTATAAGCTTTCTCTTAGGCTGGATGGTTTTTATGTTGACAATTACATCACAGTATTGTTAAATTATCTCATAAGAACATCTTGGAATGGTAGGAATAAATAAATGAGAAACAAACGAACCCAGAAGCGATCGATGATTGACAGCAAGCAGGACACAGGTACCCAAATTAAAAAAAAAAGAATGTGACTTTCCATTATCCAAAAAATTCAAAAGTTAATGAATTTTTTTTTCTACTTGTCAATAAATGTTAACAAAAATATAAAACAAGAAAGTGCCTCCGATATATGTTCCTTTTATTTAAATATATCATGTTCCTCTATTGAAAGTAAGTGTGAAACTTTTCACTTCCTCTTCTTTGAAGTCATGCAAATACGCAAAGGAGAACAGACCCAGACAGGATGGCTGGCCAAGCTCTTTCTCACCACTGAGAACCAAGCGGGAGCACAGAGTGCGCTTCATAGCAGATCAACATTGCGCAGTGCTTTTTAAAAATCATGAATATTTTTAAGATAAACAAGCCCTGGAGCTCTGCCGTGAGTTTGTTACCTGCATGATATAAGGTAACATCAGCTTTAGTATTTCATTGCTTTGTGCTCCAGGGATTTTTCCATCAGGAAGCAGGTGTTCTTGGACAATTTGGGGTACATGGAAATTAATACCACTCCTGCTGCCCCACTCCATATCTGAATCCAGAACATTCTAACACAGGCCAAAAAATCCTCTTTTTAATTTCACATGTGCTCATAACAAAAATACATACATGACAGAGAAAACATGAAGACCTACCACAGATTTGTGGTGATTTCATTTGATATCATCAAAATCGATATTTTGGTGTCTTTTTGTTTGGGGCCACAAAGCTTTTACACTCCAAGCATTAAATCTTAATAAAATTTGAGAGGCATGAGAGGCTAAAGTATACCTAAGGTGTTTGACAATGGCTTATTTTTTAACACCTTCTTCCTTGGTTAGAGTAAAGTATTTTCAGCAATAATCATGAAATGAAATGATTATGATATAAGCAAAATGAAAGGGCTTCTCACTACAGTCACTCTAAGTTTTCTTTCTTTAGTGTTTTAACTCCTTTAGTTTCTTAATCATAAATATAGATTGTTTTTAACCTGAATCATGGAAATCTCCTACCCCCTGCTTTAGAAAATTGCCCTGAAACTTATGATTTATGCTTGTTGATTGAAATCATTGAAGCCTAATGTTGTCTCCTATCCATTCTGGGCCTGACTCCTGGACAGTTAACGACACCTGAATAATCGATTAAGTGGCCACAGGCCCTAGAGAGCTGATTTTCCATCACGTAGTCACCTCACATTAATAGCTTTGAGCTCTGCTCTTTAAGCCAACACTTTTAAATTTATTAATTAAAAACCATTTTTCCTCATTCAGGGAGGGGCCTTGGGGATCCAGATGATACCCCAACAAGATTACCAGTCCCAACCAAAGAAGCCAATGCGGTCTTCCGGGCGGATCTTGAGACCCCTTCCTCTCATCTGAGGTCAGATAGAGAGAGGGTTCTGTGAATCCCCCAATAAGTAGGGACAGCTCTACGCCCCTGCCAAGCAGGAAGCAGATACAGAAGAACAGACCTCCTGTCCCTCAACTTCCCATAGAGATTTTATGGGGATCATGTCTCAAGGGAAAAACAAGGCAGGCAGTTAGAGATAGGCATTGGGTCTCTGCATTCCTGCTGTGGGGTCAGAGCCAGGAGTGCAGTTTCCAGGCTCTCGCCCTCACGTGGAAAGGTGCACACTGGGGTGGTAAATGGCCATCAACTGTGATTGGATGGCCATCAGCTGTGGCTAGTTGGCCGTCAGCTGTAACGAGTGAGCCATTGGCCACTAATATAACTGCCGTGGCTACGCTAGCAGCAAATGCGGGCTAGCGAGAAGATGATGGCTGAGCTACCAAGAGCAGATTGCAGTTAGCACAGTGGATTGCAGCTAGCAAGTGAGGTTGGTTGGCAGAGAGAAGTGGACGGCAGGTTGTGGATAGTGTGGCTTCTGCTTCCTGTGTCTCCAACCCAGCCACCAGCGAGAAAATAGTGGTATGACTCCCCTATCTATAGCTCTGTTGTTGTTCCTTTTTGGCTTCACCATGTGCTGTGTTCTTATGTGGGGAGCGGGACCAGAGACCCCGCATGACACCCTGCATGACACCTGCACGTCCAACACAACATAGAATGCAACCGCCCAAAAGACCTCCCTTCTCTGTCCAAAACTTCCTCTTTTCACTCTACCCTCATAGGGGTAATTATCTACCCCTATGAGGAAACAAATGGGTACAAAATACCCAACTAGATAAGACAGGTCACTCACACTTGCGCAGTGAAGGCCACAACAACTTTCATTTCACCTGAGCCTCAGTATGCCATCATTATAATATCATACTTATGTCCAGAAGTTTATTAATATTATAGCAGACTGAATTCTGGGTATGAACATGCACAGTCTAAAAAGATGAGGTAATAGCCTCTTGTCAATCAGAGGTGTCAATCAAGTGGTCTCATACCTGGAAAGAAACAGCCCATTTGAGAGAAAAAGGGATAAAAACAACCAAGACCTTGTTCGTTGGGGCCCTTGAGCCATTCTCTGCTGCTCGGATCCGCTCCTATTTCTTTGGCATGTGCCACCTCTTCTAATAAACTACCCCTTCACCACTTTATTTCTGTGTCTTGTTCAATTCTTTTCTCGAGACGCCAAGACCTGGACACTGGGCTGAGAAGGGCCCACTCTCCAGTAACAATTACATTACATGTTTGCCCTTATTAAACAAAAATTATCCAACTTGTAATTTACCCTCCTTTTTGCTGTTTTAAATTTTAAACACAAATCCAATGTCCAAGTAGACAGAAGTAAAATCACTTGATTTATGTCTTTGTTTTTACAATCATGGTGCTGTCATTGTTTGCTTTGAATTTACTTTTTAAACTCAGAGAAATGTAGTTTTGCGGGCTGGAGGTGCCCACCTAGTGTGAAGAAGCCTTAGCTCATGACAAAGGAGGGAGCCCACATACACTCACTACGGAAAGGGACCCTTGTGGATGAGTTGACGGCGTCAGGGGCTCACTGTGTAGCTGGAGTTTCCTGGATGAGATTCTAGGTCGAATATAATGCTTTTTTTTTTTTTTTAAAGGATAAGTTATAAAAATATGCTAATTTGAAGTTTATTATTGGAAGTGTGAGGGCACACACACAAAATAATTTTTTTCCTACTTTCTAAGTTCTTCTAGCTGGGCTAATAACCACATCAACATGAGTCAGACTAACAGGAGAAAATATCCAACATTTACTAAGGATGTACATGCGGGATGCCGTAGGATATGAGACCCACGAGGCAGTTGAGGTTTATATACCATTTTTGAACAAAGGAGAAGGGGGACAGGGGTCTGGGATTTCAAAGAAAAAGTGGGCAATTCACAGGTAGATCAGAAAGAGCAAATAAGTGGCAAACACAGTTTTGCTGGCCAACCAGAAACAATGGGACACAGAAAGAAGTTCAACAAACAGGCTTTGCTAGATTACTCCCCATGATGCAGGGACTCTGGTCCCTCTCCCTGCACAAGAACACAGGATATGGTGAGGCCCAAAAGGAACACCAATGGAGCCGTAGAAAGGGGAGTCATACGACTAGAATCTCGCTGGCGGCTGGGTCGGAGACACAGGAAGCAGGAGCCACACAATGCGCAATGCGCTGTCTGCTTCTCTGCCAACCAACCCAGCCGCCAGCGAGAATATAGTGGTATGACTCCCCTACCTATGGCTCCGTGGGTGTTCCTTTTTGGCCTCACCATGTCCTGCGTTCTTATGTGGGGAGCGGGGGCTGAGACCCTGCATGACACTCCCTATTTGCCAATTTCAGTTTATATTATGATCCTTTAAACAGGTTTTTCTATCTGAATTCCTTTAGGCAAGTAGGGTAAAATGTTCTTTCTGAGTCTTTTGTTTCTTAATGACTAGGTTAAAATCAAGATACTAAAAGGCATATTTTGGGGTGGCAAAATTTTGGTCCCCATTAATAGCCAATGTTAACCACAGAATTTGTTTAGATTTAGAACATAGACCAACAAAATATTTTTTCCAGGGGGAGTATTTTATCACTGATGTTTAGAATTGCTGGCCAAGGGATAATAAGAACCAACTGGCTTTTAGTTGATTACTGTTGTAAAATTCTCTATAGACAATGCACTCTATTGCCTGCCTTGGGTTGCAGGGGGTTGGGGGGACAGTCCCCATTTCTCTGCTTTTGCATATGGTTGATAAGAGGTGTGCCTTTCTTTTACAAAGTGACAGAACTGAGAGGTGGTACATGTCAATAGGCAGGTGGGACAAGAGAATGGGCAGATGCCTTGACTGCAGGCAGGAATGTTTTAAGGAGGCAATGGTGGAAATTGATTGCTTTCCAACTGTGCTGAGTAGTCCTTGCAGATTTAATAATCTCTGTTTTACCAGGCAGCCAGCACAACCCTTGGCTCCTCTTCTACTTGTTTCTGTCGCCATCCTGCTGTTGGGAGTGCAGACACTATCATCCTGGACCCTGAGGCTGAGAGATTTGCTTTAGGGCTGGCAGAGTGGGAAGGAGTCTGAGGTACCAAGGACTTCAGGGAGAGCTCCCTGTATCTCCAGACTTTACTCAAGTGGCAGAGAAATAAGACTCCATCTTTTATGGAGTTTCTGACGTTTCCAGGGTTCAGAAAAGGACCTGACATTTAAAGGGCCTGAGATCTAAAGGACAAATAGGGGTTCTCTAAGTAAAAAGAAGGAAGAAAATTTCCGGGAATTGGATGGAAGCTTTGGTAGGGAAGTCAAAAGACAAGAAACAGGATGGTGAGTTTGCGGAATGCAAAGCTCAGGATGGGGAACTCAGTTCAAGTGGGGCTTGGGGTCTTGAGAAGAAACTCTAGAATGGCAAATGATTTCTCTGTGCTTGTTGTCATTACCCAATATCATGGTCTAGGAGCTCTGCTACTCTCGGAGGTTGTCAGAAGTCAAACCAGAAATTCAAGGCCCTGCCCTTCCAGGGTTGCCCCAGGCAACTTCTGTTAGTAAAGAATCCTGTTTATTACCACCTGACTCACAGTCACCTGTTATTTCTATGGTTGCCACCAGCAATGAAGCATAAATCCATACCTAGAGGGTGGGGTCTGCAGGGTGGGGCTGTCCTCTCCCTTTTCCGGGTTAGAACACTGCAGCGCTCCTAGCCTAGAGCAGAGGTAATGGGGGGAGAGAGTCTTTGTCTCTGGAATGTGGATTTCCTTGGGAGGGGAGGAGATAGAGGCTGGGGCAAGGAGCTGAGTAGGGTTAAGAGACAGATCTCTGCGGAAGGGCTGGGGGGTATGTGTAGTGTGTGAGAGAAAACTGTTTATAGCTCCAAGCTGATAAGAAGCCCCACTCCCTCCAAATAATTATGAGAGGAGTCCAGGAGATGGAGAGAGGTAGAGAAACTTAGGGAACAGAAGAGTTAGAGCAAGGGAGAGAGACCTGGCCACTTTCTTCACCATGGAAAAGCTGGGTTTATTCCACATGATAGTGGTGAGGTGATAGGCCAGATTTATAAATGTAGAGCCGGTGGTGGTGGTGGTGGCGGACAAGAGGTTGACAACTGGCAGGGACATACACAAAAGAACCAAGAGAAAGGGAAGGGATAAAGGGACAGATGGCTTTTTAAAGGACAGATGGCTTCTTAAAAGATGATCTCATCTCATACATTTGCCCAAAGTCTTATAGGTTACAAAGCACTTGTGCATCCATTTTATCATTTGCTTTCACAGAAGCCCTGTGAGGAAGCCAAGAGAGGAAATGCCAATCTATTCTAAAATAGGGAGACAAAGACTTATAGTTGATTAACATGGTCAACGTAAACACAGAACTAGAATCTAGACCTCTTGGCTCAGTCCAGTACTCTTTCTACATCGACTTTTCTACTAAACTTTGGCATTCATAGACCATTTTTAATGGGTATACACAAACTGCCAAAATTTTTGATAAATTTTAAAAATTCTCACAAATTTTAAAATAATGTAATAAATAAAACTTTTAAAAAGTAATAACAATGGCTTTGTTTTAAGTCAATGAGAAATATATTATTTGTAATCTTCACTAAAGTATTTATATTCAGCTTGATGGCTGATAGTTTCAGCCATAGCTCAGGTCTCAAATCTCGTCTTTTTACCAGTTTTTTTTAAAAAACTATTTCTAATAAATTAGGAAAACTTAAGGAATGGCATCAAGTTTATCAGACAGTCCTGAATAAGCAGATAAAACTTGAACTCAGAACCGTGAAGGACATTCTCATGAAGATGGTTTGCAGAACTACCAGGACCTAAGTCTGCAAGCACATTGTGTTCAAAGGTTGGAAGACTGACTATTTTAACTTGGGAGATGGTAGCCAACGGATTCTTACATAATCCTTGGCTTTCTTCAGCTTTGGAAACTACTTCTTGTTTTGATGTAGAATTTCAAATTTGTTTTTAAAATTGTGGTAAAATATGCATAACAAAGTTTTCCATTTATCAAAGTGGTTTTAAAATATACCCAATAATATGTTTTTATTTCTTTCTCAGAAAAATCAAATGTTGGGAAATAGTAAAACTTGGATGATGCAATAGTGCCAGAGTTCTAGCTTTCAGAAATCCTGATGTTTTATCCCCAACATTAAAATTGTAAAATTTTGGTCCTGAGTCACAGGTTCTGATACATCACTAAGGTACAACTTGAGAAAACCAACCATTAGCAGTTGGAGAAATGTTCTTCGTGATCATTATCAGTGTCACAAAGTGTTACCCCTCATTTCAAAATCTCAAGCAATGGAAAGAAAGAAGTAAAACTATCTTCATTTGCAGATGACATTATCTTATATATAGAAAACCTTAAATTTACAAAACAGCGATTAGAACTAATTATTTCAGCAAACTTGCAGGATACAAGATCAATATACAAAAATTTAGTTGCATTCTACACACTAGTACTCAACAATATGAAAGTGAAACAGGAAAACAATTCCATTTATAACAACACCACATAGAATAAAATACTTAACCAAAAAAGCACAAGACTTGTACAGTATGAAACATTGTTGGAAAAATTAAAGAAAGTCCAAATAAATCTAAGGACATCCTGTATATATTGTCTGGAAAACTTAATATTGTTAAGGTGGCAATACTCACCACTTTGATCTACAGATTCAATGCAATCCCTAATTTCAGAAATGGACAAACTAATCCTAAATTTCATATAGAATTGCAAGGGACCAAGAATAACCAAAACAATCTTGAAAAAACAAAAAACAAAACAAAAACAAAAAACCCAAAAAAGTACCCCCAAAGTTGGAGAACTCACACTTCCCAATTTCAAAACTTATTAATACTATAAACTATAGCAATCAAGACAGTGTGTTACTGGCATAAAGATAGACAGATCAAAGGAATAGAATTGAGAGTCCAGAAATAAACTCGTATTTATAGTCAATTAATTTTTGACAAGGATGCCAAGACTATTCAATAGGGAAAGAATAACTTTTTCAACAAATGATGTTGGGAGAACTGAATAGTCACACGCAAAAGATGAATTTGGATGCTTACCTTATACCATATACAAAATTTAACTCATAATAGTTCAAAGACCTAAATGTAAGAGCTAAAAGTAAAATTTTCAGAAGGAAACATAGGTAAAAATCTGCGTGACCTTAGATTAGGCAATGGTTTCTTAGATATGACACCAAAAGCGCAATCAAGTAAAAAAATAAATAAATTAGATTTCATCAAAATAAAAACTTTTGTGGGTTGAAGGATACTAACAAGACAGTGAAAAGACAACCCATGGAATGGGAGAAAATATTTGCAAATCATATCTAATAAGGATCTTGTTTCTAGAATACATAAAGAACTCTCAATAACAATTCAACAATAATAAGACAACTTAATTGAAAAATAGGCAAAAGATTTGAACAGACATTTCGTCAAAGAAGATATACAGATGGCCAATAAACATTTGAAAAGATGCTCAACATCATCAATTATTAGGGAAATGCAAATCAAAACCATAATGGAATATCACTTCATACCCATGAGGAAAGCTATAATAACACAAAAAAGAAAATAACACGTGTTGGTGAGAAAGTAGAGAAACTTAAACCCTCACACATTGCTGGTGGGAATGTAAAATAGTTCTGTTGCTGTGGAAAATAGTTTGACAGTTCCTCAAAAGGTTAATTGTATGTATATATATTTATATATACCTGAGGAAATTGAAAACATATGTTCACATAATAACTTGTACAGGAACGTTCATAGCAGCACTATTCACAATAGCCAAAAAGTAGAAACAACACAAATGTCTATCAACTGTTGCATAGATAAACAAAATATAGTACATCCATACAATGGAACACTATTCATCCATAAAGAGAAATGAAGAACTGATACATGCTACGACATGGATGAGCCTTG
This sequence comes from Rhinolophus ferrumequinum, assembly GCF_004115265.2. Taxonomy (NCBI): domain Eukaryota; kingdom Metazoa; phylum Chordata; class Mammalia; order Chiroptera; family Rhinolophidae; genus Rhinolophus; species Rhinolophus ferrumequinum. The sequence goes on along the minus strand of NC_046293.1, from coordinate 23,598,802 downwards.
AAAACATTGTGCTATGTGAAAGAAGGCAGTCACAAAAGGCCAAATACTGTATAATTTCATTGATATAAGATGTCCAGAACAGGAAAATCCACAGAGACAGAAATTAGATTAGCAGTTGCCAGGGGATGGGGGAGGGAGGAAATTTGGACTAACTGCTAATAAGTACAGGGTTTCTTTTTTGGGGTGATAGAAATGTTCTGGAATTAGTGGTGATGGTTACACAACGTAGTAAAGAAACTAAAAACCACTGAAGTGTACATTTTAAACGGTGAATTGTATGTATGTGACTTACATTGCAATAAAAATGTTAAAACAAAACAAAACAAAATTCATGTGAGCACCTTTGCTTTCTACAGTCAGTAGACTTCCTAGGGGTGGGGAGGAGGAAGCAGTTTCTTGTACATGCTGGTTCTTTCTCATGAACACATAGAAAAGAATGTATCTTTAGTGACTGCAATTTGAATCATGGTGAAAAGGTTTTCTATTTCCTTTAATACTGAATTGGGTTCAAGAGGCAGATGGAGGCCTGCCAGTGGTTCTCTGTGAATTAAACAACTTTCAAACTGGCATTGATGTAATGATAATAATAACAGGTAACTTTTATTGAGTACTTTCTATATGCCAGACATTGTCCCAAGCACTTTATATGTATTTCTTTACCAATCTTTACCACAACCGTACGAAACAGCCATAATTATTACTATTATTATCACCATCATTCCCAATTTTCAGAAGAAAAGCTGAAGCAAAGAGAGGCACAACCTCTTTTGTTAGAATTTCAACTCCCTGTCTTCTTGCTTCCAAAGCCAGGGCTCCATCTGTATTGATTCCAGTGTATCTTTTTAATTCACAAAATAATCTCTAGTAAAAAAATATTTTCTCTTGTAGTAGGGAATTTTGGAGATAAACAGAACAAAAATTCACTGACTGCCATCATTTATAATTTTCCCCTTCTAAAAGCTATTTCACAGTCTGTATGTCAGGATTTTAGCTAACCATAAAGAGAACTGAATGCTACCATGTTTCCCTGAAAATAAGACTTAGCCAGACCATCAGGTGTAATGCATCTTTTGGAGCAAAAATCAATATAAGACCTGGAATTATATTTATATTATATTATATTTAAAATAAGACCGGGTCTTATGCTAATTTTTGCTCCAAAAGATGCATTAGAGCTGATGGTCCAGCTAGGTCTTATTTTTGGGGAAACATGGTAGCATGCATGCACGATGATGATACTCTTGCATGTTGTTTGCCATTTTTGTGTGACATCCAACAGTGGCATTTGATAAAACTGCTTTCTCTCTAAGTATTTATGTCACGAACTTCACAGCTGTTGTGTTTTGCTTCTCTGTTATGTGTCTTGTACCTGTATTTGCTCTGAGGAGTGAGGCAACTTTGAGCGCTGTGCTATATTCTTGGAGCCTTTCTCTGTCTTTAACACAAAATTCAATTTTTCTTCTGGGAAATGTTATTTTGTGCTTATTCTGGAAAAAATCAGTAGGCTCCGACTGTGACCGATACAAAAGCTTTGATGACTTTGAGCCATAATTGGACATTTCACAGCAGATATGCATTGAGGATAAGAGGTGAATTGTCAATAAAACCCAGGTTCCAGATAATCTCGGTGGTACTTCCTCTCTGCACTTTTTTTTGTTTATTGTGCAAATAATGTCTTACATTTTCCTTTGTCCCAGAACATATAGACATATTATATTCCCTCTGAAATCCTGTTCACTGTTGATGGATGACGTTCTGAGTGGTCAGATCTATGTTACTATCTTCATTGCTACTTGAGTCAATAAAGCACCTTTATGTCATTAATAACTTTTTGTAATTTGCGGACAAACATGAGGTCTGACCATTACGTTCACGAGCTTATCCTAGAAAAAGTGCTACACACCTCATTGCTGAATGTCACTACGGTCCCCTTCGGGTACTCCCCTTGGGAAGCTATGCACCAACGCCAGCAATTTTGGAACTCTTTTTCTGGAATGGCCATCAGTGCTGTCGTCGTATTACCCTTGATGTCCTGAATGTCATCAAAACATCTTCCTTTCAATATTTCCTTTATTTTCAGGTAAATAAAGAAGTTATTGGGGGCCAGATCAGGTGAGTAGGGAGGGTGTTCCAATACAGTGATTTGTTTACTGACTAAAAACTCCCTCACAGACAGTGCTGTGTGAGCTGGTGTATTGTTGTGATGCAAGAGCCATGAATTGTTGGCAAAAAGTTCAGGTCATCTAACTATTTCACACAGCCTTTTCAGCACTTCCACATAGTAAACTTGGTGAACTGTTTGTCCTGTTGGTACAAATTCGTAATGAATAATCCCTCTGATATCAAAAAAGGTTAGCAATATCATTGCAATAAGTTTATGAACTTAATTGTCAGACATTTAAATATGCTTAAGCATATTTAAAAACAAACAAAAACATGCATATGACAGGGAAATAAGATCAGCCAAGATAAACTCCCTTTAATTAAAGGAGTCCTGAAAATTTTAAGATTGTAATAAGTATTAGGAATATAATAATTATCAACATAATGAGACCTCTGTGACAGCCGTGATCAATGTCATGTTTTAAATTTATGAAAGGTAAGGAAAAAGATCATTGATCACTTTTTCCCCTGAAACTGTGAGTCTCCCTGAGGATCTACTGATAAAACTATCCTTGGAAACATTTCACTGCTCCAAGAGATTTTAGATGCCTAAGAGATGGGCCAGAAGGAAGATGGCTGAAGGACGAAAGGTGGACAGAAGCCATCTGAAGTACTGAGGGGAGACTCAGAGCGTGATTCAGAAGCACTTTCCCACTGAATCCTATTTCCTCCTCTGGCCTGGGATTCCTATGTGGTAATTATAGCCCACCACCAGAGGGCAATGGAGAACTGGGCATGCCCTCATTGGACTGGTGGGTCTGTTTAGAGTTCTTAAACTCTCCTCCAGGCTTTCTTGAAATAACCCCAGTCCTCAGTTCTTTCATCATATTAATTAATTAATTATGTAATTAATTAATTAATTTCATCATTAATATTAATTTTGTTTTTCTCCCCTATATTTGGGGTTCTTGACCTGGTAACTATGATCAGGCTTCTGATGGTCAGTGAACATCTATAATTTATGTGTAAATTGTGCATGCCTGTGGTTAGCTGCGTTTTTCTATCTAGTGAGAGGTTTTATATAAATATACACATGCACACACACACACACACACATATATATTTATTTTTTAAACTTTTATTTATTTAAGTGTGTTTTTTCAGGACCCATCAGCTCCAAGTCAAGTAGTTGTTTCAGTCTAGTTGGGGAGGGTGCAGCTCACGCTGGCCCATGAGGGGATCGAACCGGCAACCCTGGTGTTATGAGCATCGCACTCTAACCAACTGAGCTATTCGGTTGCCCTGAGAGGTTTTACATTTTTAATCAAACTTTCAAAGGGATTTTTGACCTCCCCACTCTCAAAAGCAATAGTATTCAACTTTCCCCTGAAAGTGTAGAATATAATGTATCCCCTTGAAGGTGTAGAATGCAGTGATGTTCTGTACTATGTTGTTGACATCTATCAGCGGCAAGCACTTGATACATGTCATTTAACATAATGCTCCCCAAAACTACTTTGCAAGATATACTGCTGGAGCCTGAAGTTCAAGTACTTTGCCCCAGCTCACATAGCTACTGAGTGGAGAGGCTGGGATTTAGTGCCAGGAATGGCTGACTCCCACTGCTCTGGTGCTACGTGGAGAAAGAAGTGAGAGTCATTCACTCAGCAGCAAAGACGTAGGAGGTACTGAGTGTACGTCCAGCGGCGTGAGGAAAACAAACAACCTCGTTTTCTGCCTTCCTGGAGTGCAGCATCTGGAAGGGATGGCAGTGGTGGTCACGTTAATGGGGAACAGACGACAAACAAATAAGATAGTAATTTCAAATCGAGAAAAGTGCTGTGCAGGAAATAAACAGGGGACAGAGACATAGAAAAATGGGGAAATCTACAGAGAGGTTGGCCAGACAATGCTTGTCTGAGGAAATAGCTAAAAGATGAAGGAGGCTGCCACGGGAAAAGGTGAAGACAGAGCCTGGGTACACACCTGAGAGAAGGCCGAAGGGGCAGGGGGCCATGAGCACAGGTGACAGTGACAGGGAAGCAGAAGCCATCAGGGCTTTCTAGGCTAGGGAAGGAATTCAGATTTTATTCTCAGAGAAATGGGAAGCCATTGTAGGGTTTGAAGCAGGGGAGAAGCATGAGCTAATTTATGTTTTTATTTTCAATTGTTAAAAAAACACATAATATCAAATTTACTATCTTAACCGTTTTCTAAATTTACAGTTCTGTAGTATTAAGTACACTCACATTGTTGTGCAATCAATTTCCAGAATTATTTTTGTTCTGTAAAACTAAAACTCTGTTAAACAGCAACGCCCCATTCTCTCCCCTCCAGCCTCTGGCAGCCACCATTGTACTTTTTTTGTTTTTTAATTTTTTTTATTGGGGAATATTGCGGAACAGTGTGTTTCTCCAGGGCCCATCAGCTCCAAGTCGTTGTCCTTCAATCTAGTTGTGGAGGGCACTGCCCAGCTCCAAGTCCTGTCGCCAATTTCAATCTTTAGTTGCAGGGGGCACAGCCCACCATCCCATGGATGGGAATTGAACCGGCGACGTTGTTGAGAGCTCGCGCACTAACCAACGGAGCCTTCTGGCCACCCGCCCGGAAGCTCAGCGGCAGCTCATTATCTTCAATCTAGTTGTGGAGGGCACAGCTCACTGGCCCATGTGGGAATCGAACTGGCAACCCTGTTATTCAGAGCTCGCGCTCTAACCAACTGAGCCATCTGGACGCCCTACCATTGTATTTTCTGTCTCTATGAGTCTGACTACTCTAGGTACCTTATGGCCTATGTAAGTGGAATTACACAGTGTGTGTGTGTGTGTGTGTGTCTGTGTGTGTGTGTGTGACTGACTCATTTCACTTAGCATAATGTCCCCCAGGTTCATCCATGTTGTAGCATGTGTCAGAATTTCCTTCATTTTTAAGGCTGAATAATATTACATTGTGTGTATATATATATACACCACATCTTGTTTATCCAGTCCTCTGTCGATGGACACTTGGGCTGCTTCCACCTTTTGCCTATTGTGCACAATGATGCTATGAACACGGGTGTACAGATACCTCTTCAAGACCCTGCTTTCAATTGTTTTTCTTTGCTTTTGAATTAATATTTTGGAAATGAGAATACATGCGTTTGGTACAAATTTCGAAAGATAGAAAATCACTTTGGCTGGGGTAGAGAAAAGACTGAGGATGGTCAAAAGTGCAAGGATGGTACATGGCCCGGGTCAGAGATGAGTGGCCTATCCTGTGGTGGTGGGCCTACTGACGGAGAACAGTTGGCTGTGCTTGTCTATTTTTAAAGTACTGGGAAGCGTTCAAACGGGGATGAAGAGAAGGTAATTGGATTTGCGCCTTGTGGGTAGGAGAGAGGCTTTAGAAGTTGCCATAATACAGATGGTGTCTGAGGTCATGGGACAGCCACGATGGAGGAGGCAGAATGTAATGGAGAAGATGGGGGCCTAGAATCAGACCCTGGTGTTGAGACTTGGGTGGAGGACACGGAAGCTGAAGAGAAGACAGAGGCGTGGGAGAAGCAGGAAGCATGGTGCCCGGGAGTCCCCACAATAGTGGTCCACTATGGCTTGGTCCACTGTGACGACTGATGGGAAGAGGGTCAGCGCCCACTGGTCTAGGAAGCAGGGAGCTCTCGGTGATGTGGGCACCAAGAATGTTCTAGCTGAGAAGTAGGGTCAGAGGCCGACAGCGAGAGACTGGAGGCCAGGGAGTGCAGACCGTAGAGTCAGGCAGCTCTGACTTAGGCTCTGAAGGATGGCAGAGAAATGAGGCAGTCCTGAGTGAGAGGGATGTGGGGAAAGACAGGGCGTTTGGGGTGGTTGTTTGGCTTTTAAAAATGCATTTGCTACAAGACCATGTTTTGATGCTGAAAGGAATGCTCTGCTGGGGAGACAGAGTGAAGATGCAGTTAGCAGAGGGAATCCGAGGAGGAGGAGGTGAGAGGACGGGACCCAGGGCTCCCGCTAGGGTGTGGGTGGGTGAATTTGGTCAAAGGACGTCGAGAAAGCTCTTCTATGTTCCAGTGAAGTGAGAAGAAAGCTGCCAGGTGAAATTCGGAAGAAGGCAGGGGGCCAGGTGCAATTTGGAAGAGCAAGGAGAATGGGAGAGGGAGCTTAATTTAAAAACATTTTAGGATTGTTGGATACTCTGGGACTCACTGGAGGGCGGTGAGCAAAAAATCATAGCGCCCCCACCTGCCAATTGTTGTGCTTTCTCCAGCAATGCTTAGTGCTGCTGGTGCAGCCAGAGTAGTTCATCAAGGGCCAAGGTTTTGTGAGGAGAGTATGATGGGTGGGAGAGAGAGGGAAGGGGATTGGGGACTTTTGCAAGGGAGTGAGTCTAATGAGGATCCATTGACTCTCTGTTGTGTGGAGAAAGAGAAGCTAGAGGACCGGTAATGGGCTGGGGTGTCTGTGTCACCAAAAAACGCATTCAAAGGTGGTCATTGAGCAGGTAGCCAGAGAGTGGGATGATGGAACGGGCGCATCGGGAGGTGGGGCAGTTTCAGGTAAGTGATGAGATACAGGGTGTGATCCATGAGTGGGAAGTTGAGGTGGAGGAAGTGGTCATCAGGGAGGAAGGGGACCAGGAACAGAAAACCTATGGAGGTGGGGGGAGGTTGAGACTACTGGGCGAATGAGAGGAGTGGGGTGCAGAGCAAGATGTGAGCTGGGAGCTGAGTGCTCAGGGAAGGAAGGGGAGTGGCCAGGAAGCCACTTCTGTAAGCAGTGGCCTCCAGACAACTTCTGGAAGCAGCCACGAGGAGCCAGGAGGATGCCAACCTCACTTCCTCATTGCCCCTAAAGTATGTGGGGAATGTGAGAACAAGAGCAAGGTTAGATCTGAGAAAGAATTTTCTGACTCAACACAGGTCTGAGGTCTGAGGCTTGAAGACTGGCAGCTACAGCAGCCCTAGGAGGCGTTTTTCCTTCCTGGAGAGGTTTAGAAGCAGAACTGACCCCTCTCCCCAATTCTTTATTTCCCTATCTTCCAATCTTTTTGAGGTCTGTTAGGGGTGGTCTGGCCACTTTTGGTGTAGAGGTTTCATTCATTCAACACCAATCTATTGAGCCCCAAGATGTGTCGACACTCAGTCTTCTAGGTGTTGGAGAGAAAAAAACAGAAGAAGTCCCTGCCCTACTAGAGCTGGCTGCCTAGCAGGGGGATTTGTTTGGGTTTGTTCTTGATACAAAAGCTATCAGCAGGTTAAGTTACTCATAGCTGCTGGAATCAGGATGTAAAGTGAGTTAAGAGAGTGAGTGAGTCAGTCACTTGTTGCTTGGAGTCGGGGAGGTGGGGTGACACCAGAGGGAAATGGAAAGAGCTCGAGGACTTGGTGTGTGAAGCTTGGAGTTGTGTGATCTTGAACATCGTTTACTTTTCTCGTTAGCTGATTTGTAAAGTGGGAGGAAAAAATTTCTCATTCCCCAAATTGTTATGGAATTAAATGAAAGTGTTGCCTAAATAACTAAGTGCTCTACAAATTGTCATTATGTCATTACTTAAGCCTTCATTTCCGTCTCTGAGTATGGGCACCTAATAGCACCTACATCCCCCAGGGTGACTGTATTAAATAATATGCATGAAAGGCTTAGCATAGTGTCTGGCACATGGTACCACGTATATGTTGACTCTGTTCATCTCCAGTGAATTCTTTGCTGTCTCAGGACCAATGTCCACCAGGCAGGGGAAATGGACAGTTATGCCGGACCAAGGGCTGGGAATCAGGGTGCTGAGGGCCAGGCATGGAATCCACCTGGGGCATGGTGAGCAGGCATCCTGCTCACTCTTAGTGCCTTCGCCCCTTGGGGGTGAAGGAGGTGGAAGATGAGGAGGTCTTGTGAGATTTCTAGGTGCAAGTGTAGCTGGAGGAGGAGAGGATGGGGATCTATCATTCTTTTTGCCTGCTTCCTTCCCCTCTGCACTCCAAAGTCACTCATCCATTCTTTCATTTAGTAAATTTTAGTTGAGGGCCTACTGTGTGATGATACTGTCCTTAACGGTGGGAATGGGGTCAAGAACCAGTGACGGGGTCACTGTCCCTAGAGCCCACATCCCCTGTGAGGGACAGAGGTTGTAGATTAGTTGATCGCTTCCCTGGGAGCTAAGGGGTATGTCTGGTCTTTCCTCTTGGGGGCTGGGGTGTGTAAGTAGGCCGTCCCAGCTTCTAACTCCCATTTGTCCTTGGCGTGGGGTCCCCAAGAGAAGGCCCAGAAACTCATCTTTTAAAAGCACAAGTGAATTGTGAACAAAGGGGGTGGGTTGGGAGAGACATCGCGATCTCCCCTTCCAACTTTTTATTTGGAAAATGCTCATATCTACTAGAAAATGGAAACAAATACTACAGTGAGCCTCTAAAGTCTTCACTTAGATTCCCTCACTGTGAGCATCTTGCCCGGCTTTGATTCCCGTAGAGAGCGGGGCGTCTGAGCCAGGGCGCAGGGCGGGTGGAAGACCAGAGGGTGTGGGGCGCGTGGCGAGCCGGTCTGGGCAGCTGATAGGAGCCGCTCGCTATGCGTCCATGTGGGCGCGAGGGGGCGCCGCGGGATGGCCCGGGCGGGACAGAGGCCGCTTTGTGCTGCAGCGGTCCCCGCGGTGACTCACTGCAGCGGTGGGAGGATGAGTCAGCCCTCCGCGGGCTTTCTGCGCCCCCAGCGTCCCTCACTTCCACCCCTCGGCGGCGCCCGGGCCGCCCACACAGAGCTGACCCTTGGGAGAGGCTGGACCTGGGGGCGCCGCCCTGTCGGTGTGCGGGCACTCCTCGGCCCCGCCTCCGCGAGGTCTTATTTTCGGCTCCTTGCTAGCCGCCCCTGGCCTTCCCCGAAGCTGCGGGTGGGCCTCCCGTGGGCCGCGCTCGGAGCGGCCTGCGGCTCCTCCAGAGTGCGCGCTCGGCTCGGCAGCTTGCATTTTTTTCTGGGGGCAGGGCTCCAGAAAAAGACTTTGTGCCGGATTGGGCCAGCCCGCTCCCCGGGATTCCAGGGCGGCTGCTCCCCAGGTGTTCCCTTTCCTGGAGGACACAGGCGTCTCTTCTGGGCGATATCAGAGGGCAGTGTGTTTGAGCTGCCGGGAGCCAAGGCGCTGCCCCGCAGGGAGTCTCTGGGGCTGGGCCCGGGTGGCATTTGCTGCGGTGCAGGGGTTCCCCGCCCTCCCGTCGGGAATTGCTTCTCTCCAGAATCGGTTCAGGGCCCCGCTGGACTTCACAGTGCCAGGGCTGGGCTGTGGGTGGCGCGCAGAGGGAAGCATGCCCTCAGCCAAAACCACTGGGTGGGAGCCTACTCTGTTTCTTGGGTGTGCCCGAGTGTTTTCGTCTCTTCTCAGAGTTAAGTCAGAAGGAATAGCAATCCCTGCATCTTAACTGCAAGTTGAAGAAGGTGCCTGAGGAGGTTCTGGCTTAAACCTTGCATGTTAAAGCTACCAGAGATCATGCAGAGATCTCACGTTGGGGATCTGGCCCAGGAAGGGAAGTGACTTGTCCGAAGGCTTCAGGGAGGAGGCTCAGAGCTCTTGAGTCTGGGCTTCACACTCAAGGCACATGGAAAGTGCCTAAAATAGTGCCTGGCACATGGTCAGCTAATATATATACTTCCCCCCCCCCCAATAACTAATTTTTATAGGGCACTTACTGTGCCAAATATTGTCCAAGTGCTCTTCATTTACCCCATTTGATTCTCACAACTATACTATGACAAATACTATTATTATCCCCATATGGCAGCTGAGGAAACAGAAGCTCAGAGAAGTTAGGTAACTTGAACAAGTTCACACAGCTAGGAAGTATAGTGTGGGAATAAAACCCAGAGCCCCTGACCTTATAGGCTGTATGCATGAGACTGACTTCAAATATTGGAGGGGTCTAGTGTTAAAGAACAAAATTCAGCCAAGTAAATCTGAAGATCTACTTGGCTTTATTAAGTGATTCATGAATCAGGCAGCATCCCATCTAACAACTGGAAGGACACACTGAGGAGTGGTACAAAATGGGAGGTTTTTATAGGCAGAAAGAGGGTGGGACAAAAATGTTAACAGATTTTTCAGGCAAGGTCACTTTGCCTTAGGGGAAAGTAGCTGGTTTTATCAGGCAGATTACCTCACTAGTGCTGACTAGGAAATTCCAGTTTAAAATCCCACGACTGGGAAAGGCTGAAACTGCAGTTAGGTTAGGTATTAAGTCTTGGTGGGGATTAGCAGAAGTGACTCCATTTTGCGTCTGTTGTTTCTTGTTAATACTAGTAATATATTGTAAACGCCTTGTACCTTCAGGGTATCTAAAGAGCAACGTTAAACACAGCTCTGGGGGGAGGAGGCCTCGTTGGCTCTGCTACTCCTACCAGTGGCCCAGGCTCTAGTTTTTCCTTAGGTGCCGCCGGGCCAGAAGAGACTCCTTCAGTGTGACTTTTTATGTTGTTAGCTATCCCGATTGCCCCAGGACCTGACCTCCAGTATTGTCCCTGCTGGTTTGGTAGACTGCACTTGCTGCTTTAGGGAAATTGGCCTCGAGCAGTTTCCCAAATACTCGTCAATAGAGTGAGGCAGATTTGGGGTTCATTCTAATCACTTGAAGAGCGTGTTAAACACACAGATCCCCAGCCTACTGGAGAGAGTGAGTCTCAACCTTGACTGTACATTGAAAGTGTGGGGGCACAAAAATAATTTTTTTCTCACCTTCTAAGTTCTAGCTTGGCTAATAGTCAAATTAACGTGCAATAGATTAACAGGAGAAAATGTCCGAAATTTATTATGGATGTACATTCAGGGTGTCATAAGATATGAGACCCAAAGACACACTGGGCAGTTGAGGTTTATATGGAATTTTGGACAAAGGACAAGGTGGGCAAGGATCTAGGATTTCAAAGAGAAAGCAGGCAATTTACAGGTAGATGAAAAAGAGCAAACATGGTAAACAAATCAATGCTGGTCCAGCTGGAAACATTGGGACATGGAGGGGAATCTAGCTAACAGATTTGTTTGAATTGGATCCTACCGGTCTGCCACACTTAATTCAAGCATGCTAAGGTGAAATACTAAGATTCCCTTTCTTCTTCTTCTTTTTTTTTTTTTAAAGATATTATTGGGGAAGGGGAAGAGGACTTTATTGGGGAACAGTGTGTACTTCCAGGACTCTTTTCCAAGTCAAGCTGTTGTCCTTTCAATCTTAGTTGTGGAGGGTGCCATTCAGCTTCAAGTTGTTGTCCTTTCAGTCTTAGTTGTGGAGGGCGCAGCTCAGTTCCAGGTCCAGCCGCCGTTACCAGTTGCAGGGGGCGCAGCCCACCATTCCTTGCATGAGTCGAACAGGCAACCTTGTGGTTGAGAGCCCACTGGCCCATGTGGGAATGGAACTGACAGCCTTGGGAGTCAGGAGCATGGAGCTCTAACCGCCTGAGCCACCGGGCCAGCCCACTAAGATTCCCTTTCTGAAGCAGGTTCTTCTATCTGAATTCCTTTTTGTAAGGGGGAGGGTCAAAGGTTCTTTCTGAGTCTTTTGTTTCTTAATAACCGGCTTAAAATAAGTATCCCAAAAGGCGTATTTTGGGGTGACAGGACTTTGGTCCCCTTCAATACCAGGTGGACTTAAAGAAAATGCCCAGGCCCTACCCTGGAGAGATTCGCCCGGACATTGGGATGATTCTAGTGTGCAGCTGAGGTTGAGCACCAATGCTCTGAGGAGAGAGTCAGTAGGGTTGAGGTGGCCCCAGAAGTCTGTACTTTTAAGAACGACTCGTGCAGTTTTCTTGTGCAGTCATGTTTGGGTACCTCTGGTATTGAACTCACTGTCTTCTTCTTTTTAAAAAATATTTTTATTAAAAAGAATATTATATTAGTTTCAGGGGTACACCATAGTTATTTAACATCAATATACCTAAAGAAGTGATCACCATGATAAGTCCAGCAACCATCTGACACCATACTATGCTATCACAATATTATTGACCTGTGCTGTACATTATATCCCCATGACTTATTTGTTTTATACCTAGAAATTTAGACCTCTTATTTTCCTTTACCTTCCCCCTTTTAATTTTTCAGTTACAGTTGGTATTCAATATTATTTTATATTAATTTTAGGTGTGCAGCATAGTGGTTAGACATTTATATAATTTAAGAAGTGATCCCTTTGATTAGTATCCACCTAGCACTGTACATAGTTATTACCATATCATTGACTACATTCCATATTTTACATTCCCCATGACTATTTTGTATCTACCAGTTTATACTTCTTAATGCCTTCTCCTATTTCACCCACACCCTTCTATCTGGCAATCATCAAGATGTTTTCTGTATCTACGAGTTTGTTTCTGTTTTGTTTATACATTTTAGTTTTTAGATTCCACATGTAAGTGAAATTGCACTGCATGTGTCTTTCTCTGTCTGGCATTCCACTCAGCACAGTACCCTCCAGGCCCATCCATATCACCGCAGATGGCAAGAACCCATTCCCTTCCATGGCGAGTAATATTCCATTATATGCCGGGGGTACCAAAAAATGTATACACATGACTTGTATTCATCTTTTGTTATCGGTACATATTATCACAATTTTAATACAGTTTTTTTCTTTCTTAAAATGTGTATATGTTTTTTGGCACCCTCTGTATGTACCACTTACTTTAAAAAAATTTTTTTTTAGGTTTTTTTTTTTATTAGCTTCAGGTGCACAAAATTTTAAAAAAATTTTTTATTGGGGAATGTTGGGGAACAGTGTGTTTTTCCAGGGCCCATCATTTCCAAGTAAAGTCGTCAATCTAGCTGTGGAGAGTGCAGCTCAACTCCAAGTCCAGTCGCTGTTTTCAATCTTTAGTTGCAGGGGGTGCAGCCTACCATCCCATGAAGGAATTGAACCCACCGGAGGCTCACGTCCAAGCTCAAGCTGTTGTTTTCAATCTAGTTGTGCGAGGGCACAGTTCACGGGCCCATGTGGGAAACGAACTGGCAACTTTGTTGTTAAGAGCTCACACTCTAACCAACTGAGCCATCTGGCTGCCCCCTAGCTTTTTTTTAGTTTGATTTTTCATTTTCATTTTCATGAAATAACTTTATCTCTTTACTTTCTATCAGTGTGTGTCTCTCGATCTGAAGTGAGTTTCGTGTAGGCAGCATATGTAAGGATTTTGTTTCTTATCTATTCATCTCTCCTATATCTTTTGATTGGAGCATTTAATCCATTTACACTGAAAGTAATTGTTGATAGATATGTAGCTATTGCCATTTTAGTATTCATAATTTTGATTTTTTTTTCCATCTTAAAGCAGTCCTCTAATATTCCTTGTAGTACTGGTTTCGTGGTAATGAACTCCTTTAGCTTTTTCTTGTCTGGGAAGCTTGTTTTATCTGTCCTTCGATTTTAAATGATAGCCTTGCTGGGTGGAGTGCCCTTGGTTGTATGTCCTTGCTTTTCATCACATGGACTATTTTGGGCCAATTCCTTTTGGCCTGCAAAATTTCTGTTGAGAAATCAGCTCACAATCCTATGGGGGCTCCCTTATACTAGTTGCTTTTCTCTTGTTGCTTTTAGGATTCTCTCTTTGTCTTTAACCTTTGCCATTTTAATTATGATGTGTCTTGGTGTGGGTCTGTTTGGGTTCATCTTGTTTGGGACTCTCTGCACTTTCTGGACTTGTATGTCTATTTCCTTCACCAGGTTGGAAAAGTTTTCAGTCATTGTTTCTTCAAATAGGTTCTCAATGCCTTGCTTTCTCTCTTCTCCTTCTGGTACCTCTATGATGCAAATGTCGTTATGCTTGATGTTGTACCAGAGGTGTCTTAAACCATCCTCATTTTTTGGGATTCTTTTTTCTTTTTGCCATTCTGATTGGGTATTTTCTACTATCTGGTCTTTCAAATCACTGATTAGATCCTCTGCTTTATCTAGTTTGCTGGTGATTTCTTCTAGTGCATTCTTCATTTCAGTTATTGTATTCTTCACTTCTGACTGGTTCTTTTTTATGGTTTCTGTGTCCCTTTTTATGCTTGCTATCTCTCTGTTGAAGTTCCCACTAAGTCCCTTGAGCATCTTTATAACCATTGTTTTGAACTTTATCTCTGGGAGGTTGCTTTCCTTCATTTTGTTTAGTTCTTCTTCTGGAGTTTTCTCTTGTTCTTTTATTTGGGACACATTTCTTTGTTTCCTCATTTTGGCTACCTCTCTGTGTTTGTTTCTATGTATTAGGTAGATCTGCTATGTCTCCCAGTCTTGGCCAGGTGGTTTTATGTGCCCTGGCACAATCTCCCTGGTCACCTGCTCTGGGTGCTCCAGGAATGACGCTTGTGTGGGTTGTATGTGCCCTCCTGTTATAGTTGAGCCTTGATTGCTATTGGCATGTCATTGGATGGGATTGATCCTCAGGCTGATTGGCCGTGGGGTTTGGCCACAGGCTGCTGTGTGTGGGGCTTACCCCACTATGTGGGATTTGCCCCAGTGGGCTCTGGTGCCTATTGAGACCTCCCTTTGTGTATGCTGCTTGTGGGGCTAATTGGGTAGTGCTCTGCTGTGGTCTGAAGCCAACCTCCAAGTATATTGGTTCTGGAGCATCTTGGGAGGGGCTCCGGTGCAGGCCCAGGTCACCCACTGCCTGTGACCAGCGTGGGGCTACCCGGTAGGAGCTACAAAGTGATCCGCAGTATGGTAGGGCTAGCCGCTGGAGAAAGTACCTCCAGGTGTTGGAGGAGTTGGGTTGGGCGGGGCCCAGTGGAGCTCACCAGACCAATCAGATTCAGATTTGGCTGAATGGGGGAGGTCTCAACACAGAAAAGATGGCGCCTGCCTGCCTGCTGCACGGGAGGAGAGGACCTCTCACAGGGAAAATGGCGACTGTCCTCCAGCCCTTACCTCAAAGCCACACACCTCAGTCTGCGCCCCATAAGCCCCTGACACCCTCCAAGTCACCGTCTCTCCACCGGAGCCCAGGGTGAGTGCCTGTGAGCGCATGAGTCTGTGCTCTGTGCGTGGGCTGTTTAAGAGGACATCTGGGTTTCCCGCAGCCTTGTGTCTCACCAGGATGGTCAGAATCCCCACTGTTTTTCACAGCCAGATGTTGTGGGGGCTCCTCTTCCTGGCACCACTACTCTGGGCTGGGGAGCCTCACTCTTCCGTGGCTGAGATATGCCTCCTCGTTCTCAACCATTACACAGAGGTTTGGGGGCCATTCAGCGTCTCTGCCCCTCCTACCAATCTCAATGTGGCTTCTTTATATTTTTAGTTATAGGACTTCTGTTTGTCTAGACTTCAGATGATTCTCCAGGTTGATTGTTCTATAATTTAGTTGTAATTTTAATGTGTTCATGGAAGGACACAGGCACAGTGTTTATTCCACCATCTTTGATCTCTCCTAGCACTTATTTTCTTCTAATTGGCTTTGAAGGCTGTCCCAGAATCTTTCAGTGGAGGCACCTGTGTCACATGTGAGAGCTGCTTCTGTAGGAGTCATGTGTCTTTTCAGCTTCTCCTGGCCCTACTTCAGTTTATAGGATTTCTTTCCTTAGGAGGCACTAGTGTTCTCACCCATCCAGTGGGGTTCATTTTTGCAGGTTCTGGGCAGTGGGTCATTTCTCTGAACTTGTTACCTGGAGCTAGGACCCTTGAACTCAGGGCTCAACCAGCCAAGTTGGCAGCCAAAAGATCTTAGTGAACCTTTGTGTTTGTCTTTCCCCAGGTCTTCACCAGACTGAGTTATCATGACATGTGAGCTAGGTGGAGTTGATTGCTTCCTCTCATCTTCCTTCAGTCTTGCATTCTGCCCAGGAGTAAAGTTATATCTGTAATCTCCCAGCTTGATAGCCTTTTCTCTTGTCTTTGGGTCCTAGGTGTTATCCTGAATACTAAGTGCATACATACAATAGGTGTGAGGCTAGGAGTCTAGGGACATGTGTTCTGGACTGTGTGCCCTGGGTCATATCACTTAACTTCTCTGACTCTCAATTTCCTCATCTATTAAATGGGCTAATGTGTCCTGCCACCTCACAAGATTGCTGTGTGGTTCAAATAGGATATTCTGCAAAGATGTGCTTTGGTGACTGCAAATTGTGACACCAGTGTTATCTATATTCACTGAATTGGAACACCTTTCCTGGTTGGCAGAGTGAAGGGTAATTTGCCATTTCTTAGGAAACAGCACCCAGGCTGTATTAATGTCCCTGACAATGGTATATCCTAAAATCTTGCCTCCCTTCCTCACTAAATCAGAATGTACTCATTGAGAGCCTATTCTATGTACCCAGCATGGAGTTAGGTGTGATGGGATCCTAGGCCGTTTGTTGGGAAGTAAGGAAGCCACATAGAACAAGACGTGGGTAATGCTGAGTGAACACAGAGTGCTGTAAGCAGTGAGTGCTCTGGCATTTCAGAGGAGAGGGTAGCATAATGGTCAGAGAATAAACACTTTCTGCAGACAAGCCCAGAAGGACATGTTGGCATTGAGTGGAGGGACCAGAAGGATGTGGGCAAAGGTGCCCTGAGAGTGGATGAAGAGCTGGGCTGAAGGGCAGACCTGATGCAGAGAAGGTTGGATAAGAAGGCCTCCCCTTACCCCAACTTCTATAGTAACCCAGCTCAGCAGAACTGACTGGATATGGAGGCGCCTTAGGCACAAGCATAAAAAAATGATGTCATAAAGCAGTCACTGGACAAGACTATGGCCAACTTCCCATTTTTTCCTTTGCTTTTCTAAGCAAGAAGCGCATCCTTCTTCCAGCAGTCTCCTCTGGAGGAAGACCTGGTGCCCTAACCCTCTGGAATCTGCTGCTCACTTGTAACCATTTATGTTTTCTTTACACATGAAGTTTATTTAAACAACAAGACACTTGACTTGAAGAGAAAACTATCTAGGATTCATTTCTTTTAGAGTAATTCATCTCGATTTTAAGACAGATTGCCCTACATGTAACAGCTATGTGCAAAAAAGTTATAAAATTGTCCTTGGTTTTACAATGATAAATGAAAAACATTAAAATTCTCCAATTGAAGAAGACATGAAAGGATTTTGTTTTTTTTTCAAACAGTGAGAGCAAAATAACTTACTGGAATATAAAGATAAGAGCTGAATGAGTGTGCCACTAATGGAGAAATGGGGTATTTTCACAGAACCAGTATTTTTCCCCATCCCATCTCCATTTGATGTCGATCAAAACATACATTGGACATTTAGTTTAAAAAAATGCAAATGCTTGTGCAATACATCAGTTACTTTATGTACACTGAAGGAATGGAGAAGGGGAAAATGAAAGAATAGAGAAAACTACACAGTAGTAGTCAGGATGTTGTGGAACCAAATTGCAGTTTTCTCATTGAGAACGTCTTGGTTTGGAGGAACAGAGTTCTGAAGCAGCAGGTTCCCTTTTTAGTAGACACCTTCCGTCTGCTGCTGGAACACATCAATTGTATCTTCATCCTCCATTTCCAGGTATGCAGGTGTGTCTGTTTCATTGATTGGCTGCACATCAAACTGGACTCTGATCTCCCTCATTGACAAATGCTGTCATTCACGATAGCTTCCTTAGTTCACTAAGTGGTGTGTGCCTCTTAACCTTAAACAGCATCACAGAACCACTCTGCCGCACCACCTTCAAATTAATGTGATTGTTGTTCTCCGTCTTGACTCCTTCTTGGGCTTTTCATTGGCCATGGCCAACTCCAGAGTCTCTTCAGCTGCGCTTCACAAAAAAGGTACCAGGTCTGCACCCAATGAGCACCCAAGCCGCACCAGGAGCGGCAGAAGCAGGACACTAGTAACCACTTCTGATGAATTCACAAGGAAGGATGACTAAAAGCCCCTTTCCTCTCATCCCAGTGTCAGGGCAGGGAGGAGGCAGGGCAGCCACAGTTTGATGTCCTTATTTTGCCAACACTGTAAAAGTTGCTTGTTAACAACAGTCTAAACATATTAGGTTTCCAGGTTACCCCTCATTGGTGGCTTCCCCATAATCCTCTGTCCTTCACTCTGGGTTCTCTGGCACCCCCTGTGCCACCTCATGCTGTTACTTCCTCCCCATTTCCTCTCTCCCAACATAACATGGTCTGTCCTTGTCCAACCGTCCTCCACCCTCTATCCAGAACTGCCATCTATTGTTCTTGTAAAAACTGTCCTTGGGAATGGATGCAACAAAGGAAATCTCTGTTTGGGGCCAAGAAGGAAGGAAAAAGGGACGGGAACGGAAAGGGTGGGTAATGGAAAAGTGACTTCCCGCCATTCCCTGTACTTGGGGCTGAAAAGCAGCGCAGAGTGGTATCCATGGTGATGGCCAGAAAAGCACACTTTGTTTCCTTTTTCAGAACTGAAGAATGTTTGCTGTGCAAAGCTTTCCTCTCCACTCTGATACCTCAGGCCCATGCCTGGTGTGGAATACAGATTTCCCAAGTTTAGTGGCCTGCACCTGGGTTTCCCAGCCTGACCCACAGGAAGATATAGAGAGTGTGCTAGATATTCTGTTTGCCCCTCCAGACCTGCTGTGCACTCTTCTCTAGCTGCTTTCACCCCAGCAGGCTGATCTTTGAGGATAGCTTCCACTGGGCTCCCTTGCCATCTGGCTTCCAGTCAGCCAATGGGACGCGCCAGCAGGATGTGGAGGGTGAGACAAGAGTGGGAATGGCACACATCTCGCTAGCTCACTTGCCGTTGGGCGGCTGGTTGGCAGCAGCTTCATTTCTTTCCTGAGGGCCGTAGCTCCAGGCCTTGCTGGCTCCTGCGCCCTTCCCCTTCTTCCTCATGCCTCAGAGTGGTGGTGCCTTCCAGCTTTTGCCAGCCCCAGGGTGCTTCATCATTGCTATTTGGTTTCCCTCAACCAACCCACTGCCTGTCTATGATAAGCACTTCCAATAAACTTTCCTGAGTCATCCCTTTTGGATAAGTTCTATCTGTTTGCTGCTGAGACTTGAGTGATACAGGGAATGTCTTGACCATGAGGAAGGAAGGTGGTTGTCTCAGGACTCCTTTCTTGGTGGTCAGCGCTCTGGTAGGCTAGCTGTGTGGGTGGGGTATCCTTCCAGGTGTAATTTGAGATGTACCCAGAAGGCCGCTCTACCGAGAAATAGCCAGGCTGAAATCTGAAATTAGAAGGCCATTTCTCTGGATTAAAATGTGTTTCTGTAAAGATCCCACATTCTATAGGAAGAATGACATCATCTAGTCATTCATTTCTTAGCATGTCTGAGGTTCATCAGATAAGAAGCTTGACTGTAAGTTTCATAAATGCAAGGACTGTTTCTTCTTCATTATGCGAACATGGGTAGCATAGGGTCTGGTGAAGAGTAGGCTTACATATCTGTTGAATAAATTGATTCACCATTTAACAAATTTATTGAGTGCCTACTATGTTCCAGGCACTGCTCTAAGTGCTTGGGATATATTAGTGAACAAAACAGACAAAGATGCCCCTCAGGCAGAGCGATAGATAATAAATTGCCATAAAAATGTATACACATTTTAAGAAAGGAAAAAAGCTTATTAAAATTACGCTGATGGTAACCACTTTGAGCACCTCTTGTAATTGTAGAAGTCAAACATGATTTGTGTTCATCTTTTGTTATCAGTATATATTGAGTATTACAATTTTAATACAGTTTTTTCCTTTCTTAAAATGTGTATACATTTTTTGGCACCCTCTGTGTGCGTGTGTGTGTGTGTCTATAACTGGAAAATTGAGGGCCATTTGATTCAAATCTGAAAAAGATTAATATCTTTTTGATTTGAAAAATCAAAAAGAGCAGGATAAAAAAATCGAGTGCCGAGGGAGGTGTTATTGAAATTTTATGTAGGGTGGTTAATGAGTACACAGGGTGAAAAGATGTAAATTGTGACATCAAAAGCATAAAATGTGTGTGTGGAGAGTAAAAATGTAGATCTTTAGTATTCATCCAATGTTAAGTTATCAGCTTATAATATAGTTTTATAAAAATAAAATGTTTTATGTAAGTCTCATGATAATCACAAAACAAAAACCTATAGTAAATATACAAAAGACAAAGAGAAAGGACACTAAACATACCACAACAAAAAATCATCAAATCACAAAGGAACAGAGCAAGAGAAGAAGAAAGGAACAAAGGAATCACACAACAGCCAGAAAACAATCAATAAATGACAATAGTAAGTTCATACCTATTAATAATTATTTTCAATGTAAAAGGACTAAATTCTCCAATCAAAAGACATAGAGTGGCTGAATAGAATAAAAACAAGACCCAATTATGTGCTGCCTATAAGAGACTCACTTCAGCTTTATGGACACACATAGACTGAAAGTGAAGGTGTGGAAATAGATATTCCATGTAAAGGGAAATCAAAAGAAAGCAGGGGTAGCTATACTTTCATCAGACAAAATAGACTTTAAGGCAAAAACTGTAATAAGAGACAGAGAAGGTTATCATATAATGATAAAGGAGTCAATCCAACAAGAAGATATAGTGTCTGTAAATATTTATGTACCCAACATGGGTGCACCTAAATATAGAAAGCAAATATTAATAGACATGAAAGGAGACATAGACAGCACTATAAAAATAGTCAGGGATTTCACTACCCCACTTTCAACAATGGACAAATCATCCAAACAGAAAATCAATAAGGAAATGTTGTATTTAAACTACATGGTATACCAGATGAACTTAACAGACGTTTACAGAACATTTCATCCAACAGTATCAGAAGCACACATGGAATATTCTCCAGGATAGATTATATGTTAGGCCACAAAGCAAGTCTTAATAATTTTAAGAAGATTGAAATAATGTCAAGCAGTTCTTCCAACTACAATGGTATGAAACTAGAAATCAATTAGAAGAAGAAAACTGGAATATTCACTAATATGTGGATATTAATAACATGTTACAGAACAATTAATGGGTTGAAGAAGAAAGAAATAAAAAGTATCTCAAAATTAAAAACACAGCATACTAAAACTTATGGGCTACAACAAAAGCAGTTCTAGGCGAGAAGTTCATAGTGATAAATGCCTACATTAAGAAAAAAAAATATCTCAAATAAACACCTAATTTATACCTCAAGAAACTAAATACAAACTAAGCCCAAAGTTAATAGAAAGAAGGAAATAACAACAAATAGAGCAGAAATAAATGAAATAGAGACTAAACAGATAATAGAAAAGACCAATAAAACTAAGATCTGTTTTTTAAAGATAAACAAAATAGACAAACCTTTAGCTAGACTCACCAAGAAAACAAGAGAGAAGACGCATACAGAATTATAAATGAAAGAGGAGACGTTACTACTGATACAAATGACCACACAAATACAAATGATCAGAAGACACTACTATGAACAAATATATACCAATGAATTGAACACCCAGAAAAAATGAATAAATTCCTAGAAACATACAAGCTCTTAAGACTGAATCATGAAGAAATAAACAACTTGAACACTCAGTTACTAGTAAGGAGATTGAATCAGAAATCAGAAACCTCCCAACAAAGAAAAGTACAGGACCAGATGGCTTCACTGGGGAATTCTACCAAACACTTTAAGAAAATTAATACCAATTCTTCTCAAACTCTTCCAAAAATTAGAAAAGGAGGAACAATTCCAAACTAATTTTATTAGGTCAGCTTTACCCTGATACCAAAACCAGACAAGGACATTACAAGAAAAGAAAATTACAGGCCAATATCCCTATTGAATATAGATGCAAAAATCCTCAATAAAATATTAGCAAACCCAAGTCAACAATACACTAAAAGAATCATACACCATGATCAAGTGGGATTTTTTCCAGGGATGCACAAATGATTCAACATCTGCAAATCAATGTGACACACCACATTTACAAAATGAAGGAAAATTATGTGATCATCTCAATAGATGCAGAAAAAACATTTGACAAAATTCCGTATCCATTCATGGTAAAACTCTCAACTAATTAGGTATAGGGGAAACATACCTCAACACAATAAAGACCATATATGACAAGCCCACAGCTAACATCATAATGGTGAAAAGCTGAAAGCTTTTCCTCTAAGATCAGGAACAAGACAAGGCTGCCCACTTTTGCCACTTTTATTCAGCATAGTACCGGAAGTCCCAGCCAGAGCAATTAGGCAAGGAAAAGAAATAAAAGGCATCCAAGTTGGAAAGGAAGAAGTAAAACTGGTTTTATTTGCACATGGCATGATATTATATATAGAAAATCCTAAGGCACCACCCAAAAACTGTTAGAACTAATAAATTCCATAAAGTTGCAGAGTACAAGGTCAATATACAAATATTAGTTGGGTTTCTATACATTAGTAATGAGCTATCAGAAATATATATTAAGAAAACAATCCCATTTACAATTGCATCAAAAAGAATAAAATACCTAGGAATAAATTTAACTAAGGAGGTTAAAAATCTGTACATTGAAAACTATAAGACACTGATGAAAGAAATTGAGGAAGACAAAAGGAAAGATTGTCTATGTTCATGGATTGGAAGAATTAATATTGTTAAAATGTTCATACTACTTTCTATTTCTGTGAAAAATGCCATTGGAATTTTGATACAGAATGCATTGAATTTATAGATTGCTTTGGACAGTGTAAACATTTGAACAATATCAAATTGTATGAAACCACAAAAAACCCTGAATAGCCAAAGTAATCTTGAAGAAAGAAGAACAAATCTGGAGGCATTGCACTTTCTAATTTCAAACTATATTGCAAAGCTATAGTAATCAAAACAGTATAGTTATGGGCATAAAAACAAACACACAGATCAACTGAACAGAATAGAGAGGCCAGAAATGAACCCACACATCTATGGTCAATTTACGACAAAAGAATCAAGAATATACAATGGGAAAGGATAGTATCTTCAATAAATGGTGTTGGGAAAATTGGACCCCTATCTTACATCATACACAAAATCAACTCAAAATGGATTAAAGACTTGAATATAAGACTTGAAAACCATAGAACTTCTAGAAGAAAACTTTAGGGGAAAGCTCCTTGACATCAGTCTGGCAAATAATTTTTGATTTGGCACCAAAAGAAAAGGCAACAAAAGCAAGAATGAACAACAGGGACTACATCAAATGACAAGGCTTCTGCATAGCAAAATAAACCATGAAGAAAATAAAAAGTTAATCTTAATGGAATGGGAGAAAACTATTTGCAATCATATATCTGATAAGCGCTTATATCTAAATATCTAAGAACTCATACAATTCAATGGCAAAAACCAAAAAATAATTGAATTTAAAAAATGGCCAGAGGAACCAAACAGACATTTTTTCCAAAAAGACATCCAAATGGCCAACAGTACATGAAAATGTGCTCAGTAATCACCAATCATCGGGGAAACTCAAATCAAAACCATAATGAGCTATCATCTCACACTTATTAGAATGGCTGCCATCAGAAAGATAAGAGATAATGAGGGCGAGGATATGGAGAAAGGGAACACTTGTACACTGTTGATGGGGAAATAAATTGTGCAGCCAATATGGAAAACAGTATGGAGGTTACTCAAAAAATGTAAATAGAAGTACCATATCATCCAGCAATCCCACTTCTGGGGTATATATCCAGAGGAAAAGAAAACAGGATATGGAAGAGATACCAGCATTCCTGTCTTTATTGCTGCATTATTCATAATAGCCAAGATATGGAAACAACCTAAATGTCCATTGATGGATGACTGGATAAAGAAGATGTGAGAAAACA
Source organism: Rhinolophus ferrumequinum (assembly GCF_004115265.2). Taxonomy (NCBI): domain Eukaryota; kingdom Metazoa; phylum Chordata; class Mammalia; order Chiroptera; family Rhinolophidae; genus Rhinolophus; species Rhinolophus ferrumequinum. The sequence continues at coordinate 23,575,023 of NC_046293.1, read as the reverse complement.
GGAGAATATCCACTCTGTGGGAGCTGTGAGGTGGTGGTGAAAAGACGGTCACAGGCTCTATCAGTCTGTGTTCTTGGTTGCAGCCAACAGAAATGGACTCTGGTTAACTTAAGCAGAGGGAATTTATTATAGGGAAGATGAGAGGAAAGTGCAGGGAGCGAGAAGGGGAAGGAGTGGGGTGGTCATTGGTGGAGCACCTACGTGCTCTGTCAAAGGCATTATTTCTTTAAATTTTCATCCAGTCTTGGGAATTAGGTGGCATTACTCTCACTTCATAGATGAAGACACTGAGGCTCAGTGAGGTGAAGTGACTTGCCTAAGATCCTATAGCTAGTTAGTGGCAGATGGAGAAATAAAATCTAGAATCTTTCTGATTTAAAATCCCATGCTGTTTCTGTGATTTACTTTTCTCTGTTTTTGTATGCAGGGATTGTCCAAAATCTCCAAATACTTTCACCACTGCTGGAGTCTTGGCAAAGGCAACACGTGGGGTGGCTGCCAAAGGCTGTGGCAGGGGAGAGGAGAGAGAAGGCTGTGCCCGTGTGGGCCCTTTGTAGTCAGGTATTTATAATCTGGAGCTTCTCCCTTATAGCAAATATTGGAGATACTTCTTCTGGCTCTCAGACCCGGGGAAGGTATCCTTACTTCTGTTCACGGGAACACATCCAGGAGAGGCAGTTCTCGGGGTCAGGCAAGGCCAGGCCAGCCTGGAAGGGTGAACTAAGGCCTGTGGACTGAAGGAGTCCTGGGGATTTTTGGGATACCATGTGAGTGGCCTGCCTGAAGCCCCTGCTGAAAGAAACTGTCCTGAACCATGTGGCCCTGCCTCCTTTGCCCACGGATGACTGGTAGAACATTGGCACCCACCCAAGGGCAGCCCCACTGCAGGCTGACCAGAGGCCTGTGATAATGCTTTGTGTTAGGGCTGTGCCCACTTTGGAGTGCTGGTGATGGGCTGGACCTTCTGGGAGAAGGGGCAGAAGCAGGACGATGTCCGGAAAAGGCGGAAAAAGAGGTATCCCGTCAGAGAGGTGATCCGGGCTCTGGAGGGCCCTGGGTCCTGAGCACTGTCTCCTTCCTGAATTAGGAGATCCACTGTGTGGCTGTTCCTGGGTGTCCTAGAAGCCTTCAGACTCTTCTTGCTGTCAATTCCTTACAAGAATGCCCTCATTTTTAGGTCTAATTGAGTGACAGTGATTACAGCAATCAAAAGAGGCAAATGAGGGCAGTCCCCGACTGCAGAGCTTGCTGTGGTCTGCCTGTCACATTCACAGGGTCGTGGCTTGGGGCCTGTGGCTGCCCACACTTGGGTCACTTGTTCTGTGTGTCGTAGGGATGCCTCAGGGCCAGAGCCTGATGTAGGGGTAGGGTCTGGACTAGAAGCCAAGGGGGAGAGGAAGGAAGGGCCGAGGGGCCACAGGTGGAACAGGGGGTTTTCAGTCATGACATCAGGATGTAGCTTAGTTGTGGGGTGTGCTTTAAGTAGTATGTTACTCATAGTGGTCAAACTAGTTGGTTTTTAAAAGCACCTATTATTTAACTATTTCAAAATCCAAAAGGCACAGAAGGGAATACACTGACACTTCTCCGTCTTTCCCATCTGGCAGCTCCCCTCCCCTGAGGTCACCACTGTTGAGTTTTCAACATCCTTCCAGAAATGTTTTATGCGCATATAAGCAAACACACTCACATACACATTCTTCTCCCCGCATTTATTACACAAATGTTAGCATATTATTCCCATTGTCCTGCGCCTTGTGTTTTATTTTATTTTTTCATTTGTGAATCATTTACTCACTTTTCTCCTTGGTGAGGGCAGATTTGAGATCATTCCTGTAACAAGGTGGCCCTTGCTCACTTGCATTCGAAGCGCCTTCGTGCCAGAGCGAGAGGGGGTGGTCGGCAGCAGCCTTGGACTCCTGGCCCTTAGGGAAGGTGTGTGTATGTGCACATGTCTATTCATGTGTGCACGTGGAAGGGCGTGCAAGTGTTTATGTGCATGGGTGTGCATGTGTGTGGGTGCACTTTTGGGAGACCGATCAGGACAGCCCTAGTGCAGTGACCCCACTGAGAAAATCTGGTCCTACGCCTGAGGTCCCACTACCGAGCCTGGGGCCTGAATTCCCTTCGGGCTGTTTCCTTCCCACTAAGAGGTATGACAAGAATATTCCTTGGGGAATGTTGAGAGGATGGAATGAAGACACATTGAGAAACTGCCTTGTGAATTGTTAAGTACCATGGGTGAGAGATTATTTGCAACCTGACAGACTCAGAAGTCTTGTCCGTTTGCCCTTGAGGACACTTCTGACATTCTCTGCTTACCTCCCCCCAGTGTCCTCATTCTCAGCTGATGGGTCATCTCTGCCTTAGGGAGTAAACAGAAGATGGTTCTCCCAGCCCCCCACCCACACCCACCTACTCATTTGCTGGCATGTGCCCCACCTAGCCTCCCTCCCTTGGGGCACCTGAGTCCTTCTGCCTCCTCAGGGACCAGCTCTGCTGTTAATTCCGCCCTCCTTTCCGACTCAAGTCTTCATGGCTCGCTTTCCTGGCTCCTTCCAGTCAACATTTGAATATGCTCAGATTTTTTCCCCCTGTCTTAAAAAGTAAACCCTCTGATGGCCCCACATCATCTTCAGCTGCTGTTTTTCTCTTTTACTACACAAACTGCTTGAAAGACGAGCATGCACTCAGTACCTTCAACCTCTTCCAAGTCCAGTCACTCCTCAGCCCATCGTTTTTTTAATTGCACGTTTATTGAGCTCTCTGGGTCAGGTGCTGTTCTAATACGTGCATATGTATTGACCCATCTAATCCTCCTAACAACAATGCAAAGAAGTAGGTACTATTACTAGCCCCATTTTCCAGATGAGGAAACTGAGTCTGGGAGAGGTTAAGTGTGATCACACTGAGTACAATTCACACACAAGAAATAAATGGTAATGCTGGTTTCAAAACCAGATTTGGGACGCTTTGGTTCCTTAAATCTTGGTGTTCCGCTTTCCCTTCCCATTCTGCCCCCTTTTCTTAGATGAGCATATCCATTTCAGTGATCATTATCTGCTAACTGACTTCCTTCTGGTCCCCTGTCCAGATCTTCCTTCTGACCCATGAGTCTTGGTTCTCACTGTTACTCACCATCTTCAATTGATTGATCCATAGTTATTCAGAGCTGCCCCCAACTGAACGTAGGACAGGACGTGTTCAGAAGTTTGGATGTTTTCCTTTGGGGAATGGGAGGCCACGGAGGACTGCTAATTGGGGGTGGCGTGGGGCGTGTGTGATCAGATTAGTCCTTGAGAAAGCCTCCAGCCCTGTACTCCTTTCACTGGGTCAGCTGCCCTTCCCTGGCTAACTCCTTTGTCATACCTTAAATGTCACTTTCTCAGGGAAGTATTTCCTAAGACCCCTCCTGGGGCTTCGCTGTCCTTCCCTGTAGTTCTCAGTGTCCTCTTCTGCCTCTATCAAACCACTTCTTATGCGGACGGAAACTGCCCATTTTCTTGCTTGTGCCCTGCTCCCCACATGTAACAGTTTGGCGAGTTTGTTTCCCTTTCCATCTGAGGTGCACCATACCTTGCACACAGAAGGCACTTTAAAATATGTGCCGAATGACACATTAATGACGCAGACTGCCTGGAACTGTGGGAGGGAAAAGAATTGTAGGCGGTGGTTTGGTTCAAGAGAAGTCAAAGGGAGAAGCATGGAAATAGAAACACGGGGATGCAAATAGCTATGTGGGTGTGTGTCTGTGTCCTGTCTGGGTTGTTTTTCATGTTACATGGTGGGGTGGTGAAAAGCGTATGGGTTTCCAAGTGTGGTGAACCTGTATTCAAATCCTGGCTCCGCCACTTATTGCAGTGTGAGCTAGAGAAAATTCCTTAACCGACTTGTTTTCTCATTATCATAAGTTACCTGAAACCATTTGGCATTGTACCAGTGGGCCAGGGCTCTCTGCTCCTGGTTCTACCCCTGTCTTTGTACAAATGCCGTCCCCCCTCCCCCGCCCCCGTCCCACGTCTCTGTTCCCCATTTGCAAAATGAGAGCCGTGGCCAAAGCGTTTCCAAGGGCACTTCCACGTTTAAGACACTTTTGCTTGATGTACACGTCTCAGATTTTACCTCTGGACATTTGACTCAACAGGGAACACCTCTCCTAGAGGAAGCAGATGGTGATATTTCTTTCACCTAGCAATTCTACCCCCACAAGAAGCATGCCCCTGCCCACTCAGAGAGCAATTAGAGAAGTTGTTTATGTGGTCGGAATAGCCCCCACCGCAGAGTCTGCCATCACCCCTCCAAAGCAGCTTGAGAATTATGTTGACTCTGGTCACCTCCCATTAGCAGGGAGGCTGAAAGAGCTGATAAGACTCAGAGCTGATAATATCCCACACACTTTTGTGTGCAAAGCTTATCTTCTTTCAGTTTCACAATAGCCCTGGGCACAGTGAGCTGACTGAACACCTACTGTGTGTTGGGTGTGGTGAGGGGGTATTAGTCAGGGTTCTCCAGGGAGACAAAACCAATAGAATGTGGGTATACATATCCAGAAAGAGATTTATTTCAAGGATTTGGCTCACATGATTATGGAGCAAGCCCAAAATCTGCAGGGGGAGCTGTCAGGCTGGAGACGTAAGGAAGAGCTGATGTTATGGTTCGAGTCCGAAGGCCATCCGTGGCAGCATTTCTTTCTGCTCAGGAGAGGTCAGTCTTTTGTTCTATTCAAGCCTTCAGCTGATTGGATGAGCCCCACCACCCTGGGGAGGCCTTCTGCTTTACTCCAAGTCCACTGATTTAAATGGAAATCTCATCCAAAAACACCCTCACAGAAACATCCAGAATAATGTTTGACCAAAAATCTGGGCACCCTAGGCTAGCCAAGTTGACACATAACATTAACTGTCACAGGGTTTAATTCCTACAGGTTTTGAGGTTCCCTTTTATGGTGGGGAAACGGAAGCTCAGAGACGTGGAGAGGTTGACTCAGGTCCACAGAGCTGTGATGGCATGCAGTTATCAAACAGGCGTCTCCCCCAGATTGTACACGATAACGCTTGAAAACCAACACTCGGGTGACCAGAGCAGAGACGTATGGCGTCATGATTAGAACCAGGTAGAAGGTCCTAACACACCTTAACCAGAAAGTAGGGTGGGTCACTGCCCCTCTCAGTCAATATCTGGGTAGGATTGGCTCATCCCTCCACCCCCATTGTGGAAACTCCAGCATCTTCCCAAGATTTCTAGGATTGCCTGGGGTGGAGGTTGGCACGCAGAGGGTCAGGCTCCTCCTTCTGTCTGGCAGCGATCTTATCACCACTACCTGCATGGGTCCTGGTAGTCAACTAGCAATCTTTTTCCTTTATTTCAAAATCCACCTCCTCTCCACCACACTGAGGGCATTTGTGTTTGTGCCAGGCTTTACTGAGGAGATGGAGGAATTTACAGAGCGGCAATGACTGCAGCAAATTGGATGTTAGTCCAGGTGTTCTTAGAAGACAGCTTTTCTGGGCTATTTCTACAGCCCCAGCTCCCTGTTGCTTGGCATCCCTCCTCCTTCCCTCATCTTCCTTCCTCTTTATTTCTCTGCCCTCTCTTACCACTATTCTCCTCCTCTCAGAAATATAAATTAAATCTCTTTCATTTTCTTTTGCAAGGAAATTCCTCCTTCTTTTGCCCAGAGTGTTCATCTTGGCTCCAGGTTTCCCTTTAGGAGTCCTAGGAGTGGGCGGACGCTTTCTGAGAATTCTTAGTGAGCGGAGGCAGGCCTCCTCCCTCCCAGGTATTCTTACAAAGGTGGGGTTCAGTTTCTTTCCCCACAGGGGCTGGGATGATGCAGGATTCGAGGCCAGCTTAGCCCCTGCCCTTCCCAGCACTGTCCAGGTGAGAAGGCCACCTCTACCTGTCCCATCTACGGCAGATTCCCAGCCTCCTTCAGCTGAAGGCTCCAGGCTCTGATCTCACACAGCTTTGTGACTCATCCTCCCCTGTTACTTGTCCATAGTGAGTGGGCACACTGGCCAGAAGGCAGGAGGGTCTGGTCTGGAAATTGCACTTGACATTCTGGTATCTGAGATTCCGTGCTCAGGTAAACAGCCACCGCGAAGTCTGCAGTATGCCCCTCCTCTGGGAATACTTCAGGCTCTGGAATTTGGAGCCCCTCCTATGCCTGCTAGGCATCTACCCTGTTTCTTGTTGGAGGCATGGGAGGCTGGTCATCAAGCACTCGAAATTCAGATTCCCAGGCGCCAGAGCCGTTGGGTCCCTGAGATGTGTGTGGTACAGGAACTAGTGTTGTGGGCTTTGGAGGCAAGTAGCTACGGCTTAAATCTTGACTCCGTCACGTACTCTGTAGATTTGGGAAAATTACTTAATCCCTCTGAGCCTTAGTTTTTTCATTTGTAAAAATGAGGATCATAACACCTCTGTCATAAGGGCTGCTGAGAGGACAAAGAAAGGTGAGATATGACAAGCACTTCGCACAAGACCTATCTGTTCAGCTCAAGGTCCAGGGAGCAGAGAGCCGGGGCTGTGCCCTCCGTAGCCCTCAGCCTCTAAGAGGAGAGGGGACTCACCTGATGCCCCTACCCATTCCCTAGCCTGACTGTCACCGAGGCTCAGAAAAGCCCTCTAGATGCAATTGAGAGACTTGATCTGGTTCTAATCAAGGTCCCCAATGAGGGCAGTGGGGACTGCGTCACCCATTTAAGCAGTTGTAGGTTGACACCCTGAGCCCTTGGAGTCCAAGAAGCTCATTTATGCAAATCAAGAAACTCTGCTACTCCGAAGGACACCTGCAAATGACCCAACCTTGGCCATGGGCACGGACCTCCTCGGCTGCTCTCTGTGTCTTCCCTCTATGTGAACTGGCAAAGTGCACTCGGGGTGGGCAGCCTTTATTTAGGTGAATGCTTGTGGTCTCTTAGCCAGAGAGTTTGGACAGAAGAGCAGAGAAGAGAAAAAATCAAGCTTGGTGTATTCATTCAGTAATTTTTAGTGATATCTTCTGTGTGCTGGGCAATACCACCCTCAGACCGGGGCCTGGTCTCCATTTCCCCACTTCCTATTCCAGCACACTTTCCAGCTCTACCACGTGCATGGGCATTTTGACCCAAGTTGCTCTGGGACTCGTGCCCGGGGCTCATCCCTGGGCTTCTGTTCCAGGAGAACAACCTGGAGTCAGCTTGCTCCTGCTGGCTGGTGTGGGATCATGGGAGATTGAGTTCCCCGAATGGTGCTGACAGGCTGATTTTGTGTGATTCAAATTGTTTGTATCTAGACAGGGGCCTCAGGCACTCTGGAGGTGGCCCTAGTGCTCCAGGCAGTGGAACAAAACAGACAATGTCCTGCCCTCTAAGAGCTTATGTTCTCATTGGGGGAGACAAATTGGGGCGATAGGGGCTATAAAAATAAAGGAAGCAGGTTAAGGGGGATAGATTGCAGGGGGGCTAGGTGGAAAACCTTTACTTGATAGGATGACTTTTGAAAAGCAGTGAGAAATGTCCCTGTGTCTATACGGGGACAAGCTCTCTAGGCAGAAGAAACAGGAAGGGAATGAGCACCTGCTTGGCCTGAGCCAGAGGGAAAATGATGAGGACAGAGAGGTAGTGGGGGCTAGATTGGGCAGAGTTTGCAGGCCCTTGTAAACACTGTCTTTTACTTGAACAGAGAGGGAAAGACATTAGGAGGTTTGAGCAGAGGAGCACATGATCTGACTTATATTTTAAAAAGCACGACTCAGATTCATTCATGTTCACTGCTAGGTAGCATTTCATTGTGCAAAGAAACCAATTTATCCATTCTCCTGCCATGAGCTCTCGGGCTGTTTCCAGCTCTTACAATAATAAAATGACACTTTAAAGAACATTATTTACACATTCCGGTGGGTTCATGGAAGCCTTTCTGTTGGGTAGATAGATACCTGAGAGAGAAAGCTCTGTGTTGTATAACATCATCTTGTAACATCATAAAAAAATGCCAAGTTGTTTTCCAAAGTGGTTGTACCTACTTACACTTGTGTTAGCCATATACAGAGAGCCTGTTGCGGTATCTAAAGCCTCTTCCCACATGTAGTCTTCACAGGTTTCATAATTATTACCAGTCGAATGGCATAAAATGGTATCTTCCTGTGGTCTTGACTTGCATTTCCCTGATTACCAATAAAGCTGAGACTCTCTGGCCTCATTGAACTTGAACCAGCAGCAGCATTTGGTATGGATCATTGCTCCCTCCTTTCGGAAGCACTTTCCCTCCCAGCATTCCTCATCCCTACACTCTGATTTCTCCTCTCCCCTCACTGGCTGCTCCTTCTCGGTCTCCTTTGGCCATTTTCTCCACATCGACCTGACCTCTTGGCTCTGTCGTTGAAACCTCTTCTCTTTTCGTTTCCACTCTTAGGTCCTCTCATCTAGTCTCATGGCTTTAATACCAAGTAGATAAGTAGATGCTAATACCTCCCAGTTTATAGCTCCTTCCCAGAACCCTCTGCTGACTTCATATATTGAACTTCTGACTACATATTGTTCAACTGATGGATCTAAAATTCAATTCCTGCAAACCTAAAATTCAATTCACTTGCAAACCTCTTCCTAAAGCCTCCCCATATCAGTATAAGGCAACTCCACACTTTATGCTGCTTGGGCCCAAAACCTTGGTGTCATCCTTAACTCTATCCTATCAGCAAATCCTATTAGTTTTACCTTCGAAATTACATCACTTCTCACTACCTTCTCTCCACTACCCTACTCCAAGCCACCATTGTCTCTCACCTGGATTAATCCAATAGCACTTAACCTGCATCCTCCTCCTAGGGTTACCTACAATCTATTTTCCAAACAGGGGAGGCTTTTAAAGACACAGATCAGATCAGAAAACTCACTCTGCTCAAACCCTGCAATGATGGCCCATCTCATTCGGAGTAAAACCCAAAGTCCTTGGAATGGCCTGGGAGACCAGGTGGCTTCTTGCCTTCTTTCTGGTCGATCTCCTCCCCTTCTTGCTCACTCCGCCTCAGCCTTGCTGGCTTCTGTGCCATCCCTGGGACCTATCAGTGCCCTCCTGCCTTGGGTCTTTGCACTGACTATTATACTGAAATAACTTACATGTTCTTGTTTATTTGCTTATTGTTTGATTTTCCTCCAATAAAAAGATCTTCACTGGCAGGGTCTTTGTTTTGTTCACTGCCAAATCTTCAGCACCTAGAACAGTGCTTGGCACAGAGTGGGCTAACTAGGCAACTATTTATTGAATGAATCAATTAATGGATTATTATTGTGAACTATGTAATCTAAACCAGATAAAGAGGAAGTGACATCATGTGGGGTGAGAGGTAGGGAGAAGGCACTGGGTAGGGTTGGAAAATGGTTTAGTTTGGAGTACTAGAGGCAATAAGTTTGAGTGACGGAGAGGTCAGAGAGTGAGATACAACCTTGCATTGCTTAATGATGAGGATACATTCTGAGAAATGTGTTGTTAGAGATTTCGTTGATGTGCGAACATCACAGAGTGCGCTGACCACAACCCTAGCTGGTACAGCCTACTACACACCTAGGCTAAATGGTACAGCCTGTTGCTCCTAGGCTATAAGCCTAGGCTCCAGCTTGTTACTGTACTGAATGCTGTAGGCAGTTGTAACACAATGGTAAGAATTTGTGTGTCTAAATATACCTAACCATCGAAAAGAAGAGGTACAGTAGAAATACAGAATAAAAGATATAAATGGTACACCTGTATGTATAGGGCACTTGCCATAAGTGGAGTTTGCAGGACTGGAAGTTGTTCTGGGTGAGTCAGTGAGTGAGAGGTGAGTGAATGTGAAGGCCTAAGACACTACGCTCCTGTAGACTTTATAAATGCTGTACACTTAGGCCACAATAAAGTTATAAAATTTTTTTCTTTCTTTAATAATAAACTTAATTTACTGTAACTTTTGTAGATTTTATGACCTTTTACATTTTATAAAGTGAAAACGTTATAGTAAGCAATGTGTTGCGCTATATTACCACGGCTATGATGTCTCTTAGCTCTTCTACCTCATTGGCTACTTCATCTCCATCTTCTTGCTGGTTCCTCCCCAGCTTTTTGATCTCTAAAACAGGAGTGATGTAATGAAAAAGTCGAAGGCAGTGTTTTTCAAATTGAGAGACATAGCCCATTAGTGAATCACAAAATTAAGATAGTGCATCAGTAAAAATGAAATAGGACAAAGTAGGAAATAGCAGAGCACAGTGCATGTAACAAGGGTAAGTATCGTATTATAAAATTTTATTTCGTTTATGTATGTGTAGATGTGGGTATTTATATGTAGTTCGTGTGTGCACTGAATCACATGTATGATGAGGTCACGGACAAACAGGTTTGAAAGCCAGTGGCTAAGAGAGTGGGTGAGAAAGTCAAAGAAGTGGGAGACCAGGTCATTGGAAAGATTTTAACGTGACTCCTGAAGTCACCAAGACTTTACGGGGTAGGGCTGGAGAGAAAGATATTAATACAGGGTCAAAACTCTTCAAAACATGTCCCAGGAGTCTGTAGATGATTACGGCAGGGTGATTCTTACTCCTTGCTCCAAGATTTCTAGTTCTTACACGTCCCTGCCCTTCCCCAGCCCAGAGTGAGCTCCTGGCTGTTTTTTTCCCTCCCACCAGCACATTCCAACCTGCCTCAGTAGCCCTAGCAACCTGCCTCTGATGTTGGGTCACAGCCCTAGGGGCTGGGTTTTCTCACGCATACTCTCCAAATGTGTTCATCAGTGCGAGTAGCAACACAATATTAAGGCCAGCCATCGTTTACTGAGCCCTTCTACGGCTCTATAGCAACCCTGCAAGGTACAAATTACCCTTCATTTTATGGAGGAGAGCCAGGAGTTGGGAGGTTGAGGGACTTGCCCAAGGTTACTCAGTGGCAGAGCTAGAATTTGAGTTCAGGTCTGGTTCACTCCCAGTGAAGCCTTTGCAATGCAACCCCAGCCTCCTTCACCAGCTGATTGATTCACTCTTACAGACCATCCTCACAGCATGAAATTCTCATCTCATGCTTCAATACAACTGCAAATCACGGTATTTCATGGATGTTGGGTTCTGCAATTCTGCCTTTCAGTGAGTGGTGGTAGGCGCAGTGTGTATTAAGGTAAAGAGCTGATTCGAAGGAGACCTGATTAGGGTAAGGCCTGCGTTTGTGGTGGAGAGGTATTTACCCAGTTTCCCCGAAAATGAGACCTAGCTGGACAATCAGCTCTAATGCGTCTCTTGGAGCAAAAATTAATATAAGATGTGGTCTTATTTAACTATAAGACCAGATCTTATATGATATAATACAGTGTAAGACCGGGTCTTGTATTAATTTTTGCTCCAAAAGATGCTTTAGAGCTGATTGAGCAGCTAGGTCTTATTTTCGGGGAAACACGGTAGATTTGGGTAGAAGGAATGAGACTAGTCTATAGAGGGCCTTGAGTGTTGGTGTCAGTCTACTTCATTTTGTGTTCCCCAGAGTTGATTTGGGACTGTTATATAGATGATCTCTATCTGGGTCCCCACCTGTTAAGCACTGGGATTCAGGATGAATCCCACAATATCCCATGGCACGGATAAAGGAATAAAATGTTTATCTATTGGGGGGTCAGAGAACAGAAAATTTACAAGCCCTGGGTCAGCAAGACCCTGGCCTTTTTTATAGGGCAAATACGGAAGCAACCTTTTTATAGAAGTACCCACAGAATGTTTGGGGCCAGCCAGTCTGGATTTGGGTGCTCACTGTTGATAGTTGTTGGCAACAGCCCAGCCTGGAGACCTCAGGCCCACAGGATGTTGCAGTCCTGCTAAGCTGTGGGAAGCTGAGCGTGGGGTACTTTTTCAGACAGCTCTGCTCTAGGCACAACTGATACCTGAGGATTTTGTGATCTTTTGTTGAGGTGGAGTTCTAACATTCGTATGTGATAGTCATTGTGGCATTGCATGAGGGGTCAGAGCCCTGGGGCTCGATAATAACAAGGCCATTTATTGTGTGTCTACTAGATGCCAAGCACTTTATGTTTTCACCTAGTAGGCTGAGCAAGCAGGGCCCATGAGTTGTAATCTTACAGCGAGTTTCTTTTGTCTCGCCCTGTTCTGAAATTGTGTTCTTCTTTGCCCAGGATAGATGTGTGTCAGTCCCATGAATTTCCTGACAACTTTGAGGATAAAGTCTGTCAACCTTCAAAACAAAATAACTAGTTATTTTACCAACAAAAATGACTTTATTCGGGAATAGCAGAGGAATTACAATCCAGGATATGCAAATTATGGCAAACCACAGGCAAGTCTGGAGAACAGAGGAGTAAAACGTTATTTTATAGAGAAAGAGGAGAAAGTTGAAAGGGGTGGTTATGAGCAAACGTCCATTGGAGGAGAACAAAATTCAGGGTGATGGTGGTTTCTCATTGGCTGAGTGTGGTGGTTTCTCATTGGCTGGGCTATTGCTGGGCACAGAGAAAAATTTCCCCCTCCTGCTCAGGTAGTAAAGTAAACTGCTTCCTGCCTAAATTTGTAAAGTAAGCTCCAGCAGGTGGTATGTACACAGGGCTTCCTAACTCTATTTGAATGAGGTTTTCGTTTATTTATTTTCACAAGTCCTACAGTGACTTTGAGTTGCCAAACAGTCTTCATTCCAGATTTACAAGGTGCAGTGACGGGTAGTAGTCAAAGCTGCCAATTACAGTCGCAGTGATCACCACTTTTCTTGTGCTAGGAGGGGCCTGCTGTTGTGGAAGAGGCGTGGCTAGCTTTTCCTTGCTTGTCTGCTCACCTCTGCTCACCTAACTGCAATTTCTGAGTTTCCAGATGGAGAAGGCTTTAGAAATCTCAGGCAATGATCAGAGGCACAGAATGCAGTACTCTCAGAATCAGCCGCTCCACAGCCCTCAGGGGTACCCACAGCAACGGGGCCATGGGCCTTCCTCGAGGTCTGAGTCCCAACTCTGCAGGGTCCCTCTTCTGAGCTTCTAGGATCCCACAACCCCACCTCTTCCCTCTGGTTCCCCCAGCCCGTGGCTGGTAGCTGTTTCCTGTGGTTATTATTTCTGAATTCCCTAATTCTCTTTTTGATGTCTCAGTCTTCCAAAACTTGTTTAACCAATTCCCTATATTAAATTCACTATGATGAATTACCTATTTTGGATTCTGTCTTCTTGATTAGCCCCTGATTATACACTGGTAATTTAACGGTTTCTGACTGATCACAATGGAAAGGACATGTAAATTATACCAAACATAGCAGTCAATTATTTATGGAGAAAATGATGACACATTTGCTTATAGCAGCCAGGGTTTGATTAAATACTACTGTCCCTGGGAAAGTGAAATCTGTACTTAACGGAAGAGCTGTGACCTTCCTTATCTGCTTTTGCTTTAAACCCAGAGGGTGCTCAATATGTCATTCATGAGCCAAACTACAAATATACCTTCCATTGCATCTGCATCATCAAGAGGACCTGGGAGCGAGGAGGTCACCGGGGACTCCACACTAGTCCAGAAGGAAATGATGAGGCAGCCTGATATAACGCATGGTGGCCACTAAATTTGAGTCTTGGGTTTCCTAGGTCTAGCGAGGACAGGGGACATGGTGGAAGAGATAGCAAAGGGTCGCCGTAGTCTCTTTTGACGTCGTGGGGTTGGGTTTGTTTTGAAGAGATTCAGAGGATTTCTAACTTTCATTTGCTAAATACCATCTTTACATTTCACCTTCATTCTCCTGTTTATTTTCTTCGTTGCTGGTAACTCCTTCAAAGACTAAGAAAAGTGGACCAGATAGAGTTGGCTCTTCACTTCCAAACCAAAGCCGTGATAGCCAGGTAAACGCTGCTGTCTTCTGTTCAAACGCCAGAACAACTGACCATTGCTGCCGCCACAGACCACCTTCAGTGGGCTTGTGTGCCTTCTTCCCTGCCCTCCTCCCTACCCCTCCTGTTCTCCCCTTTTTCCCCCTTCTCCTCCTTAGCCAGCTTCTTTTTCCTCCAGTGCTTCCTAACAGGCTTTGTTTTATGTGTTCCACATTTTTTTTTATCAGAAGCTTCAGAGATTTCGCCACTTTTAGTGAATTCTTACATGAAAGGATGACTTTACCATAAACCTTAATCAAAGCTGTATCATCCTACGTGTCAGAATAATTACCCTGGCCTGCATGCCAACGAACAGCCCCCATTCATCATGGAAGTTGACGGAAGCTGCCGCCGCCCAGTACCACCGTGACAGGAGGCTCAAGAGTTGTGTAACTTGTTATTAGGTGAATCCATGGAAAATTTGCATCTGGCACCCCACTCTGGGATCTTAGATCTACAGTATCTTGATGTCTGAGTTGGAACTTTCATGCTATTATCATCCTGTTACACATACATTAACACTTTAAGTTTTTAAAAAATTAATAGACTTTATTTTCTTTGAGCAGTTTTAGGTTCATAGCAACATTGACTGGAAAGTACAGAGAGTTCCCAAATACCTCCTCTCCGCTCAATGTTCATAGCCTCCCACACCGTCAGTGTTGACATCAGTGTGGTCCATTTATTACAGCTGGTAAACCAACACTGACACATCATTATGACTCAAAGTCCATAGTTTACATTCGGGTTCACTCTTGGTGTAGTACATTCCATGGGATTTGACAAATGTATAATGTCGTGTATCCACCATTACAGTATCACACAGAATAGTTTCTCTGCCCTAAAAATCCTCTGTTCTCCACCTCTTCACCTCTCCCTCCCCCCAACTCTTGGCAACCACTCATTTTTTACTGTCTCCTTAGTTTTTCCTTTTACAAAATGTCATATAGTTGGAATTATACAGTATGTGGCTTTTTCAGATTGGCTTCTTTTACTTAGATGCATGTATTTAAGTTTCTTCTATGTCTTTCCATGGCTGAATCATTCCTTTTTAATACATTTAATTTTCAAAGGTACCCTGTGAGATGTTTTATCAGTTCCAACATACACGTGAGGAAACCGAGCACCGAGACTGTGCTGGTTGAATGTCAGGGATGTCATTTGAATGCAGATCTGTTTCAATGTCTCTGTCCTTTTCCCTATAGCCATGTGGCTTCTCTAGGCTTTCTTGAGCTTTGTGGTCCTGGGCAAGTCACTTCCTCTTTTCTTTGGCCCTCAATTTCCCCATGTGTTAAGAATACAGAATAATCCACGTATCTCCCCAACTCCTAGGTCAGTTGGCCAGCTCAAACCCTGGTATGAGATCTATGGGTACCGGGGACTATCTGTTGGAGGAGGTTGACCCACCAGCTGGATCTGTGCAATTGGAGGCTCGTCATTCCATTCTTTGTCCTTGGAATATGCGCTCTGCTTGCCTTCCCCATGCTATAAGCTACCTAAGGACATAGCCTGGAGATAGTAATGTGGTGTTGAGACCATCTGGACTGAATACGTGACTGAATCCACTTAGGGCCTCTATAAACTTTTAAGATTTAGGGGGGGGTGTGTGCAGAAAACTACTCATCTTGTGGCCACCCAAGACAACCCTATAAGTAAGTCCCTTGCTCATTAAAATTGCCATCTACCAATCTGGAGTGGTCTCTTACTTTGGTCTTTACTTGACTTCCTTTTAAGGGGGCTGGTTGCAGATTACACCGGCAGGCTCCCTAAGAGTCTGTGAACCAGCAATTGGTGAGTCAGTTAGGAGACCGAAGAAATGGGCTTTGGGAAAGAGGCATGCTTGGGGGAAATCTTGAGTTGGCCATCAACCTCTGGGGGAGGGTGGTCCATATGCCAGATGCTTATGGATCACTGTGTGAGTATGGGGACTCCCCAAAAGCACTGGCTGCTTTAATGTACTTATTTGAGGAAGTACACAGAGCATATTCTGGCAAAGAAGGAAAACAAATGGCTGCCACAGTGGGCTGGCCTCTACTGTGGGCAGTTTGGCTGGTCACCGATGCCCAACTAGAGGCTGAAGCTCTAGTTAAAAGTTGGAAGAAGACCTAAGTTTAGAGAAGAACATGCAGTTGTGCTCTATTTTGCTAGCTTCAGGACTAAAAGACAAGGTGGGAGAACAACATAGTAAGTTGGAGAGTTTTATTCCCCACCTGGCACCTTGCCTCTGTCCTTTTTACTGCCTGGTATAAAAAGGGCATATGTGGGACTGGGGATCAGAACAGCAAGACACCTTGGAGATGGCAAAAATATCAGTGAAGCAGATTAAAGCTCTGGGCATCTTCCATGCAGGGCTACCATTTGATTTAGACGTGTCTGTGACTCCGGAAGACAGGGCCTGGGCACAGTGGCAGAGACAACAGAAGGGGAGAATCACCTAGGATTTTGGTCCCAGCTCTGGGAGGGAACAGAAACCCAATATACCTCCACAGAGCAACAGCTCCCAGCAGTGTACACAGCGGTCCTCCAGGTAGAGCCTCTCACACAGCAGCCAGTGGGTTGAACTCAGAGTGATTTGGCTGGTGATCACTCATGAGCCCTGGTTGTTAACCCTTTGCACTGAGAGTTGGGTTGTTCTGAAAGGGTTAACCTATGGCTGGGACAATGGGAAGTTGGGGGGTAAGATGATCATGAGTGTGTCCTTGTAGGGTCAGGGTATGTGGAGGGATAACCTGGGTTTGACTGCAAGAGCCTGAGGTCGTTCTCCTGTCTTCCACATCACGGCTTATAACACACTGACGCCACCCGGCAATCAGGAAGCTGACGTGCTAGCTCAGTTATGAGCCCTAGCAACTGATTCTTCAGTAGATATAGCAGGTTGGGTGCATAGGAAGAGAGGCTGCTGTAGTGCCCGGGTGTAGTGCCAAGGATGCCAGATTGCCCTTCAAATACAGTGACTTGATTAATGCAGTAAAAACATGTCCTGTGTTTATTCTAAACAATGCCTGAGTCAACTGCCAAAGGAGTCTGGGGCCATCCACCGGAGTTCCCAACCTATAAGAGATTGGCAAATTGATTATATTGGTCCCTCCCTCCAAATGATGGTTCTAAATATGCCTTCGTTTATGTGGACACTGCATCTGGCCTAACCCAAATTTTCCCGTCACAGTGCAAACCAGGCTGCCATCATTAGGGGATTAGAGAAGCTGAGTGCCGTGTACAGATACCCTCATCGAATAGACAGAGATAAGGGGTCACATTTCAAACGTCATGATATGCAAGACAGCAAAAGAACATGACATTGAATGGAGGTTTTGTCTTCCCTATAACCCACAAATAGCAGCGTTAGTGGGAAAGAAAAATGGAATGTTAAAGCAGCAGATCAAAGTACTAACAGGTAAAACCACCTTGGCTGGGTGGACTAAAGTACTATTCCAGGCTTTAGTACAATTGAATGATCAACCAGTAGGCCCTGTTGCCCCACGTGCCAGCCTGGGGACCCCTGCCATGCACCTTCCATGAAGCTATGGAAGCAGCCATTGCTTCAACTCCCAGCATGGATCAATGTGCTATGCTGCTGAGAACACTGAGCCCCATCAGGCCTGGGAGAGACGTTATCTACTGGGATTTGCAATGGAACATCCCACTGAAATGGGTGGGTTACTTTGTACCCCTCAATCTCCACGGGGATCCCTCTGTCCTGCTGTAAGCTGGACCTGTTGGAATGCACTACACCTGCAATGGAACACGCACCATTGAAAGAGGGGAGAAGGTGGGGTCTGGCTATGCCGCCCCCCGTCGATCTCCTCATCCCTGACAGTGCTGCCTCCCCCGGCCAGCACAGATGGTATGCACAACCAGATCAAGTTCTTAAAGCTGCCAACCTCATCTCCTCAAGGCTAGGTTGGCCATGTTCTGTTTTCCACTGGTGTGGCCATTTGGCCGCTGTCCTTGTCCCTCTGTTTGCCTGGAGGACATTATAGTACACAGAGAAGCCCTTACTAAATTCACCCAGCAAGCTTTAAACGACAGGTGACAAGGCCTGTCCTTAGCTAACACTGAAATGTCCCTCACGAGAAAAGCTGTCCTCCAAAGTAGGATGACCCTGGACATTACGGCTGCCTCACAAGGAGACACCATTATCCAAATGGAATGCTGTGTGTTCATACCTGTTGAGTCTGCTAATGTGTCATTTTTACTAAATCACGAGGATGGATGCAAGTAAAGGCCTTCAGTGACCCCTAATCCAGGGGACTTAGTAAATCAGTGGTTTGGATCAGGGGGCTCTTGATAGAGAAAATTGTTACTTGTTTTGGGAATCATCTTAATCTGTGTTTTCTCTTGCATGTGCCTATATTGTTGCTGTGGTATCTGCAGGCAATGCAGCCAGATAGCGGCCAAATGAGCCACCTCCATGCTACTGAACCCCCTTGCTGACCTCTTAGGGCACATTTTGGAAGAGGGGTGTGTGTGTGATGTTGTAAAAGATGGTCTTAAGGGGTGGTGTGTTGGAGGAGGTTATTGAGAGAACATTACTGCCAGTTGATCTTTGAGCTGATTTTCACCTGGGAAGCTCTGTGGGGGTTTCAAACCAACAATGTCCTTGCAGGGTGTTAGAAGAGCCCTGCTGGTCCCTCACTGCTTTTCTTGGCCAGGTCACATCTGGCTTCTTGGAGCCTCTCGGAGTAATGGAGATTCTACATTGGGATAAGATTGAATGCTGGCTGCATTGCCAAGCAGATGGTTTGGGATAATTCAATTTAAAAGGAAAGAAATTGAATTAGCTCTCCAGGGGTTTGCTCGCCAATGCTTGAGTGAAAACTATTACATTAGCTGCTCAGGCCTCTCCAGCATTCAAACTGAGGGTAGATGGGGGTGGGCTGGGGTGGTGGTGCAGATGAGAGGACTTAGCTTAGTGGAATGAAGTCCTTAAACTCTGATGATCCCTGGATTGGGACCCATGGACTTGAGCTGACTCTGGCATTGACTTTCCGTTGTTCCCAGGCCCTCTCTGTAACTTCCCTTTCTCGAAGACCCACATGCATAAATCCTACTTGTCTTGGAGTATGGTCACACTTATTCAGGAACACCACTCAACAGGCATATTTACTCCAAGAATGCCACTGCAGATCCCCTTGGGGTGTAAAGACTATTGAGCAGGGCTCATCTAGGGTGGCTATCCCAAGTGGTCCTCGAACCAGTGAGCTCTAACCAGGGAGGGTGTCCCAGGAAGTTCTTTCTGCCTAATTTCCTGTGCTTGGAAGGCCATGGGGATCAGGAACATTGATATTGCTTCCTTAGCCACAAGCACTGGAGTGGGACTGAGTATGAAAAAAAATGCAATAATTTCAGAGATAAAACATTTTGAAATATTTTGGGGTTATGCATAGAAATAGTAACAATTCCTATTACTTTAACCTTTATCAGAAGTCCTCCCCTCACCCTTACCACTCCCATAATGAAATTTTTTTTTTTTTGCTTGGAGACTTACATTTTTATAAGCGCTTAGGGATGGAGGGGGATGTAGGAATTCCTTAAGTCCCCATCAGTGCAAGAATTAGCACAACCCCATCTCCAGCCTCTCTTGGAGTCCCTTTATATCCTGGGGCCCACTACTCCTGGGAAGCGTCTCTGTTGGACAGCCCTGGTTTTAAGGAATTTTCTTTGTATTAAGCCAAAATTTGTTTCCCTGTGAATTCCACCCATCAGTTCTCATTGTGGCCTCTGAGATAACATATACCCCTGATCCACCATAAAGGCCCTTTAGATATTTGAAAACAAAGATTATTGTGTTGTTGGTTTCCTCCCTCTCACCCCCAGGTTACAGTTCTTCCGACGTTCACTCTCCTCTTGGACAACAGGGATTTAGGCCCCTCCCTAGTAAGGTCTGTCCCCTTCAGGTGTCTGTAGTTGGCTACCTACTTTTTACAGGAGTGGCCCCAGATGGGAGCATCACACCGCCCTCAGGGATGACCACTGCATCTGTGACTCGATTGTCTCCTTCCATCTGGACACCTACCTCTATGCATGGAGCCCAAGATAGCCTCACTTCCGTTTGTGGTAAGTGGTAAGCTACATTTCCATGTCTTTTTTTTTAAGTGAAATTGTTTCTCCATCCTGCATTTATGTAATGAGTTCTTCCAATCAAAAGATGTTCCAATTTGTTCCTGTTAAATTTCCTCCTATGATATTAATCCTGGGAGGTACCCTGTGTGAAATCGGAGAAAGATAAACCTGGATTCAAATTTGTATCCAGTATGTTAACTGTATGATCTTGGGACAAATAGTTAACTTCTTTGAACCTCAAGTTCTCCAACTATAAAATGGCGTAAAACACTCACAACTCTTGTCCCTTTCCAACCTTCACCATGGATTGGAAAACCTAAATGCTCGTGTACTCAGCCTCCCCTATAGCTATGAGTACCCACTGTTTGCTTTCGCTTAAGCTAGCCCATTGGTCTGTTACAACAAACTGAAAGACAAGTTTGGCCAATGATACACAAATGGAAGTTGGCTGCCAGTCTGTTGGGGGAAGTTTTTACGTTTTACCTAAAAGGAGTAGTTTTGGAGAGCATTTGTCCTCCCCTACTTCCTGCTGTGAATGAAGAGATGGTTGGAACTGTAGTTACTACCCGTGACCCTGGTGGACAAGCCAAGAATCACAGAGATGCCATCTTTTTTTTTTAAAATAATTTTTATTGGGGAACAGTGTGTTTTTCCTGGACCTATCAGCTCCAAGTCAAACCGTTGTTTTTCACTCTAGTTGTGGAGGGCGCAGCTCGCTGGCCCATGTGGGAATCGAACTGGTGACCTGGGTGTTATGAGCACTGCGCTCTAACTAACTGAGCCAACCAGCCACTCCGAGATGCCTAGCTGCTATGTCAACACCTGTGGTGGCCCCCAGACTTAATATACAAGGAAAAAATGCTATGATCTAAGCAGCGAAACGTACTTAACCTACTCAAGCTACTTGACCTGTAAGGATCAGGGACTGTGGATAGCTTGATCTCACTTTATTTCTATAAGATCCTCTCGGTGTTATAATCCATTATTCTAGACCCCGAGATCTCTTTGAACTATAATTCTATTACCCAAATTACTGGATATTTCTCAGAGCTTTGTGAAATCTACAATATTTAATAATATTCCAAGTTATTTAAAACATTGATCAGGGTAGGGCCAAGTGGGGTCCCTATCCTACCAATGGAGACCTCACTCCTTGTATGGGGTGTTCATACCTGCTGAGGCTGCCTAACTGTGCTGTAAGTCCCTACTTCTCCATCTTGTGCCCATGAAGCTCAGGAGATGCCCTAGCCTAACTTTCAGTGAAACAAAAATTCCCTGTACTCCTGGAGTGCCCTAATGCACTAGTTGAAACCCTCCTCCCAAGGGAAATAGCAGCAGCATGAAATGAGCGTTGGAATGCATGTGGAGTCTTGGCTCCACGCTGGCACCTCTCGACTCCACTGTAGAGGATGAGATGTGAGCTGTGGAGACGTGGCTCTTATCAGGAGAATGCCACGAATTTGGGGATTTTAAAGCACTTTCAGTCCTTGAGGGGCACCAGGTAAAGTAATAACCTTTTACTATCCAGCTATTTATTTTCAAATTTGTTGCCCTGGGCTGCTTTTGAACCAAGAGGCCAACATACTAAGCTGCCTATTCTTTTGCTCACAGAGATTCTTTCTGGACCCCCAGCTATTCTTGCAGCAGAGACTATTGCCTTTCTGTGACCTAAAACTTCCTAAAGGCCTTTGTTCCAAAAACCTTTCAGATCCTGAGGGCTATGGGCCATCTTGGTTTTGCCTTAACTTCACCTGGGTCTATCTGCCAGGAGTCAGGGCAAGAGAGTTCCACTGGATAGATGGCAAGGTAGACCAGCTGGCCCCTTGCCAGGTGGCTACCAATCTCAATGATCCCTCCTCTTCTATTCCTGGCCTCAGTCTACACAGGTCAGAGGGTGGCCAGGTCTTTACTATGTGCATCCCTACATGCAAGCTGGCTGGACAGGGATAGATATTTGACTGAAACCGGGTCAGAGTTTCTCTCCTAAATCTTGAAATGGGGCTAATGGAGGTTGTCTCTGTGTAAGCTTGGGAGTTGAGGGCCAGCACTTTTTCTACCCCATGTGGACAGAGTGGCAGAGATAACTGGTCTCTTTAGAGAGCAAACAGCACACAGAAGTGGATAGCTGCAGGAGTTCCTTGCTCATGGTTCTAGGATCTTCCTATGGCTCAGCTGTGTTTCTGATCTTGGGTTCCATGAGATAACACCTGTGTTCTTAATAAATTGTTCACTTTCGCTTAAGCTGACCCATTGGTCTGTTACAACGAACTGAAAGACAGGGTGTAACCTTTAGGAATTCCTCAATTTAAGTAGTAGCTATCTGTTATACTCACCCTACCCGTCTT
Organism: Rhinolophus ferrumequinum; assembly: GCF_004115265.2. NCBI lineage: Eukaryota > Metazoa > Chordata > Mammalia > Chiroptera > Rhinolophidae > Rhinolophus > Rhinolophus ferrumequinum. The sequence continues at coordinate 23,552,772 of NC_046293.1, read as the reverse complement.
CAGCACAGTAGAGTAGAAGTGTGTATGTGAGACCTGCTTCTCCTAGAGGGAGCTGCAGTATATATTTTTTATTCACAATATTTGTGAATATTGTGAATGAATAATATTCACAAACAGTGAATATTAGAATTAAGCAGGGATCGTGATGCCGTGACTTGAGTCTCATTCACTCTTACATAAAATGAACAGTTGACCTATAATTTCTACAAACAGTAAAATTAGCCCTTAAATGCTCAAATTAATAAAGGACCTGAGGCCATAGAACAGCAAGACTCAAGGATGTTAACCCAGCTGATTTTTTAAAATTGTGGTAAATATAACATAAAATTTCTCCACTTTAACCATTTTTAGGTGTACATTCAGTGGCACTGAGAACATTCACAATGTTGTACAAGCATCACCACTATCCATTTACAGAAATTTTTCATCATCACAAATGCAAACTGTGTACTCATTAAAACAATGACTCCCCATTCTCTCCTCCAACAGCCTGTGGTTATCCTTAGTCTATTTTGTCTCCATGATTTTATTCTCGGTATCTCATATAACTGAAATCATATACTGTGTTTCCCCCAAAATAAGACCTAGCCGGACCATCAGCTCTAATGCGTCTTTTGGAGCAAAAATTAATATAAGACCCGGTCTTATTTTAAGACCGGATCTTATATAATATAATGTAAGACCTGGTCTTATATTACACAAGACCGGCTCTTATATTAATTTTTGTTCCAAAAGATGCATTAGAGCTGATGATCCAGCTAGGTCTTATTTTCAGGGAAACATGGTAGTATTTGTTCTTTTGTTTCAGGCTTATTTCACTTAGCATAATATCTTCGAGCTTCGTCCATGTTGTAGCATGTGTCAGCATTTCATTTCTTTTTAGGGTGAAATAATATTCCGTTGTATGGATATACAACATTTTATTGATTCATCTGTTGGTGGATATTTGGGTTGTTGCCACCTTTTGGTTATTGTGAGTAATGCGGCTAGGAACATTGGTGTTCTGATTTTTTTTAGCATTCAGGGGCCATTTTTATTTTTTTATCTTTTTTAACATTAAGAAAGAACCCAAACTAAATCAAAGAGTGGAAAATAAACACAAGTTTCCTATGCTTCTGTACTTACCCTTTCATAGTATTTATCTCTGTCGTAACGTCCTGCCTAACTTTAAATTGCCCACTAGACTGCAGACATTCCAAGCAGGGACTATGTCTCCCACAATGGTGGCTTAGTGAGTGGGCAACACGGGTGAGCTGAACTATGCTTCCCAGCATGCCCTTCCTGAATGTTTGGAGCAGGAAGGAGATCCAGGAGACCCAGAGGGAGCTGAAGCAGCAGTCCAGTCATTTTGTAGCTCACACAGGTTGTTGCTTTTGTGTGGTTCACTTCAGCATCTCTAGCTCCTGGATAGTGTGTGTTTAGCTACATTGCAGGACCCACACCACCACCACCATCAGAGGAACAAGAGCTGACACAGATTTTTATGTCTTCATGGCTCCTGAGTGTGAGTTCCAGCTTGTTCTTACTCTCCCCCACTTTCCATCCATCTGTCCTTCCTGACGGTCTGCCCTGTGAGCTTCCAGCTCCAGCATCTGATGCAAAGTCTTACAGAGACTGCTTAACCAACTCCAGTGATGGTAAGGTCAAATCCTTGTAGCAAATTTGCTCTCTCTCAAATATTTAATATTCTGTTTCTCGAATTAAACCCTGGAGGGTATGTGTTCATTTATCAACCAAAAAACATTAACTGATAACAAATACTGAACCGCTACTGGGCAGCAGACACTAGGTTCTAGGTGCTGGGGGCATAGCAGTGAATAAAACGAAGTCTTTGCCGTCAGGGAGCTCATGTTTACTGTTGTATCCCCAAGATACAACACTGCTGCAAGAAAGAGTCCTGGGTTAGGTTCTAGTGTGGATTCTATTAACAACTGTGTGACCTTGGTCCAAATCGCTTTATCTCTCCATGCCTTGATTTCTCCCAGAATAAAATAGGGACATCAACCCTCCAACCTATTTCTCATACAAATGCAGTTAAAGCGAATAGCAGTTGAAAGACCATTTGAGAAATAATAGCTCTAAAAAAAAAAATTAGGAAACAAAAACAAAAAACAGCCCAGGATATTGTCATAATCTTTTATTATGTATCAAATTGTCTTCAACATAACTTACAATCTAATTAAATTTGATAGACTTTTTTTTTTTACCTATTTAAAGAAAAAAAATTCTCTATGTACAATATCTTTTGTCTAGAGTTTAGCAAATACAGTACCTTTCATTGCAGGATTTCTGCTTAACTTAATAAGCAAAAACAACCAAAAATTATAAGCCAAAGCAAACCAAATCCCCCAATCTCTCAACTACAATATCAATATTGAATAAAGCATTAAAAAGACAAATATAGAATAATTTTTGTTTAGAAATGCAGAGTGAATACTAAAGTTAGTGGCAAAAAAGAAAAAAAAAACAAACAATAAAAAAAACCCCAAAAAACAAAAATAAAACCCCAAGAAAATAACCAACAATCTTCAGGGGTAAACTTTCCTGCTCAGGAGTGCAAGCTGACTCTAGACCATCTCTCGGTTCCTGCGGATAGCACAGCACAGGATCATACTGAAGATCATGCCAAATATCTGGAAGACAGGAAGGAACAGGAGGGTGGCTTTGTGGAGGGGAAGATAAGAGTCATTTAGGCCCAGGACACGGGACCAGGAGAGTGGTGACCACAACGCCAAATAAGTTAAATGTCAAAGCAGGAGAGACATAAGCTAGATAATGGGAAAGGTCACTGACTGGTGGGATTCTGACAGTCTGCAGCCACCTGCTAATTCAAACTGCACGAGAACCTTCCCTGACAACTTGCAGGGGGAGACAAGTAAGCTCAGAGCTAAACTGAATGTTCAGATTCCAGATATTCCAGTAGGCCACACAGGTTGGTGCTTCTGCTCCCACCTTTGTGCATTTGTGTGTTTTATATCTATTTTAAAAGGTATTGTTATGTCTTTTATGTCTGATGTTATGTCTTTTACTGAAAGCTGCTCTAAGCCTTTCTTAGATGCAGATGAGAGGTGTAAATAACCACTAAGGAAGGAAGGAATTCTCTCTTTTGGGGGAGTCTTGCAAGGGGCAGAGGAGGGCTGTGTTCCCTACAGGGTTCTCATTACTCCCTCCTGGGGAAAGAGGGGGAGACCCCAGGGAAACTTGTTGACCCTTGCTGGCTTCTGCGGGATGATTAGTAACAGAGTAGGTTATTTGAAGTTTTCAGGCTTTCTCCTGGCTGTCCAGCCTGGATGCCTTTCAGGATACAGGGGCAGGTGAAACAATTCCCATCCAGGTAGCCTGCACGGAACTCCTTTCTTGGAGAAAAGAAGAACAGGTTCGTGATGAAAACATGTTCTGAGGATTATCCCAGGATAACTAACAGGTCTGGGTGATCTATATCCTTGCAGGGTCCTACATCCACGCACGGTCTGTGGACCAGCACCATTGGCGCTACCTTCCATTCACCCCTGAACGTTAATGGTTGGGAGAATGGGTTCTGGAGACACACTGAGTTCAAATCCCAGATGCTTCGCTCATGAGCTGAGAGGCTTTGGTCAGCTTACTCAACCTTTCTGTGTCTCCATTCCCCATTCTCTAAAACGGGGTGCTAAGTTCCCACCTTACAGGGATGGCGAGAGTTCAGTCAGTTGATAAAGGTGCAGCCGTTAACACAGTGCCTGGCCAGAGCATGTGCTTAACAAATGTCAACTACGCAGGGGACCGTTCCCTCCAGTGACCCACGCACTCACCATCACCACGGCAATCCCGATCCCCACAGCGCCGATGATGTGGAATTTGTTGTGGAAGACCTCCTTGATGGCCTCAGGGCAGGGCTGAGGGGGACAAACAGAGACCCTGCTCACACACATACAATCCCTGATCCCCTGCTCCAGGCATACCTTCTCCCGCCCACGGCACCCACAGCGCACCCAGAGCACTGATGGTGTCAGACAAAGGGTGGGGGACAGGAGTGTTCAGGTGTCTTGGCTGTTGGGTGGAAAGGAGAACCGAGAGAGTTATAGGAGGTGGGTCTCTACAATTTGGGCAAGAAATCAGGGAGGAAAGAGGGGTAAGCTCCTGCTTTGGGTCTGTTTCTTTTCTGGGTTAATTCTTATTATTCTGAAGTTTGGATGTTAGCTGTAGCTTACAATCAGGAGCCTTTCACAAGTCTAAAATGCAGGAGTCCAGGACTCAGAGCACACCTTTTCTCGATGGCTTAAGCATGGGGGAAACAGAATGTGGGGCAGCAGTGGGCCGTTCCAGGTGCCAAATCATTGCAGGCAGCTAGAACACTTTGCTGTTTCCCTGGTCTGGGCTTTGTTTTGCTGTCCTTGAGATGAGAGAGGCCCCAGGGCAGAGGAGAAATGAGATGGGCACCCTGGGATTCTCACAGGTGGAAGAGATATTTATGAAGTGCTAGGATACCTATCCTCCTGGAACAAGACAACAGGTTGCACTTCTACCCTTGGGGGATTTGCTCGGAGTGAGTGGGCAGGGGCACAAGATCTTGATTTTAAAGTTTACCTTCACTGAGATGCTTGTGAGTACATCCTTTTGGGGGCAGATGTCTGAGATGAATTGTTCCACTCCCCCAGCCACACCACAGCAGTTCAACTGCAGAGAGAAGGGCAGGAATGGGGGTAAGACAGACAAACTAAAACAATGATTGAAATAGAGACACATGGGTCTGGTATGGCAAGTACCCATGTGTACACATGTTCTGAAGACAGGCCAAAAGAAGTCTTTGTAAAGACAACATACCGCATAGTGGATGGCTTTCAGTGTTTCCCGCTGGGGCTCATCCTTGGATTTCAGCTTGAAGTAGGTGTCCTTGTAAAATTCCTGGAGTTCGTTAATCACCTATAATGGACAGATGAGAGAGTAGCAGAATAAATGAACACACGCTTTCATGAATAAATGTCACCTGTTCCGTCTTCTTCACGTTCAGCCAACAGATTCCCGTGCTGGGAAAACCTTCCTTAGCAGACCGCCTCTCTCCCTCCCCTTCCTCCCACATCCTCCAGGAACCTGCTCCTGCCATTTTTCCTTCTCTTGTACACATGGTCGGTCCCTTCAGCTCCACTTGGGTCCTTTCCTTCTATGAACAAAATGGAATCTCCTCAATCCAAAGAAGAAGAAGAAAACAAAACAAACACCAACGAAAAACCCAACTCCTGATCTGGCTAGTTCCTCAGGCTTCCATCTTTTTTTTTTTCTCTTAGAGACTTTGTAACTTTCGGCAAATTAACTAAACCTCTTTTCACATCCCTTTCTGCAAATTTAAAACAGAAATTATGTTTGTCCCTACCTCAGAGGTTACTGTGAGAATTTCAATGTGATCTTGATGTTAAGCCCTCAGCACAACGTGTGGTCCAGAGTAAATCTGGAGTAACTATTAGCTATTATATTATAATATAAAGGATATATTATCATCCTCTTGCAACTGCGTACGTCCCAGTTTAATGGATGTCTGTCTCTTCGTTCCCCTATCCTCACAACATCAATTAACTGATCAACATCCAGCATTTCTTCTTCAGCTTTCATAATTATCCCTTCCTATTTCCACGGCCGCAGCTTCTATCATATGAATAAGTAAATCGTCCCCCACCCCCCTTTTTAAAAACAGGGTTCCTGCATCTAGTGTCTCTCTTCTTTCCCCTTTCCTGCTAAACATGACAAGACAGCCTTCCTAAAATATTGTTCTGACATGGCCCATCCTGGCCCATGACTCTTTAGTGGTTCCCCATGGGAGCCCAAGCTCAGCTATGCTCAGACCCTTTCTTTGCTGGGGAGAACCCTGTTCTCCCACCAACTTTCCTCCTGAAGTCTTATCTCTCATTCAAGGTTTAGGTCAATGTCTCCTTCTTCATGAAGCCATAAAGATTCCTCTTCTCCACCCCACCCTTTCAAATCCCATAGGACTTTTGGATATAAGTGACTTCTGTGACACCTATCAAATGCATGTCTTTCTGCCACACTAGGTGGCAAAGGTCCTTAAAGTGGGGACCACAGCTTGTGCATCTCCAGACCCTGCATAGCAGGTGGCTCATGTGGCACATATTTATAGACCTGGTGAAGGAGCAAGGATGTCCAGGCCACAGAAAGTCATGGTTTCCTCAGCTATCTTTCCAGAGGCGTTGGGGGAAGGGCTGCTGAGGTGTAACACACACAGACTCAATGACTATTTCCTCAACACCTACTATGTGCCAGCACGGTTCAAAGAGCTGGAAGCAGTTGTTGGCACATTACCCACACAAGGTAGTAGAAACGCTCACATTTCCTGCCCTGGGGGACCTCACGTTCTGAGGGTCATGTGGCAATGTGGTGAAATAAGAGGCACACTGAAAGCTGACCAAAGTGGCCAGCCAGGACACCCTTCCACCCTCATCACCCCCATCCCCAAACTCCCAAACACACACCACTGCAGGTCCCAAGAGATCTTACAGGAAAAACCTACCTCATCTTTGTGGGAATATCCCCAGATGGCCGCAGCTATTTCAAGGGCAAATATCACCAGGAGGAAGACAAAGAACTAGAAGGCAAAAAGAGGGTGGGGTGAGGGACAATCCTAGCCAACCAGAAAAATCAAAGGGTATTCTGGAGAACAAGGAAAAAGGACAAGTCTCTGGGGATTGGGCACGTTGGGACACCAATGAATAACCTAGAAGGTGCAGGGAAAAAGTTTACAGAACTGCGAGCGTAAAACCTAGGTGAGGAGTGAAAGCTGTAGTAGGGAAAGCTTCCCATTCAGGAGGAAAGAAATGGGCACAGCTGACCCCAGAATTGGTGTTAATTAGGAGTCAGTCAGTGATAAAATATTATACCATTGCTCACTCACAAAAACCACAGAGATTTGAGGAAATAAAGCGAATACATTCTGGAATTTGAGGAAAACTGTAACAAATTATGAAATAAGAGAAGGCAAAGGTACCTGTGGATTCAGGGAAAAAAAGCAAACGTGGTCCTCGAAAAAAGGAAAAACAAAGTCCTGGCATTTAGTCACCTACGATAAGACAAAGAGGCTCCAGAGAGGAAGAAGAGGGAGGCATCACTACAGGGGAAGAGGACAAGATGGCTGCCTGATAGGAGACTGGGGCAGGGCCTGGAGTGCAGGGACATTGGGGAGGCTGAGGACAGCTCTTGCCCTTGGGGTACCCTCTTCACCCCATCTGTTCTATGAGATCTTGGGGGCAGGGAGCCTGGGAGTCAGAGTGGCTGTAGTGACCCAGAAGGGATACTCACCAATCCCAGCATGCACTGCGACTCTTGCACAGCCCCACAGCAGCCTAGGAAACCCACCAGCATCATGAGAGCACCGGCGCCAATCAGAATATAAACTCCTGAGGGGAGAGGACAGAGGATAAGTCACGGAGACTTAGTGTGGAGGCCCAGATATTTCCTGCAATTCCTTTCTCCATTTACCTGACTCTGTGCTGCACCCCACCCTATTGCCCCCATCTCAAGGAAGAAGTGCCCTATCCTTAAAAAACAGCCCCCCCTCTGCCTCTGCTTTTAAGTCTCCTTCCCACCAAGTCCTCACTCCTCCCTTTCCCTCAGCCTTCCTGTAAGATGCCCATCACCCCTTCACTGGGACGAAGAATATCCTTGGGAACCCTCAAGTTATAATCATGACAAACTGGCCCAGTCTGTCAGTTGTTTCCAGCTAGATGAAGCTACTCATGCAAATTAAAACAGATCCTCCAAACTCGGGCTAACTTTTTGGGGGATCTGACGAGCTTCCTGCTGGCCCCTCCCTGACAGAAGAGGCTGTCAGAGCAAGCTTTCAGCAGGAAGGGGCCAGCTCGGCCTGTCTGCCTGTGTCCCAGAAGGGATGCCTCCGGCCCTGATGCAGATGGAAGGGAGGCACGCGCAGTTAGTAAGGTACAAGTAGCTCACTCTAGGTGCAAAGAAGACAGACTTGGTATCAGGCGACCTTGATTTGGTCCCAACTCTGCTTTAACTGCTGTGTGATCCTGGGTAAAACACTTTCTCTCTCTTGGCCTCACTTTCCTTATCAGTAAAACGAGAGGTTAGTTGCTAGAAAATTTCAAAAGATCTCTTATCACAACTAAAGAGATCTTACAGTTGCCAATTCGGTTACTCCAGGTTAAGGGTGAAAAGGATTCTCACTGCTAAAGGGACGGTGAGTGACAATTTCTAAGCCCTCAATTTTAGTGACTGATGGAGAGGGGCCAGTGAGCAGGGCCTTGACTTCTCGAACTCCTGTCTATGCCGAACACAACGCACATTCCTGGGATAGGGGATGCAGTGGAGCAGCCTTGGCCCTCTTCACTCTACAACTCCCAGGGAATGCCCCGAGGGGCCCATCTTGCAGTTATACTCTGGAGAAGTCACAGCTGTCCTGCAGGAACACCCATTACCCGGCTCCCTGACATGCAGGACCCATGAGGAAACTGGCAGAGAAGTCCCGAGCCTCCCTGCCTTACGGGAGTGCTCTATCCACCCTCAGGGAGGCAGCTGTCACATGCTCAGAGCACCAGTTCTGAAGCCCAGAATGCCTGTGTTTTAAAGCCAGCCCTGTGACCCTGGGAGAGCCACTTAAATCTCTCTGCGCAATACTTTTGTATCTGCAAAATGGGGAGGGTAATACTGTCTACCGTGGGACTGTGAGGATTAAGTGACATGTAATCCAAATGTGCGTTAACAAATGCTAGCTGTTAATCATACGAATACAAAGGATGGGTGACAATTATTAATCACAGTGGTGAATTTTTATAAACTTGCTGATCCCTCCCTGCTAACTGGGACCAAGTGACTTCCTTGAAATTGGGGCTGAAAGTGAGAGAAAGTGTCTGTGACTTCTCCACACAATACACAACAGGATACTGCAGTGAGAACCCCCGGCAGGTGTCACAGTGACTTCACTGTCTCACATCTGTACCCCCAGTACGGGCCGAGGCTTTGCAGGCAACAAACCGTGTCGTCTGCCTGCAGCTGAGGCTCAGGGGCAGCACCGAGCAGAGCGCACACAAGGGAGCGTTTGTGCCTCTCCCTTTCCCCCCACATCTGTCGTGATGTCAAGTCACGTGGGTTTACTGGCAAACCCTCATGGTGTATGAATATGGGTATTGTTCCCGTGCACGCCTGGCCCAGACTGGGCAAGGGGACAAATGCAGTTTGTCCTCCAGTCAAGTCCCATCCTCCCAGGCAGTCCAATACTGTGGGGCCACAGGCTGGACCTAGAGAGGCAGTGCAGCCTCATGCCCCAGCCCTGACATGGGACACACCAGCGAGCTAAGGCAGTGACACAGCCCCAGTTTCTCTCTCTCTTATGCGGACAAGGATGAGTCACTTCTTTGAGCTCCATAGCAGGGGCTGAATAAATAGGGTTATTAAGAGATCAAAGGGATTTACAAGCGTATGAAATCGAGTCGAGTAGGAATGAGCAGACAGATATGTTTTCTGTAAGTCCAGATCTCATTTCATAAGCCCAGAGACACTGGCAGAAGTCGGTGAGTTGGGTTAGCAGCAACAGGGAGTTATGACAGGAAAAAGCATTTCCCATGGGGTGGGGGTGTGGGTACAGGGGAGCGGAGGAGAGAGAGAGACAGAGAGAGATAACTCCAAGTAGCTTTGGTTAATATTAAATATTCATTCTAGGGCCCAACAGATGAAGACTTCAGGACAAAGGGTCTTGTTGGTTTTGCCTGGGCAGCTGCAGATCTGGGGTGTCTCGGCTTTACCCTCTCCAGTTCCCTGGCAGCTGTTGATGGGGATTTTAGCAGCAGGTATAGGGTGGCTCATGTGTAAGCAGCAGTCCCGCCCCCATCCCGGAAGCCATGGGACCATTGCAGGGCTTGGGCTGCTTCCTAAAAGGGCCACCCAGGGCTTCCCCCTTGCAAAGGTCTTCCTAGCCTCCACCCTGAGCTGTCAGCAAAGGCTGGCCACGATAGATGACAAAGCGTTCCCCTTTATAAAACAACTGGATGTTGCCTTTCTGTCTGACTCGTGGAAAAAATTATTCGTCACAGAGCCTTCTCGAGGCTTACTGTATTAATTTGCTTAAGGGCTGTTTATTCGGCTGTTTTTTCAGGCTGACATTACAGGCCTAGTCACACACAAAAAAAGCCCTGGGTATAGCAGTGGCAGATGCCAGGGTGTCCTTTACACCAGAAGTGGGGCATTCTTATTCACCTGTTTATCAGGGCTCTCGGCTTCGGCCGGGGAGAGGACACATCAGCCTCCTGTCACCACCCCTAACCCCATCTTGCAAACAGCACTCACCATACCTGTTTGTGTGGAGAACAAAACCTGGCAGAGCTTCTGGGCTATACGTGCTTAGAACAATTGATTCTCTCCAGGTAACTGAGTCAGGGTTCCCAGGAACCCTAACTGTTCCCAATAGTTTTCTCTCCGTCCCTTGATGGCTGTTCTCATTAACGAGCACCACAGTGAACCCTATTTGCGAACAGAGTTCTCTGCCTCAGAGAGGTGTGAGTCTGTATGCTCTCCCGGTTTGGGGGGATGGGGCAGACGAGGCACAGTGTGACAAGACAAGCTGGCCCAGGCCCCATGCTGGAACAGGGAAACCGGCTCCCTGTGGGCAATGCTGTGTCCTGGAACTCATCAGTACCATGTCACAGAAGGGGGATGGTTCTCAGGAGGGTAGATGGCCACGGCCTCTGGTTGGAGCCCCCCCAGATGCTCTCACTCCGTGGCTCTGGTTCTGGGAGGACACCAAGGAATGAAGGTCTGCTGGCCTGAGACCAAGAAAATGAAGTTCCCCAACCTGTTTGCAGCCTGGGATTATAGATGCTGCTGACGGGCTGAACCTCCCAGGCCCTGAACTGCAGAGAAGGCCCATATAAGGCTGTCTGTCAGCTGTTAGGGATGCACGATGGACGGTTTTGAATGTTGGAAAGTTTCTTTTTCATTTGCTTCTCGGTCTGATTATGCATTCTTTCTCTACTTTCAAAGCTGTGGTCCCACTAGAGAAAAGACACCCGGGGTCCTTCAGGTTTCCTGATGAGTCAGCTGTGGGTTGTCTTACAGTTGGTTAGTACTCGCGTGCAAGGGATGGTCATTCTCTGATGTCAGGAATAGAGCAGGGTTAGAGCTGGCACCAAGGCTGGTGTCACAGACTGAGGGGGAAGGGGACACAGACTATCGCTTCCTGGGCACTTTGCCTATGGATGGCAGTCAGTTTCCCAAAGCACTCAGTGAAGTGCAGGGCCCAGGCAGACCCAGGCCCACTCAGGTGACTGGTGTTCCAGTGTCACTTGCATCACCCTCCGTTCCCTGGGCTTCTGCAAGCAAAGTCTTCAAAGCTGAGCCCTTTCCCAGCAGGGGGTCCAGCTGCAAAGGGTGCATTTCCTCTGTTAGAGCTAAGGGGGCAGTGGCCACTGGCCCCCAAATACAGATTGCTGTGTCTCTTTGGGATTGTGCCTTTAAATCCCCATCCTGGTCACTTCAGGTCAGACCACTGGCTATCAGGGGTCCCTGCAATGACCTGGGGGCCCTGAATCCTCCTGAGATTCCCAGAAGTAGGCCCTGGCTCCCGGAACTGTGTGTTCACCACGCTCCTGCCACTCTGCATGACTTTCCCAACTAGCTTCTGCTGGCTGGGGCCACCGGTTCTTGGGGCTTGTCTGTCCTGACTACAATTTAGGTGAACTTAAAGGCCAAAAGAGCCTCCATACCACTGCCGCCCGTGGGGAATGTCTGGTCAGGGGAGATATTTGCTATTCCTGCATGAAGACTCCTACACATAATTCAGCACAGGTAACACAAGCAGCAGCTTTCACAGGTCCGGGTTCAAATCCTAGCCCTGCCTCTTGAGGGGTATGTGGTTGGGCCTGTTATTTAAACTTTCTAAGTCTAGGTTTCTTCAGCGATGAGATGGGAATCATTCCATGTACCTCAAAGAGTTACCAGGAATACATTATATAACGTGTGAGACAGTGAATGACACACAAAGAAAGGGTTCAAAAATGTGTGTCTTCCTCCCAATTCTATCCACTCACCAGTGAGATCCTTACCTCCCACATCTAAAAATATATAGAATTAGCCAGAGTCCTAGATAATAAAAGAGAGACACCAGTTGGTGGGAGTGGCCAGAGCATGGAGCCAGGCCCCGGCAGAGAACAATGGGAGACACATGCAGCAGGAGGTATATGCCGGGGGCTTGCATTGGGTCCGCCTGCCTGAAATGGGTGCCAACTAGTCCCACATTCCTTCGGGCAGATCTGCTCTCCCTGAAGAGGGTTCCTTCCCCCTTCCCTGGTGTGACATGACATGATATGACACCTCATGACGCAGAGTGCTCATGGTCTCCCCTCAGCACCCGCCCCCACTGCTCCAGCTCCACAGGGCAGCATTCCAGCTCTGCCACAGACTCACACAAAAAAAACGCTGTTGCTAAAACAAGTCAGGGCACTATGGAGACTTGATCCCTAAAAACTGTGTGCAGTTTTTTTTTTTTTTTTAATATACTTGTGCTTTTCTTTCCCTCACTTTCTCACAATAGGGAGGCACACCCTAAAAAAACCCCAACTAACTGACAACAACAAATATTAATAAAAGCAGGGAAACTGTGCACAGAGCCAGGGTGTCATGTAACCAAGCAGGCTATGCCAGTCTGCACGGCTGGCCTCTGGCGGGCGGAAACGGGGTCAGCATGTCAGCAGCCACCATGCTTTTCCTGAAGGCCTGGGTGATAAGTCCCTCTGGACTGTTCCCATCTTGTTTTAAAAATAACTTCTTTGGTGGGCGGGAAGGAAGTGACCAAACTTATACTTTAAGCCTGATGACATGACAGCATCATCCTAAAAATACAAAGGGGCTGCTGTTGCTTCTCACAAATGCAATGTTTCCTATCCCCAAGCCAGCCAGGAAGGAGAGCCACAGATTCTGTACTTTAACTCAGAAACTGGGGAGTTGGGTTTATCAGGCCTCAGTGCTGCTACCTCCTTTTAGAGAGGTGTTTACATGATGACACAGTGGTGAAAAGTGACAAAATGATGCTAGAAAAAAATGCCAGGGAGCCTCTGTGTACAAAGAAACCTGCTAAATCAAGTCGGGCTTAAATTGGACACCTTTGCCCTAAAGCAAAACACTTTGGAAAGCAAACATATAAAAATGGAACGACCATGGCAAAGTTTCTTCAATTAAGGAGATGACTAAACCTAAGAAGACAAGAAATGAAGAGAGAGGATCAGGGATGAGAACCGAGGTCCTTAAATTCTCGAGTGGCAGCAACTTTGTCAAGGCCAACTTCACATCAGAGAATGGTCAAAATGCCAGACTCAGTCAGCATGAGAAAAGAAACCACATCAGTCAAATGCAAATGCATGGGCAGAGCTACACAAAAGCAAGGCTCAAAAGAGCCGTGACTGGCCACTGTGGCCAGAGCAACAGTCTTTCCCAAGGCAGAGGTCCTGGATCAACACAGAATCTCCACAGTTGGAAGAAGTACCACATCTCCCCTACCCTCACCTGTGTAAAAGCTGGAATGATTGTTTTCTTGCTCGAAGATGCTCTTGGTCTGAGAGTCGAATCGGAGCCATAGTCCAATGGCAAGGACTGCAATTCCGGCAAGCTGCAAGCAACACAGAAGGCTGGCGTTAATTAATCCCGGCTGCCAGGGAGAGCACGGTCCCTGAGTGCCAAAGGCAAGACCACCCTCGGTCTCTGCTTCTCACCGTGAACCTGGAATAGCAGCAGCTAGTGTAGGGGTGGGGATGGGGGATCAATCCATTTGCTAAAAATATCAGCAAGCTGGAAATAAAACACTTCCCTACTAGCAGTGCAGCAGTAGAATGGATATTTTATGGACAGTGGACTACTATACAGCAGTTAAAATGAACAGACTGCAGCGATGTGCAACACCATGAATGCATCTCAGGGTGCTAAACAAAAGAAGCTCGAGCCATGGAACACATACAATAGGATTCCGTGTAGTTAAATGTTACCTTTAAGGGGTGTATAGAAAAGACAAAGGGATAACAAGGAAGTGATTATCGTAAAGTCAAGGGAGTGGTGACCTGCAGCTGGTGGGAGGGATTTCTGATTAAGGAAAGAGCACAGGGTGGGGCAGGGTCTAGGGCACTGGCAGTATTCTAGCTCTTGACTTGGGTGGACACGGATACTCACTTCAGTTATTCTTTCAACTGCTCATGTTTTATGCACTACTCTGTGTACATACCATACAGTAAGAGAAACAAAAACGTTGATCGAGGAACATTCCCAGGCACCAATGAGGGCAGCTGCAAGTCCTCAGACCACACTGCTTAGCGAATGGCGTATCTCCCCTATGTTGTCCATATTTGGTCCTTTCCCTTTTCACACAAGGAAACCTTACAAGCTGACCCGCCCAATTCCAGGTTTTAGGCACATGCGTCCTTACAAGTGATCCTTATAAACATCAGACAAGAAGCCTCCATGTCATCTTCCAATCTTATGCAAATCCCATTGCCTAGGTGGGCAGGTTGAAATACTGGGCCCTAAAGGGCAGACCTTTCCAGTAAGGAGCCGAACTGAGGTGCCAAATCCTGGCCTGGCACTGTTGAACTAGATGCCTGTGAAGGTGGCCTCCCGCCAAGCCCTCCCCCGCCAGCAGCGCAGCTGAGCTCCGCCTCTCACACTCGTACCAGGGCTTGCTGGGGAGTGACTCAGGCTGCAGTGCAGTGGCCAGCTGGACGCATAAGGAGGGGGGCTCCAGGCCAACGCCCAGGCGCCAGGTTTCACTGGCCCATGTTCCATGGAGCCTATATCAGAGCCCTGCTCTTCAGGAAGCTTGGTTATCTGCCCTAGGAGCTGGGACAGCCCGTGTGTGGACAGGCCTCTTTCCTTCCTTCTTTGCTCCTCTCCTTTTCCCCATGACTTGGTAGTGGGTTTGGATGTTTTGGGTGGAGGGGAGGTGGCAACAGTGGAAAGGGTGACCCAAGACCTCAGCCTGCAGGAGAGTCAAACCCTTGCCTACACCCGCAGTGGTGTATGCTGCCCTGGCTGTGTTTCCACAGTGAGGGGCTGGAATTCCTGGCTTAGAGTTCCACTGCTTCAGTGTTCCCATCTGTAAAACAGGAATGCGGAGATGTGGCCCTGCCTTGCCTTGTAAGTATAGCGAAAAACAAAGAACGTTATATATTAGAAGTACTAGAAGTATTAGAAGTTATCGTGAGAATAACTTTATTAGCACCCCGGTCACCAGTATTGTGCTCCTTCCCCTTGGACAGTCACTCAACATCTTCCCAAACCTCTCACTCCCCATCCCAGGGAACGAAACACCAAACATCAGTAAGAATGGCACAATGCCACAGGCTCCATGGCTGGACAACGTGGAAAAGAAAAACTCATGGGTGGCAGGCTTGAAGGAGCAGAAATCTTAGAGTTAAAACAAAACATAGCTTTGGGTTCAAGCAAATGTGGCAGGTTTTCCTTCTCATTAACAAAAGACATGCAGGTGAGTGAGGGTCTTCTGGCCTAACCGAAAGATAGCTGACATGGCTCGTGAGACTCTTTCCCTTCTCCAGCCTGGACACTCTGTTTCAGACTGGGTTCTTTTGATCTAGGAGCACTGCTATTAGAGCAGGCGCATAGTGGGACGCAGCTGGGACATCCCCATGTACTGGGTATTAGACAAGCACATGCTAAGTACTAAGTGGGTCCTGACTCCATGGTGGGCAGGCTCTGCCTAGCTCCCCCGGGGTCTGGGAGAGTTAAAAGAAAGAAAGTGATGCTTTTCTGCTCTCCCCACCCCAGTACATGGCAACTGTGGGGAGAGAGTCCCAGAGAGCAGTTTCCAGGCTCTCGGCCTCACGAGGAAAGCTGCTGGCTCGGGTAGTAGATGGCCGTCAGCTGTGACTAGTGGGCCGTCAGCTGTAACCAGTTAGCCATTAGCCACTAGTATAACTGCCGTGGCTACGTTGGTGGGTTGGTTGTTGGTTGGTTGGCAGAGAAGTTGACAGCGGATTGTGGATTTTGTGGCTCCTGCTTCCTGTGTCTCCAACCCAGCCTCCAGCGAGACCATAGTGGTATGACTCCCCTATCTATGGCTCCGTGGGCGTTCCTTTTTGGCCTCACCATGTCCTGCATTCTTATATGGGGAGCGGGACCAGAGACCAGAGACCCTGCATGACACCCTGCATGACAGCGATTCACTCAGACCTCTGGAAAATGGAAGACTGAGGCTGCTGGCCTCCTTGTGGACATGAAAGCATCAACCCGAGAACCCTGCAGGCTAGCGCTTCCTATACACTTGCTAGTTCTAAGTTTTGGTTAGCACTTAGCCACAAACCTTTTCCTCTCACCCTGTCTCGGTGGTGCTGCTGCGGAGGGGACCTGGGACCTGAGAGCGGCAGTGTCCCTTATTGTCCCTTCTGCTCTAGGCTTGTGCTTATCAAAGAATTATCCTCAAGTCATCCTACTCTCCCTGTTGATAAAGTTACTCACCCACCCCCTCCTCTGCTAGGAAAATTCTTAAACAAGTCACCATGAAAAGAATGAAAACAATCCCATCCAAAAGAACTAAGCTACAGAAGACGATGGGAGGCTACATTGCGCACAGAAGCTTCGCATGGACAGGAGCGGAGTCTCGTGGGGACTGACGCCATGCTCGGACGACAGAGCTCCCCAATAAAACCTGCAACGGTAAAGCCTCTTCCATTTTATAATTTCAAGGATTCTGAGCCAATTTGTAGAAGTCCAGTCATTTATCTGGTCTACATGGACAGGGGGCAAGGACATTGCTCTGGAGAACTGGAACCAGGAGGGGAAAGACTTCAGGGCTTAGCCTGGCCAAGGACGAGGTCAGATACAGGAATTGGGGGTCCCACCTGTTTGGACCCCAACCTGAAACTCACATCATGCTGATTGGTTGTCAAAGCCAGAAACTTGGCTGAATTGAGAAAGGAAAAGCAGCTGGCTCTGGAGAAATGGAAAAAGCAGTAACAGATCTCAGTCTCATGCCTGAAACCTCACTATAGAGAGGCGTACGGAGGTCCGGGGCAGGGCTGGGAGCATTTGGTTCAGCAAAGCCTCAGAGGGATGAGCCCTTCTTTTTTGACTGGATTATTAATTGGCTTGAGGAGATGTTGTGTAAGCCATTAGCTGCCCCATTTTCTGTAATGCTATTGGAGAGATTGCTTCAGTTGGCTGGGCCATGATGGCTTGGGGGGGGGTCACAGGGCCGTGAAACACATGTGATTGGTGCCATCTGGTAATAGCTTCCACTGTCTGTACAGGCAGCAGTACCTAAGGAGTATTTCCCAGGAGAACTTACTTTTTGGGGTGCACAGATGGGCTCCCCAGCCCCATCTGGCTCTCGCCCCCAGCTACTTCAATACTAGGAGAAACCAAACAGGAAGGGACTAGCAAGAACCAAAGAGAGCTTTGACCTTTATAAAAGGGCGTACAGTCAATGATTAAGGGACTCCATAAAATAAGAAAATAGAGTCTGGGAGGCCAAGACGTTGATGGTTTCCTCCAACCTTAAGAACTGATATATGGCAGGGGTGTTGCCACGCAACTGTCATGGCTGCTGCCTCACTCTGGCCCATCAACGTAAGATCTGAGCAGGTTTGACGTGGATGCTCAGTTAGACAACTTCCTGCTCACAGAGCCCGCAAAAGAGGGCAGCGACCTGCCCAAGATCCCCAACTGGTCTGGTGGGGACAGAAGGGAAAGGTCCAGTGCCTCTGCCAGCCCCAGGCCCTGCCCACAGCCTGCCTGGTTACCTCTCTTTTCTAATTGCAACTAAAAGGAAACATTCTGGGAGCTTCCACTGTCTGTACAGGCAGCAGTACCTAAGGGGTTCAGAGAAAAGCTCCTTTGCCTTTGGGCCGGAAATGGTCTCATATATTTGACAGCATAAGGGGGAAAAGGATAGTTTTGTTCCCCCCATTGTTTTGTTGGAAATTTCTTCATTTTTCTCCCCAGAAGATGGGCCATGAGAAAAACATTGCGTGGACATTCAATTGAGGACATTCTACAAAATGCTTGACCAGAACCTCTCAAAATAGTCCAGGTCAGGAAAAACAAGGCTAAAATTCTCAAGTTTCAGACTGGGTTATTTCCGACAGTTCAAGAAACTGTCATAGACCAGAGGAGATGAAGGAGACATGAAAACTGTCATGTGGTGTCATGGATGGGATCCTGGAACAGAAAAGAGGACATGACCGGAAAAACCAGTGAAATCCAAATCAAGTCTGGTTTAGTTAATAGTAATGTCCCAATGTTGGTTTCTTAGTTGTGACAAATGTAACACAGGAATGTTAAGAGGTTAGCAACTGGGGAAACTGGTGGGTCTATCAGGGAATTCTATACTATCTTTGCAACTTTGCTGTAGATCTAAAACTATTCTAAAACTAAAAGTGTATATATCTACGTAAAGAAGATGGGGCCTCTCTTTCAAAGCTTCTTGTCTCCTTCAAGAACCTGCTCCATTAATCCACCCCTTCCTGTCTCTGTACTCTGTCTCTGCCACTGTTTCATCCTTTGCCAACACACATCGGCAGGTCTGTCTATCCTAAACAAACAAACACAAAAAACAGAAAACAAACCCTCTCTTCCTTCAACCTAACTCTAAAAGGCTGCAGGCAGCTTAGGTTGGTCACCAGCTTTTAAGACTTTGGATCTGTCTTACATGTTTTGATCTCCCAGCAGCATGATAGCTTGAACTCTGCCTCCTCCATAGGTGGAATCACTCCAAGTTTCCCAAATAAGTCTTGTGCATTCCCCCCTTCCCGGAATGCTATCATAGCTACCTCGGCCTGCTACTTCCCCGCCAGGATTTCCTTGCTCTCCTCCCATGCAAATGCAGTCCTGAGGGCTTCACATTTGTTCTTCTCACCAGCATCCTTGCACCCTCCCTTCTCCTCATGCATGTGCTTGTCTCATGTCTCACTAGAGTCTACACTCCTTGAGGGCAGGGCCCTGCCCCATCCACATATTGGACAAAACAGTCATCAGTATGTAATTATTCCACAAGTGAATGATTACTTCAATAAAAGAGTCTTTGAAACCCACCAGAGTTTCCTTTCCTGGTTCTCTCCCCTCAGACGAGCCTCCTTTCCCATCTGGCTTTTCATCCAGATCCATCTTCTAATAGCTCACAACAAAAGTGGCAAACTACCAAGAACAATTGCTTGCCCAGAGAAAATACTGAGAAAGCCCCACAAGGGTACGTGATGAATGTCACAATGAGATGTAGGGGCAAGTCCACACAAAGACTTTTGAAAATGAGAGTTTATAAAAAGTTCATGCACTGCTGTCCTCACCCACCAAAGGAGTCCAGTTAGACACTCTGATTTTTGGTGAGCACACAGGCCCTGTCACCTGGGGCTTATGCTAGCCTCAGGAGACATGAAAACCCAGCACTGCCCCAAGCTCAGGCTCACAGTTGAACAGTTTCCTGCTCATCGCCTCTCTCACCACTGAGAGCACAATGTACTAAAGGCACCCACGCAGAGCTCGGGATTTCAGTGAGTCATACCACAGTCTTGCTACAGGGACAGCTCAGAAATCACACACTGAAACACACCTGGAGTTAAAGGAAACCTCTCCATTCTAAAGGAGGATTGAAAACAAAATCAAAGACAAATGCCGCTTAGAAGCACCTCGGTTGCTCTGGACCCCACACCAAGTTTGCAGAACTGGTTCCAGTTAGAACCTGAGGAGCTATTTATGTACAGGCGGCCCTATTGATGGAAACACTTGGAGTAAGAAAACAGAAAACAACTGGCTGATGAGGTTACAGCGTGTGTGTGTCTGTGTGTGTGTGTGTGACTGTGTGTGACTGTGTGACTGTATCCCATCCCTCAGGTGGAAAGAACCATGTCTGTCTGTGGGACGAATCCCACTTTGAAGAAAATTCCTGTGATGGCAAACAAATGGGGTGGTCTTGATAAGGCTCCATCTCCTCCAGGTCCCTTCTTCTGTACTATGAACTGACTGGTCCTATTTTTTTTTTTAAAGGATAAAATACTCATTACGCTTTCTCTATCCCGCTGTCTCAGACAGCCCAGAAAGTGGAGGGCAGGTCATTCTCTACAGTGTTTTCTCTTTAAGGCCGACCTCAGCCTCGGTCCATCCGCCACTTTGGCAGGGGTTGGAGGGGGGCAGTGGTGACAGGACCGGGTTGGGGAAGGAAGGAATGGTTTCTTTCCTACGTCCCTTTGTCCTCCTGGAAAAGCAATGGCTATTTGATTACTTTGGTGAGCCTGTGGTCAAAGAGATGCTGCAAAATTTTTCAGTAAGGGGCAGGTGGCATAACAGAAAGAATGGTGAACGTGGAGCTGAGACCATGGCTCTGCCACCTGTAACTTGCACGCCTGTGCCACCCAGGGCCTAGTTTACAGAATCACCTGGGGGAACTCTAAACATGCACCCGCCTGGATTCTGTGGCACCTCTGTCGAGAAGGACAGGGCCAGTGGAAGGGCGTGGACGTGGGTCTAATTCTGGGGCTGCCATCTAGGAGCTGCATGACTCTAACCACTTTCTGTAGTTCTCATTTGTAAAACAGAAAAGTATGACACACATCATGCCTTTTATTTAGGTTGAAGGCGAGGATTAAATGAGATGATGCAAGTAAAACACTGAAAACCGTGACGTGCCTGCCAGATTCTGTAGGGAAAAATATGAAAGAGACAGTAATAGTGGCCCTTGAGAAAGACACGAGACGACAGTGGGGCAATTCATGGCACTTGGCAGACACCAGCGGTGTGTCCTCCTGTGCGCTGAGATAGTGGCTGCGCAGGAGCGAGGCAATTTAGGACACGGGGGTTCTGTTTTCTGGTTTCTGTGAGACTTAGTGTGAGTGTTGTGCGGTGGGGAAGGTGGATAAATTTACCTTCTTCACACCCACACCCTGCTGCCTCCTGGAGCTCCACTGGGGTCAGATGGGAACGGCCAAAGAAAAGTGGGGAAGGGAGGTTAAAAGGGGACTGTTGGCCAAGACTGGAGGCCTCTGTCCTGCCTTGGATCAAAGACTGCTTCCGTGGGCGAATTAAGTCTGTACAAAGGAGTTAGTAAAGGAGCAGATCACAGAGAGGGAGGGGATTTTACCTCTTTACTTCCTTCAGTAACATACGTATCAGCCCTGGATTAGTGTTTTTTAATGTACTTGACCTTGGAGAGCTCTCGGCATAGCTGCCCACGGCACCCAGGAAGTGAGCAGGAGACTGAATACCAAGGATGCAAGTTTACCCTAACCAGCCTTTTCTGGGCCCCCAAATACCAGCCACGCTTGAAGGAAGCCTTAGAAGTGGAGATAAGAGAATCTATGTTCACACAGGCTTCAACAGTTAAAAACAAGTCAGGCCACCCAGACCTGTGGGCTCCAGGCCTCACCCATCTCCATGGCAACCCTGGCTCACCACTGAATGCCAAGCCTCTGATGGGTTGATTCACTGTCAGGAGGCTGGGCCAGGCACTGCCAGCAAGAACAAACAGGCGCCCAAGCCTCAGTGCCTCTTCAAATCCTCTCGTGCTTCCTCCTCCCCCAATTCCAAATGAGGGCTGGAACTGTTGTCTTTGGAAGGGCGAAGCCACTTGGGTAGGCAGGAGCAGAGATCTCGGAGTCCTCCCCTACCCACCACACAATACGACAAAAACCAAACTCCACTCTGTTGAGCAGAAAAGACTGCCATGACTTGCTTTCCTTGAGGACCACCAGCTGATTCTGATGCTCACGCCGGTGCGAGAACCACTAGGCTTCATTTCAACACTGAACAATCGGGAAGACACGGAGAAGCTCTCGCTGGAGGTTCTGAACCCAGAGATTAGCTTTTTAAATGCCGGTGTGGAAGGGCCTGAAGCCATGGAGTAGGGGTGTGAGCTTTCTCTGGGTTCAAGGTTCCTGTGTGTGTCATGGGAAGCTCACAGGCTCAGCCCAAGAGGGAGCAGAATTTCACCATCCCACCTTACACTGTGATCTGAAGAGTGTGGGCTCAAAAGCCCTGTCTCGCATGGTAAAGCCATGGGGACTGGGTCTCGGGAACACCTTGAACTGCTGCTCGGTGACAGTTAAGGGGGAGGATGCAGGACAAGTGAGCAGGGAGGAAGCAAGTGAGACACTATTCGGACAACTCCACTTTGAACCCACTGAGCCTGGGAAGTCATAGTAAGTGGTTCAAGTTAGAACCTGTACGTGACTTCCGAATACACATTCACTACCCAAGGTCAGCCCCGCGAATGCCTCTCCCCAAGCGGCCAAAATGAATCCCGTAGCCTCTGAAGCAAGGCATTCTTGGTAAAAACTTCCCCCTGATTTCTGCAGCCTGCGTTCTCCCTAGGCCAGGCTGCCACTATGTATGAGAGTGGACTCTTCCTGAAACCACCCTAAATTCTAAAAAGGAAAAAAAAAAAAATGAAAGAATACATGGAAAGGCTGATGGTGAATGCCATAGGTTATCTAGCTTGAGACCTGGCAGGCTTTTCTGTCCATTAGCAACCCCTCTAGAGGCTCAGGAAAGGCAAGTAAATATAATCACAGTAACAGTTACTATCTGTGTGCGTCCCACATTATTGACATACTTTATCTCATGTAATCCTCTCATCTCCCTTGTTTCACAGATGAAAAAGGCTCTGAGAGGTTAAGCAACAACTTGCTCAAAAAGACCCAGACAGCAGGAGGCAGAGCTCACAGTGAACCAGATCCACAGACAACTCAGTTCCACTCTTCCCAGCTGTGCCGCCACCCCCCCCAGCAGGTGATGGGGCAGAATGGGAACCCCTGAGAACTTTTCTTGGGGGACAAGAGGGTAGTCTGCACATGTTGAATTTGGCAAAATGCGTTGACCTAAGCCTTAACCTGCCTGCTCAGGCCAGGCAATTCAGAGTCAGGGCATCAACCCCAGCTGAGGGAGAAAGGGAGGGGACTGGCCACTAACTACTCCTTTGGGGTTTTCTCTCCTCTCCCTCTGTTGCAGCCAGGAGAGGTGGTGGTCTCCAGCCTACTGTCATGGGGTCCCAGGGATAATGCAGCCTCTAAGGCCAGCTCTCCCTTCCTCTCTTTTTCCTCATGGTGTCCACATAGAAGCAATGGTGACTTTGGCTCTGCCCCCCTCTGGGAACTGCTTCAAGGTGTCAAGAAAGTTCTAGATAAGAGGAAATCATCCCATTTTGGGAAGCACAAGGAGTGAACTGAAGGAGAGATGCTGAGGCCACCCTTCTTGGTTTGGAGGTACAATAAATTTCTATTTCAATTCCTGTTAAATTCCCAGTTAGACTCCATGAGGGGAGCCCTCTGCCAACTGGGCAGCCTTTTGGGGACATTTTTAGCAAAAATGCAAAACTAATACCTCTTCTCACCCACCTTTCCAAGACTGGGGGAACCTCTGAAATGGGCATTTTGTAGACAGACAGAAAGACAGGTCCTTTAATATCTTCTGAAAGGGATGAAGCCTAGTGGTAAGGCAAAATTTTAGCTTTGAGGAATCCTGTACCATTGCAGCTTTACAGAACTGAAGCAACAAGTAATGGATGAATGTGAACGTTTAGGGCAAACTCAATCCCTGAAAAATTCTAAGGAGAGGTATTATAATAGTAATTCCACAACAGCTGCAGAAGCTGACGGCTGAGCTCTTGCTATGAGCCAGGCACCATGATAATAGCTTTACATGAAATATCCCATTATTCCTCCTAATGGTCCTAAGACTTTGATTGTATTATTACCTTCATTGTGCAGATAAAGAAAGTGAGGCTTAAGGCAAGTCACGAATTTGCTGCCTCCCCATCAAGGAATCTGCATTTCTAACAAGTCAGCTTCCCCCTTTCCCAACAATCACTGTGTGTGTGTGTGTGTGTGTGTGTGTGTGTAGTAGCAGAACCCCACCTGCTACAATGTGTTGCTCTTTTACACATCATAGTTGGGAGGTCAACAATGACAATAAAATCCAACCATCCTGGAGAAGCCAGGAGCCAAGTCCTGGGAAAGGCCAACTTCTGTGTTTTGTGGCCATTTAGTGCCCCAAACACTGAGATCATGGCACCTACCCCACCACCTATATAATTCGACATTAAAAAAAATAATAAAAATAAAAATTGTAAAATTAGCATAATTTCAAAAAAGTGCTTACTTTTCCCATGATTCCTTGAGCTTGCCTGCATTACCTGTATCCTAAGCACATTCTTGATCTACCCCTGACCCTGTAGCCTTCCTTTCTGGGGAATTCTAGTGCACTTAGGGGCCTCCTAGGGGAAGGGGTGATGATGGACCAATAGCTACAGCCTGTGGGTGCCATCGTCTAGCTAGGCCTGGCTCTTTTGGGCAATTGTGTTTGAATGTTCACGACTGGCCTCAGGCTAGTGTCGGGGCTAATGGGCACATTCTCTGAAGGAGCAAGTAAGAGATTTCCCAGGGAGCAGAGGATTAAGGGGAGATTAGAGTTCTATTGTAAGGTGGTGCCAACTCCTTCTGAACTTAAGACGGCTCATGGGACTGCCTGATAACCTTTGAGTAATTATGACCATCCATGTTTAAGATGAGGAAACAGGCTCAGAGAGGTGAAATAACTTGCCCAAGGTCACAGAGCAGGTCTGGAAAACTCAGCTGTCAACTCTCCTTCTATCACAGGTACAGCACGTGTCTGTCTCATCCCTGATGGAAGGGAGGAAGGGAGGTAGCTCGGTCTCCTTTCTGGGTGTGGCAGAGGATGAAGGGCCTTGTAAGCTTTTTCTCAGCACACCTTTATGGAAATTAGGTAGCAACCTGGTCTGGACAGGTTCAAGAGTCGAGAAATCCTCCTTTCCAAGGATAAAGTCAGCATCATTTAAAAACCAGAGCCTTTATTTTGCTTAAGAGACAAGTTTCAGCTAATATGATGTGCTGGTGTTAAGTAGTTTGGGGCGGAGGGATTGGGAGGGAGAGCCTTCTGCCCAAGGTTACCTCTTTCTAAACAAGAAATCTCATTTCAAGTTTCCATTGCCTGTTGCCAGACGTGTACCATACACTAGCCAGCCCATAAATCTGTTTTCTGCTGAAAGCAGGCATTCTGATCTTAACCAAAATTATCTGATGTGGGAGACTGTTTTGGGGAAGTTTTGCTTTAAATTCCAGAATACCACACATTTGTTTTCCATTGTGTATGCCTCATTAAGATGTCTAGTGATCTCTCTCCCTCTGTCTCTCATTCACTTATGCCCTTTACCCATGTGGACCAGCTAGCTCTCATTCCAACCGTGGAACTGGTTACCAATTGCTTGCATGGCCTGCGTAGTGGAAGATGCCTCTACTTCTTTAAACCTTTCAAGCAATGCCATATGTTGCGTGGCTCGGCAGTACTGGCAAGTCACTCCCAGCCCTGTTCAGCTAAATGGCCCTCCTGCTCCATCAAGGGACATTCTGAGCACACAGCCAAGCAAGGAGACAAAAATCAAGGTTCCCAAACTGCTGTGTCTCACCTATTACGTGTCCTATCTCTCTGCCACGATTCTGCCTTTATTTTAGGTCCCTTTATTATATAGCAAGCACTCCAGTATTGGCTGTCCCATACCCCACCCGAAGCACTGCACCTGTATCATTTAATTTTCACAGTAGACCCACTATGTATGTAATAGTAACTTCCACAGGTGAGAAAACTTGGGCACAGAAGTTAAGAAGCTTGTCTGAGAACACATGGCACATAAGTGGCTGACTTAGAATGTGAACCCCAGTCTGAGGGCAAAGCCCAAATTTTCTATCATTCTGCTAAACTGTATATTTGATCTGTTTTGTTAATTTCAGAGCCAGAGTTTTTCACTTTGTTCTTTCTCCCTTCCAGCCACATCTGATCTCATTTCATTCAAAAGTGGCATCTTCTATCCTTAAAGGTCCCACGAGAGCCCACTTGCAAGCACAGAGGGCTCTACCTTTTCACTGACAGGAAGGTACTTGCAACAGCCATCTCTGAGCCTGGCCTCTCTCTGGGGGAGCCACAGGTGAACAGAGGAGAGAGAGGGAGGAGGAGACAGAGAGCGAGCCTGCACTTTCTCTTGCTGGTCTCTGGTTCAAGGGCTTTGCTATGCCCTTGCTGCACTGGCCAGAAAGTCGGTGTGGACATAAGCACTGACGCACGCACGCACGCACGAGCGTGCGCGCACACGTTTATGTACTTTACCCATGTGGACCAGCTAGCTCTCATTCCAACAGTGAAGTAACGTGGCGCATTTTCTTCTCATTCTAGCTTCTCATCTTAGCATCAGGCCTGGCAAGTGCAGATACTGTTACTGCTGCCCATTGGCTACCATGTCCACAGATGAGGTCCTGGTCCATCAAGTGGCCACTGTCCTTGTATCCCCTATAGGAATGGCCCCAAGGTAGGGCCCTGAGCCTCTGCTCTTTCCACATAGCACTTTTTTCCCCCCACACAGCACTTCTTGCCAGCAAAAGGCAAAGCGAACGAGGGCATCACCCCAGACCTGTGTCACAGCCCTGGGCCCAGGATCCCGGGAGACACCTAAAAGTATAACGCCAGCTTCCCATCGTACTACGCGTCCCTCCTCAGCACTGGAAGGTAACCTAAGTCGTATTTGAAATGAGTTTTCTGGTCTCTGGGACACCGGAGGTTATCTGGTGATAGGAGTCAGGGCTATGATTTGACTGGAGTGGGGGAGGTACAGTATGGGTAGATTTTCCCCAGCTGGTAGAAAGGAAGCTTTGGGAAGTGTGAGTGTAACAGTAACACTGGAATCCACGGCCCCCATCACAGGAAGGGGCTCACGTTGCATTGGGGTGAGCAGGAGCAAGACTCTGAATGGGAAGGGCTTCCTGTCTCTGGAGTGCACACTCTGCTCTAGGAAAGCAGAGCCTCGCGGAGCAGGGCTGCTCGCCACCCATCAGAGAGGGTCACTGAAGTGAGGTGCGTGTGCAATGGCACATTGCAGCTGCTCACCTGGAAGGGAAGAGGCGATTTGGATTTGAACCTGAAAGTAGGTATGTCTTGGTCCATTTGGGCTGCTATAACAAAGTACCATAGACGAGGTAGCTTACAAACAACAAACGTATTTTTCACAGTTCTGGAGGCTGGGAAGTCCAGGATCAAGGTACCAGCAGATTTGGTGTTTGGTATCTGGTGAGGAGTTGCTTCCTATATCATAGAGGACTGTCTTCTTGCTATAATCTCACATGACGGAAAGGAAAAGGGTGCTTTCTAGGGCCTCGTCTTTTAAGGGCACTAATCCCATTCATGAGGACAGCCCTCAGGACCTAATCACCTCCCAAAGGCCCCACCTCCAAATACCATCACACTGGGATTTATGATTTAACATATGAAATTTGGGGAGACACACTCAGTCTATAGCACACTATCTTTTTTTCTAAAAAAACTTACTTATTTAAGTGTGTTTTTCCAGGACCCATCAACTCCAAATCAAGTAGTTGTTTCAATCTAGTTGTGGAAGGCGCAGCTCACAGTGGCCCATGTGGGGCTCGAACCGGCAACCTTATTGTTAAGAGCACTGCACTCTAATCAACTGAGCTAACTGGCCGCCCCATATAGCACACTATCTTTTAAAAGCACCAAACTTCCATTAACTTGAAAAGCAATGAGTTCACAAATAAATACATATGAGTTTGCTGATCTTTTCATTTAAAGCTTTAAATCAATTTTATCATTTTTCATTGCTATTGATTCAATCAATGTAGGTTAAAAGATAAATTAAAACTAAGATAAGATGTCATAGGAATCTTTTTCAGATTCTATAAAACCACCTAATTTACCGTATTTTTAAACCCCAGTTAAGGATGTTCCGTTGTGATCCATGTGTTGTGTTTTTGCATTTGGACACTGAATGCAGCTTAGACTGGGAAGATAAGTAAGGGGCTGCCTCCTGAGCAGTTTGGAGGTGGGGACTTGGTAGAAGTCACGGGCCATTGGCCTGTACGGGCCTGAGGTGTTTACTGGAACCTTGTCTGTGCATTGGGTACGTTTCGAAGGGTTACTTTCCTAATGGAGCCAGCAAGAGTGACCATTTCTGCTCTCCTGCACAATGCTCGGCAAGAGGATTGAAAAAGAAGGACCCCTAAAACCCAGGTTTCTGATTTTTCTCCAAGCTAATAGTCCTAAACCCTCTTTCTGGAATCAAATAAACCTGACCCCTCTCCAAATCAGCTGGTTTCATCCTCCCCTGCTACTTAACCAGGCTGCATGTCATCTCCTCAGGAGCCCAAATCCCCAAATGACCCCCTGGAGACATCTCTGCCTTTTCAAGTCCTCAGGGGCAAGGCCAGGGAGGATGAGCCAGGGCTCCCTGTCTCCATTTGATAGAAAAGAGGAGGGTAAGACAAAACTCCACTCTTCCTGAACAAAGACAGATCACCTATGCTATGGGAAAACCTAACCCAAAAAGCAAAACTTGGCTGGAAGCTCATAAAGTTGGATTCTTCATGTGGACTAGAAACACAAAATACTCATTAAATTAATCGAGAGTCAAAGCCACTCCCTGGGCAATGATTAAGCTCAGAGTCAGAGCTAGGATAGGTGGGGAGGCCAGCTCTTCAGTCTGGGCTGCCCTCCGCCCCCCAGGGGCACTTAGGACTCTCTAATGCCTTTCTCAAAGTCTTCCCATTTGGCCCCCACGCAAACATGGGATTCAAGACAGAGTGAGGAGTGCCTGGAAGCCCAAGGAGAAAAACCAGTATGTTGTGTTCATAATCTGAGTTCCACTGGCTTCCAGAAACCCTCCCCCCAAAATGAGGACACAACATATTTCAGCAGGCAGGTACCACTGATTTGATGGGATTCCCTAAAAAAGGATAAGATCTAGCAGTCTAAAACTAAAAAGCTGTCCAGAACTGAGTAGTTTTTTGGGGGAGGGGAGGGATTACCGGATGGATGTAATTATTATGAAATTATCTCATCTGGAGACAGGATGCTGCTTCCACAGCTGCCTGCCATCACTTGATGGAAAATGAAAATATCCCTGGACCTGTATTATTTTTTCCAAGCAATGAAACAGGCAAGTGATCTGCAGTCAGACTTGAAAACCATCAATTTAAAAAACGTGTTGTGAAGATAAGCCCTTTGGGATTCGGAGTTCCCTTAGCCACAGAGGATAACTCTGGGTAGTCGGAACATGGGTCCAATCAGCTCTTACCCAGGTTTTCAAAACCTGAAACAATGAAGTCATTGCTCTTGTGTGTTAAAGACCAGTTTTCCTTTTGTTGAAAAGACATGTGGCAGGTCTAAGTAAAGTCCTAGTGAGCCCAGCTTGGGGAGGGAGGAACACAGAATGTAAATATGCAGCTTCCTGAAACTTCTCTCCTCTCCTCAACCCAAGTCGATCTAGAACACACCGCCACCAAGGAGACAACAGGACCACAGAAGCCAAGGGAACTGTGACCTCAGGTTCCTTACCCTCACAGCCAGACACACCTGAGAAAGCTTTGTGTTCTTTAGAAGAAAAGGTGCTTTTGTAAGTCCAAAGTATGTTATTAGGTTCCAACCCATGCGACCAATTCCAAAAGCCACGCTGCCTTATAAAATGGAATTGAACAGGAAAACAAAGAGACAAATCAAACACAGGACACGCAGATCTGTGTGTAAGAGGGAAGATTCACATCAAGCAGAAAAGGAAGATGTGAGAAAGCTGATTTGTGAGGTCTGTGGCTACAGAAGAGTCAATTAACAAGAGTAAGTGCTCTGGCAAGAATGGCCCTCAATAGGGCTGCTCGTGAAAGCCGTTTCAAATTCGGTCTTAACTAGCAGCTGCTTCCTTTGAGTACAAAAGAGTAAGGTATGGAATGGTGTCCATGGGCCACTTTGAAAAGTAAGGGAAGCCGGGAGAGAGAGGGTGAGAGGGAGGGGGGAAGTGGAGGGAGCAGGAGATTGGGAGAGGGAGGAGTAATCCCTCCCTACCACCTCCCAAAAAGCAGGAGTCAGATTCTTTGTTGTTGACAACCATTGTGAAAAAGTGGGGAAAAGCCATCAAGATTCTGGGCAGGGGAGAGGCCCGATTTTCCTTAGCAGATGCAGACACCTGGCCTCACCTCACCTCTCCCAAAGCTGCCAGCCTCAGTACAAACACGGCCAGCTTTTCCCAGACCTCGGGCTCTGCGGGTGCCAAAACCAGGAAGCCATTTTACTCAACAGCCCCAGCAGTTTGCTCAGCCCAACACTGAAGGCAGTTTCTGAGAAGCAGCAGGTGGGTGCGAGGGGCTTCTGCCACTACCATCCTACTAGTCCACACCCTGCCCAGACCCCAATCCTGACGTCTAGGGTTTCTCTGCCAGGCAGTTTTATTTTCAGAAGTGGGTGGCCCCACAGTCAAATGTGTAGCCACACATGAAATGGAGTCAGCGTCCAATCCAGAGCTGGAAGAATGAGGCTGGCAGTGATGCAGGAAAAGAAGGGAGGGATGCGTGTGGATTGGGAGTATGCTCCTGGCTTACACTTCCGCACGCCTTAGGGAATTGCTCCTATGCTCCCCATCTCCTTTTCAACTGGTGAATAACCATAGCTATAGGAAGTTTGCTCTGCATCCAGTACTAGTCTCCTGTGCTAAGTGCATCACAGATATTCCCTCGTTTCACCTCCCTCCCCCATGTGGCAGGCACCAGCTCCATGTGGTGAGGGGTAAATCCCATACCCAGCTGGTGCTCTGACCACTAAGCTGTACTACCGTAATGGCTCAGGGCAATGAAAACAGAGAACCCCAAACAGACAGACCCCACCCAGGGGTAGCAGAGGGAACTGTAAAGTTAACAGGAAAGAGACGTAAGATCAGGCCCCAGAGGTAAAGTCAAGTGAAACCAAGGTATGAGGACAAGCCTTAGTACCCGCTGCACGTTCCGTTTCCTGACTTGATTTTGGGTTGTGTGGGAAAGTCCTACTGCTGTAGGCAGTGGGGTGGGGTGTTTTCACAGACCAAGCTTGAAGGGACCCTTGGAGACCATTTGCTCCAACCCATTGTTTTTACAGATGAGGAAACTGAGGTCTGGAGCACAAAAGCAACCTTGCCCAAGGCTTCAAAGTGTATCGGGGACAGAGCTGGATTAATACCCAGTGTCTAAATTCCAATCCACTCTGTCCATGTTTCCAAGAAGCCTCCATTAGGTCCAGGCGATACCATTTCTTGGGAAAGAGAAGACCCCTGCTATTCTGTCAGTGAGGGAGGGGAAGGGGTGAGAGGTAGTGAGCAGAGGGGGGGTCGGGGGTAGGAACTGGGACTTCTCAGTGCAGGCCTAGGACTTGGAGGGATGCGGGTATAGAATGGGATGACATGTTCCTGACCAGCCCTAGCCCGGCTTCCCTACTGTATAGCTTAGAGAGTCCATCACTCCGCATCAGTAAGATGTTTTCCCTCTCAACTTTTGTGGGGGATGGATAGGCAGGCAGGTCTGAAGGAAATACAGACACAACTGAAATAGAGCTGGGGAGTTAGGATTCTCGAGGCGTTGGGAGAACAGACTGATTGTTGGCTTGGCTGTGGGCATCAGAGGCCCTGCTTGGAGAGGGGAGGCAGTGCAGGCTTGGCTGTCACCGAGGGTCCTGCCGGGATGAGAGGGGGCCAGGAAGCACACCCCCACACTCACCCTGCCCCACTGAGGTAGGCTTCTTCTGTCTGGATCCCTGCTAGACCGCCCTCTCCACATCCTGTGTTCAGGAGGTGCTGGTGGCCCCTGGCCTCACAACTCCTGCTTTTCAAGGCCCACATCAGGTCCCCAATTCCAAGTTTATAAAATTTTGGTCTCAAGAGAGAAAAGGAAGTACTGACACCATAATACAAGCAGTTCCCTTAGATAGTAGCTTCCCTTAAAAGATTTTTGAGAGCTTGTTCCCACCCAGCTGGGTATGGCAGTATGTTGTGATTTGCATAACACAAAGTGCACTGGATTTGAAGCCAACCAGATCTGCTTTCAAACTGACTTCTGATGCTATCCTGCCACATGACCCTGGCTAAGTCACTTAACTTCTCTGGGGACTAGTTTCCTGATCATCAGTAAAATGGGGATAATGCTTCCCGCTTTGGCTATATCACGGGAGCTTGGGATTTTGCAGACTATAAAACGCTACATGAGTGGATCACAGTATTCCTTTATTCCATCATCTCCTGGGGGATGAGGGCTTCATCTCTATAGGGACCTTGACACAGGACTACTGAACAATAATTCAGGAAAACGTAGCTATTGCTTACCCCCCACACAAGCCCATTACCAGGTCCCCTGGATGGTTTTGTGATGGACAAGACTAGAATAAGGAACCTGGAGGTGTAGTACTGGCTCCGTCTCTGTGATCCTGGGCAAATCACCCCCTCTTTGGTTCTCTGCCTTCTCACTGTGAATAATCTCTAGTCATTCCTAGCTCTAAACCCAACATTCCCAGAGTGAGTCATTTCTGTTTCAGGCCACATACCTGAACAACAGCACTCAGTCCAGGCAGGAGCAGCTCTGAATATGGATGGGGTGGCAGGATGGAGACAGTAAGAGGCTGAGCAGATGCCGCAGTGTCCCTGGGAGCCTTCCATCAGGCCCTACTTGTGCCACTGGGAAGATGGGGGTATGGAGGCACACTGGTAATCTGTGGTTCACTCTCGCCCCAAACCCTGATGCAGCCTAGGAGGAGAGCTGAGGACTAACCAACAGACTGGCAGGGGAGAGACTGTGCTAGGGAGGGGAGGAAAACTCCCCAAAGGAGAAGAGTGGGGTGGGTTGGGGCGGGCTGCCTTCGACATTCTTTTCTGGTGCTGGGGTTGATGAGAAGAGGAAGCCGAGCCTGGCAGTTATAGGGGCTG
This sequence comes from Rhinolophus ferrumequinum, assembly GCF_004115265.2. NCBI lineage: Eukaryota > Metazoa > Chordata > Mammalia > Chiroptera > Rhinolophidae > Rhinolophus > Rhinolophus ferrumequinum. Next base: position 23,520,062 of record NC_046293.1, on the reverse strand, counting down.
GGTGCTGGGAATAGGGGATGGGAGGGGGTGAAGGGTGCCCACCACAGGAGGGTCTCCCCAAAGCAGGCCAAGGGTTGGGCAGGGGCACACCTGTGTGCCAGCCACACTAGCACGTGTTGGGTGTGGTGACTCTTGCAAGGGCAGCTCAGTATCTTACCCTGTCAGCTCTGGAGAAAGGATTAAATTTCAGGAGATTTGCCCCGAGGATTGTGGGGATCCCAGGGACCAGCTCCAAGGGAATCAGTACATTTTTTTTATAAGCCTCCGGTGGCATGCCCGTTTTTACAGCCGTCTCTCTTGCGTGGCACAGGGGCTACCTTTCCAAACTCCTTCCTGACTGCAGAAAGGCAAAGACCGTTCATCTATGTGCAGCGGATGTAGCCCTCAAAACCAGAACACGAAGGTTCCCTATTCCTTGCTTCCGTCTCTGGGTGGTCCCTTAATCCTCCAAGGGAAGGTGTGGAGGAGACACTCCCCTTTTCTGCTGCCTCCCTCAGGGTTCCTATTGCAGAAAGGCTGAGTGCGGCCAGCAGCGGGAGTCCTGGAGGACGGCCAGGTGTCCTCTCCAGGTGAACGCGCGCTTTCGTGGCCACGCCTTGCCACTCGGGGGAGGTGGGGGCGGAAGGGGACGAAGCCAGAGGGCTCTGGGGCCCGCACCTAATCTCTCCCGGAACTGGAGAAATCCCACTAAAAGTGCGCACTTGCATCTGCCCCTCCTCTCCCCAACTCTCCCAGCGTTCTCCCCAGTTCAGATACTTATCGCCCTTGAAAAAAAAATCAAGACAAGCTAGTCTTTCAGGTAGTTTCGAGGGAGCTCGGACATTCTCGTGGCGGCTCAGAATCAGAGTTTGAGAGAATTGAGGGGGCTGAAGGTTCCTCCTTGAGGGTGGAGGGGGGTGGTCCCGCCTCTCACTTAGGGACCGGGACCGGCCATCCGCACTCCTTCCTCTCCAGTGTAAAAGTGCCAACAGCTCCTGGCGGAGCTCTCCCTGAGCCACTAAAGTCCTTTAGGGCGCCCGCACCCTCCCCTCATCGCGGCCCTGCCACTTGTGAGACCTCACCTCGGTCACGAACTGCACTCTCCGCTACCGTCCTGGGCCAGGGCCTCGAGTTCCCGGGAGGGGTGCTCCGTTTCTCCCTAGCGGCTCCACTCCCTCCCTCACCGTACTCGCAGGGGCACACACAGCCCGGCCCACACCCTTAGCGAAGGAGCGGCCTGGAGCGGGTCTCTACGCCCCAGCTCGCTGGGGACCCCGTGTCTTCCTGCCTGCCCGGCTTCGGAGAGCCCCCTACAAACACAGCCGCCCCGCCCGTCTCCGGACCCGGCGGCGCTGCCAGCTGGCGCCCGCCGTGCCCTTTCTCCTCGGCCCGGAGTCTACCCGGCGGGCGGTTTTAGTTACCCGTACCCGCGACCGCGGACAGGGTCCCTGGGGCGGACAGGTGGCCCCGGAGAGAAGCACGCGCGGTTGTCGCGCTCACTCACCCAGAAGATGAAGTTAAAGCCGAAGAGCAGGTATTTGATGCACTTAGTGCCTCCTTTGACCGGCATGGTGCGGGCTGGATTGGCCTGAACTGCACTGGTGTGGGACCGGGGCGCGCGGCGGGGACGGGCAGGACCAGGTTGGGACCGACGTGCGGGTGGCTGCCGCTTGGCCTCCGGGCTGCACTTTTAAAAAAGTGCCACTCGGTACGGAGCCCTGTAGGCTGCAGTGCGCATGTGCCGAGGACCCCGCCCCGGCCCCGCCCCCGGCCCCACCTGCCCCGGCCCCCGCCCGCCGCCCGCCCCCGCCCAGGTTCCCGAGATTCCAGCCCCTGCAGACCCCCATCCGCGCCCTTCCCTCTTTCTCCCATAGTTTCGGGCTCCGTCCGCTCCCCACCGACTTGGCGGTCCCTTTCTTACGCCATCCACCCCCTTTCCTCCCAACCGTCTAGGGGTCTTTCCAGACTGCCACCCCCTGCTGCTTTAACCTGGGCGTTTTGTGGCAGCCTCGCCGTTCTGGTTCTCGCCTGGTCGAGTCCGGGCTTCCTGCCCGAGGCCTCCACTTTGAGAGACCTTCTCCGGGTCAGGTCGTCGGGATATAATCCCCTTACTCAAGGCTGGCTGCCCGCACAATGAGGGCACTTCGTGTTTTGGCTTCGATTTGAAGGGAAGCTGCCTGGCTTTATTTCTTCCTGGGGCGGCTCCGTGCAAACCTTCACTCTTTGAGCACGGTTGTATTTGGCACCTCATGTGGAGTAGCAGGAATTAGAAGCTTGCAGTCCAGGTGGGAAGATAGGTCGGCGGCTTACCGAAATAATTCTAAATGCCCGTCACCAAATAGTAATATGTCTGAGGGTTGGGCAATCCGGGAGCGTTTCCTAGACTTGTGGTTTAGATGCCCCGAGAGGGGAAGATAGTTTGTTGCCCAGCTTCCCTCTTGCCTCTACTGCACACCACCCACCCTCTTGCCTTTTGGACTTCGTCCACTACTCCCTCTTTAATGCTCTGGATACCAAGTTCTGTTCATGTTTTTCATCTGCTCAAAGGTCTCTGTAGCTCCCCACATTCAATGACCTAAGTGGAAATAACTTATCTTGCATCTGTAAGGAACCACTCTGCTCTGCCCAGCACTCCACACATTTGTTGGCCCGGCTTTGCATGTGCCAGTGGTGTGTGCCCTAAGGCTGGTTGGCCCTCCCCTCTTCACTTGCAGAAATTCTGTGGCTCTTGAAACATTTCTTTCCTGATTCTCACCAAAGGATGAGGACGTTTCCCTTCTTCTGTTGTCCCAAAACCCCTCTGCATTTTTTTCAAAATGAAGTGTCCTTTAGTGTTCTTTTTGTTTTTTTATTACAAAAGCAAAACATACTCAATACAGAAACATCAGAATAAGACCAACAAGCAAAAAGAATGTAACTCAAAATTTCACCCATCAGCAGCAACTGGTAGCTCTTATTTAGCTGTTTATTTTCATTGTTAGATTTATCTCCATTCATTCAAAAACATTTTTCACTGTCTACTTATGAGGGTACAGCATTAGGAGCAGGAAGGAGCTGATCCTGTTTTTGCCCTTAGGGAGTTCTGAGTCCACTTGGGGAGGTATGCAGGCAGGCTGGCAAGGGGATTAGAGTGCTGTATATACTATATGTGTGTATATGTGTGTGCGGCAGGGCTAAGGGAGCTCAAAGGAAGGGCCTCTGACCCAGACTTGGAAGCAATGCTGCAGAACCACAGGGAAAGTTACTGCAGTCGTCAGAGAATCTCGGGTGATGCCTGGGGCTGGGGCTGTCTGGGGTCTGGGCTAGAGCTCACAGGGGGGCATGGGGGCAGTATGTGGGGAGGTGAAGGTAGCGACCTAGCTAGGGGTGGGGTGAAGGGAACCTCGCAGCCCCTGACTTTGCATTCTGAAGGATTCTATTGGCTGTGTGATTTAGTTCATTTCTCATCTGTATGTTAGTTGAGTGGGGGAGGGCAGAAGGGGCAGGCAGTTGGCCCCTTAAGGATAAGGACCATTGTTTGTCCAGGCCTTGGCTCAGGGCTTTGAGGAATTAGACTGAAAATTGAGGTGTCGTATCTGGGGACCTGCAATCTGGTGATGTGAGGGAAGCAGCAGAAAATGAAGGGGAGCTGAGGACTGCGTGGAAGAGGCTGTTGAATAGTTCAGATGAGAGACAAAGTGAACTAAGGTGGGGTAATGGGGTGAGACAGGAGACAGTGCGGCCAAACCAGAAGAGCAGACAAGGTGGGGTGGTGCTGAGGGGGAGATGGAAATCAGAGTCGTAGGTACCAGATTAGGGAGGACTTCGTTCATTTGTACTTTTCATGTTTCTTGAGAGCCTGCTATGTGTCACATACTGTACCGTATGCTGAGATGCAATGACCTCTACCCCACGTGGAAGACTCACGGTATAGGATAGATGAGCACGAGCCCATGGAATCTTTGCCTGTGTGTGTGTGTGGGGGGGGGTGGGGTGGGGGGAAGATATGGCCTAGGAACAGGTAGAGGGACATGGTGCATCTCTAACTCTGCCAGAGTCAGGAGAGAGGCTTCCCAGTGCAGGGGACACTGCAGCAACTGACTTTGGAGGGCGGGGCAGCAGACAAGACCAGGAGGAAATTGGAGGCAGAAGGTACTGTATGTGCAAAGGCTCAGAGCATGACACCACAGGCAGCTGGCTGCAGGGCAGGATGACCAATAGTGGGTGAGACTGGGACGGAAGGAGGAGGAGGAGGAAAAAGAAGCAGAGAAAATGGGCTTCCCTTAAATGTGGCCAAGCATGGCCAAGCAGAGGAATTTTGGTAATGCTTTACCTCAGTCTCTCACCCTAATGCAGTGTCCACTGAGGATGGTTGGGCACTGGAGTATGTGAGGCACTGTGGGAGGGAGCAAAGCAGACAATGTCCCATTGTGCTGGACAGCCAGAGTCTACGGAAAGAGAAGAATTTATCTTTTTATATTCTAAATCCCCCCCCCCGCCCCCCCATTAACAAGCACAAGTTGGGAGGTGTTTAGTGAATGTTTAAGCTTATAATAGAAACTACTTCTTAGGGTAATTGCTAGTATTGAATAAAGTAATCCACAACATGGCTTACTTAGTACAGTGCCTGCCCCAGAAGTGCTCAAGGAATGTTGGCTGTTGTTACTATTACTGTTATTATTTACACTCAAGAAACAATTGTGAGGGGGGCTATAGTTAAGCACCAAATTACATATAATCAAAGGAGGCCTTATAGTTCTGAGCAAGGAGATCTGACTTCTATTCTTGGTCCCACCCTTTGGTTTATTTTGGACAAGTCACAGGCTCCCTGGGCCTCAATCTGTACAATGAGCATTTTGGATTAGATGTCTCCTCCGTTGTGACAGTCTATGGTGCAGTAAGCCTCTGGGCCAAAGTGTGTTATAGGCAGCCAGGAAAAGGAGAGATGGAAAAAATATGGTTTGCTTTAGCTGGATGGGGAAAATCTGGATAAGTCCCTGAGTCAGAGATCACATGGAGACATGAGGCCTTCCAGGTTTTGTGGTGCTGGAAGGGGAGAAGCATTCCTCTTTCGGGGCTGCTGGATAGCTCAGTTGGTTAGAGTGCGAGCTCTGAGCAACAGGGTTGCCAGTTCAATTCCCATGGGCCAGTGAGCTGCTCCCTCTGCAACTAGAGTAAAGACAAGGAGCTACTCCCCGGCAGCTGGATGGCTCAGTTGGTTAGAGCGCGTGCTCTCAATAACAAGATTGCCTGTTCGATTCCTGCAAGAGATGGTGGGCTGTGCCCCCCGCAACTAGATTGAAAAACAGCAACTGGACTTGGAGCTGAGCTGTGCCCTCCGCAAATAAGATTGAAAGAACAGCTTGACTTGGAGTTGATGGGTCTTGGGAAAAAACACACTGTTCCCCAATAAAGTCCTGTTCCCCTTTCCCAATAAAATCTTTAAAAAGTTTTCCTCTCTTCCCTCAGGGCATCCTGTTTCTGGAAAAGCCCCTGGTTCAGGATGAGTCCACTTTGGCTCGTGTGCCCCGCCTGGTGGTTAGATTTGAACATGCAGGGTCCTGGTAAACTAATGACCTCCCAAATCCATATCCCTGGGATTGCTTATCCCTGCTCTGGGAGGCAGGACCCACACTCTCAAGGCCACTAAGGCCCTTCCAGACACCACACCAATGGCCATTTTGAGTATTGTTTTCTCCTTGATGCTGCTGCTGACCATTCCTTCTTTCTAGACACTTTTCCCTCAGTGTCTCTGGTGCTGTATAATCTTGGTTCACTCCCGTCACTTCTAGAAAGTTCTTTATTGCTCCTCTTACTAAGCTCAAATGCCACCACTTCAAGAAGGCTTCCTTCACTGCTCCATGGATCACCTTGTTTGACTGTCTCACCCGTTACTCATTGACCTCCATCAAGTTCTCTGTGCACAACTTGGTGGTGAGCTCCTCTAGAATACTTTCTCTTGACTAGTTTCTGTGTTCTCCATAGCAGTCAGTCCCTTCCTCGCACAGAGTGAGCTGTCTGCCAACATGTGTGGAAAAACTGCAAGGGAGTGGGTGTTCCTCAGGCTTTAGTTCTCTGCCCTCTGTGCCCCGCTCTCAGGTCTTTCACTGAGCACTCAACCCCTCTTCTTCCTCCCAGCATTTTGTTTTTGAGCTGACCCCTCTCTAGACTCTTCATGATATCCTGGGACCTGTTGGGCATTTCCACTTTAATGCCCCCTCTCTCCAATATGCCCACCTCCTAATTCTTCAAATCTGTGAAGATGTGACACTACACGGCAAAGGGGATTTTGCACATGAGATAGTTAAGCATCTTGAGATGGGAGGTTATTCTGGATCATACTTGTGGGCCCAATGTCATCACAAGAGTCCTTATGAGAGGAGGTAGGAGGTCAGAATCTGAGAAGGATATGTGAGGGCGGAAGCAGAGATTGGAGTGAAGTGGGGCCACGTGCCAAGAAATGCAGGCACCTTCCAGAAGCTGGAAACAGCAAGGAAACGGAGTCTCCCTGTAGCTGCCAAAAGGAACAAATGTACGCTGATGACTCATTTTAGACACTTGACTTTAAGAACTGTAAAATCATATGTTATTTTAAGCTACTAAATTTGTGGTAATTCGTACAGAAGCAATAGGAAACTAATACATGTATCTCAAAACAAACATCAAGATCAGAATTTATAATCTCCAAGGGCCTCCTTACACCCAAAGCCGACTTCCTTTCTCCTTAGCCCAGTCACCCTTCTCCCATAAGTCAGCACCAAAGCCTCATGTCACCTGTGACTCCTTCTTCCCTAGCTCCCACACCTGCTTCGAGAATGTGGTTCTTGATTCCTGGTATTTCTTCCATCATTGCTGGCAGGTACCACACAGGCTGTCCAATTTAAAGATAAGGAAACAACCTACTGCTGACAAGATTGCCACGGGACACAAAAGTCAATTTGGGGAATGTAATCAATAATGTTGTAAAGATTTTGTAGGGTGTCAGATGGACACTTGTCTCGTTAGAGAGACCACTTCAGGGATGATGTAGATGCCTGATCATTGCGCTGTACACCTGAAGCTGAAGCTGAACAATAATGAATGTCCACTACAATTATATATATATATGGTTATAAGAAGTGGAGTACAGCATTAGGAATAGAGACAGTGGAAATGTAATTGCTGTGTGCGATGTCAGAGGGGTGGTAGATGGGGGGAAAGGGGTTGTCACTGTGTGAGGGATATAAATGATAAATGTCTAACTATTTCATTGTTTTGTGCACTTGAAACTGATAAAAAAATGTTAAAAAAAATAAAGATAAGGAAGCAAGACTACGTCAGGAGATAGTGATTTAGTGGCTGAGTAAAGATCAGATCTCAGGTCTTCTGATTCCAGCCTCGTGTTGGAGTCTCAGCTTTCATTTCTTCTGCCACCTCCCGCGATGGGGGCCACGTCTTTGTAACTCTTCCTCAGCCCAAACAATTGTCTTATCCTTCCTCTGGCCTCCCTGTCATTTGCCTGTTGAATTTGCACACAATCACTGGACTGTCTCACCCTGGCATTGTGCTTGGGTTGGTCTATTCTTACTCATAACTGCTTTTCACTGCATTCAACACACACATAGTCAATGTGGAGACCACCCATATATAGTGTGGAGTTTATGAAGATTTCATAGAGGGGTGTAAACTCCCAGGATGTGAGCACCATTCCAAAAATAGTTTTTGGGTATTTCTTTCTTCACACTTCCCTTCTGTGGCAGCCACACTTGCCTGGTCTCCTGCCCCGAGCCCAGCGCCTGCCAGCCTCCTATACAGTAACCCTCACTGAGCATTTCCAGTTCCTGTCCTTCACCTCCCACTCCCCAAGATCAGCAAAACAAATCGTATTTCTCCGAATCTGTCCTCTTTAGACAATGGGGGTGGGGTGGGGAGGAGTTGTAAGTAATATTTAATATCATCCTTTTGTTATACTCCTAAAGCTTTGGTTTGCTTTTCCCAACTCGTTTTATCTGCTCAAAAACCTTCCAACTCTCTTTACTTCTCAATTGTTTTCCACAGCACTTACCACCTTCTAACAGAATGGAGGATTTTCTTAGTAGTGGTTGTCAGCTGTCTCCTCCCACTGGAATGTAAACTCCACTAGAGCAGGGAGTTTTGACTGTCTTGTTCTCACATGTATTGCAGGTGCCTTGAATAGTGCCTGATGCATAGCAGGTGCACAGTAAATATTTGTGGAATGTATGAAAAGCCAATGTCCTGATTCTAAGATCATAGTGGTTAGACATTTATATAATTTAAGAAGTGATCCCCTTGACTAGCCTAGTACCCACCTGGCATTATACATAATTATTGCCATATTATTAACTATATTCCCTATGCTTTACTTTACATCCCTGTGACTATTTTGTAACTACAAATTTGTACTTCTTAATCCCTTTACCTTTTTCACCCTGCCCCCCAACCCCTCCCATCTATCGCCCCAACAAATCTAGTACCCATCTGACACCACACATAGTTATTACAATATTATTGACTACATTCCTTATCCCTACAGCTTCATGACTACTTTGTAACAACCAATTTGTACTTCTTAATTCCTTCCCCCTTTTTCATCCACATTCCCAGCCCCCCTCCCATCTGGCAACCATCAAAATGTTTTCTGTATCTATGAGTTTGTTTCTGATCTGTTTGTTTCTTTTAGATTCCACATATAAGCGAAATCACATTGCATCTGTCTTTCTCTGTCTGACATACTCTACTTAGCCCTCCAGGTCCGTCCATTCCTTGTAATACTGGTTTGATGGTGATGAACTCCTTTAGTTTGTTTTTGTCTGGGAAGCTCTTTTTATCTGTCCTTAGATTTTAAATGCTAGCCTTGCTGGGTAGAGTACCCTTGGTTGTATGTCCTTGCTTTTCATCACATTGACTATTTTGTGCTAATCCCTTCTGGCCTGCAAAGTTTCTCTTGAGAAATCAGTTGACAATCTAATAGGGGCTCTCTTATAAGTGGCTAATTGCCGTTCTCTTGTTGCTTTTAGGATTCTTTGTTATTAATGTTTGCCATTTTAATTATAATGTGTCTTGGTGTGGGCCTGATTGGGTTCATCTTGTTTGGGACTCTCTGCACTTCCTGGACTTGTATGTCTATTTCCTTCACTAGGTTAGAAAAATTTTCAGTCATTATTTCTTCAAATAGGTTCTCAATGCCTTGCTTTTTCTCTTCTCCTTCTGGTAACTCTACGATGCAAATGTTATGCTTGATGTTGTCCCAGAGGTGTCTTAAACCATCCTCATTTTGGGGGTTTCTTTTTTTCTTTTTGCTGTTCTGATTGGGTGTTTTCTGCTACCTTGTCTTCCAACTCGCTAATTCAATCCTCTGCTTCATCTGCTGGTGAATCCTTCTAGTGCATTCCTCATTTCAGTTATTGTATTCTTCACTTCTGACTGGTTCTTTTTTATGGTTTCTATCCTTTTTTTATGCTTGTTATCTCTCTGTTGAAGTCCTCACTAAGTTCTTTGAGCATCTTTATAACAACTGTTTTGAACTCCGTCTCTGGTAGGTTGCTTTCCTCCATTTTGTTTAGTTCTTTTTCTGGAGTTTTCTCCTGTTCTTTTATTTGGGACACATTTCTTTGTTTCCTCATTTTGGCTGCCTCTTTGTGTTTGTTTCTATTTATGAGATAGATCTGTTATGTTTCCCAGTCTGGCCGGGTGGTTTTATGTAGTAGGTACCTTGTTGGGCCCTGGCACAGTCTCCCTGGTTACCTGCCCCAGGTGCTCCAGGAGTTACAGTGGCCAGGATTGGAAGCAGCCTGAGTGTCTGTCAATGGAAGAATGAATAAAGAGGAGATGGTACATACACACAATGGAATATTGCTCAGCCGTGGAAGGGAATGGGTTCTTGCCATCTGCGGTGGCGTGGATGGACCTGGAGGGTATTGTGCTTGTGTGTGTTGTGTGTACCCTCCTGCTATAGTTGAGCCTTGATTGCTATTGATATGTCAGTGGGTGGGATTGACCCTCAGGCTGACTGGCTGTAGGGTTTGGCCACATCCACAGCTTAGGGGCTGCTGTGCGGGGGGCTTACCCCACTTAGTGGGATTTTCCCCAGCAGGTTCTGGTACTTGTTGAGACTGCCCTTTGTGTATGCTGTTTGTGGGGCTAATTGGGTGGTGCTCTGCTATGGTCTGAAACCAATATCTAGATATGTTGGTTCTGGGGACTCTTAGGAGGGGCTCTGGTGCAGGCCCAGGTCACCCACTGCCTGTGACCAGCTGGGGACTACCTGGTAGGAGCTACAAAGTGATCCACAGTTTTTCACTGCCTGTTCTAAACTGGGAAGCACATGGGAGAGGCCTTGCTGTGAACCAAGGACGTCTGTGGCCAGTACTTGGCCTGGGGTAGTAAAAGGCCAGGACACTCTGAGGCCTGCTGCCACTGCCAGCTCCCTTGAAGTTCAGCTGCTGATAAAACCTTGTGCGGTATGCAAGTTGGGTGAGGCAGGGTCTCAGGGAGTCACTACATTGGGAAGTGTGGTGCTCACTAGGTTAATGTAGACTCTGCTTTGGTGCCAGTGCTGAGCCTGAAGCTACTCAGCAAAAGTCTCAGAGCATACCGAGGCCAGTCGTCACCCCCCTGGACTCGGATAGTTTTCCAAGAAAGAGTGCAATGCCTGTGGGTCTGGCTGCTCATGAAGAAAGTGCCTCTGGCATTGGGAGAGATGGGTGGGGCGGGGTCTCAGTGAGTCAGCAGGGCGGAGTCACCAGACCAATCAGATTCAATACATTAAACATGGTGGCCGCCTGCTGGCTGCATGGGGATACCACGCCTCAGGGGGGAAATGGGACTGTCTTCTGGCCCTGGCCTCAAAGTCACACAACTCAGTCTGCTCCCTGTATGTCTCTGATGCCCTCCGAGTCACCGACCCTCTGCCAGAGCCCAAGGTGCGTGCCTGTGAGTGAGTGAGTCAGTGCTCGGGCACTTTACCAGGATGTCTGGGTTTCCCGCAGCCTTCCATCCCACCAGGATGGTTGGAATCCCCACTGTTTTTCACAGGCAGATGTGGTGGCTTCTCTTCCCAGCACCAGTACTCCAGGTTGGAGAGCCTGGTGTGGGGAGCTGGGGGTCCATTGCTCCTCCATGGGGAATCTCCGTGGCTGAGGTATCCTTGCCAATTTTCATGTGCCACATGGAGTTTTGGGACCAGCCTGTTTTGTGTCTTTATCCCTTCTACCAGTCTCGTGGCTTCTTCTTTATATCCATAGTGATAAAACTTCTGTTCAGCCAGATTTCAGATGGTTCTCCAGGTTGATTGTTCTATAATTTAGTTGTAAGTTTAATGTGTTCATGGAAGGAAGCAAGCACAGTGTTTATCTACTCCGCCATCTTGGGTCTCCTCCCTGAAAAACAGTATTTTTACTCCATGGTTGGGAGTCCATGGATGTGGAGGGCTGACTGTATGCATTGTTCTATGTCATTTTGTGTAAGGAATGCTAACCTAGAAATAAAAAGGCCTTTCAAAGTGAGAGGTAACAAGCATTTATTTGAGATCAATTAGAATAGCTATTTGGGCCACACTGATTGAGGCAAAAGCCCAAATAGTGTTCTGATTGGGAGACAACGGCAGTGGGTATTTATGAGACGGGGAAAGGGAGCAATTACATCAATGGAAGGCATTTCAGTTGGTGCAGATAAAATAACACAGTGATGTTAATTCTAAATAAAATGTTTTTAACTTTCAGTCCAGTAGTCATAATAATTGCTTTCTTGTTATCTTGCAAACAGGTGGTTTTTCGTTCTTTGAATCGAGGTTGCTTTAGCCCATAGGACATTATTTTGTCCTGTTTTTAACATTCCAAAGGTTTGAGGTATAAGACGTGAATGCAAGGCAGTTCCTCTCGAATGGCAGCTCCAGCTCCATTTTAAAGTGGCTCCGTTTCTGTTACTATTTAGGGGACTTGAGCATCTGTGAATTTTGGTATCCTCCAAGGGCCCTGGTACTAATCCCCTATGGATTCCAAGGGATGACTGTAGTTAAGTTTTCAGGGTCAAAATTTACATCATGCAGATTTTTGACTGCATGGGGGTCAGTGTCCCTAATCCCCATATTGTTTAAGGGTCAACTGTATTTACAATTCTATTCCTTCTCTTGGAATACTGTATGCATTCCCACATCTATGGGAGGTTCCCACCTCCTTTTTCCTCAGCCCCAGCTCCTGGCCCACCCTCCACACTTCTCCCCTATATGCAGCCTCCCATCTTTGAGGCCAGCTCAGCTTCCACCTTCCCCAGCATCCTTGATCATCCCAGTCTACTCTGACCCTCCTTCTCAGGACTCCTGGAGCCACTTCTTTCTGAATCACCCACTAGACTCTGATCAGACATTTTCCTAGATGGTGATTTCACATTTCACAGATCTTAAAAAAACCCAAAAAACTCCCCAACTAGATTATTAGTTTCTGTAGCATCCGTGGCAGGTACTCTACAGACACTTAATGAAAAAACAAATCCAAAGAAGTAACACGTGGATGGACATGTGTGATGTGCCAGATGCTGTTCTAACTGCTATATAAAAATTCATTTAATCTACAAATGACCCTATGAGGTTGATAGTCTTATTATCTCCATTTGTAAATGGGGAAAATGAGGCATCACATGGAGTGGGAATGGCTACTGATTTCTGTTCTGGGTTGTGGTTCTGGTTTCTGGAGGAGGATCAGAGGCTGGACACAGGTTCCTCTGAGATGGGCAGCGTGTCTGTGTAAGACCTGAGATTTTACTGTGTGGGTCCAGGCAAATATTGGCAGATGAAATATAGTTAAGATGAACATGAAGGTATGAATCTGTCACCGAGGACCATTTGGGACTCATGGGAAGGGTTTGGAGCATGGGAGAATATTGCCTGCAGATAGATGAAGTCTGGACCCCATTGTGTGACATAGGAGGCCTCTGGTAATCTGTCCAGTGAAGACCTTACCTTCGTCTTGGTATCTGTCACCTGTTTGTCCCCTTCTGGCACCTTATGTGCTCTAGCCATTTTGCACTATTTTTCTTTTATTCCTTTTCTCTCTTTCTTAGTAACTTTTATTTTGGAATAATTTTAGGTTTACAGAAAACTTGTGAAGATAGTACAGCTTCCCCTTAATGTTAACGTTTTACATAACCATGGTTTATTTGTCAACACTAAGAAGTTAGCATTGGTACAGTACTATTAACTGAACTGCAGATTTTATTCACATTTTACCAGTTTTTCCACGAATGTAATTTTCTGGTTCCAGGATCCAGACCAAGATCCCACATTGATTTAGTACTTTGCTTTCCTTTTAATCTCGTTCCTGTCTCTCCACCTTTGACCCTATCATTTATTTGTCTACAGTAACTTTCCTGTTCCCAGCAAACTCCGATTCATCCTGCAGCAGCCTCTCTTTCAGGTCAGGGGTCATGTAGGGAGCTTGGTAGGAGTGGGGTTTTGGGATCTGGCTGTCAGCAATATTAAGTGGGGAGAATTGCCACCCTGCCTTTCATACTCAGGATCTCACTAGGTTTTTATACATCCTTTTTTAATGCAAATCCATGCAAATACTAATATATATTACTACTCACTCTCTCCTCTCCCAGCCATGGTTACTTAAGGGAATATGTCACAGGTAACTTTCATGGGACAGTGCAGGAAGCTGGTGGCAGAACTAGAACTAGAATACAGGTCTCCTGACTTCTAGTGTCATCGACTCCCTCGTCCTTCATGCTTTACCTGTCCCCACTTTCCCCTGTTGTCCAGTCTAGGTGTGCTTTGGTGTAACACTTGGCTCAGTTTGGTAGTTGGTGGGTTTCCTGCGGGTTTTCATCACCCTGCACGTTTAGAATGATTGCATGATCCTTGCCTTTGGGGACTTTCCTTAGGCTGCTCCAGGCTAGATTGTTGCTGGCGTCCCCACCACTTTTCTACCCACCTTTGCTGTACAGGCCAGGAAACCACCCAGAATGTCCGCCGTTGGGTCCATCACTTGGGATTCGGTGGGGCCTTCCACCACCACCACCACCACACCGTCCTCTTTACCTGAGTCCTCACTGCTCGGGGTATTTTCCCTCACCCACCACTCCTTGGGGCCCTTTAGGAGGCTAACTCTCCATGAAGTATTAAATTTGTATTTTCCTCTAAATTTAACTTTTATGTAGATCATTCATTTGCATGATTGAAAAATAAAGGTATAAAAGAGTAGAGAGAGAAAGTGTCCATCCTGGAAATTGTTACAGATTAAGAGAGATTTAGGAGACATATTAACCAAGTGCAAACGTGTGGGTCTTGTTTGGGTCCTAATTCAAACAGACAAATTATTAAAAACAAGTTTTGTAGGCACTTAGGGAAATTTAAATAAGGACTAAGTAGTAGATGATATTAAGCAAATGTTGTTCATTTTCTTAGGAGTGGTGATGGCATTGTGGTATATTTTTGAAAACAATCCATCTCTTAGAGATACATGCTGAAGTTTTTATGGCTAGAATGATATGATGGCTGACATTTGCGTTACATTTTTCAGCTTCTTCCCCCAAAGTGGGGAGACAAATGAAACTAGAATGGCAAAATGATGGTAATTGTTGATGTTGGGTGATGGGTATAGGGACCCTTATACTAGTCTCTCTACTTTTGTGTGGGTGGACATTTCCATAATAACAACAACAAAAAGCTCCATCCAACCTTATTCCCTATCAGTCTAAGTTCTCCTCCAATAACCAATACTGGTTTTTATGTATCCTTCTTTATGCAAATATTATTGCTCCTCCCTCCCCATCTTTTTTTTAAGCACCTTCCCCCCCCCCCCCCCCCCCCCGTCTTTATAATGTGCATTAGGCAGAACAATACGTTCTCCGCCCCCCTACACACACACATTCTAATCCCTGGAACCTGTGAATATGTTACTTTATGTGGCAAAAGGCACTTTGCCGATGTGATTGAGGTGAAGGATTTGAGATGGGGAGATTAGCCTGAATTGTCCAGGTGGACCTAATCTCATCAAATGGATCCTTAAAATCAGAGAATCTCTCCTGGCTGTGGTCAGAGGGAGGCGTGACAAGAGGTCAGAGAGACATGGCAATTCTGGCTTTGAAGCTGAAGGAAGAGGCCACAAGCCAAGGAATGAGGACAGCTTCTAGAAGCAGGAAAAGGCGAGGAAAAGCATTTTCCCCTAGAGGCCTCTAGAAGAGAAGGCAGCCCTGTTGCTATTTTAGGCCAGCAGAGAGTTCTGACCTACAGAAATGTAACATAATAAATATGTGTACTCAAGCTTATGGTCATTTGTTACAGCAGCAATAGAAGTCTACCACATTAAGTCTTGGAGATATTTCTGTGTCAGGGTAGAAACTGCAGAAGCATTAGTCCCTCAGTTATACATGGGGTCTAGTGTGTGACAGATCTAGGCTTCAGTCTCAGCTCTGTCACATGTTAGCTGTGCAAGTTCAGACAAGTTACATCAGCTCTCTGAGCCTGTCTCCTTGTCTATAAAAAGGCAGTAAGAGCACCTGCCTCATAGGGTTGCTCTGAGGGTTAAATCATATAACGCATAGAAAACATTGAGCACAGTGCCTGGCACACAGTAAATGCTCAAAAAATGACAGCTGTTAATAATACTATTACCCTTATCATTATAACAAGGAGCTTTCCTTGGGTTCTCCATGTCTCTCTCATCGGCTTTTCTTTTGATTCCTTATAGATTGAGGAGACAGAACGTAAAACAGCTCTGGTTTCTGCAGCAAATGCCTCCTCTTGTCTTGTGAGCTGACTTCCCTTTGTGTGCAAGCCCTGCTTCCCCAGACAGTGGTCAGCAGAATGAGGGCGGGAGCTTGTTCGGACGTTCCCACACTGGGTGTTTAGGATTGCACAGCGCCTGAAGGATTAACCCATTATAGGCAGCTTCTGGGAGACTGCACTCTCACTCTTTCCAAAGTTGAGGTTCCTTCCTTGCCATGCTAAGGGCTTGTCAAGGGCACAATTGGACCCTGATAGGCTCCCACGCTGCTCCCACATGGCATAGCCTCTCAGAGTGATGGGGACCTCCAGGATCCCTCTCAGTGTCCCCAACAGCCAGCTTAGCATGAACTATTGGCTGGACATTCTACTATCGGGTAGCTCTGACTATTAGAAAGGATGGCCCCACCCCTTGTTCGCCCTCTGGGACCACATGGAATGAGTCTGCTCTGCGTTCCCAAGGGCAGCCCTTCTGCTTTTCAGATGACTGAGGGGTGGCAGAAGCAGCACAAACATGGGGGACAGAGCCATGGGGTCCAGTCCCAGCTCTGCCACTTATTTGCTGGGTGGCTCTGAGATTATGTGAGTCTTTTTTGAACGCTGTTTTCACAGTCTGTAAAAAATGAATGAAAACGCCTATGTTTCAGGATTGTGGGACTCTGTGGGAAGCATCCCACGCATAGTGAACACCCAATACATCCTGCTTCTCTTCCCTCCTGCTCCAGGGCACACCTTCTGGGTTCTTTTTTTTTTTTTTTTTAAAGATTTTAGTGGGGAAAGGGAACAGGACTTTATTGGGGAACAGTGTGTACTTCCAGGCTTTTTTTCCAAGTCAAGTTGTTGTCCTTTCAATCTTAGTTGTGGAGGGCGCAGCTCAGCTCCAGGTCCAGTTGCCGTTGTTAGTTGCAGGGGGCACAGCCCACCATCCCTTGTGGGAGTTGCCTTGTGGGAGTTGAACCGGCAACCTTGTGGTTGAGAGGATGCGCTCCAACCAACTGAGCCATCTGGGAGCTCAGTGGCAGCTCAGCTCAAGGTGCCGTGTTCAATCTTAGTTGCAGGGGGCAGAGCCCACCATCCCTTGTGGGAGTTGCCTTGTGTGAGTTGAACCGGCAACCTTGTGGTTGAGAGGACGCGCTCCAACCAACTGAGCCATCTGGGAGCTCAGTGGCAGCTCAGCTCAAGGTGCCGTGTTCAATCTTAGTTGCAGGGGGCAGAGCCCACCATCCCTTGCGGGACTCGAGGAATTGAACTGGCAACCTTGTGGTTGAGAGCCCACTGGCCCATGTGGGAATCGAACCGGCAGCCTTCGGAGTTAGGAGCATGGAGCTCTAACCGTCTGAGCCACCGGGCTGGCCCACCTTCTGGGGTTCTTAACAGCTCTTTGGGGAAGAGGCTTGGAGGCTGCCCGACCCCCTCTGCTACTCTGGAAGTGCAGCGTGTTCACTGTTCATGGGGGCCAGCATCTAGAAATGGAGGGTCATAACTGCCAGGAGTCTTTTTTCTGCTGCGAAACAGTTTTAGCTTTCAGTCCTTCCCTGCCCAACGCTGGGCCTTCTCTCAGCTTTAGCTTCCCAGCTGGGGCACCGCCTTTCCTCTTTGGGAGAAGTTCTATCCTCTCTTACTGCTGAAGAGGGAGGCCCGTCCACCCCTCCCGGCTTCTCTGGCCTCACTGCCTGTCGGCCAGCTGGAACTCTCCTTGCCCCACTACACAAACCCACAGATGCTAATGCTTTTGCTAGGCATAGAAATACCACCTTATTTTTAGCTCTAGCTCCGACCATCACACTACACCCCTCTCCGCATGAACTTGTACAGATCTGCTAGTTGTTTCCTCAAATCCTTACAGCTACAACGTTTACATGGTCTCTGTCTCCATTTCTCTTCCCCTTCCCCAGTCACCCTGTTTGCTTATGCACACATGTTTCTGCCACAGACACTCTCCAAAATGTCTCCCCAGAGGTCCCACCATGATCCTGAAAGGTAGGTGTTTTCTTTCCTTTTTTACAAGTGGGTACTTGCCGTTCCCACCTCCTGTACCCACCCCTGTCCCTCCCTCCAGCAGAGAGGAGCAGTTCCAAGAAACCAAAAGCTGGAAGGGACAAGGGAAGACGGTGGGAGGGAGACGTTATTTGCTTCTTGGCCTATAAGGCCAGCTGGGAGGGTATGTTTATGCACCCCTGCTGTAGGCACACATGTGCATACACATACACACACACACACACACAAGGTGTCCTGCCTTCCATGACATAGGGTTGGTTGTGGCTGGATTAGCCTGTTTTCCGAGGCCAAAGTGGTTAACCCAAAGATTACTACACTTTCCTTCTCAATTTAAATTTAAGATGAACAAACAAACAACCTCTTTTGGGACAAAGAATCTTAAGCCAACATTGACACAGAAACCCAGGCATCTAAATTGAGACATGCAGTGTTTTCCCAGGCCTGGAAAAGTACATTCATCTCTCTTGAGGTCAGCTGGGTTCTAAGCATATTTAGCATGGATTCCACTGTCAGTATAGCTCCTTCTGAGGATTGCTCCACTGCTAAGCTGAGATTGGAAGTTCCTTGAGGACATGGGACATTTTGTTCTCATTCTTTTTTTTATCCCTATTTCTTCAGGGTAAAACCCAAATTCCTTAGGGCCCACATACAATGCCCATACCACATGGCTCTCCTGCATCCCTTCGCCTCCTCCACCAACTTGCATACCTTAGGCTCTTGGATGTTTCTTGAGATCAACAGGCACACCCCCCTCTGGCCTGGGCACCTGTTGTTCTCAGCCTGAATCCCTCTCCCCCAGAATCCTTCCTTCTTTGGGAATCTCGGCTCCAATGTACCCTGATACGATGGCTTCTCCACTTTCCATAGGACGCAGCCCAGCCCACCCATGGGTACCCAGTCCTTTTCCCTGCTTTGCTCTCTCCGTTGACCTTGTCTCCCCCTGATTTGGTACACATCGAGTTTTCGGCCTTTGTCTCCTTCCACCTGAATGTAAACTTTATGGAGGCAATGGCCGTTCCTTTTGTTTGCTGCTGTATCTCCAGGGCCTGGCTTGGGCCCACAGCAGGTGTTAATACTTACTTGTTGAAAGGGAAGCGAGTGCTCATGTGTGTAGAGGGATGAATGACTTGCAGCGGAAGCCTCTCAGCCAGGACAGATGGGCCCCTGGATAAGGGCATTGTCAAGAGGGAGCAGAGCCCATGTGGCCTCCCTCTGAGGCTCGAGTGGCCACCTGCTAGCCAGGCGGGACACACAGAGTGGGAGGGCTGCTGTGCAGGGCTCCCAGGAGGTTGTGCTCTGCCTGCTCAGAGGTGAGGGTGTCCCCGGCTCAGGAGCTGCCATTCCTGCCCTTCCCTTCCTGTCCAGTGAGTCAGCCAGGCTGGGGAAATGTGCCAGGGAAGTGTTCTCTGCCAGGAGTACAGCAGGGTCAGAGGGTCAACAAAACAAGAACTTGCTCATCCACTCCTCCCACTCTACCCACCAGAGCTGCCTTTCCTGTATCTCCCATCTCTGTCTTAGGGCATATCTGTTACAAGTTGAATTATGCCCCCCAAAATGCATATGTTGATGGCCTAATCCCCAAGTACCTCAGAATATGATGGCAATTGCAAATCGGGTCATTGCAGATGTAATTAGTCAAGTTAAAATAAGGTCATACTGAAGCAGAGTGGGCTCCTAATCCAATGTGACAGTGTCCTTATAAAAAGAATGCCATGTGAACATGGAAACATTTTGAAGATATTTGCTAAGTGCAATAAGCCAGACACAAAAGGACAAAGATTATATGATTCCACTTATGAGGTACGTGGAACAGTCTAATTCACAGAGACAGAAAGCAGAACAGTGGTTACTAGCAGTTAGTGGGAGAGGGAAATTGGGAGTTATTGTTTAATGGGTACAGAGTGTCAGTTTGGCATGATGTAAGTTCTGGAGCTGGATTGTGGGGACAGAGGCACAACATTGTAAATGTGTTTAATGCCATTGAACTCTATGCTTAAAAGTGATTGAAATGATACAATTTTTGTTATGTATATTTTAACACACACACATATATATACACACACGAGTGCCATGTGAAGAAAAAGAGACACGTGCAAAGGGAAGACCCTGTAAAGACACGGGGAGAATGCAATCCACAAGCCAAGGAATACCAATGATTGCCCGTAAACCACTGGAGGCTGGGAGGGAGGCATGGGACCATTCTGCCTAGAGCCCTCAGAAGGAACCAACCCTGCCAACACCTTGTTCTCAGACTTCTGGCTTCCAGAACTGAGACAGTTAATTGTGGTTTTTCAAGCCCTCCCTTCCCCCTGTGACACTTTGTTATGGCAGCCCCATGAAACGAATACGGTAATCCCCCTTACCCATGGGGGTTATGTTTTAAGACCCCCCAATGGATGCCTGAAACCGTGGGTAGTGTTGAACCCTATATATCCTGTTTTTTTCCTATACATACATACCTGTGATAAGGTTTAATTTATAAATTAGGCACAGTAAAATGTTAACAATAATAATAAAATAAAACAATTATAATAGTATACTGTAATAAAAGTTATGTGAATGTGGTCTCTCTCTCTTTCAAAATACATTGATGGTACTCACTGTTCCTGTGATGATGTGAGATAATTAAATGCCTACACAATAAGATGAAGTGAGATGAATGATGTGAGCATTGTGATGTAGTGTTAGGCTATTACTGACCTTCTGACAATACGTCAGAAGGAGGATCCTGCTTTGAATGATCCTGGATTGTCAAGCCATGACAATGTTGATGGTTGGATATCCAGAGCAGATGATGATGGTGGTTGGGGAAATTTATTATTTTTGGACCAGGGTTGACCATGGGTAACTGAAATCACAGAAAGCAAAACTGCGGATAAGCAGGCACTACTGTACACTACCTCTCCTGGCTCATTAATGCTTCCTCTCCAGGTATGTCCATTTCTGGAATTCTGATGACTCTTCTGCTTTGGACCTTCTTTTTTTTCCATTTGTTCTCTTGGTTGCTCCTTTTCTCCCTTGCCTGCTTCCCCTTCTCTCCTTCTCTTTGGTCTCATCACACTATTATTGTTCAGTATCTGTCTTCCCTATCAGACTGCAAGTTCAGAAAGTCAGGGCTTTCTGGGCTTATTCACTGCTGTTTCCTCAATGCGTGGCACTCTGGAGGCACTCAGCGAATGAATGAATACATGCAGAAAGAGGGAAGGCGTGAGTCTCGTCCTCCTGGACCTGGTCAGAGATGCTTTGACAAAATGTCTGTGCTTATAATAAGCAGTGGCAGCAGAGTCCCCCTTGTGACCATGCCAGCTGGCCGGGACCTCTCCTGGGTGGGTGAGTACTATTGCAGAAAGTCCTGCAGAGACCGCTTAGGCATCTCTGGTGCTCTGGGGGCAGGGCAGGGACCCAGTGGATGAAGACTTTTTTTTAAGTCTGATATTCCCAATTCAAATTCAGGACTGTCAAGTTTTTACTTAACCTCTCCTATCTTGAAAACACTTAGGTACCTACCCTTGGAGGTTGTGGTTTCAATACTAACAGGGTGAAATTGTTATCCAATGAGGGGGAGGTTCAGAGAATCAGAGACAAAGACACTGGATCCAGACGAGGCAGATTATAGTGTTTAATTCATTTTTACACATGTACATAGTCAGGCCACCTAACATCCATCCACTCTTTAGGTAAAATAATACCTCAAATTTCCCTTAAGAACCCCTTCCTCCCCACGCTCTGTCCTTGTGGTTGGGTGGGATTGATCCAGCTTTATGAGTCCGCCCCAATGGCCAAAGCCACAGTATGTCTTCCAAGCCACAGTGATGAGTTCGGGAGGGCTTCGGCTCTAACTAGAGCCAAAACACTTCAGCTGAGGTTTCTGGAAGAGAGAAAGGGGCTCCTCCCTGACATGTTTGAACCTGGAAGCATAGGCGCTGGAACCATGGGCTCCATTTTGTCATCACATGTGGCTAAGAAGAAGACACCAGCTCAGAGAGGCGATGGAAGCTGAACTGAGAAATAGAGAGAAGCCAGGTCTTTTTGGTAGCATAAACCCCAAGTAGGATGTACTGGAAGTCAGGCCAACGTGTGCTGCTGGACTTTTTATTTACATGAGCTCATATTTGTGTTCTGGGTTTCCTTCTTTCTTTCCTTCTTTCCTTCTTTCCTTCTTTCCTTCTTTCCTTCTTTCCTTCTTTCCTTCCTTCCTTCCTTCCTTCCTTCCTTCCTTCCTTCCTTCCCTCCTTCCCTCCTTCCCTCCTTTCCTGTCATTTGGAGCTGAGAAAGTCTTAAATCAAACAATAGTCACCATAAAATTTCGTCTTGTATTCTAGTTTTTTTAGGGACAGTGCCTCAGGTAGAACGTGTAATGGACTTGGTCAGAAGACCACAGTTCCGCACTTAAGCCAACACCTTTTTCCTCAAGGCTGTGTTTGTAAAACAGTACCAATAACACCAACCTATCATTCTGAAGAAAACTGAGAAAAGGGAAGATATACACTGTAAAGTGCTCTTCACATTTAATTATTGTTATTATATGCTCCTTTGAAGGCAGGGACTGTGGTGTTTTCTTTTGTTTATTTATTTATTTATTTATTTAAAATCACAGAGATTGCTCGAGTGTCCCACACAAAGCAGGTGCTCCAAAAACACGTAGAGCTTTAGTCTGAATCACATTGGATGCTTATTCTCTCCATATTATAGATGAGGAAACTGGAGTCACAGAGAGATGAAGGATCAGGTCACAGGCCAGGAGCAGACTCAGGAATCCAGAGTCCCAACTCAGCTGAAACCAACAGTGAGGCTCTGTCCCTCTGAGAGAATAATGGGATGCTGGAAGAGGAGTCTGGTCCCAGAGTCAGCTTTGTCACCAACCTGTTGGGTGACTTTGGGCCTCAGTTTCTTTATTAGTCAAAAAGTGTCAATCCCCCACTGTAGGTATCCATGGGTTCTATGTGCAAGAACTTTGAAGAGTACAAAACACTTTCCAAGTGCACTTGCTGCATCACACGCAGAGATTTAGGGCTGCAAGGCCACCTTACAAGTCCGTCTTGGAAGGTGCTGGGTGCATAATAAAGCTGTGGTGCTTTAGGGCGCACCATGTATCTTCATCCACGTGATTTCCTTGGATTTTCCCCAGGCTGTGGGCTATTTCTTACGGGTAGGTGCCATTTCTCCCCCTGACAGAGGAGGAAGTGAAGCAATGAGAAGCTGACTTGCTCAAGGCCATCTGGTAAGTGAGAGCCATGGCAGAATTCACACCCAAGTTTTATGACTTCCAGTCCAGGCCCAGCGCAGGCCTCTGCTCCAACTGTCAGGAAAGCAAGCGCCCCGCGGGGACTTGCTCACAGATGGTGCTCCACACCTGCGGAAGGGTGGGCTCACAGGAAACCAGGCTGTCAAGGCGGTTGCGGGCCTGGCCCCCCTGAGAAGGCCTTGCTGCGGCCTGGCTGGTGGGGGCGCTGGAGGCCCAGATTACCCAGCAGTTTGTCTGGAGGGTGATGCATCCAGCAATCCTGGTGGAGGTGTGGATACTTCAGCAGGATTTGGTGACAAGTTGTCCTGGGCCTTGAGGGAAGGCAGCAGACGCTCTGTGTTTTGCTGGGCTGTGAATAGTTCTTCCGGCCATTGTGCTCACCAGTACCTCCGTCATGAAAGCAGAGACCAGGATGCCTTTGTAGCAGTCATAGCGATACCCTGTATTTCCCCCAGCATTCCAAGAGGCTCCTGCGTGAGATCTCCTGATACCCCCTTATTCTTCCTCTTCTGGGCTCGTCCTCTTCAGGAGGAGGTGGCTGTGTCTTTGTGGTGCGATCTGAGGGGCGTTGGAGGGTCTCTGACCGTGTATCCCTCCCCATGATGGGCAGCCATTCTTCCAGATGTTATCTCTTGACCACACAAAATATCAACATCACAGCAAATATTTTCTGACGTAGGCACTGCTTAAGAGCTTTATACACTAGTCTTGTCAACAGTTCCACGAAATAGATGGTATTGTCATCATCTCCTTCCAGTTAATATGAAGGAAATGGAAGCTTAGAGGGATCCAGGAATGCTTCCAAGGACACATCAGCAGTAAGCGGCAGAGCCAGGTCTCTGACCTCACATATCTGAGGCTGGGGCCTGTGCGCCTAACCTTATCTCTCACACTACCCTCTCTGTATGCCTGGTACTTTCTGCTTTGGAGGTGGGTAAAGATGAAACAGAGCCCTTCATTCATGAGACATTTTAAAAAATAATTAACTTTTAATTTTAGAACAATTTCAGATTTACAGAATTATTGTGCAGAGATAGTGCATTGAATTCCTGAATGCCCAGTTCCCTTATTATTGACCCATTACATTAGTATGGTATATATGACACAGTATTATTAAGTAAAGTCCATAGTTTATTCAGATTTCTTCCTTTTTTTTTTTTTTTTTTTAACCTAATGTTCCTTTTCCATTCCAGGATCGCATCCAGGATACCATGTTACATTGGATTCTCATGTCTTCTTAGGCTTCCCTGGCTGTGACAGTTTCTTAGACTTTCCTTGTTTTTGATGACCCTGACAATTTTGAGGAGTGTTGGTTAGGAGTTTTGTAGAATGCTCCTTAATTGGGATTTGTCTGATGTTTTTCTCATGGTTAGGCTGGGGCTATGAGTTTTGGGGAGGAAGATCACAGAGGTAAAGGGCCGTTTTCATTACATATCAAGAGTACCTACTGTCAACGTGACCCACGATGTTGATGTTGACCTTGATCACCTGGCTGAGGTAGTGTGTGTCCACTGTAAAGTTACTCTCCGTTTCCAATACTGGAAGGAACTATTTCTTGAGCACTAGGAGGAGAAGAAGCCGGTGATCTCCTAGAAACAGGAATAGGGGAGACAGGACAGGGTAAGGTGATGACAGATCTCCTGGAACAGAAACAAGTTTGCACCTGGCTAGGAGGAGAAGCTGGTGGCTCTTGAGGCAGGCTTGGTGAAGAGAGTCTAGGTGCAGGATTTGGGTGAGAGCAGCCGCTCAGCATGGCTCAGAGGTAGGAGAGCCGTGCAGACATTCCCTTGAGAGCCTGGCAAGGGTTCCTTTTTTTTTTTTTTTTTTTAAAGCTGATTAGCTTGGGTCTCATTTTCATGGACTTCATTTCCCAGTAAAGTGAGGCCGTAATCAGACAAAGAGACACAATGACAGAACTGAAAGAAGGTGCGTACTGTTCAACTTTAAACTCCCATCTATTTCACTACTGGGCCACTTTGCTTAAGAGTAGAAAGGAATAGAAATTATTTTGTAGGTTACCACCACGAGATTACATTACACTTTGGGGTTGAAAGGGTTAATTTTGCAATGTAAATATTTAAAATAGATCACGAGTTCTGTAACCCTGTTGGGACACTTCTTGATTTTATAACAGATGTACTGGTAATCTCGAAAGATGGAAGTGGCCTGGGCCCTCTCACGGGACCCCTGAGAGACCCTGTCTCCTTCAAGCACCAGGAGGCCGGTGAGAGTTGAGCTGGGGTCCTGAGAGGACTTGGAGGGTCAGCTGGCCCAAAGCTGAGCTGACCTCCATGGCCAAGTCACATGCTTATATTTGTCTGTCTGTTCCAGACTGTGAGCAAAATGGGTGAGACTGAATTTGGGTAGTTGTACTGGGAGGCTTTGGTCCTAATGGTGGCAGTAACCTGGCCAAATGAAGGGACGCTTTGCTGTGAAGTGGCATCTGTGATTTTCAGCAGCTCCTAATGCCTGTCACTGTGCCAGACATTACACAATTCGAGATAACTACCTGTGGGTATCTGGAGGTCTAGGAGTTACCTGTTAAATGAAAATACCTCTAGCATAGGAAATAACACTAGCTGTTGGCAACTAACACAACAGAGGAGGCCAACCAGGTTCTTGAAAAGAGTATCCTGGATGCGATCCTGGAATGGAAAAGGGACATTAGGTTAAAAAAAAAAAAAAAAAGGAAGAAATCTGAATAAACTATGGACTTTACTTAATAATATTGTGTCATATATACCATACTAATATAATAGGTCAATAATAAGGGAACTGGGCATTCAGGAATTCAATGCACTATCTCTGCACAATAATTCTGTAAATCTGAAATTGTTCTAAAATTAAAAGTTAATTATTTTTTAAAATGTCTCAAAGTTCATAAGCGAGGGACCTAAGCCAGAAGTGTGAAGGGTGCTGCTGCGCAGGGTCGGAGAGTAGAGCTGTGGAGACATGAAAAGGGGCCATGGAAGGGAGGCAACAAGGACCTACCTGAGGCTGTGGAGGGCTGTCTTGGCGACGTCCTATTTATAGTCAGGTGACCTCAGATGAGTCACCCCCTTGCCTCGCATGATTCAGTTTTTCCACTTCTCTGTAACATGGGGACAGTCGGTCGGTCAGGATGGGACCTTTTCTTTGTCCTCCCACCACATACTCCAGGCCTCCACTGCCAACACCACAGCCACCATCAGCTAACACAGTGCCACATGTAGGTGCCCAGTGGGCTCTGTGCTGAGGGCGTGGCATGCGTTATGCCTGATTTACGTCTCATGGCCCTGGGACATACCGTGTTTCCCCGAAAATAAGACCTAGCCGGACCATCAGCTCTAATGTGTCTTTTGGAGCAAAAATTAATATAAGACCCAGTCTTATTTTAATATAACATAAGACCGGCTATAATATAATGTAATATAATATAATATAATACCCGACATAGTATAATATAATATAATATAATATAATATAATATAATATAATATAATGCCGGGTCTTATATTAATTTTTGCTCCAAAAGACGCATTAGAGCTGATGGTCTGGCTAGGTCTTATTTTCGGGGAAACACGGGAGGTACTGTTAGTGCCCCCACTTTACAGATAGGGAAACTGAGCCTTATAGTGGTTAAATGACACACCCAATGTCACAGGCCAGCAATCGGTGGGTGCAGGGCCTCCACATCTAGGTCAACCTGGGTCAGAGGCTGGCAAACTTTTCCTACAAAAAGTAAATATTTTAGGCTTTGTGGGTGACGTATGGTCTCCCGTCCTCCTCCTCTTCCCTCTCTTTTTCTTCAGCCCTTTAAAAATGTAAAAACCATTCTTAGCTAGTGAGGCTATGAAACACAAACAGGCTGTTGGCTAGATTTGGCCTGTAGGCCATGGTTTGCCAACCCTTGGGAACATGCAAACCAAAACACAAATTCTGCACAATGGCATGTCTTCCAAGATTTCAGAGAGGACATAAAATCTACTCAGTATCCCAGGCCTGGGAGGGTGGCAGGGTTACGTGTCTGATCCAGGTGGATACTGGCTTGACTGAAGACCTAGTGGGATGTGGCACCAGGGCCTCCCTCAGTGCCTGCTAGGATAGGGCATTATGCCCTTGCGCCTGCACGTCTGTCTGCCCAGGCTCCCCTCTGCTCCCTCGTCTGTAGGGAGCGTTGTGGGGGCTTGCTGGGCCGGGCCTCTCTACCTCCTCACCATTCCATTTTGCTCTCCTTTCTCCTGAGACCTCTGTTCTCAGTCAGGTAAGGCCAGCAGAGAGAATGCATAATCAGGTACTCATCCCCAAGCCTTTTTGCCAGGCTGCTTTGGTGGCCCGTGTGGAGTAGGAGGTGCTGAGGCAGGAGGGGGAGAACAGGGATGGGATGGCTGCTATTAGAAGTGGGGAAGGCCGTGGCCTGGGCAGGCAGCCAGGAAACCTCTTTGTTGCTAAGGCGTCTCAGAGCTGAGGAGTTTTGGGAAAGGAAGCTCTTGTATAAACACAGGGGATTCTGTTTGTGTGCGTGGGCCCTGCCTTGCATGTGTATCACATTCCACCAGCGCCCATGTGCGTGTGCAGAGGCAGCGTGGAGAGAGCAGGGGGCCCAGGTTCTAGGCAACGCAGAAAATAGTTAAGCCAGACTGCAGCTGGGTTCAAGTCCTGATACACCACTGACCGACTCAGTGACCTGGGTCCAGTTCTTCAACCTCTGAGGCACCCACTTTCCTCATTTATAAAATGGGAATGGCAAGATCTATTTCAGCAGGTGCTGTAAAGCTTACAAAGTAACACTATTTTATCCAATGCTTCCTACACACCAGGCACCGTTCTAAGGGCCTTCTATAGACAGTTGATCCTCACTATTTGTGGATTCATCTTTGCGAATTTGCCTACTTGCTCAAATTTATTTGTAACCCCAACATCAGTACTCGTGGTCATTCAAGAGCAGGTGCAGAGAGGGCTGAAAAATACACTGCCTGACACCCACATTCCCAGCTGAGGTCTAACGAGGCGATGCTCTGCCTCCTGTTTCCAGCGCTCATGGTCTATTTGGTGCCACATTTTTCTCAGGTTTATGCTTTTTGTTGGTGATGTCAGTGTTCAAACGACCCCCAAGCATAGTGCTGAAGTGCTGTCCAGTGTTCCTAAAGGCAAGAAGGTCGTGATGTGCCTTCTGGAGAAGATGGGGGTGTCAGATAAGCTTCACTCAGGCATGGTTCTAGTGCTGTTGGCCGCGAGTTCCGTGTTAGCGAATCAACAATGTATCTTAACCAAAGTGTCTTTAAACAGAAACACACAAAACAAGGTTAAATATTTGTTGGTTGATGAAAATGTGACAGTTCGCAGGCACCTCACCCTCCTCCTGTATTTCCCCTGGGAGCAACATTCGCGAAGTCAGTATTCACAGAGACTGTACCATCACCACCATGAATAGCAAGAATCAACTATGCGTATATCAGCTCGTTTTATCATCACAAGGACCCGGCCAGGTAGTGCTCTCATGGTCATCTATATTTTACTGATGAGGACACAGAGCTACAAAGAGATTGCCTGGTTTGTCTAAGACCATACAGTTCTAGGTGGCAGAACTGGGATCAAAGCCAGGCAGTCTCTTCTGAATTAGGTAAAGCAACATGCAGAGAACCTTAGGCAGTGCCCCGCACACTGTGTGCTCATCGGGTCTCTGCCATGCGGGCCACGATGGCCATGGGATCGAATGGTTGCTAAAGTCCCTTCTGTTCTGATATGCTGAGGCCCTGTGATTTCTGCCAGTTCTTCCAAGCCTGCCCACACTGTAGTGGGCTGGCTCTGCAGGCTGGGAGGGTGGGCAGCTGGCTTCAAGAGTGGGCTTTGGCATGGACAGACTGTGCGTATGGAGGGAGCATGCGGGGATGAAAGACGCGGGAGGAGCCTGGGGAGAAACGCGGCTAGCACCTCTCCTGGTTGTACATCTTTAGAGCTGTCTTCTTACCAGCTGAGTGTGGCTTGGAGGGGTATGACTGGCTCATCTCTTTTGTAGAAGTGGAACTTGAAGCTCTGAGAGCTTCTCCAAGAGAACAGGACAGCTTGGGACTGACCAAGAGTAGATCTCATGAGGGGTGATATGAAAAATATCTAACAATCGTGTGACAGACACCAACCAATATTCCCAGATGCTGTTGTGGACAAGCAGACCGTCTGCACTGGGACGTTGGCTGGTCTCAGGATTTGGCCTGCTGCTTGATTCTGCCTCCGTGTCGACACAGACTTGCAGGACTGGGTGGATTTTTTTCTCTTCAATAAGAACGACGGGCATTGTCTGTGTTCCATCAGGTTGCACCTATCAGTAGTAGCTGTCTTCCCCACAAAGTTCTAGTGGTGGTGGCATTAGCGGTAGGGGTCAAGGGGTCACCTCTCCCTCACATCACAATAATTAGCTCAGTTAGTGAGGAGTGAGGGCAGGGAATCTGGAGAGAAGGTCTGAGTTCAAATCCCAGATGTTCATCAGCCTATGACCCTGTGCAAATCCCCCCACCAGCTAAGCCTTATTTCTCTCATGGGTAAAGTCTGACGAAACTACCTATGCCTCCTGGGGTATTGTGAAGCTCAAATGCAACTTTATGGATGAACATGCTTCATATGTAGAAAAATTCTGTGCATAAAGTGAAAGGGATGGAGCTGGGCCCTATCCTGAGAGGCTCACATAGGGAGCAGGACCTGGAATTTAGGTCAGATGGAACTGGTTTGGATACCCATGTGGCAGAACTGCTACCTGCCCCCCATATTCTCCTTCCCTTCTTCCACAGTCATTGGGTTTTAGCTGGGGACATGACTTCCCAGAACAAAGTCTCTATTTCCCAGCCTCCTTTACAGCCAGGGTGGCCGCGTGGCCAAGTTCTGGCCAATGGCATATGAGCAGAAGGGTGGATCTAACTTCTGGGCCTGTCCTTAAAGGTCTCCCCACACCGCTCCCCCTCCTGGCTGTCCAGAGCACGGATAGGATGATAAGCTGTCTGAGACCATGCAGTAGGGCCAGCCGTCCGGAACGGCAGAGCAAAAATAGGTGGTGCCAGGTCTCTGCCATGTGGAGCTGCTGTAGCAGTCTGGACTAATGTACAGAGTAGTACCTGCAGGAGAAATGCTCACTATCTCATTACATCATGGTTATTTGGGTTACCTGTTACAGCAGTCATATCTATAGCCTACCCATGTGAAGATGAACCCAATGGTGAAGGATCAGTGGTAAACCAGTTCTCAACAGGCTAGTTGCTAATGCATTGCTTTTGCTCAAGAATGGGAGTTGGGGCCGGGAAGGTGGGAGGGCAGGTAGCTATGAGAATACCCTTGAGGAGGGCCCAGCAAGCCTTCAGCCCTCTCTGGGTCAGTCCAGGGAGACTTGCTGGGGGCGTCAGGACTTTAGAGATAGCAATGGCACGTGTCCTCTCTCCTCCACTTATCCATCCTCCCATGCCTCCCTCTGTTCCTGGCTCCCTTCCTCTTTCCCTTATCATTGGCCAGGCCCTGTACCCACTAGCTGTACTGGGAGTACACTGAAGCAGAAGAGCACACTTCCTGCTTTCACAGACGGCATGGTGCAATACAGACTCAGGCCACTTAGGTCACAACCTCAGGTCATCCTCGACCTTTCTCTTTCTCTCACACCCCATAAAGAATTCATCAGCAAGTTTTGTCAGATCTAGTTTCAAACTATAACCAGAATCGGCCTTCTGCTCATGCTCTCCTGGTCTAAGCCACAACCATCGCTTGCCTACACCTTGCTGCTGCAGTCCTAGGGTCTGCTGGGATGCCTGCTGTCCACTTTCAGGCCTGGCTCTTGGTTTACTTGGCCGGGAATTTGGGCAGCCTTGGGTTTTTCTGGCTGAATAGTTCTTGCTGAACTCCAGAGGAGGAGTTAAGTAAATACTGACTCCCAGATACGGGAACCAGAATCAAACAGGAAAGGTGGAGGGGAGCCAGAGGACCAGTCATGGGCTTCCTCTGCCAGGGACCCCCAGAAGTGCACACCCAACTCATTCATTCCCAGCCCCTGTGGGAGGTGAAGTGGATCATCGTGTGTTTTCCAGTAGAAACTTCTTGGTGCTTCTTCACAGCATTCATGTGTTCATACAACTGGCAAACATTTATTAAGCACTACATGCCACCAACAAGCTAGGGATACAGAAAACCTCAATGTGGCAAAATTCAATGTTCATAGCCTCCCTGATCGGTACTCTTTTTTTTCCTCTTGCTCTTAAAACTTTTCTTTATCAATCCCATGTCCTAGACAGGTGCCACATGCCTGGGAGCAGTGACAAACTAGTAAATGTTTAACAACTGCCTCTGGAAAAATATCCCTGATCTGTAGCTGATGTCCATGGTACAAATACTCCCACCATGGCTACATATGGTGAAACCAAGGCTCCTTATGACGTTGATTAAATTCCCCTGGGTAATCAGCAACGCCTGAGGCAGCAGAAGACAGTAGCCATGAGATCCGACTAATGGTCACAAGGTCCGGACCTCTGGCAGGCTAAAGATAACATCTTGACTTAAGTTATGTTTCAGCTTCTGAGCCCTAAGGTAGAAAAAACTCCCTGGCTACTTTCCCAGGAGATCAGCTAGAGGGACCCCAGAACAGACCTCAGAACGGTCCTCAAAACTTGAAGAAATGACTTATTTCCCTCACCTCACCTCTGAGCAATCAGCTCCCAGCACACCCCCAAATCCCCTTACCCAGGGTGTCTTGTGATTTTGCCCTGTGTAATCTGTAACCTATACGCCATGGGAGAGTTGGGTTTTGAAAGCATAAACTCCCCATCTCCTTATTGGCCAATTCAATACTCAATTACTTTTTCTTTCTATACTGCAAACTCCTGCTTGTGCATTTCTTCGGGCCGGCGCACACGGGCAGGCGGACTCAAGGAAAAAAAAATTGGCGTTCCAGTAACAATGGTGACATTTTCTTGGTACCAAAGTGATATCACTGAACGCAAAATTGGGAAGGGTTACACAGTAGCACACCATTTATATAGTATTTCTAAGTGTCTTCCTTCCCCCCCCAGATTTAAAAAGTTTAAATTCTATCAACATTTATTGAGCTATTTATGCCTAAGGTTCTAAGGAAGCTGATAGGTAATAAGAAAAATATTCTGAGATGTTCTACATTCAATTACAGCAGCTGGAGAGTGAGAGAAGAAACAGAACTATTAGTCTGTTAATGGCTGCAGGCCAGCTGACAGAAAACTTCTCCCATTCCTGTTCTGCCTATTGGGATTTCGGGTTAATTTCCAGGTGGCCATTTCTGCAGATTATTTTAGCCAGGCACCATCTAACTCCAGGAGCGTCGGGACTGTGGGATTTCCGGATTGTGGTTTTTCTGGACTGCTGCCCACAGCCACTCCGCAGGAACGGACATTTCTTTAGGTGGACCCTGCTATCTCAGAGCTGGCTCCGCTTCACTTTCTCCCACGCCTTTGTCTATAGCTCATGTAAACACTTTCAGACTCCCTCTTCCTTCCTGCTTCCCCCTGCCTTATGTATAAAAACCCTTGCAAAACTCTGGGATGATGGACATTCTGTCTTTCTTACCTAGCCATGCTGCTGGTAGTTTAGACTCCATGCCCCAAGACGGGGCTTTGGGTAGCATTTTTGGCTCAATAAAATCTTACTTAAAAAACGACTTCAGTCATGGAAGTTAAAGATTTTTAGTGTAACATAGGAAATATAAAGAAGTGAGATATAGCCGCGACTTTAAAATGCTGACCGCCCAGATAAGGGAATGCAACCTGTGGACATATACAGTAATCATAAAATGAGGCAGAACATATACTACAATCTGTTTCTACCTACAAGTTAGCATGAGATCCCACAAGATAAGGGCTCAGCCCCATGAGACTTCTCCTACTTTAGATGCCAATTGCCAAGTCCCAGGCCTCCTGCACTTCCAACTGAGGGGAGCTATAAATTGGAGGTTCCTATGACCTCCTCCTCTGGTTGGATAATTTGCTAGAATGGCTCACAGAATTCAGGAGGACCCGTATTAATTAATTAATTAATTAATTAATTAATTATTTCCATTTTATTATAAAGATTACAACTCAGGAACAGCCAAATAAAAGAGATGCATAGAGCAACTATGGTGGAGTTTCCATGTCCTCTTTGGGCACCCCACTGTCCCACAACTTGACGTGCTCACCAACATGAAAGTTCTCTGAACTCCCTTGTTTAGGGTTTTTATGGAGGTTCCATGACATAGGCATGAGAGATTAATCATTGGTGATTGGTGATTAACTCCACCCCTGGCCCCCCTACCTTCCCTGGAGGTGGGGGTTGGTTGTAGGTGAGGCGGAAAGCTCCAGTCCTCTAATCTTGCCTTGGTCTTTACTTAATCAGCCCCCATCCTGAAGCTGTGTAGGGGCTCTCCGACACCAGTCATCTCATTAGCATACAAAAAGACACTCAGTACTTTGCAGATTCCGAGGGTCTTAGAAGCTCTTGTATCAGGAGCCAAGGACTAAGACCAAATATTATAATAAAAGATGCTTCTATTACCCCATCACTCAGGAAATTACAATAGTTTTAGGAGCTTTGTGCCAGGAACTGGGGACAACACCAAATATATATTTCTAATTATATCACAGTATCACAACATGTGATTGACACAGGACAGTTACAAGCAGCTTCAGTACTATGAGAACATAGAAGGTAGGAAAGAAAGACCTGAACTAAGAAACTGGTAGCTTTAGAGGCATTAGCCAGCAAGTGGGGAGGAGTCCTCTTGTCCAGGGCCCACAAACTGCACCCCTAGACAGCTGAGATGGTACTGTTAGCCTTAGGCTCGTGGTTGGTGGAGACAAGGATGGGATGAGGGGAGAGCCCCAGAGACCAGGGAATAATTTGCCAGGTGCAGTTGGGTACCGTCTTCTTCATGACCATCCTAAAGTAATATTCCCCCGCCCCCTATCCTGTTGTTCCTCCAGGTTGAATTTCTGGCTCTTTTATTTCTAGGAACGCTGATCCCCAAACATGAAAGAAATTCTAGTTGTTTTCTGCCCAAGGCTCAGCTGGACCTGCAAGGCTCTGGTTTGTTCCTGTCCCTCTGCTCTGGCAGGAATCCAATGGTGATCATTCTTGGGATGCATTCCAGAGCTGGCTGCAGCCCCAAGCCTCGCCGGGCTGTCTGGCCTTGGTGCGACATCTCACCCCTCACGTCTGCCCTGTTGGCTTCTCACACGTTGCTGGTTGGTCCACGAACCTTGTATCTCCATCAGTGAGCTGTGTGGTGCTGGGCAGGCTACCACCCTTCTCTGCTTCCCGGGTACAGAATGTTCCTCTGACCTCTGGCTTGATTCACCTTCACATCTTGCCAGCCCTGGCTTCCAGCCCAATCTAGCAGCCCATGTTAAATTTGGCTGGAGATTTTCACCTCAGATACTTAAATCTTTCACCTTCTGTAACAAAAACCTTATCTGTTCCTTAGGAAAGTGGTGGCTGTCCTCTTGGAGGGAAATTTTTTCCTTTTAAAATATTAGGTATTAAATAATAAATGTAAAATACATGTTTTGAAGCATACTAAAATGAACATCTGTGCACACACTGCCTCATTCGAGAAGTCGAACATTATCCATAGGGTTGCATCTGCCTACGTGCCCCTTCCCTGTTCCAGATGCTTGCCTCCCCACAAGAGGTAGCCACTCTCCTGAATTTTGTGTTTATTATTTCCTCATTTTTAAAAGAGTAGCTTCATCCCTTATGTGTGTATCCACGCATTTACTTATTGTTTATTTTTGCTTGTTTTTGCCCCTTGTGAAAATGGTGTCACATTGTATATGGAATGTTTTCTTTCTTTTTTTGCTATTACAAATAAAATGCTATGACCATTCTTGCACACATTTCCCGGTGCTGTGTACCAGAATTCATCCTAGAGAGGAGTGGAATAGACGAGTTGTAGGGCATATGAATGTTTAAGTTCACAAGGTAATTCCAAATGGTATTTAAAGTGATTGTGCCAATTACAGTATATGAGTTCACATTGGTCTACATTCTAACACTTACTTAGTAATAACAGACTTAAACTTTTGCCAAAATAATTAATGTAAAATGATATTTTATTGTGGGCTTTGCTCATATCCTTGATTCTTAATGAGACTGAGCATCTGTCCATATGTTTATTCAACAGTTGGGTTTTCTTTCCTCTGAAACACCCTGTTTCCCTGAAAATAAGACCTAGCTGGACCATCAGCTCTAATGTGTCTTTTGGAGCAAAAATTAATATAAGACCCAGTCTTATATTAAAATAAGACCGGGTCTTTATAATATAATATAATACAATATAATGTAATATAATATAATATGATATAATATAATATAATATAATATAATATAATATAATACGGGGTCTTATATTAATTTTTGCTCCAAAAGACGCATTAGAGCTGATTGTCCGGCTAGGTCTTATTTTCAGGGAAACATGGTATTTTTATATTTTGTCCGTTTTTCAGCTGGGTTGTTTATCTTGTTCTTAATGCTTTGTAGATGGTCTTTATATATTTTGGATACTACTTCTGTATTGGTTATGTGTTTTACAGATATCTTCTCCCAGTTTGTGTCTTGTTTTTTGATACACAGAAGTTTTAAATTTTAATGTAGCTAAATACCTCAATCATTTCCCTCAAAGGAAACCATCTTCCTGACTTCTAACAGCATAGATTAGCTCTGCCAATTTTTGTATTGTATGTAAATGGAATATCCAGTAAATTGTAATATCCAGTAAGTTGGGTCTTAATTTTCAACGTTACATTTGTGAGATTCATCCACAGTGTTGTGTGTGGTTGTAGATTGTTCTCGTTGCTCTAGAACAATCCATAGTGTGAACGCACCATAATGGATGCATCCATTCTACTGTTGAAGGACATTTGGGTAGTTTTCAGTTTGGGACTGTTATAAAAAGAAGTATTGCTAAGTTTGGTTCATTGTAAAGCGGTATTATAAAGTAAATCAAGCTGTTTTTTACTGTGCTTTTAAAGCACTTTTTCCAAAATTCTTTCCAGGGAAACAAGAATCTAATTGGGTCAAGAAAGAGCCTATCCTTGTTCCTTAGAATTCACAGGTCACCTGTTCTCCCTCCTTCTCTCATCTGCAACTTTACTTTGTATGCAGAATTCTGAATAACTTTCTGTGTTTAATTCTTTCCTCTCCCCCGTTTTGTGACATTAAAAAAGTAAACATCATTTTAAAGACATTAAGTACTATTCAAGCACATTGTGGAAAAGTACAGAGAAGTTTAAATAAGAAAGTGACAGCCTCCTGTCAACTATAGATAACAGTGCAAATATGTTAGCATATTCTTTCCGGTATTTTCTTCTATATATATTTTACATAGTTGAGATTGCACTGTATATGCATAGTCATATCTCCTTTCACTTAAGATTATACCGTAAGTATTTCCCCATGTCATTTGTAACTGTTCTTCAGCATTGTTTTTCCTGGCTACGTGATAATCCATACTATGTGTATGCCAAAAGTTACTTGACTAATCTCCTAAACTGGGACATTTCGGATGCTTGTACTTTCATTTGGACAATTAGAAACAATGCTGCAGCAATTATCTTGGATGTAGATCTTTGTCCTCATTGTAGATAATTTCCTTAAGTTAGTTCCTAGAAGTGGAATTTACTGGATCAAGAGTATGAACACTTTAAAGGAGTCTGGAACATCATGGGTTGCCAAGTTGCTTTACATAAGGTGCCATTTTTATGCTCCTACCAGCTTGAAGCCCTGAGAGCACAAGAGAACACATTTCATTGCATCTTCATGCATGTTGCACATTGTTTGTTATGGAGTATCTTCATTCTGTTCGTTTTTAAGTATTTAAAAATTTCTCTTCTGATTTTTTTTTTGACCTGTGAGTTATTTGGAAGTATGTTTTAAAATTTCCAAATATGAGGATTTAAAAAAACTTTAAAGTCAACTTTTCAATTTAACTGTTGTGCTCGGAGAATATGGTGTGTGTTACCTATTCTTTGAAAAGGGCTGAGAACTGTGTATAATCAATTTTGTAAATGTTAGAGTGACTAACCAACCCAGTTTGTTTGGGATGGGATGGAGGGATTTCCTGGGATGAAAGACTTTCAGAGCTAAAATCAGGAAAGTCCTGGGCAGACTGGGCTGAGTTGGTTGGTTAACTTACGTGTACCTGAGAATATTGTAGATTCTCTAATTACCGGGTACAGAGTTCTACTGCAGAGATCCTTTAGATCACTTATTTATTGTTTTTCAAAAATAATTTAAAAATTTTTATTTTTAGAAAAGTATAGATTTGTACGCAATTGAAATAACGGAGAGACCCATTGTATCCTTTAAAGTTTCAGAATATCACCACCAGGAAATGGACGTTAATACAGATTACCCATCGTGTCCAGACTTTAGCAGTTTTACTTGTATACATTTGTTTGTGTGTGTATTTAGTTTTGTACAAATTTATCATGTGTGTATTCACTACCACGTCAAGATATGACCGTCACAACAAAGATCCCTCTTGTTCTCCTTTTATAACCACAGGCACCTCTCTCGTGTTCCCCTTTTCATTGTGCTCCCCCCTTCTCCTCTCCCTTGTCCCTAACCCTTGGCATCCACTAATCTGTTCTTCATTTCTAACCTTGTGTCATTTCAAAAGTGTTATGTAAATGGAATTATATAGTATGTTACCTTTTGGGACTGGTTTTTTTCCACTCGGCATAATTCCTTGGAGATACATGTTGTGTGTGTCAGTAGTTTGTTCTCTTTTATTGCTGAGTAGTATTTCATGTATGGAGGGATCTCAGTTTGCTTAACGTTTAACTCAATGAGGGACATCGGGGTGGTTTCCTGTTTTTGACTATTACAAATAAAGCAGCTATGAACATTCATGTACAGGATTTAGTGTGAACGGAAGTTTCCATTTCTCTGGCATAAATGCCCCAAGAGTGCAATCACTGGGCTTAAGAATTAAGACAAAAATCTCTATTTTGCCAATTTTATTTGCTTGACCTATGGATAATTAAGAAAGACTTTGAAGTCAATTTATTGATTTATGTATTTTGAAGCTATTTTATAAGATGCATACAAATTTGGGATTATAACTTTCTGTCTATAAAATGATAACCCCAGGTCGTGGATGGTTGTTCTGGGTTCAGGAATCCTGCTGTACTACTAGGACCAGAAATTCCACAAGACACAGCCTTTTGAACCCTCTCTAACTATGGAAATAACAATGTGGTGTCATAGTTACTGAGAATGTGAGACGACCCGTCTGAAGTTATGCCATTCTTTTGACATTGTACCGCAGGCATGTTATCGTCATGATAACGGCCATGAAGGAAGGAAGTGAGCATACTGTTTCACCCACAGACGTTCGTGTCCCCAGAAGAGAGGAAGTGGAGGAGGATGACTGCAGTATATACAGGGAGCTGGTAGCCTGGCTGAGGAACGTGGCAGGTTTACTTGGAGTGAACTACTAAGCAAGTTCTCTTTTCCGTGGAGCTTTCATAGGAAAAGAGATACTAGAAAGATACACAGAAAAAGCAAAGAAGAGCCCTTCTAGGAATCTTTCCTCCCCTGAGGTTCTTTTGCATTTGTACTAGTTACATGCTGGAAAACTTCCTCTGTAGGAAGGCAGAGGTCAACGCATCCATCCGCCTGCCTCTGGGCAGGATCGCTCCCAGGGCCTCTAACAGTCGCATGTTCCCGTGTGTGCTCAGTCTCTGCAGCGGTTCATCTTTCCAGCCCAGTTCTAGAGGCCCTTACACCCTGGCCCTCAGGGATCCCTTTTCCTTAAGCCTCATAGCCCACATTGTCCTCTCCAGGCTAATTTAGCAAAGTTGCCTTGGGACACCCTCCATGAAAGCAGGGCCATCTGGCATGTGGTCTCTGCCTGTATCAGTTTCCTATAGCTGCTGTAACAAATTGCCACAAACTTAGTGGCTTAAAACAACACAGATTTGTTATCTTACAGTTCTGGAAGTCAGAAGTCTGAAATGGGTCAAAATCAAGGCATCAGCAGAGCTTCTGTAGGTTTATTCTGTAGGTTCTAGGTCCTAGCGGAGAATCTGTTCCTTGCCTTTTCTGGGTCTAGAGGCTGCCCTCACACTTGGTTTTTGGCCCCTTACCACTCCAACCTTTGCTTCTGTGATCACATCTCCTGACTCTGACCCTCCTGCCTCCTCTTATAATGACCCTCATGACTACGTTGGGCACCCAGGTAATCCAGGAGAATTCCCTATCTCCATATCTTTATGTTAACCACATCGGCCAAGTTTCTGTTGCCATGGATGTTGACATTCACAGGATTTGGAGATTAGGATGAGGACAGCTTTAGGCTGTTATATGATTGGCTGTATCTGCTCTTTTCTTTTCAAGTCCCGTCATTCCTTTCAAGCCCTCATTGTGCCTCTTCTGGAAGAGTCCATCAGCCATCTGATCGATTTCCCTTCGGCCATCTGGCTCCTCTACAATGTAGGTCCACTGTAGCCAGAGTGTCTCTCTCAGTCTGCTGGATACACACAAATCCCTCACCCTGCTTCAAGGTTCTTGACAAATTTTCTTACCACTCTTTCTTGTCTTCCTCTAGTTTCCTTTACATGCTTTCACTACCAGCCTATTTGTCATTTATTTATTTTAACGTGTCCAGAGCTTTCTTGGTTCTATGGTTTTACTTCTTTCTTTGCATCTGAAATGCTCTTTGCTCTCATTTTCATCTGTCAAAAAATCCTATTTGGCCTTAAAATGTGGATGACTGTTGACCTGGAAATTCCACATGTAGGAATACTATGGAAATAACCCTGAGGGTTGTGCATAGATACAACTTCAAAAATGTTCATTGCAACATTGTTGATAAAAAGAAAGTAGAACTAATATAAACAGACATCCAACAATATGGAACTGATTACATAAAGTGTGAAATATCGTAAAGTAAAATATTACACAGTGAACAAAATAAAAAAAATACAAAAGTATTAATGAATTGAAAGATATTTATGATATAGTCAAAAGCAAAACAGCAGATTACAAAACCCTCTGTATAGGATGATTTTATTTAAAAATTATATTACATATACATTTTTGAAAAAAGGAATATAACATGCTCAACTGTTGGTGGTTGTTTTCTGGGTAGTAGGATTATAGGTGATTTTTATTTTCTTATTTTTATGTAGCCATACCTTTTTTTGTACAATGACCACATGTTACTTTTATAATAATAAAAAAGTAGTTATAATTATTAAAAAAAATTATCCTATCCATCCTAGCCTGACCAGTTCAAATTTTGCCCCTTCCTGAAGTCTTCTGTAGCCATCATCCTGGCTGAAGGTGAGTGCTGTCTTTACTGACCCTCTAGGACTGTTTGTAAGCTCTTAGCACACCTTATTTTTATTTAAGAAATTGCTGCGGAGCAGTCTCTATACGCAAAGCTCCATCTCCGCGGTCTAAGGCTGCAGGGTTGCTCTGTGTCTCAGGAGCGCTCACATATTCCATACACCACAACTTAAGGTAGGAAGCCAGGATGAGAGGCAAGGTGACTGGAGGCTCAGGGATTTGGAAGCTCATTTTGTTAAGGATCCTGTCCCTGTGTCTAGCGGTGAGGCGTAGTCTGGGAAGGCAGGCTGCTTTCAAAATGCCATTTCTGTTCTCATTGAACTGCTGGTCTGACTAGGGAGGTAATCAGCGGATTAGGCATTAGCACGTCATGTTTATAAAAAAAACACAAAAATTGCTAAAGCTATCTCGTGAGTCCTTGCCAAATGACTAATGTGTGGTCATAGGAGGGAGAGGTTACCACAGATCATGGCAGAGGTGACGTGCTCTGGGCGGTTGAAGCATCAGGCCAATGCAATAGGCCCCAGACTGTATATATGAATGTCGTACAGACACTCACGTAGATCACGGCTGTTGCCTTGTGTCTACGGCTTTCATTTCAAACAACGTGCTTTTCTATCTAAAGAACTTTATATAATCCCAGGAAGACCAACAACCACGGTGGAAATATTCATTCAGAAAAGCTCTCTGGGCAATTTTCAAATTTACTAATCTATCAGTTGCAATTCATATATAAGACATCTATTAAAATCACTGGGCTTAAAGTGTTAAACGGAAAACTTGATGGCTTGGCCTCTGACTTGGGGTTGCCCTAAGAAAATGGTCTTTGTGGTGACAGCATGATTCTAGGTGTGCTAAGCAGCGTCAGTGGTTGGAGAATTGGTCACTATGCAGCCTGTGCTTGCAGCCCTGCTCTCTTCCCATGGCAGCAGCCATACTCTCTACTGCCTTATCGGCTTTTGCAGCGCTCTTAGAAGATCAGGTTCCCAGCTGTATTCATCTGTGTCATTGGAATATTAAGAAATATTCGAGGTTTATTTAGAAATAGGCAGTGTCAGAGTGTCATGCCAAATGGGTACCCGAGCCTGGTCTGATGTCACTATCCCCTAGCAGAGCAATTCCATGACTTGCTCTGTGCAATTTCCCTACAACAGTGGTGAGTGCTTTTTGTTAACCTCTGTGCTGATGAATTAGAGAGTAGCTGACAAGCTTCCTCAGGTGTTGAGCAATTCTTTCTGTGCAGTTTGAGCCCTGGAGGGATATGTTAATACTATATGCTCATTAAACACTGCAGGGAGTTCAATAAGCATTTCGGGAGTACTTATTGCTTGCCATACGCCATGCCAAGCACTTTGGAAGATGCAGAGATGAGTAGGGCATGGTCTTTGTTCCAGGAGAGCAAAGAC
Source organism: Rhinolophus ferrumequinum (assembly GCF_004115265.2). Classification (NCBI taxonomy): domain Eukaryota; kingdom Metazoa; phylum Chordata; class Mammalia; order Chiroptera; family Rhinolophidae; genus Rhinolophus; species Rhinolophus ferrumequinum. The sequence goes on along the minus strand of NC_046293.1, from coordinate 23,478,427 downwards.
TAGAGGAGATAAGACTTAAAAAGGCAAGAAAATGCATGGCAAGATGAATTCTGCTGGAGATATCCAGGCGTGGTTCAAAGGCAGGGAAGTGGTTTCTAGTCAAGTCAAGAAAGTGAGGGATGAGGGATGGAGGAAAGGATAAAAGTCTCCTGGAAGAGTTACAGTGGAAAAAACGTGGACTTTGCATTAGATGGAAGTGGGTTCATATGCTGGCTGTCTTTTCGTAAGGTGTGATCCTATGCAACTTGCTAAGCCTGTCTGATGTCTGAGTCTCAGCATCCTTTTCTGTAAGATGAATGGCTGTTAGGAGGTGTGGTGGATTAAATGATGCCCCCCAAAAGATATGTCCACATTCTAACCCCCAGAACTTGGGAATGTGACCTTATTTAGGAAAAGGGTCTTTGCAGATGTAATTAAGCCAAAGATCTCAAGATGAGATCATCCTAGATTACTTAGGAGGGCCCTAAATTCAATGACAAAAGTTCTTATGCGACACACAGAGGGGAGACACACCGAGAGAAGAGGAGAAGACCATGTGAAGATGAGGCAGAGATTAGACTGATGCAACCACAAGCCAAGGAATGTCGGGAGCCACCAGAAGCTGGAAGAGGCAAGGAAGCTCTCTCTCTCTTAGAGCCCTTGGAGGGAGCACAGCTCTGCTAACACTGTGATTTCCGATTTCGGCAGAGCTATGAAAGAACACATTTCTGTTATTTTAAGCCACCTGGTTTGTGGTCATTGGTTTTAGCAGCCCCAGGAAACTAATACAGGAGGAATGAGTGAAAGAATGTGTACAAAGCACCTAGTAGAGTACCTACCGTGTTTCCTCGAAAATAAGACCTAGCGCGACCTTCAGCTGTAATGTGTCTTTTGGAAAAAAATTAATATAAGACCCGGTATTATATTATATTATATTATATTATATTAATTATATTATACTGGGTATTATATTATTATATTATGTTATATTAGACCAGTATTATATTATATTATAGCTGGTATTGTATTATATTATATTATACCAGGTTTTATATTATATAAGACCCAGTATTATATTATATTATACTATATTATATTATATTAGACCTGATATTATATTATATTATATTATATTATATTATATTATATTATACCAGGTGTTATATTATATTACATTATATATATAAGAGCCAGTATTATATTATATTATACCCAGTTTTATATTATATTAAAATAAGACCAGGTCTTATATTAATTTTTGCTCCAAAAGATGCATTAGAGCTGATGGTCTGGCTAGGTCTTCTTTTCGGGGAAACACAGTAGAACTTGGAAGGTGTTCACTAAATGACCAATTATTGCTCTACAGGGTGGGGGACGGGCATGGAAGTGTGACTAGCGGAGAGGAGGAGTGGGAGAGAAGGAAGGTGTTTCAGACAGTGGAACCAAGTGAGCTGAGCATAGCAGGTGTCTGGGGAGCCATGCCAGTGGGCGACAGGCAAACGTTCTGGGGTGCGTGGTGGTGTAAGTGTAAGCATGTGCCCAGCAGGGTCCCAGGGGCAGTTAAGTGCTCTGACTGTTAGGCCTGAGGCCTGAGAAGAAGGAGGCCCCCAGAAATGGAAGGGGTAGGGGGTCCTGGCTCGCCCTGCTTCCTTCCTCTGGCAGCGTCCCGGCACTTCTGCAGCCCATGCCTGGACTCCTCTTTCTTGTACTCGTGATGGAGTGAGGCAGTGGCTTGGGTAGCCAGAGGCTGCTGGACTCAGAGGTCATGCAACAGGGCTTGGAAGTTGCTGGACTTTAAAGGAATCGTGTGGGCTTGGGAAGGAGGAAGCAGCAAAAGGTTTGGACCAAAGAGGTGAGATCTCTGATCTTGTTTTCTGAGCACTCCATAACCCCCCTGGATTCTTGGGTCACCCTGCTTATGAAGAAGGTTGGATATAATTTGATTTAAAGAAAATGAAGTGATGTGACATATTTTAAAAATGCAAGTTTGTGGACTAAGATTCATGTTCCCCCCAATAGATTTGAAGATAAGTGTCTAAAACTTTTGTAATATTTTTGGAAGTCTACAAAGAAACTGGTAACAGTGTTGCCTCAGCGAAGGAAACTAGGGGGCTGTTAGGGTGACCGATTATCCCAGTTTGCTGAGAACTGTCCCAGTTTTAGTAATGAAAATCCCATGTCCCCAAAAGTCCCTCAGTTCCAGGCAAACCAGGACAGTTGGTTACCTGGGCAGAAGGGAGATTTGACTTTTCACTGTGTATCCTTTTGTAAACTTTATGTTTTGTAATTTTACTCTGCATTCATGTTACCTAGCTCCCAAACCCCTGCCCCAAAAGAACATTAAACAATTCCCCCAACTCCTGCACATAAAAAAACCCAACCCAACGTAAATAAAAATTAAAGGTAAGTGAAGAGCCGAGAAAAAATTCACATGTTAATGTGAGAAGAAAGAATATTATTCTTAATCTATAAAGAACTTTTACAAATCAATAAGAAAAGATAAATGACTCTTCAACATGAACTAAAGACATGGTGAGAAATTTACAAAAGAAGAAATACAAATGGACATTAGAAAACTTTCCCCAATAATTAAAGAGATTAATATTAAAACTAATTTTATACCAGCTTTTGCCAGATAAGATATCAAATGATAAAAAAAAGAATTTCTTAGTCAACTCAGGCTATCGTAACAAAATACCATAGACTGGATGGCTTAAGCAAAAGACACTTATTTCTCACATTTCTGAAGGCTGGAAGACCAAGGTGCTTGCAGATTTAGTTCTTGGGGAGGGCCTGCTTTCTGGCTTGCAGACGACTACCTTCTCACTGTGTCCTCATATGGCTGAGAGAGAAAACTCTGGTGTCTCTTCCACTTCTGGAATAAGGGGACTAATTCCATCATAGGGGTCTCCACTCTCATGACCTCATCTAACCCTAATATCTCCCAAAGGCCCCACTTCCTAATACCATCATACTGGATATTAGGGCTTCAACGTATGAATTTTTGGGGGGCACAAACATTCAATCCATAACAATAATAAGATGCTATGGAAGGACAAATTGGTATAATTCTTGGCAGGATGTATAAAAGTTTTAGCAATTTTTGTGCCTTTTGATTCAGCCATTGCTTTTATGTCTAGGAATTTGTTTTAAGGCAATAGACCATATGTGTGAAGATGAGTGTGCAGTGATGCTGGTCACTCTGTTATTTGTAAGGATGAAGCAACAAGCCAGGTCACTGGCTTCAGGGCTATATCTTTTACATTAAAATTTCAACTCTACAGAAAATGAGAGAGAATAATATAAAGATATCCATGTTCCAGCCAGTTTGGTCCCATCTTAACATACTCCCATATTTTCCTCCTATTTTGGAAATTATTAAATAAATAAAACACATACAAAGAGCCATATCCTCGTATGTACCACTTTCTGCATCTCATCTTCTCTCTTCCTCCCTACGGATAGCTACTATCCTGAATTTTGTAGTTATTGCACCAAGTGTGTTTACTTTTCCTGCAATTAAACATATTTATAAGCAATAATATACAGTTTTCTTTTATATCATCTTTATGCTACCATACTGTAGAGATTTTCAGATACTTGTTTTTATTTTTTGCTCACTATTATTTTTGGGATTTATCAATCTTGGTACACGTAGCCTAGATTATCTTTTTTTAACTGCTATTTGGTATTTCATAGGATAAATGTCCCATGATTTTTTTATTCATGCAGTTGAAGTATATTTAGGTTGTTTACACATTTTGTGAACTACCTCCACTGCTGCAGTGAACATTCTGTGCAAGTTGTATTGTGCACATGGATTGCAGTTTCTCCAGGGAATATGCCTAGGAGTGTAATTGCTGGGCCATGGGGAAGAACATCTTTAAGTTTAATAGCTATTTCCACATTTTTTCTCCAAAGTGATATGCCACTTGTCCTAACGGCAGCAAATATTTCCAGTAGTTCCACATCCTTGCCAATCTGATAGGAAGATAACTAATTGTGGTTTTATTTTGAATTTTCCTGGTGCCTGGTGGGGTTGAACGTTTTTTCATGTTTACTAGCCACCTGGTTTCTTCCTTTTCTGTGAATTGCCTTTCCATGTCACTTATCTATTGCCACTGGGTTGTTTGTTCATTAAATTTTTTTTTTAAATTGAGGTATAATTGACATATAATATTATATTAATTTCAGGTGTATAATGTAATGATTTGATATTTAATGTATTGTGAAATGATAACCACAATAATCTTAGTTAACATCCATCACACAAAGTCACAAAATTTTTTCCCCTGGTTATGAGAACTTTTACGATTTACTCTCAGCAACTTTTAAATATACAACACAGTACTATTAGCTGTAGTCACCATGCTTATTTATTTTATAACTGGGAGTTTGTACCTTTTAACACCCTTCACACACCCCTCCCTCCGTTTCTGGCAACCACCAATCTGTTCTCTGTATTTATGAGTTTGGTTTTTATTTTTCTTTAGAGTCCACATGTAAGTGAGATCCTACAGTATTTGTCTTTTTCTGTCTGACTTATTTCACTTGGCATAATGCCCCTAAGGTCCATCCATGTTGCTGCAAATAGCAAGATTTCATTCTTTTTTATGACTGAATAATATTCCTATGTCTCTGTGTGTGTGTGTGTGTGTGTGTGTGTATTCATTTATCCACTGACAGACACTTAGGTTGCTTCCATGTCTTGGCTACTGTAAATAATGCTGCAATGAACATAGGGAGTATATATCTTTTCAAGTTAGTGTTTTTGTTTCCTTTGGTTAAATATCCAGAAGTGGAATTGCTAGATCACATCGTAGTTCTAGTTTTAATTTTTTGAGGAACCTCCATACTATTTTCCATAGTGTTTGCACCTATTTGCATTCCTACCAACAGTGCATGAGGGTTCCCTTTTCTCCACATCCTTGCCAACAGTTGTTATTTGTCTTTTTCTTTTTCTACTTGTGTTCTCCATCAGCATTTAAAAAATATTTGTATTAAAAATATAGCTAACATACAATATTATATTAGTTTTAGGGGTACACCATAATTATTTAACATTTATATACATAAAGAAGTGATCACCATGATAAGTCCAGCAACTATCTGACACTATGTTATGCTATCACAATATTATGGAATATATTTCCCATGCTATACGTTATATCTCCATGACATATTTACTTTATACCTGGAAATTTGGACCAATTATTGCCCTTCACCTTCTCCCCTTTTTAAATTTTCAATTACAGTTGACATTAAATATTATTTTACATTAATTTCAGGTGTACAGCATAGTGGTTAGACATTTATATAATTTAAGAAGTGATGCCCCTGACTAGTCTAGTACCCACCTGGCACTATACATAGTTATTACCATATTACTGACTGTATTCCTTATGCTATACCCTACATCCCCATGTTTATTTTTTAACAATCAAGTTTTATTTCTTAATCCCTTCTACTTTTTTCACCCACACCCCCAAACCACCTCCCATCTGGCAACCATCAAAATGTTTTCTATATCTATGAGTTTGTTTCTTTTTCTCATTTGTTAATTTTGTTCTTTAGAGTCCACATATAAGCGAAATCACATTGCGTTTGTCTTTTTCTGTCAGACATCCCACTCAGTACAGTACCTTCCAGGTCCATGCATGCTGCTGCAGACGGCAAGAACACATTCCCTTCCGTGGCTGAGCAGTATTCCATTGTATATACGTACCACCTCCTCTTTATCCATTCTTCCATCGATGGACACCCAGGCTTCCTCCACATCTTGGCCATTGTAAGCAATGCTGCAATGAACATATGGATGCACAATCCCCTCAAAACATAACTGTGGGTTTCTTTAGATAACTACCCCAAAGTGGGATTACTGGGTCCTCTTTATTTCCTGTTATAGCCTTTGTTTTAAAGTCTATTTTGTCTGGTGTAAGTATTGTTATCCCAGTTTTTTTTTTCATTTTAATGAAATAACATTTTTCATCCCTTTACTTTCTACCTGTGTGTGTCTTTTGATCTGGAGTGCATCTCTTGTAGGCAGCATATGTAAAGGTTTTGTTTTCTTATCCGTTTAGCTCTCCTATATCTTTTGATTGGAGCATTTAATCCATTTGCATTGAAATTAGTTGTTTATAGATGTGTAGCTTCTCAGCAAAAGTCTTAGAGCACACTGAGACCAGCTGCCACTTGCCTGGGTCCCATGGACTCTGATAGTGTTTCAAGAAAGAGTGCAATGTGGGCAGGGTGGGCTTCTCCTGAGAAAGTGCCCCTTGCATTGGTGGGGCAGGGTCCCAGTGTAGCTCGCCCGGCCAATCAGATTCACATTTAGCTGAGCAGGGGAGGGCTCAACACAGGAAAGATGGCACCCACCTGCTGGCTGCACAAGAGAAGGATCCCACACAGCGAAAATGGTGACTGTCCTCCAGCCCTTTCCTCGCAGCCACACACCTCAGTCTGCACCACCCCGATACCTCCAACCCCCACCCCCACCCCAAGTCACCATCCCTCTGCTGGAGCCCAGGGTGAGTGCTTGGGAGTGAGAGAGTTTCTGTGCATGCCATTTAAGAGGACGTCTGCGTTTCCTGCAGCCTTCCACCCCACCCAGATGGTTGAGTCCCCACTGGTTTTCACAGCCAGATGTTGTGGGGGCACCAGTAAGTACTCTGGGCTGGGGAGGCTGGTGTGGGGTTGAGGTCCATTGCTCCTGGTGGGGGAGAATCTCTGTGGCCAAGACATCCCTCTTGATTCTCAACCTCCACACGGAGGTTTGGGGCCAGACTGTTTTGTGTCTCTGCCCCTCTTACCAGTCTTGATGTGGCTTCTTTATAGCCTTAGTTATAAAATGTCTGTTCAGCCAGAACTCAGGTGGTTCTCCAGGTTGATGGTTCTATAATTGAGCTGTAATTTTAATGTGTTCACAGAAGAAAGCATGTACAGTCTTTATCTATTCTGCTATCTTTGATCTTCTATTTTTTGTCTTTTTGATAATAGCCATTGTCCATTTCTCACCAACAATTTAAAAGTTGACATTATCTGAACTGTTCTTACTCTGTTGCTTTCCATATGAGTTTTGGATCACCTTGTCTAATTTCATGAAAAAGCCTGTTATATTTTTATTGGAATTGCATTTAATTTATAGACTAATTTGAGGATAATTGGCATCTTTACAATATTGTGATTTAGTAAATATGAACACAGTGTAACTCCCTATTGCGTTTTCTTTTACACCTTGCAACAGAATTTATAATTTGCTGCATATGGTATTGTGCAGATTTTATTATGTTTATATTTAAGTCCCAAACAGAATTTGTAGTTTTACTAATACGGTTACTTTAAAGATTGTATTTTATAATTATGTAGGAACATAATAGATCTAAAAAAAATCAATCTTGTTTTAGCAAACTGATGAACTCATAAGATTTTCTTACATAAAATTTTCTTATGTAGATTCTCTTATGTAGAATTCTCTGGAATTTTTCTATGTTGACAGTCATATCTTCAAACAATAACTACATTGCTTTTTCTTTTTGAAGCCATATACCTTATATTTTCTTTTCTTTTCTTTTTTTTTTGTACTAGCCTGTACATCTGATCCAATGTTGTCTAACAGTGATGATATTGGCCATCTTTGTCTTGTTCTGGTTTTTTAAAGGAAAGTGGCTTATATTTTACTTTATTTGTGAAATTTGCTCTGGTTTTCAGATCAAGGACATTACTTTCTTTTTGTAGGTTACTAAGATGTTTTTGTTTGCTTGTTTTCCTTACTGAATGTTGTTGACTTTTACCCAAAGCTTTTTTATTTTTGCCTTATAATTCAATAATTTTTTTCTTTATAAACTTTGAGCTTACATTGTGAAGTACACATAAATATATAATTATATCTTCCTGGTGCATTTATCTTTTTATCATCTTCTTATCCTCTTTGTCTCTAATAATGACTTTTATCTTAAGGTTTATTTCGTTTGGTGGTAGTATAATCAGCTTTCACTTGGTTATCATTTGCCTTTTCCTTTTTTTCCCTTCCAGTCTCTGTGTCTTTAGGTTTTAGGCCTGTCTTTTGAACACTGCTGGATTGTATCTAAAAGACATCCAATCTGATCATCTCTTTCTTTTTACGGTTGATTATCAATGTTTGGATTTTTACTATTGTATTTTATGCTATTTGTCCTGCTTTTTTCATGTTTTCTCCCAGGTCAAGCTAATTTTCCTTAGTTACTGTTTTTCTTCATTGTTTTGAAAAATGTACATTTAATTCTATTCTTTCAGTAGCCTCTCTTAAAATTTTACTGTGCATTCTAGCCTTCAAAAGTCTAGAGTTATTACCTCTTTCTATCTTGTGAGCAATACAAGGACCCTAATACACTTTCACTCCCATCACCTCTCCCCATCTTAGGTGCCATCACTGTCTGGTATTGTGGTTTCATCTTTTTTTTTTTCAAATCTCCAATTTATCATTATTATTATTATTGTTTTATGGAATCACTGCCTGCCCATATTTACCCCAGTAATTGCTGATTTCTTTGTTTACCTTTTCTTTTGACATTTTCTTTGTGGGTTTAATTTCCTTCTTCTTGAAGCACCTTCTTTAGTAGTTCTTTCAGAAAGGACTATTAATGTTAAACACACTGTTGTTCTTCCAAAAAAAGTCTCTACTTTCCCTTAACTCTGAACGATAATTTCACTAGGTAGAGAGGATGCTGCAGTCCCCCTCCCACATCCTTCTGACTAATTCTTCATGTGTTTCTTCTACATTGACAGAGTCTGCACCTCTGAGCATGAGAGCCAGAAGTATTGAGGAGTTAACGTTTAGAGGGCCCAGGAGCAGCCTTTGACAATTAATGACCAGAGTAGGTGTAGAAACGCCCCTGCTCTCTTGACCTAAGATTGAGATAATTCTGAGGCATGTGTCTTACCCCTTTCCCCAGACTTTCCTCATGAGATTAAGTTCAGTTGCCAATATATGGCTGATTTCTTGAACATATTTTATTGGCTTCCCCATACCATGTCCCACGTCCCTACCAGTGTTTCCTGCTCTAAGTTCTCAGGGTTTGTTTCTAGGGTGCATTCAAGCTAAGACACCGTGTATAGAAATCTACATTGAAGGACCTTTCTTCAGCACTTCTTTGGATCTTCTCATTCTATCATGTTTCATAACACATCTCTCATTTTTCCATCCCCTTATCTCTTTGAAGAATTTCCTCAGCTCTATCTTTTAGCAAATGTTTCTTCAGAAATGTCTGGTGTTTGTATTTGAATTTTTCAATAAATTTACTATACATTTTCATTCTGAAAGTTCTTTTTCAAGTTTTCCTGTTCTGTTCTCATGATGTTTTATTCTTTTATATTTTCAAACCCTGCTCTTTAGTCTATGATAATTTTAAGCACTCTTTTTTTTTAAAAATCTGATTATTTTATTATCTGAAGTTCCTGGGGGTTCTAATTCTGCTTGGTTGTGGTTACTTATTCTTGTTCATGATGGATTGTTTTCTCAAGTGTTTTAAAATTTGCGATTTTGAATTCATCCTCTAGAGAGCTTTATCTTTGGGTATCTTATGCGACCTGGGAAGAAGGTTTATCTTTTTAGATAGATTTATGCTTGTCTCTGTCAGGAACCCCATGTATTAACTTAAGACTAACATTTGTGTCAGCTTCTCAGCTTGGAAGTTGCTGAACCATGTGGTAATATCAATTTGAACCTGAAACCTGTGTGAGAGCAGGCCCATGGCTACAAATTCTAGAGAAAGACTTAATTTTCCCACTTGCAAACAGTTGGAGACAGACAAGTTACTTATCTTCTATGTTAGTGGCTGAATTTTTTCCCTAGTTCACCCTCTGGAAGGAGGGTCCCTTCACGGTGTCAGCTGTGAGCAGGGCTCTTGTTCCAGCAGTCTTCCTGAGTCAGGCTCATAGCCTCATTTCCTGTTCTTGCAAAGCTCGACCTCAAGAAGCCTGGTGGGAAACCAGAATGGCTAACCACATAGGCCTGCACTGCTTCCTGCTCCGTTTGGGCCCCTTTTGTCCTTGATCCTTGGAGATGTTCATTATTTTCCTCCTAGTTTAGCTGTGCATTTGAAGAACATTTGTCATATTTAACATAGCATTTCAAGATGTTTTGTAGTAGATGAATTTTCAGGTTACCCAGTTTTTGTTTTGTTTCGTTTTTAAAGCTGGAAATGGAAATCCTTAAGTGCTGTTTCTGCTATAGCGTGCAAATTCTGCCTCTTCTACCATTTTTTTCCCCTTGGGAACATTCATCTTTCTCTCCTGAGGTGGTAAGGGAGTGGGGGAGTATGAGGTACGTGTGTGGGGAAGGGAGGAAGTTGGGGACACGATGGTTTCCCAAAGTCTTAGGGTGGGTGATATCACATGAGAAGCAACGACGTGGGCTTCCTTACCTAAGTATGTCTTAGGCTGCCTATTGCCATGCCTGGAATCTCCCCAGGAGAGAGTCACCTTCCTCCCTATTTTATCAGCTACGTCTTTTAGCAGGAATTAGTTTAGCAGATGATGTTGAGAAGTAAGGTCTTAGGAATTGGAGGTTAAGAAGAAGGTTTAGTGGTGTGTGTGTGTGTGTGTGTGTGTGTGTGGTGTATGTGAGGTGTATGTGTGATGTGTGTGTGTGTGGTATATGTGTTTGGTGTGTGGTGTGTGTAGTATGTGTGGTATGTGTGTGGTGTATGTTGGTGTATGTGTGTGGTGTGTGTGTGTGTGTGGTGTATGTGTGGTGTGTGTGTGTGTGTGTGGTATGTATGGTGTGTGGTGTATGTGTGGTGTGTGTGTGTGGTGTATGTGTGATGTGTGTATGTGGTATGTGTGTTTGGTGTGTGGTGTGTGTAGTATGTGTGGTATGTGTGTGGTGTGTGTTGGTGTATGTGTGTGGTGTGTAGAGTGTGTGTGTGTGGTACGTGTGTATGTGTGTTAGGGATGGGTGTGTGTAAGATCGGGGGGGAGTGGTGGAAGAGTCTTTAGGAGAACTATTAGAATCAAACCATCCCAGCCATCATTTTCCAAAGGACTTGTGACCAGGCCCTTCATCTTTAACTTGTCCATTAACCCTGGCTGGGACCCAAGTTGAGTGTTTTTGTCAGGGGCCAGGGCTGGATCATTCATACCCAGCATGGACAGGAAGCATTAATTCTCTCTTTCCTCCAAACATGGTGGCTAAATTGGCTCAGGTTGAGGTATTTTTCCAAACTTCCCTGGAATCTGGCCTTGCGAGCCGGATCTGGTCTGTATTCCTGCCTGGCCTGGATCGGTCTGCCTGGTTTTCCTGTCTGAATGAGAGGATCAGGGAGCAGGTGACGGGGGCATGGGGAGGGCAAGGCAGCTCATTATGGCAGCTGCCAAGAGGTCTCCCACCAAACTGTTCAAAGCCTTATCGGCTTGGAGGTGTTTCTAATACCATTTCCGTTCATTGTTTCCCCTTGGTCATTAAGAGGAGGCCAGTCCCCTGTTGTGGCAGCTCACAGCTATTGTGGGAAAGGGGCGGGGGGTGTTGGTGGACGTCACAGCTTGGGCCTTATCTGCCTGGCTGTGCGCAGCCACTGGGTCACTGAGCAGCAAGCCAGGGCAAAGCAGCAGCACTATCCAGCCATACCGTCCGCCGCTGTTGGGGAGCATGGCCTAGGACTGGGGGCACTGCCATGCAGCTGTTTCCCACGGGACCTCGGAGATACTTGCGGCCCCATCTGCAGGGGAAGGTATGGCCTTCTGGGAGGAGGGCTGGCTCCGTTGTGAGATGAAGATCAGGGCTGATCCCACCCTCTGAGGAGCTGGGGTTCTCGCTCCCTGGACTAGAAGGGCTTTGTTTGGAGAGTGATTCAAAGCCAGGGACCATCCTCAGGTCCCCTCCTTCACTTGCCTCTGGGGGGTCCTGTGGCTGCTTCTGCTTGTGCCTGGGTTTTACTGTATTTCCTACTTGACCAGATGAGACTGGAATGAGCTTTGCCTTCATCTCTGGTACTTTTTGGGAGCAGCCTCGTGTATCTGTGTGTGGGGAAGCTGTAGGAGAGGCTACCTGATTTGAGACCAAGTCACAGCCATAACTGACACTAAAGAGTTCCTTCCATAGATATATAACAGATTGGGTGGCAGAAAGGAGTCACCCCCAGTAAATATCCGATGACAGGTTCTGCACTTAATTTAGCAACCTTTTCCAGAGGAAACAGCTCTGGAAGGGGCTGTAAGGGATGTGGGGTTGTACTCTGCCAGGCAAGGTCAATTGTCCCTCTCTGGTGGGATACTCAGTGTGGATACTTGCCTGGGACCAGGGCGGCTGGGCTCCTGTGCATTTATCAGATCCACTCAGTGAGCACTGTCTGAGCATCTTCTGGTCACTGCGCTAGATGCTGGTATGGAGATGAGCAAGGTGCTCATGGTACAGTGTGATTGACAGACCAGCACGTGGTTCCTGAGCATTCTCCAAGTCTGGTGCCTGGGGTAGAACAAAAGCATGAGAAAGTTCTTACTCCCTAGTTTGCTATCAAGTGTGGAAGGATGAAGAGGCAGGAAAGTATGCATCGTCTCTTAGCTTCTGCAGGCGTGCAGGGAAATGGGAGAGGTCAGCCTGGCCTGGGAGCACAGAGGGAAAGGCAGAGCCCTCCTCTGCCGTGGCTCTGGGACTGCTTCTTGGAGAAGGGTGCCTGGGGTCCTGGCTCACAGTCACTGTTACTCTTGGGCCTGAACCTGGCCAGGGTCTTTTTTTTTTTTTTTTAATAACTGGTACTCTATGTTCAAAGGCAGACAGGAGCCAATGAGGGTCAATCTTCTTTCTTGCTTGAAAAATAACGTTCTTCCCACTTCATGCATGGATAGTAGCACATATGTGAATCCATCTATGTGGGCAGTAATCACCAGCTCATTTCTCCTGCTTCTCTGCAGATGATTCCTGCCAGGCTTGTGAGAGTGCTGCTTGTTCTGGCCGTCACCTTGCCCGGTAGGTAACAAAGTGCTCCCACACTTCACTCCTGCCCTAGGACCACTGGGAACAATCCCCTCCCAGAAATAAACAGGTGTGTCTGGAGCTCACCTGTGTGTTCAGCCGGTGTTAGGCTCCTGTTGGCCCTGCCAGAGTCACTGGTTGCCTGGTCAATTCCTCTTATGAAGATTTTGCAGAGTCCCACTGCCCCTGATTTGTATTCCCCAAGGAGCAGGTATCTGAAAATGCCTTCTCCAGCTGGGGAATTTAGAAGCACAAGGGCTGGAGGATGGGGAGGAAAGAATCTAAGACTTGGATAGAACCTCTGGTTGAACCTCCCATAGTACAGATGAAGAGACTGAGGGTCAGAGAGGAGAAATGCTCCAAAGGCACACAGAGCCAAGATCAGAGGTCAGTTCTCCTGGGTCCCAGGCCAGTTCTTTTTCACTGGACTGCACTGTCTTCCTTTCATCACTGAGATTCTGAGTCTGTGAATGGCAGGAAGGACCCTTTTCTGGCCTTGGTTTGTCTCTACTTACACAGCTCAGGCCAGCAACATCCAGCTTGCTTCTCATGGGTTAGTCTGGGACAAAGTGTATATAGGGCTGCACCCTCTGCATCTTCCTACTAGGTGGATCCTGTGCCAGGGGACCAAGAAAACTTAGAGATTTACTGCTGTGGTTCCCCACCTGCCAACACACACACACACACACACACACACACACACACACACACACACACGGTGTGAGGGTGGCAGAAGAGTCCTCTCAAGAGTCCTCTCAGAGTTACAACATGATCCTGTAGGAGTTAACACTTTATAGATTCTATGTATCAGGCACACAGGCCGATCTGTTTAGAATACAATCTGTTCAAGATATACTAGTAGATTAATGTGCAGAGATGCTGATTACAATATATCTATATATCAGAAAACTTACAGAAATGCTAAGAACCTAGCAATAGGGGTGGGGGTTGTACTATATACATTTAGAAGTGAAATATAGTGCAGCCACTAAAAGTCATACACAATGGCATGAGAAATTCTTTACAATACAAGGTATAATCAAACAATACGGTGAATGTTTAAATAAAAATAATTTATTACATTAAAAAACACATTGCCATTAATCCCCCTCAAAATACTCTCCCTTGCTTCAAACACACTTATCCCATTGTTCTTGCCACTTTCTGAAGCAGTTCTGGAAGTCCTCTTTCTTGAGTGTCTTCAGTGTGCTGTAATGGCTGCCTCGATGTCCTGAATCATTTTGACTTTGGGGAGGAGCCAGAAGTCACACGGTGCAGGATCCAGTGAATAAGGTGGATGAGGACACATCATAATGTTTTTATTTGACAGAAATTGCCATCTACCAGAAGTGATGTGTGACATGGAGTGTAGTCATGGTGGAGGACGATTTACGGCACACTTGAAAACACACCTTCTCTCAATCGTAGCTCACACTCAACTGACTACACCAAACAGTTGAAACTTGTCACACCCTGTTGCTAAGGTTTGACATGCCACTTCCCGCATTAAAGATCCTCGCCTTTCTGTTGGACGGCACTTGGCAGTAGCATTCACCGTATTTGATGATCACACCTTGCTTTTTTGAGAAACAGGTTGTAGTTTGCATAGGATGATCACAATTTTGTAAAAAACCCACAGTTATATACAGGTTGTCAAATAGAACAAAAACAAACACTAAAATGGTAGCTCTAGTTACTGCTGAATGTTGGTTACAGATGATTTTAACTTTTTTGTATTGTTCTGTATTCTCCAAATTTTCTATAATGAGCACGTATCCCATTTAAAATTTTAAATCAGTAAGTAAATGGCATTAAACCAGATTTCCTGAAAAAACTGTTCCTCCATTGTTTCTATGAGTCCTGAGTCATATGTGCGGGAGGAAAGCAGCAGCATTAGTCTCTTTGGAAAGAAAGTACTTCCCCACAGCCCAATTTCTAAGAGACACAGCCTCATTTCTAGAAGCCTGGAGTGGTTTGGTCTGGTGGTCCCACTTGTGCTCACCTGTGGGCCTCTCCCTCTAGGGACCCTATGTGCAGAGGGGACTGTTGGCAGGTCATCGATGGCCCGCTGCAGCCTCTTCGGAGGTGACTTCATCAACACCTTTGATGAGAGCATGTACAGCTTTGCGGGAGACTGCAGTTATCTCCTGGCTGGGGACTGCCAGCAACACTCCTTCTCGCTCATAGGTGAGTCTGGGGCACCAAAGGGAGGGAGCCAATGCAGATGGGAGCCAGCGGAGCTCAGCCTGGCATGTGGGGCCTGAGGGGGTAGAGGAAGTTTCTTGTTCTTATGACAGCACTTGATCTTAAAGATCCCTGCAGAGAGCATGGTGGGGAATGGCCTTTCCATGACACAGGCTTCCCCCGGGCCTTCCCATGGGAGCCTGGTGGGATGGAGAGATTCCTCATGCTTCTTTAGTGGTTGTGTCCACTATTCTGGGTACAGGCAACACTGTGGGAGCTGTGGCATCAAGAGCAATGAGGAACCAGAAGGTGCTTGGTAACAGGCAAAACCCCTAACAAAAGGGAAGGATTGTCGCATGGTCTCGGTCAAATTCAGAGTATCTAACTGGTGCTGAGTACTTCCTGTGTTACTGGAAAAGCACTGGTACTGTGCTCGTGTTATTTCTGCACCACCACAGCAGCTCTGAGATGTAGGGACAGAGTCAGGCACCTCTGTTTCACAAATGGAGAGCCAAAGCCCAAGGAGTTCGTCTGATTCTCTCAAGGGCAGACAGATCATCAAAGGAAGAGGTGGATTTTGATCCTGGACTTATCAGGACAAAGGAACTTTCCTCTGTCCTAAGGAGAGAGGGCACTTGCCGAGGCTGGGAGTGTGGCTGGAGGCAGTGATGGAAAACTGTGGTTTGGTGACAGTCCCATTCTAAGAATTAATCAGATGGTTTGGTGTGGGAGTGAGGAGTATTACACAACCTAGCAAAGGCGGAGTCCTCAGCCTTAGGACGTGAGGTGGA
This sequence comes from Rhinolophus ferrumequinum, assembly GCF_004115265.2. NCBI lineage: Eukaryota > Metazoa > Chordata > Mammalia > Chiroptera > Rhinolophidae > Rhinolophus > Rhinolophus ferrumequinum. Next base: position 23,462,527 of record NC_046293.1, on the reverse strand, counting down.
CATGGACACACCCACACTGGGGAGAGAAAAAGCAACCCCCTTCCCTGGAAAGCTGAAGGCTCAGGTCCTCCCATCTCAGATGGTCCCAATATTTATTTTAAGTGGATTTCTCTACTTTAAAAATCATGGTGCATTTGCAACAACATGTATGGAGCCTGAGAGCATTGTGCTAGAGAAATAAGTTAGAGCAGACAGAGAGAAAGACAAATACTGTATGATCTCACATGAGGACTCTAAAAAGAAAGCATTTAAAACAAAAACACCCAACCATAGTGGATCACATAACTCACAGGAGAAAGAGACCAGATGTGTGGTTATGAGAGGGAGAAGGTGTGGAGTGGGAGAATTGGATGAAGGTGGTCAAAGGTACACGCTTTCAGTTATAAGGTCAGTAAGTATTGGAGATGTAAAGTGCATCATGGTGGGTGTTATGTTAACACTGCTGTGTGGTTTATTTGCAAGTTGCTAAGAGAGTAAATCTGAAAACTTCTCACCACAGGGAGAAAACATCGTTTCTTTCTCTCTTTTTTGTCTATCATCTATCTATCTATCTATCTATCTATCTATCTATCTATCTATCTATCTATCTAATCATAGTGGAGATGGTGCAGACCCCCTACCTGAGATGGCTCTGGGGGTGTCATTGGGAATGGAGGGTAAGGAGTGACAGGAGGAATGTTTTGAAAGAAGGAAATAGTGACACCCTCTCCACCCTGTGGCTTTCCAGGGAGGGGGCCCCTATGGAGACACTGGGGTGCCTTGGAAGATTCGCTGTCTTGACTCCACAGTGTTTTAGCTCGGCTCTACTGAGGACTCCTTACTCTAGAGATGGATTTGTAAGCAATACGTAATGACATCTTAGTACGAGGCACAGAGTTCATATTCTGGGCTCAGGGAGGCAAGCAGCATGTTGGAAAAGCCCCCTCCCCTACTTAAACCCAACTCTGGACCCCTCCCCCTTAAGCGTAGCCATCACAGGGAGGGAAACTCAAGCTATGCCGGTGCCACCATGCTGTTTGTGTCGTCTGCTCCAAGAGGCTCCCCCCCAGCACTCCCACGCTGTCCAGCCCTGGGCTCCGCCACATGCGCTGATTGGCAGATTTCTGTCCTGTAGGACCTGGTAGCTCCGCCCCCAGCAGGAACAGAAGCTTGGAAGCAAAGAAAGAGCAAGCACTGGAGTCAGAAAACTAGTACTTTCTTCTTTCCCTCTTCACCGAGTGTCCTTAGGGGAGTTACACAGTATCTCTCAGCCTCTGCGTCCTCATCTTTAAAATGGAGATACTGTGAGGATCAAGTGAGAAGCAGTATTTGCAAGTGTGAAGTGTTACCCCAACCTTAGTCATTGAAAGCAGCCACTGTAACCCAGGATGTCCACTTGTTGGCCGTGAACATGGTGAAGATGAGGGGCTGCTGAGCCCTTGGGGGCATTTCTATCAAGGTCAGGGTAACGCCAACTCCCTTCCCCAACATACCCATGTGGATTTGCGGGGAGGCCTGCCCCTCGGGCTGTCCTTTCCTGGGTTTCCTGGCCAAGGAGGAATTGAAGGGCTGTGTTAGGCCTCTCTGTTTCAAACCATCTCAGTGGGACCCCCTCACTGGGTCCTTATTCTTATAACAACTTGCTCTTGTCAAGTGCCAGTTTTATGGCAGGTAATTGGCCTAAACTAGGCTATGGATCAATTACACTTTAATGTAGGTTGGTTTAATTCCCACACCAAATCAGGCTGCTACTTTTTCTGTTTTCTGATGGGGTGGGGGAGGGACTTGGGAGGAGAGGAAGAATCTGAGGATTATCGGGAAGGGTGGGCTGGCACGGCTGCTTCAGGGGCACTGGGGCCAGGGGAAGGGGTCCAGCCGGTGAACGCTGCAGTTCCCATTCCTCAAGCATGACTGTCCTTGCACACACCTCTGCTCCATTGTTCTCCAGTAACATCCTGTTTTCTCGCTTCCAACTCGCAAATTGCCATTCCTCTCTGAGTGTCTGTGGACCTTGTACACATCCTGAGTAAAGTGTTTATGTCTCAGCCTGAAGGACCACCTTGTGTGACGGGGTGGCCCTTTCCTTGACCAGGCCCATCCTGGGCAAACAAGCTCCAGGGTCCCAGGCCAAGGCCAGCAGCATGGGGAGGTGGGGCAGGGAGGGAGAAACTGCAGGAATCCTACTTGGAGAGACTGCTCTTTTTAGGCCATGCTGCAGGATCTGGCTCCTTAGCCAGCCCAGGGCGAGCCATAAAACACCAACAACGTGCTGAGTCACTTCCCCAGCCCGAAACTAAGTCTCCACATCAGTAAATGGCGTGGTCGTACCAGATGGCTGTTTCTCAGCATCTGGATGGTGATCATTTGTATCAGAATTATAGGAGTGGAATGTGAAGAGTTTGTTATAAATGCACGTTAGCAAGTTCCACACACTGACACTCCAGAAAGCACTCAGAGCTGCTCTGGTTCCAACTGCCGACCTGCTTCCCAGGCTGCTGCTTCTCCAACATTTGAGGGAAGCCTCACTCCCCCACTTGCTCCTCAGTCATACGTTGAGAGCATCCCTGGTTCACTCTGGCCTCTTGGGGTGGAGACCCAACCCATCTTCTCCTAGCAGCGACAGGAAGTACTACCGTGCATTTTGGGGGAGTGTGGGAGTGTCCCCTTCACACTCCCTGCTCTCCAGGGCTCACTGGCAATTTCTAACGGCTTATCTTCCTAATGGAAGCACATCATCAGATTCCCTGCTGAGTTCTGCAGGGAGGGAATAAAGCAAATAAAATAGAAGGCTAATCTAGAGTTCTCTCCTGCATTAGTGGTTAACGGAATCCAGAGCACTCACATACCCTATTAAGGCAGCTTTGTGGTGCAAAAGGAGATTGGGAATTGGAGTCAGAAAACCCAGGTGTGGGCTCTGCCCCATGTCAACAGTGTAAACCAATTATTCTCAAGTGGGGTGATTTCCCCTTAGAGGATATCTGGTAGTGTCTGGGACATTTTGGGTTGTCACAACTGGGGTTGGATACTCCTGGCATCTGGTAGGTAGGTGCTGCTAATATCCTACCATGCACAAGATGCCTCACAACAAAGAAATATCTGGCTGCAGCTGTCAATAAGTGCTGAGGTGGAGAAACCCTGTTGTAAACTTAGGCCTCACTTTCTCCGTCTGTAAAATGGAGCCAGTTTAAATCAGTGTTGTTTTCAAACGGAGTCACAGCCTGTAGACCATAAATTTAATTTAATGGTTGTACCCAGCATTTAAAGAAATAAATGGAATAAACTAGAAGACATCAGAAAGTATCAGAATGCATGGCATACAGTGAGGGTAAATAGTGTTATGTGAAATGTGTGAGTGTGTATACTCTGGGTCATGAAGTAAATTGTGTTTTTACTTTGCTTTCTGAGCAAGAAAGTTTCACAACCAGTTGTTTAGATGGTCTCCAAGATTCTTCGGGCTGCCACAGTATGTTTCTCTGAGTTGAAGGCTTCTCTAGGACATATTTCCAAAAATCCCCTTGTCAGCCCCCTGCTTCAGACATGGATCAACTGCTTTCAGGGCCTCCCTCAGCGTCCAGGGTCAGCAATTCTACAGGCTCTGTGCAGTCCAGTCCTCACCAGTCCCTGTCCCCTCCTCCCTGCCCCTAGGTGGGTGACTCTCCCCTCCCGGCAAGGCAGTCCCCTCTCCCGCTCCGGGTCCCTGCCTCACGCAGCACTGGGCTCCGGACGCTACCCGCAGGCTGCCACCTCAGCTTCCTAATGCTGATCTCTCCCGGGGACCACACAGAACCAGCCCTTCAAATACTTAAATCAGCACCTGGTCTGAGTCGCATCTCTGTCATCACTCAAGCTCTGTGATGATGGGCAAGTTAGTGACCTGGGTGGACCCAAGTCCCACAGTCTATGGGGCCAGGCTGCCTACGTCATTTACTTGAACAATGTGGGAGCTCCATGCACCCCCACAGTGGGAGTCTCAGGGCTCCAGCCCACGCTCTCCTGGTTCCCTCTGGTTTGACTTTCTGCTTCTGCTGAATTCTTGGCTTCTCTGGCCTTGAAGGCCCTGCCTTTCAATCTTACGGTGATAGTGACCTCTGGGCTTTCCTGGGCACCTGCTTAGCCGTCTTCTGGGGAACGAGCAAGCCGCGATGTAGGTGACTTTTCATCCTCGAAAGCCTTGAAGAGCAGGAGATCCACACAGCTTCCTGGATACTGGTGTTTGCTTCCTACTATGGCCTAGTACATTTTATGGCATATAGTTAAAGTGGCAAACTTTTCTGTAGCACTCACCATATGTCAGGCACTGTGCTAAGTACTTTACATATAGATAAAGAAACTGGGTCACAGAGAGGTTAAACAACTTGCTCCAGATCACAAAGCTAGTAAGCACGGATTTGGAACTTGAACCCAGGTCATGTGGCTTTAGAATCTACGTTCTTACATTGTACTATATACTACCTCCCTAGCAGATTCCCATTCATTATAGAAATATTAAAAACTTAGAGAGATATATTATAGGAACAATCTTATCTTGCTTCTTTAATATTTTCATTTTGCCCTTTTTTGTTATCTCTTTCTAGAATACCTGTTAGTCAGATATTGAATATCCTAGACTGGCACACGGATTTTATTCTTTTTTTCTCTCCTTTTTTTTCTGCTTCAGCTGAATTCTTGGCTTGTCTGGCCTCGAAGGCCCTGCCTTTCAGCCTTACGGTGATAGTAACAGGCTTTCCTATGCACCTGTTTATGCCTGTCTTCTGGGGAACAAACAAGCAACTATGTAGGTGACTTTACATCCTTGAAAGACTTAAAGAGCAGTAGACCCACAGGTGCAGGGCAGTGGCTCACCTCAAGCTCTCTGGTTGCGTCCAAAGCCTTTCCGATCTACCCTCCAGCCACACACTCCTGGCTGACTTGTTCTCATAGCCCTTCTGGAATCCCTAATAAGGGGAAGGAGAACCTGCAACAGGGAGAGGGACACAGAGAGTTCTCTCCTGTTTGCAGGAGTGAGATGCCTTTGTCTCAGAGGCAACATCCTGGTCGAGTTACCCAGGGAAGCTGGGGTAGAACCACCGATCCACCTGCTTTACGAAGCTGGAGTGAATGGGAGGGACAGTTGTACTAATGAGAAGACGGGTTCTGTGGTCATTAGGGACCTGGAGACTCCAGTCTCTTGGGCTCACTGTGTTCCCCTTCAGCAGGGGGCTGGTGGAAGGAGATGGCTCACTCAGAGCTAGGTGTAGTGTTCAGTGTCAGCCCCAGCAGGGCCCAGGGAAGAGATTTAGTCTTTGGTCCACTGCGAACGCCCAGAGGCCCGGAAGGCTCCTGGGAGCGACTGCAAATTGGAGGTAGTTGCCAGGCTGTCCCATTTGTTTGTGTTTTCCACACTTTATTATGGAAAATTTCAAACATATAGCAAAGGTGACAAAACAGGACAGTAAACACCCATATACCCACCACTCAGATTCAACCGTTAACATTTTACTCTATCTACCTAGTTGTGGTTGCTTTTCTTTGGCTAATTTCTTGCTATCAGTAAGTTGGCTCTACCTTTTAAAGATGTGCTCGCTGCAAAAACTGTTGTGAGTGAGAATGCAGGGCAGGCAAGACTCCTCAAACAGGACGAAAGCCCTTCACCTTGGCTGGCGTCTCCTTTACCTCCTGACAGTGTTGGTCTGGAACTCTGTAGAATGCGGTTTGCGGGCTCTGAACCTTTCTCTGAACTGCTAATAGTATATCATTCAAGACTCTGCTTAGAATGTACTAGTTATTTACATGTGACGGCTGTCACTGAAATCTCACTGTGAAGAAATCGATTTTCTGTCTCATTCTGATTGGTTAGGAGTGTGTGTGTGCGCGCACGTGTGCACGTGCCAGGTGGTCACTGTCCTTGGTCCAGCTCAGGCCTCGGTTGGGGGACTCCTCCTTGCAGATCTCTGCCAGGCTGTAACTGGGGTGGGCCCTTCCTTCACTTTCCTTATCAGTGGCCCCAGCTGTGGCAGCAGGACCTCGTATCAACAAACCTCCCAAGTTTCCTGGACTTAGTTCTACAGATATTCTTGCCTCCTCTTTTTGCTGAGGAACCGGAGCCCATTTTTCCCTGACCCTGCAAGGAGAAGGCATGTTTCCTCATTTCCAAGGTTAAGTTTACACCTGGGCCCTATGCCCCATTTGTTCAGGAGCCCCAAGGCACTGTGCCCCCCAATCTGTCCTCTTCCATCTCTCTGTCCTCACTGGCTGCCCTTCACCTTCCCTATTTCCATCAGCTTCTCAGTCTCTAAGGCTTGCGATCAGACTCTGTCCTGTTCCTGTGGCTCCCTCATCTCCATGGCATTCTCAGTCATCTTTGAATTCCACAGGCCTGGCATGAGCCCCAGTTCTCAGAGACTAGCTGTGGGATTGTGAAGTCTTTATAATGCTGCAAAAATGCATCTTACCTGTTTTTCTGCTGTCATGTCAAGTGCCACCACCTGTGTCTCTGTTTGTCCGTCATAACCGGACCTTTGTCATGTTGTCAGAGACGATTGTATCATGTGTTTGGCTATCCAAACATCTCTACTGGTCACATCGATAATTTATTACTTCCTTATTAAGTCCCACACTGCGTGAGGGACTTCACCTACAGAGTCTCTAAACTTCTCCCAGAGATTCAGACTCAGTAAACTGAGATGGGACTCATGATTTTCCATTAAAAAAAGAAAAGGGACCAGGGATTCTGATTGGGGCTGTCCAAAGAGGACATTTTAAATAACACATCCTAGAGTTCCTGTTACCAATAACGCACTTTGTTCCTTTTATTTGCTGCCTTACAATGTATTCAATTGTTGCATGCTCGTCTTATTTTTACACTTAGATTGTAAACTCCCATCAGGAAGAGGTCATGCTTTTATGTTTTTCTTTTGGGAAATATAAACAACTACTAGAGGGCTATATATATATCCAGAAGGCACTCAGTAAATATTTTGAGATGAATAGAAAGATGAATGAGTAAATGAGATTTTGGGGCGATTTTTGCCCATTTGTTATGCCTTTTGGGGGAAGATTTCCACTGGGATAAGATTATAGATGATGATTATAAATATATTTATTAACTTTTCTGGGTAATAATCACCACTACTGACTCTTCTTTTTCAGGGAACTTCCAAAATGGCAAAAGAGTGAGCCTCTCTGTGTATCTCGGGGAATTTTTTGACATCCATTTGTTTGTCAATGGTACTGTGTTACAGGGGGAACAGAGGTAAGTCAGAAGCCCAAAACGTCCAAATTAAAAAGGACCCTGGGACACCATTGCACACCCCCCTCATTTTTCAGATGAAGAAACTGGAGCCCAGAGAGAGGAAGTCAATGTGCTCACAGGGAACGAGTAGCAGGGCTAGGGGACAGCTGGGCTCCCGACTGCTGGTCTTACCGCTCAGACCCTTTGCACCACAGTCTGAACCCGTAGCCTGGGGTTGGGGTTGAAGAGTGGTAGAGACAAGCAGAAAATATATGAGAAGCCCACTTCCTGAGCTCATCCTTGTTTTTCCAGCGTCTCCATGCCCTATGCCTCCAAAGGGCTCTATCTAGAAACGGAGGCTGGGTACTACAAGCTGTCCAGTGTGGCCTATGGCTTTGTGGCTAGGATCGATGGCAGCGGCAACTTTCAGGTCCTCCTGTCAGACAGATACTTCAACAAGACCTGTGGGCTATGTGGTAACTTTAACATCTTTGCTGAAGATGACTTTAGGACTCAAGAAGGTAAGCTTTTCTGGGGTACCATTTCCCAGAGGCATGGTTGTGCTTATAACTTCCCTGCTCACTAACCTTCACTATGCTCCTCCCCTGGCATTCCAGCCTCCGCCTCACTCACCTCACCTCAGGGTATCCTGCCAACCTTCCCTCTTGGCATTCCACCTCGCTGCCTCGACCTCTCATCACACCAGGTCTTGGAACTCCTCAAACCTGACTTGGTTCAACTTTGAATTCCCCATAGCAACTTACGTGTGGTAGATGGTTGGTAAATGCTGGATGGTTTGAATAGGCCCACCTGAACCAGTGCAATGGAACTTCATGGATAAAATCTGTGAAGGGAGGTCTTTAACACTGCCCCAAAGGGCCAGTGTGTGTGTGTGTGTGTGTGTGTTATAAACAATAGAAGGTAACAGAGACAATGTGAAAATCACTACTAATCTTTAATCTTCTTTTGATAATTTCAATTACATAAACATTTGATTAGTGACGCTCCCTTGCAAAAGCTGAATATTTATATATAAGTTCTTTTTCCTTATGACCCAACTACCCTCTGATTAAGGGGTAAGTGTGTAGAGAAACAATTGACTATGCCTTTCACTGGACTGGAAAATAGATTGTTTCTGTCTTCTCCAGCACTGATTTTTCAAACTTTTCATTGTTCAATGTGTACATTCAAGACTATAAATTTTCCTTAAATACCATGTTAGCTGCACCACACCAATTTTGATATGTAACATTTTCATTTAGTTCTTGAATTTTCCAATTTTCATTTTGAATTCCTTCATAACCTATAACATGGTTTAAAATTTCCAAATGTTTAGAATTTTTTAAGTTATCTTTTGTAATTAAATTGATTTCTAAATTAAATTAGAAATTTGGGGAGATTTGTTTGTGGTCTAGTACCTGAATTTTTTTGCCATTGTTCTATATATGTTCCAAAAGATTGTGTTCTCTGATTACTGCAGGATTCCTATCCTTATAAGTACATACTTATTAAGTTTCTTAATTGTATTATTCAAATCTATATGTTTATTACACTTTTTGTCTGCTTCACCTACCCATTAGTAAGAGAGCTTCTTTAAAATTTTCTACACTGGTGGCATATTTGTCAGTTCCTTCATGTAATTCTGAGTTTTGCCATATATATTTTGAGTACTTGTTATTAGAGTTTAGAAATTTTGAATCTTTCTGGTGAATTGTTTGTTTAATGTGATGGGTAATCATTTTTAACACTGTCTTTTGCCTTAAAATCTGTCCGATGTTAATATAGGTACTCTACCTTTTTTGGTTTGTTTGCTTGATATATCTTTTCCTATCCTTCCAACCTATCTGTGTGGTTTTGTTTTAGATGTTCAGATGTGTCCATGAAAGCAGTATGTAGCTGAATTTTATTATTATATTTTAAAAGTCAGATTTATTGAGGTATGATTTACATACAGTAAAATTGAGTCTTTTAGTGCACAGTTTTATGAATTTTCACGGAAGTGTAGAGTCATATAACCATCACAATCAAACTATAGAACAGTTTCATCACCCCAAAGTTCCTTGTGCCTCTTTGTAGTCAAATTCCCCCCCACTACTAGCCCTGCTAAGCACTGATACTTTTTCTGTTCTTATTCCTGTTTTGTTCCTATAGTTTTAATTTTCTCAAATTCATATAAATGCAATCATACAGTACTTAGAGTATTTTGCCTTTTAAGTCTGGCTTCTTTCATTTAACATAGTCTTCTAGGGATTCATCCATGTTGTTGCTTGTATCAGTTTGTTCTTATTTATTGTTGAGGGCTAAAGCTACAATTTGTCCATTCACTAGTTGAGTGATACTTCATTGTTTCAAATTTTTAGCAGTTATGAATAAAATTACTCTAAACATTCATGTATAGATTTTTTTGTCTCCATTTTTTTTATTGTGGTAAAATACACGTAACAAAAATTTACTATCTTATCCCTTTTTTCAGTGTATAGGCCAGTGTCATTGAGGACATTCACATTGCTGTGCAATCATCACCATTATCTATCTCCGTAACTCTTTTTATCTTGTAACTGAAGCTCTACCCGTTAAACAACAACTCCTTATTCTCCCCTTGCCCCTGCCCTTGCAACCAGTGTTCTACTTTTTGTGTCTATGATTCTGACTACTCCAAGTACCCCATATAAGTGGGGTCATATAGTATTTATCTTTTTTGTGACTGACTTATTTCACTTAGTATAATGAATTCATTTACAATTCATCCATCTTATAGCATATGTCAGAATTTCCCTCCTTTTTAAAATTTTTTTTTATTGGGGAACAGTGTGTTTTTCCAGGACCCATGAGCTCCAAGTCAAGTCATTGTTTTCAATCTAGTTGTAGAGGGCGCAGCTCACTGGCCCATGTCGGAATTGAACTGGCGACCTTGGTGTTACGAGCACTGCACTCTAACCAACTGAGCCAATTGGCTGCCCCCAGAATTTCCTTCCTTTTAAAGGCTGTATGTAAAGGCATTGTATGTATATGCCACATTTTGCTTATCCACTCATGCATTGATGGACAGTTGGGTTGTTTCCACGTTTAGCTCTAGTGAATAACACTGTTATGAACATGGGTGTACAAGTATTTTTTCAAGACTTTGTTTTTTATTCTTTTGGGTCTACACCCAGAAGTGGAATTGCTGGATCATATGGTAGTTCTGTTTTTAATTTTTTGAGGGACCACCATGCTGTTTTCCACAGTGGCTCTGGCATTTTACATTACTACCAACAGGGAACAGGGGTTCCAATTTTTTACATCCTCACCAAACTTGTTATTTTCTGTTTTGTTTCAGATAGTTGCTATCCTAGTAAGTGTGAAGTGGTATTCATGTATAGTTTGTGTATGTGTGTGTGTTTGTGTGTGCGTGTGTGGTGTGTGTATGTTGTGTGTAGATATATGCTTTAATTTCTCTGGGTAAAAGTCTAGGAGTGGGATTAGTGGATGTATATTTAACTTTATAAGAAACTGCCAAACTGTTTTCTAGAGTGGCTGTAGCGTTTGTATTTCTAATAGCAATGTGTGAGTTCCAGTTGCTCTGAATCTTTGCCAGCATTTAGAATTGTCAGCTTGTTATTATTTTTTTTATTTTAGCAATTTTAATAGATGTGTAATTATATCACATTATTGTTATTTTAATGTAACCTACTCTTTTCTGTTTTTTAACTGTAAAATTTTGCTTTTTTTCATTCATTTTATATTAAATTGTATTGTTGATGTATTTGAATTTATATTAACCATCTTATTTTGTGCTTTCTACTATTACTACTTCTTTCTCTACCATCCCTATTACCCCCCTACCTTGTTTGAATAACCACAAAATCTGGTATTATTAGTATAGTTTTACACAATCTGTGATTCTTTAGATATGCCTTCATGTTTAACAGGTTCTTTGCTCATAATTTCTCCTTACACCTTACTGTTTTTTTCCCCTAAGTACAATTTCTATTTTTCTAAAAAAAAAAAAAAATCCTTTAGTAGTTTCTTCGTTCAGGGTACGGTTGTGATAACTGAAACAAACATTTCTGCATTCTTATGTGATAGTTTAGCTAGGTGTATAATTCTAGGACATGAGTTATTTCTTGCAATACTTTGAGGATGCTATTCCATTGCCGCTATTAAGAAGTATGTTGTCAGTCTAATTATTATTTCTTTGCAGATAATATGTCATTTATCTTTGTATATAACTTGTCTCTGAAATTCCACTGTGCTGTGTCTAGGTGTGGGTTTTATTTTAATTATCTCACTTGAGGCTTATTTTGATTCCTAAATCTGATGATTCCTATTTTTCATCAGACTTAGAAAAATTTGAGTCATTTTCTCTCCTTCTATTGTTGGATATTTTTATTCTATTTCCTTCCCCCCATCTTTTACCTTACTTCCATTTTTCTATCTCTTTATCCTTTGTTGCTTTTTGTGTGGTGCCTCATGCTGACTGGTGAGAACCAATTATGTGCATCTCTTCCAACTCACATTCAGTAAGGTCATGTTGGTAGTTTGAAGTTGGACATGATAGTTGCTTCAGATAGTTGTTTCAGATAGTTGTACCATAGAAACCAGCAAATTCTACAAGTCAGAGTTTTGCTTCCTCCTACATCCGAGAGCTGGCTTATTAGCCCATCACTAGTTAGATCTGTCTTCTAGTTCATTAATTCTCTCTCAACTCTGTCTAATCAATAGATGATGTCTAATCCATCAATTGAATTTTCTTTTTATTTCATTGACTATACTTGCAATTTTGAAGGAAAATATGGCTTTTTTCAACAATACTATTTTCTCTTATTTCTTTGTATTTTTATCAAGTTTCAATTTCTTCTTCATAATGATAATTTTAAATCATTTTATAACCTCTATACAAAACTTTATTAGTTTTTTAGAGCTCTAATCATTCTATTTTTATGTCTGCTGATTTTGCTTAAAATTGATTGTTTTATAATTTTGGATTGTGAACTCATCTTTAGAGTTTTATGTTAATATTCCAATATGAAGTTACCAAATATCACAAGAAGTATAAGTTGGAATCTCAATCCTACATGAAGACTTTCTCACCACTATAAATTCTCAGAGGAGACTTTTCCTCCTTTACCCAGAACCCAGACCAAAGAAACAAACTTAAAAAAAATTTTTTTCCTGTTTCTCAAAGTGGTTTTTTCTTGTCAACTTTATCATGGAGGGTGCAATCTTTCAAGAGTCCCAACAACACAAAGGGACGTCAAGCCCACATTCTCACATCATGCAGCCCCAAGACCCATTGCAATCTCCACAGAGCTGTTAAAACCCAAACCCCTTGATTGGCAAGATTACCACCCTCACTATAATACCCTGTAGTCAGAACATCAAGTCACACTTGCCAGTTCTGTTTTCTTTCATTATCCTTCCTTTCCTCCTCCTCCTTCTTCTTTGTCTCTTATAATTCCTTGTACTTTTTTTGTGAGATTAACTATGAATTTGACAAGATATTTGTTCTTTGCAGGGGCACAGTTTTCAGATTTTTCTAATCTGCTGTATTGCCAGAAATGTAACTCTCAGCTCTAAGATATTTTTTTCTTATTCCAGAATTTAAGGTTTAGAAAACTGAAAATGGTCCATATCCTATTAGGGAGAAGGTGGTGGTTTGTTGGCAAGAAGTCAGAGCTCTGGTGATATTTTGGAAATCATCCTTAGAGGATTGTAGGTTTAGTTCTATTTGGTTGGTAAAGACTCAACAATTTTTCCCCAAACAGTTAACCTTGCTTCCTGACATCATGGGAGTCTACCCAGCTGGGATTTAACTATGGCTCTCAGAGATTTTTCTGTAAACAAGAATATTTATAATTTCATCTATTAGACATATTTATGCCTCATTTCAGATCGAGCCTATAGAGTTTCACCTTATAGAAAGTCAGGGATGGAAAGATTTTAGAAGTTAGTTAGTCTAACCCCTCATTTTACATATGAGAAATTGGACTCAGAAGCATGATGGGATCAGTTCCAGATCACACAAGGTGATAGAAGGAGAGCTGAGACTAGACCCCAGGGGTCTTGACTCTCTCTCCAGGGCTTTCCCCATCCAACACAAAACTTCTTTTTAATATGGTGTATTATAAATTGGGCTAGCCTACATGGCACAGAGTGACCAAAAACCCAAAGAGTACCTATCGCAATACCTGGCACACAGCAGAAACTCCATAAATTTAAGTTCCCTTTCCTTTAGTTTCTTCCATGTATTAGTTCCATGTGGCTCCCATGAAATTGCCACAAACTTGATGATTTAAAACAACAGAAATCGATTCTCTCACAATTACAGGAGGCCAGAAATTTAAAATTAAGATGTTGGTAGGCTGCACTCTCTATCTGGAGGCTCTAGAGGAAAGTCTGTTCCTTGCCTCTTTCAACTACTGTTGGCAATTGTTGACTTGTGGCTGCATCATTCCAGTTTCTGCCTTGTCTTCATATCACCTCTGATCTTCCTCTACCTCTCTCTTATAGGATACATGTGATTGCATTTAAGGACCGCTCATGTAATCCAAGATAAGCTTTTCCTCTCAAGATCTTTCATTTAATCACATATTTTGCCATATAAGAAAATATTCACAGGTTCTAGGAATGAAGAGGAGAATATATCTTTGGGAGGCCACTTTTTCTGCTTACCACACCCAGAGGCCATCTGACTATATTTCCAAGGTTCTGCTTTTTTTTCCTTTCCCCAGGGATAGTTTATTTTCTATTCTCAAGTACATTATTTGGTCTTGAAACACACTTCATTCTTCCAGACCTGCTTGTGCAAAATGATTGCTTGCCTCAATAGCTCTATTCCTCTGCAGTGAAGATTAAATAATGTTATTGGTGCTGCTGGTCACTGTGACATAAAGTAGGCACCTACTTTGCACCAGGCCATGTTGGCCCATGAGGCCCTCATCATCTGTTGTGGATAGTTGACAGTATCATGATTGTTATAAGTACTAAGGCACAGAGGCTGTGAGAGCATGGGGATGTAGAGATCTGGCGTGCAGATGCAGGCGGCCACTATATGTGAGTCTCCATCGACCTGGCTAACACGGTTTGTCTGCCTCACCTTCGTGATTCCCTGAGACCCTGCCCCACCCAAATTTCAGGTACACCCAAGCCACTTCAAGTGGCTTTTCCATACAAATGGCCTGAATTGAATTATGCTGAGGACTTTCCTAAAATCTCTCAAAGGTTCAAAACACCCAAACAAGCAGCATCTGGCTTCAGCATATTTTGTACCTCTTGCTGTGCATCTCAAAGCCTGGCACTAGCAGCAGCTGGTCTTGGTTTATGGCTTGGCCTGTCAAAGTACTTCCAAACCCAGTGTGGGCGGCAGCCATCTGCAGATTGTTTTGTTGCTCATGCCAGGTGGCCCCGGGCAGGGCACAGGCTATGGCTGAACTTGGCCTGTGGTGTGGCCCCTCCCAGGAACCACTAGGGCTGACATTCTTGGTGGCCAGCTTCAGACCAAGTAGGAGCATCACCCAGCCACCTCCAAGGATGACACACCCAAGAGCAGACTGTGTAGGCACCAGAGCCCTGCTAAAGTGAATCCTGCTCCATAGTGTCAGCCCCTGCACAGCAGCTCCTCTACTGGGGTTATGGCCAGTTTTCACAACCAATCAGCCTGAGGGTCAATCTCTCCTATTGACATACATACAACAAACAAGGCTCAAGTACAACAGAAGAGCACACACAACCCACACAAGGGACACATCTGGAGCACCTGGCTCAGGTGACCAGGAAGACTGTGCCACTGGACCACACAGGACACCTACTGCACAAGGTGACTCTACTAAGACTAGGAGACATAGCATCCCTACCTAATACATAGAAACACATATACATAGGGAGGCAGCCAAAATGGGGAGACAAACATGTCCCAAATAAAAACAAAACCAAAAACAGAACAAAGCTCCAGAAAAAGAACTAAACAAAATAGAGACAAATAGTCTATTAGACTCAGATTTCAAAACACTGGTTATAAGGATGTTCAATGATCTCAGTGAGAACTTCAACAAAGAGATAGGAAACATAAAAATGGAGATAGAAAACATAAAAAAAGAACTAGTCAGAAATGAAGAATATAATAACTGAAATGAAGAATACATTAGAGGGAATCAACAGTAGATTAGAAGAAACAGTAGATTAGAGGATCAAGTCAGCAATTTAGAAAATAATGTAGCAGAAAACACCCAATTAGAACAGCAAAAAGAAAAAAGAATCCAAAAAATTAAGATAGTTTAAGGAACGTCTGGGACAACATCAAGTGTACCAACATTCACATCATAGGGATACCAGAAAGAGGAGAGAGAGAACAAGGAATTGAAAAACTATTTGAAGAAATAATAATGGAAAACTTCCCTAACCTGATGAAGGAAATGGATAGTCAAACCCAGTAAGCACAGAGAGTCTCAAACAAGATGAATCCAAATAGGCCCACACCAACACACATCGTAATTAAAATGTCAAAGTTTAAAGACAAAGAAAGAATCTTAGAAGCAACAAGAGAAAAGCAGTTAGTTACCTATAAGGGAACTCCCATAATACTGTCAGCTGATTTCTCAACAGAAACTTTGCAGGCCAGAAGGGATTGGTACAAAGAATTCAATGTGATGAAAAGCAAGGACCTACAACCAAGGGTACTCTGCCCAGCAAAGCTATCATTTCAAATAGGACAAAGTGCTTCCTAGACAAGAAAAAGCTAAAGGAATTCATTACCACCAAACCAGTATTACAGGGGGTGCTAGAGGGACTTCTTTAAGATCAAAAGAAAAAAAAAAGACAAAAAATATGAATAATAAAATGGCAATAACTACATATTTATCAACAATTACTTTCAATGTAAATGGATTAAATGCTCCAATCAAAAGATAGGGTGGCTGAATGGAGAAGAAAATGAGATCCTTACATATGCTGCCTATAAAAGATTCACTTCAGATTAAAAGACTCACACAGACTGAAAGTAAAAGGATGGAAGAAGATATTTGTGAAAATAGAAACAAACAAACAAACAAAGATGAGGTAGCAATACTTATACTACACAAAATAGACTTTAAAACAAAGGCTATAAGAAGAATAATCTCACTTCAGGATATTTACCTGAAGAAACCCAAAATGCTACTACAAGGGGACGTGTCTATCCATATGTTCATTGCAGCATTGTTTACAATGGCCAAGATATGGAGGCAGCCTTGATATTCTTTGATGGATGAGTGGATAAAGAGTACATGGTATATACACAGATTAATATATATAATGGAATGTTGCTCAGCCATGGAAGGGAATGAATTCTTGTTATCTCAGATGGCATAGATGGACCTGGAGGGTATCATGCTGAGTAAAGTATGTCAGATAGAGAAAGACAGATGCAATATGGTTTCACTTATATGTGGAATCTAAATAATAAAATAAACAAATGAAACAGAAACAAACTCATAGATACAGAAAACATTTTGAGGGTTGCCATATAAGAGGGGAATTGGGGGTGTGGGTGAAAAAGGGGCAGGGGTTAAGAAGTACAAATTAGTTGTTACACAGTAGTCGTGGGTTGTAGGGTATAGCATAAGGAATATTGTCAATAATATAATAACTATATATAGTGTCAGATGGGTACTAGATTTATCAGAGTGATAGGTGGGAGGTGGTTGGAGGGTAGGATGAAAAATGTGAAAAGATTAAGAAGTACAAATTTGTAGTTAAAAAATAGTCATGGGGATGTAAAATAAAGCATGGGGAATATGATTAATAATATGGTAATAACTATGTATAGTACCAGGTTGGTACTAGTTAGGGGAATCTCTTCTTAAATTATATAAATGTCTAACCACTATGCTGTACACATGAAATTAATATAAAATAATATTGAATGTCAACTGTAATTGAAACATTAAAAAGGAGGGAAAGGTGAAGGGGAATAAGGTTAAAATGTCCAGGTATAAGACAAATAAATCATGGGGATGTGATATACAGCATAGGGAATATAGTCAATAATATTGTGATAGCTTAGTACAGTGTCGGATGGTTGCTGGACTCATCATGGTGATCACTTCTTTTGGTGCATAAATGTTCAGTAACTATGATATGTACCCCAAATCAATATAATATTGTATGTTAGCTATATTTTAATAAAAATCTTTAAAAAATAACATTATAAATAACATATGAATTTAGAGATAAGAGACACAGCCTGTGCCCCGAATTAAGGAGCTCATAGTTGAATAGGAGAGGAATATAAGCCAAACAAGTGCTAACATAAAGGATGATGAGAGTTTTTTTAAATTAAATTTATTGGGGTGACAATTGTTAGTAAAATTACATAGATTTCAGGTGTACAATTCTGTATTACATCATCTATAAATCCCATTGTGTGTTCACCACCCAGAGTCAGTGGTGGTCTCCTTCCATCACCATATATTTGATCCCCTTTACCCTCATCTCCCACCCCCCACCCCCCTTACCCTCTGGTAACCACTAAACTATTGTCTGTGTCTATGAGTTTTTGTTTCTCATTTGTTAGTCTTGTTCTTTTGTTGTTTTAGGTTTATATACCACATATCAGTGAAATCATATGGTTCTCTGCTTTTTCTGTCTGACTTTTTTCACTTAGCATTATACTCTCAAGATCCATCCATGTTGTCACAAATGTTCCTATATCATCTTTTCTTACCGCTGAATAGTATTCCATTGTGTATATATACCACAACTTCTTTATCCATTCATCTATCGAAGGACAGTCTGGTTGATTCCATGTCTTGGCCACCGTAAACAAAGCTGCAATGAACATTGGAGCACACGTGTCTTTATGTGTAGATGTTTTCAGATTTTTTGGGTAGATACCCAGGAGAGGGATTGCTGGGTTATATGGTAATTCTATTCGGAATTTTTTGAGGAACCTCCACACTGCCTTCCATAACGGCTGCACCAGTCTGCATTCCCACGAACAGTGTATGAGGGTTCCTTTTTCTCCACAGCCTCTCCAACACTTGTTACTATTTGTCTTGTTGATGATAGCCATTCTGACTGGGGTGAGGTGATATCTCATTGTGGTTTTTATTTGCATTTCTCTGATGATTAGTGATGTTGAGCATTTTTTCATATGTCTATTTGCCATGTGTATGTCCTCTTTGGAGAAATGTCTCTTCAGGTTGTCTGCCCGTCTTTCAATTGGGTTGTTTGTTTTTTTGTTGTTGAGTTTCATGAATTCCTTTTGGATATTAGCCCCTTATCGGAGGCACTGTTTGCAAAAATCTTCTCCCATTCAGTTGGTTGCCTCTTTATTTTGTCGATGGTTTCTTTTGCTGTGCAGAAGCTTTTAAGTTTCATAAAGTCCCATTCATTTATTTTAGCTTTTACTTCCCTTGCCTTTGGAGTCAAATTCATAAAATGCTCTTTGAACCCAAGGTCCATAAGTTTAGTACCTATGTTTTCTTCTATGCAGTTTATTGTGTCAGGTCTTATGCTTAAGTCTTTGATCCATTTTGAATTAATTTTGGTACATGGCGACAGGTAGCAATCCAGTTTCATTCTTTTTTTTTCTTTCTTTTCACTTTTCAAATCTTTATTGCCCATATACTTTTTTTTATTATTATTTTTTAAATTTATTGGGGTGACAATTGTTAGTAAAATTACATAGATTTCAGGTGTGCAATTCTGTATCACATCATCTATAAATTACATTGTGTGTTCACCACCCAGAGTCAGTTCTCCTTCCATCACCATATATTTGATCCCTCTTACCCTCATCTCCCACTCCCCAACCCCCTCAGTTTCATTCTTTTTCACGTGGCTATCCAATTCTCCCAGTACCATTTATTGAAGAGGCTGTCTTTTCTCCATTGTATGTTTTTTGCTTCTTTGTCAAAAATTATCTGTCCATATTTATGTGGTTTTATTTCTGGGATCTCAATTCTATTCCATTGGTCTATGTGTCTGTTTTTCTGCCAATACCATGCTGTTTTGATTATTGTAGCCCTGTAGTACAAGCTAAAGTCAGGGAGTGTGATACCTCCAGTATTGTTCTTTTTTCTTAAGATTGCTTTGGCTATTCGGGGTCTTTTGTGGTTCTAAACAAATCTAATGATTTTTGTTCTATTTCTTTAAAAAGTGCCATTGGGATTTTGATGGGGATTGCATTAAATCTGTATATTGCTTTGGGTAATATGGCCATTTTAACTATGTTGATTCTTCCAATCCATGAGCACGGAATATCTTTCCAATTCTTTGTGTCTTCTTCAATTTCTTTTAAAAATGTCTTATAGTTGTCAGCATATAGGTCTTTCACATCCTTGGTTAAGTTTATTCCTAGGTATTTTATTCTTTTTTGCTGCAATTGCAAAAGGAATTGTTTTTTGTATTTCTCTTTCTGAGATTTCATTGTTAGTATATAGGAATGCAATGGACTTTTGTATGTTGATTTTGTAGCTGGCAACTTTACTGTATTCGTTGATTGTTTCTAATAGCTTTTTGGTGGAGTCTTTAGGGTTTTCTATATATAGCATTATGTCATCTGCAAAGAGTGACAATTTAACTTCTTCATTCCCAACTTGGATGCCTTTTATTTCTTTCTCTTGCCTGATTGCTCTGGCAAGGACTTCCAACACTATGTTGAAAAGCAGAGGTGATAGGGGACAGCCCTGTTGTGTTCCTGAATGTAGAGCAAAGGGCTTCAGTTTTTCACCATTAATTATGAGATTAGCTGAGGGTTTGTCATATATGGCCTTTATTATGTTAAGGTATTTTCCTTCTATACCTATTTTATTAAGTGTTTTAATCATAAATGGATGTTGTATCTTTTCAAATGCTTTTTCTGCATCAATTGATATAATCATATGATTTTTGTTCTTTATTTTGTTTATGTGATGTATCACATTGATGGATTTGTGGATGTTGAACCATCCTTGTGCCCCGGGGATGAACCCCACTTGGTCGTGATGAATAATCCTTTTAATGCATTGTTGTATTCGATTTGCTAGAATTTTGTTTAGGATTTTTGCGTCTGTATTCATCAGAGATATTGGTCTGTAGTTTTCTTTTTTGGTATTGTCCTTACCAGGTTTTGGTATCAGGAGAGAGTTTTGATAGAGGGATGGCCAAGGTCTTGAAGGAGCGCAGAGAAGGCCACACCCAACATAGGCTGGTGTGGGGGACAGGGAGCAGAGCTAGTTCAGAAGGGCTTCCGGGAGGAAGTGGTTTGGGAACTGCATCTTGAAGAATGAGTGGAGATAGTCAGGCAATAAGGGGAAAGAGGAGAACATTCCATACAGAAGGAGAAAGGCATGGAAAGCTACAGAAAAGCAAGAAGGGATTGGCATGAGCCTTATCGTCTTTCATGTCATGTTCCTCACTGTGCCCATCCATCCAGCCATCCCCTCACCAAACATTGGCTGAGCTCCCACGCCTGTGCCCTGTTGTGTTATGCTGAGTGTTACACAAAAGGTACTCCCAGTCCCGATGCTTATGTACGAATCTCATGGTTGAGGTGATGACAGAGCTAAAGTTTTCACTCAGAAGTCCTGCGTCAGATATAAGTGGCTTCATTTTCCTGAAACTTTTCTCCGCAGGGACTTTGACCTCAGACCCCTACGACTTTGCCAACTCCTGGGCCCTGAGCAGCGGAGAACAGCGGTGCAAACGGGCATCCCCTCCCAGCAGCTCATGCAACGTCTCCTCTGAGGAAACGCAGAGGGTGAGTGCAGCCCAGGCTGGCTGTGTTCTGGATGGTGTGGGTATTCTGGAATTAAGAGGCAGAAAGACATCTGATCTCAGGTCCTCCATTTTGCGGAGAAGTGGGCCTCCCTCTGTGGGTCCTTTTGGCTGTTCAATGTAGGGTTCCCATGGGTCCCTCTCCTCTTGAAAACCAACTGTGGCTACAGTCTGGTTCACTCTAATACTGTTCTGGGCCTGGAACTCTAAAAATCGGTCCAGTCTAATGAGTCCAATGTGTTGGTATAGTGAATGACTCTATTTTTCTACTTTATACTGCGAAGCCCTCTTTCTTGCCCCAAATATTGCCATCATCGCCTGCCACCTGTCTGAAATTCTGCCAATATAGAACCATTCCTTTTTAGGTTCTTAATAAGTGGTTGTTTAAAGTACAAATAGGAGGGGGAAGCCCCAAGCTCTTACCACCACAGCAACAGGAAGGGGGTTACTTCCGGGAAGCTGGGGGTGGGGTGGGGGAGGGGTGGGATGGGACTGAAGTGACCAGCTTGTATGTTGTCATCGTTTCCTGAGGTACCGTAGCAAATTATCTTAAATTTAGTGGTTTACAACAACATAAATGTATTTTCTCACAGTTTTGGCGTTCAGAAGACTGAATTTAGTTTCCTTCGGCCAAGATCAAGGTGTGGGCAGGGCCTGGCTCCCTCAGGGGCTCTGGGGAGAGTCTCCCCTTGCCTCTCCCCGCCCTAGTCCTTGGCTTGTGGCTGCCTCACTCCAGCCCTAGTCTCTGTGGTCACATGGCTTCCTCCTAATCTGTGTGTGCCTGTGTCCCTGAGACTCAGTACAGAAGGTGGCACCTCCTATCCTTCCCACACAGCCCCATTTCTACCTGTTTGGCAGCTAGTTAGCGGCTCTTTCTCCTTCAGACTTGCCTTTTATGATCCCCCAAACCAGAACCTCCCACTTGGAGAGAAGAGGGTGTGTGGGAGGGAATGCGCAGTATTGCACGCTGCCTCCACCTTCTCTGCAGATGGAGATGGCCTTTGTGCTTCCTGTGTGGGCTGTTGGGAAGATGACACTTTAGACCAGGAAAGACCTCCTGGTGTTTCCCCACTGTCTGTGTTCCCACTGGAGTGCCTGCACGTGGAGACAGGAGTGGGGAGAAGCAGGCCGAGCTCACACGGCACTTTCAGCATAAGCTCCCAAATTCATTCTTTTTCTCCTCCCTCCTCCCAATTACCACCACATTCCTTTTGGGGAGCTGAGTCCCATTTGAAGTTAGAAGGACAACAAGGTACTTCAATGATCCACACTGAGGAGTGGGTGAGGGACAGAGACCAACTTTCCTTCTAGAGCTACCTATTAAGCAGGTGAATTTCAGACTGAATGCCCTCAAGGAATCATGTGCGGGGGAGGGGTTGGGGGCAACGGGAGAGGGCTTTTATCATTTTTTTCTTTTATTTCCAAACTTACAGTTCTGTGGTTGGCTGGTGGCTCCCCCTCTCCTGCCCTTCAATGTCCCTAGGCAGCTGTGAGATTCGGGTAGGGGTGCCTCAGCTGATGGGATGGGACTGGCGCTCATGCTTGTACCCTAACACAGAGTCAGCCCTTTGAGGACATGTGGGCTTTGTCTCATTGTGTTTTGCAAACACAGGCCACCAACTCAGTGCTGGAAAAATGTTCTCTCACTCTCGGATTACAAGGGGATACATTCATTTATCCATAGAAGTAGAAGGTAAAGACAGGATTTTCAAATGGAGAACCTGACCCAGTTGAGGGGGAAAACCGATCGCTTTTGTCTCCTGGAGATAAAGGAGAGGGAGGGAGAATCCACAGAAGCCTTGTTTTGTCTCTGGGGTGCCTTTCAGTGGCTCCAGCTGCAGGTTTACTACTCACTTTGTCTCCTGGGGTGTGTTACAGTCCTTACTAACCAATGTCCTGGGAGCAGCTTAAAAAATTGGTTACCAAGGTCTTAGTGCTGAGCGGAGGCCCCAAACATGCCAGACCTCCCAAGGCACAAGCTTCTCCAAGCTCAGAACTCTAGGTTGCAGATTGTTTACCTGAGAAGAGAGGCCAGGCTTTGTCTCAGCCAATCAGGCTGTACATGTTCGTGACTGGGGCACCCTCATTGGCTGGGGAGCCCATGACTCATCTCCTGGGAGGTGATTAATATAGTCATTGGAACTGTTCACAGCCGGCTTAGTCCCACTGGGCCGGGTTCAGAAATCAGGTCTGGTAAATGGGATCGTTTACAAGTGCTTGCCAGTGTGGCTCCAAGGTCTTGTGCAGTGGCAGAGAGTATTGTATCGGGCAGACTACACGGACCTAAGAACTTTCCTTGAGAGCCGCCAGAATCTGTTCTCTCGCTTCTCTGGTGCTTCCCTGCCTTTTCAAGGCAGTAGCATGGAGCCAGCTCTTTCTGAGAGCCAGGTCATATTACTTCTACCTAGGGGATGAATGTTTCCTTGTTATGCCAACAAAACCCAGAGCCTGTCTGCTGGGACTGTTAATGGCTTGTTTGAGTGCATGCAAATTTGCTGTTTTCTCAGCTTTTCAAACAGAAGGCAGGGCTGCTGGAGTCTGGAGCTCAGGGCCAGACCTGTTAATAAAAACCCCAAGCTCTAAGTGCTCAAATAATTGATGTTAATTTGCAGGCAACTCTACTGCGCAAGGAACATTTTAGAAAGAACCTTAGGTTGCCTTTTTCTTTAAAACAAATTTAAATTCTGTCCTTCTGGGGAATGTCAGCAAGGGCTAAACTCTTTATAAAGGGATCTTGTTTTCGTCCTGCAGTCCCATCTGCAATGTGAAGGCCGTGGCTCCAGCAGACTGGACTAGCCCATACAGGGCCCTTGCTGATTAGAAAGAGGAAGCCCTTCCTTAAGACACTTTACCACCACCTGCTGGGAAATTGCATCATAAACATTATACATGTACATAGACTGTACGCACACATATATGATGTCTGTGATGTGAATGGTGCTCCCTCGGGCGTGTTGCCACTGTGCACTCTATATGACCTGCAGAACTACACTCGATGGCCATGGCCCTGGCCGCGCTTCCATGGGGAGGGAGGGGCACAGTCGCTGCAACCATTCCCCTCCTCAGGGTCAATTCCCCCAACGTGGGTAGGTCATCTCCTGCTTTTGCTGCTGCCGTCTGAATGTGAGGATTCTTCATGCCTCTGGCCCCAACAGTCCTCTCCTTATACCTCCTCAGAGTTGGTGCTCAAGCTGGACAGTCTTTCTTGAGAAGACCGAGTACCCCAGTTATTACTCCACCTTCTAGTGATGAATCATCCTTTAGCAGCATCAACCTCAGGCAGGTGTCTGGAGCAGAAGAAATTTCTTTTCATCAATGTTCGGAATCTGAGGTTCATAAACACTCAGAGGGGGATGAGATTCTAGAAGCTATCTAGTCCAGCCCCCTGCCCGTTGCCTGATGCTCTCCACAGCTCTGTCCAGATAGACAGGTGACACCGTAACCTTAACTTTAAGAGTCAAGTCTTTGAGACATCCTTGCTGGGATCTTCCCAGCTCTCTTACAGAGCTCAGCCCTACGTAGCCTTCCTTGGCTCTCCTTTCTTTTTATCCCCCTTTGAAGCTAGGTGGCCCTGAATACTGGAGTGGCAAGATTATTTTATCTGGTTTCACCAGGTCTTATGCAGGTGTTCCCGTCCAATTGTACTCCCATCAGTTATATAACAGTCTCAGATTGCCTGTTTTCCACTGGCTTTGAATTTAGTGTTTATTTAGTAAAAACAATCCTTATTCCTTTTGTTCTCTTGCTGCTCATGTCTTCACAGTTTCTCCCTATTCTGAAATAGCGTGCTGTTCATGATGCTCTCCCCTCCAGGAAGTCACCTGTCCTGCATAAGCTAATATTTGTAAATACTCATGTGTACTTTAAATAACCACAACATGTCTCCTCAATAGCACAAAGAGGCACATAAAATACCCATTCAGTCGGGGACAACATCATTCATTCTTCATGTCCTCATGAAATATTGCCCAAGCCTTTTACTTGCAAAGTAGGTACCCAGCTCTTTGTATTATTTCTGTCCACAGTGTGCTGGGAGGGAGCTCAGGCCTACAGATGGGTGAGTTAAGCACAGAACTTGGCGGAGGTGCCAAGGGCCCTGGCAGAGCTGGGGGGCTCACTGGCCAGGCCCACTCCTGGCATCCTGCTTTCGTTCCCTGACTTTCCATTCACTTAATTGGGTGTTTGGCTTGGAGTAGACTTTTCTTAGCGTTTGGGAAGCCATGTGTTACATTCATTTGCTTGGTAGAATAGTTGTGATTCATAGAGAGACCGATTGTGGTCAGAGCGTAGCTGGTCCAGGGTTAGCCTTGGTAACCCAGGACCCCCAAAGGAGTAAGCCGTCAGATGACAGCACTGTGACCTGGCCTGGTTTTACAGACAAGGTGCCCACTCACTATGTCTCACTGATGCTTAGCTCGGAGTTGGGGTTTGAACACAGGCGTGCACACACCCGCACACCTTTATCCCTGTGGCAGAGGGAGAACTGCTCTCTCGAGCCTTATGGAGGCTAAGGAGTGAGGATGTATTTCACATGCTTTGCCGAGGTCCAAGGATCTAGGGTGTGGTCCCTGGTTTCACTTGATCCTCTGTGTCCTCGTGCACTTATGTCCCTGCTCTGCATCTCAGTCTTCCGTTTCTACGGTGGGCTCTACCCAACACTGACTGAGTTAGCGCCATTTCCTTTAGAGCAGGTTCACTCCCCTGACTGCAGGCTGGGGGAAGGGACAGTGAACCCATGTGCTTGTGGTGGGATAGGGCGACTGTGGCCACTATGCCTCTGGGGGTCTCGCCTTGTGACAGAGATCAAGGGCTGTCACAAGGTTTCAAAGATTTCCCTCAAATTAAGCTGAACATGGCCTTTTAGGGTACTTATTTGACAAACGCTCAAGGAGGGTTAAACAAGGTCCTAGTACTCAAGCTTTCAGTTCATGTGCTGCCGAAACACAACAATCTCAAAATCCTTTAACAAAGTATTTCCCGAGTGGCTTTCTTTCCCTTTTCTTACCCCCTGGTGAGGACGAGAACGAGTGAGAATCCGATGGTACCCACTAGTACATATTTATCGAAATGTTGTGTATGGATTGGGTGACTAAAACTGTGCAAGGTGGATTTGTCATCTTATTCAAGGGACAAGACATATAGGAAACTTGAGCAACTATGAAAGAGAGCCACACATGCTATCTAGGGTAGAAAATGGTGAATTGCCAAAAGAATGGTAAGTGGGAGGGCGGCTTGGGGAGTCAGCTCTGTGATAAGAGCCGATTATCTTTCCTCACTGGGAGCAGAATGGGTGGAGGGTTCCGTCCCCAGGGCTCAGGCAGACCCCACACTGGGAACCCGGGCCTGGTGCGTGGCTCATGCCCTCCCAGCCAGCTGAGCGCTCTCTTGATCCCTGAAAGTGGCTCAAACACCTCCCAAGAGATGAGGGCAGAGGGTGAGGAAGGTCCTTTGGGGGGTTGGGGACTTCTGACATATCCAGTTACCCTACTTCTCATGAGGGCTGTACCCTATCTCAGAGAGAGGAATGTCTAACTCTGAAAAAACCATCCATTTGTTTGAAATCTATCAACCAGTTTCACGGGGTCTTTGCGAGCCTGCTTTTGGAATGTGGGTGGGAATCCCAGGCCAGTCAGGAGTTATAAATAGACTCAGCAACCCGCCCATACCCTTCCTTGCAGGCTGACCAATGAGAAATGATGCCCTGCCCCAGGGGTGAATTCTTGAACCCACTACTTTGGACCAGTTCAGGCTCTAGGCGCCTCCACACCTCCTCCAGGGGCAGTTGCAGGGCACCCACACCAGCGCTGGAAAGATCAGGGCCTCGCTGAACAATCTTGCACTTCATACATTAGCCTCTCCTTTCTTTGTTCACTTCAGTCCTAAGAATGCTTCCCTCCTTTCTCCTTTGTCAGCTGTTTGGGGTCTAACACAATAGCTAAGCTTCAGATCTCTTGCTGCTACTCCTCTGCCACGGGGGAAATGTGCTTCTTTTCTCTCCCCCTCCAACCAGCGTGGCATCTCCAGGAAAGAGGCCTGGCGTTCTTTAATGAACTGAAAATATGATTAAGATTGATGGGGCTGGGGCTGGAGCTCGCTGGCTGTTTCTGGTATCACAGACAAGCGATGAAGGCAGATAGAAGGGACCGATGCCGGGCATTGGAGCGGGGAGATGCTGGAAGTGTGTCAATTAGCCGACCATCCTTTAGTCTCCCTGCCAGAATGTTTTAGCAGGGAGCTGAGGAGAAACCATTTTCGAGCTGTTTGGCTAATATTGACAGCCTGCTAATGATAACAGTTATAAGTCCGTGATTGCCTTCCTGTGTAATTTCATTTAATTTTATTTTGTGGCATCCACCTAAGGTAGGTATTGCGATTTATGTTAGGAGTAGGTTCCTCTATGAGTTACAGGACTCCTAAAGTAATAATGGCTTATACAATGTAGAAGTTTATTTCTTTCTCATTGTAAAGAAGCGTGGGGTGGGATGTCCAGGTCTGGTATAGGATCCCATCCATATGCTGGGATCCAAGGTCCTTCTGTTTCATTTCTCTGTTGTCATCAGCACGGGGCTTCTGCTTCATGGTCCAAGATGGCAGCTCAAGCCTCAAGCATCACAACCACATTCCAGCAGTAGGAAGAGAAGGGACTGAGAAGCACCCTCTCCTTGTGAGAATACTTCCTGAAAGTTGCACATGACCTTTCTGCTTATATTCTATTGGGTTAAGCTTAGTCACATGGCTATTTCTGGCTGTAAGGGAGGCTGAGAAATGGAATCTTTATTCCCATTGGCTATGTGTCCAGGGAAAAATGGAAAACTGACTAAGAAAGAAGGGAGGAATGTATCCTGGACAACTTTCAATCCCTTCCACACCCTTCATTAATGGGTGAGGAAATAAACGTACCAAGAGGGGACGTAATTTTTCTAAAGTCACACACTTGGGTAGTGAGAGGGTTGGGACTTCAGCCCAACCAACCTTTTAAAACCTGTACTATATGCCCTGTATGACACTGTCTTCTAATCTGATTGTTTGGAAACAAGGTGAGGAAGGGTGAGTGCATCAAGGGCGGGAAAGACCATGTAAATAGTGGTTTGGTGGCAGGCAACTGGCCTGTGCATAGAATCATGGTTTGAGTCCTATTCTGTCACCCTTTCACTAATCCAGCAGTTTGCAAAAGGTTTAATTTCAGGACCCCTTTACACTCTTAAAAACGATTGATGCCAAAGAGATTTTGTTCATGTGGGTTGTATCTATTGATGTTTACTATATTAGCTATTAAAACTGAGCAACTTAAAACATCAATTAATTTTAAAAGTAATAAACATTATACAGAGGGTGCCAAAAAATGCATACACATTTTAAGAAAGGAAAAAACTATTAAAATTACGCTGATGGTAACCACTTTGAGTACCTCTTGTAATTGCAGAAGTCAAACGTGACTTGTATTCATCTTTTGTTATCGGTATATATTGAGTATTACAATTTTAATACATTTTTTTCTTTTCTTAAAATGTGCATACATTTTTTTTGGCATCCTCTATATTTAACATGAATAACATCTTTTAAATAAAAATAACTATAAATTCCAAGCAAAAAATGTTTAGGGAGAAGAATGGCATTGTTTCACAGTTTTGCAAATCCCTTCAGTGTCCAGCTTAAGAGAAATCAGCTGGATTCTCGTAACCGCTTCTGCAATCAGTCTGTTATGTTATCACAAATCACATAGCCTCTGGAAAATTCCACTGTCAACTTGCGAAAGAATGAGAGCAAAAAGGGCAAATGGCATCTTAGTATTATTATGAAAATGGTTTTGACCTGTTAGACCCTTGAAAGGATCTTGAGAGTCTGTAGGGATCCCTGGACTAGATTTTTGGAACTGCTGACCTAGTAAATTCTTCATTCTCTCCATGCCTCAGTTTCCAAATCTGAAATATTGTATTTATCTCACCTTTCTCTGAGGAAGTTTGGGTTCTTTGAACGTGTCTTCAGGCCTCTGAAAGGTCAGTTTGTGGGAATGAGCGATGAGGTAGTCTCTGAAACAATGTTGTTTATTCAGGAAACCATCAGTAATGTTATGAGATGGGGAGAAGAGAGAGATGAACTGGACAGGTAGGCAGGCGTCAGAGGAAGGCCTGGCTTCGTTGCCTTCCTAATAAGCCGGAACTTGGCCCTCTAAGCTGGGGTGGGACACAGTCATATTTGCCTTTTATATCGACCTGGACACGCTTCTGGAGACCTAGAAGCCACACAGCCAATGCTTGTTGAGTGAAGGTTTGGTCACCTCCTACCTGCTGATGTCCTCACCCTGGGTCTGAGAGGATACTATGTCGGCTCCAACTTGGGCTTATTTCTGTGGAGATGTCTTGTCTTGTCTCAGGAACGGGCCTGGGTTGACAAGGCAAGGCTACCTGTGGTGGAATGGAGAAGCCTGGGAGGCAGGGATAATAAGCTAGATGTGACACCGTGCTGCAGCTATGGGGTCTGGCAGTCCTGCCTGGCTCTCAGACTGTGGTCACCCTAGTAGGCCAAGTGCAGGCCAGGGCTGAAGAGGAAGACTGGAGGGCAAGATGGGGCAGACTTTTCCTTTTGTCTCTGCCGAGAAAGAAATCCTAGCCAGATTTCAGGTGCAAACGTAGAGGCCAAAAGAATTGTTCTAAGAAGGAAGGTGGCTGTTTCTATAGAAATCCACTCCCATCCTGCAGATGAATAATCAGAAAACACCCTTCTTACTAAGGCTTTCTGTAAACCATTTAATGCCTCAAGGGACCTCCCAGGAAATGCTAGAGTACTGTTCCCACTTTTTCTCTGAGCAGGAAAAACACAGACTGGGGCCAAGGGGAGATGGGCCGTGCTGGACCTGCCCACTGTTGCTCTGACAGGGGAGGGGCCGCTGAACTCCTCTGGCTGTCCTGCTGGTGAGAGCCCTAGGTGACTGGTCCCTGTGCCTGCGGGAGTTAGTCCTGTGGTGTAGGGATGGCTCCAAGCCACTATCCTACAGCCCAGGTGATGGCAGCAATCGTTGGAAAAGACCCATGGAGTTGCCTTTTTGGATGTTCCCTGGTTCCAAATTGTGGGTGGAGAAAGAGGTAGGCAAGAGCTGAGCATCTGGCCCTCTCAGGGATGCCCTCAGCTGCCCTTTAAGAGTCCAGTAACCTTACTTTCTGAGTGGCAGGTGGTTTGGCAGAATGGAAAGGACTAGCCACAGGCCTCAGCCTCCTCCTCTGAGCCTCAGGAGAGTCTTAGACCTGCCTATTACAAAGCAGTGTGGGGCCTCCCCCATACCGCATTAGAAAGAAACCCACTTTGTTCTGTAGGGGTGTGACCCTCCCAAATCAAAGATTAACAAAAGCAGATCCTCGGTTCGCCATGGAGCACTCAAGGTAGTAGTGAAATGATAATGTCGAGATGGGACAAAGATGTCCTTCTGTCCTTCTGGTGACCTGCTCATCATGCTTGAGGCTCAGCCTAATGGCCGGAGGAACAGTGGAAGGGATTTCTCTGGTGGTCAGGGTATCGTGATGATGATATGGGGCCGTTGATTGAAGCTAAACCTTTGGTGCATTATTCCATTCAGTCTTAACCTTAGTCTTTTCAGGTGGGCACTGCACTCATTATCCCCATTTTCCAGAGGAGGCAGTGTTTAGTAAACAGCCCAAGGTCACAGCGCCAGCACCGGGAAGAGGCTGAACTTGGGTCTGGGCCTGTGAAGTCACAAGAAGTCTAGGGCAGGACTCTTTCTGGCATTGTCTTCAGAAACCTCAGTTTCTCCTGTGTTAAATGCTCGGGGTGGCCAATGGAAGGATGCGTGTCAGCACCTGACACCTCGGTGTCACGGGGCCCATGACAGCAGTCCTCGTTTGTCGATTGCCATTTCACTCAGGACACCCTTCTCCGACGAGGGAGAAATTGTGCATCAGTCCCCACTGCCAGTGAGTGGAAGAGTTGGGCACAAGTTTAATGCTTTTCTCAGCCACACAGCAGGTGTGGTGTCTCCATCCTGACGTAAGTCAGAAGGGTGGGGTCACGGAGGGGGTACTGCTGTCAGCAGTTGGCCCCCAACATGCAGAGCTGCTAATCATCTTCACCTGCAAGCCCTTGATGCAGCTTTGCAGTTCAGTAGCTCATGTGGCTGCTGCTTTTCTAAGATGCAGGGGAAACTAGCCGTGCCTGTCTGCTTGGGCCATCGGGGCCCTGGGCCCCCAGACCACCACTCCCTCTTCCCCCAGGGCCTGCTGCAATCAGGGTGCATCTGTGACATTCTGCCTTACCTGCCTGGTTATGATGGCAGATCTGTGCAGTCCCGGCAGGGGACAGGGTCCCAGCTCAGCGCCAGGACACAGGTTTCCCTAGGACCAGAGCACGGTCCTGTCTCCCTGGTGCTGCCGGGGTGTCTTGTGGATGCTGAGCAGTGCTAGGTCAGATTTCTATTCCTCCATGCTCTCTATGGTGCCCCAAAAGACAAGACCCACCAGACCCTGGCTCCTCCTGGCTCTTGGTTTTTGCAGGCTTGCTCTGGCCATCCTTTGTACAGTGTGAGCAGACTGGATTTGCTCTGGATTACGCTCCAGGGCTCAGCCCTACGTACTTCTTTCTTTTCAGCTGAAGTCCTTTCACAAACTGCTGGTTTCCAGTCAGAGAGCATATCTAAGCATGAAAGAAATGATGCACCCAGTGGGGGTCATTTCCAGCGACAATACTGTATCGTGTCAAATCAAAGACATCGTCGATTCTAAGACACATCATTGTTCCATATATATCACTAAGAAAGAAAAAGCTGCCAATTCAAGTGTAATATCAATTGTAAGCTGCACTCCAATCTCAGAGATATAAAACTGTGGAAAAGATGTGCATTTAGAATCATTAAAACACAGAATGCAGAGATGTTTACAAATGCAGCATAGGAGTGTTTACACTAATGTGTTCAGGAGTAATCAGTGACAACAGCTCCAAGCCTGCCTTGTGTCATTGCGTTGAGGGGATCAACAGGCTGGTAAAACCCAGGAATAGCCCTTGCCCGAAAGGACATCTCTGGTATAGTTCATAGAATCCTAGCGTAGTTTGGTGATGGGAACTGGTTCCGTCTGGTCCCACGAATCACCTAGGGAATGTTTGAAAAAGTGTACTCCATCCCCGTCAGACTGGATTTTAATCTCTGGGGGTAAGGCCCAGAAATCTCTACTTTATAAAACTCCTTGTCCCACCTTCTCGTTTATAGTGTAGGGGACCAAGGTCAGGTAGGGGAGGTGATTGGGGCAGTGCAAAACAGAGGCTGGTCAGCATCCTGAACTCTGCGCCCTGAACTCCCCTCCTGGGGAATTCCACATGAACTCCAAGTTCAGTGTCCTTTTCACTATTTTCTTTCTCTGCTCTTTCCCCTCAGAGGACAATGCCTGCCACCAGTTCAAGGGCCTTGGACTCTGCAGTTCCTGGGCTCTGCAACCTTAGTCTCCATACACTTCACATAGCATGAGTCCAATCTCTTTTCTTTGATTGATGGACTGTTTAATTTGATAACTATTGATAAGTACCTATTAGGTGCCAGGCACTGTCTCCATGAGGGAACTTCTCCGGTTTTCAGGGCAGGGCTAGGTCTCCACAGAGCCACATTCAGGGGACATGAAGTAAATGTACTAACAAGCCACGGCCACAGGCTGCCGTCCTCATTGAGGTGACATCTCTTTCCTGCAGGGCTTATGGGAGCAGTGCCAGCTGCTGAAGAGTGCCTCAGTGTTCGCCCGCTGCCACCCTCTGGTGGACCCTGAGCCTTTCGTGGCCCTGTGTGAAAGGATTTTGTGCACGTGCACCCAGGGGCAGAGGTGCCCTTGCATCGCCCTCCTGGAGTACGCCCGGGCCTGCGCCCAGCAGGGGATGGTGTTGTATGGCTGGACAGAGCACAGCGCATGCCGTGAGTCACTGCCCACCCTCCCCGGCTAGGGAAGAGTGCTGTCTGTCTTGGGGTGTCTCTCAGGAAGCAATCAGTCTGTGTCACAATTGTGTGCCTTTACCACACCCCAGCCAGACACTGCCTGCAAAGCCACCATGTTTCTGGACCCACTTTCTGCACAGCCCCTGTCTTTTGCCACCTGGTCACAGGGGGCGTGCCCTCTCTTAAGGGCTGTGGCAAGGCTTGAAAGGCCTTCTCAAGGTCCCCGTGGTCATTTCTCCTGCCTCTGTTCTCACGTCATGCCTTGCTTGGTTCCTCATGACTCCTTCAGGAAATCTATCCCGTAGGCACTAAAACATTCTCTGCCTCCGAATAGAATCTCAGCAGTGTGGCAACTTCAGGTAGTATCTGTCTGACTGCCTGTCTGACATGACGAGGAGCAGGGAGGTGGCCAAACCATCCACAGCTGATCCTGGAGAGCCTGGCAGGCTTTTATTAAGTTCTTCCCTTTCATTAAATCAGCCTTCACTCTGCCAGGCCCAATGCTCCCCATTCCCTCCACCTCACCTCCTGGCACCCGTGGTTTTGATTTTCTAATCTCATTGTGTCCCGAGTCACCATCCCTAAATTATCATAATTAAGTAGGAGCTTGTCTGGTTGGTCACCTTGTAAGAAGCCTCCTCTCTCCCCAGATTTCCCACTGATCAAAGCCTGCAGGTGGACAGCCAGTCTGTAATAATTACACAGATCACGTGGACTGATAGAGATGGGGAAGCCGGCCAAATATTTACACCACACACACATTTTTTAGGTTGTGTTTTTTCAGCTTATACATTAGAGCTTTTCATCTTTGCTGTGGGGTGTGAGAAAGGTGGCTATTAGCCACTGGGTTCTCCTCTGTAAAGTGGAGGGGCTGTTTTTTTAGGTCTTTGGAGGTAGGGTGGGGTGATAACTGGTGTATCTTGGAGGAGAACCGGTTTGTGGCAATTGTTTAGTGTTATGAAACCCAGAAAAGAGTTCCAGTCCTTCAGTTGGCCTGAACATCCGTCAGCCAACAGGGTTGGAGAGAGAGAGGAGAGCGAGCCTTCGCCCGCAAGTAGCGGGGTCCAGCAGGGAGGGCTGACGCTTAGGTAATAAGCTCTGAAGGCAGTCCTGTAGCACAGCGGAAGTAAATACGTACGGAAGGAATATCGCCCATGTGGGGAAGGGGGGCGTGAATGGTGTGTGCCCCGGGCTGGGTGGGGCGTTTGATTGGGACCAAGTTCATGAGGAAGAGGCACCCTCAGTGGAGAATGTGATGAGGACGCCATTTACTCTTTGCTTGGCCCCAGGAGGCCATTCATGTTCAGCTTAGAAGCGTTTGGTATCACCCTGAGAGAGTTTTAGCTGAAAGGGACAGAACATAGGGGAGCAAAAAAAAAAAAAAGCCAAGTTGTTCACAAAGAACAGATGCCCAAGAAGAAAGGGTGGTGGTCCCAGGTGACCCTACTGGGTCTTAACCAGGTCTTACAAGATGGAAGACGTTCCTTCAGAGGTGGGTTGGGTGGGTGGGACAGTTTTGGAAGGGATGTTGGCCATTAGGATGTCCCTGGGGTGAATGGATATGGTCCTTGGGGCCCTGAAAAAAGAGGGAGCAGACGAAGGGGGCATGAGTACAACGTGGCTTGTGAGATGCTGCACGGAGAGAACTGCTCTGGAGAGACTTGTGAGCTTTCTGTTTCAGGACCAGCATGCCCTGCTGGCATGGAGTACAAGGAGTGTGTGTCCCCTTGCACCAGAACCTGCCAGAGCCTTCACATCAATGAAGTGTGTCAGGAGCAATGTGTGGATGGCTGCAGCTGCCCTGGTAATAAACTTCCCACTTTATTTACTAATCCAAGACCTTGCCAGTCCTCGTGGCTTGGGGAAGCCAGATGAAGGCCACTTGTGTTTGTTCCTCATTGCTGAAATCAGAGGCCTTTTATTTATTTTTTTTAAAGTCTCTGTACAAAGTGGTCAGGATTGAGCTGCTATTTATTTTTAATTTATGTTTTCCTGTTGTACTGTATCCATGAAAGCGTGTGTGCCTAGGAAACAGAAGGATGGTCTGGGCCCCAACAGTGACTTTGTTTGGGGAGCACGAGGCCCAATCTGAGAGGCAGTTTTGTTTTCTCAATTAAGTATCAGGGAACGGATCTGGGAGAAAGATATTTTTAAATGTTTCCTGGGTTTGCCATGTGAGCTCAGCTGAAAAAGAGCTTGGAAGTCTTTCTCAGGAAGGACTTTGTGAGCTTTGGTGAAAAACCCTGTTTAATTATTAAGAGTGAGTCCTGTGTGTTTTGTCATGACTTCCTTACTAGAAGACCTTGAACAAAACGCTTGCCTTGATTTCTTCATCTGGCGAATGGAGATGAATTATCTTGCCCTCTCTCTCATGGCGTTAATGTGAAAGCTAGACATCACACAAGTTCTTTGAGCTTCCTGGGAGAAGCACTCAACCTACAGTCATGACTTCCCGACTGAAAGACCTTGAACAAAACTCTTCCTGGTTTTTCATCAAGAGTGGAGAGTAACGATCCCCCTCCCTCATATTGCACTAACGTGCAAGATTGACAGCACAGAACACGTTCTTGGAGCTTCCTGGGAGAAGCCCTAAGCTACCGATCACCCATAGGGATTCTGGTTTTGTGAGATGAGTGATGATGATGACAGTGAGTCTGTGCCTTGATGCCCTTGAACCCAGAGGGACAGCTGCTTGATGACGACCGTTGCGTGGAAAGTGCCGAGTGTTCCTGCGTTCATTCGGGGAAGCGGTATCCTCCCGGCGCCTCCCTCCTGCGAGACTGCAACACCTGGTAATGGGGGCTGCACAGTGTGGTCTGGGAGAGCTAGCTGCCCAGGGGCTGTTGAGGGGGAAACTGGGGCAAGAGGGGCAATGGCAAGTGGAACAGGACCTGGCCTGGGCTGAGGGAGAAGAGGGGGAGATGGGGCAGGTGGTTTGGGGGAGGGTGTGGACGTCAATGATGGGGAGCAAGGATACAGGAGAGATATGTCTAGAGGAGATGGGGTTCAATGAAGCCACGGTGGATGAAACAAAGATGAGGCAAGTTCTTTGGAAAATTCAGAGGAAGAAGGGCCTGGTGATTCTTTACATGCAAACAACATATCTAACTTTCCCCCCAAACTATGCTTTAATAACTGACCCTGTCTCCCCGAAAAGGGACTATGTAACAGTCAGCAAGCCACAGACAGTCCTTCTCTCCTTGAGATCATTTACCTCGTAGGTGGAAAGAGGCAGCAGTGCCCATGGAAACTCACACAGGCCTGCCCTCCATGGCTCTCCATAGCCAGCCTGGGCTGCCGTCTCTGCTTAGCTCAAATCATTTCTTCAAGAAGCTCCTCTGGAGGTTTCCTCTGGCTAACTTCACCTGTCCTCTGCACACAGGAAAAAGAGCTCCTCGTTTGGTGTCCAGGCCTCTTCCCTTTGCTGGCTTTCCCTGCTTGGCCGTCTTCCAGGAGTTTCCAAGGGCTGCCCAACAGGGTTCTTGGTGTTACCCCTTCCGACAGCTCCCTTCCTGTCTTCCACCAGCTGTGTGTGTGTGTGTATGTGTGTGTGATTGCGTAGTGCCTGGGTAGGCACATTGGATTACCTAACGTTTTTATTCTGTCTGTCTCTCTGGCAGGTTGCAGGGTTTCTTCCCCTAGGCATTATCTCCAAGATTCCTCTGTGACCAAAGCCCTGTCCTGCACACCTTTACCTCCATAAAGCCCCGTTAGGCTCAGGTCCTCTCTTCTCCCCGATTTCTTAGTTTGGGGGCTGCGGTGTGTGCGGGGAGCTCTAAACCTGCCCATGTCCTGAATTTGCAGCACTACCCATAACGTGTGTGTCTCTCCTCAACAGCATCTGCCGAAACAGCCTGTGGGTCTGCAGCAATGAAGATTGCCCAGGTAGGCCACCGTTTCCTCTTCCCCTGGATGCACCCTTGTGACCCAGCTCTGGGTTCAGGTACCAGCTGTGCTAACCCACTCATGGGCCAGTGGAGGGAAGCCCTACAGTGGCTGAAAGGGGAGAAACATCTGAGCTAAGGTTTTATTGTCCTTTCCTTATCACCTGTTTGCTCAGTGGGTTAAGGTTACATAAGCTATAAAAACTGTAAGGCCACGGTTCATGAAACAAAGATGACTCAAATTCTTTGGAAAATTCAGAGGAAGAAGGGCCTGGTAATTCTCTGAAGGGAGAATTTCTTGAAATGCCTGATGTGAAGACCTTGACATGGTCCAAGAGCAAGGAATATCAGGCCACAAAATGATTCCTCCTACCCTGTCCCCACTGTGGAAAATCTACTGAGGAAAAGTTGCATTATAATCTCTGCCCTTTGCTTTCCCTTCTGTTTTGCCCCAAACTCTATTTTACGTACTGCAAACTTTGCCCATTCGAAGCTCTCATCTGCCTCACCCCCAAGGACCCTGGCTCTTCTCCTGATGTTTTCTCCTTTGTGGTCACTCGTGTGACGTTTGCTATGTGTTAGACACTATGCCAAGCACTTTACATGTATCACCTCATCACAACAACCTATGAGGCAGGTACAATTTATTTCCATTGTATGGAAGAGGAAACAGACCCAGAGAGGTTAAATAACTTGCCCAAGGCCACACAGCTACTAAGCAACAAAGACAGGACTTAAACTCACAACTGCCAGACTTCTACTTTTGTCCTTCCCTTTGCTGTCCCTCCTAGTCAGTGATCCATCCTTTTGCAGGAAGATCTTTACATCCTTCATGAGCTCTGGAGAGGCTCCACACTTAAAGACCAGCTCAGCCTTTGCTCGCATGGTAGATGCTACTTTGTGGGTCCTCATGTTTATAGAGTGCAATAAAATATTGCAAGGCAAACAACCAGATAACAACAGGCTTCCTTCCCTGTATCCCCAAGAGGCCACATTGGCTTTGGTGGGCCAGCAGGGGGCTGAGCTTGGATATCTGGGATCATATTTGGGGTCTATGGCTTTAGGGTCACTTAGGACCTTACCCAGTACCCACTATACTGGGAAAATTCTGGAACTAAATGGAAAGTGGTCACTAAAGATAGGTCAATTAATCTGGCCAAGGGATGGCCAAGCAGCTAGTTTATCTTCTGTGCAATTCTTGAAGGAAGCAGGGAGGACAAAAGATTGCTCTTGCAAGTGATGTCAGTGCTCCAATTTAGCATAATCACACCCTGTGAAAGACCTAAGGAGCCCTTTGAAAGACATGAGGTTGCTGCAGTTGACCTGTGAAAAAACTTTTAATATTTAAATAATAACCATTCACTGTATAAGATCTGTGAGCCACAGTAGATGGAATTAGGAATTTAGTTTATTGTGTTTTGTCAGATTGACTACCAGATTAGGAATTCTCAATAACTACTTTCTATAGGAAGGGTCTTCCATCCATCCATCCATCCATCCATCCATCCATCCATCCATCCATCCATCCATCCATCCAACGGTTACTTGAATACCCCTGTGTACATGATGGAATGCTTGGTCTGTGGCAGACAATATAATCCCTTGGTCTTCAATTCAAAAATTAGAAAACAGCTTCAAAATTTTTTTCTTGAAGCTTTGATGGGAAGATCACCAGTTCCAACTCTGTGTTTCACTGACTGTTTTGATATTTGGCCAACAACACCACTAAGCTATTGCTCTGCATATTCAAAGCCTCTGACCCTTTATTTCTAGTTCTGGAGTTTAGTTGGTTGCTGCCTCCCAGTCCATTGCTACCTGTAGCACACAGGTGTATTTCTACACCTTGCCATGATTCAGCTGTTAGTGGGGCTGTCTTGTGCCCCCAGTGGGATAATTGTTGGTAGAGCTTCTGATGGGAAGGTTCTGGAAGGGGATATGCTTGGCTCTACTAGTGAAGCAAAGAGCAGGTTGATGCTTCTCCACAGTCCCTGGAAAAGCTGACGTTGTGAGTCATAGAAATAGAGAGCTGGGATTTGATTCTCTGGAATAAGATGAGAGTGTACTAACTTTTAACTGTCTATTACTCTGTAACAAATTACCCCCAAACTTATCAAGCAACACACATGTACTATCTCAGAGTTTTATGCATGTCAGGAATCCGGGTGTGGCTTAGCTGGGTGCCTCTGGCCTCAGTCAAGTTATCGGCTGGGGCCGTGGTCTCAGATGAAGGGTCCACTGGGGTGAGGGGATCACTTCGAACCATATGATGGTTGGTGGGCATTTGTCCCTCACCACGTGGACTCCTCCATGGGGCTGCCTCCTGACATGACAGCTGGCTTTCTGTAGGATGAGCGACAGCAGAGTGAGGGAGAGCAGCCAAGACAGAAGCCACAGTCTTTTAAAACGCTGATCTCCAAAGTGACATCTTTCACTTCTGCTGTATTATATTTGCTAGGAACAAGTCAACATGCCCATTCTACACTTAAGATGTGAGGGTCACAAAAAGACATGAATATAGTAGGTGGGGACCATGAGGGGGCATCTTAGACGCTGCCTAGCACAGAGAGTGTTATGTATGGGGAGTGGAAAGGAGAAAAAATTGCCCAGGCAAGCATCAATCTACCGTGTTTCCCCGAAAATAAGACCTAGCCAGACCATCAGTTCTAATGTGGTTTTTGGAGCAAAAATTAATATAATACCCGGTATTATATTATCATATCATATCATATCATATCATATCATATCATATCATATCATATCATATCATATCATATATCATATTATAAAGACTGGGTCTTATATTGTAGTAAAATAAAACCGGGTCTTATGTTAATTTTGCCTCCAAAAGACGCATTAGAGCTGATGGTCTGGCTAGGTCTTACTTTCGGGGAAGCAGGACGTATGGGAAAGGGGCTGGAGCTTCTGTGACATGTTTAGTTCTTCACTGCTCACTTACATCTCTATTCTGGTTAGGAATTAGGGCAGCCCCAGGCAAGACTGTGGTTTCCCCATAGAGTGCAGACTTCCCTTTCGGTAGCCCTGAGACCCTCTTCCCTTCCTCTGCAAAACATACTGCTAGTTTAGTCCCATTAAACTGTAAATGTTTGGGTAAGTTAACGAGGAAGGAGCATTCCTGTTAGTAAGGGCTACATTTCTTTGAACAAATATAGCCCTGGTTGTGGAATTTCAAACTTCTGATGGAGAAGTGTGGCAGGTGCTCTTCTGGAGCTGGGGAGGTATGAATGGAGGGCTTTCCTTTTGTGGCCCAAATCCTATGAGCATGGAAAGGGGTATAATACTGGGGCTGGGGCCGAGGCTGTGGACTCAGGCAGCGCGGCTGGAATTACAGTCTCACCAGTCCCTAGCTGAGTGACTTTTGGCAAACTGCCTAATCATTTGAAGCCTCAGTTTCCTAATGTGTAAAATGGGGGTGATAACAGCAGCTTCATCCCATGGAAGCTGTTGTGACTTGACACACAGCAAGCACTCAGTGAGTGTGTACCACTTTCATCCTCGCAGCCACAGCTTTTTCATTCAGGTTCAGGTGCAGGCCCAAAGGAGCCCAGAACGGGGAGCGGTGGTGTGAGGCTGGGGCAGGTGGGGCAGGTGGGGCAGGAGAATGCGACAGAGCGGAGCCTACCTTGGGCTTGGTTGTGTGGGGAGCCTGAGAACCTGCCTGGTCTGGAGAGGGGAGGGACCTTGGTACACTTGTTACTCATTTGGTTTGGGATAATTTCTAATGCATTCTAACATAGCCCTGGCTTTCAGCCGTGGGATTCAAGCTGCCTGTTTTGAAAGCCTCCAGGAAGGAAGTTTATCTTCCTGGAGTGATGAGTAAAGCAGGGCTGATGCTTCTTCAGTAAATGTGTGCATTTCTACGTACTATGGAAAGTCTCTTGTGGTCTACCCAGCCCATGTTGGGGTTTCTGGACTCACACCTCCTTCAGGGCAGCCCAGCACATCACCGCCACAGCCTAGGCTTTCTTCTACTCAGTCTCCACATCCAGACCCACCTGCCCACGTGTGCCCAGGATCAGAACAATACCAGGCGTGGCCCTCACACAATCAAGCTTATGAGAAACTATAGGAGCTGACCCATGAGGCTATTTTGGGTGGTGTAGAGTGCTCTGGGCTTTGGAGCCAGACAGATGCCCATGTGCAAATCCCTGTTTGATTCCTTTGGGGCATTGTACGAGTTTTCCTCTGTGCTTTAGTTTCTGCTTCTGTAAACTGGGGATAATAATCACCAGCTCAAGGGAGCAGTAAATGAGATGATACCCACAGAGCACTTGGAAATGCACCTTGCACATTTGGTTGAAATTATGTGATTGTGATTTAGAGGCAGGCTTTGGTGAATATTTACATTGGGAGGAAGTCTGAGTTGCTTTGCTAAAGGTCTGTGAGCTGGTACTTCGATAGCTGTCTGGAAAACAATGGAAGCAAATGAGCTGAGCAGAGCAGCCCTGTGGAAGCTCACTTATTGCAAACAAGGGTTTATTTAGAAGAGGTAATGTGTTTCATAAGATGGGAGATTTAAAAAAAAATTTTAGTGAGGGAGCATCTTCGTAGTAGATCTGCTTTAACTTCTGGAGGTTCTACTTTTTGTGCTATTTTAAGAATCACTTGCTTTTATTTTTTCACCAAACTTTTATTGCCCACCTTCTTTGTCTGGCAGTAAGCCAGCTGTTTGCCCAGGGCTGCCTTTTGCTGGGAATGTCCTCCCGTGTCCCCCTGGGCAGAGAGGATGTGTGAGTGTTGCCATGTGGCCCATGTTTTGGCTGATGGTCCAGCTCCCAGGGCTAAGTGTTACCTACCAGCTCACCCATCCAGGTGCCTGGGTTTCCTGTGCTTGCAGCTCCATCCCTCAATTGTATCAAGAAGATAAGCTAAATAAAATATTTAGATTTCTGACTCCCAAGAAACTTTGGAACACATATCAGTGTGGGTCAGAGCAGGAAATCAGATCAGAGGATTAGATTCTAGCCCTGCAAGTTTTGCTTTCAAATGTTTGCACATTTTCTTGACCCCTCTTTTCCTGGACATTGTCAAAGATAATGAAAGTCCAATTTCTTACTCAGATAAGAGTGTTCCTGAGAAAACACAGAAAGGTTGGGGGAAGAATTCCCACCCATTTTACCGCAACAGGGTCAAGACATTTGACACGAAGGACAATATCACTCTGTAGAATGATAGTGATTTCTGAGAAATAGTCACTCAAAAAAAGGTTGTGACATCAGTGGCTTTGGAATTCCAGCATGTTCACAACCAGCTAGGATGACCCTGCTCCCTTCCTCATTGCCTGTTCTGCTCTGACTTCCAAGAACAGTGACCCTGCACCCTTGCCCCTTCTGGGACAATGCAGTGGGAAAGCATGATCTATTATTTCTGCTCACAGCACTTCTGACACCAAATGTGTGTGTCTTTCTCCCCCACCCCACCCGTCATGTAGTTCTCTGACTTTCTGGACACCAACTGGGTGTCCTACAATTCAGTTCAGTTCTGACATTAACTCTCCTGAGTCAGCTCAGACCCCGCAGGTTAGGGGCTCAGCTCCACAAGGCTGCCCCGTACGTACTTCAGACGCCAATCACAAGCACTGGGTTCTCACTTCTGTCTGAGTTGGCTACACATTGAGGATTCCCACAACACCCTCCTCAGGTTTGATCACTTGCTGGAACAGCTCACAGAACTCAGGCGAACACTTGACTTACTGGTTTATTATAAAGGAGAGTATAAAGGATACAAATGAACAGCCAGATGAGGAGGTACACAGGGTAAAGTCTGGCAGGGAGCTTCTGTGCCTATGGACTTGGGGCACACCACCTTCCGACAGGTAGATGTGTTCACCAACCCAGAAGCCCTCTAAACCCTGTGGTTTTGGGGCTTGCATGGAGGTTTTGTTATGTAGGCATGACTGACTATTAAATCAATCTCCAGCCCCGTGAGGCTTCCTTAGAACAAAAGGCCATTCCAAGGGTTTTAGAAGCTCTGTGTCAGGAGCCAGGGACAAAGACCAAATATATATTGATTAGCTCAGAAGGTGAGGAGGATGAGAATGGTCTGGAACCTCCCTACTTTCTGCTAATATCTTCTCGGCTGAGTGTGCCCTCCTGGTGCATGCCATCCTGGAAGGGGTCAGCTGCCCTGGGGACCAGGCAGAGGGACACACACCATGAAAGCGTAGTGCCTCCCAGCCCCTGCTCCCAACACGTACAAGGGAGGGCCACACGTGGGTCCAAAGCGGTGAGACCTGGCCCCTGACCCTGTCTGCTCTGCCTTTCGGTGCCAATGTAGGCATGAAGTGGCAGGCAGTGGGTGCCTATGGAGCTTGTCTTTGACACATACGCAGCTGGAATCTCTCTGT
Organism: Rhinolophus ferrumequinum; assembly: GCF_004115265.2. NCBI lineage: Eukaryota > Metazoa > Chordata > Mammalia > Chiroptera > Rhinolophidae > Rhinolophus > Rhinolophus ferrumequinum. The sequence continues at coordinate 23,419,451 of NC_046293.1, read as the reverse complement.
GGCCTTTGGGGACCCCTGACTGTGTGACAGGGCCCGGTAGCAGCCCCTGGAGATGGGCCCAGGTGGGACTGGCTGTAGGACTCTCTTAGGGGAACCTTCAGGTTTAGATAACGTTGGTGGGATGGAGAATAAGTTTCTGCTGTTTGGAGGTCAGGGGTGTCTAGGTGGGGAATGAGGGCCCTCTACTTTATGGCCCGGCTATGGTGTGTGTCTATATTTATTTTTCTATAAAGTGAAGGCAAAGATGAGAGGAAGGGATAAAGGATAAAGGGAGGATAGAGGGAGGTTGGAAAGATGACTGCTTCAGCTTTGATGGGTCCATTGTAGGCCTTGGAGACGGGGTTGCCCTAAGTTGGGGTGGGACCTGTGGGGATCACTGGAGACAGTAGCAGAGACCCCCCCGGCCCCCCCCCACATAGACCTTTCCAGGATGTGTGATCTCTGGTTCCAGGTGCATTGAGTCAGCAACTCTGAGCCTGGGGGAGGATGAAGTAGCGGCTTGGTGGGGGGGGGGTGAATTGAGGGCTGAGTTGCAGGGTGACGAAGGGGAGTCCTCGTACCCACCCACACACGTGTCAGCCTGGGCTGGGGAGTTGGCCAAGGCGTTGATGAGATCGTGGGCAGATGACCTCTTGGCCCCCCATTGGCCCGACTGAAGTCACAGCATGGACGTGGCCCTGAGGAGGACTTAGAGCCGCCCTTCAGCTGAGGGGGCAAGGATGGGGTGCTGGCTTCTGCACTGCTGAGCTGGGAGAGGACCCCGCCTCACCCCTCCAGGCTGGCCTTCCTGCCCGCTTGCCTCCAGGGAGTCTCCCTGGTGGGGCCGTGTCCCGGAGCCCCCACAATGCCAGTGCAGAGAAGGGCCTCTTCCCGGGCTGAGCACTCTGCAGGCTCCGGGTGCCTGGCCGCAGTGGAGCCAGAACCCATGGGAGCAGCGGTGGGGAAGGACTGGGGGCTGCGGGGAACTGAGAGCCGGGAGCTGCAGTTTCTGGTCCTGGTTCTGCCAGTAACTGAGCGTGGCTCTGTCACTTTCCTTAGTTATCCCCTCTGTAAAATGGGACATGCAACCGAATGATCCAACAGCTTGAGAAGTGGGGCCTGACTTAGAATCTTCTTGTATAACTCGTTTGTAGACTGGTGTGGGGAAGAACATCTGTGGCATTTCAGTGAGACTGTGCCCTGCTGGTTCGGGCTTCCACTTTGGCCACTCTAGGAGATTTCCCCTCCTCCTCCTGTTCTTCCTCCTTCCTCTGTGCCCCTGCAGGGGAGTGTCTCGTCACAGGACAGTCCCACTTCAAGAGCTTTGATGACAGGTACTTCACCTTCAGTGGGGTCTGCCAGTACCTGCTGGCCCAGGACTGCCAGGACCACTCCTTCTCCATCGTCATAGAGACAATGCAGGTGAGCTCTGCCAGGTGCCCGTCAGGAGGCACCTGAGGAGTGACGGGGTGGGGCGAGGTGGTCCGTCTCCTTTCCTGAGCTGCTTGGACATGGGGATACAGCCAAGGTGAGGATAGACGGAGTACACAGGGCTCGCCGTGAGGATCAAAGTCTCTGATTGTCTTTGGAAGAATAGGCCCAAGGAACCGGACAAGACAGAAGCCTTGTCTGGTCATAAAACACCAGAGCAGGACAGGAAAGGGCAGAGGAGCCATGGGAAGCTGGGCTCAGGGCCTTCTTGTTGCACGACTCCAGGGGGCTCCATTGCAGAGATTGGCCTGTGAGAATGGAGTTGTCCTGTGTGAGAAGCCAGAGGTTGTCTGTGGGTGGGGTCTTTCTCTGAGTCAGTGGGCCCTGGCCTGGGGTGCTGGGCTGGTGGGGGTGCGGTGACATCACTCTGCGCTCTTCTCCTGGCAGTGTGCTGATGACCCTGATGCTGTCTGTACCCGCTCAGTCACGGTCCGCCTGCCCAGCCCGCACAACAGCCTTGTGAAGCTGAAGCACGGGGGCGCGATCGCCATGGACGGCCATAATGTCCAGATCCCCCTCCTGCAAGGTAGGCCGCTCCTCCTCACACGGGCTCGGGCGCCCCACCCCTCAGCAGTGCTTACTTCTGCCTCTTCTGTGGAAATGTGAGGGGTGCTATTTTTGGAGGGCAGGTTGCGTATCCTTGGCATGCATTTCTGCAAGAAAGGAAGGCTTCCTGGAGGAGGAGGACAAGTAGAGGAAGATGGCTAGACGCTGGAGAGGAGGAGGCTGCTCCAGGCCTGGGAGAGAGCACGGATGGGAAAAGGGAACAAGGGATTTTCACTTGGCTTGAGCCAATAGGGTCAAGTTAAGGGTTGGGCATGGCGGTCTGGTTCTGCTTGAGATGGGAAAGGAGAAGAGGCTGAGGTCAGGGTGATGGCTGGGGATGGGTCAGACCTGAGAATGTCATGGGGCAAAGCCAGGTGACCCTGGCACCTGTGGGAAACACCTACCTATCCCGTGACTTTGCCAGGTTGCACTGTGCCATTTTGCACAGCATAATTTAAACTATCACCCTCAAAGTGGCTTTTCGACCCCTTCCCTCTTCTTTTTCTTCATGACCACTGGCCACCCCATGGTCCATTATCCTGGCACTGCCCATAGCAGGTGAACTTGTGTCAGCCTGTGTATGTTTAACACTGTGTGTCTGACTCCCCAAGAGATGATGTTTCCCCAGAGCAAGAAGTATGCCTCCTACCTCGTTTCCCGTGAGAACTGCAGTATCAGCTATGCAGACAGCATCGCTCAGTCATGACGACTAATTCAGCCTGGAATCATTGTGTAACAGCAGAGGGGCTCAGGGAATGCTCAGGCATTGGGGAGACACATCCTTGGCTCAGGGCACCGTCCCAAACTAAGGTTGCATAAGACTCTTCCGCCCTCTTGTGGCAATAGGGGGAATGACAGGCTATCGCAGGAATGGGAGGCACCTTTTTGGGAAACCGTATTTGCACTACACCCATACTGATCACACTTCCTCCTGAGACCCCTTTAGGGTTCATGGACATCTCCATCTTCCCCATAACTGATTGCTTTCATTGCTACAGTCCTTTGTGAGACACCCCATCCCTCCCTACGATACATCTGCCTGCCACCACTCTGCCCTCTCCCCATCTCCGCCTAAATCCTGCCCCTGCTCGGTTCCAGGTGACCTCCGAATCCAGCACACCGTGATGGCCTCCGTGCGCCTCAGCTATGGGGAGGACCTGCAGATGGACTGGGATGGCCGCGGGAGACTGCTGGTGAAGGTAGGCCCCCTCCTGAGCGTTGCCTCCCTGCAGCCCGCTGTACAAAGTACCCCTTGTGCTCTGGGCAGAGTGGCTTTGTGTGTGGGAGAAGAATTCCTTTCTCCCCCAGCCCCAGGCCTCCAGAGTGAGGAACAGGCCTCTCTTGTTTATGAGGGCCTGGTGTTTGCTGTCTGGACACCCCTTGTTCACCCTGGGGGTTCTCATGTGTGGGGCTCTGGTACCCCCAGGGTCTCTAGAGGGGGTGGGCTCCTGAGGGCCTGGGAAGGGCAGATGTATTGCCCAGGCTCCTGGCTGTGACAAGGCCTGGGAGTATGGGAGTCTCTGGGGTGCCCACTGTGGGCAGCAAGGGAAGAGTCAGATTAGAACTCACAGCCAAGGCTGTTGTGCACCCCCGGGGGACAAAGCCATCCACTGCCTGGGTAGCGTTACACTGGGAACCACCAGGTCCCTCACTGGGCCCTGGGCCTCTGCAGACTCGGGCCACTTCCTCTTGTTCTCTGTGGTCCTAGACTCGCAGTTGGGTAGGGATCCATGTATTTCACAGGGCTTCCGGATTCGTTTTTCTCTGGAAATTTGCCTAGCAGGTATTGTCACTGCCATTTAATAAACAAAGCGATCACGGCTCAGGGCGCTTGGGAGATGGGCCCCGCACTGCTGGTGGCAGAGCTGCAGCAGCTCTCTGAGTGACGTCCTGCTCACAAGGCCAGTGCTTCTCACTCTTTGGTCTTCAGGTACCTTTGCACTCTTAACATTTATTGAGGACTTCCAGATCTTTCAGGAAGGTCCCAACTACTGATATTTACCAGATAAGAAATTAAATCAGAGACATTTAAGATATGTGTTTACGAATTCATTTAGAAATAACTAGCCCACTACACGTTAATATGTTTTTTTTTTTGAAAAATAACTATATTTTCCAAAACAAGAATAAGTAGTGAGAAGAATATCATTGTTTTACAATTCTGCAAATTTCTTTAATGGTTGGTTTAATAGAAGACAGCTGGAATCTTACATCCACTTCTGCATTCAATCTTTTGTAATATTACATGTCAGGTAGCCTCTGGAAAACTCTGCTGCATACTTGTAAGAGAATGAGAAGGGGAAAGCCTGATAATGTCTTTAGGTTATTATGAAAATAGTTTTGGCCTTGCAGGACACCTTGAAAGGGTCTCAGAAACCTCCAATGGGTCCCAAGACCACGCTGCCCTGTGTCATTCCTAAATACCCTGGAGAGCCCCTTCCTGTGTCCCCGGGTCACGTGTTCCACAGGGCCCTTGGGGTAATCCTGTGATGGGCATCTGTGGTTTCTCGGACACCATCTCTTGGTTTAAAGTCCCTGAGAGGGTGCCAAATTAACTACCTTTTTTTTCTTTTATAAAAAGTAAGCCTTATGATCACAGACAATAGAGCACGAGGAGGTCTTCTTGTCAGCCCCTCATTTACAGTTGGAAATAAAGAACTATCATTTCTGGAGCAAGAAAGTGACTTGCCCCAGGTTTCATGGTCACCTGGTTACAGACAGGACTACAACTCGGATCTCTAATGTCACCTCCTGCATGCTGGTCACCTGCATGCAGGGAGGTGCCTCCTCCTGTTAGCCATTCCACTTTCTCAGGAACCTCTGCTGTCCCAGAAAGGCTTCTCTTGATCTGTGTGATTTCTTCCCTCAGTCAGCAGTCTGGGTGGCTGTCCTCCTCAGGTTCCTGCTGTTTGTTTGTCTTCTGAGGAGAGATAGGAAGACTTCTTTCTGTGGGGATGGGATGCAGGGCTATCTTGGGGTGGGTTTTAGTCCATTTAGCTAATAAGACGAGGACTTCATTCGTCAAGATTCAGGACCGGAGCAGGGGACCCTGTAGCTGTAGGACTGTCCTCCGTCTTTTGGTCCGGATGAGAAAAGGGAGCATTTGTGGACGGGTCAGGTGGCCAGGCACATAACTGTGCTGAGCCCTGGGGCTTATGGGGGCTGCCCGTGGAGGACACTAGCTGGAGGCAGGACACCGGGAGAGGCAGGCTGAGTGCACTGACCCTGAGAAGAGGCTGGCGAGGTGCTGCAGGGCTCCCTGCTCTCCTCCCCGCCCTGCCCCCTTCCCCCAGGTGAGGTACGGATGCCCTATCACTGAGGGCCAGGTGGTCCAGACAGCAGGGTTCTGCTGGTTGTGATGCAGGGCCCTGCTCAGCCTTAAGCAGAGTGGTGTAGAAAGGACTCTCGGACAGTCTTCGCTTTGTCAGAAGGGTCACTGATCTAAGGTTTATTTCATAATAAAGTGACATAGCAAGCATGTTCTGTAAGTCGCTGATGTTGGGATAATGTCGTGCTGGCCTCCACGGATATACCCATTCTTCTACACTAGGCCAGCTGATCCCTGAGACAAGCCATGTGGATAGGAGAAGATACCATTTTCCCGAGTGGGGCGTGGTAGTGATGACAGGCCTGGTGGGATAAGCAAGAGGACACTTTGGGGAGCAAGAGAGCACTCAGGATCTGAGAATGAGGAAAGAGAGAAAAAATGCTGAGACAGGGCTGAGGGGGAAGACTCATCCCCAATTTTGCTGCTCTGTTCAGGGCTGGCCTCGACTGTTGGCACTGCATTTCAGCCTGCGTCCAGAGGAGAACCTCATTCATCCACGAATTTATTCAGTTATTTGTTCAACCATTCATTTCTTCAACACATACGTAGTGAGTGTCCACAGACACCATTGGAGAGGCTGAGGTTTCAACAGTGAAACAAAACAGACAAGAATCTTTGCCTCATTTAGTTTAAACTCTAATGGCGGGGGAGACAGACAATTAACCAAACCAGTAAGTAAATGATGTCACGTATGAGAAGGTGATAAATCCTGGGGAGATAAATGAAGCAGAGAAGGGGGCAGGAAGTGCCAGGGTTGGGAGGCGTCCCATTTTAAATAGGGGGGTCCGGGAAGACCTGGGTGCCTCAGGTGATATTCATAAATCAAACAAGGCAACATGACTTCATCCTCTTTCTCATAAATGCTATTTACTTGGGTATATTTTATATAGGTGCGGCACATTCCGCTAGACTGTTCATCCTGCATCTTGTTAAGTCAGAGCTGGAAGCTGGAAGGCGTCATCCAAGAGATGACCACAGTGCATGAGGGTCTCAGAATGCGGGGAGGTTATCGGGTGGCATTAATGACATGCAGCGCAGGAGCCAGGACTCTGGGGCTCTGTCCTGCACCGTCTTTGGACCAGGGCTCCCTCAGAAGAGACTAGCAGATGCCCCCAGCTGTGCTCTGTGAGAGGCAGGGGGCTTGACTCCCTAAGTTGTCCCTGAGTATACACTTAGGACTCAGAAGGATGGAGAATGAGCCACATGCTGCTGGAGTTTAACTCCAGGACCCGTTCTGGTCACCTTGGCAGGCTGCCCCAGAGTCCTGACTGACCCCACCTCCTCCTATCACAACCCCTAGAGTCCCTCTTGGCTCCTGGCCTTTTCTCTTCAATGATGCTCAGTGCCTGAGTTAAATACAGACAGTTAGGAAGGTGTTTTTTGTCACCAAATGTGAGCTCTGAGACGACCTGGACCCTAACTGACTCAGCCTGCTTTGTCCAATGTGTGATGGATATGAACATTCAATAAAGGCATGTTTTCTTTGCACTAGATTCTGGTGGGTGTCAGGCCCACAGGCTTAGGCGTCTACTCTGACAGGTGAGCGGGTAGACAGCACACTGGATGGGGGCTCAAACTGGCTACTGGTCTCAGCTCTGTGACCTCAGGCAAGTTCCTTTCCCTCCCTGGGGAAAGGAACTCCATTTTCGCCATCAGTAAATGGCTGGATAATCTCTAAAATCCCATTCAGCCAGAGAGGTCTCTGATGATTTAAGAGCCCGGATAGAGCTGGTGGTAAACGATACTGTAGTTAGCTTTTTTCTTTCTTGTGCAGCCTCGGGCTTCGCTGCGGTTTATTAAATTCATATTTATTTTTCAGTGAGGAGGGTTTTTTTATTAAAACCACCTCACTAGCGAAAGGAAGCTGTGGCTGCTTTGGCGGCAGCTGCTCCAAGGTGGCCCGCTCTTCCCCACAGCTGTCCCCAGTCTACGCGGGGAGGACCTGCGGCCTGTGTGGGAACTACAACGGCAACAAGGGCGACGACTTCCGCACGCCCGCGGGCCTGGTGGAGCCCCTGGTGGAGGACTTCGGGAACGCCTGGAAGCTGCGCGCGGAGTGTGAGGACCTGAGGACGCAGCCCAGCGACCCGTGTCACCTCAACCCGCGCCTGAGTACGTGAGCCGAGCCGGGGGAAGCGGGGACCCCGCAGGGCCCGGAGGCCTCTCTCCTACGGCCAGTGCGTTCCATGGCACAGTCGGGGGAGGGGCCGCTTGGTTTTCACCATCAGAATTTGATTATCTGCAACTGGATCATTTATTCTTCAAAGTCCCTTTATTGAGCGCCTTCCGTGGGCCAAACCCTGGGAAAGAAAAGAACAGAAAGCAGTTCCGGCCTCTGGACCTTCTCAGTCTGTTGGAGCAGCAGCCACCCAAACTCAGAATTAAATTATCATCAGATAAATGCCCATTTGCTGATTTATCTGCAGCAACATTTCAGTCCTACGTGAAGGTGTCCCACTTACCTAGCCCACCATGGAACTATTTCTCCTTTCTGTCAGTGGGTGTGCTGTGGCTACGTGGCTTTTTATGTGTTTAAGCCAAACATAATTAGGAAAGTGTATTGGCTGTGGAAGGTAAATCACCATGATTCCCACAGCCGAGACAAGTTGTTTTTGCAGCATGTACTGCTGAAGGAGAATGTAGAATGGGAATGTCGGAGTAGGAGCCATCCTTGGCCCCTGGGGCCCACAGCACCCTGGCCAAGCCCCGCTCGCCCCTCTCTCCCCCACAGCCAAATTCGCGGAGGAGGCATGTGCTCTCTTGACGTCCTCCAAGTTCGAAGCCTGCCACCACGTCGTGGGCCCGCTGCCCTACCTGCAGAACTGCCACTACGACGTCTGCTCCTGCTCCGATGGCAGGGACTGCCTGTGCAACGCCGTGGCCAGCTATGCCGCCGCCTGTGCCCGGAAAGGCGTGCACGTCGCGTGGCGGGAGCCCAGCTTTTGTGGTGGGTGCCCTCCCTGCCTGTTGCCCACTCCACACAACCCAACTGAATCTGCCGCGGGTGCCCTCAATCTCCATGCACGTGTCCTTTGCAAAGCACTGTCTGGATTCTGGCACTGGGACACACGCCCAGGGGCATCTGACGGGCACGCGGTGTGGAAACAGTTCATTTGCAGCCATTTCCCCCTCCCAACTCCCAGCAGGACACGGTGGTGGGACCTGCTCGCCCATAGGACAGGCGGGCTACTCTGGACCGTTCCAGGAGGGCAAGTAGGACCCCATGTCTGGAGACTTAGAACATTGGCGTCTCTGCCAAGTAGATACTTCCTGTGGCTGCTGCCACCTAGTGTTGGTTACAAGTTCAGCCAGGCTGTGGAGTGAGTGGGTCCCTGCATCCCTGGAGGGTCTGAGGATAGCAGTGGAAAACTCCTGCACCAATCCTTTGCTCTTAAGTTTGGACAAACCATTGGTGGACTCCTGGCCCAAAGCTTAGACACTGTACAAAGTTATATAAAGTATATAGAATAAATGACATCATTATCCCCAGCTGGCTTTAGAGTCTCACTGTGCCCTGTTATGTTCCTGGCACCAGAGTTGGAATCTGCCTCATGTTCTGGTCCCCTGAGTGACTGGATTGTGCTTACTTTTTGTTGTTATTGTTGTTGCTCTGGGTACATTTGCTGAGTGCCCAGTGTGGTCAGGCAATGGCAGTGGTGTAGAGCCTGAACCTTCCTTTTTGAGGCACAGATGGAAACTGTTTCTCTACTAGGTGCCTACTGCACTGAGTGAAAGGATAATTAGATTAAGGCAGAAGCAACCAAGGAAGGCTTTCTGGAGGCAGTGTACTTGACTGGCTTTTCAAAGGCACAAAAACTGGCTTTTCTTGGCAGGAAAGAGCTGTTTCCCATGGTGGAATAGTACTAGTGATGTGTACTTGTGAGAAGAGTATTCCAGGGCCTGCAATAGTGGCTATAAGGTACAGTGGATTGTCGTGTAGGGCGGCCTGCGGGGTCTCAGCTCCGGCTCCCCACATAAGAACGCAGGATGTGGTGAGGCCAAAAAGGAACACCCACAGAGCCATAGATGGGGGAGTCATACCACTATATTCTCACTGGCGGCATCCGCCTCTCGCAATCCGCTCTTTCTAGCTCAGCCACCATCTTCTTGCTAGCCCCCATTTGCTGTTAGCGTAGCCACAGCAGTTATGTTAGTGGCCAATGGCTCACTGGTTACAGCTGACGGCCAACTAGCCACAGCTGATGGCCATGCAATCACAGTTGATGGCCCTTTACTACCTGAGCCAGCACCTTTCTATGTGAGGCCGAGAGCCTGGAAACTGCTTTCTGGGGCTCTGTCCCCACATGGATATTCTGATTTTTAGGGTTAGGTAGATGTGTTGGGAGACTAAAATGTTGGTGATTCTGATGGAAGCCGGAAAATAGGAACTATGAGAAATGTATTATATGATGTATTTGAATGTTTTAATACGTGTATTAATATCATATATTTGAAGAGAAGGTATGGGGCTCTAGAATATCACCATTTGGGGTTTATTGAGCCAACTCATGTTTCCAGTCTGAGCAATCTCCTAAAAAAGAGGAGCAGAGACACAAGTCAGGATGAAAGGGAACAAGCATATAGATGCATGCAGTTGTGTCCCCCATCCCTCCAGCTCTGGGATGTCACAGAGATGTAGAAACTGGAAGAACCAAGGTTGAGACCCTGGTGGCTCCTTGCCAGTGGCTTCCCAGCTATGTGACTGTGAACCTTCCCCTTCACCCCTCCAGACTTCAGGTCCGCATCAGTGTCTGCTGGTTAGAAATTGTGGAAAGTAAGGAGGGATAAATTATATGCTGTCTATGAATCTGCTTTGCGTGTCCATCAGTATTAGAAATCGTGCATTATCAGTGTGCTGCAGCATCTAAGGAATTCCTACTTTAGGACATTCTCCCAGAATGCCGAGGGCTTATGGAAATATTTTTCAATCTCCCAACAGCAACTGTTCTTAACCTTCATTGAGGTGAGAGCAAGAGGAAATGGGCTGACACAGCAGCAGCAGGGGCTGAGATTGGGTTAGAGAGTTACCTGACTCCTGAGGCTTTAAGATATGGCAGAAAGTATGGGGTGGTAGGAAGTGTTCCCCGGAGACTTTTATGGACAAGAGGGATCTGTCTCTGTGTGTTTATGGTGAACCAGAGAAAAGGCTGACCAGATGGCCTTGGGTTGTTCCTGTGAGCCCAAGGAGGGTGGGCAGGACTCTGGGTTCATTCTGTTCCTCATTTTCCCTTCCTGAGCAATGAACAGAGCCCCCTAAACCACTGACTCCATCCAGATGAAGAGGAAACACCAACTGGGGCCACTCATAGAGCAAGGACCGATCACACAGCCACTTGTGTGATGCTGTGAGGAGAGTCAGGAAGGCAAGACTGGGCTCCTTGAAGGCAGGGACCAAGCCTTACCGTCTCTGCATCCCGAGCCTAGCACAGGCCCTGGCCCCTGCTGGGAACACACTAAACGTCTGTGTCGTGCAGGGGATCCTGCCGACTTCGCCATGTGTCATGCAGGGTGTCATGCGGGGTCTCAGCTCCCACTCCCCACATAAGAACGCAGGACATGGTGAGGCCAAAAAGGAACACCCACGGAGCCATAGGTAGGGGAGTCATACCACTATACTCTCACTGGCGGCTGGGTTGGAGACACAGGAACCAGGAGCAACACAATTCTCAACCCTCACTGCTCCGCCCGCAGACTCAGCCACCATCTTCTTGTTAGCTCCCCCTTCTTTTTTCTGCTAGCCTAGCCACAGCAGTTATATTAGTGCCCAATGGCTCACTGGTTACAGCTGACGGCCAACTAGCCATAGCTGATGGCCATTTGATCACAGTCGATGGCCATTTACTACCTGAGCCAGCACCTTTCTATGTGAGGCCGAGAGCCTGGAAACTGCTTTTTGGGGCTCTGTCCCCACAGTCTGTTAAACTGTGCTGTGCATGACGTCTTCTGGGGAAGAAGGCCGTAGGAAAAATGTAATATGGCTCCAAGCCAGCTCTAGAGACAGTCTGGCAGCTGATAAAAGCTCTCAGTCCCAGCTGCTGCTTTAATGGGTGAAATGTGCCCTTATCACTGTGGGTTCAATGGATTGAAAGGGATTTTCATCTTTGTTGCCCAACATGGCCCATCTCAATGCGCTCTCACTCTAAATATTTATCCAATGACCCAACCTCTCTGCTGGTTCAGGTCTAATATAGTTAGAGAGCCCGCTCCCTTCCCAGCTACCCTCAACTACCAAGCCCGGAGCTGGTGCAGGAGCAGGAGGCTAAAAGGGCCCTCCAGAGCCCCCCCCCATTTCTGAGGTTCATGGCAGGGTTTCCTTTCACAGCTTCTGTGAAATGCTCTGCCTGTGGGATTCGCTGTAGAAATTATTCCAGCAGAGAGGGGAAGGGTTCTAATCATCCCAGGGGAGTGTCCCAAGGGTGAGTTTCTCGTTTCTTGGATCACAGCTGATCAGCAGCGGGAAAGCGTTTTGCTCCCCTCACCTCCCAGTGAAGAATTTTATCGTTGGGGTACTCCTGAGACCGTTGTGAGCACAGAAAGTGGTTGGCCACAGTCCAGGAGGGCCAGGTCTTCTTAGGCCAGGCCCTTCTCTGGAATACCCCTCCCATCTGGAGCCTGCTGAGCTGGGGTTGTTTCCCCATAATCGTAATGTAATGGCAGCCACGTGCCAGTTCTAAACTTGTTCGCTCTAAACTTGTTCGCTCACTTAACTTCCACAACAACCCAGGAGGATATTACTATTATATTCCAGGGAGGAAACTGCTCAAAATCACATTGCTAACGAATGGCAGACTAGGGCTCAAACCCAGGAATTTGGGATACAGAACCTCCTCTCTTAGCTGCTTTGCCACTTTGTCACACTTCCCTTTGGCTTTTGTCTGCTGTGCTATTTCTATGTGGGAGGCCAGGGAGAGTGAGGGCTGTGGGTAGATGGGTGCCGCCCACTTTGCACAGTAGGTATAAGAGTGCCCCTGCTCTTTGTGACTGGTGCGTCCTCAAAGCATGGCTCCTAAGGGACTCTTTCCTTTTTAGAGCATGATGGTTAAGAGCTTTTAGATCATAGAGAGCTGGGTTCAAATCCTGCTTCTGCTTCTTCCTGTGAGGCATAACCCTGACAAGTCATTTGGCTTAAGCATCACTTTTCTTACCTGTAGGAAGGGGGTTATGAGCTCTAACTCCCTGAGACAGGCGCAATAGGCATAAAACCTGTGTGAAAAGCAGGATACGCAGTAGATGCTCAATCAATCACAGCCGCTGTTGTTATCAGCACGGGAGACATGCCCTTGCTTATCACTCCCGGTTCCTTTTAACATTCACAGCTTCACTTTCTACTGTGTCCCAGGCTGTGCGAATTCAGAGATGATTGAGCACGATCCCCTGATTACGCAGAGAACGCAGGCGTATCCCTAATTAGACATTTCTGAGCCTAAAAATACACTTTTGCTCATGGTGGGAAAGGAAGGCAGAGGCCATACAGATAGAATTGGGGGTCACTGCTGTGAGGGGTGGCACCCCAAGTCCTGGAACCACAGTCCGTGTCACCTTAATGTTCCCACTGAAACCTTCCTTCCCTCCCCTCTCTCCCAGCGCTGAGCTGCCCACAGGGCCAAGTATACCTGCAGTGTGGGACCCCCTGCAACATGACCTGCCATTCCCTGTCTAACTCGGATGAGGAATGCAGTGAGGTCTGCCTGGAGGGCTGCTTCTGCCCCCCAGGGCTCTACCTGGATGACAGGGGAAACTGCGTGCCCAAGGCCCAGTGCCCCTGTTACTATGATGGTGAGATCTTCCAGCCTGAAGACATCTTCTCAGACCATCACACCATGTGGTAAGTGCAAGCAGCAGGGCCATGGAAAGGACAATGGTTCTTCAAGTCCTCCATGTTACAGATGAGTAAACTGAGGCCCAAGAAAGGAAGTGACTTGTCCAGAGTGGCACAGCAAGTCAGAGCAGAGCTGGGACTTCACCCAGGTCTTCTGACTTCTGTACTATGCAGGGAACTAGAACTCCAGGCTGGCAGTGGGAATTCTTGAGCTTTATTGCCAACCATCATGTGTTGGGCCCCATTTCCCTGTTCTGGGTCTCAGTTTCCCTTTTCTAGAACAGGAAATAGGAGCTCTCCCTGTTCCCTTCCCCTTCAGCCTCCTGTCAGGGTCACCAAGGTCAGTCCTCAGGGGGAACATGTGTTGTATGAAAGAAAGATAAGATTGGAAGGAAACTGGGACCAGGTTCAGGGGGTCTTTGAAAGATAGGGTGAGGACTGATGCTTGAACAACAGGCAATGGGGACCTCGGAAGGTTAGAGCAGAGAGCAAATAGGATCAAAGTATAGCTTCGGGGAGTGGGTTCTGGAAGCTGCCTGAGGTATGAGGGAGCTCAGTTGTGGGAAGGGATTGACACAGTCTGGTCTGGTCGAAAGGTGGTAAGGCCCTGGGCAAGCAATAGCAGTGTAAATGGGAACTGGAGATAGAAGCTAGAGTCATTGCGGAAGTAACCCGAATGGTAGGATGTTTGGGAGGAGGAGGCTTGTTGAAGCTGGCCCCAAGGCTCTGAACTTGAATGCTTGGAAGGACAGTGATGTCAAGAACAGCAATAGAGCTCTTTGTAGGAAGAGGAAACATATGAGTTTGGTTTTGGCCTTCATGACTTAGAGTTACCAAGAGGTCATCTTGGTGAATACATGGAACAAATGGCTGGTGTGTGGCTTTGGAACTTGAGTGAGAGATTGCATCAGGAGAAAAAGACTTGTGTGGAGGTGACAGTTACAGGCATGGGAGCAGCTAGGCTTGCTCAGGGGAGTGGACTGAAAAGCAGAAAAGAGGATCGAGTCCAGAATTTGGGGGAATGTCCAGAGGGCCAGAGGAGGAGAAAACGGATCCTGTGAGAGGACAAAGCAAAAAGGCCAGCAAAAAGGGCAGAACCAGGACAGGGCCATATCCTGGAAGTGAAGGGAAGTGGGAAGTAATAACATTTTCTGTTGGTTTGAGCCCGCTGGTTGTTTTACTGCAGTTGTCTGGCTACAATTTTCAAGGTGTTTCTCTTTGGGACCTTAAAACCACACTGTTAGGCAGGCGGGGCTTGCTTTTTAAATAAAGAATTTGAGGCTTAGAGGGATTATCACTTTCCCAAATCATCCAGTAAGTGACTAAACCCAGGGACTCTTGAACTCTTCATATTACATGGAGAATACGCTGATGAATTTGGTGATCAGAAGGTCACAGTGGCCCAGATGTTTCATTAGTGTGGTGAGGGAAAAAGCCAGAGGGTAGGAGGCTGGGTTGACTTGGAGGGGAGCAAGTGTCACTGGTTATTTTACCATTTTAGAGGCACAAGGAAAGTGGGAGGTGGGGTGCGGGCGCTACTGGCGGAACAGGGCTGGGGGAAGGGCCCTGGCTTCAGGCTTCTCACAGTCTGCACAGTAGCGACCTCCTCTTTCCAGGTCTCGCCTTCAGGCTCCAGGGCTAAATACTATTGACTGTCCTGTTTCTCCACTTCATTTAGAAAATTGGATTTCATGGAGCATGTGAGCCAGAGGGAACTCAGGGCTTGTCTGTAGCTGTAGATTTATTCTTTAGACAACACACTACAGACTGAGCCCAACTGGGGCCATTGCTGGTGATGTCCATGACAAGGAAGTAGGAAGGTGCAAACACACATGGCCCGGAAGTTTCTCCAGACCATTCGTTTGGTCGTCAAACCATGACGGTAGAGAGCGTGCACGGCTGCAGGCCTGGCTCTGGGCAGGAGTAATTATTACCTGCAAGTTCTTTTTTTTAATATAAAATAAAGCTTTTGGGTCATGTCCACATGACAGATAGGACATGATATTTGGGGGCAGGATATTTTTTAAGCGGGTGTTAGTTAAAAACCAGAAGACATGTTCTGCATGTACCCAGAGAGAGAAGGGCCGATTCTCTTGTTCATTCAACAAATCTGGATTGAAGAGCAGCTACATTAAAAATGTTCAAAATTTTTATAATCAGAGACATACAAATTAAAACAGTGAATATTACTTCCTATCTATTACAGTAGAAAACTTTGAAATCTGGATAAAGCCAAGTGTTGGCAGGGCTGTGGGACGTGGGTCCCCTGACCTGCTACTGGGGGGACATAGATGGATTCAGATACTCCCAGTATCTTTCCAAAACCCAAGTCTGATTATGTCACGTCTTTGCTCAGAATCCTTCAATACCTTCCCTCATTAGACTTTAGGATAAAGAGTAAAACCCTACCATGGCCTCCCCGGCCCCACACAATCTGGCCCTACTTCTTGCTCCCCTTTTCAACTCCATGGCCTTCTTTTAATCTTGAAGGTGATTGCTCCCTTCAAACTCAAGGTCAGTTGTACCTGGGGGAGCAATTGGCACAGTATATGCAGATTAGATATCCATACCTGATATTCCCCAGTTCTGTGCCTGGGCATATATACTAAAGAAATTCTCATATAGGTTCTTGAGGGCACATGTATGAAGATGTTAATCACAGCCTTGTTGGTGGCAAGGAGTAGGTGCCAATCTGTGTCCGTCACTGGGAGGGTGACTGGGTGAAATGTAGTGGACACACACTGGAGATCATCGTACAGCCTTAGAAGGACCAGACAAGTAGGACATGTATTAGTAGGGATGAATCTTAAACACATTGTGCTGAATGAAAAAAGCAAAACACAGTGTGATATATAAGATCATATCATTTATATAAATCAAACATGCATGCAAAATAATCACATATTTTATAAGAATATACTCAGATATACATTAAACAGAATAAGATTGTATTAGTTACCTATTGCTGCATAAAAATATCACCCCCAAATTTAGCAACTTGAAACAACAAACATTTATAATCTCATGCATTTTCTAAGGGTTAGGATCCAGGAGCAGCTTGGCTGGGTGGTTTGGCTCAGATTCTCTCACGAGGTTGCTGTCAAGCTGTTGGCCAGGGCTGCAGTCATCTGGAGACTTGACTGGGGCTGGAGCATCCATTCCCAGCTCACTCCCATGGCTGTTGGCAGGAGGCTTCAGTTCCTCACCATGTGGACCTCTCCATACAGCTGCTCATGACGTGGCTCAGAGTGATTACCCCCAGAGTGAGTAATCAAAGAGAGAACACCGAGACGGAAGCTGCAACCTGTTATAGCATACTCTTAAGTGACATAAGTATGTCACTGTTGCTGTGTACTACTGGTCACACAGACCAACCTTGGTGCAATGTAGGAGAAGATTACACAAGGGTGTGAATACCAGGATGTTGGCATCACTGGGGGCCATTTAGGAGACTAGGTACCAGGAAAATAAATTGCCTATTATAGGGGAGGGGATTGGGATTGGAGGTTAGGAATAAAAGAAAATTTTAAAAAATTGTCGAGTATGCAAAACCTTATGCTGGATTCTGGGGATATAATAGTGAGCAAGAGCAGTCATGGCTTCTGCCCTCTTGGATCTTATACTATAGTTCAGTCACACACACACACACACACACACACGTTAACCAAATAAAAACTCAAATACATGTAAAGTTACAAGTGTGGTAAATTCTAAGAGAGTATGTGGTCTATGAAAGCTTGAAATGAGGTGGGAACAAAGACGGCTGTGTGTGTGTGTGTGTGTGTGTGTGTTTGTGTGTGTGTGTGTAAGTCTACCATGTTTCCCCCAAAATAAGACCTACCTGGACAATCAGCTGTAATGCGTCTTTTGGAGCAAAAATTAATATAAGACCCAATCTTATTTTACTATAATATAAGACCGGGTATAATCTAATCTAATCTCATCTCATCTAATACCAGGTTTTATATTAGTTTTTGCTCCAAAAGATGCATTAGAGCTGATTGTCCAGTTCGGTCTTATTTTTGGGGAAACACGGTATGTGTTGGGCAGAAGTGACATTAGATCAGAGAACACGATGTGTGCAAAAGCCCTGTGATTGAAGGGGGTAATACGCCTTCCAGATTAAGCGAAGGAGGCCATGGGGTTGGAAGGGGAGAAGTAGTCAGGGTCAGGTCACTGGAGCCTGGGAGGCCATGGTAGGGATTTATCCTAAGACCTAGTGTGGGGGAGCTTTGAAGGATTCCAAGCAGAGATGTGACATAATCAGATGTAAGTTTGGGGAAGATACGTGGACTGCCAAGAGTGTGTTTTGGAGAGAAGCAAGAATAGGTGCAGGGACATCGGTTAGAAACCTTTTGCATTGTCTAGGTGAGAGGTGGTGGTGGCTTTTGGCAGTGGAGATAGAGAAGTGGATATGAATGCCCGAGGTATTTAGGAGACAAAGTCCAAGCACTTGGAGATGGATCAGATGTAGGGGGTGAGGAGAAGGCAGTGTCAGGGCTGATCCCTGGGTTTCTGGTTTGTGACACTAGATGGAGGGTGGCATTATGCAATGACTCAGGGCCCTGGAAGCCTGGCTTGGTGGGGGCTCATGAGTTCGGTTTTGGACATACTGAGTTTGAAGTGTCTTTGAGATACCAAACGTGGCTTTGAATACATGGATTTGGGATTCGAATACATGGGTCTGGGGTTGAAGGGAGAGAGCTGAGCTGCTGATGTGAATTTGTGAGTCGTCTCTGTAATGGAAGTGGGGGTGTAGATGACACAGAGGTAAGAAGCAGGGACGCTAGGATGGATCCAGCAGAAGGGTGAGAACAGTGAGGCTAAGGAGGCACAACCAGAAACTAGGAGGAAAACCAGGGGAGATTTTTTCTTTTTCTAGAAGAATGAAGTAGACAACAATGATGCATAATGTTGAAGAGGATCAAGTACGAAAAGCACTGAGAATAGTTCCATTGGGTTTAGTGACATGGTGGTCATTGGTGGCCTTCGCAAGCTGTGTTTCAGATGAGTTATGGGACTGGAAGCCCAACGAGTGAGTGGGAGGTGAGAAAATGGAGACGGCAAGAATAGCTGCTCTTGCAAAGCTGGGCTGTGGTTTTCCTCTGCAGCTACTGTGAGGATGGCGTCATGCACTGCACCACGAGCGGCCCCCCCGGAAACCTGTTGCCGCACGCTGTCCTCAGCAGTCCCCTGTCTCACCGCAGTGAGTATGGTCCCCCTGAAAGGGCTCTTCACCTCCCTCTGCCCAGACTACTCATGTGAGGAGTGGGGCTGCTGTCTGACATGCATGTCCATTTAGACACGTGTCAGGATTGCCACCATTTCTGTTTGTGTGAGTGACTTTCAGGCCTAGACATGCCTTTGCATGTGGAAATCCAAATTATCGAGGCAGGAAGAATTTTATTTTGTGATGCGGGAAAGACTGAATTATCTGCAAGATGGATTCAGTGAGACCTCTGGTTTGCCCATGGTGACCTTAACCCAGTGAGCAGATGTCAGTGAGTTGTTCACCTTGATTGTGGTGAAAACCACCCTCCTTTAATGGACTCCTTTTTCCTAAGGACTTGCTGTCAAGGACACCGCTTTAGAAAGCTTCTCAGATAGACTTGAAAGATAGTTAGTTTGGACCTGTTGCTCTCAGTTTGAAGGTCTTAATAGTTGCTACTGTTTAAGGACAAGGTCCAGAAGGGAGAAGGGACTGACCTGGCACTGATGGGAACACATTTACATTTATGGACCAGGAGGGTCTTATTGGCTTCCAGAAGGATCATCCTTGCTTAGAAAGGACTCTCCCCGTAGGAGGGAGAGAAATACCTATAGGTAGATAAATGGGCCGTTTTCAACGTCCAGCCTGACCTCTTCTCACTGCCTCTCTCTTTCCTCAAGACGCCCTTTCTCTAAGTGACCCAGCTCTGTGCCATGTGTTTGTCTTCCAGCTTGCCCTGGGTGAGAAGTCTGGTTCTCCCACATGACTGATTGGGAAGCATCTCTCAGCCTGGAGCTGGGGCAAGATCCCAAGCCTGTGGGTGGCTCACAAGTTGAAATCAAAACTTATGACTTGCCCTAGTCAGTTCAGGCTGCTCTAACAAAATGTCACAGACTGGGTGGCTTATAAACAACAGAAATTTATTGCTCACGGTTCCATAGGCTGGAAGTCTGGGACCAGAGTCCAGCATGGTTGGGTGAGGCCCGCTTCCTGGTTCCTAGCTGATGCCTTCTACTGTGTCCTCCCATGGCGGAAGGGGCTGGGGGGCTTCCTTCTGTGTGGTCCCTTATATAAGGGCTCTTTTCTCATTCACGAGGGCTCCACCCTCATGACCTAATCTCCTCCCAAATGCCTCCCCTCCTAACGCCATCACATTTAGGGGTTAGGATTTCAACATATGCATTTTGGGGAGAACACAAACATTCAACCCAGAGCCAACCTCAAGGTCACTAAATCCTGCCTTTTTCTTCTTCTGTGTTCTCTCTCACTGTAGCATCTTTTTTACACTCCCACCCTTCTCTGTTGCCTTCTTCCTCTTGGGGCTTCAATGCTTCCTCTTGCTCAGTCTTCTCGTGTCGTCGCTGGAAGGTATCTTTTTCAAAGCAAGGAAATGACAAGGATTTTGTGCAATTTGGAAAAGCCATTTGACCTTTTAGGGTTTCAGTTTCCTAAACAAAAGTTTCCATATAAAAATAAGGCTGGATATTCTGGCTTTCTTGTCCACAGGAGATGGTAAGTGCTATATATAGTAAGATATAAATGCTATGAAGTGCATCATGGTTTGCAAAAGAAATGTGCTGTGTTAATTATCTCCTGTCATCATTCAATCAGGCATTGAAACCTACTAATTGTCTGGAAATATGATATATCATGAACAAAATATAATAGACAAGAACCCCTGTCTTCACGGAGTGAAGGGGTTCTATATTCTAGTGAGAGGGGTTGAGGTGGGGGTGGGGTGGGGAATAAACAAATAAGTAAAATATATAGTCTATCAGACAGAGATATCAGGCAGTGATCAGACGGAATGACAAAGCAGGGAGGGCAGGTGGGAGTGTCAAGGGATGGAGTGTTGCAAATATAGATAGAGTGGCTGAAATGACATGTGAGAAGAAGCCTCTTTAAAGATTTTTGTGACTAAAGCCACAGGGGTGGCTTATACAAAAGATTTTGTGACTAAATTAGTGGTAATTATTTTAGGAATGTCCTGTTCAGGCCCACAGAGGTTCCCTTTCAGCACCCAAACCCAGGTCCTTTAAAGCCTGAGTCTAGACATTTCTGCAATGCATCCTGATTCAATGCAACCTGCTACAGCAGGATCAAGGGGGCTGTGGAGTGCGGCCGCCAGAGGGATTCTGGGATCGGGATCCCAGGCGCCTTCAGCGCGGGCAAACGTCAGAAGCTCAGTTGAGTAGATGAGGCTGCCATCCCAGTCCCACACAGGGAACCTGGCTCAGGGCTGGACCCAGCTGGAGATCGGGCAGCACCTCATTTCAGAAAGTGGGCAGCTCTGTGTCTCTGCAATTGAGTGACTACACCTAGGGCCCCAAAGGAC
Source organism: Rhinolophus ferrumequinum (assembly GCF_004115265.2). Taxonomy (NCBI): domain Eukaryota; kingdom Metazoa; phylum Chordata; class Mammalia; order Chiroptera; family Rhinolophidae; genus Rhinolophus; species Rhinolophus ferrumequinum. The sequence goes on along the minus strand of NC_046293.1, from coordinate 23,398,744 downwards.
AGTGTAGAAGGTAGTTCCACCTCCTCCATCACTGATGGCCTCTTTGATTTTTCTATCTCCAAGGCAAAAGGAGCTTGTCCTGCCGGCCTCCCATGGTCAAGTTTGTGTGTCCTGCTGACAACCCGCGGGCTGAAGGGCTGGAGTGTGCCAAAACCTGCCAGAACTACGACCTGGAGTGTATGAGCATGGGCTGCGTCTCCGGCTGCCTCTGCCCCCCGGGCATGGTGAGCCACCCACTGCTGCCCTGGGTCGGCAGCCTTCCATTTTCCTGCAGGCAGAGAGAAGGGGCAACAGAGTTAACCTGGATGCTGACAGGGCGGGGGTGGTGATGGGGGCAGGAGTGGGGGAGATGGTGGCTCAGTTAGCTGCCAGAGTTGGGGGCGGAGATGGCAGGAAAGTGTCTGCGTTGATCCTGGTGAGATCAGACAAAATACAAGAACTTAGCACAAACAAGTGCCATAAGAAACAAAGCAAGAACTTCCGGAAAATACTTACAAGTGAAAACAGGCATTTCCACTAGAGTTTTCTCAAGGGCTGTGTTCCATTGTATGAAGAGGAGAGGCTATACACACATATTTGCATATGATTTGCATATACTGTATATGTATCACTTTCTATTTCAAAAGAAGACATTGGTGTCCCTGCCATGCCATCAGCAAGCCATGGGTCCAACACAATCCTTCCTCACAGAGCTTTGTTCTCCCCATCTGTAAAGGGAATCGTGAGGTCTCGGCCGGCTTTTAACATTCCATGATTCTGGGGCTGGGGCTACAAACATGCAGTGTGTGACCAGCAGCTCCTTGGAGGCCAGGCGTGGTCCAAGGAGGCCACCTGGCTCCTATGTGCCTCCTGGTGGTGGCAAAGGTGTGAGCATACTCAAGCCTCCTTACCTCCCTCCCAAGTTTCATCTTAGGCCATTTTATATTAAATATATTATACATATGTTATTCTTGTCATCCTGAAGGATGCATCTTCTGGATTTTTCTCTTTCAAATGCATCCTGTCTTGCTTTCCCTGACTCCAATTCCCCAAAGTGAGCTGTGAGGGGCAGGAGTTGTAGAGGCCAAAATGGGAGGGGACAGGATGGCTGTCGTATGGCGATAAAGGGCATAAATGACGCCCAGACCTCAGCTTGAAGGGCGGTGTCCTGGGCTATAGGAGCTGCCACTATTCTGTGGAGGGTGCTGGGATCTCCCCATTGAGTGTATGCTGGGAAGATGGTCTGTCTCCTTCGCTCTGACCCTTTCTCCTCCAAGACGGAGAGACTAGCTGTTACTTATTCTCCCCGGGGTGTTCCCCTCTGTCTTAGCCTTTCAGGATTCTGGAACTGTCTTTTCTAATGGGGAGCTAGAGATTGGCCAGGGAACATCCCTCCACTGGAAGGTCTTGTTTGGTGCCTTGGCAGAAGGTGGAGGCATATAAGGATATCCAAGGCATATCCAAGGAGGCATATAAGGAGGGGGAAGCTCAGACTTGGGCAGGGCAAGAAATAGGAGAGGGGAGGGCAAGCTTCCATGTTGCTCTTTTTACTCCAAGAGTCCCTTATTTTGACTGTGCCTTCGTCGTACCTGGAGGTTAAATTCTCTGGCAAGGAAAGGGGGCAACCCTCAGGAGATCATGTCAGCATCAGAGACTCTTTTCAGGGAACTTTTGTTTCCATGAAGGAAACAGTACAGATAGTCTTAAATATTAATAACTACAATAACTGCATTATTGTCCCAAATCCCCTGGAGAGCAAGACCTCAAGTACCGGATGTGGACGCACGTTAGCAGCTCTTTGGCATCCCTGAAGCCTCTGGCATGCATTCTGAGCACAGTCTTCCGATAGCTGTCACATAATGAGGTGTCTCTCACCTCAACTGCAGGGGATTGTAAACTTGAAAGCTCCTAGCGTGAGAGATTGGGTTATTTTTCACAACAGCTTCAATTCGATGCCGACTAACGTGCAAATTGTTGAGGCCAGATTCGGCAGAGCAGAAGTCCGGGTGATTTATTAAGTGCACAGTGTGTTGGCGGCTGCACAGGACACGTGTTCTTGGCCACAGCGCCAAGAAAAAGGAGCTGGAAACACCCTGTTTGGGCCCATCTGACGGTGCAGACGTCCTCCCCAGGGCTGTTTCTGTGTTCGGCCTGACATCCCCTGTGGAAGGTGGTGAGTTTGTGGCATGTTATCAAGGGTTTTGGGGAAGAGGTCAGCGATTCTGCATTCTGAGGACTTGAAGAGGGAAGTAGTTCTTTCCTGGGGGGCAGATCTACTGAAAGCAGAAAGAGCGCCCCGGGTAGGAACCGGAGTCCGAGGGCTAAGCTCTGGTCCAGGCTTCACCCTTTCTGGCTCCTCGCTCTTGTACAATCACTCCTGCTTTCTCTGAGCCTCAGTTACCTCATCTGTAACATGGACACATAAGTGCCTTCATCATTGGCTGTGGGCCTGAAGGACTAGGTGAAAGCACTTTGAAAACCAGGAAGTGCTGTAGAATCACAGGAAGAGCTTTCACTGTCGTTTTTATAATTAAGCAAGGCTCCTTCTCAGAGGCTGTGGCCATCACCTCCTTCCGTCCCCAGGAGACGCGCGGGAAGGGCCCATTTTCTTAAATTTCTAATCTGTTGTGGACCAATGCTTTTCATAAATACAATAGAAATGAGCAGAAAAATGAAACAAAAAAGCAATTCCATACAAAATATGACCCCCTCTAATTTTTATTAGACACAACAGACATGATCTACTGCTCAATCAAATTGTCATATGCTTTTCTAAACACCGTCTCTCCACTTCTGTGCTTACGTAATCACAGACCGGCACTGGCCCTTGGACCGCACTGAGCAGGGCTGCTCTTGCTGGAAGGTTGTCTTTTCTCTTTCAAGGCATCTCTCAATGTAAGGCCAGCAGCATCTGTTTGCAAATGTTGGGGGCAGGGAGACAGACCCCTTCTTGCTGTTTGTTCCAGGACTGACACCTGCTTAGAGCAGAGGTTTTTCTGGCCCACTCCACAAATTGCAGATTCCATCTGCTCCTGCCACTGGTGCAAAGATCTCCTTGCATGGAACAAGAGGGTGGGTGCTTTTGATAAGTGGTCAACACCCTGATAAATGGTTGGTGGGGAAGCAGCATGGAAAAGGCATTGAATTGGAGTCCCAAGATTCTAGGTTGGAATCCTGGCTTCTGACATTTACTGAACTGAGTGGCAAGTCACTTAAAATCTTTGTGTCTGGTTTTTCTCTGTAAAATTGAGTTAGGAGGGTTGTTGGGAGGCCTGGATATGACAGTGACGAGCACACGGAAGTTGCTTAGTAAGTGGTAGTTTAATGATTGTTATAGCAAATCCATGGAGGAAAACCACGAATGAATCATATTATGAGTAGAAATGCTATAGGAAATTAGCAGACACTGGGAGCAAGTTTTTGAGACCTCAGTGTCCACATTCTGAGACCCACTAGGACAATAAAATGGAGGCGGGTGTGTGTGTGTGGTTTGCACGAGAAAATTTCCCATCTTTTTCTTTAGTTCAAAGACACTTGAATGAACTAACTTGCCTTTAAGTTAGAATATTACTTGATTCTACCACGAGGTGGCAGCAAAGCACAACTCACTGCCATTGCCCTCTCCAGGACCGCCATCAAGGGGCTCCTCCAGGAGGAACCCCAAAGACCCACAATTTCAACTTCTTCTGTCACAGAGGAGGAGACTGAGGAAAGAACAGAAACAGAACCATCCAAGGCTACATAGCTATATAGTAGAAATTCTGGTCTCCTGACTGCCAGACCAGATCCTTCACCCTGTTTGCCTCCCTCTGGGAGGCAGGGCCATGAGTGCTCTGGAGAAAATGTTCCACTGTCCGGGAGATGCTCAATTACTTTCTGAAATCTAGAGGTTAAATTTCCACACTGGTACCCAGTTCTGCTGGTACGAGGAAATCTCTGTAAGTGGGAAGTATGTTAATTTCCCGGGTTCTTTGATGCCCAGCTTTCTCAATGGCCCAATATGAAGACTGGAGAGACTTTGGCACTGCTTTTCGAAAGCTAGAGTTTGGGCTCAGGGGCCCATCCAGTGTGGGCTTCCCATGTGGGCACTATGAGATGTCATTTTAAAAGGTCCAAGAAAGCCCTCCTGCCTCAAAAATATCGCTTATATTTCCTACGTTTTGTCACCTAATCAGGCTTTCTGAAATACAATAAGCATAAATTCATTTTGGTTAACAAGCAAGAGCTTTAAAAATGCTTACAACCTTATAAATCCTCATGGGAAGTCATTCACACCTTAGTGTGAATTATTTCATCAGATTTTTTTTTTCTTCCTAGCAAACATCTACTTGAAATCAGCTGCACTGAGCTGGAAGTATTGATGGGGTGGGAAAATGAACAAAGGATAGTTGGAAGGCAAAAGATTTTGGAGAATGGGTCAGTATGGTGTTCGTGTATGGAAAGGGGGAGATGTGGCTTTTTCAGAGAAGAGTAACAATACCAATGTTTTTCTCCTTCACATGTTTTCTTGGGGCTGACCGAGACCTGGTACCATGTTCTTCTCAGTGTGAACCATTCTTACTCAAGATGTCATGAGTTGATGAATAATAGTGGCAACTATTTCTGCCTGTTTCTTCTGAAGTCTTTGAAGCACATTCATCATACTTTATCTTACTGTGTTTCCCTGAAAATATGACCTAGCCAGACCATCAGCTCTAATGCATCTTTTGGAGCAAAAATTAATATATGACACAGTATTATATTATGTTATGTTATGTTATATTATACCTGGTCTTATATTAAAATAAGACCGGGTCTTACATTAATTTTTGCTCCAAAAGACGCATTAGAGCTGATGGTCCGGCTAGGTCTTATTTTCAGGGAAACACAGTATTATACTCCTGGTGTCCCAAAGGGACAAACACTAGGCAAAGATGGCTCTTTTCATTTTAAACATGAAGTTTAAGTGACTTGCTACAAAATTCCCTTAGGGACTGCTATGGGCCTGCCCTAGGTGTCAGGCCAGTTCTTATCTAGATCCCGTTCATTAGCCCCTCCCCCTATTGTGTTTCTATCTTTCTATCTTCATGAATTTATTTAATGCTTCAGGACTCTGGTTGTTTTTGGCTGGGCTGGTGTTATTTGATTTTCTCTCTGAAGACAGGAGACTCCTGCTGAGGTGTGGCCTTGAAATATCTCCTTTCCTTTTAAGGTTATGCTTTTCTTCTCTCCAGTTTTGACTTATGGATCTATTCCCATGCCTCTGTTCTCCTTATAACTGTCTTTGTTCAATATCAAAGCCCTACTTTTTAATGAAAGTATAGTTGACATACAATGTTATATTAATTTCAAGTGTACAACCTAGTTATTCAACTTTTATATATCTTGACGTGATCACTATAAGTCTAGTACCCATCTGATGCTGTACAAAGTTATTAAAATATTATTGACTATATTCCCTATACTATATGTTACAACCCCGTGACTTATTTATCTTATAACTGGAAATCCGTACCTCTTATTTCTCCCCCACCCCCTTTTTTTGCCCTACCACCTTCTCCTCTGGCAACCATTAGTTTGTTCTTTGTACCTATGAGTCTGTTTGTTTTGTTTATTCATTTGTTTTGTTTTTTAGATTCCACATATAGGTGAAATCATACAGTCCTATTTTAATAGTGTAATCCTCCAGTTAGTAATCTCCTTTTACTAAAATAAGTCAGGGCAGAGAGGAGCCATGAGGTTGTCAGTGACAGCACAGAAGGAGGTGGCAGCATAATCTCATGGCCAAGCTGGGATTTGCGTTTTATGTCCACTGGATGTGGGCTGGGCTGCTGGGACTCAGCCCTGGGCCAGGGGAGGGGCTCCCTGGGCCCTGGTGTGCGAGACTTGTCAATGGGTTGAGTATCTGGAGAGAGGTAAAAACATGCAGCAAGCAGACTAAGAGGTCTGAGAGCCCTCCACCCAGCCTACTGAAGGTGACAGGGAGTGGGTTCTGCCGAGGGGAGATGAGGTGAGGTGAGGCGAGCGGGGCTCTGTGTCTTGGAATGCACCCCTACGCATCCTGCATCACTCTGTCTCTCGTAATGTTTCCAATAATGAGGCTTCTTGTCTGGTCTCCATTAACTATGGGAGTGAATGTTGTTGGAGAGCTTGTCAAGATTCCTCAGCAGAGGCATTATTGTTATTCTTAGGGTAGCCAATAGGTGGCAGTCCTGGGCCTTAAGTCAGAGCTGACAAAGCTTGGGGGGAATGTGGGAATGAACCCTAATTGTGACAGCCTTTGAAGACTCTGTTAGAGAGACATTTTCCTCCCCCTCCCTGTTCCTACCAAGCTGCCATCTTCTCTACTGGGCACCTAAGCTTAGTATCTTCCAAGAACAGTGGTCCTAGGAGATAAGAGCTACCTGGAGTGTGACGGTTCTGCCTCTTCCTTGCTCTCTGCTTGCCCATCCTGTCCCTTCACTTAGGCTCTGAGAACTCAGGAAAACAACCAAGGTTGAGTGAAGGTGGGGTGAAGTAGTGGAGGTTATTCTTCCTAACCCCCTTTAAAACACACACACACACACACACACACACACACACACACACACACACACACACTTTTAGCCTCTGATCCTTGACGCAAATGGCCTTTGTTCAGCCCAAGCCCACCTGTTCCCAGGTCTTTTTCTAGTTCCAAGCCCTGGGAACTCAGGCTTGTCTGGGGTGTGACTGGGTCACATGAATCCTGAGCCACCCAGACCAGGAGCTTCTCAACCCTTCAGGTTGCTCTGGAACCAAAGTGCCGTGGTTCCTTCACCTGAGGGTGAGCCGGGGCTCTTTTAGGTGGTCACCCAAGTGTAGGCCACACAGGGCAATTGTTCAGGGCCGCCTCCTGTGGTTGAACAGAAGCAGATCTACACGTTGGGGTCAGATGGGTTTGACCAGCTCTTCTGGGGCCAGTAGGTCTTAGCTTTGTTTCCCCTGATCCCAATAGACCTGAGGAGTATAACATGCTCATATAGTAACTTCTTTGGGGGGGGGGCAGGGAAATAGAGCATACCCCCATGGAGGGTATGTCAGAATCTCAGGGGACTGCGTGAGGACAGCAAATGTGGGGCTTGAACAAGACCCCGAACTCTGGTTTTGGTCCATCCCTGCCTATGGCCAGTATGCAACTTTCACCTCCAGAGTATGAAGTGCACTAACAATTAATTCGTGCATTTTATTAAATATATTGTCCATTTTCTTCAATTATAAACATAGTAGATGCTGACTGAAGAACATTTGAAAAAAAAATTAAGAAACCCAAACAGAGAATAAAGTTCCCCTACTCCAGCCCACTATCTGGAAGCAACTTCTACATTTCCTTCAAGTCTTTTTTTTGAAATATATGTACATATTTTTTTTCATAACTGGGACCATAGTATATACAGTTCCTCCCGCCCCACTTTTTAAAAATTAACAACCTAAGTATTTACTATATCTTTTGAGACTCTTTCAAAGCACCAATTTAATAGGTCCATAGGACACCATCACCTGGGGAGTCTTTAGTGGATGTAATCATTTTTCTATTGTTTAACACTTGGTTGCTTCCATAGTTTTTTTGCAATGATGAATAATTCCATATTAACCTTTGTCTTTAACTTTATTTCCTTTGGAGAAATTCTCTGCTAGGAATTACTGGGGCTAAGGATATGTGAATCTCAAAGTCTTCTGACACATGTTACCAAAGAGCCTTCACCAAGGTTCCAGGTCACCTGCCCCCCGCAGGATATGAGGGCAGACGGTGATCAGCGTGTGGTTAGCTGTGTGGGGAGGACCCGTGTAGATGGGAGCCTGTGTCCGCCAAGCCCCCGCCTGGGCGTGGGCTCCCTGGCCTGACCTCTGGCGGAGGCTGCCTTCCTAGCAGGGCTCTAGCTCACTCACTGTGACCTTCAAGACTTGTAGATTGCTTTCCCTTAGGTCCGGCATGAAAACAGATGTGTGGCCCTGGAAAGATGTCCCTGCTCCCATCAGGGCAAAGATTATGCCCCAGGAGAGACCGTGAAGATTGACTGCAACACTTGGTGAGGCCTTGGGAAAGGCTTTCCTGGGGACTGAGCCATTGTGGGTGGAGCGAATGGAGGTGGGGATGCAGCTCAAGGTGGGGGGCAGATACAGCCCATGACCTCTGGCACTTACCGCCCGCACCCGAGGGAATGTGGTTAGTCTTTCCTGTTCTCTGTGCCTCTGTTTCTCTGTCTGAAATGGGGAGAATCTTCATCCTTGCCTGTGCTCACCCTGCATGGACACTCTCCTAGAGGTTAGTGTTTCTGTTCAGGAGATGGGGCGTGGAGAAGATAAGGGCCTTACCCTACATCAGTCATTGCATATGTGACCAAGCTGCCGAAGGGCATGGGGTTCGGAGGGTCTTTCCAGCCTCATACTGCCCCCTACGCATATTGAAAGTGTGCTTGTAATGTCCCAGTTTGAAAAGAGGCCTTGTGAGGGTGGCTGTTTTTTCTCTTCCCTTCTCCTTGGCCATTCTTCACATAACCCTCTCCTCTGCTTATTCACCCAGACCTTGATTTTGTGGCTGTGCCTCGCTTCAGAGAAAGGCCCCCGTGGACAGAGGCAGAAGGTGCTTAGCTGTCTCTTGGGCCTGAGGTCTGAGCTAACCGCCTCTGGCACACAGTGGGCTTCCTGATGTTAGCTCTGGTTGTAGGGCAGAGGGATGAGGCATTGTGGCAGTTGGCAAATCACTGTAGACTGAACCATATAGTTATGTATACACAAAACCTCTCCTGGCAGAAGTTCATGGTTGACCCCTATTTTCCCATCTCAGAACTTGACTGCCATTCTGTCTTGTGTTCCCCATTAGCTTCAGATGGCTTCCGACCTCATTGTCTCTGTTTTGTGGAGACCCTGGGGCCATTCTCAGTCAACTTCTAGGGAGGCTGAGCTTTAGGAAACCCATGGCAGGTGGCCTGCAGAGGATCTGGGCCTCTTCTCCTGGCTGCCTGGATCACCTTAGACAACCTGTTCCCTTCTTTGCCTCAGTTTCCCTCTTGTGATGGAGAGCAGCTTGGCTTCCCTCTTTCTTCCTGGGCCCTGTGTTTTAAAAATGTGTCAGTTCACAACGGCAAAGCCACCCCCACCCCTCTGTGCGGTCCACACTTCATAGGCTGCAGAGCTTCCCCTTCTTGGGGCTTCCTGGATTGGGTGGCACCCGGAGCATTTTATGTGCCTTCATGGTCTCCTCGTTCCCCAATGCCCAGATGAGTCCCTCACACCCAAGGTACCTAACCGGCCATCCTTGCCGTTACTGTTCCTAGTATCTGTCAAGACCGGAAGTGGAACTGCACAGACCACGTGTGTGATGCCACATGCTCCACGATGGGCATGGCCCACTACGTCACCTTCGATGGACTCCAGTATATGTTCCCCGGGGAGTGCCAGTATGTTCTGGTGCAGGTGAGAGTGAGGGAGAGGAGGAGGGTGCTGTCTGTCCCTAGGAGGGGGTGGGAGGTGCTGACTGCAGTCTGGGGTTTCCAGGTCAGAGTCTGCTGTTCTGTCCATGGAAACGACTTTGGTTTCTACTTGAGTGATTGTCCAGCCCCTGAGAGAAGTGCCTGAAGGAGTTGGGGACTTGAACCTCACAGTGATTGTCCAGCTTCCTTCCGTTTACCTGGAGACTTATAAGAATAGGGTCGAAGCTCTTTTGTTGACTGGGATTGGTGTGGGGGCAAGGCTACCATTAGCCAAAACTAGCATCGAAATGGAATTAGATAAAGGCATCCCTTCCTTTCTGCAGACACAGCCTCAATCAGGGTGCACAGTGGGGAGGATTTCAGCACCCACTTACCCTCCCTGCTAGCACCCTTGTGCAGTGAACAACCCACACAGCCTTATGCAGTGGCCCTGGACGGGGGATGGTTGAAATGAGCCCTGGAGTTTGTGTCCCACCCTGTGATTCTATTGCATTTTCCATGTTTTCATTTCTAACCTGGTATAATTCAGAATGGGCGGGAGGGGGATGGGGGCACAGAAATGTCACACTGCCCAGCAGGATGAGAAAGAGCCCAGGAAATCCTAGCCGGTGAGTGAGGGCACTGGCCCTCCTGCCTCCCTCTCCCCACTGCATGGATACCTGTCAATCACTCTTGCTGGTTGACACCAAAGTGAGGTATGGGGGCTTTTCTCCTGAGGGATGAGACAGCTCAACTCTGTGAAACTTTAAACAATGTGGTCTTTCTGTCTCTGTTCCCAGGAGGAGAAGGGGTGGGGCGTGGTGTGGTCTGCAGGGAGGACCAAAAACCTGTAGGAGCCTCCGCCCCAGAGACTGGGCAGTGCCCTGAAAGTCAGGCAGTGAGGGTGACTGAGCATGCATGCCTGCCCAGCATGTGGGGAGTGGGGCAGAACTAACAGAGCCCTGACCAGCCGTATGCGGAGCATGCTGGGAAGGATCAGGGGCACTGACCAGCCATGCGCAAATCATGCTGGGAGTGAGCAGCCCCAGCAGACAGCCATGGGCAGAGCATGCTGGGAGTGAACAGCATCACCAACCAGCTGAGCCTCCACCACGCACGTCTGAGATGATGAGGTGCCAATCTTCTGATCTGGGGAGAGGTGGCTGGAATAATATTTCTCTCTTGGCACCTCTTTTCCCCAGGATTACTGTGGCAGTAACCCTGGGACCTTCCGGATCCTGGTGGGGAATGAGGGGTGTGGCTACCCCTCAGTGAAATGCAAGAAGCGTGTCACCATCCTGGTGGAAGGCGGAGAGATTGAACTGTTTGACGGGGAGGTGAGTGCCAGCCTCATTCCCTCCATTCTCAGGTCCCTTTGCTCTTCTGTCAGCTTGTGAAGAGCATTGTCAAGCATTCATTTAAAACTTGTGTGAATGGAATATTGTGCAGCCATGAAAGAGCAGGGGGTGGAACTATGTCAGCTGACCTCCTACCTTCTCATATTCTACGAGAAGAACAAGTTACAGAACATGACCCCGTTTTAGTAAAACAAGGTGCAGAGATATGTGTGGAGATGGGTGTGCAACTCTGTCTGCGTATGCACAGAAGGAATCAGAGCTTAGCTCTGGCGGTGGCGTGGAGATCGGCGGGCAGGAGGACTTTGCCTTTTATATGTATATAAAATACATATATGTCAAACAAATTATACGAGCGTATACACATACATATATAAATATGTGTATTTTGTCAAGTGATGGTGTTTTGGGATTTTTCCTCTCTTTTATGTTTTCAGTTCTTTCCAGATAAATCTTTTTAAAAGAGCAGTAAGCTGATTCAGTCCCTGTGTACTAGAGCTTCGATGTGGTTCTCAGAAGGGTACCCGAGAACTGCTGAGGAGATCTTGTTTAAGTTGCTGACCTCAAGGCTCAGCTGGAGATTCTGACTCGTAGGTCTGGGTGGGGCCCAGGAAGCTGCATTTGAAGTGGCAGGTGGTCCCTCGTCCACAGTTCTGGTTCCACTGGTCTGACTGTATCTACCAGTAGAGAGACCCGGGGTCTGGGCTCACAGCTGTCTTGGTACCTTCCTTTTGTTCCATGGCCTCAGCCCACATCCCTGCCTTCTTGCAAGCGCCCACCACTGATATAGGGATGGGAAGGTGAATTCTCCACATGGAAGAAAAGTGTGACCTACTGACTGGGTCAGCAGTGTCAGCTCCTTTTCTAAGGACAGCTCTACTTAGGACAGATGACAGTGGTGATACTGAATAGGAGGTGTGCACAGGTGATTAGCTCTGCATGTTGTGTGTCTCTAAGGAGAGGACCTTTGCAAAGGGGTGACAGCATCTGCCTCAATTTTACGAATTAGATAGCCAAGCCACTGCATTGGGCTTGGAGGATTTAGCGCTGGCACGATTCACCTAGCCAAGGTCTCGGGTCAGAATCCTACGATCCGAAATCTGGGATTCCTGCTGCTAACACTGAGCTCCTCAGCCTCTCTGCTTCCAGTGGGCTTGGAATCCTGATGACAGCGATGCCGGGAGTGGGAGGTGGGGGGAGGAAAGGACAGAGTCCAGTGCTCCTTTTTGTAAAGGGATAGGTTTTTATAATTTTTTAAGATTTTTATTAAAATAAAGCTAACCTACAATATTATGTTAGTTTCAGGGGTACACCGTAGTTATTCAACATTTATACACCTAAAGAAGTGATCGCCGTGATAAGTGCAGCAGCCATCTGACACCATTCTATGCTATCACAATATTATTGACAGTATATTCTTCGTGCTGTATGTTACATCCCCATGGCTTACTGCTTTATTCCTGGAAAGTTGGACTTCTTATTCCCTTTTACCTCCCCCGCTTTTTAATTTTTCAATTATAGTCGCCATTCAATATTATTTTATGTTGATTTCAGCTGTACGGCATAGTGGTTAGACATTTATATAATTTAAGAAGTGATCCCCCTGACTAGTACCCACCTTGCAGTATATATAGTTATCGCCATATTATTGATTATATTCCCTATGTTTTACTTTACATCTCCAAGGGATGGAGTTTTAAATCGATTGCCTAGAGATGCTTAAAATCATTGCCATAGTAAAAACCTATTCAGAGAGCCACATATATTTAATGATGAAGTGCCAAAAAATTTTTTTTGTGAAGTGATAGATGATCTTCTGCTAGTGGGTTTTGTTGTATTTTTAATCTCATAATTATGATTTTGCTGCCAATTATTGTCCCTTAGTCAGAGGATTCTTTGAGAGTGGTAGGCAAGACAGAAACAGAAATGTCCGGGCAGCTGCTGGCCCTGAAGGGACCAACTCTGACTGAAGGGGGCTTGTGGTTCTAGAGAGCCATCGAGACAGGCATGCGTCTGGGGCAGGAGGACACTTGTGCCTGTCCTCCCCATCCCTGTCTTACGATTTGTCCTCCTTCAGGTGAATGTGAAGAGGCCCCTGAAGGATGAAACTCACTTTGAGGTGGTGGAGTCTGGCCGATACATCATTCTGCTGTTGAGCAAGGCACTCTCTGTGGTCTGGGACCACCACCTGGGCATCTCCGTGGTCTTGAAACAGACATATCAGGTCCGTCGCCTTCTTCCACTTCTTTCTCTTCTTGTCTATGACTCGTCGTTGGGACCTTCTTCAGCTTCCTCAGTAGCAGGAAGTAGACACTGCCCCTCCCACCATTTCGTGAGAGGGGGGGTGGTCATCTCATTGAGCCTCCCTCCCCATACAAACAAGACCATGGACTCAAGGGTAGCATTAGCCTCAGCTGTTTCCTGAGACTAGCTGCATATGGGAGGGACTGAGGGCCCCCCACTGCTGCAAACAGTTCCTTGACTGGCTCTGCTAGGCATGCAGTTTATATCCTCAAAAGAAGGTAGGAAAGATCAGGCAATAACTTTTCTTAAGGTTTCTTAACCTACAGAGACCAACCCATCATACACAATATTATTAGAACACTGCAAAGCATTCTGGGTGAGCCATAGGCCAGTGCATTTTGAGAGCCACTTGTGAAACTGCTCATAACCTACTTTTGAGGAAGCTTACAGTATTCGTTTAGGTTTCAACAGTTTGCTGGGACTTCATTTTCTCTCACTGGCATGCATGTGACAAGTGCTCTGTCTACTCTGGTGGCTGTTTCATCTCAGCAGGAGTGAGCGCCACAGCGTCTGAGAGCACTGTTCATTTTCAGCTTGTACTGAAGTGAGGCTGCACTGTCCTTGCTTCTCATGGTAGCACATTCAATTTCTCCAAAACATTAACTATTTGCTCATTTGTTTATTCAGTAAATCCTTACTAAGCTCCTATTATGTGTCAATCACTGTCTTAGGCACTGTGGACACAGCAGGGGAAAAACTATCTCTATCTCTCTATCTATGTATCTATATATCTATATCTGTGTCTAGATATATCTATATCTATCTATCCACATACACATATATGTATATATATGCATATATATGTATCTTAACCCTTGTGTTAGATTCCATTGCTGCTATAACAAAGTATCACACACTTAGTCCCTTAAAACAGCCGCACAAATTTATTATTCTTTGGTTCTGGGGGTCAGAAGTCTAAAATTGGCCAGCAGGGCTACATTCCTTCTGGAAATGGTAAGGAAAAGTCTGTTTTTTTGCTTTTTCTAGCTTCTGGGGGCTGCCTGCATTCCTTGGCTCATGGCCCGATCCTCCATCTTCAAAATCAATAACATATCTCTATCACTCTCCACTTCCCTGTGTCACATCACGGTTCTCACTCTGACTCCTCCTGTGCCCCTTATAAGACCCTGTGATTACTGGGCCCACCCAGGTAATCCAGGACAATCTCCCCATCTCAACATCCTTAACCTAATTACACCCAAATCAGTTCCTTTTGCCACATAGGATAACATAATCGTGGTTCTGGGGATTAGAACGTGGATATTTTTGGGTGGGGGAGGGGTGTAGTTTTTTTGCCTACCACAACCCTGGTGGAGATCATATTCTAAAATAATATCGACATTATTTTAGGATGGTTGATCTGATGATACCTGTCTGAAAAGGTGACATATGAGCAGAGTCTTCAGGTAAGGCAGGGAGTGAGCCATGTAAATATCCAGGTGAGATATTTAGGCAGATGGGATGGCATGTGCAAAGGCATTAGGATAGATGCTGTTTGGAGGGTTTGAGCAAGGAAGTCAGTGTGGTTGGAGAGAAGGGACTTGGGGCAAATGGTAGTTAACAAGGGCAAGAAGGGGACAGGGGCCATACTGTAGGGGCTGTTAGGCCACATGAAGACCTTGGGCCTTTTGTCCAACTGTGAGAATATTCTTCCTACATGTTTCCCAGTAACGTATACCCATTGTGCCAAACCAAATTCTCCATATGGAGACGAAATAGAATAAGTCACATCTCTTTGTCCCAAGACAGGGCTCCAACTATGTTGTAAGAGCACAGCACTTTTTCTTTCCCAGGCCAAATATTTCCAGTTCTTCCCATAGTTCTTATGTTATGGTTTCCATTCATTCAGTCATTACTTGTTCAGGCCTTGTATATACTATGATAGGTGAATACGTAGACTAATAAGATATTATATCAGGCTTGGTGGCACTTGGTGTCTGTCAGAATCCTCGCCAGCTTATTTTGAACAGGCTGCAGTTCTCCAGGTAAGGGACTCACCTGTCTGTAGTAAAACAGGACAGAATGTTCTCTCCTCAGACCTTTCTGCTCTCATTGATGTAATGTTGAAGCAGCTCCTCTCTCTGCTCAGACCCTTACTGGGGAGGGTGATGGTTTCTACTGGAGATACCAGGGCCAAGGCTACCTAATTCCCACCTCTGCCCTTGGCTGACTATGGGACACGGGCAGGTTGCCTCTCTTTGTGAATGACCTTTATTTCCTTAACTTTAAAATGGTGTCAGTGAGGATGCCTGGGTAAAGGCCTTGGCAGGATAAGGCTCTGCTAGTCACCCGCTCTCCTTCTGGGTCTCCGTCCTCGTCCCCTTGGTCTTCTTCTTCCGCAGACGAGTCTGCCTTCTTCGCTGTCTGATCCCTCTTTTCCTTGAATCAGAATTTGACTTGAGGTTTGCAATGCTCACAATCTCAACTGATCCCTCAGGAGCAGGTATGTGGCCTCTGTGGGAATTTCGATGGCATCCAGAACAATGACTTCACCAGCAGCAACCTCCAAGTGGAGGAAGACCCTGTGGACTTTGGGAATTCCTGGAAAGTGAGCCCGCAATGTGCTGACACCAGGAAAGTACGTCTGGGGTCTCCATGTGGACCATGGGTGGTAGGTGGCTGGGCTCGGGATGAGGGTCTCTGGGATCCTTCTGGGTTGACTGTTTTGGTCCATCTGGTCCCCAGGTGCCTCTGGACTCGTCTCCTGCCACCTGCCACAACAACACCATGAAGCAAACGATGGTGGATTCCTCCTGTAGGATCCTCACCAGTGACATCTTCCAGGACTGCAACAAGCTGGTGAGGGCCGTGGGGGTAACTGGAGGCAGGAGAGTGCTAAGGGTTGGCCAGCGGCTTGGGCACTCAGAGCGCAAGCTTCTAATGGTGAATGCTGCCTTGGAAGGTTTGAAATGACCTGCATGGGTCACCTCTTTACTCCCT
Organism: Rhinolophus ferrumequinum; assembly: GCF_004115265.2. Classification (NCBI taxonomy): domain Eukaryota; kingdom Metazoa; phylum Chordata; class Mammalia; order Chiroptera; family Rhinolophidae; genus Rhinolophus; species Rhinolophus ferrumequinum. The sequence continues at coordinate 23,382,756 of NC_046293.1, read as the reverse complement.
TTCTTGGCTTCAGGCTGGGAAACAGAAAGGGTAATTAACAGTTTTTGAGGAAAGCAATGCCTGGTAAATCATTTTTCTTCTACACAAAATATAGTTCTTCTGGATACCTGCCAATGCTTCTCTTCTCTCCCCAGTCATGGGGTTTGTTCCCCATGCGTTATCTTGAACCCAACACTAGAGTCAGGGGGTTCATTTTCCAGTTACCCCACTATGTCTCCAGAGCTGAGCACCCCATCCTCTGCCCTCATAAATCCCTTTAGCCCCTAGGTCTTGTCTCACAGAAACCCTTTTCTGGTCTTAACTCCAGGGATTTTGAGCCCTCATTTTATGGCTTGTTTTTGTGTCTTGATCTCAAATGGTGGTTAGGAATTCCCCAAACGAGGTTAAATGCAACTTTCTCCCTGTCTCAATATGAATGTATATACACACAAGTATTTGGATGTATACGTAGGTATGTGTGACTACTTATGTGCACACACATGCACATGTACACACACACACACACACACACACATGCACGCACGCTGCTCTGTAGCACCACCAACATGGGCATGACTGGTTGAATACCTCGACGTCAGCTCTCTTTCTTTCCACCCAGTGATTTTCAGTCCCTAAGGACTGCAAAGGATGCTCAGGAGTCTCTGGTTTGGTGGGAGAGTGAAGGCAGTGAGAGCAGTCATGGGAGTCAGCACTGTTGGAAGGTCTTAGAAACAACGACTCATTTCATATCTGAATTCGTTCCCATCACAACTACCCTGAAAAAGGCTGGTGTGTGTAGTGGCGTGTTTGGGGGCAAGGGAAGGTGGGAAGGGGTTACTGTGACTGAACATGGGTGGTGGATGGGCTACCTCTTCATGTGGATTCGGAGTCCGGGAGTCCATAGGCTGTCCTACGTCCAGCACACCAGCTCGTAGCACCCCAGGGAGGCAGCTTGAGTGGGTCCTGATATATTTACTCTTTCTCTTTGCTGAATGGAGGCAAGGAAAGAGAGGGACTGGCATGTGTGTGCATTTGTGTTTATGTAAAAACACCCCAACACCCCTGAGGTTGGGAGTGGGTTATGGGAATGGATGGATGGGTGACTGAGCAGAGCAGGTAAGTGGATAGATGTATAGAAAGGAATGTTCTTTTGAAAAATTCTTAGGCACATCTACTCTATGAAAGATTGGCAAAAGTGCTTTATTCAAAGTTTGCTGGAATACAGATTGGAAGCTAGGAATTCTGCCTTCTTTCTCGTTCCCTCTTTGGCAACAACGAGCTACACTTCTCCTTCTGTCCTTGAGCCCCCTTTTCCCTACCATGAGCCCCAGGACAGTCCCATCCAGACCAAGAGCCAGAGTGCCTAATCCGGTCCCAGGCTGCGGCCACCCTGATGCTCCCTTGCAGGTGAACCCTGAGCCATTCCTGGACATTTGCATCTATGACACCTGCTCTTGTGAGTCCCCTGGGGACTGTGCCTGCTTCTGCGACACCATTGCTGCCTACGCCCACGTGTGTGCCCAGCACGGCAAGGTGGTGACCTGGAGGACAGCCACACTGTGCCGTGAGTCCTGATAGCTCTCCTGATCTCAGACACCCCCCTCCCAACCCTCATGTATCTCGACTTTCAGACCTTTAACTGGGGTGCAGGAGGACATTGGCATGGGAGAGAAGGCAGAGCTATAGTAGGCAGAGGGCTGAAGGGAGGTAAGACGTTGGTGTGAGTGAGGAGGGACAGGGGACAGGGGACAGGGATGGAGGACGTGACTATGTAGAGACCCTTCTGCAGAAATTCTGGAAGAGGGAGAACAGGGAAAGGTGATGACGAGAAGAAGGAAGTCACTATGTATCTTTAATTGGACACTAGCGTATTTGCTAATACAAGTGATCCACTCATATATTTATGTAGCGTCTTCCTTCCTTGACTATAAGCAGCTGACTCTTTTTATGTGGAAATCAGATTCAGAACCACTAGGTTCCTGGTTTAGATGCTTTAAAAGTCTGGAAGTGTCTAGTATTGGTGACTCCTGTGGTTCTTCAGTTCCTCAATATAGTCGCCTCTCCTCCAATGCCATCACCACCACTGGTCTCAGCGCCCTCTGTTTGGGGCCTTGGGTGCAGTCCTGGCTTCTCAGATTGCACAGGAATGCCTGTGTTTAGTGATGACACTCATTTCTTCCGTGTACACAGCCCAGAGCTGCGAGGAGAGGAATCTCCGGGAGAACGGGTACGAGTGCGAGTGGCGATATAACAGCTGTGCTCCAGCCTGTCCTGTCACATGCCAGCACCCTGAGCCGCTGGCATGCCCTGTGCAGTGTGTGGAGGGCTGCCATGCACACTGCCCTCCAGGTAAGCCACCTGCCCCTGGGTGGGGACAGGCTGGAGGGATGGGCCAAGTTATCGGGAAAGGTGATTCCTTGTCCTACTTTGTCTCAGCCTTGCCCAGTGGGTCCCATCCCCAGCCCTACAACCCCGGCTTCTGTGTCCAGGTGTCCTTTCCTCAAAGCCAGGCCAGCTATGATTTTTGTCAAGTTGAGCTCCTGCACAACGCTTCTGTAGGCCTAGTTATGGATCCATCGTCTAGGATAGCACTTTCCTTGCTGACGGAACTCTCGCAATGATGGGGAAGTTCTACTGAAATGTGGCTCGTGTGTCTGAGGAACAGAGTTTTCCGTTTTATTTAGTATTAATTTAAATTTAAATCTAACTAGCCACATGTGGTTCCTGGCTACTGGACTGGACTGCACAGATCTAGAATTATCAAACGTATCCTGTGGTGGAGTGGAACGACCCTTGCAGATTGCTCGTGCGGAGGCTTGGGGGCGGTGTGGTAGGGTGACGGAATCCCCCCCGCCCAATTTTATGGAGGGAGAAATCAAGGCTTAGAGAAGGAAGGTTGCTCCCTAAGTGGTAAGGTGACCCTTGGGGAGGCGGGCAGAGCTGGCTTCTGGGACAGGCCCCGTTAGTTAAAGGTGAGTCTTCCTGGTGGGAAAGGTGAGTCTTCACTTCTAATGAGAGGTTTGTTGTGCAGGGAAAATCCTGGATGAGCTTTTGCAGACCTGCATCAATCCCGAAGACTGCCCCGTGTGTGAGGTTGCGGGCCAGCGCTTTGCCCCTGGAAAGAAAATCACATTGAACCCCAGTGACCCTAAGCACTGTCAGACTTGGTAAAACCTGGTTTTTGAAGTGTTTCTTGCTATCCTGGTTTTCTTACTATCTCCTTTGGGGGCCTGCTCAGAGGTGTAGATTTGGGAAAAACTTCGCTATGTGAATCGAGAGGTGGAATGTTTGTGTTTAGTTTGTTTCTCTTTCTTTAAGGACAGACTAGATTGCTGCCCCAGAAAATATCTCTTACCAGGGTTAGGCTTTTTAACTTCCTCTCGCTGAAGGAAAGGTGAGGTCTTTTATTGTCCATGGTGGTCACATTGCATCCGGGACAGGTATCTTAGAAAGTCAGGTTTCTTTTGGACTGGAGGTGGGGATGCAGGGGAGGAAAGAGAGGCAGACCCCTGACTCCTCAGTGCAGCGTAGACACCTTGGGGCCACAGCCCAGGTCCCAGATCAGGGCTTTTATAATTGGGAGGGAAGACACTCGTCAGTGAATGAACACTGGGTTCTCACCTAATTGCCTCTGGGAACTGGCCTTTGGGGAGTGAGAAGGAGTTTTCGAGTGAGAGCTGAGCTTTCTGAAGTCCTGCTCCGAAGTACGGAACATGTATTCAGAGGTTGATATATTCCACACCACTCCTTATGGGAACTGAAACTTGAGAACTTAAATTCACTGCGCATGGGGCTGTGGCCACAGCTGCCAGAGTCAGATCCCGCCGCCACCATCTGTACAAACAAGAGTGAACACTGCCCGGGGTGAGTTTTCTAGCAAACACAGGAAACTAGAAAGTATGTCACTCATGCACTGTTAACCAAGGATTGAAGCCATAAATCATGTGAACTACGAGGAAGTAGGAATGAACTTCCCAGTAAGACCCTGCGTGTCTACTCTCCCTAAGCTGAAACGGAGACTGCGAGGAATAAAGAATGGGGTGAGCCCAAAGCTGGCTTGGGGTTCAGGGCATGAGAGCGTACAGCCATCTCTCTACCTCCCTCTGCTAGCACAGAGGGAGGGGCAGCTACCAGGGTACATCACACAGCTTCAAACAGGTGTGGATAATAGTTCCAAAGTACCCTGGAAAATCACCTGCGAAGCAAGCCCCAGGGGACACTTCCCAGGGCTCAGGGCACTGCTGCCCTCTTGGCCTTCCTGGGGGTGCTGAAGGCAAGTTGCCTCAAAGGCCAAGAGTTCAGAGAGGAGAAGGTCCTAGCCTGGGTTTCACTTGTGGTACCTTGCCACTTTCCAAGATATTGGTAAAAGGGAGAAGTGACTGGAAATTTGGACTGGTAGTGTAGGAATTTGTATGGGGTGCAACTTCTCTGCTACAGATTCATGGTATGTGTTGGGGATGGGCACAGGGCCTAGCCAATCCCTGGCATGTTAGGTGCTCCCCAAATGTCCACTGGAGGAAAGAATGAATGAGCTCAGTCTTTTCTCCTCTAACATCTTGGAGACCCCAATATACTACTCCCAAGCGCTTTGTTCTGTTAGATACAGCTGGGAGTTTGAATCCTTATTCATTTTTCCAAAATGTTTTTAGTCCAGTTTTTCTTTTCTTCCTTAAGGCCCAACATATTAAACATGATACAAAGCTCATACAGTTTAAATTCTGTTATTCTAAATATTGTCAAGCATTTATCTTCAATAGAACATTTACAAGCCCTGGTCAGTGTTAACACTTTAGAGCAATATTTGTCTTTGGAGATACGTACTTGGCAGAAAGTTTGGATTATAATTAAATATTTATACTGCTAGAGATATAGGTTGAAAAAAATCAACCTGAACAGCTGGTGGATGGCATAGAAGCAAGAAAGATTCTTTTTCAAGTCCTATTGGGTTAAAGCTTTGGCTTCAGGAATCAAGGAAAGCCTTTGCTGTGTGTGTGTGTGTAGCAGTACTATTTGGGGACGTATGTTAAGATGGTGTCTTGCCTGGGTGGAGAGTGAGCTGTGGGAGCTCAGCGCAGCTGGGCCAGGCAGGCAGGTCTGTGGGAGTCCGTATAGTGGTTCTGAGCATCTTCCCAAACCATTTCCATGTCTCTCCCTCTGTTGTAGTCACTGCGATGGTGTTAACCTCACCTGTGAAGCCTGCGGGGAACCGGGAGGCCTAGAGGTGCCCCCCACAGAAGGCCCGGTGAGCCCCACCACCGAGTATGTGGAGGACACCCCGGAGCCGCCCCTGCATGACTTCTACTGCAGCAAGCTACTGGACCTGGTCTTCCTGCTGGACGGCTCCTCTAAGCTGTCGGAGGCCGAGTTCCAAGTGCTGAAGGTCTTTGTGGTGGACATGATGGAGCGCCTGCACATCTCCCAGAAGCGCATCCGCGTGTCGGTGGTGGAGTACCACGACGGCTCCCATGCCTACATCGACCTGAGGGACCGGAAGCGGCCCTCCGAGCTGCGGCGCATTGCCAGCCAGGTGAAGTACGCGGGCAGCGAGGTGGCCTCCACCAGCGAGGTCCTCAAGTACACGCTCTTCCAAATCTTCAGCAAGGTCGACCGCCCCGAGGCCTCCCGCATCGCCCTGCTCCTGATGGCCAGCCAGGAGCCTCCAAAGTTGGCCCGGAACTTGGTCCGCTATGTCCAGGGCCTGAAGAAGAAGAAGGTCATCGTGGTCCCGGTGGGCATCGGGCCCCACATTAACCTCAGGCAGATCCGTCTCATCGAGAAGCAGGCCCCCGAGAACAAGGCCTTTGTGCTCAGCGGCGTGGATGAGCTGGGGCAACGCAGGGATGAGATTATCAGCTACCTCTGTGACCTTGCCCCTGAACCTCCTGCCCCCACTCAGTTGCCCCCTGTGGCACAAGTCACTGTGGGTCCGGAGCACTTGGGGGTTTCGACCCTGGGACCCAAGAGGAACTCCTTGGTTCTGGACGTGGTGTTTGTTCTGGAAGGGTCGGACGCCATTGGTGAGGCCAACTTCAACAGGAGCAAGGAGTTCATGGAGGAGGTGATCCAGCGGATGGCTGTGGGCCAGGACAGCATCCACGTCACGGTGCTGCAGTATGCCTACGTGGTGACTGTGGAGTCCACCTTCCTGCAGGCGCAGTCCAAGGCGGACGTCCTGCAGCGGGTCCGGGAGATCCGCTACCGGGGCGGGAACAGGACCAACACGGGACTGGCCCTGCAGTACCTGTCCGAGCACAGCTTCTTGACCAGCCAGGGGGACCGGGAGCAGGCGCCCAACCTGGTCTACATGGTCACGGCGAACCCTGCCTCTGATGAGATCAAGCGGATGCCTGGAGACATCCAGGTGGTGCCTATCGGAGTGGGCCCCCGAGCTGACGTGCAGGAGCTGGAGAGGATCGGCTGGCCCAATGCCCCCATCCTCATCCAGGACTTTGAGAAGCTCCCCCGAGAAGCTCCTGATCTGGTGCTGCAGAGCTGCTGCTCTGGACAGGGGGTGCAGATCCCCACTCTCAGCCCTGCCCCAGGTATGCAGGGCCCTTGCACGGGTGCCAGGCTGGGGGTGACCTTGGTGGATATGAGACTCGTGGGTTCTAATCCTGGCTCCCCTGCTCAGTGTCTTTGGTCACATCCTGCCTTCAGAGTGCCTGTGTCCTCACCTCCCAGGCAGGGAGATGCATCTGTGATTCTTTACTGGGGAGGAGCTTTTCTTGTAAATTCAAAGGTAATATAAGTATATTGTTGACATTTCAACAATGCCAAAGATATGGAGTAAAAAACATGTCTTTATTACACAGACTTATCTCCGCCTAATCCTACTCCCTGACTCAGAGGTAACCTGTTAAATTCGGTGGCCATCAGCTTTTGGACCCCACTGGATGGATACAATTATTCTAAGTCGCTGACATTCTTTGGGGCAAGTCCAGGAAGTTAGGTGACAGGTAGCAGGTTAAATCCTCAGGTTCTGGAGCCAGACTGCCTTAGTTTGAATCTCACCTCTGCCACTTACTAACTGGGTAATTTTAGACAATTTTTGGCATAACAATTTTTGGGTAATTTTGGGCAAGTACCTCGGTATCAATCAGTCTCCTCATCTAAAATGGGGATAATAATAGTACTTATAAAATGTTCAGAACAGTTCCTAGGGCATAGCAACTGCTCGAAAAACACTTGCCACCCCTGCTGTGATTATTGTCTTCTTAACGGATGCTAATGTCTGAACAATTCCTAGTTCACAGACATCTTTATTTGGTGTGTTTGGGACCATCCCAGAATAACTAGCCTTCTTTTAATGTCTCTTGATCCTCACACTTGTTATCAGTGCCTTTGTTTCTTTGTTCTTATTTTAATCAGAGCAACAGATTTATTTAAATTCTTATGATATTTCTGCAGAGGAAAACAGTAATAGCGTCCTCTTGTCTGATCTCAGAATGGTGTTTAGGCCAGAGTTTGTTTCCCCACTAAGATCGTGACTCTGCCTGAGCAGTAACACAAGCACTAGGCATTTATGATCGAGACACCTTACAGGCCTTACCTGCCCATAAGACCCAAGAACACACACGCTAATATCCCAGGGATCTGCTGCTACTCCATTTCCGTTTGCCTTCTCCCTGTTTTGCCGCTCTGGTATTTCAGTCAATTCTAGAAGAGCTGCAGCCTCCTGCTAATGAGGGAGCAGGTGCCTCTTGTTTTCCCGGGAGGCATTTAAACTGCCTTTGGGTGGCGCTAGAGTCCTCCCGATACCTCCAAACCTGGGGCACTCCTAGGCCCCTTCGCTTCTCCTTGGCTCATGTTATCATCGTGCAGGATCATGGAGCTACCGCTCCCTGGTGGTGGCACCTGATCGGTGGTGCCCTGCATGCCCGCCCACTGAACTCGCGTGTCTGCTGCACGTGTACGCTCACCTTCCTGGTCTCTTTGCAGACTGCAGCCAGCCGCTGGATGTGGTCCTCCTCCTGGACGGCTCCTCTGGCTATCCAGCTTCTTACTTTGATGAAATGAAGAGTTTCGCCAAGGCTTTCATTTCAAAGGCCAATCTAGGTGAGTGGTGCGCCTGCAGGAGCAGATTAGGAAGGGGCTCTTTCTGGGGCTCGTCCTGCTCCAAAGGGTGATTCTGTGTTTTCTTTCCTGTCAGGGCCACAGCTCGCACACGTGTCAGTGCTGCAGTACGGAAGCATCACCACCATTGACGTGCCGTGGAACGTGGCCCAGGAGAAAGCCCACTTACTGAGCCTCGTGGACTTCATGCAGCAGGAGGGAGGCCCCAGCCAAATTGGTAACGTGGTGCCGTGGGCTGGGATGCAGGGGCTGGTCTGAATTCTTGGCATAAGTGACTGAGTGACCTCGGCTACTTTACTCCTTGGCCTTAGCTTTTCTTCCTTGTAATGTGAGGGCCTGGATGTTCTTCCAGGTCTCGTCCAGATCTCACGTGTGTGTGAGACCCTCTCAGTCTCTGAATCATTCCATTTTTGTGACGTAAGGACCCACCTGGAGACAGGCTGCCCCGCTGGTTTCAGAAACACTATTTCCTGTAGTCAGGACTGACTTGGTGTGGCTTGTTCTCCCTGATCAGGGGAAGCTTTGGGCTTTGCTGTGCGATACATCACTTCGGAGGTCCATGGTGCCAGGCCTGCAGCCTCGAAGGCAGTGGTCATCCTGATCACCGACGTCTCCACGGATTCAGTGTCCACCGCAGCCGATGCCGCCAGATCCAACCGTAAGTAGCCAGTGTACAGGCCTGAGACTGGGCTAAACTGCTAGAAGATTGAAAAAGGGCAGGCATGACTTTTGGATGTCCTGGCTGATTTTAAATGCTGAATACCCACAGGTGGCCTGGTTTCAAACAGTAGGAAATTGTCCAATCTCTGTATTATTTGGAAACCAAACAGTAATAAATGCGTGTGTATCCTTCATGTGTCTGTAGGCTTTAGATTGTAACTTTTAATTGTTCCATATTTTCACTTTGTGTCCAGGAGTGGGTCATACCTCACACCTTTCCTTTTTAAAGTGGTATCCTTGGTCTCTCCCCACTCTCCCCATGTCTGAGGCTAACGTGGTACATTATGGAGCCTGAGAACCATCAGGGACCTTCATGTGTTCAGAACCTTTTTCCAGTACCAGCCTAATGGGCTTAGAGGGTGTGGGGTGGATAAGAGGCAAAAGCTGCTGCTTTAGGAAGGGGGTGATACAGATGTGACACGCTCAGTGTCCCAGAAGAACTTGTGCTGTAAATATCAACAGCATGTGAGCCAGGACAGGTATGGTAGTGCTGAGGGAGGGCTGGGTGAGTGGAATGACGTGAAGTCCTCTCATAGCCGTCTGGAGAGTTGTCCATCTTTCTGTTCTGGAATTGTCTTTTCTCTGATGCCTTCCTGAGAGGTGTTCACTCCTTTTTCTGCCCCACATCTGAACTACTCAAAATGTGCACATCACATTGCATTTGTTTGTTACACATCTGTTTCTTGAAAAACGGGCGTTCTTTGAAGGCAAGGGCAAAATCGTGCTTATTTTTTGTATCATCTGTGCATGATGCACAAAATAGGTGGCCATTTAATGTTTGTTGAATGAATGAATGTGACATGTTTATAAAATCTATTATTTTAGGGAAAAGGACCCAAAAGGGAAAGGATAGGTTTTTGATGACACAACCAACTTCAAGAGCTGAAAAGTTGCTAGTGAAAAGTCAGCTCTAACTTTATGGAAATTGCGAATACCTTGAACTTTCTGGAGAACTAATTGGAGGAATTTCAGGATGGAGACTTTTCTTTTTTAGTATTAAGACTCCAAAGAAAGACTATTACCAGGAAAGGAAGCAATTATGATCTAGAGGAAACATATGTGACCTAGGGCAAGTCATTTAACCATTCAAAGCCTCAGTTTCTCATCTGTAAACGGGCTTGCACATACTGGACTCAGCTCTGTGACATGCTCTCTGCTCTTCTTATACTCACCCCTTAGGTGGTCTCATTCAGTGTCATGGGTCTACATACATTTATACACCACTGACTTCAAAATTCCTATCTCCAGCGCGGATCTCTCATGTCAACTCATAATGTTCTAATAGGTAACTCAATATAAATTGAATTCCTGACTTTCACGCCCAAATCTCATCCAACTGCAGTCTTTCCCATCTTAGAAAGATGGCAATTCCATCTTTCCAGTTGCTTAGGTCCAAAACCTCAGCAGCCTTGATTCCTCTTTTTCTCTCATAGCCCCATCCAACCCATGGGCAACCTATAGCTCCATCTTCAAAGTATATTGAGAACCGCACCACCCACACCACCTCCACCCCATTGCCTGATCCAAGCCCCCATCCTCTCTCACCTGGGCTATTGTAATGTCTTTCTAACTGGAACCCCAGCTGCCACCTGTGCCCCTGGGGTTCATAATCAACACAGCAACTGTATCGACCCTTCAGCTCATGTCATTCCTCCAAAGTCTTGGCTGGCTTCCCGTTTCACTCAGAGAATATGTTAAATCCTTACCGTGGCCCATGAAGCTTTGCACGATCTGTGCCCACTCCCTCTCTTGTTTGCTCTGCTCTAGCCACCCCGGTGGATGCATCGTTCTTCTGCTCTGGGGCATTTGCAACTCGCCGTTCTCTCTGCTTGGGATATCCTCTCGGCCCATTCCATCCTTCCTTCAGGTCTCTGCTCAACTGTCTTCACTGAACACTTCTCCAATCACCTTGAATGAAACAATAACTCCCACTCCTACCCCTGGGCTCGCCCATCCCCTGTATCTCATTGTGAGTTTTCCTAAGCACTATCCATGTCTGAAAAGCTCGATATTTACTTCTTTGTGTGTTTTTGTCTGTCTTTCCCCAGTGTAAGCTCCACGAGGGCAGGGACATCATCTGCTTTGTTCACTTTATCCCCATTGTCTAGAATAGTACCTGACCCAGAGTAAGGAGCTCGCTTACATTAGTGGACTGACTGAATATCCTCCTCACAGGGTATATGTATGTTACCGGTCTGGAAGACATGAGGCTCTATACCGAGGCTGGGTATAGCTTCAGGCCAGTCCATTTTGAGCCCACCTGACCAAAGCAGGCTGACACCAACCCTTACTTGTTCCTCTGCTAACTCTAGGAGTGGCAGTGTTCCCCATTGGAATTGGGGATCGGTATGACGTGGCCCAGCTGAGGGTCTTGGCAGGCCCAGACGCCAGCTCCAATGTGGTGCACCTCCAGCGAATCGAAGACCTCCCCACCATCGTCACCCTGGGCAATTCCTTCCTCCACAAGCTGTGCTCTGGTGAGTCTTGTAATATCTTTCCTTCCCTCCTCAAAAAACAAAAACAACAAAACCCATTCTAGAGACCCGAGGGCACCCATGCATAAGATTTGTCCTAGAATGAAGATTGTTACATAGACTGGGACCGTTAAGTCTCTGCTCATGGAAAATTTGTACTAAAACCTCCAAGGGGCTACCAGAAAGCTCTCTGTGTATAGCCCTCCTTCCATCCTAACTGTCCCTCTAAACTTTGGCAGAGAAAGCCCATGCTTACTTATGCACAGGGATCTTGGCCAAAGACGTGGAAGATGAAGGAGCGAACCCCACCATCTGCAGAGAGCATGGTCTTGTTCCCCATGCCCTATACTCACCCTCAGCATGCCAGTAAAGGGCTTTAGAAATACAGTGACATAGACTCTAATAGCAAAGCACCCTAGTTGAAGTTGCCTTCAGGTGAGAAACTTGTTTTTTTTAACCCACTTTGATGTATTTTCCTAATGTAATTAGCGGTGAGTCAAAACCAACTACAGAGTTATTGTCCTTCCCTCCTGGTGGAAATCTTCAAGACCTCTTTCAAATTTTCAGGGTCTTGCCTCATTTCCTCCCTACTCCCCCCACTAGGCACTGATCTACATATGAAAAAGGGAAAGGAGATACTGATTGTGAAAAGCTTTGTGAGCCTTAGTTATTGCCATATTGTCACAGTGCTATCTTCATAATTATTAATAACCACAAAGCTTGCTTGAAAAACCACCTATATCTGATGTGTCTGGATCCTGACTGGTAAACTCTCTCAGATTCTTTTCAAAGTTAAGTTGATGTGAAGGCCTAGCCCAGGCAGCTCAAGCAGACATTGTGAATGGCTTAGAATTTCTGTGTGATGGGTGCGAACTCAGATCTTACTTTTGTCTGTTTCAGGGTTCGTCAGAGTTTGCATAGATGAGGATGGGAATGAGAAGAGGGTAAGTTCCCTTCTGTTGACTTGGAAAGAAAGATCAAAAATGCATATTTGGGGCCCTTGTCCTTCCCGGTTAACTTTTCTGCTTTTGGTCTTGGTCCAGTTCTTCTTATTGTCATATCTTGTTTTTTTGTTTTTGTTTTGTTTTTTTTTTCCTGAAATGGGGAGGGCAGGGATACACCTGTGAAGCTTATGTTCTGCATCCTGTCTCCTTGCCATTTAGGCACATGTCTAAGTTCTAGTTTCTGTGTCCTGAGAGTGGGGTCAGTGGCCTGATAGATGGCCTTAGAGTTAGAGTGCCTCATTCTATGCCCTGCCTGGATCTGTTTCTCCCTTCTGCAGCCGGGGGACATTTGGACCTTACCTGATCAGTGCCACACAGTGACTTGCCTGCCAGATGGCCAGACCGTGCTGAAGAGTTATCGGGTCAACTGTGATCGGGGGCCAAGGCCTTCCTGCCCCAATAGCCAGTCCCCTGTCAGGGTGGAAGAGACCTGTGGCTGCCGCTGGACCTGCCCCTGTGAGTCCTTTGCTTCACCAGCCCGGACAGTGTTAAAGGGGCCGTGCTTTTAGCTGGGCTCTGCAGACAGGTAGACCAGAACCTGACAGCCCAGAAGCATCCTTTTCCTCCTCACCGCACACACCTTTACCCAGGATTCCTCCCACTCGTGTACTCTGGACATGTTTTTATTCAGGCCCTAGGATCCCCGTCGTCTTCTTGCATCTTTAGAGGGCACTTCCCCAGACTATGCATAACCAGAAGGAAGAACTGATTTTCTGAGGCCAGTGCTCAGCATGGCTGTTGGCAAGTCAACCTTTGGTACTGTATGCAATGGAAGCGTAGCCGTGAGAAAGCCGCTCCCAGAATACTCTCCAGTCACACCTATAGCGGTACGGGAGTCGGGGGTAATGCTCTATCATCACAGTGGCTTAGGAGGGGGACATACTCAACTCCATCGCCTACAAACCCGTGGCGAGCATCATCCATGGGGGTGTTAGCCCTCGGTCTCATGGTTGGGAGAAATGATCATCTTGACTCAGCAGTGGATAGGTCATCATCATTATTATGTTGAACAGGCACAACTTGTAGGGTGCAGTAAAAGCTCTGTTTTCTATCTCACTCTCCCTTTAGACTTTATTTAGCAGGATAAATTTTCTCCCTGGACTGGATAAATACTACCAGACTTCACGTCTCTTCTGTTTATCCATAAAGAGTTCAATGGTCACTTTCAGTCAGAAAACTAAGTCTTAGTTTGGTAATTAGATGCCCACTCTTGTGCGATAATCAAAGCCTTGACCTTGAGTTAGAGTTAAAACACCTCCCTAATTCCAGTTTGGGCTGCCTGCATCTGGGAAAGGGGTGAGGTCAGCTTACCTCCCAGATTGGAGCGTGGAAAGAGGGGAATTGGAAGGAGGTTCAGACGGTTCTTACGTGACTGGTGCTTCTGTGAGGCTCTGCACGCTCTGGCCCGGGGGGTGTTTAAAGCAGCTGCTGATTCTTGCGAGCTCTCTTGAAGATTTCTGAAGAGGCTTCCTTGTTGTAGTCCTCTGATACTCAATCTTGGGGGGCAAGAAGTAGTCTATATCCTTTAGCTGGCTGTTGTTTCTCTCTGCTACTCTTCTTGTTTTTGTTTTTTGTTTTTTGTTTTTTTTTTAACATTAAACCCATCATAGACTCTCTCTGTTGGGGTCCTGCTTGTCCTATAGCTGAAGTGCTCTTAGATCACATTTAGAACAACCCCAGGCCATCATCTCTTCTGAAAGTCTCAGATCTGATCTCCAGGACTCAGGCACCTTTGTCTCACCGATGGAGTGAAGTGCACCTAATTCCCCAAACAGTAAAGGCCACCTCTGGCCAATGGCAATAGTTCCTCTCTTTTAGATTCTTCAGGTATGTGTCAGATACTGGTTCAGTGTTCCCCATAACTGCATGGAACATAAACCCATGTCTGGGAGTGGCCTCCTGAAAGTCCTGCTCCCTAGGTTTGGGTGTCCCATTTGTTCCTGGTGGGGCATGTGGGGATGTGAGACTCACAACACAGTAGCAGCTCTCTTCAAATAAATTTCTTCTTAAATCCAATCCAACAATAAACCTCTGACTCTTTATATCCTTGAAATGAGTAAAGGGCTTTAAGAGTGATAAAATTAGATTTTGGTTATTTTTTTGAAACATATTTTTAAACTTCTTATTTTGAATAATTTCAGACTTATAAAAAAGTTGTATAAATAGTACAAAAAATTCCTGAATACCTTCACCCAGATTGTAATATCTTATGTAATCACAGTATAGTGATCAATCAGGAAATTAACTTCAATAAAATACTATTATCTTATTCAGGTGTGGCCAGTTGTCCCACTAAAGTCCTTTTTTTCAGGTGCAGGATCCAACCAGAATCACATATTACATTTAATTGTCATGTCTCCCTACTCTCCTTAAATCTGCCACAATTCCTTAGTATTTCTTTGATTTTTATGACCTTGATGTTTTAAAGAATTCTGGCTAGTAATTTTGCAGAATGTTCCTCAATTTGGGTTAAATTCAGGTTACACATTTTGTCATGAATACCCCGGAAGACATACCGTTGTCTTCTTTGGTGTTTCAGGAGGAGGCACACGATAATCACTTTGTCCCATTACCAGTTTGATCACGTGGTTAAGATGGTGTACACCAGCTTTCTTCACTGTACAGTCACTATTTTCCTCTGTGCAGTTAATAATTGTCATGTGCAGAGATACTTTGCAACTATGGAAATGTACTTTCTCCCACTAAATTTAACATGCACTGACACCAAATAGTGATTTTCAATTTCTATCATCCCCTTCACGTTTATTAGTTGGAATCCTATTGAAAGGAAGAGCTTTTTCTTCTCTGTCATTTATTAATTTAATTAATTATTTGTATCAATATGGACTTATGAGTTCTTATTTTGTTCTATGGGATAAATGACTTACTAACATTATTTCTTTTCTTCCTCAAATGGTCCCAGACTTGGCGAGTCCTTTCAACGAGGCTCTTGTATCCTGTTGACATGTCCGCCTTCCTTCCTTTCTCAGACAGAAGCCTAGCTCTCAGTATCCACAATATGTTTATGTATTGGTTTAATACCTGAATACACAAAAAGTAGTTTCAGAATTACTAACCAATACTTTTATGAAAAACAGATCTCCTAATTAGAGTACAATATTTGTGTACAATTCTTTCTGTATTTAGTCTTTGAGTATATAGTAAAATTATTTTCAAAGTTATTTAGGTTGTCCCCCTCCCTTCAGTGTAGTTAGGCTATTCATTATCATTAGTTTAATTTGTTTCTGTTTATATTCCATTTTGGATTTCCCTCATTTTCATCCTTGCTGATTTGATTTATTTGTTTTTGGTTTGTGAAGCATTAACATGGTTCTAAATGTCAGAATAGTACAGAAAGGTGGACAGACAGTCCTTGACTTACAATGGTTTGACTTAATGATTTTTTGACTTTACAATGGTGGAAAAGCAATAAGCAGTCAGTAGAAACTGTACTTTGAATTTTGAACTTTGATGATTTCCGGGCTAGTGACATGAGGTACACATTCTACCGTGACGGCAATGCAGTGAGCTGCAGCTCCCAGCCAGCCACGCTCTACGGTGTATTCCTTGTGTTAGATGATTTTGCCCAACTGTAGGCTAATGTAAGTGTTCTGAGCACGTTTAAGGTAGGCTAAGCTGAGCTATGATGTTCGGCATGTTTGGTGTATTAAATGTGATTTTGACTTAGGATAGTTTCAATTTACAATAGGTTTATTGGGACGTAACCTCATGGTAAGTCGGGGAACATCTGTACTCAGAAGTGTCACTCCTATCTTTCCCCCATCCTCTATACTCATTCCAACCTATTATTTTCTGGAGGTAACCAATTTTATTAATTTCTGGTTTATCCTTCTTTACAAATGACTTTTGCCTTTTTTGATTAAAAATATATCCTGGAAATCCTCCCTATTAGTTCAAAGGGAGTAGAGGAGATAAGAGATGTTCACAGAAATAAAGCAATGTATCCAAGGTCACAGTGCAAACAAGGGGTGGAACAGAATTCAATCCTGAGTTTCTCTGGCTCTAAAGTAACCATTGCATGGTTATAGTTTATCTCATGATGGGCAGAGCCATTCTCGTTAACTTGCCATTTGTGAGCTAACACCATTTTTTTGCCTTGTGACTTATTAGATTCTCCTAGCATTCATTTGGGTCTGGAACCGTTAAGAACTGACAATATTCATAGCTGGAGTATTTGGGATCACTTGCAGTATGGATGTCAGTAGGCCAGTAGCATTCAGTGCAGTCACTTGGAAATGACTGCCTACTCAGGGACTTGGGGGATTTTTGAGTGGAAGAACTCTTGGAGAGGCTGCTCAGCTCTGACAGATGGTGCATCCAGACCCATCATTTGTCAGTGGCTGTGCTGTCTTGATATACACGTCACTCACGCCCGTGGAGATTGCCCAGGCCTGGCTGTGAGTGCTTCATTTATGTCCTCTTTCTTTTTTAAAAATTTTTTTTAAAATTGGGGAATATTGAGGAATAGTGTGTTTCTCCAGGGCCCATCAGCTCCAAGTCATTGTCCTTCAATCTAGTTGTGGAGGGTGCAGCTTAGCTCTAAGTCCAGTCGCCGTTTTCAATCTTAGTTGCAGGAGGCGCGCAGCCCACCATCCCATGTGGGAATTGAACTGGCAACCTTGTTGTTGAGAGCTCACACTCTAAGCAATTGAGCCATCTGGCTGCCCCTCTGGCAGGTCAGCTGCAGCTCGTTGTCTTCAATCTAATTGTGGAAGGCGCAGCTCACTAGCCCATGTGGGAATTGTACCCGGCAACCCTGTTGTTCAGAGCTCGTGCTCTAACCAACTGAGCCATCTGGCTGCCCCACACAATCAGCTTTTTAATCACGTATGGCAGTGATGCCTTCCATGGGGGAATTTTTAATGAATCATCTTACATAAATGAAAAGTATTCCCAAATGGTGTTTTAATAGGAACCTTGAGAATTTGCTGATTATGTGAATGAATCAGTGGCAAGTTAGGTAGTGCTGAGACCCAACCATTTGTTTTGGCTTCAGAAATATTTCTCTTGTGCGATCTCCTAAGGAATCAAGTCAACATGGCCACTTGTACCATTAGTCACTTGGCAGCTGAAAGGTCACATGTGTCTTGAGGTGAACTTTCTTTACAATGAGATCGTGAGCTCATGGTTTGCTTAGCTCCTCATGATTTCAGTGAGTTGTAACACCCCTACAATTTAACTTTGTTTCCTGGGCCAAGGCATCCCTGTAGAATAGAGCATTCACTGCACATTAAAATTTTTTGGAAGTGTGGTTCTATAATTTGCCACATTTTAATGTAATACTTGTCTTTCTAAGTCTTCTCTAGGAAAATACTTAATGTGTTTCTTACCTAAGCCACTCTACCTCTCAGAATCTCAGTTTCCTAATCTGTGGAAAGGAAGAATTAGATTATAGGACCTCAAAGGGCCTATTCAGCTCTCAATTCTATTTATCTATGTGCAACTTGGTAACCCTGCCCCTTTGCATGTCTGGGAGTTTGCATATGTCACATCCCTCCTTTGCTCTCCCCTGTCCAGGTGTGTGCACGGGCAGCTCTACACGCCACATCATGACCTTCGATGGGCAGAATTTCAACCTGACTGGCAGCTGTTCATATGTTCTATTTCAAAACAAGGAGCAGGACCTGGAGGTGATTCTCCATAATGGTGCCTGCAGCCCTGGGACTAGGCAGGCCTGCATGAAGTCCATCGAGGTGAAGCACAACAGCCTTTCCGTTGAGCTCCACAGTGACATGGAGGTGAGAGCTGCTTTCTGTGGGTCCCCTGGCAAGGCAGCAGCAGAAACTTGGGGAAGCCACATGAACCTGGTGGCAGTTGGTTTTAACTGGTGCTCCTGTTAGGGACTCCGCTGTCTTAGGAGGGGCTTATTGCCATCTCCCTTGTTTTCATGTGATTTCATGTTGTTCTCGGCCCAGATTTGGGACCAATCTTAGGTAGCATTAAATTGTGAATTTAGTGCCAGTTTCTGGCACTGGTAGAAAGTTGGGGTTGACACCAGTACTGTTTACCCAGCAGGCATTATGAGTCCTGTGCCTGGAGCCTATGAGCTTTCCAAGGGAAAATATTTTGTGCCTGAATTAGGGCCTTTGGAAATACTATTTAGGGCCTAAACATGATGTATGGCTCCAAAATTCAAAAAGAAAACTGCAAAACTGATTTAAATAAATGTTTGATTAAATGTTTACAAAAGGTTATATTATGCCAACTCCTTTACTTGTTTGTTTAGAAATCATAAGTATTTCATTATGTGAAAACAGCTTATAGATTAGATCTCATTTTGCAAGAATTCTCGAATATGCACAGTAATTGCTGAAAACCATAGCTAGTTATATATTAAGTAACTCAGAGCCCAAACTTTTAAAAGGAGAAAAAGTCTTCTGAAATTTTTGCAGTAAAAAATTGTATTTATTGTGAGATGTGAGTACATCTTAATATGTTTGATATGATGTGTGGTGGGGCCTCCAAAGAGCTTCTATTGACAAAAAAAGAAAAAAAAGAAAGAAAAAAAGAAAGAAAGTAAAAGACTTAGAAATGTCCTGTTAGATGTTTCTAGAGACACTGATTGGATGAGCTGGCAAAATGGCAGCTTTCCTAGCCTATCCTGAAAGAGTCATCCTCCTCTATGGAGTGCACAGAGACTCAAGGTACAAAGTGCATTTTAACCCCTAGGCTTTCAAGTTCCAGGTGCATGACTCTCTGTACAATATTACAGTGTGTTCTCCTGCCAAGCTCTGCAAAGCTCCTTTACCTTAGAAGAGCTGCTGACAAATATAAGGGTTTGTGGGTAACACTGGAGTTGAGTGTGGTGTATGTTGGGGACTGTCAGTAACTTCAGGAAGGAGCTAAGAGTGAAATTCTAGGATTGCTTATTGCTGTGATGACTGATGAGTCATTTTATTCTTTGGGCAGGTGGGGGTGAATGGGAGACTGGTCTCTGTCCCTTACATGGGTGGGGACATGGAAGTCAACATCTACGGTGCCATAATGTATGAGATCAGATTCAATCATCTTGGCCACATCTTCACATTCACTCCACAAATCAACGAGTTCCAGCTGCAGCTTAGCCCCAAGACCTTTGCTTCAAAGATGTATGGTCTCTGTGGTAAGAACATCTTCTCGATTCTCCCCCTTTTATATTTATAAACCTTCATTGCTCTGCTCTCAGGATTCTTGGATACTTATGTTTGTGGGTCTTGTAGCAAGATTCAGATGCTGGTGGGGATGGAGAATGACCAGGTTTCTGGCATCAACGTGTTGGCACCCACAGCTAGTAACCTAGCTTTCCTGGTTTCTCCAGGGACCTGTGATGAGAATGGAGCCAATGACTTCATGCTGAGGGATGGCACGGTCACCACAGACTGGAAAACGCTCATCCAAGAATGGACTGTGCACCAGCCGGGGAAGACATGCCAGACTGTTACTGAGGAGCAGTGTCCTGTCTCCAGTAGCTCTCACTGCCAGGTCCTCCTCTCAGCACTGTTTGCTGAGTGCCACAAGGTCCTTGCTCCAGCCACATTTCATGCCATCTGCCAGCAGGACAGTTGCCACCAGGAGCAAGTGTGTGAAGTGATTGCCTCTTATGCCCACCTCTGTCGGACCCATGGGATCTGTGTTGACTGGAGGACAGATGATTTCTGTGGTGAGTGTCCGTTAAGTACCCCTAAAAATTGTGAATACCAACTAATTTTGGGCTTGCTCAACTTCTCTGGGGCTCAGATTCTTTATCTGGATAACAAAGACCAAAATCCTCCGTTTCTTATTACCTAGGATTCCAGTTAGGATCAAATAAGATGGTAGATGTATAAGCAATTTGAAAGTAGAATTTCTACGTAAAGGAAAGAATGATTATTTCTATTAGTATTTCTAGTATTCAGAAAAATATGATTTTAATGTATTAGATATATACGGGTGTCAGCAAAGTACAGAATACCCAGTCACATTGAATTTGAAATTTTAGCAAGCTTTAGCAAAGCCTTCCAGAGTAGGTCATGCTTAAGCAGGATTTTGAACAGTGAGTGGAATTTTGTCATTTGAATACCAAGAAGCTTCTTAATTTCAAATACCAAAGGATTGCTAGTGTAGGTATCTTCACTTGGCATTTATGTATCTTTTGACATGTAGAGGCTAGCAAAATGAATCGGATATGCCTCCTGCCTTCAAAGGGTGCTGGAGTGTTAAAAAGGCTGTACTTCAACATTCTCAATTATCGACTCTAATCCCTTACCTTTTCTTTGGGGGAAATCAATATGGACAAGCATCTTGGAGTCTCAGAGTTTGTTATCATAGAGCTCTCAGTAGCTCTAACCTGGGCCTAGAGGACTTGGGCATCCTAGTCCCAGCTCAGCTGGTGATGGCGTATTCTCTTAGTCTTTCTGGATCTCAGTTTTCTGCATCTTAAAATGAGATAGTTGAACTAGACAACCCCTAGTTTCTTTTGACCTCTGGTTTTCTGAGTGTATGTGAACCATACTGCCTCCTTTCAATCTGCCTACAGATCAAGGGGCAAATTTTAGTTTCAGAGTTACTGAGAGCACCTTCTCTGCTTATGAATTTCTTTGTCTACCTCCTGGCTATTTATCATGAATATATAGGAAAACCGTTGGTGCTCTAAATCCTTAGAGACCTTCTCTGCCACCTGTTTTGGTACCATCAGAACATGATGAAGGGGTTGAGCAGGGCCAGAGTGGGAGAAGTGAATCACCTTGTAGCTTCTCTCCCAAGGCAACTCTTCATAGCTGTGGATTCCTTATTTCATTTCAAGAGGACTTTTTAAGCATTAGATGTTCATGTATTCAAAAGAAAGAACCACGAAACTTCCTAAGGACACACAGGTTTATATCATCAGTTAGGATTAAATTTGGCTGCAAATAACAGAGAAATAAAATTCTGTCACACAGCCTATCAGAAGGAAATGGTTTTAGCTGTTTTTGGGCCTTAAACTGGATTCTAGCTTTTTGATCTGGCCTCACTTGGGTGTGTTTTTCCTCATGGTTTAAGATAGAGCTCTAGTTGTCATATCCAGCTTCCAAGAAGCAATATGGGGGAAAGATGGAAAAGGAACAAAGGCATACATAGTTGTCTTTTTAAAAAGATTCCTGGAGGCTGCTATAGGATTCTACACTTCCTCTTGCAGTTCATCGGTCAGAACTTTGTCATATGACTACATTTAGTTGTAAGGGGACTGGGAAATGTAGTTTTTATTCTGGGTGATCATATGCCCAGCTTAAAGGTCTGTTTCTTTGGAAGATGGGGAGAATGACAATTGGTGGAAACTAGCCATCTCTGCCCTAACAAATTTGTCAGATTATTAGCCATCTTGAGTTAGCTGTGCTTCTGTTTCCCTCACCTTCTCCATCTGCAGCTATGTCGTGCCCACCATCCCTGGTGTACAACCACTGTGAACATGACTGCCCCCGGCACTGCGAGGGCAACTCGAGCTCCTGTGGAGACCATCCCTCGGAAGGCTGCTTCTGTCCCCCACACCAAGTCATGCTGGAAGGTAGCTGTGTCCCTGCAGAGGCCTGTACCCAGTGTGTTGGTGAGGATGGAGTCCGGCACCAGGTTGGTGAGGATGGAGGCCTCTTACCTCCCAAGAGGCTGCTTCTCTCTGGGGTCAGTAGGATGAAGTGTTCACCAGTGATTAGCCCCTTCTGACTTTGGAAGCAGGGGTCAACTCATAAAAGGGTCATTGAAGGATAGGGAAGCAGTATGACATGGTGGCTTTGGAGTCAGATCTTGGTTCAAATCCTGAGTATGTCATGTATTGCTATGTGATCAAATACCAAACTGTTAATAACACTTTGTTCACAATACATTACTACCACTACTACTTGTATCATTATATTTATGCAAGTAGAATCCTATAGGCACCCAGGAGGGGATGGGAAAATAATATTTCATGTGGTGATGTCTACCACTATTAAGATACACATATGTTATGTACTTTGCATTGCACTAAGCATTATATTTCATTATCTCAACTTTTTTCAGAGCTGTGTTTACAAGGTATTAAGTTAACTGTGGTCAAGAGTGTTTAAAGAACACTAGTTAAACACGTTTCTTTATTGCAGTACTCTTTAGAGGTTTTAATGTACTAATGTGTGTTACCAATATTTAAGAGGGTTTTTGCTTCTTATTTGACGGTGGAACTTGTACCTGTGATGGATGAGCGAGTATGTGTGTATACACGTGTGCATGTGCTCACCCAGCATGCCCTTGGGCTAGGATTCCACAGAACACATTGGATATCTTACATCATCTCATAAATAATCACAAAACCTCTATGAGAAAACTAAGGCTTAGCGAGCTTAGGACCTTGCCCACGGACAGTTTGTAAGTGATGGAGTTGGGAGCTGGACTCAGAATTGGAAGCTATGTCTGACTGCACAGAGCTTGCTTTTTCTGTTATATGAAATTGCACTTTTGCTAGGTCTTTTTTGGGCTGATTTGCTTGGAAGTCATCAATTCTTTTATGCCTGTAGGAGTTATTGAGCACATTTTGAAAGGAGCCTCTCCCATTTTGTTCTAAGGTGGCAGTCATATGAAGCAACTGCCTGTACCACAATGTTACCCACATGAGTTGACAAAACCCTACATTCTTCTCCCTGATTTGCACAGCTCCTGGACTCCTGCTGGGCTCCAGTGACGTGTACCACTTATAGGTGGTGCTAGCACCCAGTGGTCGTTTCAGTTTGCGGGTAGTGGTAAGATACTCTCAGAGGGAGGCAGATATGGCCTCTACCCTCTTCCTTGGAATTCTGTGATGAGAAGTGAGCTCCAGTTTGCAAAGTGTTTTTGGCTCCGTGAGTGTCAGCTGTCTGCAGGGTGTCGAAAGCAGGAAACTTGTGAATTTTATCTTAGTGTCTCTATCCGTCTTTCCTTGATTCCTCCTGTCTGTCTGAGTCTATTTCCCCTTTCACTTTTCCCTCATCTTCAGTTCAACACATTGGAATATGCATTCGAGTCATGTAAAAATGCTTCCAAATCGTGCTATATTTTTGACATAGAAACAGTCTAATAAATATATTTCAATATCAAGTCACATAAAATTAGTTAATCAAAAACCGTGGAGGAAACACAGCCAGTTTTAGTTATTTTAGTTATTTTAGAGGGATGAAAACAAATATCTCATTTCAGCCACCTGCAACTGCAGATTTTGCTTTCAAGCCAGAGTAAGAATAAAAATCTAATATAAAGAATATTTCCATTAAATGATTTTTTTTTAAAAACTGAAAAATAAAGCCTAAAAAGCTTTTCTTCAGGGAAATAAAGCAGGGTATAAATCTCTTGTGGTAACTTTGGAAGGGCAAAATATTTACCAGTTTCCATAGCTCTTGTTTATTTTACTAAGTGCACGCTAACGATGTGAGCCTTTGTAGCCGGCTCAGAAGGGATCCAGAGCGGTGTACTGGCTGTCCGTCTCTCAGTGTTGGCGGGTAGAGGGGTGCTGTGCCGGACAAGCACTGCTCAGCTCAGCAAGAGCTGTCTCCCTCACCCAGAAGCCTAGTGCCTGGAGCCTCCCTTTCTTCTCTGGTCTCTGATATTCTGAAACTGGCTCAGTGCTTATATGTTTCATTTGTATCTTCCCTCGAATCCTCAGCTGTGGTGCACGATGCCTTGCATGTGTCCCTTCTCCGACCTTGGGCTTTGAAGACTACCATATTCTCTGTAGGCAGCTCTTTTGTCATCTTGATTTAATCTTTAACACGAGCCAGCTCTTAAACCTGTTCTCCTGTCTGAGGAATAGTCACGCCCTGGCCCTGCTACCTGGTGGGTGAGACAGGGCGGCCTGGAATTAGCCTGTGCTGATGCAGGGGCGCCATCTGCTGGCCTACTTGCTGCATAATCCGGCATGTTAGGCCTCTGTAGAGCAGGCCACTGGTGCTTTCAGAAGCTTAGCCTTAGCTAAAAACGGCTTTTTCAGGGGTCTTAGCTTCTGTCCCCTGCCTAGCGTGGGCCTCATTAAAGCTTCCTGGGAAAATGAAAATCCCTGGAGAAGGTTTAGCACTTGCTTTTCTCATCTATTGTGGTATTACTCACTCAGGATAATTGGAAAGTTGTATTATTTATTCTTAAATTTAGATTTCTGAAAGTCCACAAAAAAGACACTCTTTTAAAAGTCCCTTAAAAAGAGAAAAAAAAAAGCCCAAAACATATGAAAACTATGACCCTCTCCTTTCAGATGAGAAAAGAGAGAGTCATATTTTTTATATGTTTTGGGCATCACTTTTGCCTTTTAAAAGTCTAAATATAGCCCCCATGGCCCTCCTCCCCAAAATTTGCCATTTTCTTGGTGTCACCCTCAGTGTAAAAGAGCAGGAAAGAGGCAGGGCAGAGGCCTGAGGAAATGTGAGATGTTTCCCCAACCCTGCCAGTCTCCCTGATCCTACCTCCTCTGAGGCCAGTACCCTGGGCCCCTCCCTGGGTCTTCCCAGCCCCTTGGAGAAACTCTAGAATAACAGCTCCTGCAGCCTCTTTTCTGGTTTCCTGTTCCTGATCCCTCCCTTCTCCATCTTGCTGCCTTCTCCCTGTGGGCCCTTATTTAACACTCTTGTCTCAGAGGCAGGGTCCTGCTTACAAAGCCCAGGGCTGCACCCCACCTCCCAAGTTAAGCACAACCTCCCCAAGAAGACAGGGAAGGCCTCTACCATTGTCCCCTGGCCCACAGGGACACTCCTTCCTCTGTTCACCACCTGGAATTCCTTCTCCTGTCCCATGAGCCCAGGCCCTTCCCGCCCTTCAAGGGTGAACCTGCAGGAGGGCTCTCTCAGCACTCCGGCCCTAGCGAACTTTCTTCGTCCTCCTGCGGTCCTTTTATTTTTTCATTTTAAAAAACAGTTTTGTGGAGGTATAGTGTACATATAATAAGCAGCACCTATTTAAAGTGCTGCTTGATGAGTTTTGACAGATGCATATGCCTGTAAAACCACCATCGCTATGAGGACAGTGAATATTCCCATCACCCTAAAAAATCTCCGTATGTCCCTTTTTAATGCCCCCCCAACCGCATCCCCATATCCCACCCCCAGGCAACCAGTGGTCTGCTTTCTGTCATTATAGATTCATGTACATTTTATGGAATTTTATATAAATAGAATCATGTAGTATACACTCCTTTTTGGCCTGGCTTCTTTCACTCAGCATAACACTTTTGAGATCCATCCATCCATCCATCCATCCATCCATCCATCCGTGTGTGTTGTATGTTTTGATGGTTCGTTTTTATGGCTGAGTCGTATTCCATGGTGTGGATGTATCACAATTTATTTACTTCATTCAACTTTTCACGGAATCTTATTTCCTGAACTTGACTGTCAGCTATTCAAGGGCTGTGACAGCGTGTGTTCACTGCCTGTCCCTCCCACAGCCCCAGCAGTGTGACCCACTGTGGCTAACGACATGAGGCAGGTGTAGCCCAGAGAGCACGTGGTATCTGGGGCCAGGATGCCAGGTGCAAATCCTGGACGCGCCACGTGGACATGTTCCTTCTCTGTGCCTCAATAGCATCACTTGCGCAGGTAGATAATAGAGGACGTAACTGACGGGGTTATTGTAAGAAATATAAAGGGAATAAATGTAAAGTCCTTAGCAAAATATCTTGAACATATTGAATGCTAGTTGTTACTGGGAGGCAGCCAAATACAGTGTGAAGAGGATGGGTTTGGGGTTCGAATCCTAGCTTTGCCGCTGTGACGGTGGGACCCTAAGCAAGTGCTTCAGTTTTCTCATTGGATGAGGGAGAATACTAATAAAACTGTCGTCGCCAGGGGGTTGCAGTGAGGATTAAATGACTACTTGATATAAAGCCCTTAAAACAGCAGCACACAGCAGATGCTCTTCACATGTTGGCTGTGATTTACTGAGTGAGTGGGAGGTGTCAGGGGAGGGTCAGGGGGTTTAGTCCTGCAGGAGGAGGGGCAGCGTGGGGGCAGGTGCTTTACTCAGAGACCTCTGGTCTTCCTTCTCAGAGGGTTGATGGCTGACCGAGGAAGCAGGCGGAATAAGTGAGACTTTCTTGACCTGGGAACTTTGTAGAGGCCTGTGAGCTACTGAATAAGAATGTTTTATTCAGGGGCACTTTAACTTGCATTTAATTGTAACTTGGAATTCAACTTGGCTGGGTCTAGAGGGAGAACTAGTCCTGGCTCTGCAGTCTCCACGTGTGCTAGTCGTGGTCTCCCACTTTTCACAACAGCCCCGGGTGAGTGGCCTCACTTCACAGGTGAGGAAACTGAGGCACGGAGGAGTGACGCCCACACTGGAGTTCAGGTCTCCCTGACTTCACAGCCCTTGTGCAGCAGGGCTGCAGGCACCTCTGAGAAAGTTGTTTTACCAACTGGGTGAGCCCCATCTGAAACATTGTACTCGGTCGGGTTTCTGAAATCACCTCCAGGGCTCACAAAGTGACGATTCTCGGAGTTTGGCTGTCATCCCCTCAATGTTTCCTGCCCATTGTCTTAAGTCGATTCCAGAAATAAATGGACTCTTTTCCCAAGCTACATCCCAACTTCTCCTTTGGTTTGGGAAATGGTTAATGGTGTGATACAGGAATTCTCATTTTCTTGCTTTGGTTGGTTTAGCGCCACCATCCATGAAGGCTGTAATGAAAGCTCCCATGTTTCCTAAAATCTGTAGCTTGTCGTTCCCCTGAGTTTACAAAGCAGGACGGGCTATCTTTCCGGGTGCCTCTGATCCTCCTCCAGCACTTTCTTTCTCAGAACCTGACACTGCCTTTCAACTTGGGTCTATTCACCTGTGCGGCCCTGACAGAGATGGGGCTCAGGGGAGATCCAGCCAGAAGTGGGGGAACTGGCTTCCGTGTATTTTAGGGCTTTGTGCTCTAGTGTCCTGGACTGCCCACCTGAACCTCCTTTTCCCTCAGTTCTTAGAAACCTGGGTCCCGGACCACCAGCCCTGCCAGCTCTGCACGTGTGTCACGGGGCGGAAGGTCAGCTGCGCGTCGCATCCCTGCCCCACGGCCAGAGGTGAGCCCCTCCCCCCCCCGGCGCTCCTGCAGTAAGAAGGGCTCTCTGGAGGCCTCCAGATCCGAAGGTGGATTCCCTTGGCCTCGCCTGTGTTTCCTGGGCCAGCCCACTCTTCTCTCTCTTTCTGGGCTGGGGTCGGTCGTCGTGCTGCTCCTGGAGTAGCCGCTCTCATAGGCTAATCCTGTCTTCCTGTCCTGTGTGGCCCTCAGACTTAGAGTCTCCTGGCGGGCACAGTCCAGGGCTCCCAGGACACCCCGAGGAGACTCATTCGTCAGCGGTCCCATGGCCCCATGCCTCATGGCCTCCCGCACTTGGCCTGTGCTGGTTTCAGTGGATGAGCGTCTGCATCATTTTAAATCCTGCTCCAGGCGGTACCGTTCTTATTTCTCTAACTTCTGTGGCATCCTTCTCCTCCAGCTCCCAAATGTGGCCTGTGTGAAGTGGCCCGTCTCCACCAGAATGCAGACCAGTGCTGCCCGGAGTACGAGTGTGGTATGTGTCCCACCCTGGGCATTTCTCCAGGGCCCAGCCCCACGTGAACGATGTGATAGGCGCTGCAAGGGGTCTGTGGTCTCAGGCGCAGGCTGTGTGAAAGGAAGTGGGTAAGGGCTGACTGGATTTTCCAAAAAATGGAAAGAGCTACCTCTGGAAAATAGGATTGCTTCCTAGAAGAAATGCTGCAATGAATCATTAAATGTCAGGTTTGAAATCCTTAAAAAGGAATGGAGTAGTCACTGGGGGGGAGGGGGGTGGAGGTGCACAGAGGTTTACTGAAGAGAAAGGTATGCCAAAATAACCCATTTTCCTTTTCCTTTTTGAGGATACTATATAGATATAGAGAAGGCTGCGCACAGGGCACCTTGATTTCAGCAAGTTATTTGTCAAAGGGTCTCACCATAGGCTTGCAAACTGCTTAGTGAGTAATGGGCTGAATAATGGAATAATGAAATGAATCCAGAGCTGATGGAATTATGCTTACCATGACAGGAAACCTCAGATGGATGCCTTGTCCCCGTCCTGTCCAATGTGTTTATTAATTGTGTGCCTGAAGACATAAACCATGCTTGTAAAATTTGCAGTGATGCAGATCTTTGAGGGAGAACAAATAGATCAAGCGATAGTCTAAGAATCTATAAAAAAAATGAAATAATCTAAGAAATTTATTTACGCTGATGAAATTGATCAGGGATAAAGAGAAGTTCTGTGGGGACGAAGATCTGATTTGAGAACAGCTTGTGTAAAATAGGCCTGAGAATGTCAGTAGAGAGACTTGGAGGGATCCTTTAGTTCAAGCCTCTCATTTTGTAGACATTATTAAGCTTCTACATTGTGCCAGGGATGTGGCCTTCATTATTTCATGACATCCTTAGACTGATTCTATCAGGTAGAGTTCCCACCTTGCAGAAGATGAAACTGAGGTCTAGAGGGTTCGAGTGACTCGGCTGTGATCTGTTCTAGGAGATGATAAGAGTAATCAACTCATATTGATTATATCATACGGCCTGGATCCGTCTATTATCTATCTATCATCTCCCTATCATCTATACATCCATTCTTATGTACCTATCGTCTATGTATGTATGTATGTATGTATGTATGTATGTATCTATGTATCTATGTATCTGTCTATCTATCTGTCATCTACCTACCTGTCCCCTCTACCTCTATCTGTCTCCTTCTATCCCATCATTACCATCTATCTAAAACAGTAGACGTCTGCATGCCTAGGAGTGTAGGGTGCCACTCACAGGTAATTCAAAAGTAACTATGCTGAACTCTGAGTGGACGTCTCACTTTCCTGGCCCTCAGTGTGTGACCTGGTGAGCTGTGACCTGCCCCCGGTGCCTCGCTGTGAAAACGGCCTGCAGCTGACCCTGACCAATCCCGGCGAGTGCAGACCCAACTTCACCTGTGGTAAGGCCTCTGTGGATGAGGAGGGAGTGGCACAGCCACTCCTTCTTGGCCCGGGAAGGCGTCCTGTATTCTGGTTAGCGGAATCTGGGGTTGGGGTATGCCTGGAACAGAGCAGTTAAGGTCATACCTGGATTCCATCCTCTAAGAATCCCACCAGCTGCATGCTGTTGAAGGTGCACCAGCTGTGGCACAGCTACAGGCGCTTCCCTCTTGGGCTACATTACGAGGCAGTTGGGTCTGAGATGAAGAAAGCTCCAGATGTAATCTTTCTGTGTTCCCATCCTCCCACACAACATTCAGGGGGAGGGAATGTTCCCTTGCTTTGTCCTCATCATTGGATCTTATTCCCAAACACATTTATAGGTTCCCCCCCCTTCTGTCTGTTTATATATTTAATTGCTAAATACTACGCACATAATTTAAACATAGGGTTGGACTAAAGTAAGACATGTCAAGAAACTGAATTCTGTGTTACCTACTGAGAGTACCCGTTTTAAGTCAGGTGGAATTCTTGTCCTGTTGATTTAGAATCTCACTTGAGTTCCTACATGTAAGACCTCGAGGGTCGGAGGAGAATACTGAGTGTTTGAAGGAGGTTGTGAGCCGGCAAAGGACGCAGGATGGGATTTGGCATTTATAAAATGAGGTTGTGGATTTGACTGATTGCTGTCATTCTTTCCTTCAAACTTGTTGGTGGACATAAAATTGAAGGGTATTGTTCTAGATACTGAGGTGGGGATAGGATCACATAAGTTACCAACATGTAGAAATGCTTACCAGCTCCTGGTGTGCCAAGCCTCTCTGTGTCTTAGAGATTCTACATCTGCTGTCTCTGAGAATCAATAGCTGGAAGGGCCATACGCCTTGCAAATGTGCATGGGAAGTGATAAAATGGGGACTGAGCAGCCTTTACTTCTTCCTTAAAATTACCAGCTTCACACTTCTCCTTTTGGTTAATGTTCTTATTTTTCTATAGACTAACTGCTGTTTGTTATAATAGAATATCCTGAAGTCCCTGAGCTGGACTCATGTGCAGTTCTGATTTAATATTCTGGGTCTAGAGTTCCCTGGGTCCTTATACAATAGCTGAATACTTAGAAACCCCGGCTGAGTGCAGTGCTCAGTGTGGCAGGACTAGGGGTTCACCTGGTGCTGCCTCTCAGCCTGCAGGGAGGAGGAATGCAAAAGAGAGTCGCCGCCCTCCTGCCCCCCACACCGGACGCCCACCCTTCGGAAGACCCAGTGCTGTGATGAGTATGAGTGTGCTTGCAACTGTGCCAATTCCACGGTGAGCTGCCCCCTGGGCTACCTGGCCTCGACCATCACCAACGACTGTGGCTGCACCACGACCACCTGCCTCCCTGACAAGGTAGGAGCTGCTCAGCTGTGGCTGGGATGTTGGCCAAACATCTGCTTCTCATGAAAGATTTGCCTTCATGCCCAGGCTTGGTGGGTGAACAGTCAGCGTTCCATCTCAACCTAAATGGAAATTTAGTTAGCTTAGGAGGTGTTTATAGAGAACCTACTATGTACTCAGCATGGCTAGGTGCTGAGGTGCAAACAAGGTATAAGTGTAAACAAGATATAAGGTTTGGTTCCTACCTTTAAAGAATTTATCTATAGATTAGCTAAGGAAATAATATGACTGCATGGATTCTTTAGAGACTAGTTAGCATTCATTTGTTAATTGCTATTCATCCATCCATCCATCCATCCATCCTCCATCCAATATTTACCAAGAAACTACCATGTTCTACCAGAACTGGTACTGTGTTACGTGCAATGGGAGAAATGTAAGATGCAGTCTACTTACGATCTTGCTAGTATATGTAAGACAATAGTCTATAAACTGAATACAATAAAGTGCCAATGGATAGTACAGATATTAAATGCAAATAGCAGTCATAGGGGAGCGATCCACCAAGATGAGCTATTTTGAGCCAGAATTGCAGCAGGAAGACCTGAGCATAGTTGTAGTTGCTGGATTATTGGGGTGAGTCCTGCCTGGAATGAATGCCAAAGAGAAGCCAGTTACCTTTCCTTGCGGCTTGTTAGAGCAGACACTCATTTGCCTGGAATGCTCTAGACCTCTGGTCCTCTTTGGATTCTCTTCCAGCTCAGTTTCTAAGTCCCCAGGTTCTGGAGAAGTGGGAGCAGGTCTAGGAGGCAGCGGTTGCTGCTTTTTATGTCTCTGTTCTTCCTCCTTTTCACCTCCCCCAAACTTGCCCTTTGTCTATTAATGTTTCTTATGACTTTGTAATCTATAGCAGCCCCACCCCTATTTTTTATGCCTTTGATTTGTTGGAGAAACTGGGTCATTTGTTCTTTGGAGTGCCATGTGTTCTGAATTTGGCTGATCATTTCCTTATGGTTTTGCTTAGTGTGCTCCTCTATCCCCTGTATTTCCAGTAAGGTAGAGGTTAGACCTGAAAGATTAATGATGTTCACGTTAAATTTGGGGGGGACAAGAAGACAGCTGCCTGTCGCCTTATTCCATGAGGCACATCCTGTTCAGTTGTCCCACTGTTAAAGGTAAGACTGATTACTGGGTTCAGGTGGTGTCAGCCTACTTCTCCGCCATGAAGTGCCCCCATCAACCGTTTAACTAACAGTTTTAATAATCATTGATGTTTGCTTGCCTAAGATTCATTATGTCGTTAGGAGTTGCAAAATGGTGGCGTCTCTCTACTTTTATCACGCTTGTGCATTTGCTAGCTGGGATTCTTTTATAAGAACTTTCCTCCAACTGCTTTTGCTTACCCTGAAATAGAATTACTTTAGGAATGGGAGGGTAAATGCTTGATTCTTTCCGTTTACCAATTTTCAAAGCAATGAGTTGATGGTGACCAGAGTTTTTTTTGTTTTTGTTTTAGTATCATTATGAACTCATGGATACTTATATATTTGATATGTTTTGGTTCCTCCTAAAATTAATTAATTAATTATTAATTACTCAAAATGTCTGATCGGGGGTAAATGAAAGCCCCTTCTGGTTCTGGAGCCTTTTGACATGGCCTCATTACCCTTTGATTGCTTTCTTGCTTTCTAAAACAAGCATTCCACGTTCCTCTTGGATATTTCCTGCCCCAGTCCTTGGATCAGCTATTTCAAGGATGTTTATTGCTGGTGGGTTGACATTGCCTCTTAACCTTTCTGGTGAACAGAGTTTGGAAACACATATTTTAAAAGAGGATGAAAACTTATAAGTTTATAGTGATATTTCTGATTCAAATTTGATTATAGGGTTTTACTTCACTTCTTTAATTTATACTTGTATCATTTCTAAATTGAAAATCTGGGTTTCCTAATATAATTAGCGTAATTACTTATTTGATTTACCTTACAATGTGCTTATAATGGTTTCAAGAATAGCAATACCAATAATAATAATAATGATAATAATAATAACAATTTAAGATTATGGAGAGAGGTTTAAGATTTCTTTGCAGTTCTCCTTTTCCTAAAAAAATAACCCATTGGGGATATATGGTCAAAATACTATAATGGGTTTTTAAAATGATTTGAAATACTTATTTTTCCTGTATGATTGTGCCACTGAAGTTAATCAGGTATTTCAATTTGTTTTCCATTTTTAGAGGTTGCTTTTTTATTTCCTTCTTGATTTAATATGTTTCTTATATAAAACATATAAGTGATTCTAAAACCCAAGATGCTTTTCCAGAAGTCTTACCTCTATCCCATTTCCTGTACCTTGTTCCTTCTCTCTCCCCTATAATTTATAATTTTTATTCGTTTTTGGTATATTCTTCCATTTTTTTCTTTTTGAAAATATAAGTACATATGTTTTTGTTGCTTCCCATTTCTCACAGAAAGTGCAGCATATTATAAATTCTGTTTTGAATTTTTCTTTTTTCATTTAACAATATATGATAGCATAATTCTTTGTCAATATATAGAGATCTGCCTTATCCCTTTTGACAACTGCATGGTACTCCTTTGCTTGGATGCACCTTAGTTTATTCAACAAGTCCTCTATTGATGACATCTGAGTTGCTTCAATCTTTCGCTATTACTAATAACGCTATAACAAATAGCCTAGTGCATCTGTCATTGTGAATTTTTGCCAGTGTGTTTTTGGGATAAATTTCTAGAAGTGAGATTCTGAGTCAAATGGTAAATACACACATACTTTTGCTAGCTATTACTAAATTCTCCATAGGAGTGGTACCATTTTCCAGCACCTTCTGAATAGAAGAATAAGTGTTCTCATTCAATGAGTTGTTATACAGATGCCAGAACACTGAGCAGGTACAGGATAATCATTTAAAAATATTTGTACTGCTATTATGTGAACGAGGGTGGAGAGCTGTTCATAGTTTTGGAGATTTGGGATTAATTTCAAAACTGTCATTATGTCTCCTGATCAAACAGATCTCTTAGCACTTCACTCCTGCAAAATATCACATGCATCCCAGACTTTATATATTCTGATCCAAACAAACCTTTTCACACATCCCTTCCATAGCCTATAATTCTTTCAAATAGGATCCCTTGTCTCTCAAAAATACCCCATATTCTGTGCCTCAGAGTCTTTGCTTGTTGTGTTCCTTGTCATTTGTGAGCCTCAAGGGACCACCTATTCCGGGACCACCTATTCCTGGTCCAATCCTCCCTCACCTTCACCCCACATCTAAGGGGACAGAGGCTACATGTGAGCTTTCTGTGTGACATAGCAAGGAGTTAAATACAGTCAAAGCAGCGATGAAACCAGATCAAGGCAGCCAGTGTGTTGTGTATCCAGCCCTGTGGGTCATGAAGGACTCAACAAAGGACCGCTCCCAGGGTAGATGGGGAATGGCTTTCCTAAGGCTGGTAGGCAGGGAAGAAAAGAGGGCAAAATCTTCCATGTGGGCAGAGACCACCGTGGTTTTATTTATGGCCATATTCTTAGCACCTAGAGAAGCTTCCACACTTAGTAGATACTTTCTTGCCTCTTGTTTAAATGAACTGAATGCATTCCCTCATGGAAACCTTGTGTCCACAGGTTTGTGTCCACCGAGGCACCGTCTACCCCATGGGCCAGTTCTGGGAGGAAGGCTGTGATGTGTGCACGTGCACCGACATGGAGGACGCTGTGATGGGCCTGCGTGTGGCCCAGTGTTCTCAGAAGCCTTGTGAAGAAAGCTGCCAGTTGGTAAGGGGCGCAGAGGGGCTGGGCACTGGGTGAGCAATCAGGCTAGGGAAGTAGGGGAGCGTATCCCAGGAAGGGGCAAGTGCAAGGCTGTGGTGCGGGGCAAGGAGAGACATGGTGCTGGGTAAAAGACAGAAGCATTAGGAAACAGTTGCAATGGCATCCTCCTGTGATTCAGTCCTTGGCTGACGTCATCCTGTTGTACAG
Source organism: Rhinolophus ferrumequinum (assembly GCF_004115265.2). NCBI lineage: Eukaryota > Metazoa > Chordata > Mammalia > Chiroptera > Rhinolophidae > Rhinolophus > Rhinolophus ferrumequinum. The sequence continues at coordinate 23,348,228 of NC_046293.1, read as the reverse complement.
GCTTGAGTCCAGAGGGCTGTGGAGTTGCTTTGAGCAGAGATGCGGATTAAACACCTAGAAAAGAGGACTTGGTTTTTCCCGATCTCTTCCTTCTTTAGACATCACCTTCTATCCCTGGAACAGACATATGTTCTGAATTTTCTCAGATTGTCTGTTTCAATGTCCTATAGTGTTTTTACATACATTGGTGATTTTCCAGACCATGTTTATAATTTGAGGTATAGAAAACATGATCACTGTTCCCACAATTCACTTTTTAATTCTTCTTATGGTGCCCTGCCTCTAAGGCTCCTATGTGTTCTGGGGACGCTAATTCTTGCACATGTAAGACTGATCAGACCCTAGAGAAAGGTAACAGTAATGTGCAGGGAAAATTGTGGGTCACATTCTGCTCGCTGGTTTGATGTTCTTCTTATTACTACTGCAGTATCATCAATAGTTAATGGTGATAAAAGAAGAGTAACCAGTACATACATCTCGTGGTTGCTTTTGTAAATTTAACAGCAGAGAGGAGAGTGTTCTGGATGCTGTTTTAGAAATGTGTGGTTTGGTGATGCAAGGGAAGACCTGTGAGTGAATCCAGAAATGGGGAGTCCATTCAGTTCATCTGTTCTCTACCTGCAATACTGGTACTGAGCAGGAGCGGAGTTGCTAGGCAACTTTGGGGGAGGATGATGCTGTGGTATCCAGGGGTGTCTTTTGGGAATGCTAGGTTTTGGAAACTTGTTTTGGTCTCCATCTCCTCCCGTAGGCCATGGGAGGCAATGGAAATAACTTGCTATCAAGTAAAGAGATTGCTGTTTAGAGGTCAATTTTATAAAATTGCCACCCAATACATTTTGTGTTTCAGTAGGGGGTTTCGATGGCAAAGAACAGAGTCTACTCAAGCTAGCTAAAATAAAACTCTCAGAAATGAAGTGCAGGATACATAAGTGGTCCTACAGCATTTCTCTCCACTTGTACCATGAGCTCCCTGTGTCTCTTTCTCCAGCTCCTCATTGCAGGTCAACTTCTTCTGGGAAGCAGTTTTGCTTACTCATAAATTTCATTTGCACATGGCTTTATTGAATCTGGCTTCAACTCAACGTGACTTTTCAGATCCAGGGCTAATCCCTGTCCTATGGGACTTATTCAATCTTTGTGTTCTGTAGATAAACTTCTCAAGAAGAAAATTGATGGGCTCAGCGCAGCCCATGGATTGGATCTTCTGTCCAGTCCCACTGTTGTGGAGCGTGCAGGTCATACGGTAGAAACTTGGCTTTCTAGAGACTGTTGGACCAGGAGAAGGGTCTGTGATATATATTTTGAACAGATATAAGCTAGAGGATTTGGAAGGGTGAGGGAAAAGAAAGAGAGATGAAAATACAGGATAAATCCTGGTTGTGCAGCAAGAAAATGGGCCTGCTGGAGGTGGAGGGGAATCTTAGAAAGACGGCAGCCAGGAAATTTGGAGGCTAGGAGGACCTGAGCATGAAAGGTCGGTGGGGTTTTGGGCACAAGGCATCTGTCCTGGGAATCATCCGTCATATTGACAGTATGTTTGCCCATGGAGGGAGGCAGCAGAAAATATGAAGAACACACAAATCCAGGTCACTCAGCACTCTTAGAGAGGTGCACAGGAGTGACGCTGGATTCCTAAAGGTATTGACGACTCTCTTCTGTGCTCCCTGAGTCTTTGTTTCTTTTATGGCACTTTGTATATTCTGCCTGATAGTGAAGGGATTGTGTCTTATATCTAGGATTGTATCATCCTAATTTGTTGGCTCCTCCGAAGTACTTAGTACAACACAGATGCAAATAAATGACTAGAATCTCAGCTGATAAGACTGGAGACAGCTCACTGGGCACCACTGTGACGTGGGTTGGGATGTAAGCAGGTCCCATGGAGTGGTGTGAAGTTGAGCCAAGTCTCTGGAGTGCCTGTGTTCCCCCAGAGAGAGGCACCAGCTAGAATGACGACGAGTGTTGTGTGTATCTTCTGACTTGGCCCTGTGTGTAAGTGTGCTTGGGGAGCAGAGCAGGCTTGGCATATTCTCACCCATCCTGAACAGCTTTGGGACAGAGATCCAAGATGACGCCCAGTTTTGGATTCTCTCGCAGTGGATCCTGGGGCAACCACACACATCACTGTTTTGCCTATTCGGTGTACATTGCTTCCGAATTTTGGGTGGAGGGTTTCAATCCAAATTCCTAAAGCTTTGGCCAGATTGGAGAACCTCCAAGAGGCAAGATGGACTCACAAACTTCCAGGATGCTGGTTTCCCTGTCGGGCTTTGTGGGGAAGGTTGTTCTCTATTGCTCTCTTATTTCACTGTGCCCCATAAACTGCTAGGTAAATGTCAAGTAACTACCGGGGGAATCCCAACTCTGCACATTAGTGAGAGGTCTTGGGATCAAGGTAGTCATCTCACATGGGTAGTCAGCCCTCGTAGAGCAGAGACTAGATCCCAGGCATCCTGAATGTTCTTCTCCAGTCAACGAGGTGCCCTAGATTTGGCCATGGTAAAGATTATTAGGTGAGCTAGCTGCTGCTGAGTGAACTCTGGGCTGTCTTTAATAGCCCCTGGGCTGGATTTTGGTCTAAAAATGGAGGCTTTCAGAGGGCAGGGTTATGTCTCTTCAGCTGGTGTAAGAACTAACTTAGTGACTCCATGGTTGATACTACTTAGCCTTTTCTTAGCATGATCCTGAGGTTGGTGGATGACAGAGATGCAAATGTTCAGTCCAACTGTCTCTGCCAAACCTCCGGGCTCAGTAAGCCTGTGGGACAGATGAGCATACCTGTGTCTCTACTGCTGGCCTGGCTCCACTCTGTTCTTTGTGTTTTTCCAGGGCTTCACTTACGTCCTCCCTGAAGGCGAGTGCTGCGGGAGGTGCCTGCCATCTGCCTGTGAGGTGCTGATCGGCTCACCACGAGGAGACTCTCAGTCTTACTGGAAGAATGTAGGTCTGGGCCCCAGGGTGGGTAGGAAGGAGGGCAGTGACCTTACCAGCCTGGTTTGCCATTCTGCGGTCCAGTTCTGGCCTTGGTTCCATCTGTAAAATCAGAGCTTACCCCCTGTCCTTTGCTTTCCCTGCAGGGGTTAATCCTGCTGTTGGTCTCATCCAGAGGTCAGCTGGGCTTACCTTGCCCTTTGGGAACCAGTTCAGATTGCCTCAGACTTCCCATTTTGTGGATTTTGGGAGATGCCCAGTTCCCTCCCTAAGAGTTCTGTGAACTCCTGAGGGATTTGCATTCTCCTGTTTACCTGCAAAGCTGCAGTCCTGCTTCCCCTGAGGGGTTGGAGTAGGGATGGCCTCAGCGCCTGCACGTGCCGTGGGTCCACCACCCCACCAAGCTCCACAGGCTGCACGTGCTCTTCTGTGCCACATCCACCCCGTCAGGGTCCTCCGACCTCCACTGATTTCCACTGGAGAAATTTATATCCCAGAGAAGCAAACAATATTTCTATTCCCCAAGTCCCAGAGCTACTTCTGCAACTCTGGCCGTAGTCTTGCCACATTAGCAGCCCCCACTTGTCTTCTCCTTCTGGGCCCCAACCCCAGCCAACTTCCTTCTCCTAAAGCAGAGCAGGTAGCCGTCTCCTGTGGCCCTCAGGCTCTCACTTTGGATGCTTCTCAAGCCATTTTCTGAAACACTGAGGGTTCCTCCTGGGGAATATTAGTCCAGAGACCCGGATGGTAACAATTCCTTCACTCCGATTCATGAGGATGAAGTGGGGAGCTCTAGCCTCCGGGAGCGTCAGGAGGCAGGTGCTGTAAGAGTGTGAGGTGCATCTCTGGGCCCTCCCCTTCTGCATTCTTCCAGTAAGATCCAAACGTACTTTGTTTAGAAAGGAAGACAAAGGGTTAACTGTAGTGCCCTGAACCTGCGCACTCCTACCCAGGCCCATCAGCCTGCGCCTCCCAGTGACAACAGAATGACTCATTGAGGTTTTCCTCCTGGGTTTCCACCGCCCCCTCCTTCTGATCCCTGTTACCTGTGGATTTCCCTGCCCCGTGTCCCTCCTCTCCACCCTTTTTTTGTTCTTCTCCCCATTCATCCTGGGCTTAGGCAGGTTTTAGCCCTCCTCTCCAGGGCCAGGTTCCAGCTCAGGTTACAGGTTGCTCCATCCTGGTGGGGGCTGATAGCTGGTCTCTTTGGGGCTCAGTATTCCTGCCTCCCTCACCCCAAGTCCCTTGTCTCCCTTCAGACCCACATCAGTGACTATAAAACTCAAGGGACTTGAGTTTCTCTCCCCCAACTCAAGTCTGCATCTTACCTATGAGAGTGGGTGTCAGCAATGGCTCTGCCTGCCGCCGCTGCTGCTGGGAACATGTCAGGGACAGGGGGGTGGGTGGGAATGAATCCTCTTGATGTGTCCAGTGGCCAGGGCTCAGCAGGGAAATAATCAGAGGGGAGAGGTCTGAGCTTGGGGCCAGGCCTGTAGCGGGAAGCTTAGTCACGGGGAGTCAGAAGTCCGGGTGAAGACAGTGGCTGTAAGGGTCTGGCATTTTCTGCTCCTCATCTGGGAAGAGGAGAAAGTGAGGGCCTGAGAGCAGCAGGTCAGGGCGTGGAGTGGGCAGGGGGAGTGCAAGGATTGATGCATCTGAAGCTGGCACACGTGGACGCACCTCCAGGCACAACCTCCACGGTGACTTCTCCGAGTCATGCTCTGGACATGCTCAGTGCTCTTTGCCCCTGGAACCAACCCTGGGGGTCACACCGGCCACGCGTAGCCCTAGAGGCTCAGGGACAGATTGCAAGGCTGCAGTGGTCAGACACCAGCACCCCAGTCTCTTGCTGTCTCCCTGTATGAATGGAAAGTATCTAGGCTCGCCATGGGTTGAGGTTCCTTCCTCATCTCCTCTATGCCAGCCCGTGCTCCTGCTTCCTGGTCCCAGTGCCCTGGAGTCTCTGAGCTCAGCTCACAGCCAATGCTGAGTGGAGAAGGGAGCATCCCAAGCTTCCCTAAGGTGCTTACCCAGGTGGTGAAAACCGCGTCTGTGGGAGAACACGTGGCTCTGATCTAGGATCTTGGTCAGGGCGACTTTGGTCCAGACTCACTGAAGGACCTGGAGTGAGCCCAAGTCATTTCCCCTGTGGGTCTCACCCTGTGGGTGGGACTTACATGTTAAGCTGGGGCTCACCTCCAGGGCCCAAACCAGCTCCCTGAGGGAGCAGCGCACCCCCATTGGGACTTTGGCCCCAGCCTTGCCCACCTCTTGTGTTCTAACTACAGGTTGGCTCTCACTGGGCCTCCCCAGGGAACCCCTGCCTCATCAATGAGTGCGTCCGAGTGAAGGATGAGGTCTTTGTGCAACAGAGGAACGTCTCCTGCCCCCAGCTGGATGTCCCCACCTGCCCCATGGGCTTCCAGCTGAGCTGTCAGACCTCAGAGTGTTGTCCCACCTGTCACTGCGGTAAGGCATGCCATCCAGGGGCCCACCTTTGAGCCCCTCTTTCTACTAAGGGCTCCTGAATTCTTTGCCTTTTTAGCAACTCAAAGAAATGGGCAGAATCAAAATCTTCCCATCCGTTCCTACTACTTTTGGGAAAGCAAATAAGATGAAAGAAATATAACTATTTCCTGAAGGTCCTCACTATCAATGATGGCTTTGTACCACTATCTCTTGTCACCCTCATGACAACCCTGTGAGATGGGTGCAGTTCTGACCTTCATTGGTTCATGGGAGTTCATGAGCTGTAGACCTGGGATTGGATCCAGGCTCCGCTGACTGTAGAGAGAGACTCCCTTCTCAATCCTTCTTGATCATTCGCTGTATTGCCTCTTCTGGGGAAAGTATTCCAACTTCCCACCACCTAACCCCGCCAACCAACCAACCAACCAACCAACAAACCAACAGCAAACAACAAACAACAACAAACTCCACACCTGCTTGAATTCTTTGTGTGATTTTATCTTGGGACTTCAAGTTCCTGGAGTAGAATTTCATTCTGTCATAAACCCAAACCTCCTCGCCTCTCCCTTACGTGTGAATCACTTAAACACGTGCCGGCCCCTAGAGGACACACACGGGCGTTCTCACTGAGGGCTGGGTGGAAACAGGCAGCCTGCCCTTCCTCCGCAGGCCTCGAGGAAGCGAGGCCACTGTGGGCTCTGGCAGTTGGACCCACAGTGTCCTGGGGTGGGGGTGGGACAGGGGCCAGGAGATGGAGGAGAGGCGCTCGGGCCAGAGGAGAAGGCCCTGAATGTATCCTCCGCGTGGAGGGTTTTGTCTGGACTCTCACACCCTGTATTTCTTTCTCCCCAGAACCTGTGGAGGCCTGCATGCTCAATGGCACCATCATTGGGGTGAGCTGCTGCCTTCTCCTCCAGGGCGAGTTGTGGGGGGCAGGGATGGGGTTGCTCTGGAAGGGTGGGCCACTCAGGATCATTCTAATGTGGAAAAGAAGGAAAACTGGGAGACCTACCCCCATGCACTTTCTGTTGCCTCCAGGGCTTCCCAGATGTCTTGGAGCCCAGGCTGGGACGTCTTCCTAACTCTCTAGGGCCTGGGCCTCCTGCCCACCACTGACCTCCTGGCCCAACCCCAGGCGCAGCATTTCTTCTGCGTACAGAAAAGGGCTCTGAAGTCATCGTGCACATTTCAATCGGTCCCCCTCTCCCACTGCCCCAGCTCCCTCTCTGGCATGAAAGCCCTCACTCTAACCATTGCCCTACTTGAGGTGGAAAGGCAGGGAAGGGAGCAGGGCCAGTGGAGACAGCAAGAGCATCAGGGTGATGGCTCAGGGCACCCGTGGGAGGCCAGGCCGTCGCTCACAGGGAGACAGCGTAGGGGGCTGAGGTGAGTGGGAAAGTCAGGGGTCAGCCTGCTGGGAAGCCTGACCATGGTGCTTCTGGTTCCAGCCTGGGAAGAGTCTGATGATTGATGTGTGCACGACTTGCAACTGTACTGCCCACGTCGGGTCCATCTCTGGATTCGAGCTGGAGTGCAGGAAGACCACCTGCGAGGCCTGCCCCCAGGTAAGCGAGGGTCACTGAAGACTGAGGGGATGGGCGATATTTGTGGGACACAAGCCATGGGACCTCACCAGAGCTTTTAAATAAAGCTTTCATTATTTTGTGATTATGGACAATATTTGAGAACTGTAACGAAGAGACTGAAAGTCACCCACCGAAATTGCATTTCTCAGAAATAATTATAATTTAGTTTTGTAAATTTTAAACATTTTCTTCCTACGTTTTGAAAATAAACACAGCATTTGCAAAGCTCATGGTACCGTATCTACGGTTTCGTATTCTTCTTTATACATTTTAAGAAACATCACTACATTCTTTGAAAACATTAAAAATTAATTAGTCAACAAATATTTATCAGACCCTTAATAGGTGCAGGGTTCTACACAATGTTCCTTGGGATGGATATGCTCTTATTACTGGACATTTAGGGGGTTTAAAATATTTCACTGTGTTTTTGCCAGGTCACGATGACTACGTTTGCTCTGATTTCCTCCCAGGGGTGGCTTTTGATGAGTAGTGGAGCCATCGTTTCTAGTTTGGTTAACGAAAACCGGCATTTTATTGTTTTATGACTCTTAGCCCCTTGCCCCGAACTGGGCCCTTCCACAAGCGGCCCTCTGTGCCTGGCACTCCCGCTGTTTTAGAAAATACAGTTGGTCAGATGAGTTTCCTGTGAGCTAGGTGCACAGAATTTAGTAATAGTTTTCAGATGGCTTCAAGGGAGGGCTTTTTCCCTCAACTTAGCCAGGCAGCAGGTGGAGTCTGGGGCGGAGTCTGGGGAGAAGACCTTTGTAGGAGGAGTAGCACAGAGCGCCGGGGGTGAGGGTGGGGGTTGGGGGGAGGGGACGTCAGGAGGGGGTGTGGACAAGGTCGAGTAACACTCACACAGGTGCCTCATAGGCCCTGTGTGCTTCATGGCACTTGGCAGAGTGTCATGCTCAAAATAGGGGCTTAATAAAATATATGTGAAGTAGACACAGCTATTTCTGATCGAATGGTTTCAAGAGAACATTCCTGCCTCCATTAGAATGAAGCCAACTAAGTATGTGGTTTTGCTTTTTTTTTTTTTTTTAATCCCAATTGATGTTTCAGGGTTTTGGGTACAGTGTGGGGTGTGTGTGTATGTGTGAAACAACCCCCTAGAATAGAACTGGGCTTAAATACGGAATGAAACAGTGCTGTCTGGAGTTTGTGGCTTCCCTCTCACCTTGGATGCCCACTGAACTACTGTCAGTGCAGGAGGGGTCCACGACAACACTATCTTGCAGAAGAGGGAGGCTGTAGCCAGCCGGCTTTCTAGAGGGCCCGCCTGCTAACTCTAACTGCGCCCTCTGGTGGTCAGAAGGTGGCAGTGCAACCTCTTCTGCGTTCTCAGAAATCCATCCAGCTTTAGAATCCAGTCTAGATACGTTTCTAAATATTTTTTTTAAATCCGTGGCCCCTTTTGATTTGTGTAATCTTTCTCTTTTCCTTCGAATTCTCATACCTCCCCAGGGCAGTGTACCCACCTCCTCCCTCTTGAAACAACTAGATTAGTCCTCCTCCTACAGATCTCTCAACCTTTGCTGAAACCTCCCTCACTTGCCCGCATTCTAGCTGGTAACTGGTCTTGTGAGACTCCTCTGACATGAAGGACCTCAGGGAGGCCTCCTGCAGGTGGAAGGAGCTGTGGTGAATTAAGTTTAGGTAGTTCTGCTTGAATTGCCTATATCAGACTGAAGTGTTAGTGTCACCCGAGATGTGAGTCCTTCATTTCCTCCCAGAGGAGACAATGCTTTACTTAAAAGAAGACCAGAAGAAGGTAGTTTGTGCTGATGAGTCTACGGTAGACATGAAGCTTGACAGATGAACCCTCTAGGAAAGCATGAGGAATGGAACACTGAGAAGGCATCCTGGAGGGGCGTGACCATGATCCGACCTTGAAAAATGGGTGAATGTAGAAGAGAGGACCTTCTAGGAAGAGGAATAGGGAACAGACGGGCAGATAGAAACAAGGGTTAGAAAAGGACGGCGGGGGGAGATCAGATTGGAGAGCCTTGAGCAGTGGATATAATTTATAAAAAGGGGCTGTGAGACATGTGCAAGGCAGAGTTGTAAGGGCATGACAGGACAGGGGCAGCAGGACTAATTGGGTACTCAGACCTAAACAAATGAACTCTGGCTGGCTGGGAACTTGGCTGGGCAAGCAGAGGACGCCGCTGCTCCTGAGAGGAGCAAGAACGACATTTGGAGCCACATGATTGAGTGCTCCCATTCTCTGTGTGTGTGTGTACCCTTCTCCATGTATATGTGGTGGCATGTGGAATACAGCTCACTGTCCTCAATGGCTGAGAAGCCCAGCAAGACTCAATCAAGCCCTGTCTCCCAGTGCAGCTGTATTCTTGGCTTCCAGGGCAGAGGACTTGTTGGAGGGTCTGTTTTCTTTATTTACCCCTGTAGTGGGTTCCGCTGTGCTCCCTCTCTTTCTCCTGTCCCTCTTTCCCAATTCCCCACCACAGCTCAAAAATCATTGCCCCTCTCTTAGTACCTTCCAACTGCTCTTCCTCTTCTTTTTGTTCTTTCTCCTTCCATAACGCCCTCCATCTTTCCTTATTCTTGGCTTAACTGTGCCTTCTGGTGTGTGGAAGGGCTTGCCCCGTCCCTTCACTTTGGAGCCTCCTCCTCCATTTATCCCTGCTCCCTCACTTCTCCTGTAAAGATTTTGTCCAGTTTCTTCTCCCTGGGCCTGCTGAGCAGAGGGTATTTCCTATCTTTACTCCTAACAGTCACTAAAACATGCCCAAATCCAAGCTCGCATGAAATCCTGCCTGGTTTAAGCCCTATTTTATTTCTTCCTTCTGACTGGAACCACTCCCATGCCCTCACAATGTTTATTCCATCTCTTTCTTCCTCTCCCATTTCCTGTGGTCCTACACCTTCCAGGAAATGTGCAGCTCTGAAAACAGTTTAAAGCTCACCAGTGAAAGACTACCCGACGGCCTCAACTCCAGCAGGGTCCTTCCCAGGGGCGTGTGTGTGCTGGGCCTGGCTGCCCTGTTGGTGCTGAGCTCAGTCCTCACCAGCTTTCTCTATGGCTTACTCCCTGAAGACACATGGAGTGCAGAAGCTTGACTTAGGAGTAGCAAGTTGTTTAACTTCATTTGTGAGCAAGCTTACCAACTCCTGACCTTGCTTGCTGCTTAGGAGCATTCAGCCCCTGTGTAATAAAAAGGACGTGATGGAGAGAGAGCCAGGTCTTCTGTCTGGGTGTTCCACATTGACCTGCTAGAGATTCATGTTAGAGAAACCCCAGGGCTCCAATGAAGGAATCTCGAAGTGGTCATTGCTAAATGTGGCCAAATGAGAAAAAGAATGACAATGCGGTTGGTTTCTCACATAACTAAATTTATTTTTTTTAAAAATGTGAGATTATGTTCTTTTTTTTTTCTTTTTTGGAGTGGTGGGGAGAATTGAAAGAGCTTCAATTTTAATGCAGTGACGAGACAGCTGATGGTAGCTTTTAGATTTTTATTTTATTAACATTGTTTAAAATACTTTGTAATGTAAAAAGCTGGTTATCCTTTGCTGTCTCCAAGAGATGGGGGCATTTTGTTTTTTGTTTTCTGGCTTAAACAACAGAAATCTATTTTTCTCACAGTTCTGGAGGCTAGAAGTCCAAGAGCAAGGTGTCCGCAGTATTGGTTTCTCCTGAGGCCTTCTTCCTTGGCTTGCAGGTGGCCGCCTTTTCTCTGTGTCCTCACACGGTCTTTCTTCTGTGTGCACAAATCCTTAGTCGGGGGCATTTTTGCAAGACAGTGCAATCTTGCTATCTAGAGGCTGCTGCTTTTTCCAACGTGGATATAAATGAAGGACACTCACTTGAAGCCTCTTTCAAGGACTTCCTAGCTGAACTCCTCTCCTCAGTAGCATTGCCCGCTAAGAGCCAGTTGCTGGGGAGACAATGACGAACAGCATAGAATAGTTTGGAAATTTCATGCCTCTCAGGGAGGATAAAAACATCTGCTAACAGGCAAGCAAAAATTTCAAATTGTGTTAAGTATTATAAAGAGAAAGAGAGAGAATGTGTGTGTGTGTGTGTGTGTGTGAGTGTGTGCCTATGTTGTATCTTGGAAGACCTCTCTGAGGCGTGATATTAAATTGACTACTAAAGAATAAGAAAGGGCTCTCTATACAAAAAGTGGGGAAGAGCATTCCAGGTAGAGGGGGAAGTATACACAAAGGCCCTCAGGTGAGAGGAAGCTGCCGTATTCATGATCCTAGATGATGCACAAGGGGGATTGTTGAGAGCAAGGGAGTGATGGGATAAGACAAGTTCAGAAAATTGGAAAGAGCCGTATCAGGCCTTGCAGGACATGCTAAGGAGATGGTATTTTATTCCAAATGCAATAGGAAGGCATTGAAAGTCTTATTTTTTTAGATTTCTGTAAATGTATTTTTTAAATGAGGTTTATAGTCTACCTACAATAAAATGCACCGATATTAAGTATATAGTTTGTTGAAGTTTGATAAATGTGTAAACCTGTGTAAACACTAAAATAGTAACTTGAAGAATACTGCTAAGAGGCCAGTAGAGGAGATAAAATAAAATACTAGAAAACCAAAAACTTCATTAAACCAAAAGAAGACAGAAAAGAATTAATAATAGAACAAGTAACAGAGACGACAACAGATGAATAGCAAAATGGTAGATTTAAACCCAACCATATGGATAATTACGTTAAATGTAAATGAGCAAAACAAAATCGCAATTAAAAATAGAGATTGTTAGACTTGGATATAAAAGCCAGACCCAACTAGTATTCTGTTTACAAGAGAAGCACTTTCAATTTAAAGAGACAGACAGATTGAAAATAAAGGATAGAAAAAGATATACCAGGCAAATACTAAGAATGAGAAAGCTAAGGTAGGTATATTAATACCAAACAAAACAGACTTTAAGATGAAGAATGTTACCAAAAATAAAGGAGGTTATTTCATAGTGGTAGAAGAGTAGATTCACTAAGAAGACACAAGTCCTAAATGTATCAAATAGCTATTTGTATGTATCAAATAGCACAACTGCTAATATATGAAGCAAAAATTGGCAGAACTAGAGGAAGAAATAGGCGTATCCATAATTTGTGTAGGTAATTTTAATGTTTTCTCTCAGTAACTGATAGAACAAGTAGGGAAAAAAAATCAGTAAGGATCCAGACTTGGAAAACTACATCAACCAACTTGATCTAATTGAAAATGATAGGCTACTACACTCTAAAACTACTGAGCACACATTCTTCTCAAATCCACAGGAAATTTTCACCTATCATGACCAAATTCTGGGCCATAAAAAAAGTCAATAAATGTCAAAATTTTGAAATCATGTAGAGTATATTCTGTGACCACAATTAAATTAAATTTAAATTAGTAACACTAGGTATTATAATTACCCCTTCCAAATATTTAGAAATTAATTAAAATACTTTTAAATAATTCATGAATCAAAGAAGAAATCACGAGTGAAAATAGAAAATATTTTGTTGTAGAGATAACTGTGGCCCCTCTAGAGATTACAATATGCATCCTTGATTTTTCACAGTCTACCTTGACTTAATAATCTACTATTTCATGTACAATGTGCTCTTTTTCCTATACTTTGTGCTGGTGTTGTCACATGGTTTACTTCTACATAAGAGATCACTTCACAAGACATTGTTATTATTTCGCTTTAAATAGTAAATTGTCTTTTATAGAATTTAAGACAATAACTAAAAGTGCTATTTTACATTTACCTACCTGTTTATGGTTTCTAATGCTCTTCCTTTCTGTATATCTGAAATTCCATGTTATATCATTTTCCTTTAGCTTGAAAAAACTTCTTTTAGCATTTCTTTTAGTGTGGGCCAAATGGAATTACATTTCTCAGATTTCATGTATCTGAAAACGTCTTTGTTGTGCCTTCTTCATTTGCTGAATATAGGTTTCTAGTTGGTTGCCATTTTTATTGTTATTCTGCATGCATCCTCTATCCCACCCCCATTGGCTGCTTTTAACAGTTTATGTCTGGGTTTCAGAAGTTTGAGTATATGATTCTGAGTAGTTTTCTTTAGACTTTTCCTACTTTGGATTCATGGAGCTTCGTGGAGCTGTCAGTTGATTTTTGATCAAGTTGGGGAAAAAAAAATTCAGCTATTATTTAATTGTTTTCTGTTCCATTTTTTTCTCTCCTGTCTTTCTGGAACTCTAATTACATGTATATTAGACCACTCAATACTGTTCTGGTTACTGGGGCTCTGTATATTTTTTCCAGTCTTTTTTTCTCCCCATGCTTCAGTATGGACAATTGCTATTGATCAGCCTTAAAATTCACTGATCCTTTCTTTTCTGCAGTTAATCCAATCCAGTGAGTTTTGATTTAGGGTACCATGTTTCTAGTCCTAGGATTTCCATTTGATTGTTTAAAAAGTTTCTAAGCTGCTCCTGAAACTCCTCATCTCTTTTCTTATTATGTCCATCTTTCTCTCTTGACACTTTAACATATTTATCATAGTTATTTTAAAGTTCCTGCCTGCTAATTGCAATACCAAAGTCATTTGTGTGTTTGTTCCTGTTGAGTAAGTTTTCCCTTGAGTGTGGATCAAATTTTTCCATTCCTTTGCATGAAATCTTTTACTGTGTATTAGACATTGGTGGGAGATGTGTTGAAGAGCCTCTCAATTCTGTTATTTCCTCTGATGAATGTTAAAGTTTCTTCTAACTTAGATTATTCGTGGTTCACTTTGAACTAAAGAAGGCTAGATTTTAAACTACATTAGGGAGGGTCTGTTTCAATATTTCTCTTAGTCCAAGGGTAAATATTTTAGTCCTGAGACATAGTTCTTACTCTTAAGGTTGGCTCTTTTGAAATTTCAACAAAAACCTAGTATTTCACTAGTCCCTTCAGCTTGGTGGGATTCAGACTGCAAACCTTGGCTCCCCTGTGGTGTGTGGGAGATGAAATTTCTGCTGTGCTCTTTAAGTTGTCCACCTATTGTTTTGCTCTGGGCTCCTCATAGACTCCTCTGTGCGTATATAATTCAGGGGTCAGCCAAAGATTTGAAAGGAATTTATATGCAGATTTGGGGGCTTCTCCTTTCTGACTTCCTCTTTTCTGAGGTTTTCCCTTTAGTTTTCAGCTATTCTAGGGGATTCAAACTCTGTCTTCTGACTCCTCAGGCAAATACAACTATAATGTTCTGCCGAAGTTTCAGGTGTCCAGTACCATGCAGATTGCCCTTATGGGAAAAGCTATTTAAACTTGATGCTTGTCCACTAGGGTTCCTTCTTTCTAGGATCAAATAACTTATGGTTTATTCCTGATTTTGCCCATCCAGTGACTTTAAATGATTATCTTAAATATTCTGTCAATAATTTAAGTTGTCTGAAGGAGAGTCAGTCCAATATAAGCTACTCTGGCATTACTAGAACTAGAACTCCACTGAGGGTTTTAAGCAGAGGAGTAACATGACTAGATCTATATCTTAAGAAAGTCATTCTAGCAAATGTATGGAGACCTATAGCAGGGCAGCAAGAATGAAGGTAGGAAGACAAATCAAGACTATCATCAGAGTCCATTGGTTGATGATGATTGCTTGGAGTAGGTGGTGACAGAGGACGCTCACTGGTCATGAAAAGCAGTGGATGAGTTTGAGATGCATTTTTTGTGATTTGGTGATGAGTAGAGGGATTAAAAAAGGGAGAAGTCAAAGGTGACTCGCAGGTTGCTACTTTGAGCAACTGGGTATTGATTTACTGGGAAATGATTTGCTGAGATAGGTAAGACTGAAGGAGGATAAGATTTGGGGCAAAAAATCAAGTTCCATTTTTGATATAAGTCTTAAGATGACAATAAGATAAATAACTGCCAAGTAAACAATTGAACTTATAAGTCTGGAGCTCAGGAGAGAGGTCTAAATTAACAGGTCTGGCTGCTAGACACTGAGCGAGGTATACATCTGTAGAAGGAAAGAATGCTATCCAGGGATGAGAGCTGACAAAAGTTAGTTAGAGCTAGATGTTGAGTTTCTGAACTCTAGGAGAGAAGAGCAGCTGGCAAAGTTAGCCTACTTATAACTGGGATGTTCTGGGGAGGTTAACTAAGGTTGTTTTTTCTTCTGGATACAGGGTTACAAGGAAGAGAAGATCCCAGGCGAATGCTGTGGGAAATGTCGGCTTATGGCTTGCACCATTCAGCTAAGGGGAGGACAGATCATGACCTTGAAGGTGGGAGCCAGTTGAACTCAGGAATCTCCCTTGTATCAACACCTGGTTTCCTATTTGGGGATCTCTTCTTCAAGAAAGAAAGACTAATATTGATTTCTTTCAGATTTTGTAAAGAAAAGATGGATAACTTTTAGAAGGCACAGAATTTTCTCTTTGATTTAGTTGTCACTCTTCTTGACAAGTTCGTGTATGGCCACATGATTTGAAGTTGGTTGATTTTAAGATTTTCTCCAGCCTTAATGTTTATGAGACTGAAACGGCAATCAGGGTGAAACAAACTGATCTAGAAGCCTGAATTAGCTGGTGGGGTTGGGAGGTGGTGCCTGGTTCATCTCTAGTTCAGCTATTGATTAGCCAGTTTACCCTCCTTATGTCTTAATTCTTTAAGCTTTTAAGTGGTCAGAAGAGTTTGGGGATTCTCAACATTTATGCAGCCTCAGTCATAGTAAGTAAGTTGTAAAAAAAACTCCACCTCTTTTCTGTGTTCTGGGTGTGGAGACTTTATAGACACTGTCTCATTCTTGTTCCATAGTCTTCCATATTGTTTCAACAACTCTAGGGAGTCCAGGTCATGGTTTGAAGTGGACTTGTCACCCAACACTGTCTTCACACTTGCCCTCTTTCCTTTCAGCCTGATGAGACGCTTCAGGATGGCTGTGACAGTCACTTCTGCAGGGTCAATAAGAAAGGAGAGTTCATCTGGGAGAAGAGGGTCACAGGCTGCCCGCCTTTTGATGAGCACAAATGTCTGGCTGATGGAGTGAGTAGTAAGAGCTCGGGTCCTGCTTTCCTCTTGACTGTCCCCATCTCCTCTAAGAACAGAGTTCCTTTGAACAGCCTGCAGTCCAGCTCTGATGTGATTTCCCATCGTCCAAAGCAGATCCCTGACCTAGATTATAAATCAACGAAATTACAAAACCGGGCCCAACGGAGAGACAAAACTCTCTGCACTCCATTATGCTTAAAAACAAGCCAACAAACAAAAACAAACAAACAAAAACCCTTCCCTTGGGAGAGACTGAATGTGTGATCCTTGAAGGGGAAGGTGAGAGGTCAAACTGGTTTCCAGTCTCCCCTGGGAGTATTGAACCTGATGACTCATTTGGGAGAGAATTCAGAATAATCAAAATTGTTTCGGCCTGGTCAGGTAGGGTGGTCGCTCTGCTCACGCTTGTCATGGGAAAGCACAGTTTACATCAGGGACTCACACTTGGGGCTGTGAGTCCAGAGCCAGGCATCAGCCGGGGGAGATGACCTGAAAACTGACCGCTATGTACTATTTGTGACTAATCGGGGAATTTGTTTTCTTAAGGGGAAAATCATGAAAATTCCAGGCACCTGCTGTGACACATGTAAGTATATTACCAATAGCTTGTCCCTTGAAACCCATCAGACCAAGTCCAGGGACTGTACTTTGGAGTAAGCTTTATTCCAAAACGATATTTTTTTTTTATCACTGGCCAGTCATTATGTTCAATCCTACAGGGAATTGCCACCCCTCCCTGAATGTTCTTAGACTGCCCCTGCTCAAATCCCCTGTCAAATGCCTGTGAAGCTGTCTGTTCCTCCTTTCCTCCAAACTCCTTACTGTCTCTAGCCTCTTATCTGCCTTTCCCCTCATAGAGTCTTGGGTTGCTCGTAGTCCTGTTGTGAGCGAATATCTTCTCTCTCTAACCAGAGCTCCTTTTGAAGACAGGCGCTCTTGATCCATGATCTTCACAAAGCAGACACTCAGCACACATCTATTCAATGAGTGTCATATAGCTATCTTAGAGAGAAAGGGAAGCCACCCACCAGCTGGCTAACATTAGCCCCACCACGTGCTGTGTGGGGCTGCAGAAGACGTGGAGTCCTCTCCAGGATTTATACAGCTGGTCTAAGTTTATTACCCTCTCCTTCTTTACTATCAGCCCCTCTTGACTTTGCACTTATGTTATATGGGTTGGTCTTAGTAGCTCACAGCAGCAGCTTTGGAGACAGGTTCAACAAGTCTGCATATCAGACAGTATTCCTACAACATATTCTCATGTTCATGAGCACAAGTAACTTTCAGAATCCCAATGTTAATGCTGCATTCTTCTGAAGATAGAATTGCCTAGACTGATATTTTTTGTTTTAAGTTTAGTTTGGATTTTGTTGTTGTTGTTGTTCTTGGCCTATGTTCATTTTGGGATAGAGAAAGGAAGAGTGAAAACATGAATACCTTCAGTGTTCAGTCATTCATGCTTTTCTTGATGGCTCACTCTGACAGTCCCTGCTATCTGCTATAACCAAGTTGCAGAGGAAACACACTCTGGAAGCATCTCTTTCTATCACACCTGTCTCAGTGGTTTAAGAATGTGAAGTCAGGCACCATCAGAAGACGAATTCTCGCTAGGCACACTGCACATGGAATTTGGTTGAGACTCTTATCTGTAAAATTAGCAACGAGGGGCGTTGGTGGTCAGTGCATTCAGGAGGCTGAGATCCTTCATAAGGAAAGTAAGCCAGGCTCAGGGATTTAAATCTGCAGACAGAATATAGGATATTGGCCTAAATTTGTTTTTCTGATTCATCCTCTTAATGTAGTTGGCAGGCTTTCACTTTAAAATGAAATTATTTGGAAGTTGGGAGGCAGGCTATGTAGTTAGGGTTGATGTAGATTAGGAGCCATCCAGGAATGGAAAACTCCCAGTGTTCAGATGGGGAATGTGAGCTGCCATTAAATCTTAGAATTCTCAGTAGGCAAGTAGCCTTCAGGTCTGAATGCCACTAACCTCTGGATATAGGGGAGCCCATGCCAGTGACCTGGAGGCAGCTATACCCAAAGAGAGGACTCTACAAGGGTTCCCAGGGTCTACTCAGCCCCCCACAAAGGCAGTGAGTGTCCTTATGTGGCCATGATATTGTCCTTTCCTCTTAACCCAAAGGCAGGGGTGGATAGATATTAATTGTATTTATTGGGTATTTCATCGGCCATTAGCTTCTGGATATTTTTATAAGCAGAAGAGGATTACTGCAATCATTAGGGCTTTTAGAGTCTACAATTATATAAAAGCAAGTCTCATCCATCGACATCACCAAAGCACAGTGAATCTAGCCTCCTCCTGCCATTAAAATTGTACTATTAAGTAAGTTAAATCCAGCGGTAACTGTATTACTGAATATGAAGGACAGAGTGAACCAGGATGATATAACTCCCCTCCCTGCCGCTGGCTTTGGTGATGTGGTTTCTGTTTTCCATCCCATGAGGGAACTGGGCTGGAGAGTGTTCTACAGCACCTCAGCCAGACCTGGGTCCCATCTCTCACCTGTCCTATAGGCGAGGAGCCCGAATGCAAGGATATCATTGCCAGGCTGCAGTATGTCAAAGTAGGAAGCTGTAAGTCCGAAGAGGAAGTGAACATTCATTTCTGCCAGGTAAGAGTTCCTGATTCAATGAGGCCTAGGTGGGGAGGGGCAGCTCCTTATTTGGAGGCATCTCCTTAGTACATTTTAGAAGGATCTGGAAAATTCACAGGGAGGGGAAGTGAAAGGAACTGGAAGTATTTTATTTTTTAAAGCAAATGTTTTATTAAAGTAATTGGGAACTTTTGACCCCAGAAGAAAAAAACTGAGGAAAGACTCAACAGTCCTTTAAAGAAAATGGAGAGTTGTTTATGGAAGCTGGGGGCGGTCTCCTGAAGATCAATCAAACATGCATAGAACTGCAGCTAGTGGGATCTGGGAGTGATGGTACCAGAAGGAAAGAGGATATTTCAGACTTCCCTGAGAGCTACCTTGACACATTGCCTAGCCGTGCTGGATTTCTCAGGGCGAGGCCAGGCCTGCCTTGCTTGGAGGAGGGCAGTGGGGGAAGCAGGCTGCCTCAGAGTGCTCCCCACCCCTGGAGTCTCCATCATCGTGATGCCCTGACCCTCTCTGCCCCGCTGCAGGGTAAATGTGCCAGCAAAGCCGTGTACAACATCGACATAGAAGACGTGCAGGACCAGTGCTCCTGCTGCTCGCCAATGCTGACGGAGCCCATGCAGGTGCCCTTGCGCTGCACCAACGGCTCTGTTGTCTACCATGAGGTCCTCAACGCCATACAGTGCAGATGCTCCCCCAGGAAGTGCAGCAAGTGAGGCCACTGCCGCCACTGCCATGGACGCCCACAGCCACCTGCCTCGGCCCCATAGGCCAGTGCTGCCTGTCCTCTTGTATGCTCTGCTCTCGTGCCCTCCTGGGCCCACAATAAAGGCCAATCTCTCATCTTGCAAAGGCTGACGGTTCACTTCTTCTTCCAGGCTGAGATGACAACTGTAGGCTGGGCCTGAGCTCTGAGACTGGTTCTGAGGGAGAAAGCACAGGCTCCATTGGAACATACTCCAGCCCCAGGGTCTGTGGGAGGCACTGCCAGCCTCCAGGAAAAAATGGTGTCTTACCTCCAAGTGGTGCAGAGGGGAGCAGAGAATATGGGGCAGGCCTCCTGAGAAACTGCCCAGTGGACTGAAGTAAAGGGGTTTCCTCAGTAACACTGTTCTCTAGTCTCTGAATCCAGGGGCTCTAGGCAGCACAGAGGGATGGGCTCTGGCGCCAGGCTCCTGCCAAGGTAGAC
The DNA here is from genome assembly GCF_004115265.2 of Rhinolophus ferrumequinum. Lineage (NCBI taxonomy): Eukaryota > Metazoa > Chordata > Mammalia > Chiroptera > Rhinolophidae > Rhinolophus > Rhinolophus ferrumequinum. The sequence goes on along the minus strand of NC_046293.1, from coordinate 23,328,449 downwards.
ATGGCTATTGCCAATATTACCCCAGGTTTTGTGACATTATGGAGAAGGAGTCTGACCAGATGTGCAAGGATTTCTCTGAGCCCTTGACTGACTAAGTTCCTGTATACCCTCCTGTGGGAGGGGACAGTGCTAAGGGCTGAGGGGACTGCAAATGGGGTGCTGGCAGGTGCAGGAACATGGTCCCATCCCCACCGGCTCGGCCATGGGTGATGAGCCTCAGACTTAGGGGCAGGCCTGGGTCCCATATAAGGCCCTTGCTCTCCTGTGTGGCTTCAAATAAGCCCCTTAATGGTTCTCAGACTTAGTTTCCTCATCTGGAAAACAACTGTGAGTCTCAGTTGTGGGGTTGGGATCAAATAAGCTTGAAAGCCCGGAGTAACTGTAAATTGCTCTATAACAATGTAAGAAGTGACAAGAATAAAAACGGGACATCAAGGCTCAAAGGAGGAATCAGTTCTCTGCTGTAAGTGGCAGAGCACTGGGGATTGCCTTTGTTCTGAGGGGCAAAGAGCTGAGTCTCTTCTGGGTTGCGTACTGGATGCGAAGGCCCTGCCTAATCTGGGTATCCTTTAGGGAAGAGAAAGAGGTGTCGATAACACCAAACTTCACCAGTCCCACCAGTCTCAAAATCCCTAACCGGTGATGGCACTCTCAAGGAGAGATTGTCCTTCCTTGAAATTTACGAAAAAAAGTTTACGTGTATGTGTGGGCAAGATGGTGGCAACTCTAATTGGGAGAGAATACCCATGAGAATGAAGGGAACGTCCTGGATATGCGACAGGAATTTGATGGACATCTTCCTTTCAGATCCTTTTAACACAGGAGAGATTCAATTCACTGCAAGTCTAGGATGGTGGAGCTGGAAAGGATTTAGACATCATCTAATCCACTGCCCCTCCCTGGCCCCTTTACAGAGGATGAGAGCAGCTCAGAGGACTTGAGTGACTTGATGAAGGTCACACAGCTGCTGGATGGCGGGGCCAGGTTCAGAACCCAGGTGCCTTGACACCTAAGCAAGAACTTCCAGGCCACTCCACCAGTGCCACGCCATCCCCATTGCTTACAGATTCAGCCCTTGCTAGCGTGGGAACCAATGATTGCTGCATTTCTAGGTCTCACCCACTTCTGTTACTGCCGGGGATCAACCTGAAGGGAAGATACAGTCCAGGCAAATGGCATGGATTGTGTGGAATAGGTTTGGTGGGGAGTTTAGTGTAGAGGGAAGGAAGAATGGATAGAAGTTTTATATAACTGCTCAATAATTCAAAGGTTGTCATCTCTCCATCCATCACCCTGCCTCCAACGTTGAGTAGCCTCTAAGATCTCTGTAGGAAACCAGATCCAGTGCATTACCTGTTTCTCTCCTGCCTGATCGCCTAACACTCTACCTGGGGATGAGGTGTTATTGGAGGCATCAGCCATGGAAAGACTCAGCAGAGGCTGCCTCTTCAGCATAAGGTGTCAATTTTCCAACTGCCTGACCTGCCATAGCCTGAATTTCTCCTCCTATTTACTGATATGACTATTCACTATCAGAAAAAAACTGAATCAGAAAAGCTGCATGTTTTGATTTAAAAAAAAAAATGGCAGGGAGCAGGGTGAAAAGGATGCAGAAAGAGAAACTGGTGGAGGCAGTGGGGGTGTGTCTCACAGCTCTCCCTGACTCCTCAGGTCTTTCCAGGGCAGCGTCTGCCTCTGGTCTCAAGAAATTTCTGTTTTGCTCAGATCAGGTAGGACAGAGTCCCTCAAAATAAGAGTTTTACGGGGAGTCTCAAGGAGGGAGAATAGAGAGACTAAGGGATAAGAAAGTGCCTGAGGGGGAGAAGAAAGAGAATGGATAAAGAAACTAAGGTGGAAAGTTTTCCGCTTGTTTTGGCGTTGAAAAGACGTGGAGAAGTTCTCTGGAAGTGAATGGGGAGGCGGCATTGCTTGGGCCGAATGGTGAAGTGTTTTGAGCCCAGACTCTGGAGCAGGATGCCTGCTTTGTAACCCTGGCATATCTCTTAGAGGCAAGTTGCTGGACCTTTTACACTGCAGTCTCCTCATCTGTAAGTTGGGCATACTACTAATAGCAGTAATTATTTCATAGACTGGTTGTTGGAATGAAGCAGTTACTGTGGGTTAAAGCCCTGAGAAGGGTGTCTGAGGAAGAGGAAGTCCTGTATAAACATTAGCCATGATTACTCCTAATGAGCAGAACAAAGCCTGGGATTGGGATGTAACATTTATGGGTTTCCTTCTGCTCTCTTCCTGACTCATTCTGTGTTGTCTGCTCCCCTTTACTGCCGCAGGTTACTCATCAATAAAGTGGGGAGCAGTCACCATCAACTGATCTTATCAGTGTAGGAGATAATGTTCTTCACACTGACAAGTCAGTGGTCATAGATAGCACACTCGACTTGAATTTCATTCTGGGGTCCCAGGTATTAAGGAACTTGTTTATAGCTCCAGGGCATCTTGGAATTGTAGCTGCCATCATCCAGAATGGCCCTTTGGAGGTCTTCTCTTCCCCAGTTGGGGCTTCCGCAGTTTCCCTCCTCAACCCTTACCCTAGGGACTCACGGGGAAGTTCATCTAGAACCTACCCCTCCACCTGCCTATTGCAGCTCTTCTTCCTGTCCTATCTGTCCTTGTGCACTTATTTCTCTGTTCTTGCTCCCTTTAGTCTAGAAAAAGGTGGGGACAGCTGGCTAGGGTCAAGTGAAAGCAGGTGTGCAGGGAGCCTCTCATCCCCAGCCCACCCTTACCCTCACCTTTTTCTAGACCCGGGACAGTTTCCCCCGTACAGGGCAGCAGGCAGGAAGCTTTGCGGGTGGGATTGGAAACTAATCAGCCAGACGGTTCGCTACATAATCCGGCTGAATGTTCACACCCGGCCCAGGTTAGGAGGCACCTCCCCCAGAGGAGGACAGCGGGCAGCACTTACTGTCTCGCCCCTCAGCTGCGTTAACTCGAGCGTGACCCCGACTCAACTCGACAGCGGAAACGCGCTCCTCTCTCCACGTGGCGCTGCCAGCGCCCCGCACCCAGGGCGCGGCGTGAGAACCCCCGGTCGGCCTCTGGCGGCGAGGGCCGGGTGCCTTGGGAGGGATGGGGGAGGAGGCGGTGGCAGCAGACAGGGGGCGGGCACGTCCAGACCCAGCTGAGCCGCGATGGAATTAGCCCCGCCGCGGAATAAGCCTGTCCAGTCGCGAGCGCAGCCGCGGGGCAGTCCGGGTTTTGCGTCCTGTGTGCCGGCAGCATGGCCAGCCCCGGGCTGCGCGGTGAGTCTCTCCTGCTGGGGACCCAGGTCCTGGACATCTGGCAAGTTGTAGGAGGGAGAGGGGCTGGAGATGAAGGAGACGGCATCCCAACTCCTACTCTTCGGGATTGGTGACCTCATGGGAACCTGGAGAGGGTGGTGCAGGGAGCTGATCCTTTTTCCCTCAAGGGTAGGGGAGCTGAGGGACGCATCTATACTTTCCGAGTTTTATCGAGGAGAGAGAAGGTAGGACAAGAGAAAGAGGATTGGTACAGCGGCTTTTTGGTGAAGGATTACCAATTCCTACCTCAGATTTTGCCTCTCCTTGTTTCAATTTGTAGGATGTTTCGTGTTTGAGGGCAGGCAAACAACTAGCAGGGTTTAATTCAGAAACAGTCTGCTGAGGACAGAGGTTCAGAGTCACCCCCAGCAAATTTGACTTTGGCATCCCTTCCTCTAGCCCTCTCCCAAACCTGCCCTCAGGAAGGGCATTTGCACCTGAGGGTGCAGGGACACCCGGGCACCTCGTTCCCAGGGGCTTTTCTTAGAAGCAGAGCAAATGGAGGTGGAGTTTGGAGGCGGAGGATATTACCTCCAGCACCTCCCAAATTATACTGAGCGGTCAGACGCCTTTGGGCAGCGCTGACATTGTCTGCGACAGGGATTTTGCTGGGCGTCTTGTTTCTGGTGGTTCTTGAGAGAGGCATGAGGTGGGGAGGTGCCCACTCCATTAGCATTAACAATAAGCCAAAGGGACTGGAAGGGAGGTGTCACTCATAGTCCCCAGACTTTGTGAGCATATATGGAAAGATATCCCTAGGGACCATGTTGGACTCTGGTCCAGGACAGAAGGTCCCATTAAGCAAGGTTAGTTCCAAGCCCAAAGGCAAGTGGCAGGTGGAAGAAGAATCTCAGACAAGGTCAAAGTTCTCCCAGAGATCTATGATACTCTGGCTTCTTCCACTTGCCTGGACTTTGTTCTTGGAACTGGTATCAGAGCCCTTGCCCGGCTGTCTGTCTGTCACCTTCCCCAGCTGCTGGGCATCCAGGGCCCATTTGTTCCTCTCACTGTGTCCTGCCATGCACCCCTCATTTTGGGAGCCAAGGACCTGATATGGTCCTTTCCAGCAGTCCCCAGTGCTCTCTGAATTGCCCCTGTGTGGGAACCCGGGACAATGCTGGCTGATTAAGGAGGCTATGTGAGGGGAAGGGCGGGTGCCAAACACCAACCTCAGGTTCTGGTTCAGTTTCTATGTGTACATTCTCTGCCATCTTCCACTGTGGGGTAAGGCTGGAGGGCCAGAGACGCCGGGCCTAAAGTGGGGCTTGGCCATCGTTTTCTCTAATGAGACCGACTGCATGACAGATACTATGCCCAGTGCTGGACTAACTTACAAAGACCAATAAAGGCACACACCTGCCTGTCCAGACCTGGCTTTCTAGATTCCTGGTACCCTGAGATGATCTTAATGCTTTAGCAGCCACATGCACTGTTGTTGCACATGGGAAGGAGGAGGCGGGGTCAAGCAAGCATAGGCTTGTTCAGAACACACCAATGAAATGGCCCCGTTTATACTTCCAGTATTTCAAGATGTCCTGGAGGTCTTTTTTTAGCTCCTGACAATGCTGCCCTTCCTCCAGAAACTTAAGGAAATAATTTATAAGTCTGTCTGGCCTACGACTCTCCGTCTAGGTTAACTTCTGCTGAAATTACTAAAGGATGCCAGTTCTCACTCTTAGCTGGGTCAGATCCTCCCTCTGTTTAGCGAACGTAAGAATAAAGCATACTGCCATTAAATCTTCTGACTTGTTCACTGACAAAGGGATAAATCCCACCCTCACTGATACTTGTTATTCATAAAAATAGCTTTAAAAAAGCTGTTTTTTAAAAAATTAAAATGTAATAATACATGTTCATTGTGAAAAATTTTTTAATACGAATACATAAAATAAGAATAAAAGTTACCTGTTTTTAATATTTTGGTAATTATTCTTTTCCCTACTTCCTTTTTTTAATCCATCTTGATTTTTGCCTATTTAAGATAAATGTTTCTATTTATTATTTATTAGTCATCAAACAATTTACAAGAAAAGAAAGCCTAGATACAATAAAACTTAAAACAAAGATAAATTAACAAATGTCAAAACATGAAGGATTAGGAGCATATTATTATATCACAAGACCTAGACTAAGAATAGGTACTGTAATTGAGCAAAAATTTATCTATGAGCTTCCTGACAGGCAGGTCAGAAAAGAGACAACTTACATGGATCTCATTGTCTAATAAAAGGAGACTAGTTCATCAGCATTAAATTTTAAGAATGTCACAGTGATATTTGTGACATTTATGTAGGACATTGCCCAACATAATGAGCTGTAATTTCATTAATAGGTTTTTAGAAAGTATACTATTTATCACATGGACATTTATTGTATTGTATCTCATTTTTAATAAAAGTGTGTTTCTATTTTCTTCTTTTCTGGTCCATTCTACCCTATTATATTTTTAAAAATGCTGTTTGCAAACCATTGGATAACCAGTTAATGTGTTAAACCTCTAATATGAGTCGTGGCTTGCAGCATATAGAAAACTCAGTGTCTAATAGTCCATTTGGGTTTCAGTTTTTTCCTCCCCTATGTAAGAAAGGGATACAAGACACTTCCATCAGGACCAGTCCTTATCCAAGTTTCCACCTGTTACCATTTCCTTTCAGCCTGAAGAACGCTCTTTAGCATTTCTTGAAGTGCAGTTCTGCTGATGACAAACTCTTGCAGCTTGTGCTTTTGTGGAAAATGTCATTATTTAATGCATTTTTGAATGATACTTTAATTGAATGGATATAGAATAATGCATTAACAGCTTTTTTTTTTTTTCCTTTCTGGCACTCTAGGTATTATTTTATTGGTCTCCATTCTTTTGATGAGAGGTCAGCCTTAATTCATATTTTTACTTTATTCATTTTTTTATTCAGGTATAATATCTTTTTAACCTGGTAGCTTTCAAAATATTTTTGGTTTTCAGCAGTTTGACTATGACATAACTAGGTGTGATTTTCTTTCTTTCTTTTTTTTTTTTTTTTGCTCTATTTTGCTAATCTCGGATCTGGAAGTTATTGTATTTTACCACATTTTGGGATGATTTCAGCCACTATTTCTTCAAGCCACTTATTTTTATGCCCTATTTTCATTCTCTTCTTTTTCTGCAATGACAATCACATGTATGTTAGACTGATGTTATCCCACTAGTTCCTGAGGCTCTGTTAGTTTTTCAATCTGTAGTCCTCTGTTCTCTAGATTGGATACCTTTTATTGATCTATCTTTAATTTCATTGATCCTTTCTCTGCCTTCTCCACCTTCTCCAGTTGCTATTAAGCTCATTCAATGAATTTTTCTGTTTAGTTATTATAATTTTCAGTTCTAGGAACTCCATTAAAAAAATAACAGCTTTACTGAGATATAATCACATACCATAAAACTCACCCTTTAAAAGTGTACGATTCAGTGATTTTTAGTATATTTACAGAGTTGTATAACCACTATCTAATTTTAGAACATTTTCATCATCCTAAAAAGGAACCTCATACTCATTGGCAGTTATTCACATTCCACCCTCACTCCCTCTAACTCCTGGCAACCACTAAGCTACTTTCTGTCTCCATGGATTTGCCTAGTCTGGACATTTTGCATAAGTGGTGTTTGTGTCTGGGTTCTTTCACTTCGCATGTTTTGAATGTTTACCCATATTATAACACGAGTAAGTACTTCATTTCTTTTTATGGCTGAATAATACTCCTTTGTGTGGATATACCACCTTTTGATTGTCCATTTATCAGTTGATGGACATTGGAATTTCTATTTTTTGTCTACTACAAATAATGTTGCTATGAACTTTCAAGTACAAGTTTTTATGTGTACATATGTTTTTTATTTCTCTTGGGTATATATATACCTAGGAGTGGAATGTCTGGGCTATATGGAAGCCATGTTTAACTTTTAGGGAATTGCTCGACTATTTTCCAGAGTAGCTGTGCCATTTTACATGTACACCAGCAATGTAAGAGTGTCCTACTTTCTCCCCATCTTCACTGACACTTGTCATTGCTTGCCTTTTTAATTATAGCCATTCTAGTTGGTATGTATAATGTGGTATCTCATTGTGGTTTCGATTTGCATTTCCCTAATGACCAATGATGCTGAACATTTTTTTCATGTGCTTGTTGGCCATATATATGTATATCTTCTTTGGAGAAATGTCTACTCAGATCCTTTGCTTATTTTTAAGTTAGGTTGTCTTTCGGGTTATTTGTTGAGTATAAAATTTCTTTATATATTCTGAATATAAGTCCTTTTTCTGGTATATAACTTACAAATATTTTCTCCTATTCTGTATGTTCAGTTTATTAATGTGTCTTTTGAATCATTTTTAATTTTGATGGAGGCCAATTTGTCTATTTTTTTGTTTGATTACTTGCGCTTTTGGTATATAATAGCTAAGAAACCATTGCCTAACCCACAGTTACGAAGATTTACTCCTATGTTGTCTTCTAATAGTTTTACCGTTTTAGCTATTGAATTTAGGTCTGTAATCCATTTTGGAAAAGTTAATTTTTATGTATGGTGTGAGGAAAGGGTACAGTCTTTTGTTGTGCAGATATACAGTTGTCCTAGTATTATTTCCCCATTTCTTGGTACCCTTGTTGAAATTCTAGGGCTTATTTCTGGAATCCCAATTATGTTGATTGGTCTGTACATCTATCCTTATGCCAATACCATAGTATTCTGTAGTAAAGTATTGAAAACAGGAAGTATGGGAATAATTATATTTGTTTTTATTTATGTTTAGTTTCTATTTTTCTGCACTGTGTTTTCGTCTTTCACTTATTAAGATCATACCTATCTTTATTTATTAGAATATGTTTGCGTTAACTGCTTTAAAGTTTTTGTTTGTTAAACCCTACATTTGGGCTATGTTGAGATCAGTTTGTATGTGTGTGTGTGTATGTGTGATCAAGTCCTATTCATTTTAGGACTAAACAGAGGAACCAGGAAGGAGTGATGAGAACAGGATGCCAGTCCCCTTGACAGGGCCAAATCCAGCACAGGCTCTGTCTTTGTTCATGAACAAGGCCACCCCAGAAGCCTTGAGCAGCCTTTTCCTGTGAGGACAACCTGGGTATGAATCTTCCATGGGGGTGGGGGTGGGTAGGGTACATTGGTTCCTGGTCCCTCTGGACCAGGAGGGACCTCTGGATGAAAAAGTCCAGATGGCTGAGATCAATTTTTATTACTTGATTTATCTCTTTCATGGGTCACTTATTCTTATTTATTTGTATGTCTAGTAAGATTTGATGATAAAGTGGACATTGTGCATGATACAGTCTCGTCTTCCCAGAAGGGTTAAAAAACTAAAAAATTCTAGCTGGCAGTTCAATTACTGGTTGAGTACTTTGAGCTTATTTAGGATTTTTTCCCCCACTTTATTAGGGTGTAATTGTGGAAAATCCAAGGTATTTCATAAATTTCTCTATTGTGGTAAGATTCAACCTCTCAATTCTGTCTCCCCTTCTGATATTTTCATGGCTGGCCTTAGGATTTTTTATGGACAATTTAAAATAAACTTTTCTCTAGTTGTTCTTACCCCTAAAATGAAGCCCCTGGTATCTCAGCTGGACGCCTGTAGTATTAGGACAAGTTAATGAGATCTGGCTGGGAGAACTTCAACATCTCCCAGTCTTGTTGGTCCTCCAGCTTCTCTGTTTTGATTACACTCTTGTAGCACCTTCTCTCTGTTAAGCCTCACATATCTTACCCTCTGCATGTGAAGCCTTGTTGTCAGCTAACAACTCGTGAAGGATCCCCAAAGAGACTTCTGGGGACCTTCCTTTGCACAGATTCCTCCTCTCTTGTACTCTGCCCCATAATTTCCAGCCGCTTTAGCTGCTCCAAACCTTGATATCTGTCTCTTTGGTTCAGTGGGCCCTCTTTGCTTTACTTGGATTCCAGCTCCCTGAACCCCAGTCAATAACTTTTCCTGATGAGGCTACATATGTGAGTTTTTCTTCCCTCAGGGGTTGCTAATGGATGGTCAGTGCCTGAAAATGGTTGACTTATATATTTTGTCCTGTTTTTTATTTGCTTTTGGAACAATGTCTACCCCAGTACCAGTTATTTTATCATTACTGGAAGCAGAAGTTCTTGTCAGCAAGCTTTTCATCAAAAAGTATTTTGTTAGCAAACAGTTTCAGATGTAGGTCATTGACAAGGGCCAGGAATGACAGGACTCTAATATTAATTCAAAAGTGATCCTCGGGGCCCAGCCTGGTGGCTCAGGCGGTTGGAGCTCCGTGTTCCTAACTCCGAAGGCTGCCGGTTCGATTCCCACATGGGCCAGTGGGCTCTCAACCACAAGGTTGCCGGTTCAATTCCTCGAGTCCCGCAAGGGATCATGGGCTCCGCCCCCTGCAACTAAGACTGAACATGGCACCTTGAGCTGAGCTGCAGCTGAGCTCCCAGATGGCTCAGTTGGTTGGAGCACGGGCTCTCAACCACAAGGTTGCCAGTTCGACTCCCACAAGGGATGGTGGGCTGCGCCCCCTGCAACTAGCAAGGGCAATTGGACCTGGAGCTGAGCTGCACCCTCCACAACTAAGATTGAAAGGACAACTTGACTTGGAAAAAGTCCTGGAAGTACACACTGTTCCCCAATAAAGTCCTGTTCCCCTTCCCCCAATAAAAAACAACAACAACTTAATAATAAAAACAAAAGAGTCTGGAGGCTTTGCTATAAATAAATACAAAAAAAAAAGTGATCCTCATGATTTAGAAAAGAGTAAAATTGTTTAATTTACTTATTTTTAATGAGAAGCTAAGCTCTTAATCTTAATTCTTGCCTTAAGGGAGAGTTGGACTATGGCACTGCCTGTAGGCAAAGCCAAAACTTGTCTTTAAAAACAACTTTGTAATTACTCAAAAATACTTGAACTCAACATAATCAAAGTTCTAGAATTCTATACCACAGAGCATAGAAGAGGCAACTTTGCCCAGAGATTCCGCTCTGTTTATCTTTCAGCATTTCAATTTTTTTAAAAAAACATTTTATTGGGGAATATTGGGGAACAGTGTGTTTCTCCAGGGCCCATCAGCTCCAAGTTGTTGTCCTTCAATCTAATTGTGGAGGGTGCAGCTCACTGGCCCATGTGGGAATCGAACCGGCAACCCTGTTCAAAGCTCATGCTCTTACCAACTGAGCCATCTGGCTGCCCCAGCATTTCAATTTTTTATTCACTCTTTCACTGAGTACCTACTAGGTACTAGGCTGCAGTAAAGGTCAAATATGATATCCAGGTTCTACCTTTGAGTATCTCTCCCCACCTGTAGAGTCCAAAAGTGTGAGGGGTTGTTAAATCTCAGGTTGGGAGACATTTGGGAAAGCCTCTGTTGAGCAAGGCTCTGATGTATGAGTATTTGACATGGATGGTATTTCCGTGGGCTGACTTACTGCACTTGTGAGTGGAGTTATTTATTATTTATCTACATTGATAGTCAAGGGTACTTTATTAATTACCACAATGCTCAGCTAGCTGCTCTAACAAATAGACGGAAAAATATTTATCGAGTAAAACACAACAGCAGTGCACTTCTTGCTGAAGTAATAGTTTTTGGTGGGTAAACAAGTTGGTGAAGTGGCTTTTCAGGGACCAGAGGTATTGGGGGTTCAGCCAACTTGAACCATGATTTCCAAGGTGACCCTGAGAATTTTCATTCCCGTTACTAAAAGGGGAAAAGAGTATGGAGAGCATGCAGGAGCATGCACAGGAGGTTCCTATGGGACAGGCCTAGTACATGTCACTCTGTTCACATTCCTCTGGCTGGAATTCAGTGTCATGGCCATGTCTAATTGCAAGGGAGGCCAGGAAATATGGTCTAGCTGTGTGTTCAGAAAGAAGAAGAGAACATGGATTTTGGTTGGCAGGTAGTAGTCTTTGTCATAGGGCCTATCAAAAATGATAAATTTGGCGTGGCATATTCATGCTATCTTACTGTATTAAAGTTACAGATTTACACATTGTTTCCCCAAGTAGGCTCTGAGATCTGCAAGTTTCAGCACCTGGGACAAGACAGGGAATGTGGTAAATACTTACTAAATGGTTTTGAATGAATGAATGAATGAATGAATGAATAGTGAGCTGGTGAGACAGTAGCTGGCCAACAGATTTAGTTGCTTCTTTCAAAAAAATTTTTTTTTAAATTAAAGTGATATTTGGCTAATATGAGTTAGAGAATGTGGTGTGAAGACAGTGTGAATATTCCTTTAAATGTGAGATACCCTCTTCATCTGTCCTTGAATCCCAAGCAATTTGATTTGTTTTTAGACACTATATATGAATTTGATGTCTCTTTGGGGAATTCAGTCCTTTTCAGAATTTAAGTATACATCCTTATGAAATTAATACATGGGGCTAAAAGAAAAAGAGATTATAAAAATAAATATATGAACTAGCGATACAGTTGCATATTAAAAAAAAATCTTTCAATAAAAATTTTATTATGAAGGATTTCACTCAGGTACTTATGGGACTTGGCTATGATCCCCTGAAGTTAGGTGAAATGATGGCATTCTACCTTGTTAAAAAGGACCACCTTGTTAAAAAGTTGCTTTTTAAACGAGTGCTGTATCATGCTGGTCTTACATACTTATCTTGAGGCTCCTCCTGGAATGTCACATGTCCGTGTTGTCAATTTAGAGGAAGACGCTTGCCTTCTTGTTTGTAACAGCAGGTAGATGTGCCTTCAGTTCACCTATAAACTGTATCATGTACTTTAGGCATAAGTTAACTATATTTAATGACAGCATTCAAATTTACTTGGAGTGTGTAGAACCCATTTCTATCTCCTCTGACTCTCAAGCTGGTATTATGATCACGGTTCTAAAGTATGTGTTAGAAGTCAGGGAGCCAAACTGAAGTTGTGCAAGTGGAGGGTCCTACCTCTGCTTGAAGCTCACACCATTTCTATAGCCAGAGGGCCAAAGCATGCTCATGGCTTGCCGAGCATGGTAACTTTTCTTTCTTCTCCATCGATAGGCCTCCCTTGCTTCTGGGTTCACGTAGCACCCATTTATTTTCTTTTAAAAATTTATTTATTTATTTACTTATTTATTTATTTTCAGTTATACTTGATATTCAGTATTATTTTATATTAGTTTCAGGTGAACAGCATAGTGGTTAGATATTTATATAATTTATGGAGTGATTCCCCCTGATTAATCTAGTACCCACCTGGCACTATATACAGTTGTAGCAACATTGCTGACTATATTCTCTGTGCTGTGCTCTACATCCCCATGACTATTTTGTAATCACCAATTTGTATTTCTTAATCCCTTTACCTTTTTCACCCAGCTCCCCAACTCCCCTCCCCTTTGTCAATGATCAGTTTGTTCTCTGGATCTATGAGACTATTTCTGTTTTGTTTGTTTATTTCGTTCTTTTGATCCCACATATAAGTGAGATCTTTTGGTATTTGTCTTTCTCAGTCTGACTTATTTCACTTAGCATAATACCCTCTAGGTCCATCCATGTTGTCGCAAATGGTAAGATTTCATTTTTTTTTGTGGTGGAGTAATGTTCTATTATAGATCTGTACCACATCTTCTTTATCCAGTCGTTTATTGATGAGCATTTAGGTTGCTTCCGTACCTTGGCTATTGTAAATAATGCTGCAGTGAACATAGGGGTGCACGCATCTTTTTTGAATTAATGTTTTGGATTTCTTCAGATAAATACCCAGATGTGGGATTGCTGAGTCATAAGATAGTTCTATTTTTCACTTTTTGAGGAACCCCCAAACCGTTTTCCATAGTGGCGGCACCAATTTACAATCCCACCAACAGAGCACAAAGATTCTCTTCTGTCCACATCCTCCAACACTCGTTGTTTGTTGATTTATTGACGATAGACATTCTGACAGGAGTGAGATGGCATCTCATTGTGATTTTAATTTGTATTTCCCTGTGATGTTGAGCATCTTTTCATATGTCTGTTGGTCATCTGTATGTCTTCTTTGGAGAAATGTCTATTCAGGTCCTTGGCCCATTCTTTAATTGGCATAAACATATAAGTGAGATCATATGGTATTTGTCTTTCTTTGTCTGACTTATTTCACTTGGCATAATATTCTCTAGGTCCATCCATGTTGTTGCAAATGGTAAGATTTCATTCTTCTTTATAGCTGAGTAATACTCCATTGTATAAATGTACCACAGTTTCTTAATCCAGTGTTAGTTTTTTTGGTATTGAGTTGTATGAGTTCTTTATAAATTTTGGATATTAACCCTTTATCAGATGTATCATTGACAAATATATTCTCCCATTCAGTAGTCTGTCTTTTCATTTTGTTGGTGGTTTCTTTTGCTGTGCAAAAACTTTTTAGTTTGATGTAGTCCCACTTGTTTATTTTTTCTTTTCTTTTCTTTTTCTCGCCTGAGTAGATAAATCAGAAAAAAAAAATTACTAGCAGCAATATCAGAGAGTTTACTCCCTATGTTTTTTTCTAGGAGTTTTACAGTTTTGGGTCATCTATTTAAATTGTTAATCCATTTTGAATTTATTCTTGTATATAGTGTAAGAAGGTGGTCCAGTTTCGTTTTTTTTTGCATGTATCTGTCCAATTTTCCCAATACCATTTATTGAACGGGCTGTCTTTACCCCATTGTATATTCTTGCCTTCTTGTCATAGATTAATTGACCATATAGGTGTGGGTTTATTTCTGGGCTCTTTATTCTGTTCCATTGATCTATATGTATATTTTTATGCCAGTATAATGCTGTTTTGATTACTATAGCCTTGAAGTATAGTATAGTTTGATATCAGGTAGCATGATAGCTCCAATTTTAATCTTCTTTTTCAAGATTGCTGTGACTATTCGGGGTCTTTTGTGGTTCCATACTATTTCTAAGATATTTGTTCTAGTTCTGTGAAAAATGCCATTAATATTTTGATAGGGATGCACTGAATCTATAGATTACTTGGGTAGTATGGATAGTATTGGGTAGTATTTTAATGATGTTAATTCTTCCTATCTATGAGCATGGTATATGCTTCCATTTATTTGTATTTTCTTCAATTTCTTTCTTCAGTGTCTTATAGTTCTCCAAGTACAGGCCTTTTACCTCCTTGGTTTAGTTTATTCCTAAGTATTTTATTTTATTTTTTGATGCAATTTTAAATGGGATTATTTTCTTAATTTTTCTTTCTGACAGTTCATTATCGGTGTATAAAAATGCAACTGACTTCTGAATATTAATTTTGTATCCTGCTACTTTTCTGAATTCATTTATCAGTTCTAATAGGTTTTTGGTGGAATCTTTAGGGTTCTCTGTATATAGCGTCATGTCATCTGTAAATAAAGATAGTTTTACTTCTTTCTTTCCAATTTGAATGCCTTTATTTTTCTTGTCTGATTGTTGTGGCTAGGACTTCCAATACTATGTTGAATAAAAGTGGTGAAAGTGGGCATGCTTGTCTTGTTCCTGATCTTAAGTAGCATACTTTTAGCTTTTCTCCGTTGAGTATGATGTTAGCTGTGGCGTATATGGCTTTTATTATGTTGAGATTTGTTCCTTCTATTCCTACTTTGCTGACAGTTTTTATAAATGAATGGTGGATTTTGTCAAGTGCTTCTTCTGCATCTATTGATATGATCATATGATTTTTATCTTTTATTTTGTTTATGTGGCTTATCACATTAATTGAGTTGCAGGTATTGAACTAACCTTGTGTCTCAGGATTAAATTCCACTTGATCAATGTGTATGATCTTTCTAATGAATTGCTGAATTCGGTTTGCTGATATTTTGTTGAGGATTTTTGCATCTATGTTTATCAGGGATATCAGCCTATAATTTTCTTTTTTTGTACTGTCTTTCTGTTTTTGGAATCAGAGTAATGGTGGCCTCTTAAAAATGAGCTTGGGAGCTTTCCCTCCTCTTAGATTTTTTGAAACAGTTTGAGAAGGATAGGTGTTAATTCTTCTTTGAATGTTTGGTAAAGTTCACCTGTGAAGTCGTCTGATCCAGGATTTTTGTTTGTTAGGAGTTTTTTTTATTTTGTCAGTAGCAATTGGTCAGTTCATATTTTCTATTTCTTCTTGATTCAGTCTTGGAAGATTGTATGTTTCTAGGAATTTATCTATTTCTTCCAGATTATCCAATTTGGTGGTATATAATTGTTCATAAGATATTCTTATGATCTTTTCTATTTGTGTGGTGTCAACTGTCACTTCTCTTTCAGTTCTGATTTTATTTATTTGAGTCCTCTCTCTTTTTTTCCTTGATGAGTCTGGTTAAAGGTTTATCAATTTTGTTTATCTTTTCAAAGAAACAGCTCTTTGTTTCATTGATAGTTTGTATTTTTTTTTTTCAGGCTCTATTTCATTTATTTCCACTCTGATCTTAATTATTTCCTTCCTTCTACTCACTTTGGGCTTTGTTTGTTGTTCTTTTTCTAGTTTCTTTAAGTGCAAGTTTGGCTTGTTTGAGATATTTCTTGTTTCTTGAGGTAGGCTTGTATTACTATGAATTTCCTTCTTAGGACTGCTTTTGGGTCGTTGAAGTTCATTTTCATTTGTCTCTGGGTATCTTTTTTTTTTTTTGCACTTGTCTTTTTTATTGTTTTCTAATTTTTTAATTACAGTTGGCATTCAGACATTCAGTATTATTTTATATTAGTTTCAGGTGTACAGCATAGTGGTTAGATACCCATCTGGCAGCATACATAGTTATTACAATATTATTGACTATATTCCCTTTGCTTTACTTTACATCCCCGTGAGTATTTTATAACTACCAGTTTGTACTTCTTTTTTGTTTGTTTGTTTGTATTTTTATTATTAGTTTCAGATGTACAAAACAATGTAATAGTTAGACATTTACATCCCTCACAAATTGATAACCCCTCTTCCACAATCTACTACTCCTCTGACATCGTATATAGCTGTTACAGTTCCACTGACTCTATTCCCTGTGCTGTACTCCACACCCTGTGGCTATATATATGTTAAATTATAGTTGGCATTCATTATTATTCTGCTTCAGCTTCAGGTGTACAGCACAGTGATCAGGCATCTACACCATCTCTGAAGTGGTCTCCCTAATAAGACAAGTGTCCAACAGATACCCTACAAAATCTTTACAACATTGTTAATTATATTCCCCAAACTGTCTTTCGTATCCCCATGACAATATTGTGGTTACCAATTTGTGCTTTCTAATCCCCTCACCTTCTCGCCCATCCCCACCCCCGCCCATCTAGCAACCCTCAGTTTTTTCTCTATATCTCTGAGACTGCTTCTGATTAGTTTGTTCATTTATTCAGTTCTTTAGATTCCACATATAAGTGAGATCATATGGTATTTGTCTTTCTCTGTCTGACTTATTTCACTTGGCATAATATTCTCTAGGTCCATCCATGTTGTTGCAAATGGTAAGATTTCATTATTCTTTATAGCTGAGTAATACTCTATTGTATAAATGTACCACAGTTTCTTAATCCAGTCTGGGTATCTTTTTTTTTTTTTTGCATACCGATGGGCATTTCAGTTGTTTTCGTGTTCAGGGTATCTTTTGATTTTTTTCCTTGATGCATCATCCATTTCTTAAAACACCCAAGTCAAGGCAAATCTCTGGTTCTAAATATTTATCTTCACTGTGCTAAGGGGCACTTTGTTTTACTTGTCCTCAGCTTACCTTGTTCAAGCTCCAGGTGGTTCTTCTTCCTTCTAATATTTTAAGACCTTGTGACTAGATCTGTGCTCACCGTTTTGATTTTGTTAGTGATTCTATAGACAAATGGTCTCAGCCTTGGTGGTACAATAGAATACCCCAGATAATTTAACTCCAAATCTTGAGGTGGAACCTGGGCTCAATATTTTAATCTTTTTAGGTGATTCCAGTGTGCATCCAAGGTTGAGAACCACTCTGTGTCTCCATTATCCTCACCTTTCCCAGGTACTGAATCCTAGTATTTTAAGTCGGGCTTCCCGTGACCATCTCCTCCTCCCCACAGAGCAGCTCTTGTGTGCTGCTGTTTCTCGTTCTCCAGAACTACTTCTCCTAGTTCTGTTCTTTGGAATGTGGTGATCATAACTTCACTGATTGTCAAATGAAGATGCATCTGGTTTTAGGTAAGAGCAATCTATATTTGGCGAGGCCAGCCTATTAGAGGTGGAGTTATGCGAAATTTAAAATATGTGCCTCTTAAGCTTTCCTCCCACTAATTATTATGGAATCTCCAGTCCCCTTAAAGCCTGGCCCCCTTGATGTTAGACTTAGAGGTATGTCAAGGGTGTGTATGAACACTTCTTCAAGCTTCTACATGGTGCGACCATCTCAGTTGATGCTTGCTGTTGGGACTTCCTTTTTCCCAAGTTGTGTGAAGGTAGTCGCGCTGCTCCCAAAGCTGATTATGTGCTGGTCCCTGTGCTTAGGGCTGAAGATACAGTGGTGAACAAGATAGCCACTATTCCTGTTCCCATGGAAAGCATAACCTAACAGGCGACGCTTACTGTCTATGTGACATGAACTTACTCATTTAATAATGCTGTAACATAGAGAAGAATTTTGAGCAGTTTCCTATAGACTATAAATGTACTTGGGACATTTTATAAAATTCTCAGCTTCACCCACATGTCTCACATCTGCTGAATCCCTCTCTAACCCTCAGATCTATTCAGATCCGAAGGCCTCAACAGTCTGAGCTGGGGAGCTATGATTGAAAGAGCTGTCTTAGGCTTTAACCTTAGACCCAGTCCATTTTGGGCATTAGAAATCTGTTCCATCTTCTTTGGAGAGACAGGAATAAGAAAGGGATTATCATCTTGGTTACACCCAGGAGGAGGGGAAAGGCCAGACGCAGAAGATGTTTGTGGGTGGCAGAGGAGGATGACGGACATTGAGGGAACCCACTAAGCACACCCAGGGGAGGAGTCAATCAACCTCATTAAAGTGTGTGTGTGTGTGTGTGTGTGTGTGTGTGTGTGTGTGGTGTAGAGAGGGGTTGGAGGAGGATAACATTTGCTCACCATTGTATCAGCATGCTTTTTCATGGCAATGTATAATTAACTAGCTACCAGAACAGTTTTGACCAATTATGTTGTAGATTGGCGACTTCATCATGACATAGAAGGAGGGGCATTTATACCTTCATCTCGTCAGCCCCACGGCAAACCACAGTGTAGCATGGACTGCCAATGCTATTTGTTAAAAGGCTTTTATAAAGGGGTGAGGGATGTTAAGAATGTACAATCAGGAAGGGAATTATCAAGTAGTCTCAGTTGTCCCTCTTCCTTTTGCACAGTCTCACCTAGTGGTTAAAAGTGTGGACTGTGAGTATGCCACATACTAGCTGGTGACTTTGGGGAACTTGTCTGACCTCTCTATGCCTCAGTTTCCTCATCTGTAAAATGGGACAACAATAGTACCTATCTCATAGGGTTGTCCTGAAGATTAAGTGAGTTGATACATGTGAAGTGCTTAGAACAATGCCCGGCACATGTAAGATATCAGCTGTTAGGGTTGTTGTAGCTGTTGTTATGATTAGGGCAGGTCTGTGTTCAGTCCAGAGGGGAAGCTACTCTGGTCAAAATTCACTCATAAGGAAGGATCCCCTAATTCCTTACATCATTACCTCCAAACGTTTACTAAGCCCTTACCGAATCCAGAGTCCTATGCTCGGAATAAAAAGCCAAAACAGGCAAATTTTGTAAACGTTTTGAGGACTTCCCTAGCTGGTTAGGGAAGGCTTGGTGTAGGAGTAAGGACTTTAGCTGGATGAGACTTAGACAAGTGGAGAGAACATTCCAAGCAAAGGTGACTGCATGAGGAGAGGCACAGAGTGAGAGTCGGTTTGGAGACAGGTTTGGCTAAAGAGGAATGTTCTTACCTGACGAACAGATTAGACAGCAGAAATATGTAACAGCCAGATATGGAGTCTTTGAATGCCAGCTTGTTTGTGAGCCTCAAGATGATGGAAGGCCCCGTGTACCATATGAGACAATTGGGTCTTCATACTCAGAAGAGTGGAAAGCCACTGCATGGGAGTAACTTGGTCAGACTGTTTCAAGTGTGAACACTAGCTGAAGTGTGAGTGGAGGATGGAGGATTGAGAAGGATGGGAGGGGAGCAAGACTAATGGCAGTGAGGCCAGTTAACTCTTACTTATCCAGGCGCAACGTGAGGATGCAAAATTGTGGCAGTGGCATCATCAGGAAAGAGATGTTTGAAGATGGGGGGAGAGAGGGCTGTTTTTAAACCAAGGCTATAAGATAAGCAGAGCTGAGGAGGCAGATTTGCAAAGGATCCTGGGGAACTGGAGTCCTTCTGTTACTTTGGCTGCATGCAGAGGCTGAGAAAGGTGCTGTTCCACAGGACCTACGGGGTAAGAGGTGGGGTGATCGGCAGGGCCATTGGTCCAAATTTTGAGCTTGGAGCCTCAAATTTAGACTGTTGTCATGGGTCAAATTCATGCGGGAAAGTAGGGTGAGACCTCAATGTAAGCGTTGATCCTAACTGAAATGAAATCCATCCATCCCAGGGTGCTTGGGGAGGGTACAGGGTGAGTGCCTTCAAAATCTGAAAGTGCCCAGGCCTCTCTCTAAGGCTCCTAAGAAGGCCTGCCTATCAGTAGGATCACACCCACCCGGAATCTTGTTCTGAGCTTGGAGAGTGTGGATGCTCTGTCTCCCCTCAGGGCAGCCCTGGCCAATCAGGGTTTCCCAGAAGCAATGGCCTTGAAAGGCTGGTAACAGAGGCTGCCCTATTTTTCAGGGCACTTCACACCTCACCTGCCAGTGGTTAATAATGGTACCGTAATGATGCCATGAGGGACGCTTCGAGGAAAAGCCGTGCTGCCTGGAAGTCCAGCTCCCCCAGGAAACCTCTCCTCCTGCTCTTCTCTCCTGGAGGCTCTGGGAACCTCTTTGGGCCCTGATGACTCACCTCACCCTCCTCCGTGCCTGGCGAACCCACTTCCTGCTCCTTTTCTGTCCAGCCTGGCCCTGCCTTCTCTTGATTGTGGCACCTGGTCCCTTTGCTCCAGGTTTGCCACTGTCACTTACTGCCTGAGCCTTCTTAGTCTAGCTAGTTCTCCATATCCTGCTTCTGCCCTTCTCCCTTCCTCAGAAGCCCCTCTGTGCTCTGAGCTGCTGCTGTGACCCTGAAGATTCCTGCCCAACTGTCCAAGCGGTGTGGCATGGCGTGAAGGGCTAGGAAGAACTGCCTTTCAGCATCTCTCCCTTCCCCTGGCATGGAGTACCAGTGCCCACCTCTAGAGAGTATTCCTGGAGCTAAGACCTTTGCCTCTGCGAACATGCAGGGCTAGTGACATCTGCAGGGCCCTTTAAAGTTTTCAAAATGCTTTCACTTTTATTTTATCAGGATGTCAGCATGGGCTGTTTGTCCTTTGGTGTAAGTTAGCTTCTTAGTTAAGACAGCTCACGGGTAAATGAAGGAATGGATATTGAAGAACCTGATGGTGGATGGGAAAGTGCAGGCATAGAACATGGGGGAACCAAAGCTGGGGAGGGGCCTTGGGCAAGGTCAGGGAAGGGTCAATGAGAAGGCACGTTCTGCGAGAACTCTAAAAACAAGCTACCTTTCCTGCCTTCGTTTCTATTCTTTTCTTTTCTCTGGAAGTCTTTGATCCTGCTCCTTCATCGGTTTCTGTAGTGCAACCTAAGGTACCTGCAGCCCAAATGGGTGGTGGAGGTTGGATCCAACTGGAAGGGACAGAATTCATCCCTACAAGAGCCAAAACTGGACCTAAAGGCCAAAAAATTGTGTGGTGGTCCCAGATGAGTAAGCAAATAAATTTACTTGTTGTAATGGGGGATAGATAGCTGGTGCTTTTCCTATGTAGTCTAGGAAAGCTTCAAGGAGGAAGTGAATAGTAAGTAGGCAGGTGGGGGGAGAGAAAGGGAATTCTGGGGACTTGGAGAGAGTGGCTGAAATGACGCAGAGAAGTCAGGCTGGGCAGAGACAGATGGAGGGGGCAGGCACTGGCTAATGGGATTTGATAACGGTCCTTCGCATTTTCATAGCTCATGTACTTCCCAGAAATTTGATTTTTTCTCTTACTGTGTCATCACACTCATCCTATGAGGAAAAGATACAGTAATGACACCCTCTCCACCAATCATGGAAAGAATAACTAAGCACAGAGAGAAAGTATTTTTTCCCGAACGAGGGCAATGCTAGGTCTAGGCACCAAGGCACAGTGAGTCTGAGCTCGCTCCTGGCTCTGTGTGGGGCCTGCCGTGCGGCACAGGGCTGACGCCCAGTGCTTGCCGTGGGGCACGGGGCTGACGCCCAGTGCCTGCCGTGCGGCACGGGACTGACGCCTAGTCCTGGGAGGGCTGTAGACTGTGAAAGAGAACAATGTGGTTAAATGCACTCCCATGTTTCTCAGCTGGCCTTCTGCAGAGCCTGCCCTGGTGCTAATGTGTTCTCAAATCACCATCTGGCGTTGATTTTCTTGTTCTCAGCCTGGTAAAGACTGTCCGCTGTGGCCATGGACCAGTCAGAAAGGTGGTAGGTGCCTCCAAACAGCACGCCAAGAACAGAACACAGCCCTCCTTCCCTTCATTTTCTCCTTACCCTCAAAATGTACAGTCCTCTTCCCCCCTTTTCAAATGCCCCTATGGTTCCACTGTGCTTCAAGGTCTCCACAAATCGAGGTGATAAAAATATTCAGAACACTCTAGTTTCCCGAGATGGGGAATAGGAAAGAAGGCTGGAAGAAGGTTGGAGAATATATGTAGCACCTTTCTATTCATGGTAAAGATTTTATACTCTGGCAACGGGGAACTATTGGAGGGCTTTGAGTGGGAGGGTGGAGTAGTTTGATGTATAATTTAAAAAGATCCCTCTGAGGGTGGAGTAGGAGAACGGATTGGGAGCAGATGTGGATGTTGGCAGGTGCTGCTGCCAAGGTGGGGCTGCCCTCTGTCCAGGCCCAGTGGGAGACTGCTCTTCATTTTCATCTGGTTACACTTCGACTAGGGGAGGAGGGCTCTCCCTTCCCCCAACCCTAATGCTCTAGGAGGCTTATGAGGGTCTGGACAACTGAAAGGAGCTAGTCACACATGGGGGGGTCAGTTGGGGTGGGCATTTGGGGGTCTGGGCAAGGGCTTGGGCATAGAAAGAGGTTCTTTGACTGGACAATCAATGGGCTGCCACCGGTGGGTTATGTTTACTGTGATACCAGAATAAATGCTGCTCTTTGAGGCCCACTCTCTCTGGCTCTGCTGATCAATGAAGTCCACTGGATGAAGCTCAGAGACTTTTCTCTGATGACTTCACATGTGTCTGTGTGGCCCCATGCCTGTACCACCTTGGCTTGTGGAACTTCAGTCGTGTCTGGGGTGGGAGCAAATTAGCTTTGCCAGTAGTATCTGAATATTCCTATCTTACACCTCGATGGGCAGCTCTTTGAAAGAGGAATGTGCTACTTTTGATTTTCTGGGCCTTTAATGACCAAAATAACGGGCTCACAGCTAGATGAAGAATGTTCCAGCCATAGGCAAGAATATACACAAGATCCTGGGCTGGGAGGGAGTGTGGCTCCTTAAAGAGACTGAAAGCAGAACAGCATGGCTGGAGCTCAGAGATCCAGCAGGACGTGGGGAGAGATGAGGGGAGATGGACGCAGGCCAGACTATGCAGGGTCTCAAAGCCTGAGAGCGGCGGGAAGCACCAGAAGTCTCCACACGTGAAGGTGTCCTGGCCAGATCGACATTTTGAAAGGACCCCACTGGCTACCTTGTGGGGAACAATGAAG
This sequence comes from Rhinolophus ferrumequinum, assembly GCF_004115265.2. Taxonomy (NCBI): domain Eukaryota; kingdom Metazoa; phylum Chordata; class Mammalia; order Chiroptera; family Rhinolophidae; genus Rhinolophus; species Rhinolophus ferrumequinum. The sequence continues at coordinate 23,305,374 of NC_046293.1, read as the reverse complement.
GGGGATAAAGGCGGAAGCGTTGGGGGGCGGGGTGAGGGGTCGTCAGGAGGCGATTGGAGTAATCCAGGTGAGTGAGGATGGTAGTCACGGAGGTGGTGAAAAACAGATGAATTCGGGAGATATACCAGGGGTAAAATTCATGGGACTGGTGACAAACTGGACATGGGGTGAGGGAAGAAGGCGATCAAGGCTGCCTGTAGATTTCTGGTTTGTGTGTGGGCTGACAGTACGGTGGCAGCATTTGTAGTGATAGGGGATAGTGAAAAAGAACCATGTGGTGGAGAAGATCCTAAGTTTGGTTTTGGACATCCTGGTTTTGAGGGGGCTCTGAAGCATCCAGCTGGCAGTGCCTGTAGGCAGGGGACTGTGTGAGCTGGTGCCTGAGAAGAGTAGGGTTAAAGGAAAAATTTGCAGAGCCACGAGCACGTAGATAATAATGAAGGCCACAGCAGTGGATGAGAGTGTCCGGGGAAAGAATTAGAGGGTAGAGAAGAGGCCCAGGTCCAAGCTTGTGAACATCAATCTGATTGATCCCGAGATGGGTAAGCCATGTCCCCACCTGATGACACCCATAGCCTCGGAGGGCAGCTAAGTCATGAACACCTGGATCTGTTGTTCAAGGTAGTGTGTGTCAGAAGCCACGTGGATGGTCAATGAAGGCAAGACGATTCCATTTCTCCAAATGGGTGACATGTTCCATAGGCTGTGTATGGTGGCCTTTACTTCCGATCAACTTCAATTTACCTCGTCTCAGCCTCTGAAAGGATTCCCTTGGAGTATGCTTCTCTGTCCCACCCTTCCTGATGGCCAGGCTTCACTCACATACCCCCTCAGCTTTTTCTCATGGTGTAAGCCAGCTCTCTTGAGTCTCTCCATGTCGGCCTCATTCGTGCTTGGTATGTCTTTCTGAAGCTGAATGACTGAACCATAGGCTGGTTTGGGGGAGAAGGTGGGTATGAAAGCAGGGCTACAGGCAGCCGTGATCTATGTGTCAGAGAGCAAGCAGAGGGAGCAGCCAGGAGGCAAGTAGGGTCTTAGAGGCCAGCCTCAACCCCCAGGTGGCACCTTTAGTGGATGGTAGCTCCGGGATAGTGGTTTGACTACAGCCTAGGCTGACTGAATCTGAGCTACCCCGAGTCACAGCTGTGAATGTGAATGTAATAGTCAAGAAAGGGCAGGCCTTGATAAGCATCACCTTTATCGTCTGCCCAGTTACACATCAGGATGGTCTTGGGCTTTGGAGCCACGTATCTGGAGGTTTCCAGGCCTTTCCTGGGGTGTGGAGTCCTCAGTTCTGCCCTGGGCTAATTGGCGGGCAAGCATACAGAAAGGCATGAAGGAGAGGGATGGGGCAAGACCAGAGACCAAGGAAGGAGCCCCTGCCTTGATGTCCTGAGCTGGAGGCCCCCTGTTGTACCACCAGTGTGCATGCTCACTCCTGCCCTCTGTGTTATGTCTCCATGGAGTGCCTTCCAGAAGCCACCCACCCTTCAAGACCAGCCTTCAGGCTGAATTCCTCTGGAAGCCTACCTTGACCTAGCCTTTCTGGTCTCCCAGAATATGGATTGGAGCCTACATATAGAACTAAATGATGAAAGCTATACTCTGCTGGCCATAATTGTGTTTTCTGCATGTCGGCACTGTCTTCATAAAAAATCCTGTCTCTCAAGGGCAGGGGCCAGACATCTAGGCTTACTGAAACTGCCCAGGAGAGCTGGGCACAGCGGCTGCTCCACAACCTGGTAACTGCCCGGAAGCTCTGTTCAAGAGACCTGGAAGAGCTACTGTTCATTAATTAATCAATTAACTAATGAATTCAACAGGAGCTAAGGGCCAAGCTGGATGGATAAGGTGTGATTTCTGCTCACACAGAGCTTAAAATGAAAATAATAAGGATAGCTGTGATAACCACTTTTTATTGCATGTCCATAAGCTATCGATTACTTTGCATCACATCTCTAGTTCTTATTCTCACTGCAGTCCTGCAAGTTTGGGACTCTTCCTCATTTTACAATGGAAGAAACGGGCCCAGAGAGCTCTCAGAGCTAGCAAGAAGTGAGGGTTAAGCCCAGGAGACAGAGCTGAGGTTTAAGCTCAGGTGCACTGGCTATGCTGCTCTTCTTGAAAGTGTTTCTCAGAGGTGGGAAGAGGTTGAGTCTGATCAGCTGGAAGACCTTGGCAACTGGTGGCCTGTCTGGGGCTTTGCTGCAGAGCAGAGTTGGGGTCTTTCATCTTTCAGTCCCTTCAAATTCTAACATGCTGCAACTCCATCGCCACCTGGGTTCCTTTCCCTCCAGGGTGATGCCGGAAGCTTTTTGAGATAGCACTGCAGGCCTGCTTCCGGTTGTTAGAAAGGCTGCTCTGGGGAGGGCCGAGAAGGAGTCCTGGAGCTCTGAGGCCTTGGTGGAGGCAACAGGTGCGTGGAGACCCTGCAGGGCATTGGGGGCTGCCCTTTTGTCAGAGGACACTCCTGTCTCCAGTGGGCCCACCCTTGGTCTGTCCTCGCTCTTTCCTTGAGGGGCGATGCTGGCTGGTCTGGCTGCCCCAGGTGAGGCTGTAAAACCTAAGCCTTTGGTATTAATTCAAGGCGTCTCTCCATGCAGGCTCCACCCTTTCTGGCTCACCTGACACTACCCCTCTCCTCTTGTCTGGGAATTGTAAGAGATTATGACAGCCGTCATCCAAAGGAGCTCCTGCTGGTGGCTCCAGCACCACCCCCGTGTGTGTGTGTGTGTGTGTGTGTGTGTGTGTGTGTGTGTGTGTGTGTGTAGTGGGGCAAGACCTCACCCTGGTTCCTTCTCCATATTCCCTTCCCTGTGACCAGTGCGACCCTGGCTAACTAAGGCTGTGAGGAGACATAACCATTTTCTTAGGGCCACCCCGGTGCACCTCCCTCTGCCTCCTTTCTCTGCATCTCGAGTTTCCCATCACCTGACACAACTTTGCCTCCTTTGCCCCACAGATATCCCCCTGCTCCCTGGCTCCCCTCGCAGGCTGAGCCCTCGGGCAGGGTCCAAGGGCGGCCAGGACCCCAAACACGGACAGCAGTACCTCAAGGTGCTGGGTCCCCGAGCCCCAGATCTTCAGGGCAGTTCCAACCGAGATTCTGGCCAGTCCTGTGGTGGAGGGCGCGCCCACAACAGCTCTGTGAGTACTGAGATTGGGGTGCTGGCTGGCCCACCCTGTTGGGGGCCCCAAAGGAAACTCTTAACTGGGGACCATCCACCTGGGGGGCAGGTGTGTGTTTGTGTGTGTGTGTGAGAGAGAATGAGAGAGAGAGAGAGAGAGGAGAGAATGAGAGAGAGAGAGAGAGAGAGAGAGAGAGAGAAAGAGAGAGAGAGAGAGAGAGAGAAAGAGAGAGAGAGAGAGAGAGACCCCCAGGGTTTTTGTTAGGGCCTTTTCCTCTCCTCTTTCTCCAAGTCAATGACAGCACAATGTCCCAGCCATACGGGAGTCTTCTGGTCAGAGGAGGCCAGGGAAGTGGAGGTGTGAGGCCAGGTGACCTCACCGGCTGGTCTGCAGACTCCCTGGCCCCCCTCCCGCAGGCCTGGGGAAGCAGACCTCTGCTTGGCAGCTCTAAAGGCTCTCCCTTGTGCCTGGTGCTTCATCTGGTTGCCCAGGTGACCTCTCAGGTGGCTGCTGAGCCAGCTGGGTATCAAACCAGTAATAAACAGGGAAACACCCAAGGGAAGGCAGGTTCGTCCTCTGCTCTGTCTTGTTCTTTCTCCTCCTTTTCTCTCAGCCTCCCATCTCTGGGGGTGCACAAGGGCAGGAGTCAGTCCCCCTGCTGCCATTTCTGGCAGAGTCCTCACCAGTGGCTGGAGCGGAGGAGGAAGAGGAAGATGTGGGCCTGTGAGGAGCACAGTGTATAGTGATTCCCTGTGGGGTGGGAGGTGGGGGTGGGCCGGGGGCGAGACGTTGGTCTTTGTTCCAATGGAGCCAGAGAACCTGCCAGTGAGTACTGTGTGTGTGTCCACATGTGTGTGTTTGCAGGCAGGTCTGCCGACCTGCAAGGCGGTGGGCATGTGTGTGTGTCAGAGTGTACACGGGGGAGGCATGTGTGCACAGACGTGTGCAGGAGTGCTGGTGCAGAGCGGCTGAGTCTATGTGAGTGAGGGCGTGTGCAGGAGTGGGCCTGTGGCTCCGTGTGTGGAGGCAGGTGGTGTGGGCATGCAGGGGTCTGCTGCTGCACAGGCAGTGTGTGTATGTGAGGCTATGTGTGTGTGTGGATGCCAGAGCAGGTGTGATGGCACCGATGCCTGGGCTGTGGACAGGTGGGGGAGGGCTGTGAGGGTGGATTTAGGCCACTCTGTCCTTTCACTGGGGCAGTTGGGGCCTTTGGGCCTGAGGGATTTGCTTCCTACTACACCTTTCGGGGCCCAGAGCCAGGTCAGCCTCCTTTGTCTCTCGCTCCTTCCTCACCGGGCCTCACCATCCCTGTCCTGTTCTCTCTGGCCAGATCGTCAACAACTACATGGATGCCAACGAGCCGGTGTTCTCGGAGGCCTGTCTGAGCCTCATGCATTTCCGTGACAACCAGAGGAAAGTCGACTACGTGCTTGCCTACCACTACCGGAAACGTGGGGCGCATCCTGTCCACGGCTTCCCTGGCCACTCGCTGGCCATCGTCTCCAATGGGGAGACGGGCAAGGAGCGCCATGCTGGGGGCCCTGGTGACATTGAGCTAGGCCCGCTTGATGCCCTGGAGGAGGAGAGGAAGGAGCAGCGGGAGGAGTTTGAGCACAACCTGTTGGAGGCCGGGCTGGAGCTCGAGAAGGACTTGGAGGTGAGCTTGGGCAGGCGTCACAGGGTCATGGGACGGGATCGCCCTGTAGGGCTGGGCTCCCGGGCATCGGTGTCCCCTGCAGCGGCCTTGGCTTTGTTCTTGCAGGTGGCTTCTATCTTTCTGGTGGGTAAACCAGATTTTCTTTCCCAAGGACTAGAGGAAGAGTCTTGGTGTGGCTAGTGCTGCTGCCTCAGGCATCTCAGGCAGTGGGTGGTGTGCGTGCCACTCTGTTGTGTGGGCGTTGGCCTTGTTAGGGACTGAAGGCAAAGCATTTCTTCCTGGTGTGCTCAGGCCCCGCCCGGTGGCCTTCTCAGGGACGGTTTCCTTCGGATGAACACCCGGTTTGCCTACTGAACTTTGGATCAAAATTCCTCGACGTGGGACCTACTTCACTGAGGCGTGTGCTGGTCTGGGACTCCGCCTGGCGAAGTTGATTATTTGGGAACTGAATCAACTGAGTTGATTATTTGGGAACCAAACATTGGATACATTTTATGAACCTGTGAGCTACACACATTCTCACCTCTGGTCAGTAGCCAGCCAAAGGGAATTCATGGCAATCCATGTATCTACACGTCTATCTACCCATCCATCCATCCATCCATCCATCCATCCATCCATCCATCCATCCATCTATCCATCCATCCATTTATCCATTTATTTATTCACTTACCCATCCATTTCTATACACCACAGTGATCCTTTAAAAACGCCCTGCCATCAGGCCTTGGAAGATGCTCAGTCTCTGTTGTTACCCAGCTCACTAATGGCTTGTTTTCTTTTGACAGTCTTCTCTGACTGTGTTCCTCATAACTTTGAAGCCTCTTTTCATACCGTGGTTTTCAATGGCCCCTTACAGGTTTACAAATGGAAATCTGTTCCCCTCATCCCTGTAGGTCACCTGTGTTCTTGTTTTTCTTTGTAGCAGGGGAGGGGACAGTGAACAAAAACGGTTCTATCATTTGAGATCTTCTACACACATTCCTTAAGCTTTGGAACTTTCTCTAAACCTCAGCTCTATGATGGTGTGTGGAGGGAAAAGGAGGTTCCTTTTTTCCCCTTTAATTTCTTTCTGGAGTTTTGAGGAATGCACCTTAAAGAGCAGAGAAGTTGTAGAATTTGAAGACTTAATGAAAATTTGTTTGGTCCCACGCCCACTGGCAAGGATTATGGGTTATTTTGTTTGGATAGGTGTTGAGTCGCTCCAAGCATGCATGATTCGTTGTGTTACTGGATTATTTCCCTTGTAACATTATCAGATTATGTAATTGTCCCGGCCCGCTCAGTTTAACTAAGTGGAGAGACCCGATGGTGAGAGTTTCATATACTATACCATGTCAGAGGAAGAATGGTTTTCAGCAGACTGGCTTTTCAACACCTTCTCACCCATGTTACTACTAGTGATTCATTGCATTTCTCTCTATCCTGAACAAAGACATAAATACACCATGGTAATATTTAAAAAAAATGACCTGCCATCGCCATACTCTCCAAACTCATCGCCTGCCCCTCTCACCCTCCCGCTCCTGTTCCAGCCCACGGGCCTTATGTTGGTATGTGGTGGTCACACTCCTTTCAGGGCCTTGGAGGTGGTGGTCACCTCTGCCTCGGGCACCCTTCCCCAGATGTGTGTGTCCTCACTCCCTCACTTCAGACCCATACTCACATGCTGCCTCCTTCTACACATCTTCCCTGCCCATCCTGGCTAGAATGTCCCCACCCACCATTCTAATCGTTGATCCTGCTTTACTTTTCTTCATTGCACTTAGCCCTGCTACCTGCAATAACATGAGAAATTTATTTGTTTTTTTCTCTGTGCCCCACCTCCTCCTTGAAGGCAAGCGTCTTGTTTGGTGCACTGCTGTGTCCTCAGTACCTAGGACAGAGTCTAAACAATAAATTAGTAGGTGCTTAACAAGTGTTGAATCAATAAATGACCTTCCTGAGTCTCCGGTCCCTCATCTCCAAAACAATAGGTGCCCTGCTGGATTGTAGTTTCACGTGTCCTGTCATTTGACAGGGCAATGAAAACATTCAGCGCAATGTCTCGTACATAGAAGGTGCTCAATAAATGCTGCTTGTGATTCTTTCAAGAGGTGTCATGCTGATGGATGGGGTGCCATTCTTATCAGAAGCCTGTTTTGTAAGATTCAAGTTAATACTGTCCCCAAGCAGGAAGGGACCCCCAGAGGGCCCCAGGCAGGATGGCGTGTGGCCCGGCTCAGACCCTTGTTGTGCTGGCCTATGCTGCTTATCCGGACCCTTCAGCGAGGTGCTGCTTTTCTCATTATTTTCTCCCCATGGTGGGACAGTGTGCTCTTTTAGGGCTACTTGGGGCTCCAAGTAAAGACACTCAGAAGGGAAGTAAGTCATCAAGCAGACCTTGATTTCTGTGGGGGTGCTGGTTTTCACTTTCTGAAACCCAAAGCTCACTTGATGCCTCTGATAGGTGGCGGGGGGTGGGGGGGTGTTTGGTGGGCAGGTTTCTCGAGGTAGTGGTGTGTTTTGAGGGCCATACAAGGAGCTCCTGGCACGACCACTGTGGGAGCCTGCAGTCCTCAACCTGTCTTGGTGCCAGGGAGCAGAGGCCTGGGCCTTGTTCCCCTGCTTAGTCGGGAGGTGGCATCATACTCAAGATGTGGGCTCTGGAGTCCGAATACTGATGTTCATATCCCAGGCCTGGCATCTACTAGCCTCAGGACCTTGGGCAAGAGACGTGATCCTTTTGAGTCAAAGTTTCCACATCTGTAAAGAGGGAATAATAATACATTCTTCATTGGGTTGTTATGAAGATAAAACAAGACAACTAATAAAGTAGTATCTAGAATAGTGATGAGTAAGTGTTACTGCTATTTAGCAGATTAAAAAATCAAGATGCCTGGTCACATTTGAATTTCAGATCAATAACAAATAACTTTTTGACGTAAGTATGTTCTGTGTAATGTTGGGGATATACTTGTACTAAAAAAATTAGTCATTGTTGATCTGAAATTCAAATGTAACTGTCCTGTCGACTTCTATTATTACTATTACTGCTAGAATCACTGCCCATCTTTGCTTCCTCCAGCATGTTTCATTTTGGTTGCTGTTGCATTTTCCTGGCTTTGGCTGGCAATTAGGAGGGCCCAGAGATAGCTCTTGGGACTGACCAGCATTAGATGGGGCTGTGCAGGGGGTCCTGGATTGTTGTCACTGTTGTGCAACCACCAAAAACACCTCCCTCCCATCCCCACCCTTGGCTTCCAGGCCTGCTTAACTCCTTCAGGGGGCTCTTCCAGGTTACTCAGCTTCCCCCATGTTCCCCATGTCATCAGAGCCTCCCCCACTTGTGTAGCCATCATGGCCTGCTGTCTTGTTTCCTTTTTCTCTCCCTGTTTTCTAAAAATGTATCACTGTTATTGGCTTTGGGACCTCTAAGGCAAAGAGTTGGCTTAATCGCACTTCTCAGTCATGGTACATCGTTATCACTGGTCTGTGGAAGGACCCTCCCGTTACTCATTTAAATACCCCTCCTCACTCGTCGCTGCTTGCTCACTCCACAGGCAGTCATTCCTGGGCGTTGTGTCTCTGGGAAATGTACAGTGTCGTTCCTCCTTTATGTATTTTCTTCATTTTTAAAATGGGCTTTGTTGTTTAGAACAGTTTTATATTTACAGAAAAATGAGAGAGTTCCTGTTTACCCCATACCCAATTTCCCCTATTACTAACTCTACATCAATATGGTGCGCATGACACTATTAATGAATACCGACCCACTATCATTCACTAAAATCTGTATTTTAGATTTCCTTAGTCTTTAACTACTGTCCTTCTCTGTTCCAGGGTCCTACCCTGGATATTGCAGTACATGTAGTTGTCAGGTCTCCTTAGGCTTTTCTTGATTGTGACAGTTTCTCAGAACTCTGTGCATTTTTAGTTTATATAAGGCACTCTATAGCCCATTCGGTTTCTTGCTTTTTTCTTCCAGCATTGTATTTTTCAGACCATTCATGTCCTGCGTCTGCAGCTAATCCATTTTTTTTAAGTGGATGAGCAGTTTGCCATCACCACAATTTGCCTAGTCACTCCCCTAGTGATGATGGACATTCCGGTTGCCTCCAACTCTGCGTCACCCCAACAAAATGAGAATGAATTGTTACCTCCTCCAGGGCCAATGGTCCACCCTCTTCCTCAAATCCCCTCCCCCCACATGCCATGTAGGTGGTAAACACTGGTTAGAGATTCGTCAGCTGGAGCCGGTGAGGGTCTGAACAACCTTCTGGGGGCCTTTTGGGGTCTGAACAACTCTTCTCTGTGTCCCGATGCTCAGCCCCTGGCCCTGAACAGCAGCCTGGAAGTGGCCTCTCATTGGAGCAGGGTCGTAGCTTGATTGCACCTGGTGGCAGTTTGGAGAGCAGGTGTAGGGGCCCCACCTACTCAGCTGTCCCCACCGCTCTGGGCTGGGCTGTCTTTTAGCCTCTGGTTTCACTTGGATTTTAAGATAAATGGAGAGAAATGGGTTCTTACCAGGGACGCATTAAAAAATATTCACCTTGCCTTACAGATCAAAGGAACTTTGTATCCACTGAACTCTGACTGAATATTGCAGGATTCATTTCTGACCCTCGTTGGTATCTGGGTATGCTTTAGACAGGGTGATAATTGGTGCATATTTTCCATTCGATGTTCCACTTTATCATTTGTGTGCCTATCTCCATGTATTGACAGTGTCCCTATTTATATTTTAAAGACTATTCAGTATTTATTAGGCGACTAACCCACAGTTTGCCTATGTTTTCTTATGTTTGGCTATTTTATTAGAATTTCACTTAAAGACATCGCTGGAGATGTGTGTGGACGACAGAGACACCTGTGTCCTCACTGCACATGAGGGCCACCTGGGGCGCCACCGCTGCTGTCTTCTCTCTTGGCCGTATGGAGCTTGTATTCTCAAAACTCTCAAATCTTGCTCTGCTGGGAAAACTAGGACTTCGGAAATTTCCTGATTCTTAGGAAAACTGTGCTGTTTGGTTTTCTATGGTGACATTGTCCCGGGTGGTCTTCCTGTCCATTGCTCTGCCTCAGGCATTGAGGGCAGGTTGTTTGGTGCTGCAGTGAGGGGAGCAGTGTATGAGTATTTCTATGGGGTAAGGGTCCCCATGCCCCTGCTGACTCCATTATAAAATTAGTCTGTTTCCTTCTCAGGAAATAGTAGTCTCAGGAAGGGGGTAGGAGTCTGTGTTCTTAGGAAAGGCTACAGCAAGTGCAGGGAAACTGCGAGTGTGGGAGTGAATGATGCCCCAGTCTGTACTGTTTCCTGGTGATGGCCGCTACGCCTGCATGAGCGTGGGTAGCAGTCACACGGCTGTTGACTTGCGCTAATGACTGTGATTTCCCCCTGGCTTTGGATGTGTTCCTATCCCACTTGCCCCACCCTGAAGCAGCATGCTGGAGCCTTGGGCGTCACACTTGCCTCTCTTTCCTACCCCAAGGGATCTTCAGGGAGCACAACAAAGACAACCCCAGCAGCCCCTGCCCCTGGGACTGCACAATTGAGCAGAGCAGAGCCACAGCAGGGCTGGCTGGATCTGATCTCTGAGGGGAGGCAGCCCGGGGATGGGGATACAGACAGAGGCCAGGAGGGGAAGTCAAACCCCTAAACTCAGGTAAATATGCTGTACTTCCTTTTCAAAGAGTTTATAATAAAAAATTAGCATTCAATATTCTTATCTGTTATGCATGGCAGTCTCACTGAAGTGTTATGCAGCTATTGTCCCCATGTCATAGGAAACACAAAGTGCCTTGTCACACTGGTGAAGAGCAAGGCTGTGCCTGGAAACTAGATCTCCTAACTCCTGCTCCCCCAAGTCTCTTAATAAGGGGTGGCGTTTGGCCTACACAGTCACCCAGCCTTGGAAGTAAGCACTGCCCAGGTTCTGAAAAGACTGGGCAGTGGGTGGAATGTAAAGCAGGCAAAGGGGTTAACTAGAGAGGGAAGGGAGCTGGGTGTGGCTCTTTCTCAAGGCCTTCATGTCTGGTGTCCTTCATCTGTTGACAAGGGCTTCTAGTGGTCTCCAGGATCCTTCAAAAGGGGCTGGGAGGAGTTTTTGGACTTGGGTTATTTATGACTCTCATCCTACAGTAGCAGCGGGCAAGAATTAACGATTGACCTAAGTGCTTCTGGCCTGGGCACTACCTTGGCGGGCTCTGTGTTTTGCTGGGTTTCCGTTACCAGGTGCAGTCTGTGAAGTACAAAGATCATAGGATATTCGCACTGGAAGGGCTTGCAGTGTCTTTCAGTTTCGTCAGAGAGCAGGAACTGAAGTCGAAAGGATGTGACTTGTGCAAGCTCATGCTGCTATTTAATGCCTTAAACGAATGAAATATTGATTATAGGGAGTCTATGCAAACAAATAAGTCAGATGGGCTAACTTCCTTCTGCTGGGTCCATCTTCCTTGTAGCTCAGTTATTATCTTCCTGTGCAGCAGACGTCTGACCGTTGCTCCTGGTATAACTGTCAGGGGATCCATGGCTGGTGCCTGTTCTGACTTCACACTATGCTTGCTATGTTGGTGGTTAAATATTTTGAGTATCGCTCATGTTTCCTGCTATCCTTCACATCAGTCTCTGTATTTGGTGAGGATCGGGTCAGGGACCAGTTACTCTCCATCCTGTTAATCATTCCTCTTCATGGCCGTGCTAGATATGTCGGGCTCTGAGACCAACATGGAGAAAGAAGGCCCTTCTTTTATCATTTGATAAGTTCATGGTGCTTGTAGTCAGAGACTACTTGGGCAGTCACTTCGACTGTAAAGATACTCAGAAGGGAAGCATCTATCAGGGGAGACCTTCCAGGCTCCGCCTCTGGCCCCCTCTCTCCTGCCTCTCGTTTCGCAGACATTTACTGAGCATCTATCTACACGTGCCACATCCTGGGCCAGGGGCTGATAACACAGAGGAGAGTAAGACGTGGTCCCTGCCTTCAAGGACCTTGTAGTCTATTAGCAAAGCAGACCTGACCTCTAAGAGTCACCCAGTGAGGTCTAACGTGCAGTAACAGAGGTTGGAAAAGAATTCTGGGAGAGTGACTGATGGTCTGGGTGACTCGGAGAAGACTTGAGGCTCTTGTCTAAACCCCCTTCCATCTCCCTGCCCCCAAATACTCAGGATCCCAGCCGATGTGAGTGGGCACTGTGACCTGGGGGTGTTCTAATAGCTCCTGTGGGTCTCCAAGGCCCCCGCCTGCTTGGACACTCATGAACATTCATGATGCATTCTGCTAAGAAGGCTGACCTTTGTTCTGGATGAGCAAAGGGTGAGTGGAATGGTGAGTGGAGCGATGGCCTTTCTCCAGGTGTCATAATGCTTCTGTTTACATCCAGACAAAAGCAGTGGTGTTCCCCGCCTTCCCTGTTTTGTATACCATGAGTGTAAGGAGCAGTACGGTGGAAGCAAAAGGAAGAGGAGCTGGCAGGGTAGTTAGCCGTGTCACTGTCTTCTGAAGTGGACAGTGCTCCCTGGAGACCCCAACTTCCTGTCCCTTCTGACTTGCTCACGAGCTCAGCTATGGCCGTAGTGTTGTGAATCTCCCCAGAAAGATTCAGGAAAATTACCACTTACGGCCTAATGGCTCCTAGGGAACCCTGGGTCCATTGTGACGTATCCCTTGAGCGTTGCTGGTTGGGGAATCTCATCTGCTGCATCCCACGCCACCATGGTCAGCAGCTGGGCTGTGTGTCCAGTTCAGCGTTCCAAAGGGTTGGGTGTGGGTCTGGACTAGGTGACTGCTGATATTCTCATAGCTGTCTTGTTGAGTTTCCGCGTGGGGATCCTTTGTTGCCAGGTGTCGAGGGGTGGGGTAGGTCTGGCTGTGGATATTTTAGCCAAAACTATGTTTTTTCCTTGTCTCGGAGCTCTTCCAGCCCAGGGAACTTACACTCAGCTCCTCCACAGGCCTTTGGAGAATAGTCTTCCCACGCCTCAGAGAAGGCCTGTGGGGTTTTAGCACCTTTTCAGGAACAGGAAGTCAGAGGGAGTGGAGTTTGATGGGCGTGCTGTTCTGTTGTGTCTTCTTTGTGAAGTGCAGACGCAGGAGGCCCCTGAAGGCGTGGAGCTGGAGCGAGGGGCCCTCAGCGTCTCTGTGTATTTGCTGCTGGCTGCTGGCACACTCCCCACCCGTGCTCACAGCCTGTGTATTGCTGTGTACTGGCCTCACTGTGCTTGTGGAATCGGAGAGGATGCCTTCAGACCAACATGGGCCACGGCCGCGAGCGGGGCCCGGGGGTCTCGGCTCTGCTAGCAGACTGTCTAGAACACCAGTGACTGTCAGTGGGAGTCACTTCCTGCCTGTCACCTGGACTTCCCCAGCAGCAGGACACAGTGGGAGGGCAACACGTGGGATTCACAGATGTGCACCTTTGTGTGAGTCTCTTAGCCACGCTGGGTCTATTTTCCTATCTGTTATCTGTAGCCAACACCTTCTACGGGTGAAAATACTTTATAGATCGTACAATGTCATAAAATGAAGTGTCATTATTTCCACAGTTCTTTGCAGGAATGGTGTGGGGTTCCTTCATACCTTGGGTTTTCCCCTTTGCCAGTGGATCCAAGTTGGCTCTCCCACCTGTCTGCATTTTGCTTTAATTTTCCAATTTTTCCTCCTCCTTATGAGCTGAGTTGAATTTCCTTCCCATTTTCTGAATGAAAGAATGTGTCTACTTGTGGATTAGGCAACCCCAAAGGAAGAAGCACAATGGTTTACTGTCTAGTTGGGAAATGAGAGATACACTCAGGAAGCCACGTATGCTGATTTCTTCTTTTCTGGGTTCCCCTGGTAAAAGATTTCAGTTACTTGAGTACCGTGGTCACGATGTTGAATACCACTGCGTATCAGTGTCATGGTTTTAGGCGTAGGCATTTGCACTCACATTGTGAGTTGCTTAATATTTTGGCTACATTGGCTCACTTTTTAATCTTACATTTATTTTAAAAGGAGATATTATATTATCATAAATGGAGAACCAATATCACCGGCCAACAAATAGATAATAACTACAAAAATAAACCACACCCGCAACAAAATAACGTCATTAATTTCTGTCTGGATACAGTTGGCTGCAGAAGGTCCAAGGCTGAGGGGCCTGCTTGCTCTTTGTTGAGAAGCTTATTGTGTTGTACAACTGAAACTAGTATAATATTATATGTCAATGATACCTCAATTAAGCAATAAAATAAAAAAAAAACAAACCAACAAGAAAAAGGAAGCTCGGCTAGTATCAGAGAGGTTAAAAACATATTGGCATTAAACCGCATTTTATCTTTGCAGAATAATGGAAGAGACTAACTTCTTCATTATTTAAAAATGTTATTTGATGCTCTCTTCTACCTGTCCATAATCTAATGCTCCTCATTCCGTCGTTGGGCAACATTACCAAAACAGTTCGCCCTCTGGAGCTTCACTTGTCCTGGATTGACTGAAGACTTTGGGAACAGGGATTGTGTTTTGCTCTTTATTTTTTTTATACAGAGTCTAACACATAGTAAATACTTAACAGTGTTTGTTGAATTGATTCCAAGCATAATGTTTAGCAAAGACAATATACTGTACAGTTGTTCAGGGGAAGGAGAGATCCCCGAGAGTTGGGATTGACAGGAAAGGCTTTCCAAGGAAGATGGAACCCTGTCCCCTGCTTCTCGTCCCGAGCTCTCTTGCAGCAGCCTGGAAACCCTGCTCTGAAGTTCCTGTCGTGCCTCTCCCTTCTCTCCACTTGAACCCTGTCCCATTCCTACTTCTCAGTGGGCAGTAGCTTTGCCATTGCTTCTCCCATCTCCTTCCCCAGCCAGGGAAGAAAATACCACAGCAATCTGCAGCCCTCTCAGTCACCCACCGGAGGAAAGGGCTGAGCAGAGCAGACGCTAAGGGAGGGAGTGGGAGGGAGGGAGTTGGGGTATGTGTGTGTGTGTGTGTGTGTGTGTGTGTGTGTGTGAGAGAGAGAGAGAGAGAGAGGGAGAGAGAGAGAGAGAGAGGGAGAGAGAGGAGTGTGGTGAACCTTTATAGGAGCCTTTATAGGCTGCCCTCTGGTCTAATGTTGAGGGGATTTTGGTGACCTTCTGGGGGAAGAGATTGAGCATTGGGTGTTGTTAGCGGTGTTTTTTTCTTTCTTTCTATTTTTCCATCTTTTCTTTCTCTCTACTTCTCTCCCTCTCTTCTTCCCTTTAGCATCCTCTGGTTCTGTGCCGTTGGGAAAATTCCATAGCCCAGGATGATTAGTGCTGTGAACTTGGCGATGTTTGTGTTGATGCCAGGCTAGTCTCTATGATGTGATTATGAAATTCTTCAGAAAAAGATGCAGAAACTATTTCCTGTGGATGGTGTGTGAGGATCTGTCCCATGATCGTGGCTACATCCAGAAGGTCTGTTTGGTGCTGGGACCCTACTTTCATGCAGTCACTGGAAATCTCCTTTTCAGTGTTGCCAGGAATACCTGTTCTCTCCCTCGTGCCTCCGAGTGTAGGGGGTAGGGACTCAGGAATCTAGAACACCCCTTCCTGAGGCCCTTACTATTGCTTTTGAAGTTGTTAGTAATGACAACAAACACTTTTACTGTGCTAGGTACATAGAGTAACTCATTTAATCCTTATAACAACCCTATACAGTCTTTGTTACAGCCTCTATTTCGCAGATCAGAAAACTGAGGTTATGTAACTTGGTCGAGGTCAAACAACTGGTGACAGTAAGGAATTCAGAACCTGAGCTTGAGCTCCTAGTCACTAGTGTTCCACCTCTCCAGAGCTAAGACTTCTGCCTTCCGAGCTTGGTGTGGGGAAGGGAGCGTCCTTACTCTTACCACTGGGGTTGTCAGCAGCTCACGCAGGTTCAGGAGAGGAGAAGGGAACCTCTGAACTTGACAGTTTTCTCTGTGTACGTCTTTGTCCCTTCTTCTGCCCACCCGTCTTATCTGCCTAGGTGGGAGGCCAGGGGTTAGAAAACAGCTGGATCCCTGCAGGTACCTTTGAATTACTGAGGAGCTATGTTTGCGGCAGGAATCAATCTGCTCAGGACTACCCCTGAGACAGCTGGATGGATCTGGAGCCAGCAGGCAGAGGTGATAAGTGGCAGGGGATCCCAGGAGGATAAGGCTGGGGGATGACACTGCAAGAATTGGAGAGAGCATGGGGTGCAGGGTGGTATGCAGAGCCACCGTGGGGCCCTGGCAGGGAGGACAATGAGCCTGTGGAATGTCTCCTCCTTCTGGGAGGAGGGCTGGGACGATCCTGGCTGTGTGCATCAGGAGGGATGATGGTAGGCCCAGGAGGCGCTGGGCTTGGCGTGCTCAGCTGCTCTCTTCTGTAGCCTCTCTCTGCCTGCTTTTCCCATCATGCTACCTCCTTCATATCCACTCTGAGGTCTTTCACTCAGACCAGTACCGTTCTGCTTTGCAGCTGTTGCACTTTCAGTAGGGATCAAAGCTGTAAGCGAATGGGGGTATACGGAGCCTCAGCAGGTAGAACAGGGCTCTGGAAATCACACCACGTTGGCTCTTTCCTTTTCTCCATGGCCCCAGGCAGGTCTCCCTCCTTCCTTTACCCTCACTGTCATAAGCTGCTTACGTTGGAGCCTGATGTTGTGACAGCCAGACAACATTTGAGATGGAGTGTATAGAGGCTTATGCTGGTTTGGGATGAAGGAGGAGGACGGTGAAATGGTCAGCACATTTGGAGAGGTCAGCATTTAATGAGGGAAACAGAAGGCAGACAATTTCTCGGGGTCATGCAGGACGACCCCTATAAATATGCAGGTTTATTCCATGTATGGGCTACTTATGGACGGTGAGTGGTTAATCTGCGGACAGCCTCTTGCATTCTGGGTCATTCCCTCCTGCTGTTAGGATGCTCAGGAAATGGAACCTAATTCAGTCATTAATCTTAGCCTAAGCCAAGCTGAATCAGACAGACATTCTGGGATCTTCCTCCCGCAAACACAGCGTGTGATTCCCTTTAGGACAAAGGGCTGTGGTTGATCTGTGCTAACACTCACCTCCACTGCTTTGGGTAATTGTAAATTGCCTGTACAGACCTTGTCTGCATATATAGTCGATACACATCCTAACTGTCTTGCCATAATGCCTGGAGCCAAGAGGGGCAGGGATGGGAGGTTTCCTGAAGGAGAAAGTTCTGGTGTAAAGCAAAGTTAGAATGCCAGAGTGAATCTGAATGCCAGCCCAGCCACTACGCGCTGTTCACCTTGGGCAAAACATATGCTGTCTCCTATCACTGCAGTCTTCTCTGTTTGAGTTGTTTCAAAGAAGACTGGTACATCATGCGTACTTAACATTTGTTAAGGAAGCAAATGATTAAATGAGATAGCATTTGTTATTGAGAGCAGTGCCTGGCACATGTCAGAAGCTGTTTTCATTGCTATTTTAGTTCCTTAATCTCAGGTCCAAAGATCCCTAAAACAACATTTGTCTTTTTCTGGTCTCTAGGAGTACCTATAAATCAGAGGTACTTTCCCACCCTAATTATCTCCATTCCTCTGCTGGCCTGGCTTCATGGACCAGCAGGAGACTCCAACACCTGCCTGCTGTCCAGATGCTCTGGAGAGCCCCCCTTCAAAGAAAACTGCTTTTTTCTTTTCTTTTTCCTGGAGTGTCTGGAAAGCTCACCCAAGAGCTAAGACCCCATATCAAATACCTCACCAGAAGACCAAATGGTTCCTGGGAAGACTCGTTTGGAATCACTGGGCTGGTGAACATGTTTGAGCTAAGTCTAGCCTGCTACATTGAACATATGTTTTTAAAATTTTCATCAAATTTTAAGTGTATTAATGTAGCTTGTTACAGCAAGTACTCTTTTTTTTTTTTTTTTTTTTTTTTTTTTTAAGTTTCATTGGGAAATATTGGGGACAGTGTGTTTCTCCAGGGCCCATCAGCTCCAAGTTGTTGCCCTTCAATCCTGTTGTGGAGGGTGCAGCTCAGCTCCAAGTCCAGCCGCCATTTTCAGTGTAGTTGCAGGGGGCATAGCCCACCATCCCACATGGGAATTGAACCGGAAACCTTGTTGTTGAGAGGTCGCGCTCTAACCAACTGAGCCATCTGGCCGACCTTCCGGAAGCTCACTGGCAGCCGTTGTCTTCAATCTAGTTGTGGAGGGTGCAGCTCACTGGCCCATGTGGGAATCGAACTGGCCACGCTGTTGTTCAGAGCTCACGCTTTAACCAACTGAGCCATCCAGCTGCCCCAGTGAGTCCTTTTTTAAAGTAAATAATCAACCTAATTTATCTGCTTTCTAACCTGGACTTTCAAATCTCAAGTTTGTTTGAAGAGAAGCATACCTGTATGTGTCTGACTACGCTTTAGTCGCAGAGGGTATCTCCACCTCCACAGCGCTAAGCACCATCTGCCTGGTGAACCTCCTAGAGGAAGCGAGAATACAAACTGCCTCTGTTGCTTGTTCGTGCAGGATCCCAAAACTCAGGAGGGAAGTTCTTCTTGGGCTCTGACCTCAGTCCCTCCACAGCAACCATATGTTGGGGAAGGAACAGGTCTCATGGCATGCACTTGATTGGCCCCGCTGGGTCGAATGTCCATGGGAATTAGACGTGGGAGCCGCTCCAATGTCCTAGGCAATAGAGCCAATAGGAGGATTGGAAAAATATCTTCCTTGTGGGCTGAGGAGGGAGTCTGGTCGTCTGTTAATCGGAGCTCTTTTCCAGGCTTTGTTTCAGATTCGGGAGAGATCCTGTGACTTTTCCCAGATCTCACATTTCAGTGTTTTCGGCTGGTTGGGTTCTCCATCTCTTGTCTCGTGTGGCATCTAGAAGTCAGTGAGCTCGCTGTTCTCTGAAGGAGCTCTTTCCGGGGTGGGCTGCATGAGATGTCTGAGGGTCGTCTTTTCCACGCCCCTGCCTCTGGAGCGGGCTCCCTGTGTCCCAGTCCTTCAATCATCTCCCCAGAGACTTCTCCATTGTCTCAGATAATATCTCCCTTTGCTGCAGAGTGACGAGAGTCTGACTGGAACGTCTCTTGCTGCCATCTCAACCCCTTGCTCCACAGGGTCCTGGCCTCCAGGGAGGCAGAGAACAGCTGCTTGACCCCGCCCCTGTTCCTTCTTTGTTCTTATTGGGGTATCAGCTCTGTGCATCCAGCTTGTGAATCCCCCAGCAGTTTCTTTGTCACTAGATCGCGTTGCACGCTCCTCTCCAAATGCTCTCTGGCTGCTTCCTGTTCCAGGCGTCTCCCTCCCACCTGAGTATTTGTGTTTCTGATTATTTATCCCCAGATGCAACGACCGCATTCTTCCAGGTTGAATCTGCTCCTTGTTACTTCCTGCCTGGGTTTGCTAACATGTCCAGGTCCCCTCTGCAGCCCCTGCGACAGCCTTGCTCAGCATGGAAACGTGGATTTCTGGCCTTCAGAAAGCAAACCATGAAGAGAATGGGATGGGGAGAGCCAGTTCCCCTACTGAGAGGGGCCCCACCCAATCTGAAGTCCAGGCCCTCCCCGGGAGAACATCTGAACTGATGAACACTGAAAGCCATCAAGTGCTGCCAGCAGGGGGATGACCTAGAGTGAGACCTGTCCCAGCTGTCCGGCTTTTTCTTAGTCTCCTGAGCAGAGAACAAGGAGACGCCTGCCTGCCCTCCTGGCCTTGGCTCTTTCCAAGCAGCCGTCACCAGTTCTAATTAAATACTCAGCAGATGAACTGACCTAGGGCGCCAGATGAGAGGCTTGGGGGGCCATTTCCTGTCCAGGGAGGGGAGGCTGGGGCAGGAGGGCAGGGCCCACAAATTAAATGCAGAGGGAGAGTGAATGTGCCCCTAGTTTTTTTTTTTGAAAAGGAAAAATTTATTTTATTTCCGTTTTTCAAGTTTATTTTATTGTAAACCATGATGACTCAGAAATCCAGAGTTGGAAGGCACCTTTGAGAGTCTTTAATGCTCGTCTCATTTTGCAGATGGAGGGCCGTGAAGTTTGGTAACTTTCTCAAGTTCACAAATGCATTTGAAGTCATCCTCTGCCCTGTAGATGGGTCCTAAGTATTAGGCATAGGAAGTTGAGTCTCTGGTGACTAGGAGGGGCTCAGAAGCTGACGCCTGTCCAAAAAACCCTGTCGTCCGCTTGCCTGCACTTTTCCTCACTCTTCACCTTGAACCAGAGCTAAAGGGGAAGTTAGGCACAGAAATACCTCTTCAGCCTCCCAGGCTCTTGGTTCACCAAGGGTGTGAATGTGGGTGAGTTGGGTGCTGCTCCTGAGAGATGGTCAGAACTTGAGTGGCAGAGGGAACTGGTTAAAAATGGAACTCATGCATCCCACCCCCGTCCCAGTTCTCTTCCTTCCTACCCCCCCACCCCAGCTTCTGAGTCTTGAACATATTGCTAGTTAGAAGGCTTCCTCAGAAGATGCTGATGAATTTAGAGTGATTTTAAAATTCATCTGGGGAAATAAACAGCTGCAGCTTGAAACACAAACACGCACATTTGTGCTGCTGTGTCCACCCCCCACCCCCAAACATCTGATCCAGGAAAAGAGCACACGCCCAAACCTTGTAGAAACACAGAAACCCGTGTGGATTATGTGAATGATCTGAACAACCACTGAGCAAAGGAAGAGAGATTAGCCGTCCTGCAGACTGGCGGTACTGCTCCAGGAGACTGCATGGTCTTAAGAACACACGTCTGGAATCCTAGAGATTTTAGCGTCTCTGGTTTGTGGAGCTCTTTGTAAGACAGAGCTGTTTCTCAATTCTAAGAACCTTCTATTTCCCTAGGGAAGGGGGGAGGAGAAAGAGAACAAACATTTGTGATCACCTGCGTACATTCCAGACTGTTATATTCTCTTTAAAAAATTATTATGAAGTAGCAGTTACTGTGAAACTATTAGTTCCATTTTGTAGAAACGGAGTCTTTCAGAGATGGAGGTAGGACTCCATTTCAGAGCCAGGCCCTTTTCATGACAGTGCATTGCGTCTCATTCCCCTGGGTTCTACGGACTTACCTGACTGAGGGTTTCAGAATCCTTGGACTCTGCAGGGCCATGGGATATTTTTTTTTTTTTGGGGGGGGGTAGCTGCTAACTCACTAAGTGCATCTATCTGTTTCCTCACTTGAAGATGACAATCATGCAATTTGTCTGAGTTGTTAGAATTCTTAATAACATGAAGTCGGTAGTCCTCTGAGATGTGATCAGAGCTGACTGTTAAAGAGTTATTTGCTGGCCCTCTAAGCTGGAAGCACTGTCAAGAGGGATGGCTCTCATCGGTGAGTCTACGAAGCACCTACTAGGCATGGCCACGTGTTGGGAAGAACCGCAGTGTCCTGCTCAGGCAGACAGCAGGGGAGCCGCTTCCCCAGCAGTGAGAAACAGCCAATTTCTGGGGCTGCACCTTGGTTTCACATGCTCCTCTTTTTTTCTGCCTTTAGAAACCCCTCTTTTAATCTGTTCCCATTTACCACCTACTTACTCCTCCCCTTCATAGCCAGGCTTAAAAAAAAACAACAACAAACTTTTCACTGAAGTGTAACATGTTATAAAAGCACAGAAATTATAAGTGTACAGCTTGATGAATTGTCACTAAGTGGACACATTTGTGTAACCGCTGCCCAGATGAAGTACAACATTTCCAGTCCTCCAGAAGCACCTTGCGGGCTTCCGCTCCGTCAGGCGCCCCCACCCAAAGGTCATGACTATCCTGACTTCTAGCATCACAAATGGAATCAGATGGTATATTTTCTGTGTCTGGCTATTTTTGCTTAAACTTAAGTGTGTGAGATTCATTTAGACTGCTGTGTGTAGTTTCATTACTATCCTGGTATTTATTTCATTGTTTGAATGCACCACAATTTACTTACCATTCTACTGTTGATGGATGTTAGGGTTGTTTCCTGTTTTAGGCGATTATGAATAGTGTTGCTATGACTATTCTTTTATACGTCTTTTGGTGAATGCATTTCTGATGGGTATAACTTAGGAGTGGAATTGCTGGGCCATATGGTCTGTATATGTTTAGCTTTAGTAGACACAACTGAACTGTCTCTAAAGTGTTTGTACCAATTTATACTTCTCAGCCATGTGTGAGAGTTCTAGTTTCTCCACATATTTGTCAACACTTGGTATTGTTAGTCATTTTAATTTTAGCCATTCTGGTACATATGTGGTGGTTTTCATTTGCATGCTCTGATAGCTAATGAGATGAAAACCTTTTCATATTTTTTTTTGTATCCTCTTTTGTGAAGTTCTTTTTCAAGCCTTTTGACCATTTAAAAATATGGGTTGTCTGCCTTTTCCTCGCTGATTTGATGGAGTTCTTCACATATTTTTGGTACAAGTCCTGTTTTGGTACAAGTATCTGTTTTGCAAATATCTTCTTTCCACTTGGTGGTTTTTCCTTTTCACTCTCTAATTGTATCTTTTGGTGGATAGAGGTTCTTAATTTTATTTTACTGCAATTTATTTATTTTTTTCTTTATGATTAGTACTCTTTGTGTTCTATTTAAGAAATTGTCACCTATCGAAGTCATGAATGTCTTGTTTCATGTTATCTTCCAGAGCCTTTATTGATTTACCCTTCACATTCAGATCTACAATCCACATGAAATTGATTTTTGTGTTTGTGGTTTGAGGTGTGAGTAAAGATTAAATTTTTCCCCCACATGGCTACCAGTTGACCTAACATCATTTACTGAAAGAACCATCCTTCCCCCTGCTCTGCAATGTTACCTGTGTCATAAATCAAGTGTGTGTCTGCTTTCTGGACTCTAATTTATTCCATTCATCTGTTTGAATATCCTTATGCGAATACCTCATTATCTTTTTTTGAAGATCTAATTGGCTTTATTAAGAAATTCATGAGTCAGGCAGCATCCCATCTAGGAACTAGAACAGTGCTCCCAATACCTCATTATCTTACCTGCACTTTATAATAAGTGTCTCATAAGCTTTTAGAGTAGTTTTATATACTATTTCCATTTCTTTACCTCTTAGTCAAGCTACTTCAATCTGCCTTGTGTTCCCACTTCTCTTCCCCAAAGGCTCTTGTGTGGATGACCAGGTCCTCCAGTTGGTGCTAAGCTTCATAGAAATTGTTTAGTTCTCAGCTTCCGTAACCTTTTAGCCACACTCGGCACACTTGACCCTTCCTTCCTGTTTGAAGCACTATCTTCCCTGATGCCAGACTTTCCTGATTTCCTTCCTACTTCCCTGGCCACTTCCTCTAAGTATTCTTGGCTGGGTTATTTCATTCTCTCTGATTTTTAAATGTTGAGCTTCTTCAGATCTCATTCCAAGACTGTCTTCTTTTCTCATTTTACAATTATTCTCAAGATGACTTACCCCCAACATTTCCATTGCCATCTTTATGGTAAGAGAGCTTCCAAATTTATCTCTCCAGTTCGAATTTTCTTTAGAGCTTAAAATCATGGATTATTTCAATCACATTTTTTTTTCATCAGTGGATCTCTTCCTGAATTATTTTCTGAATCCAGAATTTTCTTCTCCTGTATCTCTTCTCTATGCACCCAGATCCCAGCCAGTTAAGGTTTCAGAAGAGGGATTTAATTTCTTTGAGATTTAGTTGCCAAAAATCATTAATTGGGGGAAATTATTTCTCTCATTCACAAGGAAGTTGAGAGAATTACCTGAATTATAACTGTAAATTTCTTTGTTCTCTTTAGAGATAGGTAATATCCCCACCACATATTAGTTGTCATCCCACTTAGGGTTCTATTAAGCACCCGTCATCTTTAGTGCTACTGTTTTCATCTTCATTCTGATCATCTAGAACGGTGGGGCTTATAAGGAGAGGAAAACGAAGGCACAGAAGTACCAAGTGATACCTCCTGCTACAATCGGTGTTTAGACCTAGACAGCAAACCCCTCAATTTTGTCCATCAAACTCCCCTCACAAAGGACATTGGTGATCCTCAGAAACATAGAGGTGCTGATGTCCACTCTCCAGCCTTGATCATTATTCCAGAGGAGGAAAGAGGAGGGCAAGAGCTGCCCTTTCCTTCTACCATGGGTCTGAGGAACATGTCTATTTTCTTGCTCATGGCTTCGGCCCTCTGATTCCCCCTGATCCTTATCATAACCACTTTGGATTCTTTCTAGGCCAAAAATCATCCACTGTAACTCTGAAAGCTGGAGTTTCAGTCTCTTAAGTGATTACTACTCAGGATTTCAATTAAATTTAAAGTTCTTTTCTGTAGTCTACGGTTCTCAAATTTGAACATTATCAGAATCACCTGGAGAGCTTATTTGTGAATAGCTCTCTTTGTATAGTTTTCTTAGTTATTGCTCTAGGGATTACAATAGATAGACTAATTTTTCCACAGTCTACTTAGAATCAACATTTTACCACCTGAAGGGGACTGTAGAAACCTTACCATCTTATAAGTCTCTTTACCCTTCTTTGTCTCATAGTTTTCTTATGTATCACAGTTACATAAATTGAAAGACACACCAGAAAATGTTACAATTTTTACTTTCAACTGTCAAACCTATTTTAAAGAATTCAAGAAGAGAAGAATGTTATATCTTATTTACTCAAATATTTACCATTTTTGTGTCTCTTTCTTCATTCCTGGTGTTCTCGAGCCAGGGCTAGAGGGCTTCTCTTGGGACTCCCTCTGTCCGTGCAGATGAAGCTCACTTCTTGGTTTTGGACTGCCTTGGGTCTAAGCAGGGGCTGGGGACAGCGAAAAAACACCAGTTTGCTGTTAGTTCAAATTCCATTCTTCCCCCCCAATCTGCCTTCTACTGTTGCTTTTCAAAATTCTCAAATAGCTGCTCCATACATTCTGTTTAGGTTTTATAGCTGTATTCAGAAGAAAAGACATGGGAGTGTGCTTTCTTTATCTTTCCTGAAACTAGAATTCCTGGAGGGCTTGTTTAAGATGTAGCGTTCTGGACCCTACCTGAGTTTCTAATTCAGTCTCAGGTAGGGCCTGAGAATTTGTACATCTAGCAAGTTCCCAGATGACGCTGATGCTGCTTGTCCCAGAACCACATTTTGAAAACCACTAATGTAGTCTGTCCTTATATAAAGATAGGAAAAAATCTTCCTCCAGAGTAGACTATAAGTCAAGGTCCTGCATTTTAATAACATTAAGTGCCTGATGGTTTACTATTTGATAAGGCACAGGTGAAAGGACAGTGGAAATCCTTTAGTTGAGCAGGTGAGATTAAAAGAAGTAAAAAATCATGGGGTATACTATAGATTCTTTGGCCAAAAGGAGCTATGGTTGATGCTTTATTGATATAGAACTCAAAACTTGTGAAAATGTGATGGGGATTTCCATTATGAAGATATCTGCTTTAGGTATAATTTTAAAAAGCAGAAATCATGGAACATTTAGTAATTCTTAAATTTGTTTGTTTGTAGACTTTGTTTTTGAATAAAGAAGAGACAATAAGAGGAACTAAATTTTGATCTCAATTCTGAACAACAAGGAAAGGCTGGTTGGCAAAAGAGGAACTGCAGTTGTTCATGCCATCTTGGCAATAATGGAAGCAGAGAACATGGGGCACGGTTAGGCCTATGTACCACACTTTTCATTGAGGTGTTTGTTTGTTTTTTTAATCAAAGAAAAGGTAGCTGTGATCTGAGTGTATATCACAGGAATCAGAATTTTAGAAAAAAGAAATTCAGATAATGGTAAGCAATGCTGAGGTAGCAAAGGAAGAGAAGGCATTTGAAAGGAAATGTGCTCACATAGCGTATCAGGCTCGTAAATAGACAAAAGATGGAAAGAGTAGACTGCGATGAGGTCTGAATGCAAATAAGAAGGCAACCCTTCCAATGAAGTGAGTTAGGGAGTCCACCTCCTGTGTAAGCTGCAGCTTGTAAAACATGGTAAAGGCAAACTGCTTTCTGTGTCACTGCCAGAGGAAGGATACAGCAGGCGATGCAGCCTGTGAGTGCGTAGCTGGACATTCCATTGTGCAGTAGAATGACAGTCACTGGAGGACAGGGACATGAGCTCAGGTTTGTGTGTAAGGCCATGCAAGATATTTATCCAGCATTAACTGTGAATCAATAATGTGCCAATTCAGACATTGCACCTTTGTGAATTCTCTTCCTTCTGCTTCCTCTGTGATGCCCCTGTTTTCCTCTACTTACCTTTATTTTGGGCCTCTTGAATTGCACATAATTAAAATGCGTGTTCATCTCTACCTCTAGGACGGTCACTCTGTTTTTTTTTTTCAGTTCCACTCCCTGGTCCCTACACAGGGCTTGGTAAGTGTTTGCTGGGTTGAATTCTTTCTATTGCAAACTTTGATATGTGCCTTTAGGAATATCCTAGAAGCTAGAGCTGCCATTACATAATTAACTTCAGATGAGGGTATTTATGAAGACTGCAGTCTGTTGATCTATTCTGAATTTGCACCTCTTCCTTGGGCTGTGAGTGGAAGGCCCTTTTCTGATGGGCCCCAAAGCACTTTAAGATAGGATCTCATCCCATTGCTTAAGGCTGTTCCAATGTGACCAACTGAAGCACATTCTGCTTTGGCCTAAGGACTGGCATTGAGGCTGCCAGCATCTCTCAGAGCAGCTGTCATACTAGAAGAATGAGCTCTGCAGTCGCAAGAAGTCGTGCCACCTTCCCCAGACCCCTGGGGGGAACTTTTCTGCTGCCAAGGACTTAATACTGGTGGGAATGACCATCTCTGGGCAGACTTGGTTTTCCCAAGATGCCGGTCCCAGCAGAAAAGAAAAGAAAAGAAAAAAAGAGTGGAATTTTAAGCCCCAGGGGCCACAAGTAAGAGAAGGCACAGACCTGATGAGTCCTACGAGTATTTTCCATCTGTGTCCCTGCTTTTGCTTGTCCACAGAACATTGCCTCTGACTGTCTTTCATTTCTTAACTCTTAGCCCCAAGGGCCTGCATTATTTATTTGCACAACTGCCATGAGTCCTCCAGGCCACCAGGAGGCAGTAAAGAGCCTTGGAGGGGGCACTTTGCTAAGTGAAACCCTACAAGCCATAAGGAAAGGGTTTACTTCTCAGTCAGACACTGACTTAAAAGGCTTCATTCTCTCTCTACTTGGGAATCCCATTTTGTCATTCCTGGGTTGATTGTCCATCTAGCAGCCAAGACACCGGATTCTAGCCCTCTCAGTATGGCATAGGGAACTATGTAGAGAAGAGGAGACATGGTCCTGGCTCCCAAGAAAGCTATACTCTGAGGAAGAAGATAAAGACACTTACAAGACTCTTATAGTTTAAGAGTCCCATCCTTATGGAGCTGTTCTGACTCCTGTCGAGGCTCTGGGACACTTGTACACTGGCCCGTATTTTAGCAAGTCTCTTCTTGCAGTGCAATGACTTATTTGTCCTACTGTTCCCAGCTGTGTGTAAACTGGGATCATGTGGAATTAATCTCTGCATCTCTAGGGGCAAGCAGTGTAGAAGAGCTGTTAAGTTGTGCTTTAGGGCCAGACAAACCAGGATTAAAATCCCTGTGTAACTGCCAAAAGTTTGCTTTATTTCTCTCATTAAGACTTTGCACTTTCATTGTAAAAAGTGAACAGAGTCCTGTCTTCCCCACAGAGCTTACGTGAAGGTTACAGAAGACAGTGATTTTAAGGAGCTTATTGCTGTGCTTGACATACTGTAAGCGCTCAAAAACAAATTCGTGCTTCCGCCCCCTTCTTTCTCCTCCTTCCTTACTTCTAGAGCTTCTTACTGTACTTGGCATAGAGAAGGTGCACATAAGACGTTAGTTGAATGACTAAGAAAATGACTGGGTAGAGAAAACCAATAGTGACTCAGCAACATGGTTAGTTGAACCTCCTGGGATAGTTGTCCCTCATTTCCCTGGACACTGGTGTCAATGTCCTGTAGAGCAATGGGCCTATCCCCAGGGATATTCTCCATCGTGGAAGCAGTGGATTTTCAGGGTCGATCTCAGGGCCCCTTCGTGAGTGATCTACCTTGAATCATACATTTTTACTGAGGGTGCTGCTATGTCAGGTAGGGTTACTTACTTACGTAATTTAATATTGGAAGATTTAACTTCCACTTTCCCATATTTCAGGGAATCTATCATTACATTTCAGTGGGGTTTGAGGCTTGTGAATGTAGCTCTTTTCCATCATGGATTTATTAATTTCTTATTTTTTTTCTGCTCTTTTTTCAAGATTCAAGGCTACTTCTTAATTGTTATTAGATTCAAGAGACATAACATGAATTATTTATTGCTAAATGTCTTACTTTTTCCTGCTCTTTTTTCAAGATTCAAGCCTATTTCTTAATTGTTATTAAGAGTCAAAAGACATAACATGAATTATTTATTGCCAAATATGCATATTTTGAATAACATATACACATGAGGTATGACAATTAAGTTTGCGAACTTGTTGTAATGATTTTGCTAATCTTTTTTGATATCAGAGAGATTATTCATTATGAATTTGTACCAACTGGACAAACGGTTAACCAAGTTTACTATTTGGAAGTGCTGAAAAGGCTGCATGAAAAGTTAGAGGACCTGAATTTTTCACCAACAATTCATGGCTCTTGCATCACGACAATGCACCAGCTCATAGGGCACTGTCTGTGAGGGACTTTTTAGCCAGGAAACAAATAACTGTATTGGAACACCCGCCCTACTCACCTGACCTGGCCCCCAATGACTTCTTTCTTTACCTGAAGATAAAGGAAATTTTGAAAGGAAGACATTTTGATAACATGAAGGATAATACAATGACAGCTCTGATGACCATTCAGAAAAAGAGTTCCAAAATTGCTTTGAAGGGTGGACTAGGCACTGATGTCGGTGCATAGTTTCCCAAGGGGAGTACTTCAAAGGTGACCATAGTGATATTCAGCAATGAGGTATGTAGCACTTTTTCTAGGATGAGTTTGCGAACTTCATTGTCCGACCTCGTACATACATTGTACATACAACTTTAAATAACATAAGATTTACCATTCTAACCATTTTTAAGTGTACAGTTCTGTGGCATAAATTACATTGTAATGCAACTGTCACCACCATCCATCTCCAGCGTTTTTCATCTTCCCCCGCTGAAACTCTGCCATTAATAAACACTAACGCCCCATTCCCTCCACCTCTCTACTTCCAGTTTCTGGCAGCTACCATTCTACTTTCTGTCTCTATGAATTTGACTTCTATAGGTACCTCATATAAGTAGAATCATGCAATGTTTGTCTTTTTGTGACTGTCATTTGTGTCCTTTTATTTCACTGAGCATAGTATCTTTAACACGCATCCATTTGGTAGCATTCCCTGTCTTTTAAAGGCTGAATAATATTCCATTGTATGTGTGCGCCACATTTTGTGTATTCATTCATCTGTCAATGGACGTTTAGGTTGCTTCCACTTTTTGACTAGTGTGAATAATGCTGCGATGAGCATGAGTATACAAATATCTGTGTGAGGCTCTGCTTCCTCTCTCTGCTTTTAAACTTGCTTGAGAGGGTCAGGGGCGCTTGGATTTGTAGGCTGGGAAGGGCCTGAGGGAAGTTGTCTGTCCAAGGCCTCTCCTCTTAAAAGGCAGGTCCCGAGTCCCAGGTCAGGACTTCACTTGCAGTCCTGTAGGCCCGCTCCAGGCACCTGGGCATCATAGTGACAGGATCTGGAGCTACTTCTGGTTGCTGTATTGAGGGACTAATGTCCCATTTAGTGAGTCTGTGTTGATTTGTGATCAGGGTCTGTAAGCCAGACGCGGGGAGGGCTGTACTAGCTCAGAGGTCTTAATTAGCCATGGATAGTCCTCAAAATCATCCCCATTGTCACTGATTAAGGATTGCATGGTTTTAAGGGACATTCCAAAGAGCTCAGGCCATGCTGGTAGTATGGCTCAATGGTGAAGGACTTGAACTCTGGATTTATTCTGCCTGGGTTCAAGTCTTGGCTCTGCCACTTGCTGATATCCTGGGCATGTTACCAAACCTTTCACAGGTTCACTTTTTTTTTCCTCTGTAAAGTGGGACAAAAGAGTAGTGCCTACTTGCTGAGTTTGTTGAGAGAATTAAATGAGACAATGCATTTAAAGCCCTTAGTACAATGCCTAACATATGGTGAGTTGCTCATTAAATATTAGTTATTATCTGCTTTTATTCTTCCAGTCACCTCTTTTTGCACAGCCTTGCTCATTAGTTAGTAAGCACGAACCTTAGACACAGCCTGTATCATTAGTACATTTTCCATTCAGTTGCTCTCTTTCTGCAAATCCCTGAGATCAGCTCACCCCACCGAAAAGCTTGGTGAAAGCTCTGACACCTTGTAAAGCCTCACTCCTTCCTAATAACTTTCTATATGAGTCAGGGGCCACCCTGAATGTTTACACTTCCGGACCCCAGGGGTGGGGAAGGGGTGGTGGCTGCCACTGACTTTGTAAGCGTCCAGGCAGCTGGGGCCAACTGCAGAGGTCAACCCCACCAAAGGAAATTTCGTCCGGCTTCCACGGAATAGGAATATTAATCTGACATGAGGCCAGAGCAGGCTGGACCAGAGGGAGATGAAATAGCAGAGCAAGAATGTAGTGCTTTCGGCTGGATTCAGGCAATGGATGCTGCAGCAAATCGGAAGCAGATTTTTGAACCTGGTTCTGATGGTGGTGGATGGGAAGGTGCTGTTTGCGCCTCGGGGTCCCCTGCTCTTCAATAGGAACCCTGCCCTGGGACTGTGTTCGTCCTTCACCGTGCTGGGAGGAAAGAGTGTGTCTGTGTGTCTGCCTGCTGGTTTCCCTTCATTTGTGTCTGATCCGGGCTCTCTCCAGATGACCTGGAGCAATCTGTGGGCCCAGTGTATTGTCCTAGGTCGTGGGCTGGAGAGAAGGACTTCAGTGATTGTTGTTTCCTTCCAACGCGCACTGCTAGGCAAGGTGGCGACACCTTCACGAAGCTGGCTGGACACCTTCACCTGGTCCCAATGAAGAGTTAGTTTCCTGGTGTAGGAGTTGCCCCTGCCCGCTAACTGGCTCTGGGATAGTGCAAAAAGTGGGGGCTCTCCTGGGCTGGAACAAAGAGGTCCTCTGGGCCCTAGTGATCTGAGCTTGCCTTCCAGCCATCTTGCCATCATGCTGTGATTGCTCGTCCTCGGGAGGTATTCGCAGTTCTCGCAGCAGGAAGGAGTGGTGGGGCATGCTGTGAAAGGAAGGACAGGCTGTCAGGTCTGTACCTGGCATTCGCGTCAGTCTGCACGTGAGGCTGGTCAGGAAGACGAGGGGAGGATGGCACCTGTGAAACTGAAGCTGCCCTTGTGCTCTGAGTAGATGCCAGTAATTTCATCCTCCTCTCTCATGAATTTTACAGCATCCTTGTGGTAGCAGCTGGAATCACTGCCCACAGTGGCTGTGACCTAGTATCGCCTGACACTTTGACTTGGTGACAGGCCCAGATTTGAAATGCCCTTCCTTTTATTTCCTGCCAAAGGGGCCATAGAATATCAGAATTCAATGGTCAGGGTCTGGACATAAATGGCCGGGGTTTCCTATCTCCATTTTTTTACTAGCTGTGTGACCTTCGGCCACATACTTCTTTTCTGGGCCTCAGTTTCTTTCTCTGTAAAGTGGGGATTATGACATGTACTTATCAGCGCTGAGGATTAAGTTAGATAATGCATAAAAAGTGTTCAGAGAAGTACCTGCCACACAGTGGTTAAAATTCAGAAAGAGCAATCCTGTAATTTCTCCTGGGGCTAGACAGTGCACTCATCTGTGTGAAATGTACAGCTTTAACTAATTCTCCGGATACAGCAGGCACAGTGTTCCAGAGCACAGACCTTTTCATTAGGTAAAAGGCCACGGTCAATCAACACTCGCTATTGTAGTTACTAATTAGAAATACCTGGCACTGTTTAAAGTACATTAAATAAACCCAGAAAATGTCAGAGCTAGAAATGACCGATGCCATCAGTCATCTCATTCAGTCTTCCTACTTCACAGAGACACCAAGGCCTAGACAGGCACGTCTTGCCAAGGCCCCAATTCCAGGCACTGGAAGAACAGGGACTTGAAGGGAAGACCCGAGGACCCAGTCCAGTGCTCACATGGCTTCCCCACAGGGCTTCTTCTCCAAGCTTGGAGAGAGTCCTGCAGAACAGCCCGAGACCCAGCAGCTGAGCAGACGTCCAACACACACGCATGTCCAAACCCACCCAAGTGTTTGTGCTATTTCCAATTTCATAAATGACTGAGCAAGAGAAATTACCCAGTTCACATATTAAATGAAAAGCTAAGTGACATTTCCATGCATGTTTGTGCAGAGTGGTTGTAAATTCACGAGTAAGCTCTGGGACGGACGGCATCTCCAGGTCTGGTTCAGTAATACAGCAGGTGGACCTGTCCCGGGGCGGGGAGGGGTGTGTGTGTCTTCTTCCTTGGGTGAACCTCAGTTTTATTGGAGTAAGCGTGTGAGCCTCACATATTTAATTGAGCTCAGTTTTCAGCACCCTAGCTGGGAACCGATAGGAAGCCAGGGAAAGGAAAGCAGGTGGTTTTAGGAGCTTCCAGCAGGGCATGTGGTGGGCACTTGACACTCCCTGGTGATAAGGGGGTTCATGCAGAACCCTGGCAGAAATTACAAGGAGACACCTCTGTCCACGTGCACCCTTCTTTGCTCTCCTGTCTCCCCATCCTGCTCTTAACCTCATCCTCTTTTTGAGAATTTCCCTTTTGTCTGTCTTCTGCCCTCCTGCCTATCATTGCTTAGTGGACAGCACTCCCCATAGAGGATGAGGCAATGCCCTCTGACCCTAGTTTGAGCAAGGTCTTGCTTTTTCTCCTGGGGCCTTTTGTCTGCTGCTGGGCTTTGAGTCAGGAAAACAAAGACAGCTCTGTCTGTGGCTCTGTTTGGGCGCTCTCCTTTCCTCCATTCCTTTCCTCCTCCCTAATTGCTCTCTCAGACCACCCGGCTAACGCCTCTCCTATCTTTGATGTCGGTTTCCTCTGAACCTTGGAAAAGAAGACCTGTCACCTGGCTCTGGTCCTTTGGCCACTAGTCCCTCTGATGTCTGACCAAGCTGGGAATGTCCTCTGTCTAGCCAGTGGGCCGGGACCTGAAGCTGGCAAAGTCCCTACTCCATGCCTGTGGGGAGGGGTGCAGATCCTAGCCTTCCTGTTTGAAGGTATCATGAAGGGCCGTGGCTCTCCAAATTTCCTTCCCCAAGAAGTGGAGGAGATAGAGCAGAATAGAGGGTTCAAAAGTCAAGTGGTCTCAGGAAATCACTCCCAACTTGGCTTTCCCATTTGTGAAATGCAGGTCACAAGCCTAATGTAAATCTACTTCCTTCTGGTATACCTGGGGCCCTGATGGAAGCTTGAGTTGGAGAGAGGCATCCTTTCTTTCAGACCACAGAAGAGGTGATGACTGCAGTAGATACAGGTCAGGGTCCACAAATACTGCTGTTGTAAAACGCCAGTGGGAAGCTAGAGATGCTTTTGCCTGTTCCTCTCCTTCCCATACTTACACACCCTTGGAAAAAAAAGACTCCGCATTTGTTCTCAGTGCTATTCAGCCCTCCTCTTTCAATAGTTGTTTGCATTTGGAAATCTCTTTCTCGGCCTCCCTACCCCACCACTCCCTCACTCCCCTCCACCCACAGCCTGAAAGAGTTAATTCAATTCTCAGCCCCAGCCAAGAAGTCTCTATTTGCCAGTTGAGTCAGCCCAGGATGAGCATTATTGAAATTGCTAATTTATTTCTATAGCTTCAGTCTCCAGCCCGGAATGGAACAATGAGACCAAAAGTGTTCCAGACACATTGTTTGTTTAATAAAGGAACATTCTTCCAGCTGAACTGTATGGCTGATGGGTTTTCTGGTTTGATTGGTTAACCCTTGTAAGTGGTTTGGGTTTCTCTTGTTAGAGTTGGAGGGACTCAGGGGGTCTAGGAGTCCATGAGCCCCTCTAATTGGTAGATCATTGCTCCCCCAACCCTGGCCTCTTACTTAGTCAAAAGGTTTGACTTCTGTAACATTGTCCTATATCCGGAGAATTGGTTAAAGCTATAAATCTCATGAAAATGAGTGTGCTGTAGGCCCCCGGAGAAATGACAGGATTGCCCCCTCTGAATTTCAACCCCTTTGGCTTTGAGAAGGCTGTTGATTTTATTATTGATCATTGAGTTTGATCTGATGCATTTCACAGAGACTTGGCTCTGCGGTTGCGCTGTTGGCTCCAGGGGCAGCAGCTATGTTGATGACGAGTTTTTCCATTTCCCCCGCCAGATGCAAGAGGTAGTAGGGTAGATGCAAACTTACTTCTCCCTTCTTTCTGGAAAGTCTGATTTAGATGCGTGTATATGTGGGGGCTTTTTTTGTGTTACTGATAGCATGTGTTAAAAATTGCTCTTGACATGCTGCCAGAGGCTGTGGGATAATAGATAGAATGACCTTCGAAAGACCCTTGTTGGTAAAATAGCTCTGAGATTTTTTCTTGTTATTCTGTGGACTGTATAGCTTTTTTTTTTCCTTCCTGTAGATATAGGTAGAATATTATTTAAGTTAGCCTGGAAGGGATACCGTAGGTAACCTTTATAGTCAACATCCATCCATCCATTCGTCATTTATCAAATATCCACTAACTTCTAGGGACTATGATAATATGCTCTCTATTATTATTATTTTTTTTTAATTTCTCTTTGGGGAGAATAGAAGATCACTTCAATACTCTTTTTCACTTGATTTTTCTTTTGCATTTGGCACCTTTGACCACTTCTTCCTACCGGATGTTTTCTCTCCCTAAGTCTGTGACAAAGTCATGCATTTCCTCTGCTTCTATGGGCATCCCGTCATTCTCTTTCATGTTTTCTTTCCTCCTTATTTACCATTGAAGTATCAGTGTTCTGAGTTTTGTTTTTAGCTTTTTTTCTCCCTTTAATTTTCCTTTACTCTTCTTTTTAAACATTCTTACTGGGCAATTTCACCCGTGTCACCATGTCTAAGTTATTCCCTACATTTACATATGATGACTCTCAAATACTCTTATCCAACCTGCACTTATGCCAGGTGCTCCAGATTTTTATATCTGTCCCCTGACCAGAAATGCCTGGATAGCCAGAAACATTTTAAACTCAACATGTTCATAAATGAACTCAGCATCTTCTATTCGATCCTGTACCTTTCTGATTCTCTGTCTTGGGGGTTGTCTTAGCCATTCTCCTTCTCAACCATGCCAGAATCTGAAAATCTCCCTAGATTTCTCCCTCCCCTCATGTCCAGTTGGATACCAGATCATGTCAGTCCCATTTTCCTTATTTGTTTCCACCTCACTTTCCCACTGCCACCATCCTAATTCTAGCACTTGTTATCTCCCCTTTCATTATTGCAGTATCTCTTAACTGGTCCCTAGATTTGCCCCCTCCAAACCATTTTTACGCTGTATCAGACTGGTCTTTCTAGGTGCAAATCTGATCAAGTCAATCCTTATTTAAAGTCTTTCAATGGTTTCTAAGCACCTAAGAAGAAGTTCACACTCCTTAAGCCTATGGTAGCAGGTCTTTTCCCCATGACTTCACTTTATCTCTAGTAATTCTCTCCACTCTCTGACTCGACCCCAGACACACGTCCTAGTCATACCTACCCTTGCCCTGCTGCTTCTTGCCTCCAGGCCTTTGTGGAAGCTCTTCCCTTCACCGGGAATGGTCTCATTGCCCTCAATGTGTTGGTCTTAGCTCAAGCATGCTTCCTTCTGTGAACTATTCCTTGACCCTAGGTTTCCTCCTCCCCACTTCTATTGCACCTTGCAAACGAAGTAATACTTTGTTTTCACGTCTGTTTTCCCACTAGACAGTGAGCTCCTGGAGGGTGGGGGTGGCATCTCTTATCCCTGTAACCCTAGTGCTTCATAGAGGCCTTGTACCTGGAGACAGCTCAGGTAAGTGTTTTTGGCTTTATAGCCCCTAAGATTATTTTTTCTCTTATCCAGATCTCAGCTATTTAGTCACTTGTCTGTTTAGATTTTTCTTCTCTTGTCACATCAGAAATCTACTAGAAAACATGAGGATTTTTGAAATTAGCTTTGTTTCTCATGCTTGGCTACAGTCAACTCTTCTTCATCTGCCTGCAGCTTCATCTGTTGTTTTGATTGTTAGAAAGAAAAATTATTACCATGGACTCAGCTTCACTTGGGTCCTTAGCCCTGACTCTGCTCCCTTCTCTTGGGCCCACCCTCCGACCTGAGAACAGAGAGTGCAAACAGCGTTAATATCAAGCCATGTTTTCAGTGGAGAAGGATGAAGGGTCACTGTTAGAGTCTTGCAGGTCCTCCATCCTTGTGGATGCACCAACCATCCCATTTTTGATGTTCCCAATGGCCAGTTCCACTTTCTTTCTTTCAACCAAATGTTGAGCCTGTGTGGAACGTGATTAACAATTGGCTTCAAGATAAAAATTTTAGAAGGTATGCTTTTGCCACCCCCCACCCCCCCTCCATCTCCCATGGAAAATTGAAATCTTAAGGAAGTTATTGGACAGTGTGTTCCTTCAGGGAGTGCCACTTTCCCTGGCTTCTCATTAACAAACCACACTGTTTCTAGCAAATTTGTGTGTCCACATAGCAGGCTATGGAAATCAGCCTGGGAGCGTGATGTTCCCATAAATCTGTTAGCTCATTTAGAGAACACTGTCTAGCTTTGTTTATGTTGAGTGCTTGTTCCTATGCTGTGTGGAATGAACTTACAAGAGAGTCAATAATGCTTATATCCAGGGCATTCATATTATAATGAGTCAATCAATTGATTAAATGTTTGCGATGTACTTACCATTGTCCAGGCCTGGTGCTAGGGCTGGTAATACAGTGGGGAACAGAATTGGTCCCTGCAGGAGAGGGCAGCATAATATTACAGAAGGGCATTTAAGTCAGACAGAACTGAGTGTAAGTCTTGATGACATCACTTCTCTCTGTGTGATCCTGAACAAGTTACTCAACCTTTCTGAGCCTCAATTGCTTCATCTATAGAATGAGGATTATTCTACTTCCCTTACAGAATTATTGCAAGAATTAGAGAGAAAAGACATCAAACATAATCTTGTTGGTACAGTGATTTACACTTAATAGACAGAGTCATAATTACTGTCCACTATTACATTAGTGATTGTAGTAAAACGCAAAACCCAAACTCTCTGGTTGGCTTTAGCTACTATTTTTTAGTGTATATTTCTTGATACACTCTCAGTTCTTAGTGCTTTACATGTATTAACACATTGAATCCTTACAACAATCGTATGAGGTACGTACTTTTATTATTTTGTAGAAGGGGAAACTGAGGCATAGGAAAGTTAAATGACTTGCCCAAGGTCTTACCATTGGTGAATGGTTGGCTGGGGATTTGAACCCAGGCAGTCGTGCTTCATATTACATGCTCTTAAGCATTGTTTTAGACTGCCTCTCCATGAAATGCTCAGACTAATAATGTTTCTAAGTTAATAACTGTATTTGTTTCCTAAGGCTGCCATAAAAAAATTACCTCAACCTTGTTGGCTCAAAGCAAGGCATTTATCCTCTCACAGTTCTGGAGGCCAGAAGGCCAAAATCAGGATGCCAGCAGGGGTGGTAACTTCTCGAGGCTCTGAAGGAGAATTGTCCCATGGCTCCCCCCATAGCTTCTTGTGATTGCCAGCAATCCATGGCTACATCACCCCAATCTCTGCCTCTGTCTTCACTTTACCACCTTCGCTGTGCATGCATTCTTTCCTCTTCTAATAAGATCACCAGTCACTGGATTTAGAGTACACCTAATCCAGTATGACTTTACCTTAAATAACTACATCTGCAGTGACCCTGTTTTCAAATAAGGTCACATTCTGAGGTTCCAGGTGGATGTGAAGTTTGGGGGAACACTATTCAACCCACTATAATAACCATTTGTTCTTTACTTTAAAATGGGAGCTGATGGAGGAATGTTTATTTAACGTCTTCTTTAAAAAAAGGCAGGTGAAGTAATTAAAGTAATGCTTCAAGAACCTAATCATATTTTAGAACATGGTTCTGACTGGTGTTCGGGCCATGGCCATATAGTGAACTGAGAGGGACTCTTATTTCTTCCTAAGCTGACCCTGGCCAAGCCAGATACCGTGATCCCTCACCTGTACCTCTTGCCCTGGAGTTTAATGAGTCAAACAGCTTTATGCATTTTTCATTGAATGTGGCCTAGAGTTCTGTTACTTTTCCCATTTCTCTCTTCTGAATGGGCTCTGATTTGTCTGCCCCCTTGAAATGCATCAGTGAGAACAGAGGGGAGTCTTCCTCTCTGTTGTTCTAGACGTGGCCTGGGTCACAGCAGCTTTTCATGGTGGCCATGTCATGCTGAAGCCCTAGGATTGATTTGCTGCTCAGTGCAGTGATTTTGAACAAGTCGTAGCCTCTCTGAGCTCAGTCTGCTCTTCTATAGAATGGGGATCACCACACTCAATCACAAGGGTATTGTGACTCAGGTGGCCCGATGTGTCTGGGTGCTCTCTTTCACCGGTGTGGCACAATGGATGTATTAGCGGCAGATCCTGGTTGATGGGTTCAGATGAAAAGGACTGGAAGCTCCACAGATGTCTGCCTTCCATGGATGATCCCACTCCCCAGAGGGCTATCAGTCGGGGATAGTTAGCGTGGGAGGTGGAGGAATGGATCCAGGAGGTGGAGTGTCTGGTCCAAACTTTTGATCAGGAGATACACCCTTTGATGTAGCAGAATGGAGTCCCCTCCAAGAGTGGTGCTGGGGCCAGCAGGCCGGTTTGCCTTCCCCTGCATTTTCTGGCAGGTACAGGACAAACTTACATGGCTGAGTCTCAGCGCTGCGCCATTCTGTCACTGGGGCTTGTCTGCCTCATGATAG
This sequence comes from Rhinolophus ferrumequinum, assembly GCF_004115265.2. Classification (NCBI taxonomy): domain Eukaryota; kingdom Metazoa; phylum Chordata; class Mammalia; order Chiroptera; family Rhinolophidae; genus Rhinolophus; species Rhinolophus ferrumequinum. The sequence continues at coordinate 23,266,813 of NC_046293.1, read as the reverse complement.
CTCGTGGTGAATCCTAATGCTGATCTCCTTAGGGCACGAGATATAAAATATGTACCATCATGTGAGAGCATTAATAGGACGAGCACTTATTGGACACCTACAATATACAAGGAATACTGTTAGGCTGCGGTTCAAGAATTAAAAAGACGCAGAGCCAACTTTCAAGAAGCTCATGGTCCAGTATAGCAGACATGTAAACTATCATAAAAATGAGAGAAGGGCAGGTGGAGGTATGCTTGTTGGTAAAGCATGTCCTAGATTAAGGGTTGGCAACTCTGGCCTGCCGGCCACATCTGGCCCACCCCTTCTTTTGTTAATAAAATTATACTGGAATCCAGTTATACTCATTTATTTGTGTACTGTCTATGACTGCGTGTGCAGTTCAACAGCAGAGCTGAATAGTTGTGACAATGACCATGTGGCCTGCAAAGCCTAAAATACTTACCATCTACCCTTTTATAGAAAACGTTTGCTGATCCCTGTCCTAGATAATGGGTCAGCAAGTGATGGTTCTGGAGAATAGACGTGAACCTTATTCTTGGGAGCTTTCTGGATTTTTGTATGTGCAATTAATACACAGACTCTAGAGAAAGAAGAACTGGGGGAGCTGGCTAGGGGAGAGCTTTGGAACTGTGTGTGAGGATTTGACTGGGAAGCGAGATGTTGGAAAGCCTGGCAGGTGGGCATGAGGCATGAGGGGCTGGGAGGAAGCTGTGCACCCATAGGTGCTTTCACAGGTGCACAGCAGAGCGGAGAGAGAGGCCAAGTCCAGGGTCAAGCCAGGACAGGAGGCTGTGATAACAGGATTGTAGGGATTCAATGTAAAGCGTCAAAGAAGCAGACAAGTCTGGTGTTGGAAGGGTCCTCAAAAATCACCTCATCCCACTCTTCATTGTATAAGTGAAGAGAAGTGAGGGAAGGGAGGTACTTATCTTAGCTCATCCAGCTAGTGATTAGCAGATCAGGTGGCAGTCCCTGGGCCCTGGGACACTGACCCTGTGACCTGGTTATTTGGGGAAAGGACTAGAAGCTCAAGATCTTTCCCAAGAGCCTCCCTCTTTTAAATTTTCTGTAGCCATCAGACTGCATCTTATTTCCTACATTCTTGGAGGGTTCCCCAGTCTGTAAGCTTCTTGAGCGCAGGGTCTGTGTCTGGTTCCTCTCAGGGAGGCCCTCCTCGTTCATTTTGAGGACTCCATGGATGTGTGAGAGCACTGAGCAGGGAGGCCTCTATCCCCATCTTCCGGAGCACGTGGAGGGGGAGGTCTGGGCCCTTGGTTACAGTGGGGGTGGGGCAATGTACCGCTCCACAGCGATGGCTGGTGTCACTGTGGCTAAGAGGCCCCTTGAGAAGGTGGTGAGGATGTCACTGAGCCCTGACCGGCTCTGCAGCTCCCCATGTAGTTTGTCATACCTGCTTGGGTTACCTGCAGAACCTTTCCTCCCAAGTGCTTCAGCACCCCTGAGTAAGGCGCTTCCCTAAATGCTGAATGTCTCCCAAGCAGCCCCATCAGCTCAGGGAGGATTCAGCCAGGATGCCATGCATCTTCAGTGATTGACAGGAACACCTCATTTGTCCTGATGTGTTGACAGAAAGGCTTGAAGGGCAGCCAGAGACGACGCTCCAGCTCAGCCCCTCCCTAATCTGCAGGACATGCTCCTTCCGGCCTCCTTCAAGCTTTGAGCTGACTCTCCTTGGCTTTCCCTGGCATGCTGGACGAGCCCCAGCCCCAGCCCCTCCAGCGAGGCAGTGACGGGTCAGGAATGTGGACGGGAAGGCGAATGCAGCAGGCAAATGGTGCAAAGCTAGTTGGACAGTATTTGCCCATGGAGCCCCAGATTTGTTTGTCAGCTGTACAGCAACCCCCAAATTGTCCAGAGTCAGCAGCTTTGCTGGCTTTGTCATAGAGCCAGAGAACAACACAGGTCAAACTTCAAGAGCCTGGGGACTTCAAGTGTCAGGAGAGAGAGAGAGAGAGAGAGAGAGAGAGAGAGAGAGAGAGAGAGACAGCACTTTAGGTACCTTCAGGCAATAAACTACACAGTTCTCTCCCTGGCAGGGCCTATAAACTCCTCATCCTCACCCCCTCTCTTTCATCCCCTTTATTGGGTCTTACTTATTTATAGCAATTTATCGATAAGTCACTTACAGTAGCCTTGCTGTCCAGCCCAGGTTACCAAATATTGAGAAAAGAAAAGTCCCTCCAGTACAAACAGTACCATCACTGAAGGAAATAAGCAAGATGTGCTCCTGCCACGTGCACACCCATGGGCAGTGTTTCTCGTACAGATTGAATTGGGTCATACAGACGGAACTGTAAGACTGTCAGGTTCCAGAGCCTGTTCCTTTTCATTATACTGTGCCTCCTCCCAGGACCATGGCCCTGGGAAAGGGACTGGTTAGGAAGCTCGTCCAGAGCCCTGATAGGGCTGGCCTTTTTGGGGGCAGAAATGGAGGTCTAGGTAGTGTGATTTTTTAAAAAATTGAGCTATAGTTCAATACCATAAAACCCACCCTTCTGAAGTGTACTATCCAATTGTTTTTAGTATATTCATGAAGTGGTGCAACCATCACGGAGGAGGTGTGATGGAGCCTTTTCAGAAAGGTCCCTGGGCCTTCATCATCCTCTCCGCCCTCAGCCTCCTGGTGGGCCTGATGTCTGCTATAAGTCACTGGTGGGATAAAGCATTCAAAGCCCCTTTCACAGTTCAGCTGGGTGGGATCAGATCTTCATCAGCCTTTAATGCCCCCAAAAGGTTGTTTTGTCATATACTGACAAGCTAGTCACTTGGTAGTCTCTGAGTGAGAGAACTTGAGGCTAGACTATGAGCTTCTTGAGAGCATCCCACGGCCTTCCTTAGCAGGACAGGATGTGGGTTCAATGACAGGTAAGCCAGGATGAGGGAATGCCCGGGACACAGACCTTCAGAGCAAAACAGAGGCAGCTGGAGGGTCCAATGGAGGACTCTCAGAAACAACTGGGTACCAGGAGAGGGAGAACTGAAAACTTATTTTATTCCTAGCTCATTTACCTGGATCTGGTTAAAGCTGGCAGACATCTGAAGACTAGTTTCTGGACTGCTTCTCTTGGATGAAGGATAAATTAAAAGAGCTTAGAAGACTGTACATCTCCAGCTTTCTCTGGTCTCAGAAATATTCATGAAGCTTCCTGAGCATGTCCTGTGTGCAAGGTCTGTAAAGGATTCTAAGTGGGATATGCTGGGCTTTCCAGCCAGGACCACAGTGGGTCTCCTTGTGGGCCAGGACTTAGGAGACCTGGACTCTTCCACTACCCACTGGTAGGTTCTAGAATTCCTCCCTTGGTTCTATTTGTTTCAGTGAACCATTTTGAGTGCAAACTCTGCTCTTGGCACTGTGCTAGGGGCCTAGGTGCTTGATGAACAACACAGGGTCCAGTCTTCAAGAAATCAGTATCTTATTTGATCCTTTAAAAAATGTAAATATCCATGGGGTAAAGTTCTGCTTTGGCTGACTAGTCATTTACAACCCATGTAGATCAGGTTTTGCTTTTGGGCCATGGAAAGGACACTATGTCCTGCTATATTCTCTCTCTCTCTCTCTCTCTCTCTCTCTCTCTCTCTCTCTCTCTCTCTCTCTCTCTCTCTCTCTCTCGTTGTTTTCCTGTGGGTCAGTATCCAGGTTTACGATTGGGGCCCCAGCTAGAGCATATGGTATCTTGTGTCATATGGCACAGATTAGAAATAGGGCTCCATTCCTCAAGATGCTTTACTTCTGTTTTTGGAAAATCGTCTTAATATGATGATTTTGTTAGATCAAGACGCTTTACTGCCATCTGCCAGACCATCGTAGTAAACATACAACTCTGAGATGTTTTCTCTATGGTTGGTGCCCCCTTCCTGTGACGTCTTTGTCAGCGCATAACCTGCACAACTGCATGCACCCCCTCGGTTAGGATAAGTACAAGAATTCAGTATTTACCCTTCTTGGCTGGTACCTGCTGCGTTTCTCATCCAGCAGAGCAGTGCCCTTACCCTGACTAGGACCTTTGGTCTTTGCAAGTTTTAGAATATGAGAACAGAGATGGGAGCCTTGGGGAAAGAAGACATGAAGAAATACAGTTCTATCTAGATGGTGAAAGTCTCTGTGACGCTGTGCTCTAGCTCACTTCTGCATTTTCCGAGGAGGCTGGGAGCTTTGCAGCCTATCAAATTCCATTTGCCATAGAATGACTGAAAGGCCAGTTCTTCAGGCTGAAGTGCTAAGAGAACTCCCGCCCTTCATGAAATCAAAGGATCTTTCAGTGGGAGGGGACCTTCAGAGTTCAACTCTATCATTTTATAGGTAAGGAGGAGCCAGGGGCCCAGGGGGGCCCAGGGGTGACATTCTGAAGGTACCACAGTTGGAAAGTGCAGAGCTGGCTCCAGGACCTGGGTCTCTGTGCCTTATCAACTGTCCCTTGTCTCTTCCAAAGCCCTAGGGGGCTGAGCAATGCTAGAATAGTGTGGGCATAGATGAGCAGGAAAGACCGCGGGCTTTCTTTCTCCAGAGAACTCTCAAAACAGTGGAGGGTCCTGTTGGCTTGGGATATAAGGAAACTGCTCTGCATAGAAGACACTCTAAAAATACCTTCATCCACTGGCCCTGAGGGAGATTTTCCAGCCCGTTTGGCTTTTTACTTTCTCCTCCTATCATCCCTGATGCCAAAGTAGGCTGAGCCTCAAAGCAAGTTTCTGGTATTTGCTTCTTTCATCCCTTAGAACACACATGTTTAGTGAGAACTGTGGTATTCTTGGCTTGATGAGGGGCTCTCGCCTTTTTCGCAGGAACTTGACTTGACAATGGCCCCAGCAACAGTTAAATTTCTCTCCAGGGCCAGTGAGCCTTACCCAAATTCCCTGAGAATGAGTTTTCCCTTATTCTCCCAACTGTTACTGATTATGAAGTTTTCAGCTGAAAGGGGGCAGGTGCCTCAGGGAGACCACTGGTGGAGCAGCCACTCCCCGCATCAATCAAAAGAGTCATCCTCACATCAGGGGGCACACGCCTGCTTGTGTTCCCCACACTCATTATTCATCTTCTTTCCCCTGGACCCTGAGCGACCTGTGGTGTGTGTGCTGGTCTGAATAGGGCTTAAATAGACATCATGCATTTGATTCAGAGACACCTTATAGGAGGCCTGCACTTGCATCGAGGGCCTAGAGATAAAGCCACAGATAAATTCTTGACTCATGAGAGCTTTGAGGGAGAAATTCTTCTCTTGGTCCTGTTATTTGAGATGATATCAGTCCTTCCTTTTGTTGAAAACCCACCAGGGTTATCACTGTGGTGATGCTGGGAGGACCCAGTGAGTGGCAGTGCTGAGTCTTTGTCCCCCTGGAGATAAAGGAGTCAGACTTGAAACCATGCCCACAGTCCGTCAAAGGCAGTGCTGCATGTCACAGATGAGTGACAAGTGAGGAGACTGGTAACATGCTTTAAGAGTCTGGAAGGGCTTCTTGAGGAAGGTGTGACTTGAGCTAGAGCCTGACTGGAGGATCACCTTTGGAAGTGAGCCTTGTACAAGGCTACCTGCCCCTGCCTCAGGGGACCTGGGGCTCCAGCTCCCTGATGGCCAGCCCATTCTCCGCCTGGTCTCACCTCTAGCTTCTTGACTCCTACTTGTTGCTCATCTCTTGCTGCCTGTTGTATCACTTGCCACCTGTCATCCACTCTACCCCAAGCCCTCATCTCCTCGGCCTTTTTCCAGCTCCCTCTCCCCACCAGTTCTATATTTCTGATTATTCCCCCCAGTTAGAGTTACTTGCATTCTTCTGCATTGAATCTCATTTTGTTATTTCCTGTCCCATATTTTCTAAACTCCCCAGGTCCCTTCTCATTTATTTCCCCATCCTCTGTGGTGCTGTTCGCAGTACCGCCCAGTTTGTTATCATCTGCAGATTTAATTAGCATGGTTGATGAGCCCTTTTCTTCCAGACTAGAGGCTATGGGGAGGGACGGTGGTCTCAGGCAGGGCCCGCTTGACAGTGGTGTGTGTGACAGGGTCACGGCTGTGGAAAAGCCTGTTTTGGCTGCGTAGACGGGACATGTTCCAAACCGGGCTCTCGCCTCATATAGGGGAAAAAATGCCCCAGGAGCCAGGTTTTTCTGGGAAAAAAGGGAGGATGCTGGAAACTGGATTGCACAAATCCCCTCAATTCAAATTCCTCTGGCCAGAGACATCATCTGCAGAATCCAATTATTATTAGCATTGAGCACCTAGTATGTGCCAGGCGTTGTGCTGGATGTCTTATATTATTGCTGATCTTCACAAGGCAGTCTGTGAGGTCACTGTTGTTTCTGGATTATTATAATTTACCAAAAAGGAAACAGAGTCGCAGAGAGAGTACATAATGTATCCATGATCACACAGGGAGTGAATGGCAGAGCTGGGATTTTAAGCCAAGTCTCTCTGAGCTCTTGCTTTCATGTACCTTACTTCTCAGAGATGCCATTAACTTCATCCCTTGGCCCCCAAACCACTCTAGGCTAATGGATTGTTTTCATAGCACACTTGACAGATGGGCTAATTCTGGATGTTTTTGGAAGCCCACAAAATCATGGACTCCTCTATTCTTATCATTATAGTGACGAGTCTTTTCCTGAGTGCGTCTGATCAGCTTGTCAATATCAGATTTAGATCTAGATGTTAGCTAACCTAACAGCCTTTACTCATAAACCAGTTTCTTTAAGCTCTACCTTAGTATCTCTCAAGTCTGAGTCTGGTGGGGGAGTAGAGGACTGGTGTGGTCCTCGCTAACTCTAGCTTTTATGTCAGGTCTGATAGATCTGTGGGCAGCACAGCGGTTTGCACTTCAGCTCCCTGAGTCCTAAGGCAGTGATTCTGGATGGCGTACTATAAATTTCAGCAAGGATAATTTTTCCTTTTGTGGGACTTTCCAGTACATTCGTTGAGGCATGTTTGGTATTCCTCCCACTAAATGGTTGTGGTGCTCCCTTATCATTATGACAATCCAAAGCTCCCACCCATTTCCGAAGGGTGGTTTGCATAACCACCCTTTGTCTCAGAGACAAGGGGGGGCTGAGCAGGTGGTACGTTGGCCCTCCAGAGCTCAACTAGGGTAGTCCCCTGAAATACTGGGGGAGAAGAAAGGGTTCTTTAGCTCAAGTTCTTTGTAACTAATGTTGTAGAAGGTTTTACAACTTCTTTGTTCATGTTCAAAGTCAACCCTGCCTCCTGAAATAAGCTCTGTGTTACGAAGGATTAATGGCCCCTAGAAGGAAGGAAGCGCCTTTAAGAAACCTGCCTCCTCTAACCTGGAGAAGGTCACAGTGGCACATGGGGGACTTGCTCCTTTTTTCTGTTGACCACCGCCCAGACCAACCGCAGAGCAGAGGGATAGTCACTGTCTGTTTATTGCATTTCTGAATCTCGCTGGAGAACGGGAAGAAGTTCCCAAGTTGAGCTCCACTGTGAAAGGGGAAAGGCATTCCTCAGGGTTTCTGACAAAGGGGACTCTTGTCATTTTTCTATCTTGTTGAAGATACATAGAATCTGGGTGAACATACAGGGTTGACCCGTCGAGATCACTACGGTGAAGGTCCTGGACAACAGCAGCCTCATGGGCAGATTGGTCAGCACAGGCCACGTCTCAGCCCTCTGGCTCCCTCAGCTTCCACTCGGCTCCCAGCAGGCTCGTTTCCACATACTGCACTTACCCCTTCTTGTACCTTTGCTCATCCTAGTCCATATTTTCCATGCCACCCATACCCCTTTGGAAATCCCATCACACAATGTTCAAAGTTCAGCTCAAGTTCCCTCCCCATCGCATCATCTCTGGCTCCTCTAGCCGGCAGTCAGCTCTTCCACTAGTGTCTTGTATCAAGGAGAACTCTTGGTTGCATTACAGAAAACCCGACTCAAACTGGCTTAAACAACAAAGGGAATTTAGAAGCTCATGCAATCAGAAGCCCAAAAGTAGGTTTGGTGAGGCTTGATCCAGCAGCTCAAATGATGTCCCCCAGGACTCTATTTCTCCATCTTTCTGTTCAGTCTTTTTCAGGGTCCACTTAATCCTCTATTTTATTCAGTGGTCCCTTGGCTGACCCAGGCCTTCCCTTTATGGAGCAGATTGACTGCCACCATTCTCCCTAGAGTTCTGGCAGAAAGAGAAAGCTGCTTTCTCCAGAAACTCTGGCCAACACTTCCTCGTATCTTACTGGTTTTCACTGCATTACAAACATATTTCAGAACCAATTGTTTCGGCCAGGGGGATGGATATGCTGATTGGTTCCAGGTAATTGGGCCTACCCCGGAGTTAGTGGGGTCGATTCTACTGGAAACATGACTGAGAGCTAGGAGGAATATTTCTCTCAGAGCAAAATCTGGCAATTATTGAGGAGTGAAAGGAGGGACAACAAACAAATGAGCATTCATTAGTCGCCCATTTGATCATTAATCACCCCAGTCATGATGTTATTCATCTGTCTTGTGTGTTAGGCATCATTTATCTGGTTTCCAAAGAAGGTGAAAGCCATGTGATCTTATGATGGCTTATATGTCTTCTGTACACCCTTAACTCTTAGCACATTGCTGATACACAGTTGTTCCCCAGTAAATACTTGCTGAATTGAAAGATGTTGGGGTGAGTGAATCATAGGACATAGTAGGGAATATCCTTAGAGGAGAGGCAAGTCATTGCTAAGAGAAGGCCTGGGTTCATCTGTGGTGGTGGGGAGTTAATTATTCATCGCACGAAGGTTTTATAGAAGTTTCTTGAGGAGAGAAGAAAAAAAATCACATAAGTTTTGAGTTAGGAGAGACATTAGAGATATGGGCACTTTTAGAGGTAATATGATGAGTTTTTAAATGCCTGGAAATGCTTCTCTCTGAATGGGTCATTTATCATATAGGCCAAAGGAATGAAGGTCAGGAAGGAGATACTGGACATTCCTGCCCAAACATTTGATGGCTCTTGATTGTCAGTGGTGATTATTGCTGATCCACAGGAAACTGCGATTTATTGTCCAATCTGGGACAGTTTTGATAATACTAAAATGCTAAACTGGATAGGATGATGAGACAAAGAAATAAACTGGGACTGTCCCAGCCCAACCAGGACCAACTGATTATCCTTGGTCCAAGTATCTATCAACCACTCAATGAGGGACTGTTTGCCCACCACTCTGCATCTGCCTTCCATTCCTCTGGGCATTGACAGGCTCACAGTGTCCTCTTGGGGCACTGGGAAGCCCGCACATTGTGGAGAGTTAGCATTCTGCAGCATCTGATTCCACTTGCAGGATGTCCACTGTCCAAAATAGTTTTACTGTGACAGCTTGGAAAGGGCAGCGTTTTCCTCTGGTCTTTCCTCATGGTTTATCTGTGACCTTTTCCCCTCCGTTTTGGGCTGGGCCTGTGTGCCCGAAGCCTAGTCAGCTCCCTCGGCTCCCTTAGTTTTGGGAGCGGTCTTGTCCTTTCTGCCAACATCTTCAGGGTTCATGGATTTTTATACTCATTTTGGGTAGAAATTTGGTCTCTGGCTCCTAGATTCTGTTTAGCCTTTTACTTTCAGCATTTTAAATTCCAAATTGAAACATTCTCTATTATCTTTAACCTTACTTGGTGTTGTACATGCCAGGAGCTATGGCTCAGCTATGATTTTTCTCCAAGAAGCATGATAGGATCCTCATAGAGGTCAAGGGCATGTGTTTCGTGGTCCAAGGAACAGGGACATGCTCTGTACTTTCAGTGCCAAGGTCGAGATTTGGCTTGGCTGCCTATGAGCTTGCTCTTAATACAATCCTTTTATATATACTTAATAGTTTGCAAAATACTTTTATGTATATAATCTTGTTTGACTCTGAGGTATCATGGAATTATTATTAATTTTTGAAAACTTATTAGCTAATTAAAAACTAAAAATAAATAACTGTTAAATAAACAACATGTTTATTTAAGATAAATACAATTTTAATGAAAAATAATGATATTTTTCAAAATAAAAAAATTGAGAGAAGTGTGGCATTGTTTTACATTTTTGCAAATCTTTCCCCCCTAGCCTTATTGAGGTATAATTGGTGTGTAATAAACTACACATATTTAAAGTATCTAATCTGTTGAGTTTTGACATCTGTACACACCTGGGAAGCCATCATCATAATCAAGATAATGAACGTATCTTCCACCCCCAAAACATTTCACGTGTCCCTTTGTAAAGTCCATCCTTCTCTCCTACAGGTAGTATTATTATGAATCATTACAATCATTTTTACATGGCCCTGAGTTTCAAGAGCTTTGATGACTTGTCAAAAATAGTACAGCTGGTAAGTGGCAGAGCTGGGGCCCAAGACCAAGTCCTCAGGACCCAGTACCCAGGGCTTTCCCACCATCTATCTTACCTACATGGTGATGAGTATTCCCCATTTCCTCTGTTGGACTTTTAAAGTAGAATGAAGCCCGGAGGACACATAATCCAACTCTGTTGCTAAGTCCCCATATGGTGCTTTTTCCAGGGTACTGTGCTGCCCTTGGGGGCCACTGAAGCTCAGGGGTGAGGTGGGGAGCAGGTTCTCTCAGCCCTGGGTGTGTGGGAAGGTCTGGCTCCTCAGTGCTCCTCTCACTACATCATCTTCACCTGGGCTATGAGCAGAGGTTTTCTGGGTGGCTCCTATCTGGAGTGCAATGATATGCGATGCATAGAGTAGAGACAGTGGTAGCAGGTCCAGAGAAAATCTCTTTTGGGCACCTGCCTATTTGGGTAGCTGCCCTAAGGGATCCTCCCAGCCGGGAATGCCTTTCCCTTCCAGGAACTTTGGTGATGGCTCTTTGCTTTGGAAAAAAATATGCCAAGAGTGACTGAGTTTTCATTTACATAGGACCCTGGCAGGGTTCTCCCCAACTTTGGTTGGGGACTCGGTGAAGCCTTTTCTATGAGAGGGGTCATGCTGCTGGTGTTTTGGGGTCCCTGGGATAGGGTTCAGTGAGCATTTGTTCCTGCCCTCCACCATTGCTGATCACTGACCCATTCTCACCTTAGCCTGGGGAGGAGAGGGTTGGAGAGGATATTCCCTGGCTCTCATCCAGGGCCTCCCAGGAAAGCAAGTTTTCATCTTTCCTCCTCCAGTCAGGACGTTCCTCCCTGTGCTTAATTCCAAGTCACTGTGTGTCTGGGAGGTCCAGGCAGAGCCCGTTCCCTGTCACAGGTTGGAAGTTCCTGATCGCTGAAGGGAAGTTAAGACTTTGCTTTCACTGATGGCACAGGCAGACCATGGTGTTCCGCAAATGGAGAAGTTGTGAGGACCATCTCATTTCTTGCTCTCATTTCAAAAGTCTCCAAGGTATACCCCACTCTCCTCCTTAGTGTTGTGCATGGTCCCTGGCCACAACCTGAGCACCACGTGGTAGAACTCCTCCAGCTGAGAGCACGGTCTGAGAGCATGGGAGTCCCTGGGGGTTTCTCTCCTGCTCCCTGTGGGACAGCACGACATTGGTCCTTGCTGATCCAAGATGACCTGGCTTGCTGATGTCTGAGAGGAGTCTGTCCCTGCTCTGCCCCTCTCCATCGTATAAAGCTCACCCTTCCACCCTTCCTCGGGCAGCCCTATTCCTGGGCCACAATGTGCTGCAGCTGATGTTCTCGGCTCACAGCAGGGCCTGGACCGCAGTACACTCAGGCGTGTGGGGTCAGCGTGGGGTGGCTTGGCAGGACTGTGTGGGAAGCAGGCTGTGGAGTATCAGTTTCCAGTGTTTGGCTGGGGCTACCTCCCATTCATTCTTGTTTCTCTAGAGGGAGGTCGTGGTCTTGTGAAGCCATATGCAATCTTTGGATAACAACAGCAAGACATAAACAATACGGGTAATCTCACCAGGAGGAGCGTGTGTCCTCTGGTCCCTTCGGAGGGCCTGAAGTGGTGGCTGGGGGCGTGATTCGCCCCTCCCACTGCCATTCCTCCATCCCTCGTCTACCTAATCTCTTATGAAGGGAGGGGCTTCAGGTTGCCCTTGGATGGGTTGGGAGCCCTCAGGGCCGCGTGATGCTGTCCCTCACAGGCATTATGGGATGAACCCTAGTGTCAGGAGACGTGGATTCCATTCCTGGTTCTGCTACTCATTAGCTGTGTGGCCATGCCCAAGCGACTCAGCTTCTTGAGCTGCAGGTCTTCATTTGTTACTTGAGAAAGATATGTTGGGTATCTTTGGAGGTTTCTTCATCTCCAGAGGCCTTTGGCCATATCAGTTCACTCTTCTGAAGTCCACTGTGCCCAGCAGCTGGCTCTGCTTTGAGCTTTCAGCATGATGTTGAATAACATCACGGAAGTCTGATGCTTGGAAAGTAAAGATAGCAAAGACTTTTATATTTGAAATATCTTATTTTCCAGAGCATCCCTGATTCTTCTCCTTAATGCTGCACTACTCTTACAAACCTGTAAGGCAGAGAGGTTTCAGGTATACCCAGCTTTAGTTCTGGTAGTGTTTTGTGAACACCGGAATGAAGTTGTGCCCATGCATGACGCCTGTAGGAAAGGGAGCAGATCTGCAAATGCTTTGAGGACCCGGGAATATTCCTATAGAGAGGCCCATCTGCAAGGTCTTCATACAGTTCACGATCAAGTAGAAACTTGAATAACTTTAGTTGTCAGCATAAGTAAAGATTCAGAAATGACAGTTACGGATAATAGAATTATTGTCTTAAAATGGAACTAGATTTAAATTCGGTTGGCCAAAGCTCACCAACTACTTTCTGGGCTATGGGAGCCAATTTTTAGAACTCAGTCACAGGATCCAAACAGAATATACTAGGTATATGTGTGTCTTGAAGTTGCAATACATACTTACTGAGCATTTACTAAATTCCAGGTACTGTGGTGGCCGCTGAGGGCAAAGCAGTCAAGCCACGTTCTTTGTCTTCTCGGAGCTTAAGGTCTAGCCAGGAAGACAAGCATTCAACTCCTACTTACAATGGTTGCGATGGTGGTTGATGCGCTAAAGGAGAAGGAGAGGAGCCACGCAGGCCGGAAGGGGTACCAACGGGTTCAGGACAGGCCTCTCGGAGGAATTAAGGTTTCAGTGGAGACCCAGTTAGGAGTTGGCTGGATCCTGGGCGTGGGGAGGACTTTGGGGTGGAGGAAATAGAGTGGGAGGAGCTTCTGAAGTGGGAGGCTGGCTGGAGGAGGAGGCGCCAAGGTAGGACGCGGGGTGGAGCAGTGGGAAACCAATGAGAAGGGCTGTGGGCTGGAGTCCGGGGAGGAGGGGGAGAAGTGCGGGAGCCTTAGAGAACGTGCGTGTGATCAGGCCTGCTGCGGGGGCAACTTTAGAGAGGAAGGGAGGGAGCCAGAGACTGGCTGATTAGGCAGGGCACATATTCAAGATGCAGATCTGACGTGGCCTCTGCGAACCTTCTTGGTTTACTTAGTGGTGCCCAGGCCTAGGAAACCAACTGACAATACGACTTAGAGGAGACCGAGAATGACAAGGGTCTGATTATGGTTGAGGAGTATTCATTTTCTTTGACCAGAATGCTCACGCTCTCTTCTTGGGTAACTTCTTCCTGATACCCAGGAACTGGAGAAACAGAATTTGTAGCATTTTATGAAAATGGAATCACACTGAAAGAAGTTGCATAGTTTTTGTGGGGCATTTCAATGGAGCTGGAGAAATTTTCCTGCCCTGTCATTTATCTCACATTTCTTGCCACTGGAATCGTTGCAGCCTCCCCAGTGGATGTGCTTGGGTTTTCCTACAGAAATCTTTGCGTGCTTGTTATCATTTCTCTGATGACTAGAACCAAATTATATGTTACAGCTCCTTTTACATGAAATTAAATTTTGGTTGTCTGATGATATTTGTAAGCCCCTCCAATCACATCAGTTACTTATTTATAAAATCTCTTTTAGGGACGGGTTATAGCCTCTGATGGCTAATCTCTTATATTTTATGTTAAATTTTGTGTTTCAGAAAACAATGTGTTTTGATTTTGTCCTCAAATTCTGGAGATGCACTATATTTCAAACCTGTGAATTCCTTTAGGGTATGCGAGACATTTTGAAAATACTGTCAATAATTTTAAAACTTCAAGGCAGTAAACAAACCAGGATTACTTATTCACAATTTTAATCTAATGAGAACTGTTTTTCCCCAAGTCTTTTCTGTCAATCACAGGAATTCAGTGAGGACCTACTGTATGTACAGCCCTCTTCTAGGTGCTTGAGGAACATAAAAGAGGTATCGGATACTGTCCCTGCAAGAAGCAGTCATTCTCTTTGGTAGATCTAATCACCATGATAATGGCTGACACCTAGTGAATGGCCCATCTTCCAGGCCGTATAGTAAGGACTTAACATATTTTATCTCTAATTCTCACAATAGTCCAGCAATGTTTCTTATATTCCTTACTCAGATCAAGAAACTGAGGCTCATTTGGTTAAGTGACTTGCTCAATGTCTCACAGCTGTAAAACCAAGGATTAAAATCTTACTCTCTTTGAATCGGAAGCCCAAACTTGCCATTCCTCTGCTATACCGGAAAGGAGCCACATATAGGACAGAACGGAAGTCAGTTGGGCTTAGAGAACAAGGAACTTTTTTTTTATTATTATTAGCTTAACCTATAATAACCTTCAATTTTAGATTCCTGGGTTAGTAAAACGGGCTTCTGCATTTGGTGATGGTTCTGTGCGGGGGGTTTTGTTTTTTCCTTGGGAGACATAACCAGTCACACCAGCTAATATTTCACATCAGCTCTCATATTTTCCTTTTTATGAGAGAGGAACAACATTACATGGCCTAAAAGGAACATGATGGCTAGATGTTAGCACCACAAAATTGCATTCCAGCTTTTATTTTCATTTGAAACAAGTTCCATTTGAGGAAAATGGAGAAAAAGTGTGCTTTGCTGGAGACAATTAACGCCCCCACATTGAAAACGATTTTGCATTGGTTACTATAAGGTGAGGCTGCCACTGATAGTGCATCTAAAACTCCCAGTGGCTCAACAAGGTAGAATTTTATCTTTCACATAAAAATCCAGGAGATAGCCCAGGGCTGCTATGATAGTTTATAGAGTTAGGACTCTTAATACTTGACTGTTTCTGGCCTTGACTTTGACCTCCAGGTCTAAGATGCTTATTTATATCCATGTTCCAGGAAGTAGCTCAGGGGTAGGGAAGAAGATGAAGGGGCAAAAGACATCTACTTGCTGTCTCTGAAGAAGGTGGCCAGAAACTGCTTCACAACCCTTCCGCCTACGCCATATTGGCCAGAAGTTAGTTTCATGGTTACACCTAACTGCAAGGGAGATATCGTCTTCATTCTGGATGGCCATATGCTTAGTTGAAAAATGAAGAAAAAGAGAATGGCTATTAGGGGACAGCTAGTGGTCTGCCACCAAGGTCATGAGATTTGACCTTGGTCTGTCCAACCCTTTCTCAAACTTTGAAATGTCCACTTAGTGGACAATTATTACACACTTGAGCCACCAATTCTAGACAAAATTTAAAAAGAGGGTTCATCACAAATAAAAAGTAAAACCAAACAAAATATTTTAAAATCAGTAATAGTCACGATTTCATCTTCGTAAGACGGATGGTACTGTTTGCCATTTTCACCAAAAACATCGTTTCTGGGGGCGTGATGGAGAGCTGGGCTGCAGGTCAGCTTTGCAGATGGTTTCTTTTCTTACACTTTACTTTCACTAAATTAGAAAAGGTTAAATTATGGTTAGAAGTAGGAGCAAGTGATTGATGACTCTGTCTAGTAGTCCTGGATATTACAACCATAGATGGATATAGAAATTGGGATTTCTCGCTGAAGTCCACTTCCAGTGTTTTGTCATAACTATGTCCACTTGGCAAGTGGAAGGTGGAGTGTTTTATCTTAGGACAGTCTCATAGATTCCTTATCCATCCTTTGATTTAATGTTAGTCTAAAAAGCATGTCTTTATATCCTGTTGCAGCCCTTGGATGTGGTTTTTAACTATGCTAGGTAACATATGAGTATCATATCTGTCTCTGATGAGAGGAAATAATAATCAGGTAGAGCACAGACTGCCTGGATTCCAATACTTTTTCTTTTTTTTTTTTTAAATCACACTGTCTGTGTTACTTTGAATGAATTACTTAAAATTTTCCTGCCTTGGTTTCTTCAACTGTAAAATAGAGATGGTGATAGTACCTGCCCCCAGCATACCTGTGAAGATTCTGTGAGGTACAGCACATAACACCCCAGCTCTGTCCTAGCACACGTCAGTAAACAAGCATCATGTTTACTGTTCTTAGTTTCAGGTATTTGTATACCCTAGACTATCTAAGACTTTCATACCACAGTTCAATTTCTTGTGAAATCCTGGTTGTTGTTTTTTTTTTCACCCTTATAAATCATCAGCTTTCATTCCCGAAGTGGAGGTAGATTCTAGATATTTGAATTACCGAGTATATTGTAGAGCTGCCCTTCAGGATCATAGAAATCGTCTTCACTAGGATTATGAGCATTTTAAAATATCTTTTTATTTTATTCATCATTTCAAAAACGTATGTGAGTGCAGTCATACTCAGTGTACTTCAGTGGGGAGAACAGTCTCTCCTTGTCACCTCTTTCTCTGCCTGGCACCCTGGAAAAGCAGAAGGTCAGAGGCTGTGTGTAAATGGCTTCCGCTATTACCTTAACACTAAACCAAGAACAGAGGGCGTTGGTGGGTGTTGACCACCAACTGGTCTTTGTGGCTAAAACTGGGGAATGATTTTCAAAAGCGACAACTGTTTCTATGTGAGCAGTACCATCTTTGCTGCACACAGAGTTGGTGACTTCTCAGCACTGGTTTCCATGTATCCTGCTTCACCAAATGCATAGTAATTCAATAAAAACCTCCTTTCTTCTGTAGCGTGTGTCTTCAGGGGGTAAATGGGATAAGAAGCTGCAAGCATGTCTCTGTACAGTACACTCGCTATGTCTCTGGTCCCACTCTGCCCCTCAGAGGCCGTATCCTAACGTAAATGGCATGTTGGCCAGGACTCTAGCATCTTCCCATGAAGGCGCATGGGTTTTAGGTGATTTCCAACAGTTATTTGATGAAGGAATTTCGCTATCATTTTGTTCCACTTTCTCTGTGGACACAGTGCTTGTGATTAATTTTACAGGTAGTTTTAGAAGCTTCTCATAAATGATGAGGCTTTTACCTATTTTTCCTCCTTGTTCTGGTCTCTTTCATTCTTTAGTGATAACATTAATTGAATTAATGTCAGAGAGCATTTTTTTTCCCTGTATGTTCTTGTTCTGAAAAAATTTGAGGTTTTATTTGAAGATGAAGAGAAACTGGTGGCTTCGTGTCATAATCTGACCAATTTTTATAACAGACACTGTGACCAGGGCCAAAGGATTGTTAAGTCAATAAGACCGAATTTTGAAATACTCACTACTGCATTTCCTTTTCTTACTTTTTATTTTTGGGTGAAATCAATATACCACAGAATCACTTGTCCTGGGACATAGATTTATACTTTATATTCACAGTGGAGCCCTGTTCATGATTTATGTTTATGATATTATTTTGAGTTATACTATTTAAATTGTTATTTATACCATTTCTTTTAGGTTTAGATGAACCAATTTTGTGATTTCAGGTTATGACAAAGTATAGTAGTAGAACAAAAATGTAAACTTAACAATAAACAATGAAAAATATGTGCAAGAAGACAAATTGCACACTGTTTACTGAATGCTGGCAGAAATAAACTGAGTAACTGCTGTTAAGAGTGAATAGGATATCTGTGAAAATCATAATGGCTCACTTTTCAAACCTGTGAACACTATGGTTTTAACTCGTCGTTTCCTCCAAAGCCGCCAAACTCCAGGGACCACACTTTGGGAACACTGCCCTATGCGTTTTGATGAGAGCATTTCTGGAACAGAATTGGTGGATGTGGTGTGGGTCGGAGGGGATGGGCTCCTGGTGAAGCTTAAAGAGGACACAAAGCAGAAACTGAAGAAACAACAGGTTGGGAAAGCTGGGGAGCCAGACATTTAAGTTCTGTCCTTATAAGTGTTTCCATTTCTTTTTCCTTTGTATCTTACAGAGTAAAAACCAGGGATCTGTCTTTGTCCGGATACACGCTCCGTGGCAGGTGCTGGCCAGAGAGGCAGAATTCTTGAAGATCAAAGTTCCTACCAAGAAAGTATGAACATATTTCTCCTGGGTTTGGGGTCCTCCCGAGGGCTGGATGGAGGTGAATAGTTTGGGGACAGGGTCAGGTGCGTCATGGGCTTTGTGGAGTGGAGATCACAGTTGACTCACCAAAGGTCCTAAACACGGGGCAATATGTGGGTGGGACAGGAAGGAGAGCTGCGGTGGGGAGAGGGGCTGGGTTTGGGAGATGCTTTCCCCTCAGCTCCACCTGGATGTGTTCCAGGAGAAGCCAAACAGTTCTCTGATCCAGCTTCTTTATTTCTCCCTTATACCTCCTTTCTCTCTCCTCTTAGGGTCTCAACACTGCCAAGCATTTCTTTAGAGTCAATGTAGTAATGAGAACGGGTAGCAAGCCATGCTGATCATGTCAGTAGCATGCAATAGCAGACACCCCCAAAGAGAAAGGCAACATAGCCACAGAGTTAGCATTCTTTTTCTAACAGACATTTTAGTGGAAACAGGTGGGTATTGGCTTTGATCATTGAAGGTGTCTCTAGGAAGTGTCCTGGAGCAGATGATCTACTTTAAGTGATCTATAGGTGATCGCTCTCTGTCTCTGTCTGTCTCTGTCACACACACACATACACACACACACACACACACACACACACTCACACCCATAATATCATTTTACAGTGGTGGCCTAGCTTTGCAGAGATCATCTTCATCATTCTAACAATTTCCCACACTCCCCATCATTAACAGAACTCCACGTCTGTTGCCACCTGCAGCCCAAGTGTCACCAGCCTTCATCACCATGTCCACTGCCAGTCGTACCCCGACAGTCAGCAGCACCACTCTGATTGCCATCGCTGGCTATGCTTACACCATCTTCAGTATCAACAGACCCACTGGCCCCCCCAAAAGTCACTCATCAAATAGCACCATGTGTGATGTCCTCATGAATCCCCTACTCGAGGATAAAGGCTGAGCGGTCTGTCCTTATAGGTTTATTATAAGGACAGAACATCCTTAGGGTAACACCTCCATGGCAGGTGCACATATTACTATTAAACAATGAACAAACATAGACATGAAATTTCGCTCCACACATTCTGCCAAAAAAAGGTCATTGTTTCGGGGTCACATGCCTGAGTGTCTTGGTTTCGCACTGTGATCTTTTCCCCTTCAGTCGCACTGCTGTGTTCTTGGTCCCCTCGTTTTAGATCTCTCACCCCTGCTATCACTGTCCTCAAACACAGTGCCTCATCTTTGTTCTGGACCTTCGCTCCTCCTGCACTGATGTCTCCCCAGTCTGATGGCAACATGGTCCAAGTCAGAGCCTTGGACAGAGGCTTCTGCTTCCCACCGATGGTGTCCTAACTTGGCCAACCCTTCCTTTGTCTTCCTTCTAACTTGAATATATATATTTCTTCACCATTCTCTAGTTTATCTGACTATCCGATATTCTTTTAATCTCATTTTATTTGTATCTCGTTTCTTATGTTTTTATATCTGCTGGCTGATCCATGGAAAGAAGGTGAGCAAAACTCTTCATGCCCATGCTACTGCTTCTGTCCCTTAGAACGATCCTTTTAGCAGGAAACCTAGAGACCCAGAAGAAGTGTGCATTCTGCTACGCTCCCCTCTTTGTCTTGCTTTCTTCTTTGCTCTCTTTCCCGTCTTTCTTTCACTCTCATGCTCTTCCTTCCCTTCTTCCCTCTTCTTTCCACTTCTCTCTCCTAATGCCTTTTCCTAGCCTCCCTCTGTTCTTTGAACACCCGACCGCACCTCTGTTTCTCTACCACCTTCTTCTTCTCATTCTCAGACTCAGTCCCCAAGTAGTGCCTGCCTCTTGTCCCTCTGGTCTCTGCTTGTCCTTTCACAAGTCATACCTCTGAGAGCATATCTGCCTGCAGAGTTTATGTGCCCCCATACATTTAGCCTATCGGGACTGAACCATTATTGTTTAGATGGTACCTGCCCTTGAATTTCTAGATGAGATGATTAAGGCGAGAATCTATTATAACACCGCCACCTCTGAGTTTCCCTCTTTCTTTTTCTCTTTACATTCATTATTTTTTTATAATTAAAATACATTTGCCATATAATGTATAAATTTAAGGTGTACAACATGCTAATTGATACCCTTAAATATTGTAAATTTGATTGCCATTGTAGCAATAATTGGCACCTCTATCATGTTACATAATTATCTTTTCTTTTTAGTGGTTGGAATAATTAAGTTCTGGTCTCTTAGCCAGTTTGATGATTATACATGTATATAATACTTATGTTTATATTCACTATACTGTGCATCACGTCTCTAGAGCTTATTGACTCCTTATTGCAAGTTCGTACCCTTAGACAACATCTGTCCTATTTCCCCGTCCTCCGTTCCCTGGTAACCACCATTTTACCCTCTGTTTTTACAAGTTGAGACTTCAGGTTCCACATCTAAGTCGTATCATACGGTACTTGCCTCGCTCTGACTTACCTCACATAGCAGCATGTGCTGAAGGCCCATCCACGTTGTTGCAAATGGTAGGCTGTCCTTCTTTCTCATGGCGGAAGAATACTCCGTCGTGAATATGCACCACGTTGTCTTTATCCACTCCTGCATCGATGGCCACTCGGTTTTTTCTACCCCTCCTTCCTTTTCATTTTGGAGGCATGGAGTGGTAGACACTGCAGTAGAGGAGTCCCCAGGAGACCAGATTTCTAGCTTTTGTTCTTTACTTACTTGCTGTGTGATTTGGGGGTGTCGCTTGATCTTTCAGAGCCTTAGTTTCCTCATCTGTAATATGGACATAATAACACCTGTCCTATTTTTCTTAGAAGGGTGTTGTAAAAATCCAGTTCTTAGCCAGTGCTGTGGAAATACAGGAGTTTATCACTGTGTCTGTGCTCTCAAATATTTTTTATGTCCGTTCTCAATTCCTAGTCCCCCAACCCACTTCCCTCCTGACCCAATAGGCAGCCAGCACTGATGGAGCTGCCCTCGTAGGAGTCTTTGGAGAAGCGCTGCAGGACACAGAAACAATTTGTGCCCTCAGAGAGCGACAGTCAAGGGCACGACAGAAACACACATGCCCAGACGTCAAAACACTAATTAAATGCTGTGTCAAATAGCAACTCATTAGCATAGGACAGATTCTGCTTGTAAATATGTTGGACCAAGGAGAGCAAAGCCAGATGGTGGCTCCTACAAGGCTTTAGATACAACGGAAAGAATTTTCCCACAGGTTTCTGGGCCCCAGACTCAACACAGGTGGGCTGTTCTGGTGTCCATCTGTGGGTTCAGCCACATGACCCTGATATTCCTTGTATTCATAGAATGCAGTGGCTTGTCGTTGACCTCACAGTGGGTGTCATAACCAGGAGAGGCGGAGATAACTTGGTATGTTGGGTAGGATGCATATGTTTTTAAAAATTAATCTGAGAACCTGATCCCAGGCGTTGGGGTGGGGTTAAGCCCAGTTTCTGAGATGAGAAAGGAGCCTGTGGGGGAGGATGAAACACAGTCTGTGTACATTAGTGCTGGGCCCAGTGGCATTTTCCTCCCTTTTTAATGGGTTTGGGAAGTGACTACAATGAGAATAAACTACATTTGCAGAGAGCCACATCCTGGCGGCAGGGGGAATGTGGAGGAAGACTGAGGCATGGCGTGGGATCAGCTAAGCCGGTGGAGGTTTGTGTCATAACTCAGCAGGGTCCGGAGAGACCAGGAAGATGGGGAGGAAATCACAAAATCGAGATCTCAAACCTGGACAAATCCATAGTAATGTGTCCAGGGACTTGGAGTCCCAAGCACAGATATTAACTGGGAGGGGGAACCTTGGAAGGAAGCATTTGTTTTCCAAAAACAACAACAGAGGAGCCAGCATTTTGTGAGGGACACTCATCCATGCACAGAAAGGGGGTGGGAAGGCCTGGCCTTTGGCCCTGAGCAGCCTGGGAAGGTTTGAAATGGGCGCTTTCTCACCTCTGCTCATTACCAAGGTGGCCCTCCCAGATTGTGGTCAACTTCTATGTTTATTTCTCATTCACTTTCATTGTATATGTATGGACACCCGCCTTCCTCACCCCGTACATTTACTTATTCTCTGCCTGTAGCAGGGACAAGACTGGGAATGGATGAAGGGGGACATAACTGTATCCATGCTTGTCAATGAAATCATGTTAATCTAGCCAGAGCTGACTAAATGCTTGGGATGGGTGAAAATCACTTTTGTCCCATCTGTCCAAGCTTTTGTAGCTATTATTAATAGAGTGACTAATATTGCCGGGGTCACGTATGCTGCTCCCAGGAGCCTATAAGGACTTTAGCTTATGAGTCCTAACCATGCAAGTGGATGCTGTGAACTTCCAGGAAGTCATACCTTTTCAGGAAAGTAGGCTCAGAGCTCCCATCATGTGCAAACCAGGCGTAATAAATGTCGCGGAGGGCTGTTGTAAGGAGCAGTGACGATGCCTAGCATAGAGGCACATGCAACACAAGATGACTGTTGTTGTTGCTGTCGTTGGTGTGCTGGTTCCTACGTGGAGTGTGTTGGGCAGCACAGTTGGTACCGGATCGGGGCTGCTCCTTCCTGCGAGTTCCCTTCACAGCCAACATCTGCAGTGTTAGGGAGAGCACAGGCCCAGTCCCTGAAATCTGCCAAGCCAGCCAGAAGCCCAGACACGGAATCAGTGGAGAGGCGGGAACAGATGGCCTTTGGACTATGTGCTGGGGGATTTCTGTTTCCTACAGCATGGGTCCTTGGGGCGTCCGTAAACGTAATGGCTCCATGTGCAAAGTCTGTGACGCCGTCACTGGGAAAGCCAGCAGGAAGACTGCTCAGGCCCCCAGCACGGGAGGGACAGCTTGAAGGCGCCCATTTCCCAGGATAGACAGCAGGTGTGACAAGTGGTGACCAAGAGTTGTGCTCCTAGCTCGGCCCCCATGAACCTGGGGTTCTTTGATTGGTATCTTAGCCTATGTTCCAAAACAAGACTTGAGATGGGTTACAACCAGAAGCATAAGTACAAATGGGTCATTTTTTAAAAGGGCACATAAAAAAGAATCATGTGATGGAGGGGTAAGGAGGGAAGTACAGAGAAACAATGACAATTGAAATAAAAAATAAGAGTGATTAAGGCAAGTGAGACAAATTTCATTCTGAGTTTCCTGGTAGCCAAGGCAGAAAGGACCGTGGCTCACATAATCCATAGAAATGAGCATTTGATTTTTCAGAGGGGCCACGCTTGTTCCTGTTGTTAAAGCCTCATTGGTATATAAAATACATGAATAATGTAAGGGACATTTTTTTCAGTAAGGAGTTCATATAGGGTGCTGGAATTTTCTTTGTATGACCATTTCTTAATTGATTCTGGGTTAAAACTGAGGATGTAATGTTCAACTGTAGTTCAGGGAGGATTGTATTACAAAGTAATGTAGGTAAATTTCTGATAAGGTAACTTGATCCAAAGATAAAGGTTAGCCATTCTGACAGGTATGAGGTGGTATCTCATTGTGGGTTTCATTTGCAGTTCTCTGATGATTAGTGAGGTTGAGCATCTTTTCATATGTCTATTGGCCATTTGTATGTCCTCTTTGGAGAAATGTCTATTCAGGCCCTCTGCCCATTTTTAAATTGGATTGTTGTTGTTTTTTTCATTTGTTTGTTTTGTTTTGGTGTCAAGTTTTATGACTTCTTTATATATTTTGGATATTAACCCCTTATCAGATATATCATTGGTGACTATCTTCTCCCATTCAGTAGGCTGTCTTTTCATTTTATTTCCTTTGCTGTGTAAAAAATTTTTGGTTTGATGTTGTCCCATTTGTTTATTTTTTCTTTTGTTTCCCTTGAATGTCGATTATAATTGGAAAAAAAATGATGAAGGTTAGAGTAGAAGTATCATTCATACTTTAATTCTCTCCGTGGAATCCATGTTTTGAAATATTTTAATTTACTAAATTGCAATTATTAAAAAATAATTCATCTTCCCTTTTTAATTAACTGAAAACATACGTAACTGCCACTAAGAATTTTCCGGTCAGTGTGAGAAAATTGGTGTTACCTTGATAAACTAATATAATTAGTTATATTAGTTAAAAAGCAAAGAAGCTTGACATTTTAGTTAGCCTGAGTGGCCCCTTAGGAGGGAAATATTAATTCCATTGAGCTTTGTCGGTGATCGGAAGTCGTTCTCAGTTGCCTATTATTGCCTCTCTGGAGATTCTGATTTGGTAACCATGACTTTTGCAAAAATTCCTTAGGAAGACCCTCCCCCTGGCTCATGGTGCCCACCCATGAGCTTCAGGGACTTGGCCTGACCAGGATTGCAGTACCTCTTGTTTCTCAGTTATCCAGATTTGAGGCTTGTATCTTCAAGGTTCTCCAGAGAAACAGAACCAACAGGGTGTGTGTGTGTGTGTGTGTGTGTGTGTGTGTGTGTGTGTGTGTGTGTGTGTTATTTATTATAAGGAATTGGCCCAGGTCATTTCAGAGGTTGAGAAGTCCCAAGGTTTGCAATTGGCAGGATGGAGACCCTGGAGAGCTAATGGTGTAGTTCTAAGCCAAATGCCGGCGGGCTCAACAACCAGGTAGACGCCATGTTTCGGTGTGAGCCCAAAGGGAGGAAAAGACCAATGTCTCAGTTCAGCAGGAGGGCAGGAAGAGCTCTCTCTTATTTGTCGGAGATCAGACTTTTTGCTCTATTTAGACATGCAACTGATTGGATGAGGCCCACCCACCTTAGTGAGGGCGATCTGCTTGACTCAATCTACCCTCCAAACACACCCTCACAGGTACACCTAGAATAATGTTGGACCAAATATTTGGGTACCCCATATCCCAGTCAAGTCGATGCATAAAATTAACATCACAAGGCTTGTACTTTTAAGGTTCATGATCCTCTTTGTAGTGGGTTGAACAGTGGTGTCCAAAAAGATATGCCCAAGTCTTAACCCTAGAACTTGTGAACGTGATCTTATTTGGGAAGAGGGCCTTTGCAGATGTAATTAGCTAAGGATCTCAAGATGAGATCATCCTGGACTTAGGGTAGACCCAACAGGTGTCCTTGTGAGAACAAGGCGGAAAGAGATTTGGGCCACTCAGACACACAGGGGAGATGGCCATGTGAAGATGGAGGCAGAGGTTGGAGTGATATAGCCTCTCAGAAGAAGCCTGGGCCCTCAGAAGCTGAAGAGGCAAGGAAGCTTTTTCCCTTAGAGCCATTGGAGGGAGCACAGCCTTGCCCATGTCTGTGATTCAGACTTGTGGCTTTCACAACTGTGAGAGAGTAAGTTTAGTTGTTTCAGGCCACACAGTTTGTGGTAATTAGTTATGGCAATCCTAGGAAATGAATACACTTTCCCTCTGGGCAGGAAGCACAAAGCAGACAATTTAAGACCTGGATCTCTGGTAGGCTTGTTGCCTTTCTCTGCATCCCAAGAATCTATTTTGCATCTTCTACAATTGCTTGAAATACGCTTGTTTACTTCCTGGTGCCGGGTCTGTGGTTGTCTACAGAAGTCATTGTGCAAGTATCTTCCTGCATGGCCTTGGCATGTCTCCATCTAGTTCACATTCCTGCTTGGATGAGCTTGGAGAGTCTTGGGAGAAGCTCACCTTAGCATGCATGGTGGAAGGAGACCTGGTGTGGCCAAGAAAAGCTGCTTATTTGAATCAACAATTATTTCCCCATTTATGCTTCTATTTCCAAAGATAATCACTGGTTTGATTAACTGAAAGCTTCTGCCTTGGTAAGGGGTACCTGTAAAATAAGGATGTTAGCATGTTTTAAAGCTTGCCCACATTTCATATTTCTTACATTTGACATTAAGGAGAAAGGTTCATACAACCACTCTCAACAATATCAATCAAAACAAAATATCTTAAAAAAACAAACAAACAAAAAACTAGGGACAGCCAGTTAGCTCAGTTGGTTAAAGCACGATACTTGTGACACCAGGGTTGCAGGTTCGATCCCTGCATGGGCCAGTGTGAGCTGCACCCTCCCCAACTAGATTGAAACAAGTTGACTTGGAGCTGATGGGTCCTGGAAAAACACACTTAAAATAAATTTTAAAAAAGCCCAAAAAACAATATATTAACTATAGATAAAAGTTGATAAATAATTAAATTGAGTTTTAAATATAACTGATACTTCCTATGGGCTGTGCTGTTTGATAAGATCCTTACATGCATTATTTTGTTTTTATCCTCACAATGACTATATGAGGAAGCTACTAGCCTTAGCCCCATTTTATAGATGAGGAAACCGAGGTTCAGAGAGGTTAAACTTACCTAAGGTCACACAGCACAAAGGGGTTAGATCCAGGACTCAAACGCATTTCTGTCTGTCTCCAAAGCCATGCTTCTACCCTTACACTTTACTGAAGAATCCTTAACCAGGGTTTGAGGTAGTGTGATCTAGAACAGCCTTTCTTAAAGTGTATACTATAGAATGATAGTTACTTGTTTTACCAAAAAAAAAAAAAAAAGTCTCACAAACTCTAGAAACACTAATTATTGCAATTTATTTGACCAGTTAAAAGTTCTGAGAAGGATTGCAGTAAAGAAAATAGTTAATTTTGTTCAACTTGTTTCCTAGTGAACACTAGTAGGTTATTAATAGGTATATTAATAGAAACCCTGGATTAATAGATATCCTGAGAACCAATGCTCTGGAAGAGTCCATCCAAGATTAAATAATGCTGGACTGGGAGAAGTAACACACTTAAATTTTTCTTTTGTCACTGTCATGGACGAGCCCAGGGAGTTATTTAACAGTCCTGGATTATAGCTTTCTCATCTGTAAAGTAAGGAGGTTGGGCCCTATATTCTCTGTCATAGCTTTAAAATGCTGTGGTCCGCATGTAAACCAAATGACCATTTGTGAATTTGTTTATTCTTTCTCCATTGTTGACGATAGTGGAGGGACCTGAGGACAGATACCCTTTGGGGTCATTCACGCTCTGATTGTGTCCAAATATCTATTATCAGAGTAGAACTGTCCTACAACCTCCACCTCTGCAAGCTGTGTTTTAAATGAGGCGGTACACTTAGCCTGTGGGTGCCTGTTCCTCACCTGGGGCTGCCCTTTGCCGCTGAGCCTGGTCACATCACTGCGTTTTCTCTGAGTTCTCCTGCACATGCCGGGCTGCTCTCGTCCAAACTGTGCCTCTCTGTGGAGCCTACATTGAGCTCCCGGATTTAGACTCTTGTCAAAAGGAGAGTACTTGACTCTCTCTTCCAGGCCCTGGAGCCTTTTCAAATGCTTTAAATATTTGCCGCTGATCCTAGAATGATCTCCCCACGCTCCCTAGATAAACAATAAACAATAAACAAACTCAGCCTTTGCATCGCAGCCCAAATCTCACTGCCCTGTGGACCCTCCTTTATTTCTTCAGCTGAACTGATCTCATCTTTACCTATAGTCCGTAATTTTCATACCTGTTAGTTTTTCTTTAACTGCCTTGGGTGCCTTCTTGTGTTTCCACATGTACTGTAATCCCTGGGAGCAGAACTATAGTTTATTTCCTATGTATTCCCTGCAAACGAGATGATAGCTGCTCAATAAATACTAGAGGGATTGATTGATTGATGTCCAATAATTCTTGCTCCCCCAGCCCCAGGATCTTTTTGCGGCTGTGATTGTTGGTATAATAGCAGGGGTTTTAGCTCACAGCTGTGTATAGACCATGCAAAATTCAGGAACAGGCGAGACACTCTTTTCCCTCCTCACCTCGACCAACTCCTTCCTTTAGCAGGCGGTGCTTTAGGGCTATTTCGATAGTTTCGTGAATGCTTCCTGGTGACGAGAAAACAAGAAGCAGAGAAACACCATGAGTTTCATTAAGGATGGAGAACTTGTAGGTTCTGGGTCCTGGGCAGAGGGTCACTGTCCACTCAGCCATCACGAGGTCTTTCAGGACAGATTCCTTTTATTATCATTAGCACTAACTTTCAAATGAACCAGAACTGTTGCTGTTTGCAGAGGGTTGGCTGTAGGTGGGGCCTTCCTGCTTGTTGTCATTGTCTGTTCCTGAACATTTGTTTTTAATAGAGGCGCAGCTGAGAGGGGAGGGTTTATATTTGATATCTTTATGGGCTTTTTGGTGCATGCTCTTTGATTGCTATTGAAATCGGCTGGAAAGAGTGCCGAATACTTTGACTTTTTTTTCTTTTTTTTCCTGTAATGCTTCTCATCTTCAAAAATCAGAAAAAAAATAATTGGTGCCACCTAAGTGTTGCGGTTTGAGTGAGGAACCTGAGATGGCATTCAGGCCTGGTATGACCACAGCGAAGCTGAAAATATGGAAATATAATGACACTTTCATTAACAGTGAAGCTGAAAAAAGTGAAGCTGAAAATATGAAAATGTAAGGAGAAGTGGATTTTTTTTTTATTAAGTTGCTTTTAGACTCAGTTAAAAGATATTGAAATAGAAGTGGTGGTTTTCTTTCTTAAAGCCTCACTTGTGTCTATCTGAATTGGGGTAGCACATGCCAGGTTGGGGCTGGCTGGGACCCAGACACTGGACCCAGTGCTGGGGCGGCTGAGAGTGGGGTGTAGGGCATAGGCTGACCATTGAATGTATCATCCAAGGTTGGGCCGTTTGAGAGTGAAAGAGCTATTGATAACTATGCCAGCATGCAGCCGTAAGCTGGGACTTTCCCGAGTAACTGGGACATGCGGTCGCTCTCCATGGTTGCCCAGCGTGGCCATGGCTGCCTGCGTGGATGCATGGGAAAGGGCTAGCAGGCGGGGAGAGGCGGAGAAGCAGGCAGGGGCATTTGACGCTCCTGGGCAGGGCTCTTCTTACCAGTGAAAACCGGTGTCAGCGATGTGCTGGCTCATAACAGACCTCGAGATCTGACGATTACATTTTCAGGAGTTTTGAAAGCTGGTTGTTATACCAGGGATAGCTTGAAATTGGCCACGGTGGGTGTGCGATAGTCCCCCCTTATCCGTGATTCTGTTTTCTGTAGTTTTAGCTATCTATGGTCAACCGCAGTTTGAAAATACTAAATGGAAAGTTCCTGAAATAAGCAGTTCATAAGTTTTAAATTGCACACTGTTCTGGGTAGCGTGATGAAATCTCACACCATCCCACTCTGTCCCGCCCAGGACATGAATCATCCCTTTGTCCTACCTCTCCACGCTATATATGCTCCCTGCCCATCAATCACTTAGTTGTTCTCTCAGTTATCAGTACAGTAAGTGTGTGTGTGTGTGTGTGTGTGTGTGTGTGTGAGAGAGAGAGAGAGAGAGAGAGAGAGAGACATGTGCATTCACATAATTTTTATTACAGTATCTTGTTAAAATTGCTCTATTTTATTATTGTTGTTAATCTCTTATTGTGCTAATTTATAAGATAAACTTGAGCATAGGTACGTATGGATAAGAAGAAACATAGTATATACAGGGTTTGTTACTATTGGCAGTTTCAGATACCCACTGGGAGTCTGGGAACATAGCCCCTGTGGATAAGGGGCAGGGGCTACTACTTTTAGATCACAGAAATCAGCACCTGTTACAAATCAGCCACCCACACCCCTCACCCAGGGTGGTGGGTGAGTGTTTCCCAGTACATGGATAAGAGCACTGAACAGGGGAACGTTTGGGTGCCAAGGCAGGGTGGGACCATCGACCAGATCTGCCCCATGTGGGGGCAAGGGCAAACCTGAGGGTGTTATGTGATTCCTGACATGGACATTAAAGGTCTGTTGGTCAGAGAGGGGCCAGAAGTGGCAGCGTCTATGTCAGGGACTCGAAATGGATGCTGTGTCTGCCATTTCTGATACAGAAATTGATTTCCCACCACTCATCACTGGCTTACTCTGCTCAGCCACACTGGCCTCCTTGCTGTTCCCACAAAATGCCACACGTTTCCATCTCAGGGCCTTTTTGCTTGCCCTTCCCTCTACCCGGAGACCCTCTCCAGATACCTGTAGAACTTGCCTCTGCACTTCACTGGGGTCTCAGCTTCAAAGTCGCCTCCTCAGGCAGGCCTCCTGACCACCCTGTATGAGGCCAGCCCCCGCTCCCCCACCACTCTGCATTCCTTTCTCTCTTTTTTATCCCTAACACTCAGCACTTCCCCTATTGAGTCACGTGTTTGTATCTTTGTTTGTTGTCTGTATCCCCACTACACTGGCAGCTCCATGACGTAGGGATTTTGTCTGGCTGTATCAGCAACACCTAGAACAGGGCCTGGTATAGAGCAAGTGTTAAATCAATATTTGCTGATGAATGAAAGAATGGGTCACAGCCTCCTGACCTAATCCACTGGTGGTGGCTTGCTGGAGAGTGATGCTGAGATGGGCCCAGAGGCTCCATCCAAGGGCATTAGGAAGGCGTGCGGTGACCCCTTAGGGCTGCTGCAAGGTGAGGGGTGGCCGCACAGTGGTCGATGTATCTTATAGCCATCCCTGCTCTGGGTCTCCTTTAGTTACCAAAAAACATGTAGAAAGAGTCTAATTGTACCTGGAAGGGGGCTAGGTTGTGTATAAGGGTTCCTAACCCTTTGAAAGTTCACATTTTCCTTCCTTCCATCCATCTATCCACCCATCCCTCTATCCATCCAATGAATATTTAGTGAGTATCACTGTGTATGAGATACCCTGCTGGGGGCTGGTATTCTGTGGGGACTGTACTGGTCCTGGCCCATGTGGCTTCGGTGTGGTGGGGATGCAGATGTTAGATAGCTGGCTATGAGCTGGGAGGCACCCATAGCAGAAAAAGAGCTCGGTGGACAGAGAGCCAACCAGAGGAAACTAATTTAGATTGGGGGGCAGGGCGCGGGAAGGCGCCATTGGAGCTGAGACCTGAGGGCTGAATAGGAGTTTGCCAGGTAGGGAAGGCAGGTGAGAACCTTCCCAGAAGAGGGAAGTACCTGTCCTCCAGCCCCAAGGTAAGAAAACCCTGTCCTGTGTGTGGAACTGAGAGGAGGCCAGTGTGCGTGCAGCGTAGAGCCTGCGGGCAGAGGGGAGCTGAGACTGCGGTAGCTGCAGGAGGCACAGCTTGTAAGGGCCTAGTCAGCCATGTAAATAGTTTGGATTTTATCCCACATTTTTAAAGTCAGCGAAGATTCATTCATGGGTGGAAGACATAACTGAGACAGAATTAAAAACCTTAAGTGAATACAGAGTTCCACATCAGAGCATGTGCATTTTATAAATATATTACTGTCTGCGCTCAGCATTGCTATCGACAGGAAATCGACCTGTCGGCATAGGTAAGGATGACGAGACTGGTCAGCTGCTTGGTGTGCAATCAGAGCCTGCCTCTGGGCTCTAGGATGCAGCTGATCTCAGCGGCGCTTAGTGCTGAGTGCATTTTGATTGGTGAACGGCTTAGCAGTCATTCGCAAGGGGCAAGTCGCTTATGCGTGGAACTCCTCAGGTCCGGTTTCACGCGTGTGTGTGTGTGTGTGTGTGTGTGTGTGTGTGTATGTGTGTGTGCGCTCGTCCCGCCCTCTGCCCTCTCAGGCACCAACGGGGGATGAGAGCAGTGGACAAACACGCGCTGCGACATCTTTAGCTTCTGTTCCTCATAACTTCTTTCATCCATGGGCTTTCACCTGGCGGCGCAGCCATCCTCTCTGTGCACCTCTCTGTGGGTGAGCCTTTTGACGCTAAAGGTGTGTAGGTGGGTGTGATGATAAACTTCAGCTCAGCTCTGCCTCTCAAAATGAGCACGATACTGTAAAGAATAACCGTGGACCCTCAGCTGTCCAGTGACTGGAGGAGCAGAGGAAAGCACAAATGAATTAACAGAGACAGCTAATCTGAATTCATGTCTGGTGGGCTGTGGGGTGTAAGCGGCACACATGTCCACAGCTGGGTTCACGCTCCATCTTTATGCCTGGTCTGTGTTCTTCCGGGCGATTTTTCCTACCAGCTGCAGGGAGAGACCCTCTTGGTCACTGTAGAGAAGTGACTCATGGGTAATCAGGATGATATTGTTTATATCTCATAGGGTTGCACATCTCCCTTGATCTCTGGGGTCATTGGATTGCTAATTGTTTATCTGATATTGGGCGTGTTAGTAAGCTGTGCCTCAGTTTCTTTCTCTGTAAAAGGGGGATAGAAACAGGTATGTGTCCATGACAGACATCACTATAGCCTTGGCTCCCTGCATCCTGGAAAGGAACATGATTCCAATGTAGGAAGAAAACAAACCAGCCCTCAGACCACACTGCTGTGCCCCTCTGGAGGGGAGAGGCAGAGTGAGACAAGGGGAAAAAAGAAGTAAGAAGAGAAGGCATCTCAGTAAATCTCTTAGCTGTGACAATGAGGCCAAAGCGAGCCTTTATGAGAACCACATTTGAGCCCTGGAATACAAAATAAGAGCAACATACTTTAAAAATTATTTATGATTTTAAGCACATGAAAGGCGTATCATGTACCCAAGGAGGGCATAATGGGGAACAGCTGGCTAACATGTGTCTTACCATTTCTGAGGATGTTCCTAATTCTCTGATGTCCAAGAATAACAGTAATAATGATGCCGCTGCTGATTGTATTAATAATAATAAAGAGGATCGGGTGGCTTTCCTGGATCCTGCTGAATACAAGAGAGAGCCCAGGCTGCCGGGATTGGTGGGGGCTGGAAGGGAGCTTCAGCCTGCTTCCTTCTCGGGGGGTCATGGAGCCCTTCCAAGAATCAGAAGTTTAAGGAAAGAGCCTGGATGAGGGAATCAGGAAACCCGGGTTGCAGGCCTGGTTTCACCATGGACTCAGGCAACTCCCTGCCCTTCTGAGTCTCGGTTTTCTCATCTGTAAAATAGCAATGTTAACGCTACCTGACAGGCACACCTTGCAGAGTTTTTGTGGCCTCATGAAATAGTACCTGTGGAAGGAAGGGCGGGGTGCATTGCAGAGCATTCTCTATATGGAAGGTGCCCCAATCATCTTCGTACTTCTCCAGCACCAAGCTCAGCGCCTGGTATCCAGGAAGTGCCTAGAAATGTCCATGCTGTGAATGAATGTGTCTTCTTCATTACATGTTTAAAGCCGTCGAGTATTAGACTTGGACAATACTTTACAAGCCATTGAATCCACTCCCCTCTGTTATGGTTTGTTAGGTGGGTCAGGAGCAGTGCTAAATCTTGGACTGATTACCCCCACGACTGAGTTGACCTGCACACTCTGTCAAGCACTCTATCTATCTGGCAATGATGAAATTGTCCATTCTGGCTGGTGGCAATAGGTGCTGTTCCCAAACCTTTCAGTCTTGGGTAGTTTCCTCACGCCCAAGGGGGACTTTTTGCAGATCTCTGGTGTTCTTTGTGAGGTTTTCTCTTGGGTACTCTGTCCTGTGAACTCCAGTTGCCCTGGTCTCCCCATACGTAAAGTTCTGTCTCCACAGCTCAGGAAATTTGCTGGCTTTCGCCTATTTCCCCTTCCTGCATTGGGGCCTAGAGCCTCTCTCAAGGCGGGGAGCTGGAGCAATCATAGACTCACCTTGTTTGTTTCCTGTCTCTCAGGAACTCCTTGTCTGATGTCCAGTAGCTTGAAAACTGTTGTCCTATTGTGTTCGGGCTGCTATAACAAAACAGAACAGGTCTGGTGGCTTATAAACAATAGAAATTGTCTGAGACCAAGGTCCAGCACGGTCAGGTGAGGCCCGCTTCCTGGTTCCTAGCTGATGCCTTCTACTGTGTCCTCACATGGCGGAAGGGGCTGGGGGTTCTGTGGGGTCTCTTTTATAAGAACACTAATCCCATTCACGAGGGCTCCATCCTCATGACCTGATCACCTCCTAATAACATCACATTGGGGATTAGAATTTCAAGATATAAATTTGGGGAGGAGGATGCAAACATTCAGACCACAACAGCCTTCCTTCCTTCCTTCCTTCCTTCCTTCCTGCCTTCCTTCCTTCCTTCCTTCCTTCCTTCCTTCTTTTTTTTTTTTTGCCTAAATGCTTTGGTTGTTTCAGGTGGGGTAAATCTGGTCCCTGTTACTCCATCACAGTGGGAAATATGGGAAGTGGAAATTCCCCAGTTCTTTCTTCAAGAGATGAAGAACCTGAGGGGGGAGTGACTTGCTCAAAGTCACATAGCTAGTTTGTGTCAGCAAGGACCAGGACCCAGGTCATTCATCAACAGACATTATTGTGTTCCTACTGTGTGCCAGGCACATGGGATGTGGTCCCTGCTCTATAGAAATTTACAGTCTGTTGGGGAGACAGATAAATGAACCAAGAATAAGAGAAGAACATGACACAGGTATTTGTTCACTGTGTACTAAGGAAGCATGACAGGAAGTGAGTGGCCAAGGAAGGTTTCCTGGAAAAGTTGATACTTGAGCCTAGTGGTGAAGGAGAAGGAGGAGTAATCCAGGTGAAAACGGAGGGGAGAAGTTCCGGGAATAGATGCAACACATGCAAAGGCATGGAGATAGAAAGCAGGTCCTTTGTCCTCCAAGCCTACTGGCCATGGTATGGTGCCATGGGGCCACCCATTGTGTCTTATTGTGGGTATGTGTCTGGCTCCATCCTGCAAAAGTCCCCGAGTCTGGGAAATCTCTTTCCAGCATAGGTTGGCTGTGGTGTTTCAGCCTGGGCATTTTTTTTGTGCTGGGTCTTGGTCAGGGCTGTGGAGTGGATGTTACCTGGAGGTTTCTGGTGGGACGCTGGCCTTCTACACCTACATTTTTCCTGGAAGCAGACAATATTACTCTCAGGGATTTGTAGCACCCCTCCACCCCCCCATCAAGAAACAGTCACAATTTATGCCTGTTTCTCTAAATGAGCTCTGCCAGATCCACTTCCAAGATGAGAGTCTAGAACTGCTTGGAGGTTCTCAGCTAACCTTCTGCCAGAACAAGGTCTTCAGAGAATTGCTGGGTTATTAATCTGCACCAACTGAATACATTCCTAATCTCTGCCAGGGCTGGGCTCCTGAGCGCCTTTGCACTGGGGAAGGCTTTCAGCCAGCCAGAGGCTTTAGGCTTTTGGCCTTTTTTCCAGCCTGGTTTATTTCTACCAAGATCTGTTACCTAATGGCTGTTCTGTCCCCAACCTGGGCTCCCCCAGTGGTAGCTACTGCTGTCATCCATGCTGGTGTCCCAGACATTTATCATTCATTCATTCACTCATTTAAGAATAGGAATCTCTGTCCTTCATGGAGATTATGGTTTGGTGGAGCAGCTGGACATTACTTAAATAATCACTCAAATAAATGTAAAATTAGAACTGTGACAAGTGCTATGAAGGGGAGGAATTTGGACCCATGAAATACTGTGAAAAGGGGACTTGACTCTGTCAGGAAGTTGGGGAAAGATTTCCCCTACAAGTGACAACTGAGTGAGACCTCAGGTATGAACAGGAGTTGGTGAAGAGGGAAGGAGGAGAGGAAGAGTGTAGAGTTCTCAGCTACTAGAAAGACTGCAAGAGGGCCAGCTGCTGGGTGCAGTGAAGAAGGGGCTGTGGGGCCAGGACCACGGGGAGGCTTCCAGAGAGCCCCATGAGCTGTGTTAAAAATGTTGGTCTTTATCAGAAGAGCAATGGATAATTGTTGAAGGCTTTTTCCTAAGGAGGTGACACGATCAAATTTTTGCTTCAGAAACATCACTGAGGATCCAATATGGAGACTGATTAGAAGTGGACCAGAGTAGGGTTGCCAGATAAAATATAGGATGCCTAGTTACAGTCAAATTTCGGATAAACAGTGAATACTTTTTTAGTATAAATATATCCCAAATATTTCATGGGACATAGTAATCCTAAAAATTATTGTTGTTCTTGTATAATTTTTAAGTATGTCCAAATATTGCATGGGACATACTTATACTGAAAAAATATTTATTGTTTATCTGCAATTCAAATTTAACTGGACATCTTATATTTTTATTTGTTAGATCTGGCAACCATAAGCAAGAGAAGATGTAGGGTGTCCATTTATTGCTGTAGGTGAAGGGTCATTAGAATAGGAAACCAGAAGTGGAAATGGAGAGAAGTGGACAAATGGAGAAATACCCTTGGTTGGTCCAAATCTGTCATTCCAAGGCATCTGGAAGGCAGAGTCC
Source organism: Rhinolophus ferrumequinum (assembly GCF_004115265.2). Lineage (NCBI taxonomy): Eukaryota > Metazoa > Chordata > Mammalia > Chiroptera > Rhinolophidae > Rhinolophus > Rhinolophus ferrumequinum. The sequence continues at coordinate 23,230,683 of NC_046293.1, read as the reverse complement.
ATCAGCTTTCCTCCCGCTCTGAACCTTTAATTTCCATGCCATTTAAAGACACATGGTTATGGGTATGATTAGTACCCTGCAATCTCAGTGCAGGTCCAGGCCTGATCAGACCCTGCCCTAAATGACCTGTGAGATGTGTGCTGCGACAATGTCATCTGTCTGACCCGGTCCCTCCAAGCCCAAAGATGCCCGAGACGTGGACTCTTTGCATTGCAGTGACTAATGTGTGTGAAGGAGAGATTTAGCAGAGGCACTATTATAAATGGCACATTGTTTTTTACCCATGATAACTCATGTTGTAGCCAGTGAAGCTGGAGAATAAAGCAGTCAAGGACACAGGCTTTGCCAGGCGGTTCAGATGCTCCAGCATTTATTATCTGGTCTACACTACCTGTGTGATCTTGACTGAAATGCTTGGCTTTGCAGTGTGCCTTTCAGATTAGTGCTAACGTACATCAAGAGCCAGGCACATCGGTCATGCTTACTTAAATGGTATGTGCTCCTAGAAATAAACAACCCTCTTGTTTCAGAGAGCTGGCTCATTCTTCTTACACAGCCCCACTCGATTATCTTCTTGATTCATAGCTCTGGTTGTGTCATTGCTCAAACCCTTTGCCGACTTCCCATTACCTTGTGCAGCACGGTCTCCGTGCACTGATCTCATTTTGCCTTTCTGCCATGACTGTCACTGTGTCCCCATCAGAACCCCGTGCTCCAAACAAACCAGGCCATTTAACCCTTCTTAAACCCACCTCAAACTTCTCTACTTTTTCGTTTGCCTGGAATGTCTTTGCCTGTATCTGTTGAGATCTTATTCGTGAGAAGTATTTATAAGGTAATGTTAATAGAAGTATGATCAAATAGGATAAAGCATGTGTAGAAAATAAAATAAATGCCCATCACTAGTGAAATGACAAAACAAATTAGGATTCACGTCTACTGTGTAATATTTTGCATTCATTAGGTAGCTCTACAGATATCTAGATATAGATATAGATATAGATATAGATAGATAGATAGGTATAGGTAGGTAGATAGATAGATTGCTAAGTGAAAAAAAGCAAAGCAAATTGTGGAACCATATGTGAAATATAATCACAGTTCAGGAAGGGATTCAGTTATACATGTATTTTGGAAGAGTTGGGATAAAACATACTCAAATTGTTAATAGAAATTTCCTCTGGAGAGGAGGATGGAATTGGGTTGGAAGTGAAAAGAAACTGTTAACATTTAGTTAATACACTTCTGTGGTTTTGGTTTGTTTGTTTACTAGAACTGTCTCAATTTTGTAACTGAAATTAAATTAAAATGCATAGAAAAATTTATTAGAAGAAATAAACTGTGGTTATGTTTTGGTTGTTAGATTCGGGAGGTTCTTCTCCTCCCCTTAGCATCATTATTTTATTAAAGAATGAAATGATAACAAAAGAAGGTTTTCCTTCTGTTACAGTCCAATAGAAACACTACACCCTCTACGAAACATTTTTCTGATGCCTCACTGGATGTGCTGTCTCCTTTCTTTGAACCCTCAAAGCACTTTGTATGTCTTTTGGGGCTTTTATCTCTATCTTAGAAGTTTTTCATACATGTTTTACTGCCTGTCTACATTTAAGCAACTCGAGGATATCATGATAGCGAAGAAAACTGGCTTTTAAGTCAGAAAATCTGGATGATGGCTCTTGTTCTGATTATCTGGCACAGTGGGCTCTTGTTCTGATTATCTGGCACAGTGTAACAAATTAGCCCAAACTGAGTAACTTAAAACAGTCATTTTATTCTGTCTTAGGAGTTTTGGGTCAGGAACTTGAGCAGAGCTGCGTTGGGTGATTCTTCTGCTCCACGTGGTCACATACCTAATGATTGAGGTCACTTGGTGGGATTTAGCTTGGGGTTGAGCTGGACAGGCGGGTCCATGAAGGCTTCCCTCACATGCCTGATGCTAGGTAGCACAGCTGGAAGGCTGGTCTCAGTCTAGGCTTTTCCCTTTCTGCATCCTTTCAGCACCTCTCTGCAGACTTCCTATAGGTGGCTCAGGGCTGCAAGAGACCAAGGCGGGAGCTGCCTATCTTCTCTAAGGATGGAACTGGCATAATGTCACTTCCACTGTACTGGTCAAGCTGCCACAGAGCCCACCCAGATTTAAGAGGGTGGAAACAGAAATGCCACCTTTTGAAAGGAGAATTTGTATAAAAAAATTAGTGGTCATCATTAATCCGTCACAGCTTTGCTATGAGAAGTACAACCCCTGTGTCTCAGTGACTACATCTGTGAGTTAGAAAGACCAAAAACTGTAATGTATGTGAAAGTACTCTGTGCTTATACGCGTATAAAGTTTTATGTACTATAAATATCAATGATTATCTTGGTACTAGCTCTATGCCTTACTCAAGGCAGATACTCGTTAGATGTTTAATATTTTGAAAGCAGACTCATTTATAAGATAGTTCCTAAGAGGAACACACAAAGAAAGCGATGCTACGTGATGTAGTTGTGGAGTATAGACTTTGGATTAAGTTGCCATGAGTTACATCTAAGCTGTCACTCAGTAACTATCCATGTGACCTTTGCTGGCTCATGTCACCTTTCTAAGCCTTGATTTTCTCATCACAATATAGACTAATATTGTCTATCTAGCTGGGTTGCTGTGAGCATTGGAGCAAATATGTGTAAAGCGCTTATTATGGTGACTGTCACATAGTAGGTCTTCTGTTTCCCTTAAGATGATATAACAAAATCATCTAGAAAGTTTGGACTCCTCACTCATTTCTTTACACTGGTCACCTCCATTCACATAGAGGGGCCCAGAGCTCATGTCCTTGTGAAAGCAATGGGGAAAAGGAAGGACCCTATTTCTTGTTTCTCCCAGGCTCCTCCTCTCCCCAGAGTGGTCCCCTCCAGGGGACCTGGGCCTGGTGCAGCTTTGGTTGCGAAGTCACATTTGTCTGAGAGTTGGGTGTGGCTTCCTTGCACATCTCTGGTTTTGCCTTTTTTTCATAGATGTACGAGATCAGATCAGAAGGCTCCATTACGAAGAAGTTCAACGAGATTCTGCAGAAGCTGAGCTCGCCCCTGAAGCCCAGGGTCCCAGAGCACAGTAACGACAGGATGAAAAACCTCTCCTACCCGTTCTCCAGGGAGAAAATGTATCTGTGAGTCTGACAGTTGTGAGGGTATGGCCGTGAGGGAGGGTGGGAAGGAAAATCAAATACCGCTCAGCTCACAAAGTGAGTGTCCCATGCTTAGGGGTAGGGGAGGACACATGCACTCATGACGACCTATTTCCTGTGTCTTCTTCCCTAAGTGAGATTATCACAAATAGCTACTGACTGTCACCCAGTGATGTAGCTTATGAGGAAACCTGCCATTTCAGTCATTTTGCATGATGCGTGGAGGATCGGGGAGCAGACGAGCATAAACACTGGGACGCAGATACCTGTTTACCTTCTGTGGGGAAACCATTCTGCCCAGTTCCAGTCTAATAGGTGTTCAACCTACTGTGATAAACCAGAGAAGGTGGATAAAGCTTCTGGATTTCTGTATTTTCAACTGCCTACGTGCACTTGTTGACTTTGAGGAGACTCCTTCTCTACAGCCCATCCTGGAAGAGGGACAAAGAGCTCTTCACAGGGATGGCCATTTGGGAAACTGTTGGATAGGAGAGTCATGGGTGGGAAGTGGGAGATGCGGCAGCCAAGCATTTATTCTGTTTAAGAGCTAATGAGAAAGTAAAAGACTATCAGGAGTGATAAGAAAATCAAGCAAGAGAGGAAAAAGAAGGAGCATGGAAAGGTAGAAAAGATGTAAGGATCTTTCTCTTTTGAGGAGATGGCATTCATGGAGCTGTGTTTCTGCTGTTCAGTGGATATTATCTCCTACCCATTTCTGCCATGTTAGATAATTCTATACACATTTACATACTGTTGCTTTTGCATATGAGGTGTGATTAAACACTATGGTGAATGTTTAAATAAAAAGCTTTTTACAGTAAAAGACACATTGCCATTGGTCCCCCTCAAAATACTCCCCCTCACTTCAAACACTCTTATCCCATCATCCTTGCCACTTTCTGAAGCAGTTCTAGAAATCCTCTTTCATGAGTGTCTTTAGTTGCGCTGCCGTGGCTTTCTCGATATCCTGAAACATTTTGATTTTGGGGAAGAACCAGAAGTCGCGTGGTGCCAGATCCAGTGAATAAGTTGGATGAGGACACACCTTAATGTTTTTATGTGACAGAAATTGCTGTGTACCAGAAGCAATGTGTGTCATGGAGCATTTTCATGATGGAGGAGGATTTAATGGCACACTTTAAAACACACCTTCTCTCAACCTTCTCACACCCAACTGACGGCACTGAAACTTGTCACGCACTGTTACCAAGGTTCAATGTGCCGCTTCGTGTGTTGAAGATCCCTGCCTTTTCACTGGATGGAACTTGGCAGCAACATTCAGTGTATTTTGTGATCACAATGGAAAGGCTCACACATCACTTCTGGTATGGCAATTTCTGTCAAATAAACACAGTACAGTGAGTCCTCTTCCACCTTATTTACCGGATCTGGCACCGTGTGACTTCTGGCTCTTCCCCAAAGTCGAAATGACCATGAAAGGTAAATGTGAATCAATTCAGGACATCGAGACAGCCATGACAGCTTAATTAAAGACACGAAAGAGGACCTCCAGAACTTCTTCAGAAAGTGGCAAGAATGATGGGATAAGTGCATTCGAAGTGAGGGGGAGTATTTTGCAGGGGATTAATGGCAATGTGTCTTTTACTGTAATAATTTTTTAAATTTAAACATTCACCATATTTTTTGATCATACCTCGTATATTCCCTCATTGAGTGCTTACTCCCCTAATGATTCTGGTACCAATTTTAGTCACCAATTTCAATATGTGTCTGGGTTTTCCCACACCACCAAGAAATTCTCCCACACCAGCTAGGTGATCTATCATTCAACTAAATTCTGACACTACCTGGAAATAGCATCAAATTTCCCAGATTGAAGGATCAATTTCACAAGACTGCTCTCCACTTCAGATGCCAGTTGCAAGTCCAGGTTGTTACCTGTGCTGCTGACCTAGTAGCTATAAATCAGAGGGTTCCCATGACCTCTCCTTGGGTTCAATTAATTTGCTAGAGTGGCTCATACCGTGTTTCCCCGAAAATAAGACCTAGCCGGACAATCAGGTCTAATGCATCTTTTGGAGCAAAAATTAATATAAGACCCGGTATTATATTACATTACGTTACATTACATTACATTATGTTATATTATATTATGAGACCCGGTCTTATAGTAAAATAAGACCGGGTCTTATATTAATGTTTGCTCCAAAAGATGCGTTAGAGCTGATTGTCCGGCTAGGTCTTATTTTCGGGGAAACACGGTAGAACTCAGGAAGCCAGTTTATTCACTAGATTACTGGTTTATTACAAAGAATATTAAAGGATGCAAATCAACAGTCAGATGAAGAGATACAGAGGGCAAGGTCCCAAACAAAGCAACTTTTGTCCTTGTGGAGTTGGGGCCTGACATGTGACATGTAGGAGAATTCTGGTTCCCCGACGTGGAAGCTCTGAAACCCGTCCTTTTGTGTTTTTATGGAGGCTCCCTTATGTGGGCATGGTGGTTGACATCATGGATAATTGATCAGTTGGACCTCCAGCCCCTCTCCCTCCCGGGAATCAGGGGCTGGGACTGAAAGTTCCAACCCTCTATTCATGGTTGGTTCCCCTGTCAACCAGGCCCCCACCCCAATCTTTAGGGGATTTCCAAAAGTCATAACAAACCCAGTTGTTATGAATAACAAGACACCCATTTCACCTTTATGGCTCAGAAGTGATTTCAGGAACTGAGGACCAGAGACCAAATATTGCACCAAAAGATACTCTCATCGCTCTTATCACTCAGGAAATTCCAAAGGTTTTGGGAGCTGTGAGCCAGAACAGTAGACAAAGGCAAAAGTACATATTTATGATAAATCACAATATCAAACCCCCCTTGTGAAGTGGCTGTCCCGATGTAACTATCTCTTTATTATAGAGAAGAAACCAAGGTCCAGGCTCTGTCCAAGGTCACACAGACTTAAGTGGCTGACCTGGAACTGGCGTGTGGACCTCTTGGCCTGCTGTTCTTTTTGCACCGTGTGTTTCCCTTCCATGGGCTTTCCTTCATGCCGGTGCTAGCATGTGAATCGCCACTCCCACACACCGCCATTCATTCAGCCTCTGTGATCCGTCAAGTCCAGTTCCCAGACACCTTTTTCTTGAAGAATCCTCTGTTCTTTTCAACCAAAATATGCACTCTATTCTCTGAGTTCTTATAGCAATGGTCTACATACTATCACGTTCTACACTGTATTAGTTATTTGGAAACACACATACCCCAGTGAATGGGCTCCGGTGTGTATGGGGGTGACAGGAGGCTGGGAGCATATTTCCTGGCTCTGTGTGTCCTCTAGCACATTGCCCTAAGCACAGTTAGCTCTGCACAGGGTTGTTTTTATTTTGTTTTGTTTTGTGTTTTCTCAGTGAAAGGTCGATATTTGAAGTTTAGAACAGACATAGGCCTTGCATAATTAGGAGTTTGGTATCTAATTGGTATGACATAGTGCCAACATTAAATGAAATTTTGAAAAACAAAGAGTTATAATCCCAACACCCTGAAACTATATTCATTTGTTGTTGTTGTTGTGTTTTTATTGTTTTGGTCCTTGCACAGGAATCCTTTTTATATACTTTCAGTTTTAAAACTGATCATGGTATAATATTTTTCTATCATAGTCTAAACATTTTCTATTTATAAAGTTTTCATAGTTGTAATTTTCAATGGCTGCATGATAAACTATCATATAGATTTTGGAATTGCATCTGATCTCCATAACTTTATTATAAGTAACTTTGTGATAATATTTTTACTTATGGAACTTGTTTCCTCTGTTGAATACATTTCTATGATAGATTTTCAGAATTACTGGGTCAGACAGAGTATAAACATTGTGAACGTGTGTGAGTGTGTGTGTTGTATAACATCTTGCTATGCAGCTTTCTAAAAGTTTGCTCTGGGCCTGGGTGACAGTGATCTCAGAACAAGGGTACTGCAACGGGTTGATCTTCTGCTTTCTTGGTGTCTCCAGGTACAACATCCAGGATAAGGATACCTTCTTTGATAATGCCACCCGTAGCCGCATTGTAAGTAAACAAGTTAATCAGATGCGTAACCTGATGTGGCGGGCCCAGGAAGGGGTGGGGAAAGACCAAGTACCCAGTTTGGCAGGGCATCCTCTTGTCTGCCCTGCTACCTCCCATCCTCATTTCCTTGGAGTTGCCTAGCAACTGAGAGGCATGTCCAGGAGCTTTCTAATCCCAGTAGCAAAAGAAATAGCAAACAACTGCCCTCACTCAGTGTTCAGAGGAGTGTCTTCTCTCTAGAGTTGTCCATTTAGACTCTTCTTGGAATCACAGAGCTTGTGGGAACTTTTAGCTAGTCAAGTGACACCCTTGCTTTACAGTTGAGGAAACTGAGACTCTGAGAAGCAATGAATTGAAAAAAAAAATTCATGCAGATTGTTAGTGTCCAAATGAGGACTCATTGCTGGGCCGTCGTGCTTCTTTCTTCACCCTGAAAGGAGTCCTGTGCATTTCCATGGCAGGTAATTCTAGAGCTAGCCAGTTTGTCCAAAAATAAAATTACTGGACCATTCAATAGAAAGTCAGAATTCATGATCGTAGTTGTTCTTTTATAGTCTGTTTGACTATAGAAGTCAAGTTTTTGCATTTGTGGGATGATTGACTCCCATCAAAATCTGTATATGGCCTGTACGCCCGTGGCCCCAGTCTGAGCTGTAGGGTCTCCATTCACTGATCAGTTTATTTTCTACCCACCTAGACAGCATTTATGGACAAAGGAGGGAAAGAAGAGCCCAAGGAATGCTACTGTGGAAACATGGCAGTGTGTTTCCATTAATCCTTAGGAAAGAAGTGAAGTTTTAACAGGAGGGGCAATAGAGATAAGATACCTAGCAGGACTTTGGAGTCAGTAGGGCAATAAGAAGGATAAGAAGGAGCAGGTGATCAGAGGACGCTATGACCATGTCCAAGGCACACTGAAAATATGACCTTCACTCTGCAGGACGGTCGAGAAAACAGCTCAGGTCCCTTAACCTAGTGTTTTAGGATAGATTAAAATGGGCGTATGATTTCTTTCATCTTTTTATGGAAAGCAGCATAAACTTCTCATTTTTTGGGGTTGAAGTTATTATAGGCTATTTAAATCTCCCTGTGGCTTGGGTCTCAAGTCTGTGGGATAGTTATAGGGTGTTGTGGAGATTACCCGATAATTGCCAAGTGCTTGTAAAATAATACAATGCCACATCAATGCTGTTCTTAATTATTATTGCTGTTAAATGACTGTACTGTATTAAAAGTGAATTAGACATTCTGCTGGAAGTTATTTACTTACCATTTCCTCTTGGTCTGTGGCGCGAACATGGAAGCCTGAATGATGATGGAGTAACCCATCTCCCATTCATCTCTTCTGGAAGCTTCTTCCTTCCCCTACTGCCCTTTTGCCCGTTTCCCCCACACTGTGGAAAGGGGAGAAAGAGCCTTAAGTATTGTCTTGGGGTCTACTCTGCCCTGGGGACCTGGCGCACATGTGTAAACATCTTTCCTGTGCCCCCATCTTTGTGGGCATCTGAGCAGCCTAGCTGTTTGTCCCAGAGTAGATTTCCTTGCTGGGCATCTCTTTATAGTCAGGGACAAGCTAGGGACCCATTGTAAGGAACTGTTTGGCCAGGAGGTTTATGCTGGCCCACCTGTGTCTGTTTTCTCTGCAGGGAGTTCTCTCAGCACCCCTCCCTCCTATGTGAGAGACAGAGTGCCCTGCAAACCCCGTAGTCCAGGGGTTTGTTGGTCCATTTAGGCATGCAGTAGGCATTGAGCAGGCAGCCTGCTGTGTGCCAGGGTGTGCTCTGACACATGGAGTCTTGGGGAAGTGTCTGACATATTCTGATTGGGGAGGCAAGATGAGGACTCAGGAGAAAAAGAGAAATAATAATACCAATGGCTAACATGTACGTGGCCCTTTTCCAGTTTACAAAGTGCTTTCATGGTTCCTCAAAGTAGCTCTGTGACATAGCTCCGTTACAAAGGAGGCAACGGACCCTCAGGGAGCTGCTCAGGACCCCTCTGCTAGGAGCCAGGACGAGAACCAGATCCATCTGCTTCCCTGTCCTGTGCTTTCCCCAGCGTGCACTAATCAGGCCTGGTGGAGAGGACACCCTCCTGGCTTTCCCTGAAGTTCCCCCAGGGGGTGCAGACACCCGTCCCAGGGTTGACCCAGGCGCCTCCTCCCTAACCCTCCAGGGGGCGCTGTGGGTCTGGGCTCCCTGGTGGGTTTTTCTTACCACGCGTAACTGTAGTCAATTTATAGCTCTTTCCTTTCTTAATTTTTTCAGGGTGGAGTGGAGCGGGGGAGTGTGTGTGAGGGGGTTGATCCTTTGTTTCCTCAAAGCACTCAAGTTTGAGTGGGTTTGACATGCAATCCATGAGCCTGGCACATGCTTGTCTTCCCCCTCCCTGGAAATGGGTCCCGCGCCCGGTCCCCCGCCCGCCCCCCACATGTGGTGATGCATGCATGTGGTCAAGGCCCTCACAGTCCTGCTGTCATCCGTTTTAGGTGCACGAGATCCTGAAGCGCACAGCCTGTTCTCGAGCCAACAACACAATGGGTAAGGACACCTTCCCCCACCAGTGGGCCCAGTGTTGACGGGGTGCTGAGGGGGCCACAGCTGTCTTTTCAACAACTCACTTGGTGGGCAGCAAAGAACAAAACAAACCAACGCCCCACACAGAGGGGACGAGGCTGCTTTCATTTAGGCTGGGAAACCCTGCTTTGCCCTCCAGGAGCAGGGGGCGCCCCACTTCTTGGTGGGGCTGGGGCTGCTCCCCAGACTGCTATATAACTTCTCCCAGATCTTCATTCCAGAAGAAAGACATCTTAGAGGCCCTTTATTCAGCATCACCCCCCTCACTTTATGTGTGAAGAAACTGACCCCCAGAGAAGGTGAATGACTTGTCTAAGACCACACATTAGTCTGAAAGTGCCTCTTCTAAGTTTGATGTTCTTGTCACCGAATCTGGCTGAATCTGTTTGCCTTGTGGTTTGTTTTTCAAACTTGAGGATATTAGTTTCTAAAGCAGAAACCTCAGTGTTTGGGAACTTGCAGTATGAGGCAGGCAGTCCAGATATGCTGATGGATTATGTGGAAGACACACATGATGGCAGAGGTAAAGATGTGAGCTGACATCCATAAGTGCATGTCCTTTCCACAGGAATCACTATGCAGGCTGAACTCTCTTTGCAGAGGTGCTACCATCACTCAGAATTGTTTTTGAGAGAACTTCCTTCAGTATATACTCTGTTGTGGCAAATCTTTGTTTTTCGAGGCAGCTCTGAATTGAAAAAGAGCCCAAAGCCATTTAGAGACAAGTCTAGTGAATAAGGTAGGCAGTGAAGCTGCAGAATAATAATAGCGATGACAGCAATATTAGCTAATATTTGAGAGCTTGTTGCAAGGTTCATAAGCTGCCTCAGTACAAGGGAACGGTGTTGAAGAAGGAATCAGAATAGTGCAGAACCTCTCAAGGAGGCTGTTATGTACGACTCTGTTTGCTTTGATGTCCTTGTCTTGCTACAAAATTCCAAATAATACTAAGTTGTAAAAATCAAATCTTCTATGTGCTGTTATTTGGAGGATGGTGCTGATGAGGCAAGGACATGAGTCAGCGAGGTAGATCAGCCCAGTTCCATTTCATAGAAAGGACTGAAGCTCTCAGTTTGAGCAGCCATTTGTCCTTGATTACAATGGCAACAAGAGGAGTCAGGAAATCCTAGAAAGTATTTTGTATTGTCTTATGGCCTCTATCAAAGTTCTTAAATTTACCCTCACTTCTTGACTTGCCTTTTGTCCTCTCATACCCTCCCCAATTTGACCAAAACTGCACCCTCAGATGTCATAGGTGACTTCTTCCTTCCCACAGTTCATGGCCTTTTTCTTAGTGTTCATCTTCCTTAACTTCCTATATCCTTCTCAACTTTCTTTTACTGAACCTCCATCTTCTGAGTGTTGGTATCCAGGAAGGGACAACTGATCTAATGAGCTGCTATTGTTCTGTTGCTGCCTCTGGACTACGTTTTCTTTGGTTCCTCTCCCTTCGCCCATGTTTTAGATGTTTGTCTTCTGCATGTTCCTTTAGCCTCCTTACTCTCTATACACTTGCCACCATGTATTTCTACTTCCTGCTTCTCCCACCAGTTCCAGCCCGGCATTTCCAACTGCCAGATGGGTAACTCCACTGAGCTGTTCCCCAGAATCTTAAAATCAATATATCAACATGTCCATTTATATCCATTGCCTCTCTCTCCTTTTCCCTCTCTTTGTCACTCCTGCTTCTATTCCTGTTACGGTGACTACTGTCTTCTCTGTTTCGCTCATGCTGTTGGCCTTTGCCTGAATGTCCTTCCCCCAGTCTCACCCTTGCCCCTCCCCAGACAAAGAGCACCGTCCCACACATTCTCCTTTAATGACCTCTCGTCTGAACTCCTATCAAACTCAATCTCTTTCTTAAGATCATCTCCTGATTGTCTATGTCCATGGCTTAGACTCCCAAGACAGTCCTTGAGATGTGTCTGAACCATCTTTTATGCCCCAGTGCACCTAGCTGTCTGCCTTGTACATTCTACTTAGTCGTTTGGTTTAGTGAATTAGTTAAGCCGAGCCAGCTAGTCTCATGGCAGTAGCTGGTGAGTTCCTGACTCCCTGGGCAGATGACTTCTCTGCTACTCAGTTTCCTTTTATGTAAAGTGGGGATAATAATACCAAGTTTGAAGATTTTTTTTGTAAAAATTAAATAGGAAGCTGTTAATTTGTTTTGTAAACGGGAAAGTCCTTAAAAACTAAAGTTTATTTTGGGAGACAGTCTCCAGAGTGTTGTAAAGTCAGTAGAGACCCTCGCCTTTTAACACTGATTTTTCTTTTCTTTTGAGGATCTGAGCTTTTTGGTGATGTCTCAATGTCAAACATCTTAAGGATTTTGTTGTTGTTGAGTAATTTTCAAACATTTTTTTTCTTTTTTGACATTCAGAAAACATTTCTTGAGCACCTGTTATGTGTCACATGATGATATAGAAACTGAGAGATGCCAAGATGAATTTGACCTAATTTCTACCCTTAAGGGGCTCTTAGTTTAGCTATGTGGACAGACATGTAAACTGATAATTATGAGATAATCTGGTAGGTACAATAATAGAGACATGTAGAGAGTGCAAAGGGAACACAGAGGAGGGAGCAATTAACTTCCATGTACACGTCTAGGTATCAACGTAAGTTGTCTACTATCAGTTTCATAGCCCGAGAGAAAGTAGGCATGTCAGTAATTCTCTTTTCTAATTATAACTGGATGCAAAGAGGATAAGTGACTTGTCCAGGGTCAAATACTGAGTTACTGTCAGAATTGGGTCTAGAACTTGGATTTCCTTGTTCCACTTCTATTTCCACCATCTTTCGGATGCTATGAAATAGGAGCGGAGTTGGGTTGAGTCTTTGAAGTTTGTTACTACAGAAACAACAGTTACCTAGTCATTAATTTATAGACTCTAGAATTGGAAAGGATAGCCTACCTTCTTTTGACATGTGATGAATCTGAGGTCGTCAGACACTTGTGCTAGTACCTTGGCAGGGAAACGTGGAGAAGTGAGTTGAAGTTCTGTCTCCACTAAGTTGTTAGATTGTGGTAGGCTGTATTGTGTCCCTTAGCCTCAGTTTCCCTTCATTTACAAAATGATAAAACATGAAGGAACACTGAGGCTAACAGATATTGTAAAGTCTCTTCGTGCCATTTTAATATAATTTAAGGCTTAAATAAGCAATTCACTGTACAATACATTTTTAAACCCTATTGTTGATACCTGTATTTCAAGCATGGACATTATGAAAATCAAGTGATGAATTATGTTCTATCCAGATTCTCCATCTATATACTCAACATCTTCATGCAGATGCCCTGAAACCATAATGTGAACCAAAAAGAACATAGAGATTTCCCTTTGGGAGAGCAACACAGCTCCCGTCCACCTGCCCCAAATCTCAATAGACTCGCTCTCTCCATGTCTCTAGCCAGAAGCTATAACACAGTACTGTTGGGTTGACCTCTCAATCATCTCTAAAATTGGTAAAGGTTTCTCTTCACAGCCATTATCCTTGTCAACTGCATTGTTTTTTTTTTACCTGAATTACTATCCCAACCACTAAGCCATCTTTCTATCCCAAGTTTTGCCCATTTTTAACTCATTCTATAAAATGTAGCCTGTGTGAGTGAGCTTTTTAAAATGCAAGTCTGATTATTTACTGACCTGCTTGAAATGGTAAGATAGATCCATATTTCCCTTAGATAAAATGCAAACTTCTTAATAGGTACATATAGTTATGGACATGATTTTTATTTTCGCCCCAAATTCACACACTTGAGCCCTATCTCCGTCCCCACCCCCCAAAAAAAGTAAAATAAAGTCTGGCAGTTCCACAGTAGCTGCTGCTGATTTACCAGCTTTGTAACAAGGGACATATGACTGAACGTCTCTGCTTCCCAGCAGAGGAGAGAACCCTGAAGGCCAATTTTCAAGTTGTTTGACTTCTGCCTAGGAAAATCAAGTCCTTTCTAAGCTCTTTGGCCAATCGAAACCATCTTACCTAGAAGATGAGGAAGAATGAAAAATATGATAACACTGTGAATGTCATGATAACATGGACCTTTGAGCCATGGGGTAAATTTTGATTTTGTTGCCCTTCTCTCTGGTTGTATAGAGAAGCACAAAGGGCATAGACTTGACTTAGATTCCTCCAGACAATTGTTGCTTCATAAAAAGAAGGAAAAAGGGAGAATAGGACAGTGCTTGGAACTGTTTCCCAAGGTATTTTTACTGGTCCTTCACCCTTGAAATTAACTTTTACATGGTCATTACTTTTGTGAGTAACTTACAAAGCTATATTCCCCTTCCCATTGTACCCAATTACAGTGGAAATTAAAGGATGGGAAAGATAATAAAGATTAGAATTAGAAGATGGAAAATATACTAAAGATAATTCAGAAATACTCCATTTATTTAGTATTATCAATTTTTTCAGTGTAGAAAATACATTGTTTTGAATGCCTACTTTTGCAAAGCAATGAGCTATATACAAGTTGTATGTATTGAATTATTTATACTCCTGTCTTGTTCCATAAAATTTCTGAAGTGGCTTACAAGAAAAACAATAAAACGGCAGAATATAAATAATAAATTAAAAAATAAGAACCAGGAAAAGCACAAATTAAAATAGAATGTCAGAACTCAGAGAGAAAAATAGAAGACAACCATTCAAACCATAAGGCCCGCTCGTTTCCGCATTTGGGCTGCAGATTTGACCTTGAGCCAAAGTGAAAGGGGAATTTGGTTAGTAGCACTTGATGTCCTCAGCAACATCTTTCTGTATAGACATTTTTCTGAAATCTTTCATGCTATTCTCTGCTTTCTTATATAGATCAACACATATTCTGTATGTAAATGCACATACAACTTATCTGGATGATTCACGATCATCACTAAAAACATAAGTTTTTATTTATTTTTTAAAAATATTTCCTCAAGCATCATCAAAGTATTACGAAAGTTGTTTGCCCCACACTCTCTGATTTCTTGAATTTTTGACTCTGGGAACCTCCCTCCTTGAGGTTTTCTATATCAGTTTTATTTTGTTGTTTGGGAGACAGAAAAACAAGCTTGTAAGAATTTGGGGTAAAGAGAGAGTGAAACTGCATTGAGGGAAGGTCTGGAGGATTCTGCTGTGGTTTAAGGTACATAATATTAGGAATAGGTTTTATGAAATCGAGATGCTGTTTCTTCTGGGTTCTCTGTCATGAGGACTGAGAGAACCAGATAAGAGATCTCTGTACAAATAAGGTATTACTGTAACCAAATCATAAGGATCCCTTGCGAGTGTATTGTTGTAGGCTTTTCAAGGTACTTTCACACTTATTATCTCATTTGATCCTTTAAATTCCCATGCAGAGTTCAACAGACGTTAACTAATTTCACAACAGAGACATAATGGGGTGCCCAAGGTTAGCGATTCAGAGCCATAATTGAACTTTTTTTTTTTTTTTTGGTTTTTCTTCATTGTTCTTTAATCAGTTAATAAATGGATGAAGTTATTGGGGAAAGTTTCTCAGAGAGTTGGAAACTGAGGTCTTCCCAGTGTTTCATCTATTCATTCATTCAATAAATATTTATTGAGCACCTACTATGTGTCATTCATATTCTAGAACTAGGGAATAGAGTAGTGACTCCAACAGCCACAACAGATACCAATCCTTGCCTTTATGGGACTTACTTTTGAGGTAATATTTGAGAAGAGGAAATAAGCCACATGGCTGTCTAGCAAGAGAGAGACATGAAAAGAAAGCAAATAATAGAAAGGACATGCTGAGGGCCACTCCAGAGAATCAGTTAGGGTCCCAACAGGAACAAATGACACACTCAAATTAGGAAAATTCAGCATGGGACTATTAATAGAGAGACTATTTGTAAAGCCTTGGATGGGGAATTTCTCTCTTATTTACCCCTGGAAGTGAGGGCTTCCAGGACTAATGTACACATGATGTTCAGAGACTAAATGTATTAGTGACTTCGGGTTCTGCATAACGGTGGTAGCACGTGAGGGATCACACACTTGGCCCAGACCCACGATGCCTTCTTAATCATGACGTAGGGTCAGCAGTCAGGACCCTGGGAGTTGAGCCCGTCACGGAATGCCTTTCAAGTGCATGTACCATGGAAAGAAATGCAAACCTCCTTGATCATGTCAGAAGACGACAGACACCTCTCCTGTTCCTTCGTGTGGAAGTTATTGTTGCCTTTTCATGGACAGAAACATTGCAGATTGATGGAGCTACGTTTTCATAGACATTTTGGTGTCAGAGCATTTACAGAACTGTATGCTTTGGGTATCTCCTCTCCCCACTCAGGAGACGATGTCTTAATTATTTTGACCGAAGCCAGACCATGTTGTGTGTTGTAAACATCTGGTTTATCATTCATCCAGCTGAACTGGTTTATATTTTGTTAGAAGAAAAGGCTTGGGATTAAAGGCATTTAAGTCATTAAGCACATGTCAAGACAATTTGGTGATGGGTAAATATAGTCTCTGTTAAATGCACCGTCTGGGGGCTCTGGTTTAGATTTATGTCCGGCTGGAGTACAGGGATGAAAGCAGAATGCCGGGTGGACTGGGCCCTGTTCTGGGGGGATCAAAACCAAATGGGTTTTCAGGAGTTCAGCACCGTTCGTCTAAGTACCGGTCCTTAACAGAGCAAAGTTTCCTTTGAGTTTGGCCTGGAGGGAATAGAGCTGTAGTCCCTGTCACCCAGTGTCACTTGCAGATTTAATGAGACTCTCTCTGGGAGGCAGCCCATAAACTGTGCTTTGATTGAGCCCTTGTGTCCGGGAAACCAGAGATGTCTTGGAAGCTAAATGCTGGGGCTCAGGTTTGTGTTGTGAGTGTGTGTTTTCAGGTACCAGTGCTGGGCCTGAGCCCACCCTTTTCTGTGCCTTGGATGCAGAGGACCTATGGATGCAGAGGACTGATGTTGCTGGGCCTGGCTGGGTCAGGCTGTGCTGAACTGTGGTCAGTGCCAGGCAGAGAGGAAGCACAAGTCTTCCCTTGGGGATTACCGTTCGAACAGCGATAGGTATGAAGGACCCGGTGATTTGATGGGACTTAGGGATCAGTGAAGGTCCTCAGTGAGGTATGCTTTGTTTGGGTTGAGGCACTGCTTCTGTCTGTGGGCAGAGGAAAGAAAAATGTCCTCCATGCTTTCTCCTTCTTCCTGGCCCCCCCTTCTGGGAGTAATAGGACGAGAGGTTGGGCCTGTCTCTCCCTGGGTCTAGAGCAGAGAGGAAGGGATATAGACGTGATCCTAATGAAGAAAGCTTTGCTGTTATGGCCAGATGGATGGTGCGTGATGGAACCAATTAGCCCATTTTTGCTGAAAAGAAAGGAAAAAATTCAGAATTTCAATTTTCAAAGCAGGGACTCTTTTTAAAAAAACGTTTGATTATTTTCTTCTTCTTTCAAACTGATTTCCATGCTTGTTTGGGGGTAGAATCTTGGTTTCTGAAGTCTGTGGGTGAATTGAGAGGCCCAAACAATTCCCATTCTTGGATGAAGTCGTGGATGTATAGTTACTTTTCCACTGGCCTCCCCGCTCCCAGTTCCTCCCTCTTTTATGTCCTATTCCCTTGTTCTGACCTGTGGACGCTGATTTGGATTACCCATATGACACCATCTGAAAAAGAGGAGGACATGGGGACAAAGATGCATTCCCTGACAGGATGTAGGGGCTATGGCAATCTGGGTAAGGATGGTGTGCATCATTTTGGCACCAAGGCAAAGAACCATTTGTTGGGCTTCCTCTCTTAGGAAGTGGCCCGATGACCTGAAGTTTAAAATCTCTGCATCAGCTCAGGTTACCACAGAAAACTGGAGTAGTGAGGGGGGTGGGTGCCTGTGATAAATGGGAAGAGACACTGAGATAAGTTTAGCCATAGGGTGGTTACTCTTAACAACTATTATCGCTCTGTGTTGCAGCAGTGAATTAGGTGCCATAAGAGACACAGGTGAGAGGGGTGTGCTCCCTGACCTCAGGTACCGTGTAGGCCTTCGGGGCACAAAACCATCAGCAAAGTCCTAGAAGTGAAGTGAGCTACTCACTTGAGGCACGCAGCTCCCAGGAAGCTTTAGTTGCAATGGGGGTGTGGGGGGACGCAACGTGAGATCTCCAATGATCTTTTAGTGGATCCGGCAACAGGACCCAGGAGTTCAGGTTGTCAGCCTAATGCTCTCAGACTGGGCTACTGTGCTTAGCAAATCTGAGAATTAGCAGAAGAGTTCAGCACCTGTTTAACTTTTCCCGTGCAGTTTTGGGACTGACTTCAGGGTGTACACTGCTGCCGTGGCAACCAGGGGATGTGCATGCGGGAGTGTGGGGGGTGGGGTGGGGCAGTGTGCTGTGGAGAGCCAGACCCACCCGCCTGTGATGCTTCAGCCTCTATCCATGTTGACAGCCCTTTTGTAGCTTTGAACTCCCCCCACCCCCTCCTGATGTGGGACTGACTCCTCCCCTTGATTATTGTAGGGTGGCTTCACATGGCTGTGGTTATGGCTCTTGAACTGATTAATGATGCTCAGAGTGAAACTGTAGTCTTGTGAGGAGGACAAATCTGCAGCTCATTGAGCCTTGGGGCACCCCTCCCCCATGCCCGCAACTCACTTTACCTACCCTCTGATCCCCCTACTTTCCAGAGTTATTTCTGGTGTTTTATGTTTATGCCAAGGAAGAAGTTTAAAATCAGGAAAGAACTGGCCCTTTGGTAACCGTGCAGCACCAAACACTCAGCTCTCAATTCATTGGAAGACGGACACTTCCGCTGTGAGCCCCCTGCGGCTTCCCAAGGGATTTTGCTCCCACATGGGGCCCATGTCTGGTCTTTCTGGCATCGAGCCTCCTAGAACTGAGGCAAATAGGGGCAAGGTTTAAGAAAGTGGAGGTTGATGGAGGAGAGAGGATTGTTTCATAGCCTGTGTAGTCTCTGAGCTTGCGGGTGGGGCATTGGGTAGGAAGGGGGGGTGGGAAACCATGAATTTTTAATGAGTAGCTGTTGTCTAGATTTGTTATTCAAACTTGTTCACCCAGAGCCCTGAAAATGCAGATTACTTAGACTTTGGACATCACAGTGTTTTCCTCCAAAACCAATTTTCTCATCTCATCTCACTAATATCACAGTCTCTCTGGAAAGAGTGGCTCAGGCCAGAAAGCATGTTTGAGATTAGGGAAATCACCATGTACCAGAGATTTGCCCTCCTCCCCATCTCCGTGATTAAATGTGCCTCCTGGCATGGCAGGATCCTTGATACTGTGAGTTAGTGAGAAATAATCTCTCCCATGAGGGACCCAGTGACCCAGGACAGACTATCCTGAGTCAGATAGAACATCCAGACCACGTCATAGTCTCTGAATCCAACCATGAATAAAACAAGTAAATAACAATGCCTCGATGCTGAGCAGAAGATTCTCTGTTGTGAGTATATTGGAGTAACAAGGACAGAGCCATTCATTCATTTAACATATACAGGGTTGCTGTGTGCAAGTGGTGTGAAGTACTGTTGGGAATTAAAAAATGAACGCCTTGTGTGGTTTTCAAACTTTGTGGTCTCAGGACTCCTTTATATTTAAAAAAATTATTGAGAGCACCCAAAGTGCTTTTGTTTAGGAGGGTTATATCGATCAATATTTATTGTATTAGAAGTTAAGACTGAGAAACTTTTAAAGTACAAGACTACACAAGCCCACATTCCATTAGCTGTCAAGGGGCTGATGTTGTCACATGTCACAAAACTGCACTGTTACACTTGTGAGAGAATAGGAGTGACAAAGCAAATAATATCTTAGTACTATTATAAAGATAGTTTTGACCTTCTGAATCCCCTGAAAGGGCCATGGGGACTCCCAGGGTTCCCCAGATCGCACTTTGAGAGCTACTGCCCTGCTGCCCCCTATCTCAGGGAGCTCGTGATCCACAGACAAGTGATGGACAGTAATACGCACGGCTGTGAAGGAACAGAAAGGTGCTAGAAATGAGTTCCGATAAAGTGCTGTGGTGTGTTCTGGCATATACCTTTATTGATCATAATTACAGTAATTCACATGGTCATTCTTACGCTGTCACTGAGCACAGATATTCTCAGCTGATGTTGGTGGCTCTGGAGGTGGTGGTGGGGGAGGAGAGTTATTAGACTGGAGGGGTCTGAGTGTGTGAGGACTGGAGGAATATGAAGTTTGAGCCACGTGTCTGATATTAAAACGTAACCTTTGTATTTGGGAAATGAAAAAATACTGCTCTTACACTAAGAACGAAAGCTCGACGAAAATGTCTAGACTGGGTGAATATAGAGGAGACCGTGTGCGTGCTTCTCAGCTGAGAGGTGGGTGAGGGTTTACCATGCATCAAAAGACAGAGGTTAAGAGAGAAACCCCTGCCCTAGAGTTACTATTTTCATCTTCCTTTCTTCCATAGGTATTAACTCTCTGATAGCAAATAATATCTACGAGGCTGCCTACCCACTTCATGACGTGAGTACCATTTCCGTGGGCTTGCTCCCCCTAGTCTTCAAAAGGTTGAAAACCACAGGCAACGCAGCGGGTGGATCTATGCAAGGCGAGGCAGGAGTGAATCATGACATTAAAATCGCGGGCAGATCCTGGACTACTCATGGCTGATAATAAGCCCCAGTTTGATTTTTGCCAATTGTCTCAAACTATCTCTCCAGTTATTTCCCCAATGGCAAAATGAATTGGTTTTGTTTGAGCTT
Source organism: Rhinolophus ferrumequinum (assembly GCF_004115265.2). Classification (NCBI taxonomy): domain Eukaryota; kingdom Metazoa; phylum Chordata; class Mammalia; order Chiroptera; family Rhinolophidae; genus Rhinolophus; species Rhinolophus ferrumequinum. The sequence continues at coordinate 23,210,213 of NC_046293.1, read as the reverse complement.
CCCCTGTACTCCCTGCCTGAGTTTAGGGGCGGGGGTTGGGGGGTGTGGGGTTGGGGGGGCGGGGGAGGGGAGAGAGGGGGGAGGAGGGAAGTGTGAGAAGACAGATATGATTTGCAAGTGGTCAAAGGGAGGAACTGGTGAAGGTGGTGGATGGCGGTGGGAGAGAAGCCTACAGCCTGGGTAGTACACAGCCTGGATTGTCAGACCCTTATATGATTGGAAGTGATGTTTTGTATGTGATAGTTCTATGTGGGTGTGAAATTCCTCATCCTTAATATGCAAATATGTGTCAGATTTTTTTTTTTTAACTTTAACATTTTTGAAGGAAATCACTCAAAATTCCTTATGCTATTGTTTGGTTAACTAAAGAAGGCAGAGATTATAATTAAAGCTTTTCTTGAGTGGGAGTAATGTTATAAACATGCCACAATACAATGCAAGGACCTTCTTCAAGACAATTCATGAACTTCACTGGCCCATGAACTAAATGCCCCCACCTCTGCACTGTTTATTTGATTGGTCACATCTTTAGCACGGGTCACAGAGTTGTGCCAAAGGAGGCCACCAAAGTGGGGATCCCTGAGTGCCTGAAGGAATTTCCCAGATGACAGCCTTCTCCTCGCTGACGTCTTTGCTGTGGGCATATGCGAAGTTAGGTTCTGCCACTTATGGAAAGGGGCGAGCATGACATGGCACAGGGTGGTTTCCTGTGCTATGCTTGCCCGTTTACAGACACAGCCTCTGCAGTTGCATCTGCTGTGAGGAAGCCCACGCCACTCTGTGGAGCATCTGAGGAGAGCATGTTTGTGAGAGGCTGTCCACAGGAAACATTGCAAGTGTTGATGACTTAGGAAGTGGAACTTGGTTCCTTACCATGTCATGTTTTTGACCTTCCTCAAATGGGAGTGAAAGAAAGGGATGACATCAGAAAATAAAAAGGAGAATCCTTTCTCTGTGTCTAATAATTCCATCAGCTTTATCCAGCATCCCTTTCTCTCCTACAGGGTGAATATGATAGTCCAGGGGATGACATGAATGACAGAAAGGTAAGCCGGCCTTCTGCTGCACTGTGTGCTTAGAGCACAGAGGACCATGGGTGGGTGAGGAACTGGACAGAAGTGTCCTATGTTCAATTTACCTGCTTATATATTTTTGAGCAGTTCTTCCCCAGCTCCCTGCCTTCCAGGCACTTGGGAATGTGAGGGTCGTTTCTGGTCATTGATATAACTGTGTACGTGGGGGAGCTGATGGTGTTTAGTGCCTGGTGGACCAGCGACGCCAACCATCCTGAAATATATCCAACAGTCCCACACAAAAGCATCATTCCCACCCCCTGATGACAAGAGGGACTTAACTGAGAAACAATAAAAGTCCAAAGTCCTTCATTTATAGATGGGGAAACGGAGACAAATAAAGAATTGAGCAGCTTGTCCGTGATAACACTGCCACAATGAACAGAGGTGGGACTTGGGACAACTCTGACTCTCAAGTCCAGCATCCCTGTAAACATGTATTATTATGCATTGTCTTTTTAAGGGGGACATCTTTAAGTTCTTTTTATCCTCTAGGCAGACAAGTGGGGTATTACAGATGAGAAATCTGAGGGAGAGGGAGGCTCATTCGTGCTGCGCATTCAGATGGCTGGGAGGAAGAGGTTATAGTTAGGGGACGGCACCGGTCCCTTTGGAAGGCTCTCTTCTGTGCCAGTCACAGCCCTGACTGGACAGCTCTCTCCCCAGCCCTCCACCTAGATCCCGTGTCTTCTGTTTGCTGATACCCTGGGACTGTGGGCGTGCGGCCCTTCCCAGCCATGGCATGGTGCTCTAAGGACCACCCAACCTCCTTAGTGGTGACTGCCCTTCTGGTTGTCAGCCCCTTCATGCCATCCTCCACCCAGCGTCTGCCAGCCTTCAGCAACTCTGATGAGCAGAGGTGGGAGGGGTGAGGAACTGAAGCCCAAGAAGTCTCCCTCCCCCCACCTCTGTTGTCTGGAAAATCATTCATCCCCCAAGTTGCCTTTTGAGCAGCCTTCTTTTTATCCTGCCTATTAGTCCCTGTTATGAAGTGTTAAGTATTAAAAACATAAAAGGTCTTTTCCAGAAATACTGCTGTGATTGCTTACACATGTCCCCTCTCTGCCTGCCCAGGGAATCTGCTGTAGTATTTCGATGTCTTAACCTCATCTGTTTTCTATCTGATGCTAATAGTCTCGGTGTTTAATTTCCTGAAAAGTCCTGGATCAGATTTAAAGGAAAGGAGGAAGCATTTCTCCCCACATCTCACCTCACTCACCCCAACCATTTTCTGCCCTCCCACTCTCTAATTTCACATTCCTCCCCTTTAAAAAGTGATCACCACCATTGCCCACCTACGAAACCTCCTGCTGGGCGGGTGGTGAACCAGCTTGTCAAGGTAGAGCACTTGACAGGAACATTCCAGAGACCAGGAACACACAGCAACTCATGGGAAAAATCAGCCGGCCCTCTGTTTATCTGCACAGAGGCAGAGAGAAGCAAACTGTAGATTATCCAAAATACATGTGTATTTGTCTTTGCAATGATGCTATATTATTATTATTATTAACAACAAAACCTTTAGCAAAACATTTTCCTCCAGGAATTGTTTTGCTTAGGCCAATAGAATTATTGCACCATAATTATTGCACCATAATTATTGCACCAGTATGCACCATAACTTGTCAGATGGGTAGAATCTGGGAGGCAGGGAGAGACCAGCTAGGACGGAAATGCATCTTGGTGTGTGATTCCCAAAGACGATGTCAAAAAGATGTTCCTCGGTGAAGGTGGACGAGTGCCTTTGAAAGACAAGAGGCCCCTTTCTTGTGGCTTTTCTTAGGTTTGCTAGTCAGTCCTGGTGTCCTTGTTTTCCTCTGCCAAGGTCATGGTTAGGGAAACACACTGTGCTATGATGAAGGATAAGAGAAATCACGAATGAGAGACAAAGCTTTTTACTGTCCATGGTGGGTTGGGAAATTGATACCCAGCAAGGTGGGGAGATTGGTTCCAATGTCCACTCATGTCTGTCAGGTCAGGACTGAAACCCTGGTCGGTGCTCTGTAGCATGGTTGACACAACTTCTTATGTATGGCGAGGGGAATTCTCAGGACAGTGCAGGGCTCCTTCCTGCAGTTTCAGGGGTGGATGGGTGGGGCCTAAAAGGTATCTTAGAGAGGAAAGAGCCAAACCCCCTGAATACAGGCAGCATATTTATTTGTTTGTATTACATTAGCATAGTCTACTCTTCTTTGGGAGGGCTGCAAGATTTTGGTTGGGTGCAAAGGAGAACCCTTGAATTTGTTGTTGGAGGATGTGGAGAAAGAAGGTTTGGGAGCTACAGTGTGGGGTTTCCTCTCTGGGGGACTTTAGGGATCATTGCAAGGGCCTCTCCAGCTGCCCATCCTGCCAGTACCTGGATGTTCTCCTTTACTCCTCCCTGCAATTTGTGGCTATTTCCATGATTTCCCTGAGGCCCAGGCTCCTGGTACACAGATCCCAGGCAAGCCCAGAGGCCCTGGAGAATGCAGTCTCCTTCTCTTCCAGCTTGCCTCGTGCAGTTGTCTCGATGCACTCAGCCCCAGCTAGGGGCGGGAGGTCTCTCTTTCTCTCTCCCTCCCTCTGGAGCACAGAGGTTTCCCACCTTGCTAGAAAGCAGGGCAGCAGGAAGAGGCAGCAGCATGGGTGTGTTTGGGTCCCTCCTTGCTGCCAGCAGCCACCCAGTTCCACAGTAGCCAGACCTGCCTATTTTTCTCGAGGATCCCAGGGGAGTGACTGTTAGCATCCTCTGAGAGCTATGTGACCCCCCTGGCTCCCAGTGGCTTCCCCACCCACTTATAGGGGAGCCCAAGGCACAACATTAGAATGTTTTTAAAACCTTGGTCCTGGATTTTCCAGCTTTTGCAAATGATGGTCTACTCTGTGGATGGTTATGAAGTGACCAGAAAAAGGTGTGCAAAGAATCAGTCCTGTCTTTGTGACAAAAAAGCCACTTTTCTTGGTGTCACTTGAGGGTTCCTTTTCCCATCCCGCACACCTTCCATTGTGCTAATGGGAACACCTGGATAGTTGAAGTGACTTGCCAAAAGTTCAAACAGGTCATTGCAGGATCTAGGAGTAGAATTCTATTCTCTCCCATTGAGGTCCATCCTGTCCCATCAATGCCTGAATGTTGACTACAGCTGGCATCTTTCTGTCTGTCACAGGTCCAGCTGCTTTCTGAGGAACCTGTAGCCTCAGAGAATGCCATGAGTCTCAAATATCTTGCTGTGCTCTGGCATTGCAAATGGTTTTAACAGTTGGGTTCCTTTATAGTCTCATGAAATACTTAAGCCACCGAGGTATCACTGTCAAATATGATCCCTCGGGAGCAGAGCTGGCCACTTGTATGCTGTGATCCATCAGGTGGGGCGGTCCCTGTGGGTTGTTGCTTCTTGCCATAAAGGTTTGCAGTCAGACTGACAACGCCTGATTACTGCCGGGGCCTCTGAAATCAGGCACTGTCCATTGAGAAAGAGCTGCAGACCCTTCATGCTCTACTTGCAGGCATGGCCAGTTGGTGCAGAGGACATGGTGTAGCTCTAAGGGAGGAAGCGGATTTGCTAAGAGCTTTGTTAGAAGGTTCTAGACCCTGCAAGTTTGAAGGGATTGTTACAAGTTACTGCAGATGCCCTTCCGCACTTGATCACACCACGCTAATCACCATGGGGCTGAGACTCCAGAACATGCCTCCTTTCACCCTGACTGCTTGTCTGTGCTGGTGTTTAGCACGATCCGCTTAGTCTCTTAACTGTGTGTAATTATACATTTGTAAAGATAGGGAAGGGTCTAGAGCACTCTGCACCCTCCTCCCTGCCTCCCCTGCAAGGATGTGTGAGCTGGCCTGAGCAGAGCCACATGGGCGTCCAGGCAAACCTGCTGCGTCACTTCCCAGACTTGCTCCGTAGCTCCATCTCTCCTGCAGGGCTGCCTAGTGATTTCCTCCTCTGTGTCCATCCAGACTGTCTGCCATCGAGCTCAAACAGCTCTCTTGGCTCATCCCCATCTATCTCCACAAACAATGGATATAGCTCTGTGCTTACTGGGTACCACACTAGAAAGGGACTTCCTGGAGGTTTCTTAGGGCAGATCCGGGATCCAACCGGGAGTAAGTCTTGTGAGCTTGGCTCTCAGTTTGAGCCTGAGCCAGCTGAGCCATACTGGCTTCTTGAAGCATTTTCAGTTTTCCCCTCCAGGGCAGTGGTAGGTGGGTGTTCTTAGGCTCAGGTTTTGGCTGGACAGGTGGCTTAGAGAGAAATTTTCTCTAGAGGACAGAGCCTATGAGGCGGGTTGTGACGTCCCACAGCCCTCAAGGGAGGAGGCCTTGCCCGTATCTCCTGACGCAAGCTGGCCTCCCTTGGGGCCACAAATGATGTCACTGTGACAACCAGATGCTGGTGAGTCCAGGGTTTGCACTGGGGAGAGAGAATAAAGACCCAGGGCAGTAGAAACACTCAACATGAGGGGGAGGAGGAGATGTAATAATAACAACAAGATTCGTAATAATAACAATAAGAGCCACCTGCCTGCAATGAGCAGCATCTAAACTCATAAATTCAGACCTTCCTCTGCCCATCACGCTCTGTGTTATCCCTTTTTGTGTCTGGGTTTCCTACTTTGCAAACAGTGATAACTTTGGGGCCAATTTGCTCTATCAGGCTATGTGTAGTTTCTGGTTCTATCTTTTGGTGGTTTGGAGAGATTATGACAGTAAAAGTCTATAGCCATTAAATAGGAATGCCGACTCTTGTCTCAGTTTTCATTTCATCTCTTTAAAGATTCTTAGACTAAAGGATAGCTTCTTGTAGGGCTGAGGTTCAACTGGCTGTCCAACATGCCTGATGGGAGTAGCTTTTCCCTGGCAGAATTCCATGAGAATTCTGTGTGATGTGTGAGGAGATGTGATGTATAAGGAGAATACAGAACATAACAAGGTAGCAACTGTATTATGAATCTGTCAATTCTAGACATATAATTTGATTCTGTGCTGACATCTATTCAGCATGGACATCTAGATGATGTCTAATGATGGTTTATTACCAAATTACTCCATTTACTTGTGGATAATCTGTGAAGCTCACTGGCCTGGTGTTTGAAACTGTGGTTTGCCCTTGGGACTGACACACAGGTTTTGTCCACATGCCAGTTCTGCTAAAGTTGCCATCACAAGGTAGTATGGCCTGATGTGTTTGGTGCATCGTTTCCTCCCTGAACCTCTAGAATGTGTTCCACTCAGGTTTTGCCCCCACACCCCGCCACTGAAACTACTCTTGTCAAGGTCATCAGTGGCCTTCAGGTCACTGAATCCAGTGGATGCTTCTCCATTCTCATCTGAACTGACCCATCAGCAGATTTGGCACAGCTGGTCGTTTTCTTCTGATTAAAATCCATCATCCCTTGGCTTCCTGGACACTACATACTTCTGGTTTTCCTCCACATCACCGCCTACTCCTCTGTCTCTTTTGCTCTTCTTTATCATCCCCTTGACCTCCAAGCCTTGGAACACCCAGGGCCCAGACATCAGGCCTCTTCGCTCCCTGTTCTCCCTTCCTTGGACAGTGCAGTCCTAGTTTAATGACTTTACAAATCATCTCTTCTCTGATAACTCCAAATTTGCATCTCCAGTCTGAACTCTCCTTTAAACTCCAGACTTTTATATCCAGCTGCTTACTCAGTATCCCCACATGGATGCCTAAAGGGCATCTGAAATGAGCACATCCCAAACTGGTTCCATCCTTTCTAATCTATTCCTCCCACAGTTTTTATCAATTCGGTAAATGGAATCACAATTTACTCAATTGCTCAGGCCAAGTTCTCATTTTTTTTTCTTTCTATCTCCAATCCAACAGTAAATCTTATTGACTCAACCTTTAAAATATAAGCAGAATCAATGACTTCTCACTACTTCTCCCACTACTTCCATGGTTCAAGCCATGATCAACTCTTCCCTGGACCACTGCAACAGCCCCTCTTCTCCTATGCCAGCTCTCAGTCTATTCTCCACCAGCAGCCAGAGCGAGCTATCTATAATCTGAATCATTTGTCCCCCATTGCCGCAAATCTCCTAATGGCTTCCTTAAAATTCCAAAGATTTTAGCATGGCCTAAAAGTCCCAGACTGTCTGCCAGTACTTAATGCCAGTACTTTCTGGCATTATCTCCCGTTATTCTCCCCATATTCTGCCCCAGCCACACACTCCCCTGTTCTTCCCAGGACGTACCACATGTACTTTTTTTCAGGGTCTTTACAAAAGAAGAATGTTCTGCCTGGAACACTCCCCCATTTCCTTCAGGTCTCAGCTCAAATGTCACCACTTCAGAGAGATCTTACCTTGTCATTCTGTCTAAAATAGCACCCAATCCTATTCACCTCCTTCATATTCTACTCACTTATCTTGATTTATTTTTCTTCATGGCATTTATAAGTCTTATATGTTTATAGTATATTTGTCCCCACACACTAGGGTGTAAGCTCCATGATAGCAGCAACTGTGTTTGGTTTACTGCTGTATCCAATGTCTGGACAGTGCCTGGCACATAGTAGATGTTCAATAAATGATTGTTAAATGAGTGAATAAATGAATGCCAGGCTCATTTTGCTGGACTAAGCAAGACAAGGGAATAAAGAAGGAGGGGTTATGATCGCTAGGTGTAGCATTGCTCCAGGGTGTGATAAAGGTCACCTTAATTATTTGGGGAAGAAGTCAGCTTCTAGCGCTTCCTGCCTTTGGACTTCTCCCTTGTGTGTCTCATGAGAATTTTCCTAGAAGCTGGGCTTTGGGGGTTCAATTTTGACTTTCTAGTCATCCCGATGGAGCCATTATGATCGCTTCGGGAGGTAAAATCTCGACTTGTTAGGATGGACAAAAATGGTGACCAGTTGCCCCACACCATCTCTGATCTGTTTTCCTATTTTTCTCGTTTAGCTGCTGTATCAAGAATGGGCGTGCTACGGAGTGTTTTACAAGTTCCAACCTATTGACCTCATCAGGTAAGATGTGGGCGGGGACTCTCGGGAGGACTGCAGAGATACAAATCCTGAAAGATGTCTGTCAACCTTCTTGGCCCCCGGCAGACTGTTGGCTAGGCCTCGAGAGCTGCTTTCCTAGGTTGTATTGTCCCCCTGCTCTGTGTCTTATGGATGGGGAAGCGCTCAGCGACAGGGAGGAGAAGGGAGGCTGCGTGGGGCAGCAGAAAATGGAGACTGATACACCATAACTTCCGTTTTAAGTTCTTCAGCACTGTGATCTCTCTCTCCCCGCGGGCTCTTTTTTCGTGTGTGGGGGAGGGGCGAATGGCGTTTCATCTCTTTTTGTCCTGTAGATTAGTCCTAGAGAGAAGGATCTGGGTGAAGCAGATCCGTGGGTTATGCCCAAGTGGCCACCCTGTCGGCCAAGGGAAGGAAAGACCTTGCAAATCACAGGAGGAATGAACTGGCTGGTCTGAGGGAAAGTGGGCTTTTTGTGGTTTCTCTAAATTAGAAGGGAGGAGATACTGGTTCCTGGAATCCCTTCCTTCAGTGCTCCCCCTAAAATGATGTCCTGTTACTCTGAGAATTTCTCCAGCTTCTATAGAACATTGGAGAAAAGTCTTTTCAAAGAACTTCCTAGAATGCGCTAGGTCTGACTAGCATAACGTGGGTTGAGGGCTCTAGGAGCCCAGTGAGCCTCGGAGTCCAGCTTTCCCATTGGAACGTGGGGAGGCCGCACTGTGATGTGGGAAAGCACAGGGCTGAGCGTCTGGAGACTTGATGCTCATCCAGGCCTGGCCACTAAGGGCTATTGTTTCTGTGGGGCAAGTTTCTTTGCCTGTCTAGGGGCAAAGTCCCTCTTTGGTCTTCAGGATTCTCATTGTCCTGACTTGGGAGGCTGACCTGAGGGATCTGTGAGGAACTTTGGTGTAGCGTGCTTATTTGGGAAAGATGGCTCTTGATCCCCTGACTGAAATAATGGACCCAATGCCACCCAGTCACGTGTGGCTCTTCTGATGAATGAATGAATCAGGAGGCAAACACAAAAGAGTGTCCCTGGCTGATTGCTCTGGGCTAGGACTGCGAGAGGGGCAGCAGCCAGAAGGATTGAGTCCAGAGGGAGGAATTCCAGCTTCTTCTTGGATGAAGAAAGCTGCCTGGGGGCCACAGTCTGGGCAGGTTCACCTCCCACAGAGATGTGAGGGCCCTCCCTGGGAGCTGGGAGCTTGGCTGGACGTCTCTCGACAACAGGTGTTCGTTCCAGCGGAAGACTGTTAACCAAAGCACTTGGGTGGGGGAGCAGGGCCATTGGGTGCCTGTGACCAAGGCTTCCTCACCCAGTACCTCCTAGTCCCTGGCTGCCTTTTATGAGGCATGGGCCACCTAGACTGTTCTCTGGGCCACACCAAGGCTGCTTCCTCCATGCTTGCTGGGCTTTGATCTTCCTCTCTGTATCTCAAGTGGCCACCCACTCTGTCGCCTGTTTTCTCCAACTACTCATTCCTTTTTTAAAAATATGATTGAAAAAATAAAAATTCTCCCTATCAGAGAGCCCTGTCTTTTCCCCAGAGACTTCAGGTGACTGGCTGCCAGCTTAAGTGGGAAATGGCTCCAATATGCATTCAGTTTTGGCCACCAAAGCAGCCTCACCTGCAAGGGAAGAATTGCCTTTGGAGCAGAGCCCTTCCCTGGGGCCTGGCGGTTCTTGAGCACAGAACTCAGATCTGTCTAGACGCGGGCACGGGGTGACGGAGCTGGAGGCTGTCCGCTGTCCTCACAGATCGGATGGCTAGGGAGCTCCCACAGCCCCTGGGCTAGGCCAGCGGCTTGGCCAGAGACAGAAAGGCTGCAGCCTCAGGCATCGCTCAGATACTGGCCGGAGGGCAGGGGACACTGGGTTGTATGTGTCCCCTGGGGTGAGCGGCTATTACCTGCCCACCCAGTGGTATTCGGAACTCTGACTTCACAGTGCTGCTGGATAGCAAGTGACAGTGGTGGGGAGAGAGGGGATGGGCAGGAGCCTTAGAGACATAGGTGGGTTAGCAGAGACAGGGAAGCCAAGATAAGGCGCTGGAGGGCTTGTAAAGAGAAAACGGTGGAGGGGTGGGGACCAGCTACCCACACTCAGCAGGCACCGTCCTAAACTCATTTCACATCCTTCCGCATGTCCCACCTCACTTTCTCGGATTCTGTCAAGGTCACCTCCTTCCTCCCCTTCCTCGCCTGCCCTCTCTCACTTCCTGCTCCCGGTCTGACACCGGGCCCCTGGGTGCTTCTTCAGCCGCATGTCTCTCTTCCCGCACGACTTCTCCATCTTTCCTGCCACCACCTACCTGTCAGGACTGCCCACGGCTGCCTTCCCTGAGCTGTCGCTGGCCCCACTCTGTGACAGGGCTATTCCATTACTACTTACTAACGTGAATTGTACCCTCTTTGTTCCTCACGTAGAAATTGTACCCATATGATCTGTGTTGAAAGATGGACAGAAGCAGGAGAATCTGATACAAGTTGAGTATCGTTCATGCGAAGGCCTGGCAGAGAGTATTGCCCACCTATTGCCTCGGGCGCGCGGCTCCCCGTTTTTAGCACTGAGCTTCTGTTCCTCCTATGGAGCCCTAGTGCTCTTCCCTATGCCAGTCCTTCGGAACATTCTGAAGCACTGAGAGCTCAGCAGGGTGTGAGATCTGTTTGCATTCTGAAAGCCCCAGGACGAGCTATCCTTCTCCTTCCGCAAGCCTTCAAGCCTGCACTTGAGATTTGGGCTTAGAGGTTCCTTTCCAGGTATTAGAAGTGGGCAGTAGGGAGGCAAGACGCCCTTCCCTGCACCCTTCACCCCGCCTCCTCCCGCTGCACCTTCAGTCATGCCCAGCAGGCTGCACTGTGAGACAGCTGATGCATCTCTCCCAGCCCAACAGGGCGCTCCATCTGTGCTGTAGAAACCTCCAGGCCTGCAGACCTGAGCTGAGTGAGAGAGAGAGAGAGAGAGAGAGAGAGAGAGGGGCCTGGAAAGTTCCTTCCACAAGTGGTACCCAGAGGGACTCACTCTTAGTAGATTCTTCTGGGAACTTCAGCCAGGAGCACTAGTGCCTTGGCAGAAAAAAGGTTTGTGACTAAGAATGGGGGACATAATGTCTTAGTGGGCAGGAAATGGCTCTGCTAGTCCCTTAGGAGCCATACAAGGGTCCTCACAGCCAGGGGAGGAGATTTCTGCCTGCACTCCTCTGGGTTAACACCCCAACGTCACAGGGGGAAATAGCCTTTGTTTCCTGAGGAATCTAGGGACCTGCGGTCTTTGGGATTTGCATACCTGTGATTCAATATTAGTGAGGACCATGACCTGTCTTTTCACTAAAATTAATATTTGCTCACAAGCTGATTTTCTCAGCTTGGACGTTTTGATAGGAATGAGACAAAATAGGCTTCAAATATCTGTTTGATTTAGCTCCTAACTATACTTTGCTGAAGTTGATGTACAAAAAGTTTGTTTTTAAGCACCTGCCACTGCTTGCCTAGGACAGCATGAGGGTCCAGAAATCTACTGGGTTCAGGCAGATTGCAGCCTGTTGACTTGGGGGATTCACCAAGGGGATCACGCGTGGGCAGTACTCACTATGCCAAACCAGGATTACAGTCTGGAAGGGGTAAATGGCTCTCACTCACTCCCACTTCTTTTAGGGTTGCCCATGTCACGAGCGAGGCTCCCTAAAAATCAGGCCCTGGGCATGAAACCCATCCATGTGTCAGCTTTGGAGTTCTCTTAGGAATGTGCTGGCTTGAACCCTGGAGACACGAACACCTCCATAATGAGCTGAGAGGGGTGTTGGTGGGGTTCTACCATCTCAAGAGCCTTTGGGCATCATCTGCGGGCAGGAGGAGTGGTCCTGTGCCCCCACCCTGGTGCACATGTCTCCCATCTTACCCTCCCAGGCCTTTCCAGCCCTGCCTGTGGCACGCCCCTCCAGAACCCCGGTATCACAGGAACTGGCTTTCCCTCTTCCTACTGCAAAACAGATGTCCCTGTCCTTGCCAGAGTTCTTCAGGATGGCCATGAGGAGGCTTTGTGATTTGATCCATCCCTCTCTCAGTTGGTCTCTGAGCCCCACTGAAATGTGACCTATCTAATTCCTCCAAGAGGAAGACAGAGGAAGTCACAGTCTTTCTTAGGACACTTCTTAGTAGGTCAGGCTCAGAAAGGAACAGCCACAGCTGGTCTGAGGGAGGGAATGGAGAGGAAAAAATCTCGATCAACCTGTGATTAATTATTTCCTGAGCCCTGCTGCCTCCTCCTTGATCCTTTACTGGGATTTATAAAGGCCATTCAGCTCACTGCAATAAACATTTACTGACACTTACAGTGAGCAAGTCTCTGTGCTCAGAAATATGGATGGTGCGGTAGCGAATAAGGTGAAGTGTGTGCCCTAAGGATCTAGCAGTTATGTAGGGAGACAGACATGTGCAAGGCAGGATGAAGGGAGGGCTTTTAAGGACTACAATATAAGTACAAATATGACAACATATAAGTACGGGACCACAGATGAAGAATAATTGCTACTAGCAGAATAAGGGAAGACTTTCTGGAAGTAGTGGCACTTAAAAATGTTGCCTTCTGAAGGACTGAGGTTAAAGGTCTTGAATGTGTCTTCATTGCCAGCCTGGGCTGCCCTATATATGGATTTATTGTTTAGCCTGATATTAATGGCCAGAAATACCTTGACCCAAAGCCTGATCCTTCCCAAGTGTTGATTGGGAGTGGTGAGATCAAAACCTTGACTCGCAAACCTCACTTACATGGATTCTGTGCCAACCTGGCCCCTGTCCCTTGCTCTGCCCTGTAAGTTAGCAGAGAATCCAGGGTTGGAAGGAGGCTAGCTAGGCTGGATCCAAGAGGAGAGGCTGTAAAGTGTGGGACTGGGACCTGGTTATTTGCATAGTTCTCAGCATTTGAAATATTGGATTTAGCTGGGAAACATTTTGCAGGCTGGAAAGAAATAGTGCTTCATGGCCCTGGAGAATATTTGTCTTTCATCTCCGAAGGTGTGGGAGCATTGTAGACAGAGCTAAAGAGCAGTCGGTAGCTGGTTGAGGCAAGGCAGACACGAGAAAAATAATGTTCTGTACTGTTACATATATTCTGGCCCATTTTACAGATCAAGAAATAAGTCAGGCTGTCTATTAACTCTAACTGTTTACGAAATCTATCCTACTCTCCCTTTCTCTGGCTTCCCCCACGGAGTGACACTCTTTCAGTTTGCACTCTTCCGGAAAGAAGGCAGTTGGCCTGTGGCTGGTCCGTGGACAGGGCATTGGAGTACGGTGAGCTCAGAGCCAGTCCCAGACTGCACCCAAAGGCCGTCTTGGTCTTCTGAGGGTGGCGTCCCAAGCCGTAGAGCAGCCTTCCATCAATGGTGGTTCCTGTTTTAGATCGAACTTTCAATCTTCCTGTAGTGTCAGCCTTATGGTATGAATGGCAGATCCCAAGGGACGAGGCGGCTGCACCCATTCCCCATGGCTGCCCAGAGATCCATGGGCAGAGTAAGAAAGGAAAGAGCTGTTTGGTTCACCAGCTCATTGCTTCCTATGTCACTCCCCTATGTCATGTCCTATTTCCCAAGGAGGATCAGAAGGTGATATTAGTCTGAAAATACATGACAAGCTTAATATTTCGTGTCCCCTTGGCTCTTGTGTGCAATAAATTCTGAGTGGTCCAGACCCCTGGGACCAAACCATATCATCACAGAGGTAGAACGAGCTGAGAGGTCAGCTGCCTCAGTCCCTGGCCTTGGAATGAAGGAAGGAAGAGTTCCTCTCACAGCATATTTATGTAGCAAATGCCCAGCCTCTGCTTGACTTGTCTTGTTGTGGGGAGCACCTTGCCTCAGAGGCAAGAGCATTTCCAGCCACTAGAAATGGTTACAGGGGCCAGAGCAAGAACTCTGCTGACTTCCCTCCTTTTATGCCAGTTCTGTTCCCTGAAGCTCCACGGAACAAGAGTACCTTGCTGTGTAAGTCAGTCCTTTAATTATTGAAAAATAACCATTTTGTGTGTATGAGAGTTCTCATCTACTTAAGCTTTCTTTCTTTGACTCCCAAAATAGCCATCTGTGATGATGGGCTCAGGGGTATCAGCTATGCCTTAGGCAAAAATTGTTGGGGGTGACAGTAACTCTTTCTAGAAACATCCATGTGATGTGTCGTAGCACCCACAGACCCCGGAAATTCTCAGCAAACATTTTAGGATTGGACCAATGAAGGGATTTACCAAATCATGGTAACACCTCAGGTGCCCAACTCAGGTCATCAAACCCCCCAAAAAACTCAGCCAAGCTGGAAATATTTCAGGGAAGGAAAAGTAGGTGATCAAGGATTTGGAGAGGCATCCAGATGAAGACAGACAAACGGATAAGGGCTCCCTACTCCAGGAAGGAAATGGAGAGGAGTGAGGCCGGCACTTATTAAATTGAAAGATGGAATGGAGTGACTGCGCGTGTTTATCACATCCGGGACACTTCCTGAGGCTGTGCCTTTAGATGCAGAGCAGTGGGTTAAGAATTAGAAGAACTCAGTTTTAACTCCAGCTTTGTTTCTAGTTGATGTAATGTCTGGACAAGCCATTCTCACTTGAGCCTCAGTTTCCTCAGCTATGAAATAGGGGTCGTAACGCCTGTCTTACCTGCCCCATGATATTATTGCGATATTGTGATGATAAAGCGTTGCACAAATATTGTGGTGATGGACATAGGCGTGGTTAAGTGATTACTTATCTGATCTCTGGGGGAAAATTAGAATATTCCCTAATATTCCCAGCAGGATTTTATATTGTCTTCAGCACAAGAGTTTTGACAAATATTCTGTAATCAAAAGACTGTTAATTTTTTTAAAAAAGTTTTTAATAAACTCTTAGAGGAGAGGTCTTATTTATTTATTTTTCTTTTCTTTCTTTCTTTCTTTTTTTTTAAGGAGGGCGCAGCCAACAGTGGGCCA
The DNA here is from genome assembly GCF_004115265.2 of Rhinolophus ferrumequinum. Classification (NCBI taxonomy): domain Eukaryota; kingdom Metazoa; phylum Chordata; class Mammalia; order Chiroptera; family Rhinolophidae; genus Rhinolophus; species Rhinolophus ferrumequinum. The sequence goes on along the minus strand of NC_046293.1, from coordinate 23,195,211 downwards.
CGTGGGGATTGAACGGGCAACCGTGGTGTTATTAGCACCGCGCTCTAACCAACCGAGCTAACCGGCTATCCCAAGACTATTATTTTTTTATTGTAAATCAGACACACTTTGCATGTGTGAGTTCTGCACCTCCCAGCAACCCTGAAGAGTGGGTATTCTTATCTCCTTACCTTCAGTATTATGGGGATACTGAATTCAGTGAAATAAGGTGCTTCCCAAAGCTACGGAGCCAGACCATCTGGGATTAAACCCAGGCCTGTCTGACTCCAGAAACTATGTTTTCTCCCTTGTGTCATGTTGCCGAAGGTGAAACAGAGGTCCATTCCGCTGGATATCAGGGGAGCTGGGTTTCTAGCTACCCAGTGTTAATCCCTCTAATTAGGAATCTGTGAGGGGAAACTGGTGCGGTCTGCTGGTAAGCAGAGCTGACAGACCAGTCAACCCCTGCTTTACCACGGCGTCATCATTGTGGTCATTCTTCTGTGCTTAGTGGGAGTGATGTATCAGTCTCAGGGCCTGTTAGCTGGGTGCAGTTGTTTGTGCCCCTGTGAAGCAACCTCAGAATGCTATGTTTTTGATTTCTCGTTTCTGTTTTTTAGAGTCTCTTATTTTTCTGACTTCTTCCGTGCTGTCAGGCTGTCAGCTGTCACTTTTTGCTTTTGTCAGCTGAGTAGCTTCCTTCCCGACTCCAATTTGCTGCTCGGTCTCAGATGCAGGTTTAGCAGCCAGACACCGGAGCCGGTTATCAGTCTGCACCAGTTAAGAGTCTTCCACAGCCTGTCCCAGGGTCTGGCTCCTGTTGCGTGTGGGGTTTTGTGGAGGGTTGCCTTTGTCATGGAAATGTCTTCTTTTTGTTTCCCAGTGAGAGTGAGTTGTTGCTCAGGAGGCCTCAGAGATGGGACCAGAGTGAGTACGATACAGCAGGTGCCTTTTCTGTGAATAGCTGCAATTTGTTCTCCTTATGTGTTTTGCGAGCTCATGAGACATCTCTATTATCAAAGATTTTTCTTAAAATAGAGCTCAGAGTCTGTTAACAACACAGAGGCACTACCTACTTCAAGGGTCTACTGGATGAAGGGCTGCATCCTGGGTATGGTGTCAAAGCTAAAAGAGAGGGATTGAAGTGTAATCATGGGACACACAAGGGATTCACAAAAACCATTCTGATGGAAGTCACAGAGCTGTAAAGTAGCACCCAATAAGGGAATGAATGCATACAGTTGTATGTAGAAGGGCAAGGTCATGGTGAAACGTTTTGAAGGGGTTAGCGACTGCATTTAGTGTGGCTGATGAGACAAAAGTGAGACTATGGGACAGGTGAGTTTTGAGTAGAAAGCAGAGATGTGAGGAGAGAAGAAATATTGTTGGGATTTACAAGATTCAGATTAGTGCTGAGAAAGGCTGAGAAGAAAGCACTGGGGCAACGGAAGGTGGTTGGAGGAGATATTTGAGACAGTGTAGGGGTAGGAGGCCTACACAACGCCATCATGACAATGGGAAACAAAAGGAGATGCTGTCAGAGTGGTTTCTCTGGAATTAAGGCAGGTGGCAAAACAAAGCTTGTGAGGATTTCAGGATTTATATACTCCAGTTGCGAGGTGAGAGTGAACACGTCGGGATTCAGTTTTTCACTCACCTTCTCGCGAAACTTTGGGCAAGTCATTCAGCCCTGTTGGACTTGGTGCAGTTCCTTGCCCTGACAGAGAAAGTTAGAATTTTTGTGTCTCTTCCACAAAAACTCTAGGCTGGTGATGGCAGGTGCAATCCTGTCTGCGGGAGTCAAGGACCCGGGGTAGGTCGGAGGGACTGATCTTGCCCTAGAAGGAGGGAGGGGACTAGTATATGGACGAGGGGTTACCATGGACACAGCCCAACTGTTTGATCCCATGAGCCACTGTTTCACCACATGTCTCTGGAACCCCATGAGCTCCCCGTTTCTGCTAATGATGTTCCCTTGAGTGATGTTCTCCACCCACACCACATGGGTATGTAACTAACATAAACACAAAACATCTTAATACATTGAATAACATTGGCAGAACACACGTTAAAACAACAACCGCAAGATAGCTAAATTTAATTAGCCAGGCACGCCCAGGCTTTTCACACAGGCACATGCCTCTGTTTTAGAAACGGAAAACCACAGCATTTTGTGGGTCTGGAATTCACAGACATAAGCAAGGGGTAGGGGTGGGGGTGGGAGATTGTGGGGGGACCTGCAAGATCCCTGCCTGAGAGGTTGCTGTCCTCCAGTACTTTCTTGGGATTATCTCAAGGTATTCAAAGACTTGGGTAGTTGGGTAACCCCCAAGGATTGCTGTCTGTCCCTGGCAGAATGGTTGGCTCAGTCGTGGAGGGGTTGTGGCGCTCAGCCTGTGTCACCCAGCCCATCGAAGGGACTCAGGAAACTCTCCTCGAGGACTAGGGCCTCAGAGTTGTTGGTTCGACCTCATTGGTTTCTTTCATTGAATCTGTATTCAACTGAACACTGTCAAGAGAGGCAGAGAGGGGATTGGAGGACTAGGAGTTTGAACTTGTTATTTGGGCATTTTAGTCTGGAGGAGGGTAAGGGCAATGGCTTACTTTCCAGCTGTTATCAATTCGGGCAAAATGGCAATATTTCCTTAGGCTGATATTCTGCCTAATCCTCAGCCTTGGGGTTTGGAAGCCAAACTGCTCAGTGGAGACAAGTGAATCAGCCACAAACTAAGAGCGTCTCTTTGCCCCACTCAGGGGCATTCAACCTCTGGGAAGGCCCACCTGATGCCTCATGTAGATTCCGCTTGCTGGGATTCATTCTTTTTCACTTTTGCTCGTTCTCCATGCTTATCCCATGGTCACTTGCCCTTCCTACCACATCCTGTGAAATCTTGTCCCCCTTTGGATATACTAGCCCTTCTCTGAACATTTAACATCTGTTGATGGTAAGGGTAAGCCCTCTGATGACCCAGCAGCCAGCCAGAAGCATCTCTATGGGTACAATGTGAAAGAAATAGAAGGCAGAGCCCCAAACTCAGATCTCTTACCATCCAGTTGAGAAGAAGACTGTGTTTTGGGAAAGAGATTTAAGAGAACATGTAACTCAGCTCAGTTTAACCCAGCATACTTATTGAGCACCTTCTCTATTCCAGGCACTGTGTTAGGTGCTGGAGTTAAAGTGATGAAAAAGATAGATATGGACTGACCTTGGGTGATTAGATAATTTATCATCTAACCTGGGACACTTTTGAGAGTGAAAGTGAGACTATTAGTAATTATGCTGATTGCACTAGTCAGCTATTGTCATAATAATGGTGTGTAACAAACCTCTCCGAAGTCAGCAGCTTACAACAACAGTCATTAATTTTCCTTGCTCATGTATCTGTAGGTTGAGTGGGAAATCTCTGCTTCAAGCTGAGGGTTGGCTGGGCTTGGTTCCAGGCTTCAGATTGTATTCGCTTCTCCACAGGTTTGCTCATTCTCTTTAGATGAGAAGCTACCTGGAGCCTGTTCCTCTCATGGTGAATCACACAAGAGCAGAAGGAATGGAATGAAATACAATGCTTCTTAAGGCATCACTGACATCATATCTGCTAGTATTGTATTGGCCAAAGAAGTCATATGGCCAGGCATAAATCCATGTTGCTGGGAAGTACATTCTCTCTTAAGGGCAGAAGCGTTAATATTTGCTGAACACCAGTCTAACCCACTACATCGAGACAAGTATAAACCAGGACCATCTCAGGAACACCTGGACCTGTTGTCCACCCTAGTCTGATCCCATGGAGCTTATGACCTAGCAGGGAACATGGGTCACAATAGGGGACCTGGGGTATGATGGGAATACAGATAGAGGGGAATCCTAAGGAGAAGGCTTCCCTGAGGAAGTGACATTTGAACTAAGATTTGAGAAGCACGAGTGAAAGCCAAGGTGAGCAGAAGAGTGATAATAGCTGACATTACTTGGTACTTCCTGTGTGCCAGGCATTGTTGAAGCCCTTTGCATTTGCTAACTCACAACAACCCTTGAGATAGATACTGTTATCCTCATTTTACAGAAGAGGAATTGAGACACGAAGAGGTTGTTGGGTCACACTGCTAGTAAGTAAGAGGTAAGATTTGAGCACCTAAGTCCGGCTCCATAGTCCGTTCTCTTTGCCACTGTGTGTGCTGCCCCAATGCTGCCCTTCTGGAAGAGGGGCCAGGGTACTAGAGCATTAGGTCTGCAGTGGGGGGTGTGATGGGGACCAGGCCAGGGCGAAGCAGGGGCCAGGTACTGGAGAATTTTGGACTGTATCCTAAAGAAAAGTGTTTGTCTGAAGGGTTTGGCTGAGATGGGTGCACATGTGTCAGCAACACTAACTTGCTCTGGTTGGCTTTTACTTTTAAAGGACCTGAGGTTCTTTTGTGTGGGGCACTAGAAAGAACCCGAGACTGTGTGTTGTGTGCCAAACAGGATGGAGGGACGAGGTGGAGGGGAGGCTTGGGGAGAAGAACCGTTTCTCTTCCTAGATGTCCTCTGTCTTTCTGAAGGACGTGTGGGCACTCTGGGCAGTGTGCCTCTGAGCTGAGAGTCTCTTTTCTTGTCCTCACCCCTCCACATGCTAACTAACCTGCAGGGCTCACCAGATTGTCATCAGTGGAAGGGAACCGTCCCTCCCTGTTCACCTGTGGTGGATGTGAGCGGGCATGATGACGACTGTCGCTGGCATAGCACTTACCCCCATCACCATGTGCCAGTTTCTCCGTGCCCTTTGGGTGCACCATCTGGCTGAATCTTCACGGTAAACCTGGGAAGTCGGCAGAATCATTGTCCCCATTTTTCAAGATGAGGGTGCTGTAGCACAGAGTTGATAAGTTACTGGCACAAATCGCAGGGAGCATGACTCTAGAGCCATTATCTTAACCTGTTTGCTACACTTGGAGGGAGGGAAACTATGTTGGTGAGACACATGGGCTGCTTCCTGAAAGGGGCCCCAGGGAGATGGTGGGGCTCAGCGGACAGATGTGGGCAGACGTTGAGATAGGATGGTGAAGGGACTCCAGGATCTTTTAGAATGAAACGATCCGGTTCCTTAATGGAATGTTGTGATAGATAGTGGGGACTTAAGAATTTTAGATTTGGGGGTTCTTGAAAGCCATTCCCTCCACTTTATCAAAAAGGAACCCAAATCCTCTAACAGCATGAATAAGGCAGAGGGACAGAAGTATCATGTGTGAGGCCCCTTCTAAATAAGGAATCTTTACTTTGTACCCTATAATCTGCTAACATTTAATACAGAGATGTAAACCGGGAGGTAGAAGGATGTGTAGGATTAGAGGTAATGGATGCTTCAGGCAGGTTGCTTTACCTGCTACCTTCCTCACCCAACAATAAGGGGGTTGGGCCAGGTGAGCTATGACATCCCATCCAGGGCCAACTTCCTAGGCTCTACAGATTAGACCCTCAAGCCTGAAGCTGGTCTGGAGGCAAGACCCAAGGTCTCACAAGGAGGCAAGTGGAACTAAGGATTGGAACCCAGAAGGTTGGACCCCAGTTCTGGACTTTATCTGTTGGACTCACCCTCACCCGGGGCACTCCTGGCCCCCACATCCTGGCTTTCGCTCTTCCTCCTTCCCTTCCTGAACACCCCAATCTCTGTTTTCTTTTGCCTCTCTGGCTTTGATCACATCTGGAGCATTTTGTAGAGTTGATGAGTGTGTGTTTTCCTGTTGGGACACATGGTGTATATCAGAGGCACTTAAGAAGCTCTGGATGAGTGGAAAAGTCTGCATGGCATCTCAGGGGCCGCTGGCCTGGAGGGTGGACAGCAGCTGCACGGCAGGGGACCTGGTATGAGGGCCGCTGACTCTCAGGGAAGGCCCAGAGGCCCAGCCTAGGGACTTCTGCTCCAAAAGGCTTTGAATTGTCCAGGTGGGGTTGATGCCTGGGAAGAGTGTGTGTGTGTGTGTGTGTGTGTGTGTGTGTGTGTGTGTATGTGTGTGTAAGAGGACTGGAAGGGTCTCTCTGCCTTGTTGTCATAGGATACTGCCTTCAGGGCTTTGCTCTCCGTGGTAACGGGGGCTCTTATCTGCACACCTGCACATCTTGTAACATAAACCAATGGGGCTCCTCCTATAGGTAGATGGTGGGTGATGAATGTGACATGGGGCAGAGAGGCAGAGCAGTGCTGTCTGTGAGAGGTGACAATAATTCCCATTGAGCTGCCTGGCAGGACCAGTGAGCAGTGAGATGCGAAGTGGGCTTCCCATAGAGAATAAGGTGGGAACATGCCCAGGCCTGCGTCCCTTCATCAGAATTCTCTTTGCTGTTCACTGCCCACTTTCTTGGTGTTGGCCTTTAATCCTTAGAGTCCTAGGAGTAGGCAGGAAGGAGTTGGCATGATTCTATGTAGGTGAAGATGCTTTTTGCAGGAAGAATGGTGGTGGTTGAAGCAGACAGACTGTGTGAGAGTGATTTAGAAGGACTGAGGTCATACTTGCCCTACTTTTCTTTCTACCTTCTTATGGGTGCAGGGGTGGGGCGTGTGCCCAGCCAACTCTGTTCACCATTCATTTGGAGCCTGACTTCTGAACGAGGTGTTTTCCGAGCTCATCATGGACCCCCTGAGGCTGTCTCCTCAGCCCTTGCCACACCCTCCTAGGGCCTGAGGTTTTCATCACCAGGCTTCACAGCTGTGTGCACCTCCCTCCAAACCTCTCTGGTCCCCTTGAATTTTGTCCTTCTCCCTCCTCCAATAACCGTCAAGCTGTATTCTTTTTCCTCCCATCTTCTTTTCTTACCGATCCATCCCAGCTACTCTATATCTGTTCACTTCTAGTGACGTCTTCCAGATTTGGGGGCAAGTTATCCCCATCTGGACCTGCTGAAGGTGATCTTGGAAAGTGACGGAAGTATTTATAGACCCAGGGTAGGGGTGGTGCTGCGGAATGCCACACAGAGTTCAGCCTGGAAGGTTGTTTATGCTCTTGGAACTCTAACAGAGAACAGCCCTGTCTGTCCCTGGTTCAAATTACATTGCAGATGCTCCTGAAATCAGGGTTAGGAACGTAAACAACTAGTGGGTCATAGACTTCAAGCAGCGAGCAAACTCAGCAGGAGAGAGGCCTGGTGAGGGCTGGCTGGGGATGGATTTTCCAACGGATGTTTTTCCAGGAAGCATCCCCAACTTCATGGATTCCAGGCATCCGGGTACCTCTCTTGGCTAGCACACCTGGGAGTGTGGCTCCTCCCAGGGACAGGATTTAGAAAGAGCGTGGAGAGCTGAGTGAATGGCATGGAGAGTCACATCAGGATGCCTGACATTTCGCCTTCTGCTGTGAGTGAGCCTGAGTCTGAGCTCAGATTGCTGTGATGAGGGCTCGGCGTGCAGGCCTGGCCCTTCCCATGGTAGAGGCAGGTAGCTACCCACCTGCTGTGACTTGCTCACTCATTGATTCCCTCGACATTCAGAATGCTCAGTGATTCAACAAGCACCAGTACTGGGGTAGGAATTGTTCCCAGCAGTGGTGATAAAAAAATCCTGCCCCTCAAGGAGCTTATAGTCAACTTGGGAAAAGAGAATTCAGCAAATACCTACAGATGCGTGATGAACACTCGGACAGAATAGGTGCATGGGCCCCAGGAGGGACAAAAGAGAGGCTCTGAAATGAGTCAGAGGAGGCCCCCTGGAAGACGCAATGACTGAGCTGGGTTTTGAATAATGACTTGATGTCAGATGGGTGTAGGAGAGGAAGATGGGCATTCCAGGCAGGAGAGAACAGCATGAAGTGGTGGAAACAGCAGTCACTTGGGTTTGCAAAGAGCTGAGTGTGGCTGGAATGAAGAGTGCATGTGAGGGGGGTGGGGTGAAATGGAAGGCAGGCATCAGATCATGAAGTCAGCCTTCAATACTTAGCTTCAGTGATATGGAAGGATTTTAAGTAGGAAACTGGTAAGATCAGATTTGAAGAATGTTATTGGAAGGATAGAGAAAGTTCCCCTAACTACTTTTCCCAGAAATATGTCATAGCCAGGGCAAAGCAAGGCCTTGTGGAAATGGAGCATATGCAGGTTCTCTAGTGGGAGAGAGGGTGCCATGGTGGGAGGAGAAGCAAAGCTTGTAGAGAGAGCCTTCAGATGAGGAAACTGAAGCTCAGAGAAGACAATGTAGTAGCCCAAGGCCACTCAGCTAATTAGCTGCACAGCTGGGGCTTCTGAGTGAAAGCCAAGCAGGAATAATGGCCCTACAGCCTTGCTCTAGGGTGGCCCTATCCTCTCCCCTTTCAACATTACCTGTTACCTGTGGAAATGAGTGACAGGCATATGCATGGGAACATTTATACAAAACTCACATGCTGATTGCAAATTCACCATCATCCTGGCGTTTTGCCATGATACTTTTCTAAGAGCTGGGTTTATTTGTGCTTCATCTCCTTCTGTTCCCTGTTCTCCTGGGGATAGAGATTATGAAGAACAAAGGCAGCACTGATTAGCGAGCATCAGTCAAGGGGGGCCGTGTCATGGGGTCTAGCCACTAGTTCTGGCTCCTTGCGAAGGGGAGGCATGCTTAGCCGATTTCCCATTGATACACATCTGGATAAACTAGTTACCTTGAAAGATAACAGAATCGAGATTCAAAATGTTCTTGACAAGAAGGAACCCCGAGCCAAAAACAACAAGGTGAAATTTAATAGTGGTAAATGTTGTCAGTTAATACAGTGCAGGGCCAAGAGAATTTGATTTGGCAGGCACTTGTGTGTAAGAAATGGGGGTGGGTGGGGTGGCAGTGAGTTGACCACAGCTATACATGAGCACTCAGTTTATTGCCAAACACGAACTTGTCTTACACGGAAGTAATGAACTCATAGGGTATGGATTGTAGGTAATTGTGGAGTCACCACCCTTGAGCTGTCAGTCCACCATGGAAGATTGTGCTCAATTCTAGGCACTCCATTTTAAGAGGTACATTGACACTTGAGTAGATTCGTGGATGTACAATTTGGTGGGCCCAGGGAAGTTTTCAGCCAGCAGACATTTTTTAAAACTTGGTCCAAAAAATGTTTTAAGAACATTAAATGTAAATATTTTCAGTTGAAGCCTATGCTCTCTAGTTCCCCACAACTTCCAACATTCCTCATTGCCCTGTATCCAGCACTCGTATTTCATAATGGCCTTTGCCCATTTAACTTACGGTCTTTGAATTAAAGCAATGCTTCCCAATTCTAGCAGCACACCAGAATCACCTGAGAAACCTTTTAAACACAGATTACCACATCTGGCCATGGTGGAGTATCTGGCACAGGCGTAGCTTTTCTCCACAAACAACTAGACACTAGTTAAAATATATGTGATAACTGTTTCCAGACATTAGACAACAGACAGGGAATCCCTGAAAAAACAAAGCCAGCCCTATAGTTGTTCTGAACAAGTACGAAATGAAATAGCAAGATGGTAGTCTTCAACTCGGCCATATTGCCAATTACATGAAGTATAAATGGCCTAAACATCAAATTACGAGGTAGAAATTGTTAGATTGGATAAAAAAGCAATACCCAACTGTGTACTGCCTACGAAAAACATGCTTTAAATATAAAGACACAGGTAGGTTAGAAGTAAAAGGATTAAGAGAGATACACTGTGTAAAACCTAATTAAAAGAAAGCAGAAGTGGCTTTATTAACAGCAGACAAAGTAGACTTTAGCACAAGGAATATTATTAGAAATATGGGTAATATTTATATTGATAAAGGAGCCAACTCTGTAAGAGGACATACCAATCCAGCTTAGGACTGTGTGTACCTGATAACAGAGCTTCAAAATACATGGAACAAAGATTGACAAAACACAAAGGAGAAATAGACAAATCCACAATTATATTTGGTGATTTCAACTCTGAGTCATTGACAGGACAGATAGCCAATCAGGAAGGACATAGTAGACTTGAACAATATTATGAATGAACTTGTCCTAATTGGTATTTATAGAACACTGTAGCCAAACTGCAGCAAACAAATTATTTTCACATGGACCATTTATTGAGCTGGACCATATATTCTAGCCCATAAAACAAATTTCAATGATTCTTAAGAATTGAAGTCATATGGCAAATATCCTCCCACCACAGTCGAATTAAGCTAGAGGTCATTAACAAAAAGGCCTACCCACAGCTCATCTTTCCGCCTGGCCCTCTGTCTATGCAGGCTCACACCTCATTCATCTGTTGCAAGCTGACTTAAGCCAATTCAGTCATGCATAATTCTTTCTTCATAGAAATTGTTAGCCTCTGAAGAAGTTTTGAAATAAGTGACATTTTTTTAACAAGCATGAAAAAAGAAATAGTTCATACAACCTGTTCAGGATGTCCCAATTTACTGTTCTTTCATATTTTTCAACCATCTCTTTATATGAGAGATTCTCTCCAGGCAAAAATCTCAATTCTAGAGACAAAACTTTGTCACCCTTATAACCAGTGTCAGGGAAACAGAATCCAGAGGTTAAGCAAGACATGGGGCTTTTTAGGGGGTTAGCCTAAGGCATCATCTCTAGGACACGGGGTACAGGCCTTCATGGATATTTATAAACAAGAGTGGGAGTATATCTGAAATATGTCTAGCCATTCCACATAATTTGAATTCCTCTAATTTCACCAAATGAGAGCCCTTTTCTAACATTTGTTATGCTAATCAAAAGGCTATTATTTTTACCCATGAAAATCCATTTCTGACACTCTGTATGCTAATTAACCAAGCTGCGCTTGTTGATAGAGATAAGGAAGGCAGAAATGCCACCTGTGAGCATGGACTTTCTGAACAGAGCGCCAGCTGAGCACCTGGGCCATCTTGGCTGACACCTGCATCATAGCTTCAGTCAAGTAACACACATCCTCTTACACTTTGTATGATGAAGTATTTTAAAGTAAATTCTACACATTGTAACATTTTCCTAGATGGTTTCCCCTTCTTTTAAAGATGTCCAGGAAAGAATGCCTGTTAGCGTCCCTCTTGCAACCTGTTCCAATATCTCACAATGTCATCGAGGTTTCCTTTCTCCCTTCCAAAACGACTTCCAGGAACATCTTTATTGTTTTCAGAGCCTCCTTCAAAATATGCGCAGGCTCTACTGCCTGCCCTGCCTTTGATTTAAGACTCGCAGTTGCTGAAGGCAGAGAGTGGGTCTGGCCGTGTGGCACTGCCAGTGTGTTTACAAGGGAAGGATCGTCCTGCAGCCACATATATGGCCATTTACTTTCTGTGGTTGCCGCACTAACTGTTTTATGCACAGATAATTATTTCCCACTATCACGTTGCTCACTTACAGTCCCTGCTAAAATCAGAGGAAGGACTGAACATGTTGCAAGGTAGGACCTGCTCCCAGACATTCTCCGTTTTCTGCTATGAAGGCTTTTGGGGCTTTAGAAATCAGACATTGCTGCTTAGAGACCAGGGCCTGGGCTAACTGACTCCTGGAAAATGAGGAGAAATTGATTTTATTTGTGTTTCACTTTTTATTTTGAAATAATTGTGAAAATTACAGAAAAATTTCAAAAATCATACAAAGACCTTCCTATTGTCAGCACTCTGATTTATCAATTGTTCATATTTTGCCACATTTGCTCTCTCATTCCCTCTTTCTGTTTATATGACTGTATTATTATTAAGCCACTTAAGACAATGTGGCAGACATCATGCCTCTTTATCCCTAAAAACTATGTGTTTTCTGAAAATCAGGATTTTTTTTCTTATGGTGTAATTTTCAAAACCAGGAAATTTAATATTGTGTTATATTATTATCCGTTCTACATTCCATATTGAAATTTTCATTGTCCCAATAATGTCCCGTATTACAATTTACAGCTGGTATCTCTTTTTAATCTCCTTTAATTGGTAATTATTTATTTGTCTTTCATAACATTGACGTTTTTGAAGAGTAAAAGATCATTTTCTCGATGGTCTCTCAATTTGGTTTTGTCTGATTTAACCTCAGTGACGAGATGCAAATTATGCATTTTTAGTGGGAATCCTACCTAAGTGATGTGTTTCCTTTCCAATACCCCACACCAGGAGGCCCAGGTCTGTGTGTGTCCCTCTTATGGTGATGTTAGCTTTGATCACTGGGTTATGGTGATGTCTGCCAGATTCTTCATTGTAAGGTTACTGGTTTTCCTTTGTAATTATTAAGAAATTTGTGAGGCGAGCCTTTGGGACTGTATGAATAGTTTGTTCCTCATGAGATTTTTCAGCCATTGCTTTTTGCACGCAGGAATTGTTTTTGGATTCTTGTACCTATTGAGACAGCATTTTGAAGGAAGAAGAATCGGAGAAACTCCTTATTAAAGTCTCTGTGTGGTGTGTGATCATTCTCTGTCCCTGTCCTTTAAAACCAGGTAGTACTTCCTAAAGAGAGGAGGCTTTTTAGATTATTTAAATTGAGAATAGAGAAGGGAAATTAAATTTACTTTTAAATGTGTGTGTGTGTGTGTGTGCGCGTGCGCGCACACACACATTTGGGAAGGGGGGAAGTGAGCAAAACATGTGGAAATGGGAGAAGGAAGCTTGGCTAGAGAGAAGGGAGTAAAGAAAATCTTGTTGAATGAGCACTTGATTTGATACTGTCAATGCACAGTAAGTTTCCATGTTTAATCAAATGAGCAGCCAATCAGGTTTCTTATTTTAGATACAGAATCCCAGATCTAGGAGGGGTCTCCAGAGGCCATCTGATTCAACCCTCTGCATCTGGGCAGGAATCACTAGGAATGTCAGATGGGTTGGACTTTCCTTTCCTTTCTGATACTTCAGAGGGGATATACCACCATTCCTTCTTGCATAATGCAGAACTGGGAACTTGGGAAGCAAAAACAAAAGTCAGATGAAGTCCCTGCCTTTAAGAAACCTATGTACTCTTCCAAGAGAGATGCCTCAAATGACTGTTCCCCACCATCATCAAAATTCTATTGGCCTTTAAATCTGAAATTGATTCCACAAGTTTTTGGACTGCTCTGTCTGGAGTGTGACACTTACCTTATTTGGCACTTAATATTCACTGTCTGAAAAGGTTCCCAGACCCAATTCTGACATGTTTTTGGAGGCTTCCCCATGCCAACAAATAATTCTCAGATGCCAGCAGGGTGTCTGAGAATTCAACTCAATGCTGACACTAGGTACCTGGAGATAAATTCAGATTCCACAGGTAAGGTCTCAGTACCAAAGGACCACCCTCTACTTCAGACACTAGTTACAAACCCAGGTTGTTACTTCTGGCTACAAATCAGATGTTCCTATGAGCACCTCCTTTGGTTTGGTTAATTTGCTAGAGCAGCTCACAGAACTCAGAGAAACATTTTACTTACAAGATTACTGATTTATTACAAAGGATATTAAAGGATACAAATCAACAGCCAGATGAAGAGAGACGTAGAGCGAGGTCCTGAACAAAAGAGCTTCTGTCCTGGTGGAGCTTGATGCCCAGCACAGTGGCATGTAGAAATATTCTGGTTTTCTGACTTGGAAGTAAAGGACTAACAAACTGTCCTTTTGAGTTTTTAAGGAAACTTCATTATATAGTCATGATTGACTAAAGTCATTGGCCATTGGCAATTCATTCAACCTCAGGCACCTATCCCTTTCCTTGAAATCGGGGGGTGGAACTGAAAGTTCCAACCCTCTAACCTTGTGGTTAGCTACTACTGGCAACCAGCCCTCGCCCTTGGGTGGGTTCAAAAGTCCCCTCATTAAGAATAAGAGACACCATTGTTGTTCTCATCACTTAGAAAATTCTGTGAGCCAGAAACTGTGGATGAAGACCAAATAGTATACCTGAGAAATATATTTCAATCATCTGAATGACCAAATATATATATATATATATATATATATATATATATATATATTTTTTTTTTTTTACATATATATATATATTTATATATGTATATAAATTTGTTTATTTATTCTTATTAATCATAGTATCTCATTGTCCAGTATTGTTCATTACACTTGTGGAACTGGTTTGAGACTTTGATTTTTTTTTTTTTTTTTGATTCTAAGAGTCTGCTGATTGTAAGGTACACATTTACAGTATGGAATACTTTTAAAAGGTGAATGTTAAAGTTGATGAAATATGGTATAAGAACATTGGTGGTAGAACCTATCTTTTATGCTCATTCATTTATTCATTCACTCAACATTTATTCAACATAAAATGATGTGCAGTTTTGGTGGGGAGGTACAAAGCATCTCCTTCAGAAATTTTAAACAATAAAGAAAAAAATTGGAATTGGATGAACTTGAGTCTGCTCTTCTTTCTATCATTTCTTAGCTTTATGATCTTGGGAAAATCATTTAACTTCTCTGTGTGTTGGTCCTCATCTATAGAATGCGGTTAATAATCTTGTAGTGCTGTCGTAAGGATTGGTAATAATATTTGAAAATCATTCCGCATAGTGTCTGACACATAATGGAGTCCTTATTAGAGTAGGCGCTCAATAAATATTTGTAAATAGATTGATTTATAGGAACGCAATTAATATGCATTGTTATGAGTGAATTACAACCGGCATTCCTTTTGATGTTGAAATTGCATTCCCTCCACTCTAAGGGAAGCCTTTTTGTTCCATTTCCAGTGGAGATGGAGAACAGCTGGACACTAACCCTTTGATAAAGTCTAAGGACAGAAGTGGATTCACCCCTACACATTGGTCTGGAAACTGTAGGGAAATGCTGTGTCACCTTACCCATGGAGGTGTTAGATAGCTTTCTAGTTCTCTCTAGCAGACCACATGTCTGCGTCCACTAATGGTGGTTACATTCCTGGTTGTCAGTGTCAGTGACAGGGCTGGGTGCCATTGCCATTTGGATTTGTTGACCAGCAACAATTATTTTCCTAACATGTTCCAAGCTTGCTTAAAACCATACTCTGCTCTTTGGTCCTTGGCTGTTCTTTAGTCTTTTTCCTTTTCATTTTGAAATCTGTATGTGTTTTTCTGGCATGAGAGGAAGATGGGGGTGGGCAGATACAATCAAATCCGTATGTTTGTGATGGCATTTACCCTGAGACCATAAGAAAGCAGGGTTGGGAAAGAGCCTTTGGAGGACTTAGGAGCCACTGTTGTAAGTCCCACATTAGTTTCTTCATCTTCTCAGCCTGTGCTGCCACTTGACACGCTCTGAGAGGGTCAAGTTCACATGCGGACACTGCTGTCCTCTCTTAACCTCTAGCTGCCCTTCGTCCCTAAAACCTTGTCTCCTTCTCTGTATCCTCAACGTGAGGTGAAGGACAAATGATTGAATCTTCTCTCTGGAGGCCCCACAATCATAGCTGATTATTGCTACCATGACCTCCTATCTCATGTAGAGACTGTTTTTTTTTTTTTTTTTTTTTTTTTTTTAAATCATCTGCAATGTTGAGGATTCTTGGTTAATGCTGGTACCTTAAGCCAACAGCTAAGTGGCCCCTGTGAACTCCGGACCTCTGATGGCTTTTTTATTTCCTTCAAGCTTATGTCAATTTTCACATCTGATTATTTTAAGCTCATTTCCTTTCTTGCACCTCAATTCTTTTTGTATGTATTTTAAAGAGATGTTTATCCGTTATGTATGTGCTGTCACATGTCCAGGGCTCTGAAAGAACTTTGGGGGAGGTTTGGATAAAGGATTCATGACCTTTCTCTAAGATCTAGAAACTGAATTCTTTGGGGCTGCCATATTCCGGAGCATCTCTCCTCAAATTTTGGAGTGGTCCTCCGGATTATGGCATTATTCTGCACTCCGACGCCTCAGGATCCAAGCCAGTGCTCTGAAAGCATGTGATCTTGGACTTAAACCCCAAGTTCTGCTGGGATTCTACACGAGCACACCAATGAGAAGAAGGAACTGGGACCAAGATGGCATCTAAGCTCAAAGAAGCTCCTTATCTTCTAATTCTTAAGTTAAAAGATGCGGGGAGAGAGCTGATGAGGGGACAAAGGCTACCCACATGTAGATTCTTCCAGGGAATCAGGAGCCTGGTCACAGAGACTGGTACTGCCTCTGAATGGCTTTATTCCTAAATGGCGTCCGTGTGAGTCACCTGAAGCTTTCTTTCTTCTACTTGCCAGTTCACTTCACATGTTCATCAATCATGCATTCAGCAGGGATTTAACAAGGGCTAGGAAAGGGCAGAGCCTTGTACAATGCCCAGGTGGGGAGAATAAAATATATAAGCCCTTGAGGTGCTTGCAGGAAGGCTGGGGAGGTGAGACACAGACACTTAAATAAAAAGAGAGTAGAACTGAACGAGCTCGGGCAATGGAGGCAGAAGACACGGTATCAGTCCCAGCACCCCCGTCATAGATACTTAGCTTTGGGCCAGTTGTGTAAATTTGTGACCTTCACTTTCTTTTCCAAAGAGTGGTCTGGAGGATTGCATGTGTGAAGGTACTTTATACACTATAAAGTGCTGTGCACATTTTCAGGGTTATTGATCATCATAATAAAGTAGCAGTACAATGCAGAAGAACTACAGTGCAATTCTGGAATGTAACGGGTGCGGTATGAGGATGTATGTCCACCAACAGTGCTCACTGCTTGGGAGGGATCTGAGGAAAGAATGATTGGGCTCGAGAGATGGGATAGGCTTGGGGGAGGGTTCTTCGATAGTCTCCCATGTAGCCTTGGCAACCCTAAACTTCTTTACCCTCAATCTGGATATGTGAGGATAGGGTTTAGATGGTGTTGGCTTTGACTACTTTTCAAGTTGCTTTTATGTCAGTGTTGAGTCCATGCTCCTCAGTTCACCACTACCATTTCCTGCTCACCACACCAAGTCTGCAGTAGGTACTGGGCAGGGCATTGGATAGAAAGGATTTCTGAGCTAAGGGAGTGGACATTCTCAGAGGCAAAGGAGGTCCGCCCTGAAGAGAATAGAGGGGAAAAAACTCTTCTGATAAACTCCTAAAGAAAAGATTTATGGTGCTCAGGCTAATGCATCTTAATAGGTGAAAAAATGATTTGAAAGTTTTTCCTTTTTATTCTTCCGTAATTTTTAACATGACTCATATGGGCACATAGTGATCTTCTGGGTCCAGATGAAACAATGGAGATTATTCCTGTTTCGTGGGATTTATTTTTCTGTATATACAGTTATCCCTATTCTCTTATCCATTAGTCATATTCTAGTGGTAGAGGAGGGAAGCACAATTAGCAGTAGAACGAAAGGGTTTGGAATTGGCCAAACAGTGGGGCAGTAGAAGGGATCAAAGACTCTTGAGACAGATAAATTTGGGTGGAAATTCAGATGTGTAGCTAACTGTGGACCCTGAACATGGGATTTAACTTTTTTGAGGCTTGTTTCCTTATCTGCAAATTGGGAGAATAATTCTTAATTCACAGAGGATGGTTTAAGCCATCTATGTACAAGTGTAAAAAGCAGGGTAAGTGCTCATTAAAAGTTCCTTTTCTTCTCTTCCTTGAAGAATGAGAGGGGAGCAAATTTGGGAAAAGGGGGTCATCAAAAAAAGGTGCATACGCAGCAAAAGAACAAACAGGGTTCTTTTCTTTTTTTAATTAAGGTTTATTGGGGTGACAATTGTTAGTAAAGTTACATAGATTTCAGGTGTACAATTCTAAACAAGGTTATTTTTAAGGTGAACAATGCACTTTGAATTTGAAAGAAAAACAACCAGGGCGTGGGTGAGATTTCTCAAATGAATGAAAAACGAGGGAGGAACATGGGCGGTAGGAGCTCAGGAAGGGCTCGACCTATGTCTTAGTGAAGGGCAGACGCTTTTCAAGAGGTTCTACCATGGCCTCCGGTCTTCTCCAAAAACACTGACACCAACATTGCCCAAGAGCTTTCAGTAAATGCTGTGCTGCGTATCAAGACATTTCATCATCAGCCTTTCAACATAAAATATAACTGATTCCTTGGCATGACTTTTACATCTCATAGTGCTGGTCTTTCTGCCCCTTGAGAATATTGAAGAACACTGAAGAGCAGTTCTTTTGTTATAAGGGAAAGGTTTTTGTTTGTTTGTTTGTTTTCTGCCATCTGCAAACATTATGAAATAGCAAAGTTCAAACAGTTCTTCAGCCTCTTCTTACTCTATTCCCTGTCCCCTTTTCTTTTTGGAAGAATGTGCAGTAAGGGAGCCACTGTAACTTGTGCTGGAATCTTCTGCTTTAGCATTTTTAAAGCACATTTCTTTTGCTGTCTCAGTGGATATTTGTAACTCAGTGAGATGAAGGTCATTTTTATGTAACAGTGACACCTTTCTGAGGGTCCTTGAAGCAGGGCCAGTCTGTGACAACTGTGCAGATTATTTGCTGACCAGGGCAACTGGCCAAGGGGGCGTAAGGGGGCTGGAATTCACCCCATTCTCTCACCACGTTATGAACTTTGGCACCTCTTTCTCATCATACTTAAGGGGGCTTTGGTTTTTCTATCTACTAAACAGGATTAATTTTAGAATCTTTATGCTAGAAGGATTGCTTATTTTTAAGCCGATATCCCCTTTTTTTTCTCAACTGAATTGGGAATTACCACACAATGCTGATGATGACGCTAGCTAACATTTCTGAGTATTTGCTGTGTGTCAAGTGCTGTTTCAAGCAATTCATATACGAGCATATATATTGCCTCCAACTCTTGTAACAATCTTATAGTGTATGGTCTCTATTTTTCCCATGTTAAGCTCTGGTCTCTAACTGTAGCTCTGCCTACTTATTGGTAATGATTTTGGACAAGTCTGATAATGTCCTTCAGCCTCAGTTCCCTCATCTGTAAAATGAGAGAATTATAACAGATCAGTAACATCTAACTCCCTTCACCGATTTTTTTGACTTGTGAGCCTTGTGTTATTTAGGGACGAGGTGACACGCTCAAGGGGGTAATAGAGAATTAAGGTAGATCCACAAGGGGTGGGACCACATGGAGGAGCAACAGTGGGGAGTTATTAGCATCTCTAGGCCCAAAGGGGCTAGAGGAGGTTGTGGTTACAGAACCCAGAGTGAGTGGTGCTGAAACTACCATGTCGGGAGACCTCTGACAGGAGCTCTGGTACCACTGCCAACCCAGGGCTTTGTGGCCAGACAGTTGGGGAAAATCAATGCCCCACTGTCTTTATTCCCCCACTTTCCATTTTCTGCTGGTGCTTCCCATTGGCCAACCCAGAAGCCAGAGAACCTGAGGTTACCCTCTTGGGGCAAAGACCTGGTGGAGCCAGGTGGAGAGTGGATCTGTAGCTCTGCACAAGCCTCTTCACAGTAGCACATGTAGAATCCCCTGGACTCCCTTAGAAATTGTTTTCAAGGCAATATTATGTGGAAAATGATGAAGATATGATACTAAGTAAAAACTTTAAAGAAATATTAATGTATATTGTACTATAAAATTCATTACATACAATCTTTTATAATATTCAGTATACATAAAGACAAGTTTATCCTTTTCCTTTTAAACAAAGATGGCACACACTGTTTATATTACCACATTAAATTATGCAAGAAAAAAACATGTTCTAACAAATGGATTTTTAAGTAGCAGAGTATGTCATCTTTGGTTTGGGTAATGATGTATATTAAAACTTAGATTAAAATTTATCATCATATTACAGCTTTAAAGTAGACAAAAAACTGCTTCTATGACCTGAAATTTGGTATGGTTGCACTCTGAGTTAAAACTTAACTGGTTTATCATCTAATATTTATCCTTCATTCCTAAATGATGAGCTAAAAGGGGAAGTTTTAGGCTACTTTTGCAAGGACTTCTCTGCAGATTACACATGGTATTTGGGGACAATCTTTAACTCCCATAAATGACAAACCAATTGGATATAATTGGAAATAATAATAAATTCACTGATTTCCTTCTTGCTGTTTTTATGCTCTGCCTTAACATGAATGTCATCAGGTTTCCTTATGTTTCCATCTTTATTTAAAGATTGGTTGTGGATAACAAAACAAAACAAACCAATATTTAAGAATGAAAATGAAAACAATATAAAATGGCCGAAACCACTAGCTGGTAAATGATTGGGGGGCTAACCATGAGCATGTGTCTCTAATCACCATCTCATGTGTCCTTGGAAGCTCTCGTGCTGCTCATTAATAAACAGAAACTGTCTAAATAATCATTTTATATATGGCTTTTTATACAAATAGTAACTGGAACAGTTACCATCACTGCTTTTCTGATGTGAATGTGCTTCGGGGGATTGTAGGGTTTTGTAGCTCGCTCAGTGGAGAATTCCATTTTAGGTCATCCTTAGGGTTCCTTTCAGTTTTTTATTAAAGTGGAAAATAAAGCATAACACTTGGTCAACTGGGAGCCTCAAGTGTGCATTATTACCTACCCTGTTACCTAAGAGATACATGTCATGGGTAAAGTAGAGGCTTGAAATCAGGCAGTCCTGAGTTGGAGTCTGGATTTTTCTGCTGTTAGCTGTGCGACCTTGTACAAGTTACTCAATTTCTCCGAGCTGTGCTCACTTCCTGTATAGAAGAGGGATAGGCCGAGAAACCACCTCATGGAGTTATTGTGAGGGTTTAGTTATTCATTAAACAAATGCTCATTAAGCCACTGCTGTGTGCCAGGCATATTCTAGACACTAAGGAAACAATAGTGAACAGGACAGAATGTAAGCTGCCCTCATGAAGCTTACATTCTAGTGATGGAGATGGACAAAAACCCCAATAAATTTAGAAAAGAGTGTTAGGTAATGACAAGTGTTATGAAGAAAAATGAAGCAAGGTGAGCGGTTAGGTGACATTTGGGATGGGATCACAGGAGGCCTTTCTGAGCAGGCCATGTTGGAGCAGAGACGGAGGAAGTGAGTGTGCAACCTGAGGAAGGGGTGTTCAGGCAGAGGGCACAGCCAGCAGAGGCCCTGAGGTGGGAGCAGCTGTGGTGTGTTTGAAGAGCATTAAAGGGCCCATGAGCTGGAGCAAAGCCACAAAGAGGGCCAGCAGGAGAACATGAAACTGGATGTTGGACCAGTGCAGGGCTCCAAGATCTAAAACCCCAGGGAACAGCCTGTAGGTTAGAAGCTCTCTCTACTCTTCCCTCATAAGGACGCACACCCTTCCTCCTTACCTAGATACTACTGTTTAAAGGAGATGACCATGGGGAGACCCTTGAGCTGGGAGAGACCATTCTGACTGGGAACTTGAACCTTGAATTGACTGAATATTTAACTCATGTTGGCCCCATCTCATGGTTTCACCAAGGAGAGGTCTTTGCTGGCTTGCCTGGCTTTTTTTGTAGCTGGGAAATTCCAGGATGTCTTCCAGAGAACCAACCATTGTGAACTTTAATTAAAGGCTCAGAACTTTCTCTTTGGGCACAAGCCCCTAATACTAAGGGCACCCAATCTGTTTGCCTTTAATCTACCTCCTGAGGGGCCAGGAAAGCCTGATGGCTTTTTGTGAGACCAGGAAGGAAGGTGCTGCGCCTGCCATCCTGGCAGGCTGATGTGGGCTTGGCAGGAGTTGAGAGCAGACATTTCCTTCTCCAGCGGACAGTGCTGGCTCCCCTGGACACGCCCTGCTGGCATGTCTGCTCCATGTCTTGCTCAGCTTCTGATCTGATTGTTTGGGAATGATGCAGCCTCCTTGGCCTCCATCACTGCCTTGGGCTGACCTGCCAAATGCCAACCTTGCATTTCAGGGCTGGCCGCCTTGTTCTGGTAGCCTTGTCTTTTGTTAGCCTGACGTTTGTGCTTCATTTAGGTGAAAACTCCCCTTTAAGTCTGGTGACAGACTGGGCCTGAAAGATATGTGTGTCTGACGTGGATTAAATGCTGTCTGGCTTGAAGGCAAGAGAATGGATAAGGTGATCTCCAGGGAATCTGTTGGCTTGCAGATTATAGGACATGTGGTGTCTTTTTAAAACTATTTTAAAAAATCAAAGTATAATATACATATAGAAAAGTGTATATACAATAAATATTCAACTTGCTGAATTTTCCAAACTGAACACAGCTATGCAACCAGTACCCAGATCAAGGAAAGTCATTATTAGAACCTCCTGCATGTTGTCCATCTTTTGCATTAGATTCTTCCTTAATGTATTAATTATAATTGTTTTAAAATCTCTGATATTAATTCTGTCATCTAGATCACCTTTGGTTTTGTTGATTTCCTTATTTCTTGGCAATGGGCTTATTATTTGTTTTGTGTCCCAAGATTTTTTATTGAATTCTGGACATTGTTTATGAAAGTACAGCAAAACCTGAGATAAATGGTATTTACCCCTGGAAATGTGCTTATGGCTGTTGGTGAGGGGAGTGGAGTCAATCCAGTCAGAAGCTGAGCTCGGTTTGGATTTTGTCATTGCATTACAGAGTCACCTTCTCTGTACCATAGACTTCAAATTCCTCCAGCAGTGGGATGCTCTTCCACATGCTTTCTGTTTGGCTATGGAAGGCTGAGAATCTGTGCTCATCGTTCCCTTTCTGCCCTTAGTTCTCAACAGTCCTCTGCCACAGAGCAGTCTCCCTCCTGCCCCTCCCCCAGCAGTAGACTGCTGATCTTATTACCTGGTACTTAAGGCTTTCGATCTGAATGAGAGATGATCCTTAAAGATGGATGGGCTTTCATGCCTGTATGCAACTAAGGGGGCCCTCTCCATTTGTCTACCTTTCCCAATATCCCCCCCATAAGGAGGATAGGATCTGTGAATGAGTATAAACTCCTCTTGTGTCTGGAGCTCCCAGTTATTTTAATCTGTTATGCTAAGCTACACTCCCCCTTCCAGAGTTTAAAACATTTTAGCTATTTCTTCTTACTCACTTTCAGGGTGACTGCTTTTTCCTCTCATATGCTGCCAAAAAAGTGTCCCATCTTTTTTTTTTTTTTTTTTTTGAGGAGGAGGAGCTTGTCTCTTTATTTTTTCAAAAAAAATTAGTTCACCTGGTTACCTTGCAACCTTGACTTCCTGACATGTTCAAAAAAAGTTTTGATTCCACAGATTATCCAGATTTCTCTTATTGTGAGTGTGGAAGCTACATTTTCTTGCAGTTGTCTACGTCCTAAGTGGGAGCAGCACTTAGTATCTGGTAGTGGATAAAAAGACTCTATTCACTGTTCTTACTCTTTAGTGCTTCCATCCAAGAGTGGGCTGAGCTTTCATCTCCCTCCTGGATTTTATGTCAGAGGCTCTTGAGAAATAAAGTATACTGCTCCTCTGTGGATTGTATTTGTCTCATAACCAGCATTTATTTAAGAGAGAATCCCTTTTTAGAAGGTTAGTGTGATAATTTACTAACTTTATGAGCTGGGGATCAAACAGATATGGCTTGGTAAATTTTATTTTTAAAGTAATTTTTTAAATTATAAGAGTAATTCATTAACAAGTAGAGAGTTTAAAAATGCAGAAAGGTAAAAAAGAAATAAAAACCACCCATAATTTCATCAGCCAAAGAAATCACTACTAATATTTTATCAAATTTCTTCTAGTCATTTTTCCATGAGTACGTTTATATTAGTTTACGTACATAAGTATACATCGTTGAATATGTAATTTGTGTTATGTTTAAATAAACTAGTTCCAAAGGTGTGTTTTTCTGTGGGTTGAATACTATGGCAGTCATGAAATGATGATATATTATTTATGTTCGTCTGGTGAAGATGTCAAAATTGATGGCATGTTTTTAGTTTGCTGTTGGGATGGATTCCTCTCACAGCTATTTTATATGAGCAGCTAGGATAGGTGTGTATATGTGATTCCAATGGAATGTAATTCATTTCAGAAAAGACCAGTTGTTGATTCCTTGTGCTGAGGTCCCCCTTTCCTCATGTAATTTCCATCCCTTTTTATTTATGCTGACCCATTGTCAGGTTTAGAACCAACAGAAATGAGGAAAATATATAATGTTCTTAATATGTGTTATACTTTCTTTTCCAGAAAGTATTTTGGAGAAAAAATCGGACTGTATTTTGCCTGGCTGGGATTATATACGTCATTCCTCATCCCATCTTCTATTATTGGGGTGATTGTATTTCTTTACGGATGTGCAACAATCGAAGAAGATATTCCCAGGTAAGATGGTTTTAAAGAAAAAGGCTCAATTCCCATGTTTGGAGCTTCATTCCAGTTACAAGTACATTTCACACACCTCCTTCCAAAGTCCTCACTCTCTATACTTCTTCCCTTACCACACATGTAGCTTTTCTCCAGAAACAGACCTGGGAGCTACAGGTCCTGTGAATGGCTTCAGAGCCATACTGAGCGTGACCCACTTCCTTTCCTCATCAGTGGTCTGATGGGGACAGGCAGATACATAGTAGTTACTCCTTATCTGCAAGGCATACATTGCAAGACCCTCAGTGGATCTCGGAAACCGTGGATAGTACCCAACCGTATATTTACTGTGTTTTTTTCCTACACAATCATATCTATGGTAAAGTTCAATATGTAGATTAGGCACAGTAAGAGATTAACAATAATAACTAATAATAAAGTAGAACAATTATAACAATATACTATAGTAAAAGTTATATGAATGTAGCCTCTTTCTCTCTCTCTTAAAATATTGTACTGTGTTCATCATTCTTCTGGAGATGATGTGAAATGATACAATGCCTATGTCATGAAATGGACTGAGGTGAATGACATAAGCATCGTGACGTAGCGTTAGGCTGCTGTAAGGGTGACTTTAACACAAGCATGATAATACCGTGACAGTTGATCTGATAACCAAGATGCCTACTAGGTGACTAGCAGGTGGGTAGCAGACACAGTGCGGGTATGTTGGACAAAGGGATGATTCACATCCCAAGTGGGACAGAGCAGGACAGCACAAGATTTCATCATGCTACCCAGAATACCATGCAATTTAAAACTTATGAATTGTTTATTTCTGAAATTTCCCATTAAATATTTTTGGACTGCGGTTGACACAAAGTAACTGAATCTATAGAAAGCAAAACTGTGGATAAGAGGGGACTACTGTATAAGAGACAAAGGTTTCTCTATTTTTGTATATAAAACTCCAGTATCATCTGTCCAGTGTTCTTGACTAGGAATTCTGGGACCTGTTGTCGGGGAGCTATGTTGTCGGGGTTCTGCCTCCCCCAGGCCATCTACAATGAGGGCAGAACTAATATTTACCAGATACCTATCTTGTGCTAGGTGGTTTCATGTACTAGTTTCTTGGATCCAGTAGAGATCAACATTGTAAATTCTGTAACATAGGTAATATTTTCACCTAACAGAGATGGAGAAATTTGTACTAAGTGAGGTCACATAACTTGTCCAACTTCAACAAACCAATAATTGCCAAGATTGGGATTTGACCTCTGTTGCCTCCTGCCCCAAAGTCTTTGCTTTTTCCAATAAGCTGTGAAATCTTCCAGGTGCTCATATCCTCCTCAGCAGCCCAGTAGCTTCTACTGGCCTTGTCTGTGCATTCGCAGAAAATATGGCTCCTGCCTTTCTTTGCCCAGTTGTGATCCCTAGAGAGCTGGACCTCAAGTTGATCAGAACTGGACAACTTCATACCGCCCATAGAGAACCAGTGCCAGTGGCAGTGGGTGGGGGGTTATTGTGCTGGTTTACATCAGGACTTAGAACTTGTGCCCTGGGTCTTCCAACAGGAATGCATGTGACATTGACCTCTGCAGCTGCAAATGACCATGGTCTATACGTGCTGCAATGACACATACCTATGGATATGCACACACACTCATTTATGTGCAGGTATATATGCATGGAAAACATGGGCATCATCATTGCAGATGTTTCTGATTGCCTGTCAGAATGCGCAATGTTTCACAAAGTATGGGTATCAACCCATTAGTGGATTATGGAACCAATTTATTGGTTATCTATTAGATGAACTAGAACAAGATAGGATAGAGTAGAATGAATGTTACGTTAGTTATGTTGTAATGTCAGTTTTCATCACAAGAAGGAAGTATAAGTATTGCTGCTTGAGATTTTATTTAGTTAGAAGAGTGTTTATGGGGAAAGGGTATTTGCATACTGGAATCTGACGTAAAAGACTTTTTCAAGCTGTAGGTCACAGTCAAAAAAGTTTGAAATATACTGTTATAAAATTGAAATTTTGGTTTTCAGTTTTTCAGACTCAGGGAAGGATGTGGCAAATCAAGAAGGTGTAAATGATAGAAAAAAATTAAGTGTATTATGAAGTTTTTTTTTTAAAGAACTGCTGTTGAATCATAATTGTATATCCATCCAAAGTCCAAGCTCTGTGGGCCTGATAATAACTCACAAAATAGCACTCCTCATCAACAAAGGAATGGTGTCCAAATCTCAATACTAAATCTAAACAAATTCACACTCTTTCAGGATCTGTATCTATCAGCCATTCCCAAGCATCATGAAAAACTTGCACTATTCCTGGGATTATCTTAGGTTTCTAGTTTTGACATTAAGCTTGGTAGTTACTATCGATGTATCACTTTGAAAGCCTTTTTATTTTGTGCACATTAGAGATTCACAGGAAGGTGCAAAGATAAGTCTGAGGGTCACGATGTACCCTTTGCCAAGTTTCGCTCAATGGTTATGTCTTATATAGCTGCAGTACAATATCAAAACCAGAAAATTTATATTATGTGGAACTTTAAATGGGACCTTTTATTGCCAATAACTTTGATATGTGAGATACAAGTATCACTTGTAAGTAACAATTCCATATGTGCGTGATACATCTATAGAACTTTCCTCTGCTTACCAAAGGATTGGTTCCATTTGTTAGGCATTTGCTTACATGGGTAGGAAAGACTGGAGCATTAAAAAACACTGATTAATCTAAACCATATTGGAAAAAAAAATGGTTACTTTAGGTCTGAGACCTTAACAGCAGATGTTCTGTCTGAATTTCCTGATAATTGCCTCGTTGTACCTTCTCCCTTTGTGCTAGCACCTAACTTGCCAACAGTGAGTCCCTCAATAAGAACACCACTCACTTTGGGGTTTTATCAACCTTCTTAGGCTTTCTGGAGAAAATGATAGATGGACGAAATACACTAACTAGAAATCTGTGGATTATGCAATTAGTAAACATCCCAGACATGATTTCAATTCTAAATGAACTTCCCTTGTCTTTCAGCTTGTCTAGAGACAGCCTCTCTCAGAGAACACAAGTCATTTTAATGCCATCCTGAGGCAGAATTTCTCCAGAATTCTCTTCAAATTGCTTGCACCACCCCCCTCCCGAAAACACCAAAAACAAAAACAAAAACATCCACAATTCAATACATATCAAACATTCTGACTTCAAATCTAATTGATATGGGGAATATCCATGCTACAGTGGCTGCCATTTTGTAAAAATGATTGGTGGTTGACTGTACTGTAATTTTAAAACCAATAATTTACCCAGTGCTTAAGTTTCAAAGTGCTTTGCAGCAAGTTGATTGCTAATACTTTATTAATTCCTGACCTTTTAGCACTGACTATATTGGATTAGGATTAGGCTGGCTAGGATTATCCCTCCCCCAAGTCTATGTGTAAAAAATCCCCTGAAAAACAAAATGCCTAAACACATGTTTAGAGGGCAGCACTGAGAATTTATATGTTCTCAGACATGGCTTGAAAGCACAGCTCTTTAGTAGAATTTATAGAGACCAACAACTTTCCGTGTGAATTTGTTTTCCAAGAGGGTGCTTCCCTCTCTAAAAGTAGCAACTCTTCAACTATGCAGCGAACGCTTATCTGACCCAGAAGACTTAAAATAAACCTTACTCTCCAGTTTCCGATAAGAACATGCCCAGGTGAAACTAGCACGGCTGAACTTATTGGTAAGATACTGCTCTTCAGTACTGTCGATGTGAATGAGTCACTGCCATTGACACTTGCCAATGGAGAGCTTAGCAGCAAGTCAGGGGAGGAACTAGGATTTAGCCTCAGAGAACTAGAGTTTCCATTTCCTCACACAGAAGTCCCTTCTCTGCCATGGACTTAATAGCTTATTAAAAACAAGACTGAAAGCGGGGACTTGACAGACAGTAACAGCCCTCGGTAAAACACTTCAACTTTTTAATGAAGGGAAACGAGATCTAGGCATCCCTTCGACTTCTGGGGTAAATCTGCTTGCTTTTGCACACAGGGGACCAGCTTACTCACCTTGGCAGTGGTCTTCCCCTTGCCAGCCACGCTCGGTAGCACCCTCTGCTGCCTCTTCTCGGAGAAAACACAGTGACGGTTTTCAGCATAGGAGCTCTCCTGCCTCCCCACCACGGTGTCTTTAGCTGCTCTGTGACAACAGCCAATGCTTCATTTTCATGAAATCTTGAGTTCTCCCCCTTTTCCCCTCAACTGTGAGCTTATCCATGTCTCCATCCCCGTGGTGGGGGAGAGATACTACACACCGGAATGATAAGTTCGTTCATTTTGGTACCTATATATGGTGTGGAGAGATAGTGGGAAACCGGTTATGGCTGGTAGTTCTTTGATTCTTATTTGCAAGCACTCATGTGAGATTAAATTTGTTGCATCCAGCTCTCCACTTAATGAATGAGTGGAATTTCAAATATATCCATCGGCCCATTAAACAGAAATGTAGTGAGAATAGTTTAGAATATACTTTGTTTCCCCAAAAATAAGAGCTAGCTGGACAATCAGCTCTAATGTGTCTTTTGGAGCAAAAGTTAAAATTTAAGACCTGGTCTTATTTTACTATAAGACCAGGTCTATATAATATAATATAATATAATATAATATAATATAATATAATATAATTAATATAATATAATACCGGGTCTTAGATTAATTTTTGCTCCAAAAGATGCATTAGAGCTTATTGTCCAGCTAGGTTTTATTTTTGGGGAAACATGGTAGGTGATGGTTATTTATTTGACTCGTGCTTCGCTCTCTAAGTATCATGGAATCGAGACTTTGGAAGAATTTACCTTATTCTTTCGTTTTCCCTAACCCCATTTCATGGATATGATAATTTTTATGAGGCTGAGGTTATTAATCCCCATTCTGCAAATGGTCTTGCAGCTGCTGCACTTAGAAAAGTCTTCCAATCCAGGTCTGGCTTCATTCTTCTTCACATGGCTTTTCCTTCTAGAAGTAAGAGCTTGCGTTGGTCCAGTCACATACTCATGTTTGTTTCTCCTTGTGACCAGTCTCACATATTTGTGAGACAGAGAGTAGGTTTAAGAAGACAGCCTATACTTGAATGATGATGATAAGATCTAACTTTAGGCGATGATTTATTCACCACTGTTCATGTTCTTCACTAACCCCATATACTCCACAGATTTTGAAGGGGCTTTCTAAGGCATCATTCAGTGTACAGCATCTCTGACAGATTGTCACTAATTCTCTGTTGGGACACTTCTAGTGACGGGGGCTCCATACCTCAGAAGGTGGCCCATTTATTTTTTTTGGACAAAATACAAGAATAACACTCCCACAGTGAAGAATCCAATCCCACCTTTTAAAAACATGCCTCATGTATGAAGTTGATAAGCTCAGTCATGAATTCAGAAGTGGGAGATGGTTTGGGGGTGATTTATTTGGGGTGGGTCCTGCTTGAGCTCCACCTGACCCAGTAGCCTCTGTCCACTGCAGCAAAGAGATGTGTGACCAGCAGAATGCCTTCACCATGTGTCCCCTGTGTGACAAGTCCTGTGATTACTGGAACCTCAGCTCAGCCTGTGGGACAGCACGGGCCAGCCACCTGTTTGACAACCCGGCCACTGTCTTCTTCTCCATCTTCATGGCTCTGTGGGGTAAGTGGTTATCATGAGGCTTGCTTATATGGGTGGTGCTTTGAAACGGGTGCAGTGACCCTGCTAACAGCCAGATCCTTCGGTGTACTTCCTTCAGCATTTAGTCCTTGTATCTCAAGAAGGAATTTAGGATCAATAGATTTCTTTCCGTCACTCATATATGTGAAGAGAACTAGGGATATTCTTTGGCTTTCCATATTTTTACAAACGATGTAGTAATGTTAACCTTGTAATTAGTCTCATATGGTATTTATTCAGAATTTGAACCAGTGCATGTTTTGGAAACCCTCAGCACACCCATAAGGCACCTGCAGGAACATCTACTAAGACATATAAAGTCAGAGAGATCATCCAAAATAACACTCAGAGGGGTGGGATCGCAGCCATCATCACAGAGTTAGCTGGTAGTAAAGGTGGGCCTATCTCCTGACTCCAGATTCAGTGCAATTTCCAGAATACCGTAAGTGTAGACTGTAGAGATTTTATGTAATACCAGAGTGGTGTTTTCAGTCTTCCCACCAAAGGGATTTGTGGAGGAAAGAACAAATAGTTCCTTCATTGTCCTTCTCCGCCCCTCCACCCCTCAGAGCATCAGGGTGGTAAACTTTCTGTGGGCCACAGCGATCTGACCACACACACACACACACACACACACACACACACACACACACACACACACACTTCTATTCTCACAAACTGGAATAACAACCCTGTGGTAACTGAACATTTCCAGGAAGGCACACCCACATGTATTAAAAAAGGGACCAAGTCAACATGTTTTAGCCCATCTTGAGTAGCCACCTGCTTTTTACTCATCCTGGATGTGCAGGCCCTTAGCTTTCCTGCTGGATCGTGGGCCGGCAGGGCAATGGTCCTGCTGCAGAGGCTGCTTGATTTATCACTGACTCCACAGGGCCTGGAGGACCTGCCAGGATGGGGCCATGAGTCATTCATCCCTGAAAGTGTGAGGACACAGGGAGAGGTTTGTTCTCAGCAGTGCTGGGAGTACTGAGTATAACCGTCCTCCATTCCCTGTAGGAACCAGACTGGAAAGATTCCCATATCACTAGGCTGTCCAGGAAAATTTTCAGGGGACACTCTACTCTCAGGGAGAACAGCTGCTGCCCAGGGGCACACGGGCAATGATCAGCCCATGAAAATAGGGACAGGGAGTAAGAGGAAATGGCACTTGGCGCCATATCTCTCTACAATGTTCACAGCAAGGGTCAGTAGAACAAACTGAAGTTGAGGCTTGTGGCCTGGGACGTCACAGGCAGCTCTGTCTTCTCGTCAAGCACAGCCATCTTGTAATTGCTCCCAAATCCACTTGACCTGATTTGGAACTCGGAATATGCATTCCATGTTTTGATACCCTGCAACCCTAATCCTCATTAATTTGTCCTGCAGATATTACCGTGATTGAGTAGCTGAAGTTTAATAACACTGCTTAAGGAATGCTTAATTCCTTGTTGTAGAGAAACTTGGTTTTCAGTTGTCCTTTCCCTCTTTCAAGCCCCAACAACTGCTGCTTCTTTCTCAAGAGCTGTCACGAACAGATCTCTCCCTCCCCTCCTGAGGTCCTCCCCCCACCCCAGCTCCCTTCTGGGGTGCTCCCCCCACCCCAGCTCCCTTCTCTTCCTCTCGTACAGCAGTGCAGGGAGAGCAAAAAGGGTGAGATTGTGTCAGAGCTTCCTGGCATAGGGTAGAGTTTGGTTTTGTTTTTTTAACAGCCTTGCTGTGTTTTATGTGATTGTATATTTGGTTACAGCAGCCAGGAGCCTCTGGGCATGATTGCCTACAAATTACAATTAAAAATAATAGTAATGCCTTTCATTATCAAGATTATTATGATCAGTGCTGCTGTGCTGGGTGGGCCTGGGCCACGGACCAGGCCCGCCAGGAGGAAGGCTGGGAAGGAAAACTCGTTCTCCACAGAGAGACTCAGCAGGCTGCTGTGGGGTGGGAGTGGGGGTTGCCGAGACGGGGTACACGCAGGGTACTAGTCAGGAGGACTCGGGTCTGTCGGAGTCTTCAGGCCCAGCTCCTCTGCGGTTCTGGCTTCAAATCCCAGGGAGCTCTGGAGAGAGCGAAACCCTACTGAAAAGGGAAGTGAAGGAGAGGGTTTCTAAACTTCATTTTGAGTAGAGATTAAGGACGTTGACCTAGGGGTTGCCTGATGAGTGCCTCAATCCTGCACCTTCCATCTGGGGCTCCCACGGCAAGTCAGTTGTGACTCTAGCTCTGTGTCACTCAAGCCAGTACTCTTAACCAAGGTGCCATGCAACGTGGGGCACGGTACTTAATCTTCGAGCATCACGGTCCTCATCTGTTAAATGGCTGAAGGAATACCTGTCCCCTAGTTCTCTGACAAGTGAATGAGATATGTGTGCAGAGCACTTAGCACGGTGCCTGGTACATAATACGCACCAGGAGCTGTGAGCAGCTCTTCATCACTATGACAGCCCTCCCTTGTCCTTATGACCTCTCTCTCAGTGACTCTTTTGCCCCCTAATCTGTTCCCATAGTCTGACATCTGTCCTTTATGGACACTGCAGCCAGAAGCGCTCTGAGCCCTGCTGTGCGCAGAGCCCTTCATAGGCACTAAGAAGAGCAGAGGAAGAAGAGGGGTATCCTGCCTGGTTTCAGAGCATCCCCAGGCCGGTGCCAGTGTCGGGAGGTCAGTGTGCACTCATATGAAAGAGCCTCAAATCCAAGGAGAAAACATACAGATCAGTCCACTGTCATGTTGCACCAAGTAAAACAAATAAAGCGTTAAGTGACTGCACATTTAACCAGTTCATGGGTGTTTGTTATGCTCAGCTGTGCTGTGCCCAAGGTAAACAGAGGCAGCTGGGAGCTGAGGAAGAGTTTGTGGACCTGTTGTTACACTGCAGACCTGAATGGCAGCCAGCTGTACAGCGTGGCATGCAGCCAACGTCACCAGTCTCTTATTGCATGTGGTGTAGAGATGTAGACATAGCCTCAGGGAATGTCAGATCCCTTCCCTTTCTGGGAGGGTAGCAGACTATAAGGGCAGTAGGGATGTGGAGGAGAGGGCACCCTTGAGCTTGCTCTTATGGAAGAAGTGGGACTTGAGCTGGCCCGGAAATGATGAGGATAGACATTGGCAGGAACCAATGAACCAGGAACAGAAGAGGGGTCAATTTACACAAGTTGGGCATGAAAAGGACAGTGAGGATACAACGTCAACAGCATGCAGGTGTGAGGTGCGTGTTGACCAATGGTGGGAAGAGATTTAGACAGATGCATCTGGCCAGGTACACAGGGTCGCAATATCCAGAGAGAACTTAGGCCATCAGAAGCCACTGGAAGTTTCAGCAGGGAAGGTGTTGGCCTCCTTCCTTTCCCCACCCCTTCTTCACTTACTGAATGCCATCGTTCTTCAAGACGCAGCTCAGATGCAGCAAGCACTCCCTCTCCTGCATGCCCACCGCTTTTTATCTGCATCCTTCTTAAGGCCCCAATCACTTTGTGCCCTGTATTGTGGTTAAGTGTTTTGTATATTGCAGATACCTTAGCCGGCCTGGTCTTTTTTCTTTTTTTCAGGATTAAAAGTTTATTCAAATTTGCAAGAGATTTATTGTAAGAAGGCAAAAAGCAAGCTCATGAACGTAGGAAATGAAAAATAACTAGGCTGTTGGGGAACTGGAGCTGGAGGAGCTATCAGAAACCACAGACCTCTCTCCTTTCAGGGGCTGCTTGGTTTCTGCCATCCCTGCTTCTCTTTGTGTCTCTTGGTTTTAGTTTTCAAAAGAGAGAATCTGGTTCATTGGCAGTCTCTGGATCAGGCATTCAATCCTGGTATAACAAGCCATGGCTGTAGAGTAGAGGGTGTTGATTCTTTCTGGAGCACGTTGGGCTGGCCCTTCAAGGGGTGATGGTTGGAGCAGGCAAACTGACCAATGTGTAGGTATGGTCGGCATTAAAAAATATTTTCTAAGAAATGGACGGATGAATGAATACCACTTCAGGGAGATTAGTCTATCAGCTGCATGCAACATGGGTTGGAAGGCTGAGGCTCTGGAGTGAGAACTATTAGGAGACGGTTACATAACCTCAGAATGAGATAATTAGGGCCCTCAGAAGGGACTGGTGCTGGGGACAGAAAAAATGATGGGGGAAAATTGAGAACGCTGAGGAAGGTGCGGGAAGAAAGAACATATGCACAGACAAGATGAGGTTCATCAAAAAATACTACAAACCCTTCCATTCTTATTATATTTTTTCTTCCATCCTTTCTCATTTCTTGAGATCAATGTTTACCCACTTTTCATAACATATAAGTAGAAAAATGTATGTGTGTGTGTGTGTGTGTGTGTACCTGTTTACACATATCTACTATACTCTCAAGGATGTGGAAAGTATTTTCAGCTAGAAGTCAGAGGAAGGGAAAAAATACTTTAAAGAGAGCCCCTAAATTTGAAATCTGTAAGTTTATTCTCTACCACCATTGGCAAATCCAGAGTACTCAAAATCCACTCTGAAATTAATAGGATTTTTTCTTTCTTTTTAAGCTACTATGTTTCTTGAAAACTGGAAGAGATTACAGATGCGGCTGGGCTACTTCTGGGACCTGACTGGTGTAGAAGAGGAAGAAGTGAGTTCTCTTGCATGCTTCTCTGGGCCTTTGCTTTGCTTTCACTCTGGAAAGAGACCATTTGGTGCGAGATAACCACTTATGTGTACTGTCACATCAGCTGGTCACTGGCTGGGTCTTACTGTGGCAGCTTTTCTAGCTTGGCTCCGTGGGCTGAGCCATGGTTGATAATGCACCGAGACCAAGAAGTCAAGTTGCCTCTCTACTTTTGATCTGTAAGACATTGGGCCAGATGTCTCAGGTCCCCTCTCTGGGAAAAGAGACGGCACAAGAGGCCAGCCTTGTAGTAGCCTTGAGATTTAATTCAACATACTTCTGTCTCCCGTGTCATTGCTGCTAGTGAGCATAAAGCCAGAGAACAGGCCTCGCTCCTGGGTGACCCAGAGCATACTGAGGGTCAAGGGAGAGGCATGGGTGCGAGAGGCTGGTAAGCCTTTATGCCTATAGAAGAAGAAAGAATCGCTATACCATTATGGTATAAGCCAGCACACCATGTATGAAACTGGAGCCTGAGCTAAGGGTTAAGGGTAGGTTCTTCTAGAGCCTAGTTTTATGGAAAGATGATATTTAAAGGATGGAAACAGGTTAGCCTTCCTTGAAGGCTCTTTGAGGGATGGGCCCCAGGCTTGATGCCGGTGAATTGACGAGGAGCAGTGAACACACGGTTGTGCACAGTTATCTATTCCCACGTGCTGCCTGGACTGAGGAGCAAATGTCAGTATCAGATAGGCGCTCCAAAATTGTGGACATTGTGGACGAGGTGCTGGAGACAGCATCTAGAAGGACCAGGAAGCACTTCCAGGTGGCTGAGTACCCATTTGCAAAGGTTGGCCACAAGCATTACAGTGGCTGCATGGAGAACGGGCCTTTTCCACACTCTGCAGTAATTCATGTGCCTTGCCTTGGTCGTGGGACCTCTGGCTTTGTGGCTGTGATGTTGTATGGCCAACCAAGTGAAATCCCCAATTTAGTCTTGTCCTTGAGCCTGTGTGGCTCCGCATGATTTCTTCTCCTTAATGCTCTAATTAGTCAGCTTGCCTTTGAGCAGATGGGCATTCCATTACCCTGTATTGAATACATGTGCTCACTCTGTCCAGTCCTATGTGTGAAGCATATGCCCCAAGACTGACAGCCTCATGGATTCCATGATAAACGAGAAAATGTACATATGGGTTCTGCCTTCAGAGAGGATGGAGTGTTCAGATGAAACCACACTTTCTAAGAGGTCCCAGGAGCTCCTGGGGCCTGACTGACAGAAGCTAATAGGACAAGAGAAGTCCACTGAGCTGAATGAAGATTGGCCCACTTCTAAGAGAAAGACTCTTGAGGTCTGACAGGTCCCCCTTCAAGAAACACAAACAGGATCCAAAGGAGTCTTGCAACAAGTCCCTTGGCAGTGTCCTGCTGGTTCCACAGGGCGGCCCCGTAGGCAGGGGCTGCATTCACCCAGGGCTGTGGCTCTTGGGTTTGGTTGTTCCTTAGAGATTGGGTGACGATGTGATGATGGTGGGTCTTAAAAACACTTGAATAGTGTCACCTCCTGTTGTATTGGTTATGTTTGTTAGTCACGTGCAGTTTCTCCTCTCCGACATCATGGCACATCTTGGGTAAACCAAAGAGCAGTCTAGGAGTCTACCTTGCTGGCTTCTGGAAGCTCTGATATATGAAAAGTGGTAACGAAATATGTGTCCTCTGAGTCCACTATGAGCCAGCACCTGAATCCCTGCCTAGGCGTTATTGGTCAATGATGCAGGAACATGAAGTCCTTGCACTTGTAGATATTTGTCCTTGGACACTGTGGGAAGAACTGCCAATGAGGCCAGGTGTTCACTGTTAAATTCTGGAAGTAAGTCATGTGTCTTCCTGCTCCAGCATCTGCCTTGCTTTGACCATGGTCTTCTTGATTAGCTAGGTGTGCTTTCCCAGGCCTGGTGACTCACTATTTACGTTTGTATTGCCGAATGGCTCAGTGATGTCTCTTGAGCACTGGTGTACTTGCCAATGAGTTACTCACTTAGGCTGTACAGGAAACAGGTCCAGGCAAGTGAGTTTTAAGATTCCCTATGGCCACCTTTAACTTTGATTTTTATTAGTCGCCTTTAACTTGTAGAATAATGGAGCAGGGAGGAAATTGTTTTGTTGTTGCCCTAACTCCCAGCTGTAGGGCACGTCTGTTTCTCCAGCTGGGATCTGGCGTATTGGAACTTAAAGTTTGAGGTATGAGGATAGTTGGTGGGATGAACTGATGCGTCACTCTACCTTTGATGAAACTGCTATGCAAACATGTGGCTTCTCTGTGTATCAGCTGTCCATTTAACATTTTCTCTCTCCCTTCTCAACACCGGCACCATCCCCAGGAACGTGCCCAGGTTTGGTTCTCAGTGTGGTAACAAGTGTTATGTGTCCCCTCTCTTTCCCCCACATTGTGCTCCTGGTCTAGACTTGTGATTGTGTGCGCTGTGGCAGCTCATGTCCAATAGAATCTGATCCAAAGTCCTGACTTTACTGTACTTGTGGTGTCTGGTTATAACCTGCAGGCCAAGGTCACTCTTTTGCCTGTTTACTAACTACTCTTTGACTCTTGGGTTTTAGGAACACTCTCGACCTGAGTATGAAACCAAAGTTCGAGAGAAAATGCTAAAGGAGAGCGACAAGTCAGTTGTCCAGAAATTCGGGACCAAT
Source organism: Rhinolophus ferrumequinum (assembly GCF_004115265.2). Classification (NCBI taxonomy): domain Eukaryota; kingdom Metazoa; phylum Chordata; class Mammalia; order Chiroptera; family Rhinolophidae; genus Rhinolophus; species Rhinolophus ferrumequinum. Next base: position 23,158,278 of record NC_046293.1, on the reverse strand, counting down.
ATGTCTGAGAGGGAGGATGAGGTAAGATGCTGGTGCTAGTTGCTCACTGTCTTCTTTATTTCTTAAGATCCTATTGTCATTTTATTTGGAACCTCTTTGTGGACAGAAACTGCGTTGTGAGAAAGTCTTGACGGGTGGGACAGGGTGGAATGAGAGGATGACATTTCTCATTGTCCTGCAGTCAGAGCTCAGGCAGCAGGCTTTTTGCCATGCCTTAATTTGTCTCTCTTTCCCGGGTGATAATGCCTGGACAATATGGGAGAGCAGGTTGAAGAAGAAAGAAACGGCTGTCAGGCATGGTTTCTCTGGACTCCGTCACCTAAATATCTCATAATGATAACCACAACCACCATCATACTGACCAGAAAGATGGCAGCTAACCCTTATTGAATGCTTGCTCTAGGTCAGGCAGTATTCTAAGTGCATTGTATTATTCTCTTCTCACAATAAATTTAGGCCGACACTATTGTTACGTAAATGAATACTAATGAAAAAAATTACGTCCACAGATTAAGTCATTTGCCAGAGGTCACTCAGCCAATAAATGGTGGGTGGATCTGGGATTCTGACAGTCTTTGCATCTACTCACTACGCATGCATACTGCCTTCCAAGTGCGATGGGAAGTCAAAGGGTAAAGCAAGAAATAGCTCTTAGGGCCAGCAGAGGCAAATCCATGCCTGTATTTGCTTGAGCTACTCACTCCTTACATTTCATCTTATCTGGGTTGGCCTCCAAAAGTAGGAATGTGATGGTGAACATGTCTTCTGAGTCATATTTCTGAGTTTGATGGTGGCATTCAGACACTGACACAGGGCTTCAGAATCTTCTGTGATCTGGGAGTGCTCAGAGTGTGCGTGAGGCGGGGCTGCGATACGGGGGCTCCTCCTTGGCAGCGCCTGTCCCCTCTGAGAGCCACCCTTCCTTGTGTGTGTGTGTGTTTATGCCTTTCCTAATCTGGTTCCCGAAAAAATCAACAAGATTGAAAATCTGTTGTTTTTGCATGTGTCTTTTCTCCATTTTGGATTTGAATTCAAATTTTGTTTAATTTTACATTCTTTAAGTTGAAACCATTCATGTTAACATGCAAATTTATTCAAGCAGCAAAAGAGAAGAATGTGTTGTTTTTGAGCCCAGAAATCTGGCTTTTTTTTTTTTTTTTAAATCAAATAAGACTTAGGCAGAAGAGAAAGGAAGGTGGCCCTCTGAGTTATCTTTTTCCTAGACAGTTAAGTCCAAGACCACCAATTATTCAGGGAAATAACAAATTCATTCTTAGGAAAGACTAATCATCTCTGCCACCCTCATCAGAAAACAAGCATTCTGTGTCCTGTCAGTTTTGGCAACTCCATGCAACCTTCTTTCTCCACCCCAGAGCAATATACGATAGATAATTTTATGGAAATCACATGTAACTTTTATTGACCACTGACTCATTTAATTTTAATTCATAGACAGGAATGCCAAAGAGCTGGAACTGTGTACATGGAGGATGTGGTTCTAGTATAAACATTGTTTGGATATATATGCATGATAGGTCAAGTAACTCTCAGGAACCATGAATAATTGAAAAACATCTGAATGCATTATGAATGATACATATGTTTATGTTTTAGCATTCAACATCTATTTTCAGTACACTGTTGAGAATGCAAAGCTCAAAGCATCTAATGCCTTATGGGCACCAGGGGGAAAATGACCTTCCCAAATGAGCAATGTAAGATAAAAATGGCCTGCAATTTGATTGTTAGCATCCTTCTGTGTTCCCTCAGTTCTTTTAATATTGGAAATACTTCTGTTCTAGCTGTAAATCTGCCAAAGGTGGGGGATGAAGGGAGGGGCATATGGTGCTGCCTGATGGGAAGGATACTGCTCTTGCCACAAAAGAGCTGTGGTCAATCCCTACTGTGTGAGAAGGCTCGGGGGGCTCCATCTCGTGTGGGATATTTAGGAAAGGCACCTTATTCTGGGAAATAGATAGGGACAAAGAATCAAAGTCTAGCTGGTGGTCTTGGCTGTGCTTCTTTCATCCCAAAGGATCACCATGGCTTTGTCTCCATTGTAAGTAACCCTGAGGCTGCATCTACTTCTCCTTCCTTTCCTTCCTTTTGAATGATGAAAAGCTACCATCTATTGAGGCCCAGAGTGGTATAGGAACTTGCGGAAGACCACATGGCTAGTTGCGAGGGAACTGGTAATCAAACTCAGCACTACCTGATCCCCAAGAACCATTGCTATGTAAAAAAATTTTTGAAGTTATAAAGTCGCTTTTTAAAAACATCGGTAGTGAGATTTACTTCTTAGACCATAAAATTCACCCATTTAAAGTATACAATTTATGGTTTTTAGTATATTCACAGATTTTTAAAAAACTTTTAAATTTATTCTAAGTGTGTTTTTCCAGAACTCATCAGCTCCAAGTCAAGTAGTTGTTCCACTCTAGTTGTGGAGAGCGCAGCTCACAGTGCCCCATGTGGGAATCGAACTGGCAACCTTGTGTTAAGAGCACCACTCTCTAACTAACTGAGCTAACTGACCGCCCCTATTCACAGGTGTTTGTAGTCATCCCACTGCCTAAGTTTAGAATATTTTTATCATCCCCAGAAGAGACCCCAGTAGAAACCCTATACCCAATAGTTACCAAGCCTTGTGAAACAACTAAGTTACTTTCTGTTTCTATAGATTTGCCTATTCTGGACTTTCACGTAAATGAAATTGTGAAAAATATGGTACTTAGCTTCTTTCACTTAGCAAAATGTTTTCATGATTCATCCATGTTGTAGCTATATCAGTACTTCACTGCTTTTTATTGCCAAATAATATTCCATATTTTGGACATACCTCATTTTATTTATATATTCATCATTGATGAACATTTGAATGCCTTCTATTTTTGGTTGTTATAAATAATACTGCTATGAATATTTGTGTACAAGTTTATGTGTGGGTGAATGTTTCATTGCTCTTGAATACAAAGGTAAGAATGGAAATACTGGCTTATATGGTAAACTGTACGTTTAACATTTTGAAGAAGTGCCATACTATTTTCTAAAGTGACTGCACCCATTTTACATTTCAACTAGCAATGCATTAGGGCTCCAATTTCAGCCATCCTAGTTATATGATGTGTTATTTTATTGTGGTTTTAATTAGCATTTCCCTAATGACCAGTGATGTTGACCATCTTTTCATGTGTTTGTTGGCCATTTGGGTGTTTTCTTTGGAAAAATATCTGTTCAAATCCTTTGCCTGTTTTTTAAGTTGGGTAATCGTCTTTTTATTTTTGTGTTGTAAGAGTTATTTACATAATCTGGACTCCAGTCCCTTATCAAATTATATGATTTACAAATATTTTCTGTCATTCTATGGGTTTTTAACATTTTTTTATTAACAATACAATTTGAAGCACAAAAGTTTTTGATGTAATTCAATTGATCTATTTTGCCTTTTGTCAATTCTGCTTTTGTGTCATATCTAAGAAACCATTGCCAAATCCAATATCATAGAGATATATTCCTAGGTCTTCTTCTAAGAGTTTTATAGTGCTAGCTCTTACATTTAGTTCTATGATCCATTTTGAGTTAGTTTTTGTGTATGATGTAAAGTGTCCATTTTTTTTTACTGTGGCTATTCAGTTGTCTCAGCACCATTTGTGGAAAAGACTATTTTCCCCCATTGTATTATCTTTACCCTCATCAAGAATCATTTTACCATAAATGTAAGAATTTATTTCTAGACTCCCAATTCTATTCTGTTAATCTATATATCTCTCCTTATGCCAGTACCATGTTGTCTTTTTTACTGCACATGTGTAGTATGTTTTGAAATTGGGAATGTGACGATGACTTTGTACTTCTTTTTCAAAATTAGTTTGATAATTCTGGGTGCCTTGCATTTCCATGTGAATTTCATGACCAGCATGTCAATTTCTGCAAAAAATTCAAGCTTGGAAATTTGATAAAAATTGATTTGAATCTGTGGATTAATTCAGGAAGTTTTACCATCTTAACAATATTAAATCTTTTATCTATGAACATGATATGGTATAACTTTCTATTTATTTAGGATCTTCTTTAATTTCTTTCAACAGTGTTTCATATTTTCAGTGTACAAGTCTTGCACATCTTTTGTTAAATTTGTTTACAATTATTTTATCCTTTTTTATTCTATTACAAATGTCATTGTTTTCTTAGTTTCAGTTTTGGATTGCTCATTGCTAGTATATGGAAATATAATTGAGGTTCATGTATTGATTTTTGTATGCTGCAACTTTTCTGAACTAATTTATTAATTCTAATAGTTTTTAGTGGATTCCTTAGGATTTTCTATTTAGAAGATCATGTCCTCTGTAAACAGAAATAGTTTTACTTCTTCCTTTTCCACTCCTTGTTATTATTATTATTATTAATTATTATTATTTGCCTAATTGCCCTTACTAGAATCTCTTGTACGATGTTCAACAGAAGTGATGCGCATGAACTTTGTCTTGTTCTTGATCTTAGGAGAAAAAAATTGTCTTTCACCAATAAGTATGATGTTAGCTGTGGCACACTGCCTTTTAAGTCTCTTTATGAAGCTTCTTTGATAATAATTCACATCACATTCAACATAATGCTGATCTGAAATGAGATGTTCTAATTGCAAAGAGGTGATAACTACATGTCCACATTGGGGAAGGACAACGTGGTAAGGCCCAAAGGTTGGCAACTCATAGCTGAGTCCTTCTCTGGGTCTCTTCTGCCTCAGTTATCACATGGAGAGATTGGATTATAGCCTCTGCAGTTCTAAGAGATGGTGATTTTCTTTGCTGATGTGAGAGATGATGTTGGTTATTAGCCCATAACTCTGAGGGACTAATTTATCTTAGATAGTGGTATTTTGGCTATTCCTATATTTACTCATGATTTTCAAGAGTGTGGACATAGTGGGGATGGTAATAATGATAAAATTACAAGTTTTATGGAGTGCTCACTGTGTGCAGGGCTTTCCAAGTTTTATTTCATTTAAGTCTCAAAACTTTATTATCTCCTATACATGAGAAAACTGAGGCTTAGAGAAATAAGTAACTTGCTCAGTGTTATTATGTAGCAGAGCCAGAGTGCTGTGTTTCCCCGAAACTAAGACCTAGCCGGACAATCAGCTCTAATACGTCTTTCGGAGCAAAACTTAATATAAGACCTGGGATTATATTATATTATACTATATTTATTATGTTAGACCTGCTCTTATATAATATAAGACCGGGTCTTATAATATAGTAAAATAAGACCGGGTCCTATATTATTTTTGTTCCAAAAGACGTGTTAGAGCTGATTGTTCGGCTAGGTTTTATTTTTGGGGAAACACGGTATGATCCAGGGAGTCTGACCTAAGAGCAGTGGGTCTTGACCACTACACTCCTCTGTCTTTCAAATGTTTCCCCTCAACAGATCCTCAAATGCATCTAAAAAAATTGTTCTTCGTTCTTTTTCCTTATACTAACGTCAGGAAGGACTGTGGTATTAAATGGAAAGATGAGTATGAGATAAACTTGTTACCCTACTTTTTCTTTAGTGGTTTTGTGTGCATTTTGGTGGGATGCTGCTGTATTTCCACTGAGAACAGCAGTGAGTAGAATGGAAAGTGAGTAGCTTTCCATAGCTCAGTTTATGGAAAGAGGTTCAACAGACAGTAGGGAGAATTCGGGAATATAAACACATACAGTGTTTCGAAGGAAGAATATAGAGTCTGGAACATTTAATAAAAGAATAGGTTGTTTTATTTTTTAATTTAATTTAATTTTTTTACCTGGACCAGTTTGAATCTTTTCTGGAACAGATTTTATGGAATAGAATCTGTTCTGGATAGATTTGGAGGTTTTCTCAAGTTTCCCTCGAGGGCAAGATTTTTCTCTGTTTGTTCAAGATGATAAAGGTCTAAGTTGAGTACAGATGCTGAAGCGCTGTGTGGATGGTGGGGTTGGGGAGCAGCCTAACCTTTGCCTTTTGTCCCTCTGATCTGTCACTCAGCCTCTTCTAATTCCTGCTCCTGCTTCCTTTTCTTTCAATAAACTTTGTATGAGTTAGGGAATAGTCAGAAAACAGAGCTCATGCCAGCTCATGCCAGCTCATGCCACATAGTTCAATAGAGGGAAAATAATATGAGGAACTAATTATAAAGGTTTTAGAGTTGGGGAAGTTGAGACAAACGGGGTGGTGAGACAACCCAGAGATTAGCAACAGCAGTGAGTTGCAACCACTCATCGGACTGAAAGGACAAGGAGGGCGGTACTATTACCAGAACCCAGGAGCGGGCCACCCACTCGGTGCTAGAACCCTTCAGGAAGTCACTTCAGGACAGGCCACTAGAAGCAGATAGAGTGGTATGGGAGAGAAATACCCTGAATTTCCACCTTCTGCTCTCTCGTCTCCTACCATGCCCCTCACTGGCCAAATCTAACTAAAACTCAGTTGATGGGAAATACCATTTTTCATGGGTCACTACTCTGACCTATGCAAAAGGTCTGGCTGCTCGCTGCACGAAAGCCAAAACCTGAAAATCGAGGTTGGTGGAAAGAAAAGCAGGTCTATTCCAAAATGCCACCATTAAGGGAAAGACTGCCTTTCCGCTCTTAATACCACCGAAAGGTTTTATAGGCTCCTAAGGAGAGGCAGAACAAAGGAACTGAGAAGTTGGTCAGGCAGTTCCTGAAAAAGGCGCTTCCAGGAGGCTGGTTTATTTCAGGGATAGGAGTGTATCTGCAGATGTAAAAACTTTCTTCAAGTCTTTGGGCCAGGTATGCAAATGGTCTGAAGTAAACAGAACCATTGAAACTGGTATGCATAGTAAATACATAGTAAACAGAATCACTAAGGTTTGGCAGCACGGGAAGGAAGCAAAGAAAAAAAAAGCTTTCAGAAAAGTCCCAGGCTAAACTACACTGTTAAATCCAATTACACTAGAGGTTTAAATGTCAAAATAGAAGACATAGTGTAACCATTACTTGAGCAGAAGAAGGGAAGGGCAGAGAGTCGACCTGAGAGGAAGTGGCAAAGGACTGGCACAAAAGCCCAGTCAGTAACTGAACATAACTGTAGGACCCCCTAGCTACTGATCACTCTAGCTGGGTTTTTCTTTGAGGAGTCATAAAACATTGGCAAAAAACACAGAATGCTGACCACTGCCATAATGAATGAACATATGAATGTTCAGTTGTTCAGACCATTCTTGAGTTGTTGCGAATGTTTGAGTGCAAGGGGGTAGGTGCTAGTGGTGTGAGCATGTGTGAGAGTGTGTGTTAGGTGTGAGTGGTGTGAGAGGTGTGTCTCTCACACCTATGTGTGTGAGAGACAGAGTGCATGTGTGATGGTGTCATTGGAGAGACACAGGCCAGATCAGATAACTGGAGGCTTCACAGTGGAGGGAAAAACGTATTTTTGTGCCAAGGAACAGAACATGTCACAAACTGGGGAAATGGCAAATGTGGCCCTAAAACAATCTTCTATAAATATATCACTAATAGGACTTTAATACAAACCCTATTTAAATAGTCCAGGGAGTTTACCTCATGGGGCCTGTTGTCAACCAAAAGTTTATCCAGTGTGGATGCACTCACCTGTCCCCGGTCACGGCCTGGAGCTGTCTGCGGTGCTGCATTTAATGAATGTTTTACGGGGAGCATTGAAGTTAGAACATGTGCCAAGAGGAGGCCGATGGATACATGGGTGTTAATTTACTGTTCAGTGCACCACCCGGGGGACAATTCTTTCGAAAGAAAACTCATCTAAACTTAAAGTATTGAAACATTTACAGCGAATGCCTCTGGCAAGCGCACAAACAAACATGTGGAATAAATTATGCATAATTGTAGGGCCTGTGACCAGGAGGCTGGGGCAATAGCAGTAGGAAGCTCAGGACTGTCTTGTCAGAAAGTCTGAGGGAGAAGGGAGACCCAGGGAGCAGGGAAGGAGGGGTCTGTCTGGGCTCTCACTCGGGCGAGGGGATGTGATCCAGACTTTCCAAAGAGGCCTTCAGTGATTTATCAGAATGTATCTTGGAACAGAGTAAAATGCCCTCACTCCCTCTTTTGAAGGCAGTCAATGACTAATCATTTACGAGTCCAAAAACACAGAAAAGAGTCTAAATAATTCTCACAGATTCTTCTTAGGGATTGGCAAAGGCAAACACTGAGACAGAAACGGACTGAATTTGCCAAAGATTCATTTAGTGAGAAGCTAAGGTGAGCCCTGAGCCTGTGTCCATTTCTGAAATCTTTTTATTTGCATCAGTGCCTAGAGTCTCTAATCCTCTTTATTATCTGGGGGTTTCACGGACTCTCACTATTAAGGGCTGAGTTCTGAAGTGCTGGAGCCATTTTGGGCCTTGCATCTCTCCCATCTCCTGTGTGAACTGAGGAATATCTGGCTAGAAGACGACTGGCTTCCACCCCACGCTGAAAGGCACTCCAGAGTCAGGCCGCTTGGTTCTCAGACCACTCCCTTAGACTGATAAGGACTAGCAGATGGAGGGCTGGGCAGCTGTGAGATCCTGGTGCTAAGGCATTTATCCCTGCTCCACTTGAATTTCTCCTATTTGGTAATAAGGACAATGAAACAGGTCACTTCGTGCAATGTAGCTCCCTGGGTGAGACACAACTTACGAAGTGAAATTGTTACTGAAGGCTGCCCCCTGACAATTTTATGTACTTTCATAATTATAATTTTAGTTTTTAATATTTTTATTTTATTTATTTATTTTATTCATTGTTTCAAGCTCTGGCTTCTCTCTCTTTCTCTCCCTCCACCCTCCCTCTCTGGCTTGCAAGGGGGTTGGGGAATCAGTCTTGTTTGACTATAGGATGGAGTGTCGTCTAAGGGTAGTTAAGAACTTTAATTTGGAATTTCAAGGTTCTGTATCCCTTTCCCTCATTGGTGGGGTCCCGTTACATGGCTCCACCTAGATGCAAGGCAGGCTGGGAAATATCATCCTTGCCAGCAGCCTCCAGGCAACAGCTCCAGTCTACCAAAGGGACAGTGGACTTCTTTGCCACAGCATCAAATGATGATTTGAGTAGAGTATGAGCAGTTAGACTCGGGAAGATGGTAAAAGGGGTTTAGTATGGAAAAGCCTATATGGAATTCTAACTCTCCCCCCCACCCCCGAAGATCACTGTTGTAGGAAGTAAGAAAGGAAGGAAGGTTCCTGAAGAAGGCAATGTTGCAAGGAGCAGTGAGTGAGAACACTCACCTATTGATGTATCCATGGAGCCCAGCTGAGTCCTTTTGTAAATAAGTCCCCTTCATTGGAGTTTGCTACTGATCTCTTTGCACAGAATTTAGCACTGTCTGAAGTGGTGTTGTAAAGTTTTTGTGTATAGGTACGTTCAAATTGTGGGGGATTTTGTTTATATAAATTACACATGGAAATACTCTTCTCAAGAAAAATTCCACATTACAGATAAAATGTCTCCCTAGACCTCACCTCCTCCCAATGTTATTTGTCTCCCTAGGGGTAGCCACAGTTACCAGTTTGGTTTATATCCTTCCAGACCTTTTCTTATGCACTTTTATTCATGTATGAACTTGTATGTATTTTGTTTATGAGTTTGTGCACACACATGCACACAGGAGAAAGTCATGGACAAATAGTTTCAGTATGTTGATAAAGTTTCTTAAGTGTGAAGACTGTGTTTCCCAAACTATGCCCCAAGGCACCCCAAAGTGCCACAGTGAACTCACAGAAGTATTGTGGCATTTTTAAACAGTCGTGAAGAAAGCCCAACAATAGTTGAAACCGGTGTCAAGTGTGAACTACTCCCTCAGTAGTGTCAATGGTAAATCGCACAACGTGCCTTTCAATGTCATCATCTCTTAGCAAGGCCGAGTTTTCAGTGGTTGTAGTGCAAGTTCTGCACAGAATCATTGCAGAACAAGAAGTGAGAGTGGTCATGTTTATCTGATTCCATGGTTGGAGAAGTTGGATAGTGTCCAACAGGTAAACACATTCTTTTCGTAAGTAATTTAACAATGACATAAAACATTATTTTTTGTTTCAATGTATGTGTATTTTCCCCCAAATGGCTACTAACTTGTTGGGACATAAATATTTATTAAGCTATTTTGACTTAACTACTCAATAAATGGAACTGTTAAGTATTTCTTTGAGTCTCAGGGCACTGTGTAAAAATTACTGAGGCATTAAGGATACTGTGAACTGAGACAGTTTGGGAACTGCTGCATAAAGACCGTTTTCAGTTCTCGATTGAAACGTAGACGGCCAAGAGCAAAAAAGTTTAAAAGGATGTATAGTGAGTTTCAAAGGTGCAGAAATTTACTTGGAGGGCTGGGTGGCAATAGTCTGTGGAAAAGTGTGTGCTAAGACAGTGCCAGGTGGGCTGGCTGTTTCTACACTTGCTCTTGGATCTGCACTGGGTCCTGTCTTGAGTCTTAAGAGTTGATCTGCCTCCAGCATATTCTCTCTGTCTCTGTCTCTGACCAGGACTCTGTCTCTCTTTGTCTCTCTGTCTCTATCTTTATCTCTATCTCTCTTTATCTTTATCTCTATCTCTCTCTGTGTGTGTTAGGAGGTCACTGAGGGTTTCTGATTATGGACAGATAGCCTTTTAAATCCTTGGGATTTAAAAACAAACTTGACAGCTTCATATCCAGAAGACTTTACTTTACTTACAGTCTCCAGGGTGGCTTGGGCTTCATGGAGAGGATGCCAGAGAAGCATAGAACGTGTCCATAAACATCTCCCTTTGCAGAGCATGTGAATTATTCATCCCAAGGAGAGACTGCTCGGGTGGCCCAGGCTGTCAGAGGGGATCTCTGGCCCTCTTCAACTGACAGCCCATTCTCAGCATCAGAAGTTCGGGCTAAAATAAGACCTTCCCCCTGCTCATTGTATACATTTCTCCTGGCCTGCATCTAAATTCAGAAGTTACAAATAAGGAGAGTCCTGAGTCCTGGGTTATGGAGGAGAAGCTAGAGAGAGACAGGGCAGCCTGTGAAATGAGAGTGCAGTGGGGAGGCAAAGCTGTGAATCTAGACTCAGAGCTAAGACCTGGCAAATTCAGGCTGGCATTTCAGAGCAGACCCTTATGGAAAACACAGGCCCAAATATGTGCAATGACTGGGAATGTTGGAAGAGCGGAGTCGCTCGTGGAGGCCAGCACATGCCATTGGGATGTGTGATGTTTGCCACTATTGACTTGCAGTTTGGATTTTTCTTCTTTCGGTCTAAATGATTTTTCCATATATGGTCTGAAGCATGTAAATTAAATTTCTCTTGTTCTATCTTGGCCAAGGTCATTATTTCACTTCCCTAGAATTCACTGGAAGCACACACAAGCCCTTCAGTTTCCTTTGCACTCTTCTCTCTGTGTGCCAGAAAATCAAAAGTATTGGTTTAAAAAATTCCTCCAGGGTCACCAGGTGTACTGGCTCCCTGGGATTCTGTTGACACGATGGTCAAAAGGAGCTTTCAAAGAACATGGGTGGGATTGCTCCTTTGTGAACAGAGAAAACAGAGGCCTCAAGACTGTGCCTTCTAGCAATCATTACTCAAGCCAGAGGAGGTTGAGGAACCTCCCTCGCCATCCTCCAACGTGCCTGCTCAACCATGCTCCAGCTGGTGAGCATGGCTTCTTACCCAAGGCGTCTGCTGCAGACTCGGTGTTTTTCCCACCCATTAGTTTCTTAACTTTCACAAAGAATAAGGAACTAGAAAGAAAAGAAAAAAAGGGTCCTTGTTCAACTTAGGTTCCCCCAAATGCAGACCCTGAGCCAGTGATTCAAGAGCAAAGTTTATTTAGGAGGTGGAAACCCTAGTAGTGGAGTGGGAAAGGGACAGAGAAGGGAAGGCAGTGAAACAGGGCTCATTGTCAAACAATTCACTGCCTCTGCAAAGGGACAGCTCGCTCCCTGAGTTGTTCTTCACCCACAGATTGTCCAAAGTCAGTTCCTCTTCGGGGGAGTTGCTGCTGTTGCTTTTCTTCAAAACTAGGCAAGCTTTCCAAGCACTCTGATGCCACATCCAGGATTTTCTGCCTCATGATTTTATTTTTGCTTGGTCTAGGTCCGGGTGGGGCGAGTCCTAATTTTCATGGCACCTTTTGACCATTTACATCCCTGTGGTGGAAATTATGCATAACCTTGGAAGAGTTAACACCCACCCTGGGCCAAGCAGTTCTGTTTATCAGTGGCCCGAAGTTTGTCCAATTCTGGGGTGTTGGACCCAACCTCATGATTCCGCAGGAAAGCCAGACGTAGTGGTGTCCAGTTGGCTGTTGACATTTGACATCCAATTCATTTTTATTATAATGGTGCACCGTCTACCAGCCAACTTACATAAATTTTATGCTGAATTTGGGCATCTGCATTGACTTTAGAGAATTTGTGGCAGGAAGTTTGCCCTGGAAAGGTACTTAGCGTGGAGTGACTCCCAACCAAGGTTCTCAGAGAGCTTGTCTATGAACATGAATGAATTAATCTTCCCAACACCAGTGCACGCTCTTTGCCAGCTGGATTATTTTAGGGGAAGTAACCAGCCTATAGTGAGTCAAGAAAGAGCTTGCTCACAATCAGAGTTTGGACTGCAGGATCCTGGGTGGACCCAGGGACTGCTCTGGACTCTTCCACCCCCATTGCTTGGAGCATCAGGATGGGGGTCAGCGATTAGCAGAATAACTTTGGGGGTGCCTGGCCACCTTCCAGCGCAGCACATCCTCTGGTAGTGTCTTCATCACCAGTCCCCTAAAACCATGGCTTTGTCAAATTAAGTAAATTTTATTTTATCGGCATATAAAAGTAGTACATGCTAAGTGTAGAAAACCTTAAAAGGTAAGTATAAAGAGGACAAACAAGTCGTCCATTATTTCATCTCCCAGGAAAACTATTGTAAACCCCTTTTCAATGTCTATTGTCACATGGTTGAAAAAAATTATGCTACATGTTTAATCTCGAAGCATGATTTTTTTTCACTTAGTCTTAGAAAAGAAGAAGTTCCCAATCTTATTAAATAGCATCCGTGAGCATCATTTCAATAATTGTATAATATACTATTTCATCATATAGATGTATTACAGTTTTCTTAGCCCTTACCCTGTAGTTAACATAGGATGAACATACAATTTTTTTCCTGAATTTTGGTTTATTTGGATGAATACATTATATGAATGTATTCTAGTTTTCCCAATTAGTCCTGGTAAGGACTAATGGTTGAACATATGATGAACATACTTATTATTTTTAGGAGGAGGAGGGTTTGGGTTATTTCAGGAGGGTTATATCAGTCGGAGAGATTGCTGGAAGCTCAAGATCTTCATTTAGTTACTGGGCTCCTAATTACACATGGTTTTGTGCTTGGTGCAAGAACCACACACATGTAGTCCTTGACAGGTGACTGAGATGCAGAGGCAGCTTTGGTGTAATCGCCTCTCCTGCTGATGTGTAATCATTCACTGTGAGAGGAACTGGGTCAGGTCGCTTCATTCATGTACGAGGACTGTCCCATTGACTTGGGTGCCCCTTCTGGGAGAGCAGGAGGCCTTTGTTCTTCTTGCCTGTGTGATGGGGAGAGCAGATGTTCTGGAGCATAGGTGCGTCATTGTTTTAGACTCTGGGGTCCAGGTCTGGCCAGGGAGCCATTTATCACATCCGGGGAATGGGTGGGTTACTTTGTATCAAATCCTGGAACTGTCCACATCTTCCGACCCCACCACTAATGTGGAAAAATGATTCTGGGGCAATGGATGGATCATGAGTGCTACTCTGATGAAGATACTTCATCAGTTGAACTAAAGCCAGCTTTTGGCAGGGGAATTAGTGAGACAAATTGTGAGCTATGGTTTTAGCTACAAGATTAAATGTGTCCCGGTTGGTGAATAATCAACCAAAAAAGTATGAAACTCCCTTTGATAACTTAAACTTCTGGAAACAATTTAGAGGGCAAGTAGGTCACTCTGACTTCTGAGAAAGGGAAAGGTTTACTTGTTGAGACACTGATTTTCTTTTTTCATTTTTACAAGATGTACACACAAACAGTGTTGACCTGTGGAAAACATTATTAATCCACGGAAGAGCACTTGAGAAATACTTTAATGTGATATTCTTTATTTTAGTACCATTTTTTATTTGACTGTGAACTCTCCATTGATAGTCACTTCATCTCCCTGTAATACCTAGGGTGCACCTTCACACCCTTTTGATGAATCATGAAAATGAAGTCTTAGCCCCAAAACTGATCTAATAGGGCTCTTTGAATTTGGAGTGCATTTTGTGCTTTTCCCTTTGTTTTTTCAGGGTAGTGGCTCCTAACTGGTTCATGCTGTGATTCGAAACTGGGCACCTTTGAAATGCTAACAATGTGAATTCTTTTTTTTTTTTTTTTGATGTCTCCCATAGGTTTTTATTTTATTATTCTATTTTTATTTTTTTTATTAGTTGCAGGTGTACCAAACAATGAAATAGTTAGACATTTATCGTTTATATCCCTCACACAGTGATAACCCCTTTCCCCCCATCTACTACCCCTCTGACATCGCACACAGCCATTACATTTTCACTGTCTCTATTCCTAATGCTGTACTCCACTTCTTGTAATTGTAAATTGTAGTTGACATTCATTATTGTTCAGCTTCAGCTTCAGGTGTACAGTGCAGTGATCAGGCATCTACATCATCCCTGAGGTGGTCTCCCTAACGAGACAAGTGTCCATCGGGTACCCTACAAAATCTTTACATTATTGATTACATTCCCCAAATTGACTTTCATAATCCCGTGGCAATCTTGTGGTTACTGACTGTTTTCTAATCCCCTCACCTTCCCCTTTATCCCCAACCCCCCCCATCTAGCATCCCTCAGTTTTTCCTCTATGTCTCTGAGACTGTTTCTGATTAGTTCGTTCATTTATTATTTTCTTTAGATTCCACATATAAGTGAGATCATATGGTATTTGTCTTTCTCTGTCTGACTTATTTCACTTAGCATAATGTTTTCTAGGTCCATCCATATAGTTGCAAATGGTAAGATTTCATTCTTCTTCATGGCTGCATAATACTCCATTGTATAAATGTACCATAGTTTCTTAATCCAGTCATCTACCGATGGGCATTTCGGTTGTTCCCATGCCTTGGCTATTGTGTATAGTGCTGCAGTAAGCATAGGGGTGCATAAATTTTTTTGAATTAGAGTTTTGGATTTCTCGGGATAGATACCTAGGAGTGGAATTGCTGGGTCATAAGGTAGTTCCATTTTCAGTTTTTTGAGATACCTCCATACTGTTTTCCATAGTTGCAGCACCAATCTGCAATCCCACCAACAGTGCACAAGTGTTCCCTTTTTTCATCCTCACTAGCACTTGTTGTTTGTTGATTCATTGATGATAGCCATTTTGACTGGGGTGCAGTGGTATCTCATTGTGGTTTCTATTTGCATTTCTCTAATAATTAGTGAGGTTGAGCATTTTTCCATGTGTCTGTTTGCCATCTGTATGTTCTCTTTAGAAAAATGTCTCTTCATGTCCTCTGCCCATTTTTTAATTGGGTTGTTTGTTGTTTTGGAATTGAGTTGAATGAGTTTTTATAAATTTTGGATATTAACCTCTTATCGGATATATCATTGGCAAATATTTTCTCCCATTCAGTAGGATCCCTTTTTGTTTTATGATGGTTTCCTTTGCTGTGAAAAAAATTTTTTAGTTTGATGTAATCCCACATGTTTATTTTTTCTCTTACTTCCCTTTCCCGAGGGGATAGATCAGTAAAAATCTTGCTCTGGGTAATGTCTGTAAACTTTCTTCCTGTATTTTCTTCTAGGAGTTTTATGGTTTCAGATCTTACATTTAAGTCTTTAATCCATTTTGAATTTATTCTTGTATGTGGTGTGAGGAGGTGGTCCAGCTTCATTGGTTTGCATGTGTCTGTTCAGGTTTCCCAGCACTATTTATGGAATAGACTGTCTTTACCCCACCGTAAATTCTTGCTTCCATTGTTGTAGATTAAATGATCATATAGGCATGGATTTATTTCTGGGCTCTCTATTCTGTTCCATTGATCTATGTGTCTGTTTTTTATGTCAGTACCATGCTGTTTTGATTACTGTAGCCTTGTAGTATAATATGATGTCAGGTATCGTTATACCTTCCACTTTGTTCTTATTTCTCAAGCTTGCCGAGGCTATCCGGGGTCTTTTACGGTTCCATATACATTTTAGGATTATATGTTCTATTTCTGTGAAAAATGTCCTTGGTAGTTTGATAGGAATTGTGTTGAATCTGTATATTGCCTTAGGCAGTATGGACATTTGAACGATATTAATTCTTAATCAGAGTTGAAATAAGTAGACCTGATTAAAAAGGAAGAAGAAGGAGCAGGGGTGGAAGAAGAAGACATAGGAGAAGAATAAAGAGAAAGAAGAGAAGGAGGAGCAAAAGGAATGACAATAGTCACTACTACTCATGAATGACAGAGAGCACCATATTCTAACCCATTCTCCATGTTTTTTTAGCCTTCATCCCATAAATGGAGTGTCCGGGCTATTTCTAGTTCTCTGGACTTCCAGGCAGGAAACAAAGCTGGCAGTAGCACCAAACTTGTCAGACCTGGGGGTTGGCTGACGTTTTTTGGGACTGGTGCACAACATGCCACGGCCTCAGCTCTTGCTCAAGGTCTTGCAGCCAGCCTCACTGCCTTCTCTGTCCTTGTTTAATGCATGTTTGGATGGCAGGAAATGGAGTGAATCCTTATGTGAAGTTCCTTTATCCCTGTCCTTTGGACTCAGAGACTTGGACATGTAAGTAGAGATTGGAGACTGATGTGAATTCTGCTAAAATAGTTCTGTGTCCTTAGATCCTTTGCCAAACAAAGGCCCCTTTCCAGAATGATCTGGTAGAGTGGCAGATAATCCACATGTGGGAAAGTGAAAAGAATGGGCCAGAAGTTTGGCAGGCCAAGGGAAGTAAGGAGGTTGCTCAAAGTCAGCAGACTCTGGGCCACGTCCTGATATGGGATCTTGTTTCTTCTGGTTTTAGCATCTTTTTCTCTGTCTCGTTTCTCTGGCAGAAGTGGACCTCTGGCAGACAGAAGGAGGGCCTGAGGTGAGTCCCCGAGAAAATGAGATTAGTGTCTTTGGGCTACCTGAGCCCTGAGAGGAAGGGTGGATGGAGCTGGGAAGAGCTCCCCACCCCAGGCTGCTTTAGCCTACGTGTGGATGGTGGGTGGTGAATGGTGGAAAGAGGATTCAGTCTGCATTTTCCTTGTTTTGGACCCAGCAGAAGAGCTTTGCAGCTTACAATCTGGAGGTTCTTTGAGCTGTCAGTGTGAGCCACAGGGCACTTGGTAACAGTGGTTCCATAAACAAGCCAGGAGTTCCCATTTCCCCAGAGCCCACCATGTGTCATCTTCCATCTTCCTGCCAGGAAGCTCCATAAACCTCTTTGCACTGACCCCTCTTGGTTATTTAATTCATGTGTTGTCCCAATGCTGATTATAATGTTGGCACACAGGGTTGAGGGGTTTTAGCATTCCCCTTCACCACCTGTCAAAGTTTCTCCAAGTGGGGAACCATGCTTTGGACATGTGCTTTCTGGAAGGAAACGTTTAAAGTACTTTGAAACCCAAAGACACCTTAAAACACTAAAGTTTATCTAATATCTATATCCTTGGGTTAAAAAAAAAAAGTAAAACAGCAAAACAAGAACAAATGCTTATGTTTGACTCTTGTGAAATGACACCAATTTTTAAAGACTCAATTGTCTAAGCGAGAAACTTTGGAGCCATCCTCAGCTACTCCCTTCCCCTCACCCCCACGTCTAATGAACCCCATGTCTGTCAGTGTCTAAGTACTTAATGTCTCTTGTATTTATCCCTTGCTCCTCACCCTCTCATCTCATCTTGCCCAGCCTATTTCAGTGACCCCCTCACTGGTTTCCTTGCCCCTTGTCAGTCTCCCTTCCAGTTGTGTCAAAGGGAGCCATCCAGAATGCAAATCTGATTATGACATGCCGTTGCTTAAAATCCTCTAATGTTCTCCAGAGTGTTTGGGATTATTTTCAAGCTTCTTGGCTTTACCCACAAGGCCCTACATGACCCATCTCTCCAACTTCACCTCCCACTCTCTCATTTAAACTGTTTGTCCCAGACATTTCCAAACCACTTGAAATTCTTTGAGTACATCTTGCTGAATCATGCCTCAGTAGCTTTGTACATGCACATCTCTTGGCTTGAAAATGGTATCCCCCTTTTTATCTAGCACACTCCTCCTTGCCCTGGAAAACTTAGGGCTAATGTCATCTCCACTGAGGCTGTCTCTCACTTCCCAGGGAGACTTAGCTGTTGGCCCTTGTATTCATTTCCCAGGACTGTTGTAACAAATTTCCACAAACTGGGTGGCATAAATCAATAGAAATTTATTCTGTCATGATTCTAGAGGCCAGAAGACCAAAATAAAGGTTTCAGCAGGGCCACACTCCCTCTGGAGACTCTAGGGAAGAAACCTTTTTTTTAAAATTAAAGTTTATTGGGGTGACAATTGCTAGTAAAGTTACAAAGATTTCAGGTGTACAATTCTGTAATACATAATCTGTATATCACATTGTGTGTTGTCCATTCAATCAGTCCTCTTTCCATCACCATATATTTGATCCCCTTTTTCCTCATCTACCTCCTCCCTCCCTGCCCCATACGCACTGGTAACCACTAAACTATTGTCTGTTTCTATGAGTTTTTGTTTCTTCATTTGTTTGTCTTGTTCTTTTGTTGTTTTCAATTTTTTGTACCACATATCAGTGAAATCATATGGTTCTATACTTTTTCTGTCTGACTTATTTCACTTGGCATAATAACCTCAAGATCCATCCATGTTGTTGCAAATGGTACTATTCTATATTTTCTTATGGCAGAATAGTAGGCCATTGTGTATACATACCACATCTTCTTTATCCAATCATCTATCAAAAGATACTTCAGTATGGTATTGGCAGAAAAACAGATCCACAGACCAATGAAATAGAATTGAAAACCCACATAAATATGGACAGATAATTTTCAACAAAGAAACCAAAAACATACAATGGAGAAAAGACAGCCTCTTCAATAAATGGTGCTGGGAGAATTGGAAAGCCATGTGCAAAAGAATGAAACTGGACTGCTATCTGTCACCATGTACCAAAATTAACTCAAATTGGAGAAACCTTTCTTGCCTCTCTCCTTCTTGCGGCTCCAGGCATTCCTTCCTTGTGGCAGTATAACTCCAGTCTCTGCCTCTGTCTTCACATGGCTTCCTCTCCTGTGTCTGTGTCTCCTCCTCTCCTGTCTCTTATAAAGATGCCAGTTATTGGAATTAGCCCCCATGCTAAATCCAAGCTGATCTCATCTCGAAATCCTTAGTTACATCTGCAAAGACCCTTTGTTCAAATAATGTCACATTCGCAGGTTTCGGGAGTTAGGACTAGGGCATAGCATTATGGGAGCCACAATTCAACCCACTACGTCCCTGTGGCACCTTATATATTCCTTTGAGGAGGAAGTTTTCCATAGACATTTTGAAGTATTAATACTTCTCTCTCTCAAGATGAAATCTCTTTGAGGGCAAGTCCTCTGTTTGACCTTGTACCTTTGGCTTCTGGCACAGGGTCTGGCTGCATCTCAGCACGACATTTGCATTAAATTTAAGAAATAACTGCCTGTGGGCTGTTAGTTGGGCATTATCTTTAGCTTGGGCTGATGTAGGCATGCTTGAGGCAGGAACTGGGACAGCATCACCTGTGGAAAGCCTGTCCAGCTCAAAAAAACCTGTTTCTGTAGTTTTGTTTGGGTTAGAAGTACATTTTTAGATGAATTGATTTCAGGGACTCTCCCAAGGAAGACCTTGGAATATTACAAATCATAGGGAGGAGGCCAACCTAGCTCATCAACATTCTAATGTGTATGGTCTGGTGTATGATGGTTTTGTGCACATTTTTAAAAAAGGTCACCAAATGGCCGAAAGGGAGCAGTTTAATGTTTTTGAGCATGGACAGGCAATGCCTGGATCCCCCACATGTCAGATGGGAACTTAGCTTTCCAGGGAGGAGCAGGTCTCAGAGAATTGGTCAGTAAATTAAAGTGCCCTATGTTTATGAGACCTGTAACTTTTATTCTCTGGACTTCACTTTATTTATTTTCTTTAAATAGAATTGATAAGAACATAACTCCCAACTTTCTGAATTTCTTTGTCTGCTTATGGTGAGAATTTGCTCTAGGAGTCCAAAATCCCATCTATCTATCAGTCAACAAATGATTAATGTGGCCCTACCAGGTGCCATCTACTTATCCAGTCGGGCTGGATAAGTAAAGCCATCCTGTGAATATCTTACAGTCCTTTGGAAACAGGAGGCTCACCTTATTCGGAGGGTTTTCATCTTTGGTTACAGAAGGTGAATGTGAAAAGAGACTTCTAGCTCCTGTGTAACTACTGCCTTCTCTCCCGGAGGCCTCCCATCTCAATCCACATTAACACGCCTGTTTATGTGAGAGAACCTATCAAATCAAACTGTTCTTTCGGAAAGAGGAAGATGCAACTAATTCTTAATGCTGGGTAAACTATTTACAGAAGGCGCAAGTGTCCTCCATCATTTCTGCCCTGTGTCACTGACAGAAGAGTCCTGAGTGCCAGGCCTCCTTCTCTTTGCAGAGCTGACTGCACCATTAGTATCTCCGATGATATCTTGTAGCAGACAGGACCTGTCTTCTCTCTCCATGGCAATCACTGTTACCTATGGGCCTGGCATTTTGGAATCAAAGCCTCTATAATCTTGGGCTTTTATGCAGGTCTTCCCGTCTGCAGGGAACACTTTGAATTACACTAATCTCTTTTTCAACTTCTTGCTCTTCATACCATCTTTTCTCATTCACTGCCTCACTATTTGCCTTCTGGCTCCTTAGTAGGTCAAGGAAAAGAAAGAATGTCTGCATCGTGGAATGTACTGTTGAGACGAGTGGCTCCAAATGAAGGTGAAGGTCAAGCAGGAGCCAGATCAAGCAAAGTTTTGTAGGCCTGGTTAAGGATTCGGCCTTTTCCTTAAGACCGATGGAGAGTTACTGAAGGATTTTAAAAGCAGGGGCACACATGGTCAGATTTGCATTTTAAAATGCTCCGGCTGCTGTGTGGAGTGTTGAGGATGTAACAACATGTGCATGGACATCCGTGATGACAGTATCTTCTAGGACAAGGAGGTAGCAGTAGATGCAGCTCAAGATATTTAGCAGGTAGAGTTCACTGGGTCTGCTTAGGGAAAGGGATAAGAACCACACGCAGTTGTCTTGTTTGAATAGCTGGGGAGGTGGTGATTCTATTTACTAAGATGGAAAAGACTGGAGGAGAGACAGTTGCGGGAAAGATCGTAAGTTCAATTTTGGACATATTGAATCAAGGTATTTATAAAACATTCACGTGAAGAAGTCGTTTAGGCAGTTGGATCCAGAGGTCAGGGGAGAAGTCTGGGCCAGTAAAATAAATTTTACATTTAGATGGTATTTGAAACATGAAAGTGGACAAAATTGGGACGGATGTTTTGTGTGTCAATAAGTATCTTATTACTTAGAATATATTATTTGGAACAAAATGAACATAAGACAGTTTACCAGACTCAAACAGAGTGGTGTAAATTCCATATATGTCACCCGTTCAGAGGAAGGAGAGACCAATGGAAAACTGGGAAGGCTGGAATTGTTGGACAATGTTTCAAAGATAAGCCCTTAAGATATATGGAATTTGGATAATCAGACTGATACGTTAGAAAGTTGACTGAGCCTCCTCTGGGGGTGGGGAGTGGGGGAGGGGAGCTGAGGGCACATTAGGCCACTGCAGAGGATACAGGAAAATCCTCAGTGATATTCTTTCATGTTATGGCTTGGTTTAAAGTAACATTTCCCAAAATGCAAATATCAGAACACACTATTAAGTAAAGGATTATAAAGAAAGTTGCTTTTAGTGGCCAGATACATTTGATAAACATAACATATGATGAAATAATAAGAAATGTATGTATTGGTCTCTGCTTCTGGTTCCTGACACAGAGCCCCCAAAACCCTTCTAAATAGGAGTGCTAAGAGGATCTGAAAACAAAACAAAACAACTAGGGAATGTCTTTGCAAAACAATCATGCCAGTTTTGACCGTTTTGACATATCATGTAAGTAATGATTCAGTGTTGACTAGAATTCTGTGAAGGGTCATTCATTCATTATTGGTGAAATAAAGATTGATATAGTCTTTCTGAGAAAAATGTGGTAGTATAAACCAAAACCACTATAAAAATTAATACTCTAAGGAGGTTTAAGACATTTAGAAAAAGATAATATAGAAATATTTATCAAAGGATTATCAAAGACACTGAAATTTTTAAAATAATCTGTTGACCAATATAAGAATGGTTCAATAAATTAGAGTATATTGATGTTATGCAATATTAAAGTCATTTAAAAAAAAGACTTCCCACACAATAGAGTATATAGATGTTGTATTATAAAGGTGTACACCTGAAATCTATATAATGCTCTTAACCAGTGTTATCCCAATAAATTTAATGAAAAAAATCCCCCCCCAAAGACTTCAGAGAAGATCTGAGGTCATGAGTACATGCTTATGTTATACTAGTATGTTTGTTTTTTTTAAAAATTTATTGGGGTGACAATTGTTAATAAAATTGCATAGATTTCAGGTGTACAATTCTGTATTACATCATCTATAAATCCCATTGTGTGTTCACCACCCAGAGTCAGTTCTTCCATCACCATATATTTGATCCCCCTTACCCTCATTTCCCACCCCCCACCCTAGTATGTTTTTTTTAAAGCAGAACAAGATTCAAAATTGTACAGGAAATATTATCTCACTTTTATTAAACAATGAAAAAGTATATTATTAAATAAAATTCAAGATTCAGAGTGGGTAAGTCATTTTCCCAAGATCACATGGCTGGTAAGTGCAGAAGTTGGGGGTAGAACCCTGGCCTACCAAGTTTCAGAGAAATGAATGAGCATCATTGTGGGTTACTAGCTTCGTGTCCTTGGTAGCGTCCTCTCTGACTCTCATTTCCCTCACATATAACTTAAAGGATAGCACCATTAACTCAAATATAAAATATTTCTTGAGTATTTACTCTGTGCTGGGTACAGTTGTAGACCATAGGATTACAGCAAAGCCGAGCACCCGTTCTCAAGGAGCTTCCATTCTGGTGGGAGGAGGACAGACGATGACAGAGAGAAACAAAGATACATAATGTATCAGAAGGTGATAAGTGCTACAAGGAAAGATGAAGCACAGTAAGGGGGACAGAGAGAAATGGGATGAGGAGGGAGGAAAGTTGCTGTTTTTCAATAGAATGGACAGGGAAGGTCTTGCTGGTAAGGTAATGTTTGAGCAGACATCATCATGAAGTAAGAAAGCAAACAGCGTAAGTTTCTGGGGAAAGATCATCAGGCAAAGAAAACAGTAAGTGCAAAGGCCCGGGAGCAGGGATCCTCTTGATGTGTCTGAGGAATGGTCAAGAAGGTCAATGTGACAGGAACAGAAGGAGCAAAAGGGAGAGTGGGGGAGGACGAGGTTTGAGAGGCAGTCGGAGACGGGATCATCTAGGGGGCTTTGCTGGCCACCGCAAGAGCTTTGGGCTTTATTCTGAATGAGAAGAGCAGCCACTGCAGAGACATAAGTGATAATATTTGTACTACTGGTAGAGTTCTTGTGAGAAGCAAATGATGTAATGCGTAAGAAATTGCTTTATGAACCGGGAAGTTAAGTTCAAGAATATTTCCAGGGTCGTGTAACTGGCCAGGCAGTTGCAGAGTCAGAATAGAACACAGCGTCCCTGACCCCAAGGCCACCTCTCTTTCCATGGCATCCTGACTCTCCCTCTGAGAGATGGGGCCCAGTGTCAATCGAAGACTAGTTTGAACCCTTGAGCAAGTTCAAACTCTTCCTTTTTCCTAAGCCAAAGGGCTTTGTGAACCTCATTGACCTGGCAACATTTGACTGTTGGAAGAAGCTACAGGAATTTGTGGTCTTAGATGGGTAGAAAGAAGGGAGCTGGAACCCTGTAAGGCAGTTTGGACCTGGGCAGTAGAGATTGTCTTAAATTAAACACAGACCTCTGCTCAGGGCTGGACTAGAGAAGCGAAAACAACAGGACTTAAGAGGAAAAGCCAACAGTTATGATAGGTTTTGGAGAATTCCTTTAATATCTATTTAGGAAGCCACAGAGTGGCCAAAAATAATAGAGTCAGAATTTGTAAGAATTTGTAGTTGTTTATATAGTATTAGGCATGGATTAAGCGGATGTAATAGAGCATGAATTTGGGTACCCAGAAGTGACCTTGTATGACACAGCCCTCCGGAGGATGAGCTCCTGTAGATCAGTACATCTGGTGAGGACTCTGCCTGCCTCTCTTGGTGTGGACAGACTATGTGAGCATGGAGGGTCAGGAGCGGAAGCCACACTGGTTTTTGGCTGGGAAGCCCGGGGTCAGAGGTCTGGCGCCCTTGCATCTTCACTGTTTGTTTAAGTTGGGTTGACTTTACTCTCTTCCTCTTTTTTCTCTGCCCTCCTCTACGTTCTCTTTCCCTTTTTTTCTCTTCTCTTTTTGCCACAAGCAGAGGACATTGACCAATGTTTGGTTTGCCCTCTATTAAAGTTATGATTGTTCATAAGGTAACTACCTACATAGCACAACCCCAAGTCCACCCCTTAAAGAAAATATCATCACAGAACCTCCATTTCCAATAAAATATAACCTATATACCTACTAAGTGGTCCTCATAAATCACTAGCTCTTAAGAAAATAAAGTGTCATATTTTTTTTCAATGAAACTTTGTTGGATTCCAACTGTATAAAAGCCATAATGATGAACAATCTGTTAGTGAAATTATGTTTCTTAACCAAAGGTATGATTTTCCCAGAAGTGACAGGCAATTGATATTCCAATTTCAATTACTGTAAGTAGGTAAGGTTTAAAAACATAACCACCTGAAGGTTTATGTATCTTTCAAATAATTCTTGTTGTAATCTAAGGTATCTTTGCCTGCAGTTTACTCATATCTGAATAATCTTGGAAGACTCAGAAATAGAAAGATTTTCTTAAAAGCACAGAAGGCATGGAGTACAATTGAAAATATATATAGGATGTGTAACACACACACACACACACACACACACACACACACACACACACACAATTCTTGCCAGAGAAGCTTACTCTAGGGGTTTCCAAGGGCAGAAACAGGTCCAAGTGGTGGAAGTTTCAGCGAAGACAGATTTCAGATTCCTTAGGGAAGAACTTTTTTAACCGTCAAATCTGCGCACCAACAGAATTGGCTGCATCACAAAGTTCAGTAAAAGGCTGTTTTTTATCTGAGGACTTTGTAAATACCGAAGCTTATAACAGGATTGTTATAAAAAGCACCTTATTTTGTGCCTGCCCATTTAAAACCATGTTATTATAAAAAGTAAAGAAGGAGCTGCTGTCATGGCACATGGTGAGTGTGACCTGCTGAGCCGGGAATAACTGGTTGGTGATGTCACATGGACAGGGGTAGGTACAGACTGTGATTGATGATGATGGCAATCCTATACTGCAGGAGTCACGAGGGGTCTCAGGCATTTATGTGGCAAGTAGCTAATGCTTTGAAATTGCAATCGTGCAAATGTATTTTATGTAATGAGTCCCTCTTTTATTCCCAAACTTTTTGCTCTTTTGGATCGAAGACTGAAAAATTCAAAAAATAGCACTCTTTTCATGTCAGGTCAGATCTGGTCATCCCGGATAGGTAATCTCTTGTGGTGAGCTCCCCACCTCTGGAAGTGGTCAAATAGAAGGTGAATGAATATTGTCGGAGACATTAAATGAGGAATTTACGCTTTGAGTGGTTAGAGGAAACTGATAATATGCTTTTAAGGTTGTGAAATATTTTGAGCACACTGAAAAGTCTAAAGACTAAACTAACGAATACCCATGCAACCAAGACACAGTTTTGTCATAAAGAACATTTTGTTATATGTGCTGCAGATCATTTTTTAAAAACTGTCATTACAAATGTATTTGAAGCATAATGTGTAGTCCTACCTTTCACGCCCCTGCTCCTTCCCTTCCTTGAGGTTGCCAATATTCTCAGCTTGGTGTTTACCATTTCCATAGATATTTTTGTGCTTCTACTGAACATATATGCACATAAATACTATATAATATTTTATAATGTTTATAAGCTTTGTGTAAATGGTATCTCACTATACATATTATTTTGTTGCTTGCTTTTTTGCTCAGCAATGTTTTTAATATTCATTTTGATATATTTTGCTATGGTACATTCATTTAAACTGAATTACCATTTCCTTTTATTAGTATACATTATCATCATTTACCTGCTTTCCTGTCTAAGGGCAATTGAGGTCGATTTCCTGTTTCCTACTACCAACAATATGTTTGGAAGCATTTCTGTAAGAATTTCTGTAGGAGAGGAATTAGGTACTCTTAGAGGATACACATCTCTACAGGATATCATCAAATTGTTCTCTAAAATGACTGAATTAATTTATACTCCCACTAATTTCTATAATCCCAGCTCTGGCTGGTTCACACAGAAGATTTTAATGTTTGCCTGTTGATGATTATTAAATGGTGTTTTATCATAGTTTTAAAATTAAATTTAGTCAAATGGTTTTATTTTGATTTGTGTCTCTGTGTTTTAAGAAATTCTTCTCTACTCTGCAAAATCATAAAGATAATCAATTTTTCCCTAAAATCTTTAAAAGATTGCTTTTCCACTTGAATCTTAGAACTACCTGGAATTTATTTTTGTGTATGAAGTACAGTAGGGACCAGTTTTCATTGTTTTCTATATGATGGTTTTATTTTACATGTTTAGTGTTACTAGTGAGAATAAGCATCTTTTCCTGTGCTTTTTGGCCATGTGAAGTTTGCTCTAGTTTGCTCATTTTTCTGTTGAATTGTTTGTCTATTGATTTATAGAAATTCTTTAAATATTATGGATTCTACCCTTGTGATTCGTATGCATTGCAAATATTTTCTCCCAGTCTGTGGTTTGCTTTTGCTATGGTTATAGCATCCTCGGATGAATATTGGCATTGTTTTGATTGTTTTATAGAATTTACTTGAAAAACCTGGATTTGGTATGTATTCTGTAGCAGTGGTGCAGTTTCTTTATCGATTTATTAGATCAACTTTGTTAAATGTGGTTTTAAATTTTCTGTGATCTGCTGGGTTTTTGTTTTCTTATATTCAGTTACTGAGTATGTTATGTTGAAATCTCCCCTGTGGTGGAACATTTTTGAAAATCGACCATATACCAAGCAGGAAGCAGGTCTAAACATGTTTTACGCAATTTGTATTATAAAAATTGCATTGTTTGACCACAATGCAATTAATTTAGAAATACATTTTTAAAGATTACCAAAATTATCCCCATGTGTTTGAAATTGAAAATATTTCTTCCAAAAAACTCATGGGTCGAAAAAGAAGTGAGAAAATAATTGGAATTTAATAATGACAGTCAAATATTAAATTTGTCAATTTCTCATGTCGTTCTAACAATTCTTGATTGTTCTTAGTTGCCTATTCATTTCGAACTGGTAAAAGGGTACATTCACTTAGAATTTCTTCTTTCCTTCTTGTACCATCAGTTCAGGCATACTTAAAGAAAATGTTGTTTAATATATTCTGCCAAGTGTTAGTAAGCTTTCTATACGTGCAAGGGGTATTCTCCACATCAAATTTACTACTGCCAGAAATGGAAATGCCTCTTAGATTCTCTTTGTGGACAATCACATTTTCTGCAAACAGTGACAATGGTTTTTCCTTTCCAATTCTTACATTTTATTTCTGTTGTCTTGTCCTACTGTATGGCCAGTATCTTTAGTACACTGTTGAATAAAAATGCAGGATGTAAATTTCCTTATTTTATTCCTGATTTTAAATGGAATAGTTTTAATATTTTATCCATAAATAGGATATTTGCTGTGGGTTTTTCTTTTTTGTGGATACCATTTATCGGATTAAAACAAGTTCCCTTCTATTCCAATTTTCCTAGGATAATGTAAATTAAATTATCAAATGCTTTTTCTATATAAATTCAAATAATCATGTGGCTTTTCTCCTTTAACCTTTGAATGTACTGAACTTCATTAATAGAGCTCCTAAGTTAAAGTATGACACATATTCCCAATAAAAAAACCAACTTAGTCATTATGTACTTACTTTAGTAAATTGCTGTATTTGATTTATTTGTATTTTATTTAGGATTTTTGCATCTATGTTTCTTGGTGAGGTTGGCTTAGAGTTTTCCTTTCTTGTGCTGTGTGTCTGGTTTTGGTGCCAAGGTTATAAAAGCTTCATTGCAAGTGTTTAGAGCATTCCTTCTTTTTGATTCTCTGCAATACATTATAGAAGGGCAGGATGATTTGTTTCCCTGAAGTCTGATAAAATTTATTTTTAAAATGTCTGGGTTGACTCCTGGGTTTTTGTGGGTAGATTTTAAATTTTGGATTTTGTTTTACTGGTTTTGTTCTAGTCCAGTTTTTATTTTCTTCTTGATTCCATATTTTAAAATTCTGTTTTCCTAGGAAATTGTCCATTTTGTGTGTATTTTCTAATTCATTGAAATTCTTCATAGAGTTGCCTTTTGAAATTACTAATCATTTTTGGATCTGCAATTAGATTGCCTTTGTGATTTCAAATATTGTTTGTATCATCTTTAAAAACTCTAATTCGTGTGTCAGATGTTTTATTTGTCTATTTTATTAGTCTTTTCCAAAAAATATTTTTAAAAAAATTTATCTTTTCTATTGTCTGTCTTCCATTTCTTTTATTCTTGCTATTATTACTTTCTTCCTCCTTCTTCCTTTGGGTTTATTCTGTTATGCTTTGTTGCTGTATGTTTAACTCACTAATTTCCAGCCTTACGTCTTCTAATAAAAGCATGTAAACTTCTTATCATTGAACTTGTTCCTGCATTTGCCCGTTCCGTAATTCAACAAGGATTTATACGCCAGGCACTGTTCTACGTCCTCTGGATTCATCAGTGGACAAAACAACCATAAAGCTCTGCCCTCGGATTTTTAAAATTCCGTTTTGAGTTCTTTAGTCCATGAGTTCTTTAGAAGTGTGTTTTACGTTTGCATTGATACAGAGGTGGGGTGTTCGGTATCTTAGTTATTTCTGATTTACTTGCATTTTATTTGGAGAATGTGGCACGTGTAACATTGATGGTGGGGGTACTTTTGAGATTTTCTTGGTGACCTGGATTGTGTTTTGTAGTTTTTGTAATGATGAGCAACGATCTTAAGATTGTTTTCAACTTGCATTTCAATGGTACCATGTCAATTTCAGTGACCCTGCCTGATCTGACATGTTATTGAGGTTGTAGTTCAAAGGGCCTAATTTATGTTGAGACTGAGTCAATAGTGAGTCAGCAGTGCTGCTTGAGTGCTCTCTGCTCTGAGGCAAGAGTTTAATGAGGACCGGCCCCCCTTTTCTTCTAGGGAGCAGTGGGGCAGAGAATCATGGAATCTCAAAACCAGAAAAATTCATCAGAGGTTGTCCACAGCCAGGAGCAACCTAGCTGCTTGAGTAATTATTCAACAGACACTTATGTAGCACTTAAGTCTGTACCAGGCACTGTTCTGCGTGCTTTACAAATACCAGCACCCTTGATCAACACACTTAATCATCATATCGCCATTCCGCTGATGAGGAAACTGCACCACAGAGAGGTTAAGTCCTAAACGTTCAAATACAGTCAGAGGCAGAGTCAGGATTGAATTCAGGCAGCGTCTGAACCCAGGGACCATATTCTCAGTGGTTCCATGAGGCTGCCTTCCACACAGATCTTATATTCAACACTTGTGAAAAATACATAATTCATCGTCCCCCCACAGACTTCCAGTATCAAAATCCCTCCAGGTGTAAAGTGTTGAAAGCCATATTCTTTACATGTCTCCAGGATGATTATGACATATAGCCAGGTTTTAGAACTTCTGTCAGGCCATTCCCTTCATTTTACAG
The DNA here is from genome assembly GCF_004115265.2 of Rhinolophus ferrumequinum. NCBI lineage: Eukaryota > Metazoa > Chordata > Mammalia > Chiroptera > Rhinolophidae > Rhinolophus > Rhinolophus ferrumequinum. Next base: position 23,128,249 of record NC_046293.1, on the reverse strand, counting down.
ATGGGGAAACTGAGCTTAGAAAGGAGAAGGGATTTGCTCACTAAGTAAGGGCATCTAAAGGAAAAAATCTGATGCCCTGAAATGTGCCCCTCTGTAAGTTCTGCGTGGGGACGTCAGGGACTTCAGAGATCTTAGCTTTGCCATGGGAAACCTGGCCCACCCCCTGCTTGTGGCTCTGAACAGCTCATCCTTTCTCAAGAAGAATCCATGGATACTGCTTCTGTCTGATTTTCCTTCTGTCTCTGCCTTTCTCCTTTTGTCCCATTTCTCTGTGACTATTTGTTTGACAGTTTCTCTGCCTTTTGAGTAAAGTCTTCCATGAAGGAATCGAAGCAGAGATCCTGGAAGCTGTAGGGGTTGGTGTGAGCTCTGGAGCACATTCCCTTGTAGTGCAGAGAGTTTTAGACTCAAGTGGAGTTGGTTCTAGTCCCAGATCTGCCACCCTCTGGCTTTGTCGTACTGGGCTGTGACTTATTTCCTCTCATTTTCTCATCAACAAAAAAGGTATAACAACATTAACCTTGTAGTATGTGGAGAGGACAAAATGAAAGCACATGAGTAAAGTGCCTGGTACATGGTAACAACAATAAAAACAGCAACACATGTTGATCAAGAGCTCTGGGGATGCAGCAATGAGAAAGGGAGACAAAGCCCCTCCCCTCAAAGGGTTTGCAGTCTAGAAGTGAGAAACAGACAATACATGAGTAAACAAATAAATATGTGATGTGTTCAGTAGCAGTACGTACTATGCAAATACCATGGCAGAGGAGGGCATAGACAGTGAAGGAGCGGATAGGCGGTTAGGAGTGGTCTCCCTGGCGGAGTGGCGACTGAGCAGAAATGATGCGGATGAACGAGCAGGCCACGTGGCAGTGAGCGGACAGTCTTCCAGGCAGACGGAGCGGCAAGTGCAAGGCCCACGCGCAGAGCAAGATTGTTGTGCTCCAGGAACAGCAAGGAGGCCAGTGTGGTAGGGCCCTAGAGTCCTTGAGAGAGGAAATAGCTGGAGGTGAAGGCAGGGAGGGAGGTGGGGTCGGATCATGGATGGCCTCTGTACCTTTTGAGGACCCCAGACTTCTTCTGACTGAGATGAGAAGTCACTGGGACGCTGAGCAAGGACTGACATGATCAGACCAACATTTTCACATGTTCGCCCTGGTTGCTTAGTGGAGACTAGACTGTGGGGAGGTGGGGGAGGCAAAGGCAGAGCAGGAAACCAGTAGGAGGTTATTGCAATGGTCCACAGGGACAAAACAGTGGCCTGAACTAACGGAGTAGCCATGGAGATGGTGATGTGTTCATATTCTGGCTATATTTCAAAATCAATTCCCTCAATGTTTGTTGATGGAGTGAGTGTGAGGTGTAGGAGAAAGGAAAAAGTCCAGGACGACTCCAAGATTTTGGCCTGAACAATTAGAAGACTATTGGTTGGGGAGGAAGTCGGGTGTTTAGTGGTGAACGTGTTACATTGTGACAGCTGTCACCCATCCATGCAGAGATGAAGAGAAGGCACTTGGATATGCTCTGGGGAATGTCTGGGCTGGAGAGTCACTGGCATTTAGGTGATTTTTTTTTAGCCATGAGGTTCTTCAGAGAAGAGAGATGCCCAAGAACAGGCCTAGGCCTGTCTAAAGTTTAGAGACTGAAGTAGTGAGGACCAACCGAAGTACCTGAGAAGAAGTGGCAGGTGAGATAGGAAAAGAACCAAGAAAAAGTGGATTCCCAGAGGGTCGGGTGAGGAAAATGCTTCAGGAAGGAAGAAGCCAACTGACTGCATCCTTTGTTGCTCTTAGATGTAGATTTTACAGAGTGATTGATGTTCCGCAATGTCAGTTTTTACTCTCCTTTCTCAGTCTGTCTTCTCCTTGCCCTGGCAGAGCTGTTTCCTCACACTGTCTGCCTCATGACCTTTTGGTTCAGGAATGGGGAATAGAGGAAGGTTTCTTGCCATCACTTGCAGACCACCAAGGCTCTTGACATCTTGCTAGAAAACCAGGCTAGCTCTGGATGCTGGGGTTTCATGGTAAGATGCACAGCAGGAACTGGCACCCAACACATAAGCACTGTGAACCTCTGCCCCGACCTGAATTTAGATTATGGCAATTATTTGAGGCTGGTCTCAGCCTAAACCCAGTCCTGTACCTAGAATCTTTGAGCCCATGTCATAGAGGAAGAGCTTAAGTGAACCCACAGTGGTAACATTAATTCAGGAGTCTATACATATCCCTGAATTTAGTATTCACTACCAACCTGACATCAACCAACTAACAAGTTAATGGCTTAAAAAATAAAATAATTCTTCTTCGTGTTACAAATGTCCAGCTTAAAAATGTATTCTCCTTGAATACCTTATATAAAGAAAATAAGGACAAAAACCTAGGAGTCATCTTTTATTCTTTTTGTTTTCTTATACCATGTAGTTAATACATCGGTAAGTACTTCCAGTTCTACTACTGAAATATATCCCGAATCTGATCACCTTTCACCCTCCCCACTCCTGCAAACATAGTCCAAACCCCCATCACTTCTTGCCTGAGTTATTATGAGAACGGTCTGACAGCTCTGTCCAGTGGCCTCATTCCCTTGCAGCCTAGTGTCCACACATTGTGCAGAGTGAGCTTTCTGAAGTATCGATCAGATCATGTCACTTAGCCACGTAAAACCCCCCAGAGGCTTCCCCCGTCACGGACTGTAAGCCCTAAGTTCTGGCCCTCGTCTCCCTCTCTCCCTCCACACTTCATCCTAGTCACCAGTCTCGAACTGTATTTGCCCTTTTTCCTTTCTCCCAAAACAGTAGTTCACATCTGTCTCAGGGTCTTTGACTTGCTGTTCTGTCTTCTGGAAGGTTCTTTCTCGATGTCCTCTTTTGCTGCCTGCTCTCCTCATTCTGCTGTCCGCTCATCACCTTCTCAGAGAGATCTTTCCCAGCTCTAGCAGTAGTGGTCTTCCTGTCTTAGCTGATGTGATATTTCCCATAGCACCTCTCAGGACCTGAAATGGTCTTATTTATTTATTTCTTACTTCTTTGCTGATTGCCTGTCCCCTCTGCCTGTAAGCTTCTTGAAGATGGGAACTCTGTCAGACTCGTCACTGCCATATACTCTGGGTCTGGAGCCATGCAGAGCATTCAGCAGGTGTTCAGTAAATGCCTGCTGACCGATGGACAATCTGAACTTACAAAATTAGTGTTGGGTCTAATTTCTGATTTTCATTAGGATTCCAGCTTTATTTTTATGCTCAGGATGGAGTCATTTTTTCCAACTCTGATAAAATTTGGCCTGACCCTTCAAGCCAGTGGAGGCCTCGAGTGGGGGACCCTCTTTCCCAAGGTAGAAGTCATGGCATGCGGCCACCTCCACTCCCAGCTTACTCATATGTGTCCTCACCAGCCAGTGCCACGAGAGTCCTGGGCTTTGACTCTAAAATGATCCCTTTGCTTTTGCATTTTAAATCTCTAAGTCCTCAGTGTTTCCTGTCCTCTCCTCAACACCAAGTCAAAGATTCTGCTCTCTTAGTCAAACTATTTCTCAAATAAGCAGCACTTAGGATGCTTGGTCTTCCTGGGACAGGAGGAAACCTCAGGCCACCTTTGGAACTCTCGTCCCCGGGTGACGTGGCTGCTGCCCCATCTTGAACTAGAAGAGGCCAGGCACAGAGCGCAGGAGAATTTCACCCTGTGGAGGACGCAGACTTTCAGGAATCCACAGAGCTGGCCAAGTTATGTCAACACGAAGCTGGCCAAGAGCTTTGGCTGCCTCGTTTTCCTCCTGGAGATCAAAAGTCAGTAGCAACTGTGGATTCCCTAATTTCAGAGTGCTCACTCTTTTTTTTTTTTTTTTTTCTGAGTATGGTGTTTCAGGGGACTCCTGAGTGAGAAAATAGTGAGGCTCCGAGGTGAGCGGTTCCAAAGCCATGGGTTTTGATCCTGGCTTTGGGACTAGAGTCACAGTAGTTGGAGACCCCTGTCACCTTCCCCTCAGTGTCCTCATCAGTCCCATAAGTGAGTTCTGTTGAGCGTGCCTGCATTAAGGAGCGACTTCATCATTAGGTCCACGCAGCCAGTTGACTCTCAGAGCAAAACTATGCTTGAGTGAATGTAGAATTGACTCTGTCCTGCTGTGTCTGGTTATGTAGGCCTGTGGAGAGCTGAACTTCGCAGGCGATCACAGCTAAACTCACACACAGCTTGTGCTGGAAGTCTGTCTTATCTCAGATCTCCCACAAGCGACATTTTAGCTGCCTGGTTTGGGAAAAATCATTTTCCATTGGAAGACTCAAGAAGGGAAGAAGAATGAAACCTAGGCTTCTGTTCAACGACTATTTCTTGTGTTTACTATGTGCCAGACACTGGACTGGTGACTCAACGGTCGTATCCTAAGCTAGGCCACAAGGGAGATACACGCCGCAGTGGGACAGGCATCTCTCCTTCACCCTGCGCTTTGCCAACCCTGCGGGAGTCTAAACTCTGCTGCTTGTGTTACACAGGGGTTAGGGAAGCAGGTCTCCGAGGAGGGAAGCAGCCAAACTCAGAAATCCCGGGTGAGTTTGGAGGAAAGGTAAGAGCTGGTCCCATGAGCAGGCCAGAGTCAGTGAGAGCTTAGGAGCGGGACCTCCGTCACCAACAGCCAGCCGGGAGCCCGGCCCTGGAGGAGCTGAGAGGCCAGACCCACATTTAGGACAGCAGATTCCACGTTCCACCAAGAAGGTACAGACATGAAGCCAGTGTCCCCCTCCTGCAAAAAGCCTGTCTCTGTGCTCATGGCCCCATCTCCCCTGTCTATTCCTGGGCTTTGACTGTAAAATGATCCCTTTGCTTATGCATTTTAAATCTCTAAGTCCTCAGTGTTTCCTGTCCTCTCCTCAACACCAAGTCAAAGATTCTGCTCTCTTAGTCAAACTATTTCTCAAATATGTTCCCCGCTCCAGCTGCCTTGCACTTGGTATCGATATCTCCCTTTTTCTCACTACTATTCTTCTTGAAGTTTCCACCTTGGCTTCCTTATATCCCATTTGCCCTTTAATAGCCTTGAATTTGTTTTCCTCCCTACGTCCTGTGAAACGGGTCTCTCTAAAGATGATTAGTTACTGTTCCAATCAATACACCCTGTGGCCTTCACGTTCTCTTTCCTTATTCCTCTGCATCTCTGTTTCACATCTCAGGAGAATAAATCACCAATTTGAGGCCTTGGCCCCATAAACCTTGCACTTCCTGTGCAGGGCAGCAGGATCAGGCCTTAGGAGACGGGTGTGCTGATCATTGGGAAATACGTTAGGTGGAGACATGGAGTCCTCTTGGCACTTGACAAGCTCTGACGAGGGAGGGTCACACCCATGGGTCAGGGTTTCCTCTTTAGGGAAGTGAGGGAACAAGAGTGGAAGAAGGCCAGACCTGAATGAACAAAGCGACACCCAGATCCTATTACGCTTTGACCTGTTTGCAGAATAATAAGCAAATCTAGATTAAACCGTGTACCACTGTCCCTTTGGTTTGGGCAAAGCAGCATGCCTAATTGAGATTTTCACTTTTTGGGTCTCAGCCCTTTATAGTCAGGTTCCCAAGGATTTGAGGAGGTGCAGATGGGATTAGCCTAGTCAGTACTTTAAGCCTCTCTCAACAGGGAGTGCAAGAGGCAAGCCTTTGTTTGGAGGCAGCTGGGGCTTTAAGGATTGACTGGAAGAAAATCCTTGCTGATGGAAGCAGCCAGGGCTTTGGGTTAATTAACAGAGGCCTCTGATTAAAGCAGCGAAGGGTGACTGGTCCTCCTGGTGAGGGGTTGTCCTTGCTCCAGGCCTCCTGTGGCACTGAGCTGGTCTTTGCCTCTTGGCCGGGCTTCCTTCCCTCTCTTCATTTCCCGAAGCATTGCATGTTCCGAAGCCATCCCCAATCCCCAAGGGAAAGAATGAGCTCAGCCCCACTGCTCAGGCCCTGATTTGGCGGGGTAGAGTTTTGGCATCTTCCCCACCACAGTTGTTCCTGTGTTACATTTTAGTCTTCATTTCTGTTCCTCCACAAGGTCCCAGTCATTGAGGTAGGAAGCTGGAAGAGGAGAGCTTGGGGCGGTGATTAGAACTACTTAGTGGTCGTGTTGATAATGCAATGGACCTCGTAATAGGTACATTGCTGAATGCTTGTGACTCTCAGCACAATGTCACGATAAAGGCAGGCGAGGGAACCAGTGTGGGGCATTGGGCCAGACCTCCTAGGTTCCTTTTCAGCAGTCCTGCTTTTACTGTGTAACCTTGGGGAAGTTTCTCTCCTTCTCTGTGCCTGTTCCCCCACGTGTTTCACAGAGGTAATCATGCTGGTCCCCTCCCTGCCTCAGAGGGAAAGAGGATGAATGAGCTCATGTCTAGAAGCGCATGGAGCTCCTTGGAGAAAGGTGCTGTGGAAATTCACAGATGTTGGGTATGTGTGCAGCGCTCCAAATTCTCGCAAAACATGGCTTCGTGCAGAGGACACCTTGCGTGCTGCTAGGGTTTGGCCTCGTGCCACGGCATCCATAACATGCAAGGGGGACTGGGTGTGCCCCAGGCTCCATGCTCGACTCCACCTGACCAGCCCCGACTGATGGATGCCAATCCCATCCACAGAGTGTCTTAAGCAAGGAAATTACACGTTTCTTTGGACGTCTATCCCCGGGTTTCAAAAATCGTCATGTTAGGGCAGCCTTCCCGGTGTGGAGCTACACTAACTCTCGCTCCCTTTTGTTCCATGTTCCGTGGGGTGAAGGAACTGCAGGTCATTGATTCATATTTACTTAGCAACTATTCTCAGCCAGGCACAGGATTAGGGGATGAATAGGACAGGTCCTTTGAACTGAAGGTTTAATGGAAAGGGCAAATAATTAAACCGGGTGTATCACAAATTGTGCATAATTCTAATAGGTGCAGACAGTGCCTGGTTGAGTCATTTCTAACCCAGCTTAACTCAGTTGGTTAAAATGTTTTTCAGCCTTGTTGAGGTGGCCTCCCTCTCTCATCTTCGCTTTCCCTCCGTCTGTCTTAGGGTGAGTGCATGCGCACACACACGTTCCTTGAGCGTCTTCTCCTTGAAGTTGGATCTTTCACCTTTGCTGTCAAGAGTATCTTTGCAAAACACCCAGATTTCCAGAAACACTAAGTGGGACTTGGTGACGCAAATGAGGCCGAGGTAGTAGAGAGGGATCATTGTGTTTCCATAGTCTGCGCAAGTCAGGGACTGAAGGCTATTTACTGAACTGGCATTACAAACCAGCAAGAAAACAGTGTTCCCACTGGTGACAGTGCCCCAGCCTACTGGAATTTCGAGCAGCTGAAGTCCTTGGGTGGGCTGCTTGCTGCCAGGTTTAGATGCCACACTCTAGCTTCCCACCTGACCCAAGGAAGGGATGGGTAGTGCTCAGTGTAAAGGTCCCCAGCCTTCCCTTGTAATGCTCCTAGACCGTCAACAGAATTAATCGCTCCCCCTTTGTGCTTCCATAGGACTTTAACATACTTCTATTTTGTTACCAGTAATAACTGACCACCTTTGTGGCACTGTTCAATGGTCTAAGTCTTTTTCCTCTTCTAGATTGTATACTCCTTGATGGGGGGAACCATGTCTAATTTGTCTTTGTGTCCTCCATTAATCCACTTACTACATATTTGGGAAGAAGGAATATAGGAATTTTGTATATTGAAGACTATAAGGGGAACTCTGGAAATTCTTGTTCATGGTAGCTATTTAGCACCACAAGATTAGTGTTTAAGAAAGATGATTTTTAATGCAGACAATGTAGGTAGTAGTTCTGTAGGGGTCAGCAGATATGGCTGATGGCTTGAGAGCACAAGTATGGTTTGCATTTCTTCGGGGTGCAATGGGCAGGCAGTGGAGGCAAGGGGAAGGGAAGTGGGGCTCTGCCACTCCAGAGACCTGCCCTGGAACCTGATCCTGCAGGAGTCTGGCCACCTGCTTGCTGTTAGACGTTGTCCCACCTTGTCTGGGAAGCTGGCCTGTCTCTCTGCCTCATACCAAAGCTGTCCCTTTTCTAGATGGGAAGAAGCCAGTCTCAGAATGATGTCTTCTGCCACTTGAGGGGAGTGCTGCTCCAGCTGAAGGATCTGGGAAATGTCCAGCTCCTCTGTGGGCAGAACAGCTATTTCCAGAAACCACACTAGAATGAGAAGGCTGCCATAAGCATTTGTCCTGTCCAGGCCTTGGCTCTCCCTTGAGCCCTCTCTTCTCTGTCCTGGACGCAGAATGGTGAAGGAGGAATTTGTGGCGCACGAAAGAACTTGACCTGACTGGAAGGGGTGAACTGCCACTGGACCTTGTTGCTCCCATCTTTTCCCATGTTCACAGAGACTCTTGCGGACATACCGAGAGTCTCACTGGTACACTGGAAGCCTCTAGCTTTCTCATTGTTCTTTCTCAGTCCTCTGCTAAATGGTCAAGTTCAGAGACAGCCCCCTGTGCCTGACTACTGTGAGGCCAGACCCTTTTCCAGGGTGGCTTAGCAGATACTTGGGGCCTTCTTTGCCTCTCGTACTGTTGGCCAACCCAGGAGTGGAGAGGGCTTCTTCCTCATAACCAGGCCAAGGTGGGCACAGGAAGTCTGCGGGTCACACCGAGTCTCTGCTGTGTGCAGACCTAGTACCAAAAGAACCCTGACTTCTTGACAACCTCTCAGAGCCTGATGCAGAATTCGACCTTTTCCCTACCTTATGCCATTTCCTCCTCCTTAGGTCATCTCTGGGGTACATTAATTATATACATCGTATAGAGAGGACAATGGGGACTCACCCAAATAGGCAATGTGCCTACATTTCCTCGGCTAATAAGTAGTGAAACCAGGTTTTGCACCGAGGACCCATGACTTCAAAACCTATGCTTCGAAACCTGGTTTCAGCACCAGCCTCTCTAGGACCTTCAAGGGAAGATGAAAATGATAAACAATATAGACCTTATTCGCAAGTGGGTAAGGTTGAAACGGGAGTCACTATAATCCTATGGGACAGGGGCACCCAGAGTATCTGCCAGTGGGAGTGGTATGCCATGTCCCACATCTTCAGAGGGACGTAGAGGTTTAGAGTGGAATATGGTGTAGAGATGGGTTTCCTAGAAGAAGTGATGTTTTTTAGCAAGGCTGAAGTTGAGCTCAGAGGCAACTAGAGTTGTTGGGAGGAAGTTGTGCTCTTGGGGGAGTGATATTCCCCGTGGGGAAGTCGGCTCACTTCCCACCCAAACCGCCAGCCTCCCGTGCCCCCGAGAGGGCCAGCTCCCTGCACAGCGCCCTGGCTCTTACACTAATTTCTTGCTACTCAGCTGTTTCTCCACTGATTGCAACTCCTCGATGGCAAAGACCTTCTCTGGTTCTTTATTTTACTGTCTGTGTCTAGCCCGTGGCAGGAATTCAAGGAGTATTTGTGAATTGGCGCTCTGATCCCTCAGAGGAACAGTGGTCCCACTGTTAGCAGTGACCCAGGTGCTGAAAAGCCCAGAGCAGCTGGCATTTCTGGTGGGGCCTCTTCTACCAGATCTTGGTGCCATAGTAAGCTTAGGAGCCTCAGGGCCTGATGGGAGTGTGGGAGGGACACCTGGCCTGGAGGGCCCAAGGGCAAATGCTGGGCCTGCCTAAGCTTTGAGTGTGACAACAGTCTCTCTCCACGCCCTCCTGTCCCTGTATACATCTGCCGCAGTGAATTATAGATGTCGGGACACTGTGCCATAACGGGCAGAGGGAGGACCCACGTGGAGCAGATGCAAGAGAGATGAAAGTAGGAGTAGAGGCAGGGCAGCTGGCAGGCCAAGCCCTGAAGAGCCGGACAGCTGGTGTGCTTACCTGGAGGATGAGGACCATCTGCCACGGCCGCGTCATGGCCTCCATGAAGCTCCTCTCCAACCTCCCCTGTCCGCGCTGAGCTCTCTCTCCTCCCTCCTCTGAAGTTCTCTTGCATGTATCATCTGTTTGACTCTGGCATACAACTATGGTGACTCTGTTTTCTAAACTGAGAATCAGATATGTGATTTAATGACGAGACTGCATGTTACAATTGAGGTTGTGCAGAAAAATCCACTGCATATGGCCCACCCAGAGATGACTCGCGGCCCCCCTCCAATGTCCGATCTGCCTATTTAAATCTGTCGTTATCTGTTTGTTTTGAAAGGCCTCACGATCTGAGCCTTGTCTCCTCAATAGATTAAAGTCCCTTGTGGAAAGGGTATACATTGCATTCCCTTGATATTTTTGAATCTCTTACATATCTCTGCCTGTTTGTCTATGGTTTTGAGAACGTGATAGAGACATCTGAATTTTTCCTCTGTTTCTTGAGTCTGTTTTTTTCTCAAAATAAGATAATTTAGGATTTTGCCTGAGCTGTGTTTTCCATCTTTAATTGTGGGGTTAAGAAGAGAGAAGGACATGAGAAGGCTCGCGATGACAGCAGGGCATAGAGCTGGAGATAGTATGTCTCACAAGCCAGGATGGCACTATGCTTTAGAATACACAGGGTGGAGATCAGTCCAAGAACTCAGCAGAGAGGAGACAGCCCTAGGGGCTACTGGTGATATGATCAAAGCGCCCGGTGTTCCCCGGGTCCTATAGGTCACCATTTTGCTTTCTCCTGGTAAGTAGAGACATCTCAGTGTGGAAAAGAAAAACTCAGCGTCTTCTTATCCCTCCATCTGCCTCCAAGTAAGACTAAACTTCAGCTCTACTCAGATGAGTATCTTGGGTACCCAAAGATGATATAAACCAGATGGTTAGTTCCTTGAAGGGGGAAAAATGGTTTGTCATTTTATCTCCTACCGTACTTGGCATGGCAGTAGACACACAGCAACAATTCAGTAAATCCTTAATGCACAAGGAAAGAGATGGCTAGTCCTTCTCTGTCGCCTGCTCCTGTGCCTAACTGCCTTTAAAACGCAGGGCTCTTCCAGTGCCTGCCACTCTTTCTTGGCCTGCAGGGCATGACCTGAGCTGGGAAACCTGAGAAAGTTCCGGACATTGGAACTGAATAGCCTGAGCTGCAGGAGCTGTTAGCCTGGCCTCCAGCCTGTGTACGTGAGTGCCACGCACACAGTTCTCTCCACCCAGACCCACCACGTCCCAGGGCTCCGGCCCTCATGGTCGTCACTGACTTTCCACATCCCTCCCCTCTGCCTAATGTGTGTGTGTGTGTGTGTGTGTGTGTGTGTGAGAGAGAGAGAGAGAGAGAGAGAGAGAGAGAGAGAGAATACATCTTATAACTCATAAGAGCCTAAATAATTCTCTAGTAGAAATACTCATTTATCTCTTAAATTGTCAAAAGATCAAAATTCCCAGCCTACTTTTTGGTTTTGCGTTGGGAAAATTTTAAGAATCCAAAACAGTGGGATAGGAAGCCTAGAAAGAGGGAGGCACGGATCTTAGAATAAAGAATTCAAAAACCATTGATCCAAACTTATCTCTATGCATCTGTTTCCTCTCTTCTTCCTTGGAAAAAAGGAAACTATGAAAGACAAGGAACTGATACCATTTTTAAAATAATCTACTAAGTAAAGCAATGGGCCTCTTCCATTTTTCTCCAATTATGCTTCTCACCGCTCTGTTTTCCAGCACAGATCATTCTTATCCTATGGACCCATGAAGGAAACTATCCAAGGCTGACCTCCTGCTTTCCTGGGGTTTAATCAAAGGAAGTATAGGTTTGTGAGTTGACCAGGGAAATGAGAGAAAAGAAGGGCTGTCAAGGACTCTTCTGTAAGAGCTTAATAAATAGCTCATTGACTCAAAAAATAGCCACAGGGGCTTATAAGTAGTAATAGACTCCAGGGAGTAAGAAGAAGAAGATATGAAGCTGAATAAGGAAGGAAAAGGTTAGAAGAGGAGAGTAAATTTCCTCCCGTATGGTAGTGACCCAAAGAGCAGCAGGGAATTTGTTCATTAACTTGTAGTGGGATTTGCACTTTTAACATTATTCCCAGGGATGTGAATGGGAAAACGAACGGGGTCAGGACTTTTCAGTCATTATGTCTCCTCTCTGTCTAACCTCAGCTCCGAAAGCTGTCCTCAAGGAGCTTTTCCCCAGGGACACCCTGCTCTGGCCTCCTGCTTGTGGGAAACTGATTACACCTCAGGCACTCAGCCTCACCCTGATTCTTCTTTCCTGTGATCTGATGTCACTGAAACGAAAGCCACAAAATCCATAACATTCATAGCAAATGTGAGTGGTAGAAGGGTCCAGCCGCACTCATCTCCAGCACCTCCCTCCCCCACCCCTTTCCAGAAGAGAACACAGAGGGTAGACAGGGGAAGGGACTTCTGAGGAGTCACATGGCTGCCAAGCTGACTCCATCCCAGGTCTATTGATGGGGATGCTGCCAATTGTTCTGGGTTTACCTGAGGCCTCGTTCCTGTTTAGGGATTGCCTTTGTACACGGAGCACAAGGTAGTGCCCCGGTGCAAAGCCCTTTGTGCAGCTGTGTGGCTGGTGCCAGGGGTAGCAGGGGCCTCGCACAAGTAATGCACGTCTCCTCTATTCTGGGTGTCTCAGCTTGAGCCTGCAGCAGAAAGCTTTCGCACTCTTCCCTGCAGAGCCTGTCTGTCATCCAGAGACTAGTGTTTATAAAAGATTACCCGTCCCCCTCCTTCACCTGGATACCACCTGTGAGTCACGTCCCATTAGTCCACATGACCAGAATTCCAGCAGGTGGTTCGTCGTCATTCCCCCCATCTGCTTCTCATCATTCTCTGGGATCTTTCCTTTTGTCATTGCATGGTCCTGAATTGATAGAGCCCCAGAGTCTGAATGGGCAACGGAAGGGTTCCAGTAAGGTTTCTGCCACATCTCTGACAAGTGCTCATTGAGCCTCTGCTTGAATTCTTCTCGAAATGGGGAATTGACTGTGTTGTAAGGCCGCCTGTTCCCCCTTTTGATCAGGAACCCCACGATTCCCACCGGTGGATCCTAGCACAGTTCTGAGTCCACACGACAGAGGCAGAGCTGTCTTCACAAAGCAGTTCTTCAGCTGTCTGAAGGCAGTTGTCCTGCCTCCCTTGACTGTCTTCCGTTCTGAGCACAGCACCTCCACTTACTTCAGCCATTTCTTACTAAACAACGTTTCCAGATCCCTGTCCATTCTGGTTACCCTCTCCTACTTGTGAATGTCCCTTTTAATAAGAGTGCCAGAGAAAAACTCTAAAAGTGGATGCAGTTAGGCTTATCTGATTTGTTCCAAATATTACACACCTGTCAATATAATCTAAGTTTTAGAGGCCACATTACACTTTCGGCTCATGCTGAGCTCAGATTCAATGAACCCTCCCCCCACCCCAATCTTGTTCACATGAGCTGTCATTGGCGTGGGCTGTACTCACCTACATTCGTTTCTGAGCCTAAATGTAGGTCCTCGCAATTGTCCAGTTCAAGCCCAACTTGTTAATGGCAGCCAGTCTTGCTAGGCCACTGAGATCTTCACAAATACTCCTACTGCCAACCAGTGTGTTATCTGCTTTTTCTAGCTTGGCGATATTTGCACATTTTAAGCTTGCTGTCTCTGTCTCTATCCAAAACATTCAAAAAAATTATTGACCAAAAAAAAAGGCAAAGGGCTGTGGTACAGTATCAAGGACCTTCCTTCATGATTTCACCCATCAATCAATACTCTTCGGGTGTTTTTACTCGGCCAATGACAAGCCCATTTGTCTCCATGTAGTGCTGAAGATCTTTCATAGAAGATGGTGTTCAGCCCACCTCAACAGTGTTTTCCAGTAAATCCCTTGGAAAGTTTTAACCTCAGTCCCCAGTGTTTGCCTGATGTGTTTTGTTTTTTTATCCTTTACACGGAGGCTGTGGTCACAGACATGTCAGTCTTTCTTCTGGCAGAGAGGGGACTGATGATTTGGCTTCCTAACCCAGAGCCCAGATATGCCCTCACCACCCAGTTGGTGCCCTGAGGATTTTGGCTCAAGCATGGGTGGGCTTGGAGCCAACTTCCAGGCACCAGTCCAGGGCTCTGGTTGGACAGCCCTTCAGAATTCCTAACATAAACGATCCTGTCACATCTGGTGGAAGGTGAAGTACAGGGATCAAGTTATGCATCTAGTGTTCCATTGAGAGTCTTTCTAAATTAGCATCAGAACATCTTCAAGGCTAGCCCTAGGAAATGCATGTCAGAATCTGCCAGCTTCAGTTATCCAGGGACCACTACCTCTAAACTGAGATTGGAAAGTGGAGCTTCTCAGCAAGTAGCCAAGTCCCATCAGGGCCCCTGGGGTTTGATGGCTTTGGGGAGGGAAGCCATGTATCCACAGTCTCACTCTTTCCCTGTGGTGAGTTTTCTTCCCTACCTCTTTCCGACCTTCCCTCCTGCTTATCTTATGCAAACTGTGCTGATTTGTTTTCAGGACCTTCCATTCATTCTGAAATGCCTTCCTAATTTCTATACAGCTCACACCCTCCTCCCATTCCAAGGGGTGGACTGTGGGAAAAGCAGAGGCCACCTAGGGAGATTGCTGCCATCCTGGAAAGGGACGCTCCAGCGAAGAGGACCATATTTTCTATCAAAGAAAAGATGGGACACACGTTCCTTCTCTCTTTCCCAGGAACGGAGTACCTTGGAAAGGAGTAAATCCTCATTGGTGGTCATTATTTTTAGTTAGGGTAGCTGAGCCTCCCCCTGCTTTCAATGCTAGGAGAGGACCATGGGTAGGCTCATATGGATGGCATGGTGGGTGGCATGGCAAGGGATGACGCTGGGTGGGCCTCTTATGACCTCTGCATTTCAGAGGTGGGACCAGTGTAGAGAAGTTCCCCAATGACCCACCTCGGGACCTTAACCCTGGGCCTCCACAGAACTGGAACGTCTATCATTCCCCTTTCTGCAAAGTTGTCTATTGCTAAAGGAGGAGAAGAAGAGGGGCGAAGAAGAATAATGGATGCTCTGAGCTTTCTTCTTTCTCAGAGAATGACACCAGGTCCACATGAGTACTAACAGAATCCTAAGTAATAAGTAATAAAAGGATAAGTAAATTAGAAAAGGATAATGTCTTCTTGAATCTCCAGACTTTACGGGGTACAATAACGTTTTCTTTGCTTATATTCTGAAGCAGTGCGTGGCTTGACCTTGAGGGCATGTTGGTTTGCGTTTCCTGGTTGTCTCCTGTAGGTCTGACTTCCAGATGCACAGGGGTTTGTCTTCCGTGTCTTATTCTCTTTTCTCGGAGGTGCCAGGGGCCTTTCTAGCATCACTTCACTTCCCCAGACATCTCCTGAAGCCTCCTCCTTTTCCTGAGAGACCCTGTCTTTTCTCTACTGCCTGAGCTCATATGTTTTCTTCTTTTCAACTTGCTGTCACTATGCAGTACATTTTTAAAAGGATTAACCTTTTATTGTTAGCATTTTTACTTTCAAAATCTTAGGACAAGAAGCATTTAAAAATAACTTACTATATTCTTTTCTCTTTATAAAACAATCCTTGTTCACGGCAGAAAAATTCAAAACTACAGATAATTTTTTTTAAAGCAAAGAACAATCATTCCTAATGTGATCATGGTTAACATTTTCGTATATTTTCTTCTATTCTTTGTGTGCATTTGTGTGTCTGTTGTGTAAATGAAATGGAATGTACCATACATTTTAGACCTTAATTTTTTTTTCACTCAATAATTATTGTGAACCAGGGAGCCATACTCCCACTTGCTTCCTTTTGGCAGGGTGCTTCTAAAATCAAACAGCATGGCATCCTTTTGTTGTTCATCCCATCTGTACAAGACAGTTCCCCAGCATGCTTACCACTTGGTCAAGCCCTGACTGAGTGTTCTTTTCATTTCTCTTTACGCATTCATGAGCTCTTTCTATGGCTGACACCTTCCCACCGTGTATTTCTTACTATGGTATCCAGGTGCTCATAGAGCTCCTTCTCCTTCAGGAGACATCATTGGTAAGTCTTGCTCAGGATACCACTTTCCTCTGGTCTCCTCTTGCCCCCATGCTGATCACTGATGAGAAACATGTCTGGTCCCTGGTGAAGAGTGAGGTCCTAATGAGGAAGGACAGAAGAATAGGGCACAGAAGTGGAAGAAATGATGTGGTCCAGGAGCCCTCTGTCAGAGAGAGTCTGGGGAGAAATCACAGTGCGAGCTATAGAAAAAGGAGAGATAGCACATGTAGACCTCCCAGCCTTAGAAGGGCTGGGCACCTTGCAAGTAGACATGTCCTACTCTCCATGATCCTGAGCATGGGGTGAGCACATGAATTGCACAGATGGCCAAGGCAGCAGAGAATGTAGAGATCATGGAGCCTTTATTTTACAGACAGGGAATCTGGGTCCCAGAATGGAGATACTCTTATAACAAGTAACAGCACAGTTGGGGCTTGGGACCACGTCTCCCGACTCCCAAGACAGAGTTATTGCTACAGCCCAGCCTGAGAGCAGGTCTAAGAGCGGACGTGACAGATGGTGAGACGTTTGGGCAGGCGGCCAAGGGCAAGTGTGGCTCCTCCTTGAAACAACGTCAAGAATAAGGCTTAGTTCACTACCTCTTTCTCATAAGAAAGGCTAGGGTTTGGAGATACGGGGGCTTAGAGGAGGGGATGACTGTCATCCCTCCCCCTGAAGAAAGCCAGGCAACCAGGAAGTGTTTCTTAAGTGCCTGATTTAAGCCAAGGCTGAGACTAAGAAGTTTAGTGACTAAGAAGTAGTTTCTGACCTGAGAGAGTTTAGTAAGTGCTACATGTATGGTGGAGACTTTGCATGTGATGGAAGCACATGAAAAAGATGGGTAACAATGAGCTGCAGGTGGCAGAAAATTTTGAAGGAGCTGGTCTTGCAAGGATAAATAGGATTTATATATACGTAGTAGCAGGAAGAGTGTCACGTCTGGCTGTGGAGTCATATTGAACTAGGCTCAGATTCTAGTTTCTGAATTCCATCCATCCATCCATCCATCCATCCATCCATCCATCCATCCATCCATCCACTCTCTCATCTACTTAGTCAACTAATATTTATTGAGAGCCAAGGACTATTCTAGGTTTGGGGAATACAAGAATCGATACAACAGGCAACCCCCCTGTTCTCATGGATCTTACATTCTAGTAAGGTTGCAGAGTGACTTTGGGCAACTCAACCTTCCATCCCTCAGCTTTAAAGCTGGAATACTGACCTGTCTCACAGGACTGTCAAGAGCAAGTAGGATAGGTTGATGAAGATGGAGTGAGAAGGCGTATAGTAGGTCCTCCACGGTGCTCAGCACGTGTGAATGTCGCCGCAGACTGTCGCTATTATTATGGTTGCTGTGATGGTGTGATTATTGCTATTACAGAACAAGAGCTGGTAGTCAGACACTCCCCCCGGATCTGGGAGCAGAAGATGGCTCATGGGGAATAGGAGGAAATAAGGGTGGGAATACAGTGTGGGAGAAAGCCTGGGCGAAAAGAATTTAAAAGCCAGTGAGCAGAATTCCAGCCTGATGCAGTAGGCAGAGGGGTTGGTAGTGGCAGGGAGTGAATTACAAATTTATGAACAGAGGTTATAGTTTCCTAAGAGCCATGTAGTGATGATAAAATAAGTAATATTTATCTAGGACCAACCACCTACCAGATACTTTGCTAAACATTTCACAAAGACAATTTCATTTATTCCTTATAACTCCCCAAGGAGGCAGAGGTTTACAGATAAGGAAAGTGAGGCTTCGAGAACTGAAATAATGCCCCAGAATCAAATGGGAGAGTCAGGATTCAAACCCAGCACTGGTATCCACTGCACTCCAGGTGGCCTGCTCCAGGTGTGGTAGAGGTGGCTGGCAGCTGGCAACAGAGGAGGCACCGTGTCTCAGCAGAGCTCTGCACTTTTCTCAGGGACCCCTTCTTCTAGGTGGCCACCACAGCCAACAGAAGGCTGTGACCCTGGAGGGAACATCCTGCAGCCATCTTCTGTATTCGAGACAGTGCTGCTTGCTGAAGCTGTGAAGTACCTTCAGTTCTGGCCAGTGGGGAGAGATGTCCCAGGGTTGTGTTGAGGGGAGGGGTTGTGCGTGATTATGTGGAGGTAATGACTGTGTTGGCTCTCTAAGGAAAGATGAGGAAAAGATGTACAGCTTGCATCTGCAGAGGTCTACCTTGCAGATTAATTCAGAAAGTTACCAGCCCACGGCCGTTTTGCTCTCCTCTCCTTTCCTTTCTTTGCCCATTAGCTACAACTGTCTGCGATGGTGAGTGATACTAAGCTGCACCTAAAACAACAGCCAGTTGCCAGGGAGCTCCCCTTCCCTTTTGGAATTGCTGTCATTTGGTTTTCTCCAGGAGGGTCACCGTCTTTTGCATGTGACTGAAGCGAGCACTAAAGAAACGTGACTTCCTGAGACCGATGTGATCACAGACCAGAGTTGCTCTGGTTGGGGAGGGCGCCTCGGGAGTGAAGGGCCGGGATGGTTGTTCCTGAAGCACCAGAGTGGCCAGTGCAGGTGGCCCTGGGAGAGGATTTCTCATTCTGTCCCCAAACCTTGCTCTGTCACTTCACTCCCACTTGATCCACCTGACCTTCCAGGTAACAGTTGTAATCTGTGTCATCCCCCAAATGAGTATTGAATACAAAGGAAACTGTTATTTCTGCTTCTCTGGTGGGAGAGTAGGAAGTGACCACTGGCTTATGAAACACTTGTGCTACCAAAGTAAACCATCACTGGGCTGGCTCTGAAAAGGCCAATTCTGTTTCTCTATGAGTCATCTCTTTAATCCAGGTTCTATTAAATCAGAATTTCTTGATCATTCAGACTCAACTAATATTTTATTTTATGAAGTGGCTACTATGGCCAGGTCTGGGCTGGGGCTTTCACATAGTTAGGTCATTTAGTCATTTAAACAGCAAAGGGCTCAAAGTTTATCTTTGCATGATCTATGAGAAAAAGGTTTACTAAGCAAATGAGTAGTGGGTGCAAGATTGCCAGGGGAGATTTTAAACTACTTAAGAGGACGAATTAATTCCGATAAGCCTGCCAGTACTTTAGAGGTATTCCCTTGCATAGGCAAATAGCTGATGCAGGGGACAGGCCAATGCCTGGAATCCTGGAAGGACCCAGGACGGAAAGTCAGCAGAACTCAATTCCGTTTCCAGTCTTGTGCCATGTACCCACTACCACATAGTGTGATCCAGGTCACATTTCTCTCCCTGCCCCAACAAAGATACCTGTCCACAAAGATAGCACAGCCCTCCTCCAAACCTTTCTGAAAGAACAGAAAAGGCTGTGTAGCATACCTCCTTTTGTGTAAAAAAAGAGAGAAAATGTGAATAAATGCGCACACACATTTGTACTTCTATATTCATAAAACATCCTATAAGCTTAGTCAATAAATTAAGAGTAGTGGTTTTCTCTGAGGAACGGAGAGGTCGGAGGGAGAACTGGGCAGGTGGGGACATGGTGGGAGGAAGACCCCTCACCGTGCATATGCCGGGGTTTTGAACCTTGGGAATATATTACCTATTTAACAATTAAATTCAAATAAAAGCGTTCCTGAAGTATATTATATAATATAATATTATGTAGACTTTCCGAACACTTGGGAAGTACCTCGGCATTACCTGTCTTAGGAAACTAATGTTGGCTCTGTCTGATCACGATTGGCTCCCACACTGTCTTTTAATTTGTTTATTTCCAGATTCTTGCCCAAGGTGGATGTTATTTTTCAGTACAGAAATTTTCGATGAATTGGGTCTCTGCTGCTTCACTTCTTTATCCCTTCACACACACACACACACACACACACACACACACACACACACACACACACACACAGAGCCACTCAAGGCTCATCCACACTCGCCCCACACTTAACCTGAAAGGAAATGAGCCTAAGGCAGCACTTATTCAAAGACCTTGATTCTCCGACCCAAGAACTCAGCTTTTCAAATCAAGAGTGTTCAGAAAGGCTTGGACAGGAGAGTGACACAAGGCTCCTGTGGTTAGTCACACTCCCCACCTGAGGCACGAACAGCCTCGCAGAGGATGCACTGATGACAGTCATGCCTCACAAATGGACCACAATCACAGAGCTCGGGTTTGAAGGTGTTTTCTGGTGACTTAAAGAGGATATATTTTTACAGCTCCTTGGATCGGAGGGTGTGTGTGTGTGGGGGTGGGCATGGGTTTGGCTTGTGCTCTGTCCATTGCTCCTTGGTTACGTGGAATACCTGGAGGTGCTGTGGAACCCAGACATGGCTCGAAGAGTTGGTTGACTTAGAGAGCGTGATAGGACGTAAGGTAGACTTGTGGAGGAAACCTTTAGGGGCTCGCCCTTCCAGCCTCCAGCCAGGATGAGACTTGCGGGGACTGCCACACACAGTGACGTGTGTGGAGGCAGCATGGCACGTGACAGGCACCTGTGGGAGTTTCTGAGGTTGGAGAGGTGACCAGGCAATGTTTTCCAACCTCCCTGGTATATTGGTTTGGCCAGCCAATGTGTTGCTGTAAGAACTTGAGAAAAAATTAAAACATGGGATAAGAAAATGCAACCCATTTGGTGACTTTCTTTTAATGGAATGGGAGAGATTTCTAGGTCATAGGCTTTGGCAAAATAGGATCATAGTAAAGAAAATGGTTCAATATGTCTCCATGCTTTTGAGTATTGTTGGTGTCACTTGCACTCTGTTATTTTTCCTTTCAAGGGGTTATTTGGGGAAAATTGTATACATCCCAGGGCTGAACATCCAAACAAATGCAAGCTGCAGCCAGCCCCAGCGCTGCAGATGGGCATGTGCCTAGGGCAGCTTTGAGAAGTGTGTTAGTCTTTACTCAGCTCCATGTGCCTCCTCTATGCGCGCACACACACACACACACACACACACACACACACTCCCTTCCTTTGCAGAAGAGATAAGCAGACTTCTTTCTCTTCATTTAGAGCAAATTCTTTTGAGGGTGAACACTATTGTGATGATGTTTTCCTCTTTGTACAGTTTGCTGATACCCTTTGAAATATCCTTGTGAGCAGACCAGAGGAAGTGACTGAGGGGCAGGACTGTGTGTTACGTATTCTTGGAGCCTCCAGCAAGGCCTACCCAGTGCCCTTGGGGACAGCAGATGTTTGTAGATGGTGATTGTGACTTGGAGGAGTCTCCATATTCCTTGAATTTCTCAAATGGAGTATGGAAGGGGTCCATGGCACAGGAAAGGAAGGTGGAAAGCTATTTTCCCTTTTCTCTTCACTTTTTTCCAGTGACCCACCTCCCCTGCAAGCAAACCTATATCTTCAAAGAGCACCTGTATGAGGGCCAGGGAGTTTCTGAGTGAGCAGGTACCAGCCACGCGGGACAGTTGCTTCCCCAGACATGGGCAGCTGGGGGTGCGGGAAACTGCATGGACATAGGAACCAGTTCCTAGACACAACTCTACTTTTAGCATCCTGTGGAACCCACATGGTTCCTTAGCTCCGTGCCTTGGTTCCCCATGGGTAAAGTGGGACTAGTAAGACCCACCACACAGTAAGCCAGGCTGATTGTTTAAAATACATGTTTTAGTAGAACATTTCAAACGTGCACAAAAATAGAGAAAATTGTAGAGTGAACCTCCATGTACCCTCCCCAAATTCAGTAATTATCAACTCATGCCAGTCTTGTGTCATCTGTACCCCCAGTCAGAACCCACTCCCCATTATTAGCCCCAGCACCAGAATATGAGGACTTAGTGAGATGAAACAATGGCAGGAAGTGCCTTGTAGACTATCTCACAGGTAGTAGATGCTTAGGAAATGTCTGTGGAACCTGACCTTGTAATAGTGTGAGCTTTACAATTATTGCTTCCTTGCTTGTCTGAAGGAGGCCAGAGGGCACAGTATTTCTTGCTCTCTTACAGATGAGTAGACCTCGTCTTAGGTCAAGTGACCTGTCTGTGGTCATGTAGCCACCAAGGAATATGAGGGTATCACTAGAACCTGGGCCTCCCAAATCCCACATGTGCGCTCTTGGCTCTGTGCTCTGCTGCCTCTGTGTTGGTTTTTCTCTTTTGAATATCTTCTTAGGGAGGAGCAGGAGACTTATAAAATTTTATGTGGGCTCACAGTTTAAAGAGAACTTGTTTATGGGACTGTAATAACCACATATCCATGGATTCAACTGCTTACAATCTTCAAAGGATCAGCAAATCCAGTTCCATTCATCAAACACTTAGTGCATTACTTTTTGCCTTGATCTCCAGAAAACAGAAGATGTATAAGATATGATTGCTGCTCTCAGGGAATTCATAGTCTCATATATACCAAAACACAAACAGAGCAGAAAGCGACGAGTGTATGTTGACAGCATGAACCAAGTTCCGAGGCTGCATGGAGGAAGGTTGTCTATTTCCTCGCTGCTGTCTTCATTAAGGATTATCAATACTTCCAAAAATTGTCACCCTGGCACTGTGGCAATCTGTGCTTGTATTTACACAATTCTGAAAGCTGACCACTAGCTTTAAGTATATCTGTATAATCTTTTCATGAACTGAGAGTCCTCGTTAGGTTAGTTTAACAGACTACTGGATGAGGAATGGCTCCCCCAACGGAAGTACCATTTACTAATCTATTAATCAATATTATCCACCCTGAAAGTTAAGGCCAGCTATAAAGAGTTAGCTAACTGTGAAGTTAGGAGGATGGGTCTTCACATGACCACCCTCTCTTCTGATACCAATTGCAAGTCCGGAGTCCCCAAGACCACTCATAGATTTGGTAACTTACTAGAAAGACTCAGAGAACTCACTGAGAGCTGTGGTACTCACTGTACAGTTTATTACAGAGAAAGGATACAGGTTGAAATCAGCCAAAGGAAGAGGTACATAGGGTGAAGTCTAAGAAAGTACCAAACACAGAACTTGTGTCCTCTCCCCATGGAGTCAGGACAGTGCCACTTTCTCAGCATCAATGTGTGACAATACTCACAAAGTATTGCCAATCAGGGAAACTCCCCTGAGCTTTGGTGTCTAGCGTTTCTATTGGGGCTTAATCCCGCATGGCTGACCTTTAGTCTCCAGTCCATCTGGGAGTAGAACTGCTACCATGTGGCTCGAAGACCCCATCATAAATCACATTGTTAGATTGTCTGGTGGCCAAATACCCCAGGCAAACAAAACCATCTCCCAGTAGCCAGACGTCTCTTTGGTTAAGGTTAATTCTTTTCTATACAATTCACCAGAGAGTCTCCATTTGAAAACATATCTGTGGCCAACTTTGTGGGGAGCTGGAAACTTTGAGGAAAGAAAAGAGATGGATGTAGAAATGAGCATAGTTCTGAAAATCATTTTACTTTTTTCAAGGTAAACTTTGGTAATGAGGAATTTAAACAAATTTTTTCCTTCTGGCTCATGAAAGGTCACATAGCAAATTAATTGCAAAGCTGGGGCTAGAACCTAATTTCAAGAGTTCAAGAGTTCTTTCCACAAACCAGTGGTGATGGTGAGTACTTGAGTCTAGGAGAGCCCTGGGGTAACTGCCTGATGTTTTCCTTTTTAGACTCAAGAGGAGTGAGAGAAGAGGACAGCAAGGATGCCCCCAGACAGGAAAATTTGAGGCTT
Organism: Rhinolophus ferrumequinum; assembly: GCF_004115265.2. Lineage (NCBI taxonomy): Eukaryota > Metazoa > Chordata > Mammalia > Chiroptera > Rhinolophidae > Rhinolophus > Rhinolophus ferrumequinum. The sequence continues at coordinate 23,104,763 of NC_046293.1, read as the reverse complement.
TCTTTCCTTCCTCCTGTCTTCGTTACTTCACTCTCATCAGTATTTATTGGCTACATGGTGAATGAGGATGCAAAGAAGGGACTGAAAGAGAGGAAGGGAGGAAAGTCTCTTTCTTTCTATCAGGCATTTGTTGTCTTGGTAGCTTGCTTCCAGGTGGCCTCTCCTTTTCAGGGAGGTAGATTTCCCTTCCCCTTCTCGGCCTCAATCTTCACTATTCTATTTCTGTAACAGAAACGATCAAATGTAATGCATTACTCATGAATTTTGACCTGGCTTGTGTGGGATCCCCGAGAGCCCTGGTTACCCTTTGCCTAGGGCCTGGAGATGGATAAAGGGTGGTGAGACCAAGGAGAGGGCACATTCTACCGTTCAATTATGCATTTTGTTCACTAAGTCAAGGGATGCCCCATGCATGTTCTGGGAGCCAACTCAAGGCACTCCTGGGGGTTAAGCATTTGGGATGACTTAAGCTCATTGGAAAAAATAAATTCCCCTGCCAGCGACATAGGGAGGTGGCTGTACCCTGTGGTACAGAGCAAGGAGCCTGGTTGGAGCAGCTGAGGCTGCAGATTCCCTGGCAGTCACTTCCCAACAATGCAATGAGTCAGGGCCTGGAGTGCAAGGAGACGATGTGTGTTGACTCCCTGGGCAAGGGGCGGGGAGGACAGGGATTTAGAGCAGGCTGCATTGTGGAGCGGGTTCCCCCAGGCAGACACACCACCGTGTCTCCCTTGGCTCCTGGCTCCTTGCTCCAGGTGGGGAGAGGCAGGGCCAGTCTCTTTCTGGGACACTGAGTAAAATCCCTTCTGGGCACAGGGCAACTCATGTCTGGGTTGGTCCTATTAGTCTGTCTCTTTTTTTCAGGAAGAGAACTATGAGAGGGATGGAAAGAGAAAAGAGAGTACAGATAGATATTCTTCTTAATGCCAAAGCTGGGGATTCATAGACCAAGTGTAGAAAGCAAGGCCATTGTTCTGAAAGCCCCTCAGTAGAGTCTGAGGTGGGTGGTACAGGGCTAGAATAACCATGGCCGTGGGTTTAAGACTCAGAGCCGGGAGACAGGGTGAGAGGGTTCCAGTGGATGCTCAACACCAACTTGCAGACCAAACCCCTCACTTCTGTGAGGTCTAATGCCCTGTTCACCTTCTGTGTTTCATGGAAACATGCTGTAGCACAGGGAAAAAACAGAGGAGAAGGGCCTGTGGAAGGAGAACACCATTGAGATACAAGGGGAAGGATTATTGATTGGCTTAAGGTCAAATCATTGTTCGCTGGCTGAAGGAAAAAATGCCTTGCTGGGGGACAGAAGCTCTGGATTGCGATCCTAGATCAGGTGAGGCAGTCAAACAGCTTTTCTCAGACTGCCATGGAACGGGATAGTTTGCTACCACAGAGCTTCCATGATCAATTGCGTGTATGAGGGTTGGATTAAACAGAGACACTACAGCTCTCCTCGGAGCCTCTAATAGGTACCGGCATATTACATTTCCGGAAAGAAAGAGAGACTGTGCATGTAGAACATCTGTGAGTACCTGGAAAATCCAGTTTTCTAAAGAACACAGTGTAGGGAATACAGAAACGATTTTTTTTTTTCAGAAAAGATTTAAAAAAAAAATAAGGTTGGAATTATTCAGCCTGGATTAAAATCCCAGCTCAGCCACTTACTAGTGCACTAGTGTAACTCTGGTCAAGTAACTAACTTTCTTGAGTCTTAATTTCCTCACGTAAAATATGAGACTAATAATTCTTCTCTCATAAAGTTCTTGTGAGGAATAAATAAGATCAGTTTTGTAAAGAATCCTGAAAAGTGCCAGTAACATAGTAAGCACACAGTAAATGATGGATGGATGGATGAATGGATGGATGGGTAAGTGGGTGGGTGGATGGATGGGTGGATGGATAGAACCATCAGTCTTGGACCAATACTTTAGCTCGGGAGAGTCATTGTACTGGGGCACACCTACACCACCAAGCATGAGTTTGTGTGTATATGTGTGTTTGTGTAAATGTGCACACATAAACACCCAAACACGTGCATATGTGTATGCAAGCACTCATGCATGAATTTTCCTGAATCTCTTCCAAAGACGTAAAAGTTCGGAGCTCCTCCACCGTGCTTCCACAGCAACTACTCCACTGCACTGTAACTGGTACCATCTGTCTCTGTCACGATACAGAAGGTCCTGGAGCGCAAAGGCCATGGCATCGTCCCTGGAACGTAGTAGATGCCTATAAAATCATTGTCAGTGCCTTTTCTCAATCGTCTGGGCAGGTAGGGCTACCTCACCAGGGGCACCAGTTTATTAATGTATCTTAACCCCTCTTGAGTGTCAAAAATAAATCCTCTGAACTCAGCACTGACAGAGGAACTAGAAGGGCTGATGACAAGGTTTGTGTATGGAGAGTGGGATGAGGTGTGTTCTGGGAGCCACAGCAGTGCAATGGGTTCTGCCATTAGCATCGCAGGGTCTGAGTTTAGACTCTCCAGGTCCTTCCCTTCCTCGCCACATTGCATGGTGGGTAGCCACCCACAGCCGTTGCTGTGGGTCTGAGCTGGATTTGTGCTGTCGATTCAGTCCACGCTCCCATGCTGGGACCTGCACACGCTTAGTCCACTCAGTAGCCCTCTGTGTGCACAGCCTCGTCCCAGGCCCTATGGGGCGACAGTGACAAAGGAGAAAGCTGGGCAGAGACCACCTGCACTTTCAACCACAGAGCAACTACCCTCTCCCTTCCTCCTCCATTTCCTCCTCCTCGTGGATTTTTCTTCCTCTCTTTGGCTCCACTGGCGGCTCTGTGCTGGGGCCTGGTGAGTTGAGGCCCATGCCCAGGTGAACCTGAGCGTGCCGAGGACACTGACGTTTGCCACTATTCTGCGCATCTGTCCAGGATGTCCTCAGTGTAAAAGGACAGAGAGAGCTCCTGGTCACAGAGAGTACTGACCCCAAAGAAAAGGCATGCATGGCTGGGTAGGATCTCATCTCACCTCTAGTCCACATGTGTCACCGTGGACTGGGTGTGTCTACAGGAAGTACCAGGGCCAGCTTTGGAGATTGTTTTCTCCTGCAGCCTAAAGGGCGATGCCTCTCTTGACCGGTGACCCCAGATTTCAAGATCTAAGAAGCACTTCTAGATGTCTTACCCAGCTTTCCTTGTTGGGGTCCCTTCCCATTTGTTATGGCCTTTGTTTTTAATGACCAGGAAGAGCAGCTAACCACTATTCTCTATTAGTGAACAAAATCTGAAACCAAACCCACCAACAGACATTGCATGCTCAAGGAGCCAGTGTTCCAAAATACCATGATGAGAGTTAATTGCAGTGTCTTTTTGCCAGTTTACTGTTGTTGCAAATTGCTGAAAATTGTTTTTCCTAGTTAAAAACAAACACTGTGTTGGATGTATATTTTCTAACTGTGGTATAACAGTGCCGGCTCTGTCCTTGGGTGGAGGCCAGAAGTGATTGATGTTGTTAACAAAACAATGAACAGTGACCTTGCTCTTCCGACCAGAACACATGGATGTTGGCAAGATTCATTATTTATTCATGTGCACAGGAAATCTTTCAAGGGGCACCATGTTTAAATAAGTGTTACCAACATGTTTCCAAAGGTCATTTTTTTTCACGCTCCAAAGCCTGCCGCCTCTGTTTTTGATGGAGGGCAGTGACCGTCTCCTAATACAGTGCCTGCTGCGGGGCTCTGAGCACCGTGGGGGAATTTTAAAGCCCAATAAATTCAGAAAACTCAAGATAACTGCATAAATTAAGTAAGATAATCAGACACTGTCTGACACGTTAAACAAATCGTTTGAAAATCAAACTGTGCTTTGGCTGCTGGCCTCTCAAGCACGATCGGTGACAGGCCAATGACTCACTTTCAGCTCTTGCCCTTCGTACTCCACGAGCTACTCCAAGACAGTGTGGGGGACGTGCAATGTATCCCCGGACTCCGCTGATCAGTGCCTGCTCTAGTCCCGCAATCAGCTTGCGGGCGGGGAAGCTGAGGGCAAGGGGCGTGGAGGGGAGACCGTCGGTGGTGGGCTGGGCCAGCAGTGCAGCTTGTGGACGCTGTGCATGAGAACATCATCTCCAAGCTTGTTTCTGCCTATGAGTGTCTCTCCGAGAGCCTGTTCACGAAGGGACAACCACAGGAATATAAGCCCTGGAGCCAAAACAGCCAGGGAGGACTGAGTCTTGAAGAATGGTATTTCCCAAATCAGGCCTGGGAAGCATTTTTAAACCGATTCTTTCATCCCCAAGATTCTAATTTAGAAGATCTGGAGCAGGGCCAGAAAGCAGCGTATTCTGAAAAGTCATCTACGTGATTCCAGTGACTAGCTAATGTGGGAGTCATGCCATTGCCCCGGGTGTCCCATTCCAACCTCACCCTTGCACGGTGGCAACCTGTCTTCTCTGTGGCCTGAGCATCTACTGGGGGCTGAGCGAACGGCTCTTCTTTTCTGTCTCCAGGGCTGAGGACCTACCTCCCAGCACCCCCACCCCCAGCACAATAAGGTGTAGGTACACACCCCTTAGAGAGTCATCATGGGATATAGGGAATAAATCCTGGCAGGAATGCAGAGCCACTAGTTTTCTTCCATATTTGTTTAGTAGGAAAAAAATTAGAATTATGAGTATTGGCCTGAAGAAAGCAAGAGGGCGTTTTATGAAGAACTTCAGGTTTGTAAACTAATCAGTTCTACAGATCTACAGATCGGTTCTCCATCTATGGGCTAGAACCTAAGGAAAAGGCCCCAATTGAAGCTGGAGGCTTGTAGGTTAGTCTAAGAAGTGATGTGTGATCTAAAGGCATAAGACACACTAGCAGGAGCTAAGTGTGGTTGCAGGACCTCTGTCACAGTCTTGGTGACGAACCAAATCAGAGCTGGTATCACTCGGGCTAAAACTCTTCCCCGTATTATTTTCCATGCGAAAAGCTGTCCTTATGAGCACATGCCAATGGGACATGCACTTGACTATTTTTCATAAGGTGCTGAAAAGTTACCTTGAACCTTTGTCATTTCCCCCTTAGGTTTTGGCACTGGTGTGTAACCTGAGACGGTGGCACAAAATTGTTTTGTAGGGTCTTCCTGAGTGGAGCTAGATTTGACCCACCAGAGACCAAATACTCACTCCCAATCTCCTGAGCATTGATCTACCAAATGAGCGAGGCTGTTGTTTCCCGAGTCACACATGCAGATGAATTCCTCGGGCCAGGCTGATGGCAGCACTGGAGATCCAGTGGCTACCTGCCATCATGGAACTTATGTTTTCCTACAGGAGACAGAGAGGAGATAAACACGAGTAAATAAACAGATAACTTCAGATAGTGCTAAGTGTTGTGGTAGAGACTAATGATGGACTGGGACAGTGGGAAAGAGCACATTGGAGGTGATACTACAGCTGAGACCAGAGGGTGAGCAGAGGGCTTAGCGGGGTAAAGAGGTAGGAGAGGAATCTTACAAAGGTCTTGAGGCGGAAACCAGCTTGGTGTGTTCAGTGAACAGGAAAGAAGCCAGTGTTGCTAAAATGGAGTAAGCAAGGGATCCAATGGTTGGAAATGAAGTTTGAAAGAAGCCAGAGCACCAGTCATGTTAAGCCCTGGAGACCATGGCACAGGGTTTAGGATGTATTCTAAGTCCATGGCCGTTTGGCTTAAGGTCTTATGTGATGTTCTAGATAAGGTTAGATATTTAGGACTCGTATATGGTACTGGTGGAGGGTGCTGATGGCTTCAGCCCAGCCTCCTCCTTTTATAGGCAAGGAGGCTGGAGAGAGAATGACTCGCCTGTGCCAGGTTCTCAGACCTTGTTAGGAGCAGCCCATCTAAGACTCATTTCTGCATTACCACAATGTAGAAGAGTCTCCCCTTTAGAGAGTGAGTGGGGAGGGGCTGCCTGCGATCTGAATCCAGGCAGGGCACACAACACAACAGTTGGAGTTGGAGTAAGGGAAGGACAGAAGCTCAGCCTGGTACTGGAACACAGCAAGGCCAAGGCAGCCAGCTGGGAAATCAAGAAAGTGAAGCAGTGAGATGTCTGGGGAGCCAGAGGGAGCCGAGTAAGCAGGCTGGACCTCAGGATGGGAGGAAGAGAGCCAGAGTCTGTTTTTCTGTGTCTGCAAGGAAAACCAAGCAGTGGGAGGATTAAAGAATGTTTTCCATTTCAGCCACAAATTACACTGCATTCTGCCCTGGCTTCAGGCATGCCTATAGACTTAGGTGCTGTGGCATGTGACTGCCTCGTGCCCCTTTGCCAAATTCTCCTCCTAGATTGAGGTCTGTCCCTAAAAGTCTTTCTCTATCTCTAGATGGTTCTGGGAGTCGGTCATGGGCAAGTCCATGGGCTGAGGGTCAGGACCTGGAGGCTCAGCCTGAGAGGCTGTGTGTCCTTGGGCTTGGGGACCAAGACCCTTCTGAGGGCTGACATGATGGCGATAGGAGCTGTGGGGGACTCAAGCGCGGTGAAGGGAGGGATGTGCAGTCCAGTGCTTCTGGTTAGGCCGTGAAGGCTTCCTGGAGGAGGAGCTGTTTTAAGAGAGGGAATTGAAGAGAGAGAGAGAGAGAGAGAGAGAGAGAGAGAGAGAGAGAGAGAGAATGGTGAAGCTGGTAGGATCTCTGTTCCTTATGTAAGTATTGTTTGTGAGAGGTCCTGAAGGCTCATCCAGCAGAGAGAACATTGAGCAGCTGTGTCTGAGGGGAGAGTGGGACCAGAATGGCAGAACAAGGTTGCATTGGGTGATTGTGCGGCTTTGGAGCACGAAGAATGGCCCCTGGGTCTGTGCGGTTGGAAGCATTGCCCAAATTGAACTTGGGGTTTCCTTGTCACTTTGACAAGGGAACTTTACCTAAAGTGCCCCAGTTAGGGCTAGGGTCTCTGGTGGATGAAACAATTGTGATGAGGATAATGACATCAGGTACCAAGTATTCACTTCTAACTATGCACCGGGCACAGTTCCATACGTGTGCCCACGTGCTACCTTATTTTATCTTCACAACAGCAATCTTGTATAGTTGGCACTATTTTTAATCTCATTTTTATGGACGAGAAAATTGAGGTGTACAGAAGTTGGTAAGATGCTTGAAATTACACAGTCAATAAATACACCAGCTGGGAATCCACCCCAGGCAGCTGCCTTGAGACTAGACTACACTACAAGGTTCCTGGGGCACCACTGGCTCTCCCAACCAGGCTGATGAGACACCCAGCTCTAGCAAGGAAGATGAAAAACATGATGAGGTGAAGGAAAGAAAGATTAATGAGCGAAGAATGTTTTTTTTCTCAAATGCAACTTTTTGGCCCCATTTCAGATTGCTGGCCCCAGCCCTGAGACCGACTGTATTTTACTTCTTTGTTTTAGTCAGCATATATCGGGGGGAGGGGGGAAAGCTCCAGAAATTCACAGCATAACTCCTATCAGTTTGTGGCTTTAATTTATTTAGTGGAAGTGACCTGAATTTCATCTCTGCCCTCTAACACAGACCACTCTGTGAGTAGCTGAATTTATGACACTGGTCAATTATAATCTCCACCTGAAACTGTGTCAAAATGTCTGCCACACGCAGGGTAATTGGTGCACATAATGGGACGGCTTATGAAAATGCAGTAAGCTCATGAATCCTCAGACCTGTAGCCACAGAAGGCCAGACTGTCACCCCTTACCTTCTCCCAGAGCCCTGAGTCCCCTGGTTTTCCTGGATTGTCACCTCTGACAGTGTCCCAAGGACCTTCCAATGGAAAAGCATCTTGTGTTTCTTCTCATTGTCCCTCTCTTCATAGTGTTTTGCCCCTTCTCAACCCACTGTCCTCCAAGTCTTCCATTTATTTATGTCTCCTCCAGTCTGCTGTGTCAAATCATGACACATAGAGGCATCGAGCACAGGAGCTTTGGGAGTGGTGCTTCGTCAACGTTGAGAGCGTGTATTCTTGACAATGACACTAGAACAAACTACTACTGTATGAGCCTTACTCAAGCACAATTGTACCTGGATTACGAATTTTCTTTAGTCTTCTCCCTGACCCCCGTTTTAAGTCAGTCTCCCAGTCCTGCTCTTCCGTAGGGTCCCTGTCTGGGACCAGCTCCCATCTGTCATGCAGTTTTACCCCCCTGGTTTACGCAAGTCATTATGATTTCCCTGAGAAACCCCATCCAGGCAGTGTCAACTCTCCCCATCCCTGGTTCTCCATGCTGTTGCCCCTAACCGGAGGAGGAGTTGTTGGGTTCAGTCACCTCCAGGTTGATAGGAGGCCTTCATCTGCTGTCATGGTTGGACGCCTTGTCTCGGGAAATCAAGTCCAAGTGTCCTGCAGAAAGGGGTGAGGACCTGCCAATCTGATTCCCACCTACCACTGGCCTCATGTGTTCTAACAGAGTCTAGGCCATGCCCTGCTTGCCTCCTGGCACAGAGAGATCCAGGTGAGGCTGCTGAAGTCGTCGCCCAGATTGTTTTCAGGGTTGAGATACATGAACCTGGTAGGAGACACACGGTCACATAAACATTTATTGAGCTTATTCTGTGTAGCTGACACTGCGCTTAGACACCAGATACAAGGAGATGAATAAAACATGGTGTCTGCTCTCCTGGAGCTGACAGTCCATGAGGAGGAAAGTCAAGAAAATCGACAGTTACAGCAGGAGGTAAGGAGGCTGGAAATGTGCAGGACCTGACCTATGTCGTTGGTTTTGGCAGTAGAAAGTACAGGAGTGGCAAACTGGGAGAATGTGTAAGGAGTAGATGCTACAGGACTCGAGGCTGATTGAGGTACGTGTGCGGGAGGAAGTAACCCAAGTGAGTCTCTGTTTCAGGCTTTGCCTGCTCCAAGGGTTGTGGTTCAGTTCACTGAGTGGGGGCTTATAAAAGAAGAAGAAAACAGTTTAAGGAGCAGGATGATTCCTTCTTCTGGGACGTTTAGAGCCTGGGACGTTGCACTGGAGATGTCCGCTAAGCAGTGGGACCAAGGAGTGTGGAGCTCAGCTGAGAGGCCTGAGCTGCTGATAAAGATTTGAGAGTCCTTAACAGCTGGGTGGTCAATAGAGCTATGATTTTATCCAGGAAGAGGGCACTGCATGGGGAGTACTCATATTGAATTGCTTCAAGAAACTGCATCTTAAGAAAGCAAACTAACATGGATGGATCTTGAGAGTATGATGCTAAGCGAAATAAGTCAGACAGAAAAAGCAGAGAGCCATATGATTTCACTGATATGTGGTATATAAACCAAAAACAACAAAAGAACAAGGCAAACAAATGAGAAACAAGAACTCATAGACACAGACAATAGTTTAGTGGTTACCAGAGGGTAAGGGGGGTGGGGGGTGGGAGATGAGGGTAAGGGGGATCAAATATATGGTGATGGAAGGAGAACTGACTCTGGGTGGTGAACACACAATGTGATATATAGATGATACATTACAGAATTGTACACCTGAAATCTATGTAATTTCACTAACAATTGTCACCCCAATAAATTTTTAAAAAATAAATAAATAAATAAAAGAAAGCAAACTGCAGAAGCTCTTTCCTCTCACCTACCATCTGTTTTCTCATCATCTGCAGTGTTGGTTTTGCTCCCACCATTCCTTTGAAACTTTCTCACAGGTTGCATATAACTTTAATGGCAAATTCAAATGGATGCTTTGTTGCTATTAACTCATGTGAAGAAAACCTGTGTCCACATCTTGAAACTTCCCTCCCTGGGCTTTGGTGGCACCATGCTGTTCTATGCTGTGGTTACTCTTTGGTCCCCTTATTTTTCAGATGAGAGCCCTGGAGAGGCAGCACCATATGGGAGAATGTTAAGTGCAAGACTGGACTCAAACACATTGATTCCAGAGCTGCTACTTACTAGCTTGTGACCAAGTTTCTTAACCTTCAGGAGCTGACTTTCCCCAGCTGTAGAATTGGGATAATAATCATAACTTCAAGCATTATTGCAAGAATTGGATGGGAGATAGCTAAAGCACTTAGCCGATTGCCAGTAACGTCATGAGCAATTTAAAAGTAGTAGCTCTTATTGTTTAGTGTGTTTATAGGTAAATGACAATACCCAACAGAAAACAACTGGTTTAAGAGAATAGTTACCAAAATGTGGTCCCCTGGCCAGCAGCATTACTAACACCAGCACCAGCATTACCTGGCAACTTGTTTGGAATGCAAATTCTCGGGCTCACCCCAGACCTACTGAGAATGGGGTCCAGAAATTTGTTCTAACAAGTCCTGTAGGTGATTTTGAAGATGCATGCTAAAGTATGAAATCACTAGTTTAAGATAAGGAAGAACGAAGTCTTTGTGGGTGGGGGGAGCGTCCAAAGGATAGGTAGAGACTGGCAGTCATTAGAAGGGTAGGGGCATCTCTCCAAATGAGACAGGAAGGTCAGGTGATTTAACCTTCTTCTCTACCTAAACATTGCTGCTGTCTGCAAGCACCCCATGCTCTGGTTACTCTAAACCAGATAGTACTATAAACCAGATAGTTACACTTGATAGTACTATACGTTCTTATAGCTCAGTGCTTTTGAACATGACACAGGCTTTCATCCATCTTTTCATTCTAGGAAACTCTTATCATCCTTTAATCACAGAAAAATGTCCCCTCATCTTTGAAATCTTCTCTTCTTCCCCTAGGCAGGTAGTCACACCCTCTTCCCTGTTCCCATCACATGTGTCACGTCATAATTTATGTCCCTATTTCTCAGTTTCTCCTAGTAGTTAGGGCATTTATTAAGGGCAAAGAATGTGATCTCTTCTGCATATCCCCAGTGCCTCGTACAAGCACAATGCTGGGTACACATTTGATGTTCAATTAATGCTTCTTGTATAGAAACAGGAGTAGTTAAGAACTCACAGTTATACAGAACTTATAATTTTCCAAGTAATGTCACACATGTGGTGTACTCGTTGAGTGTTCAGTAGGGCAGGTTTACTAGTTACCCCATTAGAGATGAGGATATCAGGGCACAGAAAAATTAGATAGTATGCTCAAGCTTGCTCAGCTAATAAAGAAGTAGATAGGGAATGAAGCCCTAGTCTTGTATTTCCAAATCCATTGTGTTTTCCTCTCTCTGACACTTCCCCTAATATATTTGCAGGAAAATAGGCTCAATGTATGAACATTCTAACAGAAAACAGTCTGACCCTATCTGTTCTTGACCCCCTTGTTCTTAGCTGGAGGTGGTGAGGCAGAAGCTGATGACGAGCTACTGGTGATGATGGCAGTGCTCAGCTTCCTGGCCCCATTGGCTTCTCCAAAGAAAGAGGGCCACAGCCTACTTCTTGTGATCCCAAATCCATTTGTGCACCAGGCATGATATTTACTGACCACTAGGCATTTATCATCTTCATTCTTCTTTTTCACGTTTAGTACTCTGCATTGGTTTAACACTGGTATGACTGAGCACCTCTTCTCTATGGCCCCACGTTAGGTAAATTCAAAATATGAAAGTCTGAATTAAAACCTTAGGGGAAACTGTAGACACTGCCCCCTTAAATACGTGGAGTATAATTCCTCACTCAAGTGTGGGTTGTACACGGTAACTTCCTTCTAAAGAATGAAGTTTGGAAAGGGACAAAAAAGTAACTTTGTAGTAGGGAAACCTGATAAATACCCCCTCCGCTGAGTGGTCAAGGTCGATATCGTCAGTGATAGGCCGTAAGCCTGTACCCTTGCTATAATGGGATGGAAATGGCACTTTACCTCTGTGGTCTTTCTCCCCAAAGCCTAAAACTTCAGACAAGCCTATGTGGAGGAACATTCTCCTCAAAACTGTCAAGGTCATCAAAAACAAGGAAAGTCTGAGAAACTATCACAGTCTAGAGGAGCTTAAGGAGACATGATGACTAAATACAATGTTTTAGGTAGGATCGTGGAACAGAAAAAGGCCAATAGGTAAAAACTAAGAAAATCCAAATAAAGTATAAACTTTAGTTAATAATGTACAATATTGCAATATTGGTTCATTGTTTGTGAAAAATGTACCCATACCATGTAACAGGGCAAACTGGGTGTGAAGTGTGTGTGTGTGTGTGTGTGTGTGTGTGTGTGTACGTGGGAAAACTTCAAAGATAATATGGAGAATATAAATCTAGAACTATTCTAAAGTATAAAGTTAAAGAGAAGAAAGAAAGTAGAGGAAGGAATTCTCATTTGTTACTAGTGAAAATGCAAAATGGCACAACCATTTTGGAAAACAGTCTGGCAGTCGCTTATAAAATCAATCACACACTTACCCTATGACTCAGCAGTTCTACTATGTACTTGGTATTTACCAAGTGAAATGAAAACCTGTGATCACACCAAAACCAGTACACAACAACAGCTTTATTCAGAAGTGCCAAAAACTGGAAGCAATCTAAACATCTCTCAGTTAGGGAATGGGTAAATCGACTATGGCACATCCATACAATGAAGTACTACTCAGCAATCACAAGAAACAAACTCCTGAGACATGCAACATGGATGAATCTCAAATGCACTGTGCTAAGTAGAAGAAGTCAAACTGAAAAGGCTCCCTACTCTATGAATGCACTTATATGACATTTTGGAAAACGCAAAGCTAAAGGGACAGACAACAGATGCTACCAGGATCTGTGGATTGGGGGAGGAGACAGACCACTAAGGGACAGGGGGGATGTTGGGGTAATGGAATTATCTTATATCTTGATTATGGTTGTGGTTAAAAGACAGTATATGTTTATCAAAATTCATAGAACTGACACTAATAAAGGTGAATTTTACTATATGTAAATTATACCTTGATTTAAAACAAGTAGGAAAATATACAACTTGGGTGATTGGCCATTTTTCAAACTTGCTCTCCAAGGGATTTGTTTAACTAGTATTCTCACTTAATTGCATTGTCAGTGATTGTGTTTCCAACTGTTCAGTTTGCCAAAAGGGCACTTCTGTGGCTTTACGTGACCATCATGGGGCCACTTGCTGTTGGGGACTTGGAAGTGGGAGCCGTCATCCAGGGACAGAAACAGGACAGCAGAGACAAAGAAATAAACACAGGTGACAGCTAGGCTCCTGTCTTAACAATGGTGACATTATCTAAGTGCTTCCTAATCACTTGCTTTTGATATAATCATGAAGCTGATTACACCTTACTTTTGTATGAGGCCTTATGATTTACAAAGCACTCGCACAGGCGTTCTCTCACGTGACCCCCACAATACCTCTGATGTAGGTGGGACACGTTATGTCATCTCCATTTTTCAAAGGAGAGAGAGGAGCTGAGCGTTCTTACTTACCTTTGTGTACTGGTGTGGCCCTCTCCTGAGCTTGGCCAATTAATACAAAAACACTTGGTAATTTGGGATGGTAGATACTATTTTACATATTTTACAAATAAGGAATATCATAACTTTACAAAGAGGGAACTGAGGCCCTGGGAATTTCCCAAGGTCACTTGACTAGTAAGTATTAGAGCCAAGGCTTAAACTTGGATATTCTGGTTCCAAAGCTACTTCTCTTTCTGTTATCTCAAAGGCTGGTTTTGTGATTATTACGCATAGTGTAGTTAAATTAATGGCATTTTGCACTGAATCTTCACATTTTTTAACGTGCCAGTGAGTGGAGAGTTTTAATTAGCTTCTGTTATCAGAGCCAGTTTTTGTGTGTGTGTGTGTGTTTTAATTTATTGGGGTGATGTAATTTTACTAACAATCAGAGCCAGTTTTTATAAGTCAAGTTTACTTTACTCACTGTCGTCTTTACTAGTAACTTTGGGAGCTTGAAAGGCAGTCTGTAATCTTTGTGTTTCTCTCAGCTTCTTGCATTTGGATAGTGTCTCAGTGTGTGAGAACTGTGTATATGTCAGAAGCTGTGACTTCCAGAAAAAAGGGCTCATTAATGTGAACGTGAGAGGGAGTGATTTGTCAACAAACACTAGAATGTCTATATCAAAATGAGTATTTTTCTTTGAGATAGTCACTTTGAGAGGACATCCAAGTCAGTTGCACTTTTATGCAAGCTAGTAATGCCACCTTCCCTGCCAGGTGAGGTCTGAAATCCTTTCCTCTGTTTCTGTGGTGGTCTCTGAGCTCCTCTGGGCGAGGCTAAGCCTTCTCCTCGCTGTGTCCTCTGTACCGGCACAGAGCCTGGCCCTCTAAGGGGCTCACAGTGTGTTTGTTGAGTGGAACTGAACCAGAACTCATTCTCCAGGACAGAGATGTCACTGCAGGGAAGAGGCAGGTCCGAAGTCATCCCTCTTGGCCCCTGGCCTGAAGAAAGTGGATGACCGCTTGGCAGGAAACCTTAAATAAAACCATCGAGTTGCCTGACTCCTCTCACAGGTTTATTAGTCATCCTTTACAACTGTACTTATTTATTTGAGCCCATTTCATCTTGAGCCATATTTCCTGCTCCTCTGCTCACACTTCCCTTTCCCCCATTTCCTCCGGGACTGTCCAACTCCGCCCTGAGGGCCACTCTGAACCCTGTCTCACCCTTACCGACTGATGTTTCTCGCCCCGTCCCCCTTATCTCAGGGACCAAGCACAGGTTTTTCTACTGCTCCCTGCTCTGTTTCTCACTCTGGAAGCCCCCTTAGGGAGGAACTGGTAACATGGAACCCATGAACTGAGTTCTCTCTCTTTTCTACTCACCACTGGTATTTCAGAACATAGCTGGTGTGGTGGGTTTTAAGGCAGAACCTCTCACATCTAGGCCAGAGAGCAGAGAAAGAGCCAAAGGATCTTCAAAACCTTCATTGTAATAAGGGAGGCCTCAGGAAGAGCCCATGATGCACCCCTTCCTTTTTGTTTTCAGAATCCCTACTGAGTGTTGTTATCTACCAGCCCATCGTCCAGTTTTCCTTATCAAAATCTTAAAGGAAAATATCCCTAAGTGTGAGTGAAACTAAGAATTAATACTGAAGAAAAAAGAAAGAAGTGCTGCTCCCTTTAGATGTTGGCCCTAATGTAGAAGAATATGAATTGAGCATTGTTCCAGTCCTAACAGAACTAGATTTATATGCTCTCAGTCATTCAGAGTGGTCCCAGCCTGTGCCTTGTTCTTACTGTGTGATGGAAAGGCTGCTGGGCTAGCAGTCCAGAGACCTGATTCAATCATGAAGTCTGTGAAAAACTGGTATCGCTTGTTTATATCACCTGTAAATGAAAGTTCTAATTACTAAGTGACTTCAGCCTTAGCACTCATTCCCACTCCCATTTATTAAGCCGGCTCATTGCATGTGCTCAGCTCCAGACATGCAATAAGAGAGACACATCATTCCTTAATTCCCTACAGGCTCATGCCCAAGATACCCTTCACCCCCACGCTGGCAAGAGCTTCCTAAAGCTTTTTGGTGTGTGGTGTCACTTTTGTCTCCTTAGACTGTGAGCCCTCCAGGGACAGAGGTCATATCCACTTTCTTCTGTCTCCCCACCAAGGTCTGCACACAGTGGACATACAAAAATTTCTAGAAAGAAGTCTTCCAGGCCAAGAAGGTCCTTAGCCTACAGTACAAGCTTTCAAAGGCTAGATGGCACTGTTGCTAGAGCCAAATCAGGTGTATTCTGAAAGAGTGGTGAAGAGAGAGAATAACAGAGCAGGGAGCCCTGGAACCCTCACTGGCTGAGTTTGCTTCAGACACATTGTAGAAAAGCAGGACTCCTACTTTCCCAACTTAGAGCTCTTTACCATTTTTGTGGCATCTTTGGCTGCTGATGGTCTTCATAGCAACCTTGACACTGTATCAATTCTAATTTTATGGAAATGCAGCACAGAGAAATCAAGTGCCTGGACTAAAACTACATGGCAGCTAATCAGCAGAGAGTTTTACTTTCCATACCTTGTTGGCACCCCCAACCACAGGAGGGTCCCAGAGTGTGCTGAGGGAGGACTCTGGCCAGAGATATGGTTGTCCCAGGAGGGTGGCCTGGGTGAACTGGACCTAGTCTGAGGGAAAAAGTAGCGTTCTCAGCCAGACTGACTGCAGGGTATCAGCTTAACCTATACCTTGAAATGTCTGCATTTGTGACCAGTGGAAAACACAGTCATTTTGGAGTAATCAAATGGCAACACATACAGGTTCTTTGAAGAACAAAAAACTTGTGGGTAATTTGTATACTTATTAAGATCTAAGGTCAATGGTTGATGTTGTATTTAAAGAATGACCTATTTTAGAATGCTGCCCTGTGGTCGAGTTGTACCTGTCATTTGTCCATTGCTTTACCACGTTCACATGCTTCTCATTAAAACAAAACAAACAAAGAAAACCATCCTGTGCGGCAGGCAGGACAGGTGTCGCAACTGTGCCCATTTTTTAATGAAAAAATAGAGGGTCAGAAAAGCTAAGAGACATATTCAAGATCACAAGTGGTTGAACTAAAACTTCAGCCCAGTATGAAGCTGAAATCAAATCTGTCCTCTTTTCACCATAGTTTTTCCAGGCTTTCTAGATATCACAAAATTAGGAGGGCTGTTGTTGATGTGGAAGGTAAGGCATCAGAGACTAGAAAAATACCTATATAGAGTGATGAATGATTAATGATAGGAAAATTTATGCAAAACTGAGAAAGTGAATATCTTTAATTTGTGCCATCTGATTGTCCCTACTCTCCTGTTTCTCCCCAGGATGATGAAGATAAGCTCACCTGGAAAGATCGTTTCCCAGGTTACCTGATGAACTTCACCTCCATCTTGTTCATGGTAATTTCCTTGAGGGAACACCTGCCTCTGACTTATGCATGTTAGGTCCTGTTAAATGAATAATGTGGGTGTGTTATTCTACACGCTTTGGGGATAATGAGGGGTTAGTAAAGATGAAGCCACAATCCCTTTGTAGAGGGACAGGATCTTATCTGCTAGTGAGGCCATTGCTGGTATCAGTCACATGAAGAGGGGAAGGTGATTGCCTCAGACAGAAAACAGACCTGGGAGAGGTCAGTGAGCTTCAGTGGCTCTCGAAGGGGTTTCTATTTTCTCAGAAAGATGAGGGTAGAAGGAGATTCTATCTTCCCAGCCTTGACCACAGTTGAAACTTCCAGGGGGTGGGTTGTGAGATGATACCTTTCACCTGGGGAAAGACCAAGACCTTGGAAGAAGTAATCAGGTAAGATGGCTACCGAATTGTGGCAGCTTGTTCAGACGGTGGGCTAGCTCTCTCTGACGGTTTCTGGAATAGAACAGAGTCTGGAAGCCATAAGAGTCAGCCAGCCTGGGCTTTATAAGCTGATTCTTCAGTTTCCCTGGAGTTGCTTGTTTATTTCTCTGTGTTCTCCCTGAGAGTTTTGAGAGGGACTTTTTGAAGGACCCAGATGGTCTCAGCTGTGTCAGGGAAGGCAAAGGAGGTGTCTCCGATTCATATTTGAGTCAGATCAATAAAGTGCTACCAGGTCATTGTTGGGAGCTAGGATGGCTGAGCCAACGGTAACGTCAGATATTTGTAGCACCCCATCTTGCTGAAAATACCAAAAGGTGAAACTCAGAGGACTGCCCTCGGGTCACTGAGACATCTGCCCCCTCTTTATGGGTAGACTCCTTCTAGGAGTCAAGACTGGAACTTCTGTTTTACAAAGGAGAGTTGTGTTCTTACAGCATTTTTAAGCAGGACTACACATTTGTTGTGGGGTGGGGGAGAGATTGCTTATTCTAACAAAAATGGGACTGAAATTATATTAATTTTCTGGACCTACTGGCCACAGGTAACTCTGATCCTGGCCTGAGATTATTGCCATTATTATTGCCATCACGACCACTGAGGAAGGGAACCATGTCCTCATCTCAGAAATTTAAAAAGCGAAGGAAGCATCTAATTCAACAACTTGTTTCACAGTTGAAGTGCAGGGGTGATGGGTGCCTTGCCAGAACTTAGAAGTCTACATTTGCTTTTTTCTCATTGCTTAACCAGAGCAAGGCATCTAGAACTTACTCAAGCACATGTGGTGAATTGCAGTGTGTTAAGCTGGAATGATATAAAGTTTAATTTAGTACTTCAAAGCCTCACACAATACGCGTATTGTTGTTGGAGTTCACTCATTCATTGGAGAAGTGTTTAATGGATGCCAACTATGTACTTGACACTATTTTTAGGCATTGGAGATAGAACAGAAAATAAAACAAATACTCCCTCAAATGGTTTATAGATAAGCAAATGCATACATAAATAAGAAAATAGATAAGCAAAATAGATTTCTATCTCTGGTAGTGGTAGATTAGGATATTTGTAACGTCCCATATTGCCGAAAATAACAACAAAAATGGATAAATGTACTTTTTCCATCTTTTTAAAGCCTTGAGAAGCTGACAGGATAGTGAGGAATACTAGGCTAAACTCTAAGGGAAAATGGGAACTGCTTTTACCTTGAGGACATTTTCCCATCTAGGCCAAAGGCTTTGGTTTTGGTGGTTTTATGGGCCAAGGAGGATAGAAATCAGGGAATGGCTGGCTCAAAGTGGAGATTGTAACAGGAAGTCCTCACCAAATTAAATTGGAACTCTAAGGGCTACACTCTCAAATGAAATGGAACTAAACCCAACCCCTCCCTTCTTCTGGGATTGCAAATAAAATTAGGTTTTAAATAGAGCAGGGAGAAGAAGGGAAACAAAATGCTGTTTCTCAGAAGTGACCACGGGCAATCCCCACTGTCAATTCAAAGCCAGGTTCACCACATGAGAGGACCAGGGCAGGCCCTGGAACAGTGTGTGGACCATGAGATCAAGGAGTCAGGGTGGTGTTTATAAAAGAGTGTTTTTCTGTTAAGGAGTTTGGGGAAGCCAAAGTCACCTACTGCAACAAACTCCAGTATCAAATATTGTCCCTTCCTTCACCCCCTGTGACTAAACCTTGGCAGAAGATGCCAGGACCAAGGCCATGGGGATGGTTTTAGGGATGTCAGTCTTCCAAATCGGCTGGGGATATTTTTCACGGCATGACAAGAGCCAGGAAATACCACATGCTGTATCTATCTTCCCCACCGTGATAGAAGCCAGCCTGGACAAAGATATATTTTCTCTTTCTTCTCAAGCCCAGTGTATTGAGCAGAAGTTTTTTTTCCTTTTTGAATGAGTCTTCTTTTGGTGTTCTTTTTATCTGGGAGGGGATTATCAGAGGCAATGTCCTTCCTCTTGAGCTGGGAGCCTGAGCTTTCCTCCCATACCCCAGACAGTCATTTACTTACACTTGTGTATTGGGAACCAGCCATCAGAACGACTTCCTGTCCCTTCAGGCCTCTTAACTGAGCTCTTTAAAATGTAGATCCAATCCTGACACTCCTCTGCTCAAAACTCTCTATAAGTCTTCAGGACTTGTGAGATGTAGAAGCCCACATCCTTAAGCCACAGAGCTGACCCTCCTGTTTTCCACCACCCGTCTCCTGCTCCAACTCTCCCCTTGCTCAGGTAGGTCCTTGCTGAAATGTCACCTTCTCACCTAGGCCTTTCCTCACCACCCTGTTTTAAACTGCGACCTTTTTGAATGTCTCTATTCCTCTTTGTTTGTTTCCATAGTGTTTCCCACACCAGATGTTCTATGTATTTTACCTATTTATTAGTTTATTGTCTATCTTTTCCCCACTAGAAGATCAACGCCATGATGGCAGATTGTTTGTTTTGTTCACCAGTATATCCATCACCTAAAACAGTGCCTGGCACATAGTAGGTGCTCAAGACATATTTTATGAATGACTGAATGGGAAAATAATTAAGCAGATGCCAGAGACAACTTATTCCATCAGTGATAAAGTCATTGGTGTGTGTATTTTTAAAACTCGTGCTCCTCTCACATACCATGCCCTAGACTAGGCACTCTCCCACTAGTTGTTTCTCCTAGAGGTTGCTTCTGCCTGTGCATTTCTACTTGCTCCTCCTTATTCTTTCCTCCACGCCTTTCCCACAGGAAAGGGTCCCAAAGCTGCTTCCCCGGAGTTTCCTCTGACTAATCCCCCTGCTCTCTGCTCAGAGCATACCAGAAGCTTGTGAACTGGGGTCTGTGACTCCGTCTGGCTGTTATTGGGCTCATCCTTGTTGTATGCGTGCAATGGTTTTCTCCACTTCGCTTCAGAATGCAAATCCTGGAGGGTAGGGACCAGACCTGCTCTCCTTCCTGTCTCTCTCTTGTAGTGTCGAAAAGGACTCTGTTCTCTAGGCTTCCATTGCAACTTGGCTATACCCAGAAGTAAAGCCATAGAGTGCGAACACCAGAAGCAACAGGGATCATGGTAACGTGACCATGTGCTGGGGGGTAGATTGCCTCGAGCAGAGGGTCAGCGAATCGTAACCAAACAGGTTCCATGCCTGAGGTACCTCTGGGAAATGGCAGGAGGCGCAGCATGCGGTACAAGATGAACCTCCACTTTTGGCCTAGTCGGGGGAAGCTGGTCACAAACATGAAATATACCCAGCACAATGGTTTGCGTAAAGTGTTCAGAAAAAATTGGTTGAAATTAACAAATAAAACAAATAGTGCAGCTAAAGTGGTGGAAAAAAGTACTGGGTTTCGTGCCAGAAGAGATGAGTTCTGATGTCAGGATGTGATTGCGGAGTTTGCAGGCAGAGAGCAGGGTTCAAATCCTGGGTACCACTAAACGGCATCTACAAGTCATGTCTTATGTGATTGTTAGAAGGATTAGTGCTAGTGATGCTATTCGTTGAATAATGACATCAAGAGGCTGCAAATGGAGCTGTTACTGATGATGATATTATCACCACGCGTATCTCAGCTCTGCCTCATACGCTCCAGACCTCGGACCAATCACACTGCTGCTTCTTGGGCTTCAGTTCCTTATACAGAGGGTGTCAAAAAAAAATGTATACACAGTTTAAGAAAGGAAAAAACTATTAAACTTATAATACTCAATACATACCGATAACAAAAGATGAATATAAGGCATGTGTATACATTTTTTTTTGGCACCCCCGATATATTAGATTACAGGCTAGACGTGGTTGATCCCTAAAAGCTAAAATTCTTTTAATTCCTACTGTGATCCAGGAGACTGGGGTGGTAGCCCATGGCTTGTGACCTTGAGTACATCACTTCACTTTCCACTCCTGTTTCCTCATCTGCAAAATGGTTATGGGACTGGGTTGGTGCTCTCCAAGCTCTTCCAGTTTGCAAACTGTGAATCTTGAGGTATCTGTGGGAAACACCAAAGGAGAGGTTCAAAATCTGATTTCTCTCATGGGATAGAAAATTGACACCAGGGAAGTTAAGGTCGCAAAGAACAGCATCTGAGGGCTGGACAGGGGCATGGTAGAGGTAGGGTTGGGAAGGTCGGGTGGGTGGCAAGGAGGGCTTTTCTAGTGAGGAGAGCAATACCTCTGGAACTTGAATAGAAATCTTGTTTAAGTGCAGATTCTGAGTCAGTAGGTCTAGAGTTGTGCTGGAGATTCTGCATGTTTATGAAACTCCCAGCTGATGGAGCAGGTCCCACGGATCACACTTTGAGTACAAGGGAGAATGTTCTTCCTTCCCCAGTTTAACAGCTGGGCCTCTTGGAGAAGGAGGATAGAAGCTGATTTCCTCCCCACTCGTTTCTCCATGCACCACCCCCAAGACTCCAAAGCAAAGGATGTTTTTGCCATTGTTGTTTTTCCCCTAGTCATTCCCCCAAGTCCAACCCCAAACACACACACACACACACACACACACACACACACACGCTTTTTGATGCCCTGGCCGCCCCCGCCTCATCATTACTTCCATCACTGGCCTTCACTGCAAAAGTGATTTTGGGGGAAAAGAATCTCACACCACGTTTTCCAGGCCCTTACTGTCTGGTAGTGACAATCCCAGAGGAATGGGAAGTGAAAATGTCTACATTGTTGGAGAATGGTGATGTCATGTCCAGGTTTTCCTACTTACATGGTAGTCATTCCTCCCTAGTCTTGGAGACTGGGGTTTCTACTCTTCCCGCCCCCTGCATCAGAAGAGGCCACCCCGCAGAGTGATTTTCCCCTCTAACCTTTCCTCCACCCTGACATTCATGCATGTGAGTGCCCGCATACACACATACATACACTGTCCCTCTACCCAGAGAACGCTGCCATCCTCTCTTCCTTAGGGAGGGCTCTTTTTCACACCGTGGCCTGCAGAGCCAAGACTATTATTTGTAAAGCACATGGGGATAAACAGCTGAAGCTACCACCAGCACACCCCAGGCTTCAGTACCTCCAGGCACCCCCCAGAGGTCTGAAGACATCCATATCTGGGACACATCTGCAACCCATTCCCCATTCGCCGCCCACCCGAGTGTCATTCACACTGCTTGCAAAGTACTGCCCCAGCCAGAGCCCCCTCCCCACCCCTCCTTTCTAGGAAGGGGATGTGCAGTCCAGGATAGTTTGTTTTTTTCAGAGGGAACCTTTCTACCTGCCCGTTTCTCTACCCATGTTTTCCATTTAGCCTCCCACAGCCAGTTCCCACAGAGGAAATGTGATCTGAACAGCCTCCTTTGCAGGAAGAATTCTAAGAAAGAAAACTTCACTTGACTGAAATGAATTAGAATTTTTCTCTGAGCATGTTAAACACCAACAGCTCCCTTTCCTCCCTCTGGTGCCTCTAGGAGGCTTACTCAGGGCACGTCTCCTAACATCCTGTGCTTCAAGGAAATTGCCCTTTCTTGGCTGTGATAGCAGAGGCGAGGGAGACGGTCTGGGAGAGTGCCTTATTATTCTTAGGTTCTAGAAAGAGGAAATGGAGGGCTCTTCTAGGTCAAGTGCCTGCTAAACTTTCCTTCTAAACACAGCAGCCAGAGATTTCGGAACCAAATGAGAAATCTGAGTACACCATTTCGAATTGCCTGGGAGAGAAATTTAGAGTAATACAGTGGTACCTCGGTTTTCGAACATAATCCGTTCCGGAAGACTGTTGGAGTTCTGAAACGGTCAAAAACAGCCAACAGCTAGGCCTCAGGATTTTGCACTCAGTGGAAGCCGCGTGACATGTTCAACTTCCGAGGTGTGTTCGAAAACTAAAGCATTTACTTGCGGGTTTACAGTGTTTCTAAACCGAAATGTTCGTCCACGGAGACGTTCAAAAACCGAGGTACCCCTGTATGTTGCTCACCCTTAGGACTGAGAGTCTAAAAATCTCACTCTTGGTTTCTCTCCCTTTTTTCTCCTTTGGGCCACCTTTCTGCACCCACCTCATCAAGCTCTTTGTCAGCCCTTCTCAGCTCAAACACCTTCAATGGCTCACTGTTTCCTTTTATGGAATCCCAGTTTAAATCCTACTGCTCCATAAACTATCCCCTGAGCACCCAGATCAACTTGCTTCTCTGTGCTCAGTCCCTTTAACAACTGTACTCTTCATTTAACATTTAATACATTTTTCGGTATTATTTACTACGGTTAAATTGGAGTTCATCTTATCTCCATAGTAGGTTGAAAGCTCTCCAATGAAAAAATTCACATCTTGTGTGTTGTACACACCATAGTATCCAGCATTTTCATTCTTAGTTCTTTGTGTGTGTTAAGGGTCATTTGGAATCTGATTGAAATGAAGGCATTCTCTGGAAAATGCACCTATTCTTGGAATTTGCATGAGTTTAGAGCAGGGGTGTCCAAACTGTGGCCCGCAAACCATTTTTTATTGGCCCGCAGCAAATTCCAAAAATATATTTAGTTTACTTAAATAAACCAGGTGAGGCAATACGTACTTCACCTCGAGTGAGTGGCCCGGCTGTTTGTGTATTTTGCCAAATATGGCCCTTGGTGAAAAACGTTGAAAAAAGTTTGGACACGCCTGGTTTAGAGGGTTTGCAGACTCCCTTGGAGTCCACCGATGGACTCCAGATTAATAATACCTGACGTAGCAAATAATCCCGTTGACTGAGTGAATAATAGGTGCTCAGTAATTGTCAGTGGATGTGTGACTCTGCCTGTTTTCCCCCTCACAGATTGCCCTGACATTCTCGATTGTCTTTGCGGTCATTGTATATCGTATCACAACGGCAGCTGCTCTCTCTCTCAACAAGGCCACACGCTCCAATGTCCGCGTGACAGTGACAGCTACAGCAGTCATCATCAACCTCGTGGTCATCCTCATCCTCGATGAGATCTATGGCGCCGTGGCCAGCTGGCTCACCAAAATCGGTATTGTGCCACCACCTCTGTATTTGCCCTGTGCCCCCTTGAACAAGGTCAATCAGTGTGGTTTTGGTGGTAATGACCCAACATGAGAAAAAGAATGGGAACAAAATGCTTTGTACAGTGCCTTTTAATTGGAGAAATGAGGGAGTACAGTGGTTATGTGTAGGCAGAGCCTACCAAGGGCCTCCCCTCAGGTAGAAATCCTCCTAGTAACATCCTCTATCTGTTGTCCTCCAGCCCAAGACAATTGCCTCACTATCCCCTAAGAATAATCCATGGATCTATTCTTTTTAGCCTAACTCAGAAGCAAGACAGGTTCAATACTTCCTGTTAAAAATTGCAGTGTTTTAGCTCTCCTCATTTTCCCAGCAGCGATTATAATGTTGAGAAAGCCTCTTGATACTTGAGCCCAAGAGGGTCTTATCTATCCCCATATTGTCAGAGGCCCCAGAAAATCCACACATTCCCCATGCACTGAGCAGACTTCAAAGAGGCATATCAGACTTCCCAAGCTTCAAGCCAGTGAGAAAAATGCAGTGGCCTCAATATTCAGACGTGTCATTTGAGCTGCAACCTGCTGTTGCCTGAACACTACTTCTTGGCAATTGTGCTTATTAGGCGGGAAGGGGTGGGGGCTGCTGAGAGCCGAGACCCCTTCCTCTTCTGATTTATTTTGAGTGGCCTGGATGCACCCCTCTCCCTAGTGGAATCTAGGGATGCAAAGCCTCAGCCTCTTACGAAACCTCTGGGAAGTCAAATTAATATATGATGTCTTTAATTCACTGACCAGTTAGAAGCTAGACACTTGATAGGGTAACCCCCTCTTCAAGGGAGACTTCCCTGGAGGACCAGAGAATTCCGGAAAGGTTTCACTAATTCCAGTTACTCTTTCAGTGCCTTTCCCCATCTTGGCCTCTATTCACAGTGGGCATTTACCTTTGGTTTCTATGTGGATATAGGCAATTTAGCATCTAGAGTGGCAGTTCTGCGCTCTTTAGGCATGTACATAATTACAAGTGTTATCTATATTCCTTCCTACACTTCTTGAGACAAGCAGGCAGAGCATTTTACTTCGGTGTATTTAGTGGTAGGCAGGATTCTATGGAAGCACTTAGGAGGACCATCCAACACTCCTGGGGGTTCAGGGGAAGCTTCAGAGGTAGAGACATCTAGCTGGAGAGCTCAAAGATAAGTGGTGGTCAGACAGGCATGTGCAGAGGGAGGAGGGCGTGGGCCGGAGAAGAAGGTTCCTGGCAGAGGAAACAGAATGAGAAATCCGGCACTAAAAGGGGAGATCAGATCCCTCGGGTTAGGAAAGGTGCACAGAGAAGGGCACGTGGCTGGGTTTGTGCGATGGGTAGGTAGGTAGAATTTTGGTGGGCCTAAAAGCCAGGGGACTGAAGGAGCAGAGCTCAGCACAGGGAAGAAGGGAAACACGAAGCATTTCCAGGATGCCAGAGGAGCCCAGGGTGGTGGTTGCTCTAGGGTCGGTGGCATGTCCAGGACAGCATAGTGGGGACCTGGTCCCAGAGTGTTGATGACACCTGTTTTTATGAGGAAGACCTCGAATGCCAGGCTGAGGACTCTGCTTATTTTTATAGACAATTGAACAGTGTTTGCAGGAGTTCAAAGGGGCATCCAGTGAAAAGCCCCCATCATCCTGAACCAGCTGAGAAATTAAGTAAAGGCAGATATAGACAAAAGCCAGGATATCACCTTTAAAGCTGAAAAGGCCACTTTGGAGGAAGCAGCTTAGCAGGAGAGCCAAATAGGCTTCCTACTGGATTCCAGACCGATTTACCCTCCCAATGGTGGGCAACACAGGACAGGGCAGACCTGCCAGTTTTAGGACATGGCGGGCAGGGCACAAACACCTGCTCAGTGCAAGCCCTTTGCTCCCCAAAGGAAGAGCTGAAAAGGTGGGTAGAGGAGGAATGCCAGTGTCACGTTCCAGACCAACCAGTGAGATACGCTATGCCCCCTTCTGTCACCCAAGAGGAGAAATGCAGGGAGACAAGGCAGGGCTTTGCAACTAATCACATTCCTTCCACATGAAGGAACATCAGCAGTGGAAAGCAAGGTCGCCTCCACAGCTCCTGACTCAATAGCTCCCACCACCACTGAGGAGTTTCTGAAGAGTGTGATGTGATGGGAGCTGTACGTTTGCAGAATTACTCAGGCAGGGACATAGGATGCCACAGACTAGAGAGAGTCTGGACAATCTAATGTAAAGGAGATTACTGAGTGTGTGGGCAGGAAGTAGGGAAGAAAGGAACAGGGAATCAGTGATGATGTAGAAATGTCTTCCTGCTGTCCATTTGCGTTACTTTATTTCACTTTTCTTACACAGCTCCAGATAGTGGTAAAGACAGAAGACAAATGGAGTGGTTGACAATCAAAAACTCATTAGCAAGGGTTTAGTGAGCAGCTCCCACGTACAAGGCTGGGCAAATTCTCTTTGCTTTGGGCCATGAAACATTGTCCGTACCATGAAGCTACATGAAGCTGCCGTTTCTAATAGCACTCCCTCCCTCACTCCAAAAGTTCAGGCCCCTCCAGGCTGTTAAACCACTGTCCAGTTCTCCATAAAAAAGCCTGTGCCCTGGAAAGGAGATGCGATTCTAGCAAGTACATTTTGTCCTTTGTGATAGCGATACTCATAAAGTATTTTTAAACTAAAAAAATATTGTTATCCTATTTCATCTTCACAAAAACTATGCATATGTTCAGTCAGCAAGGGAAGTATTCTATCTTCATTAAACTAAGGTTCAAACTCCGATTCTGCCCCTAAAATACAAATGTCTTTTGTGCTATTTTGATGTACGTTTCTTACTGTCTGGACTGGAGGGGTGTCTTGGGTCTCCACTCAGGAACCCTGCGGGCAGCGTCGCAGGTTGTTGCTCCTGTCTGTCTTAGACTGGATGTTCCCAGAGGGCTCAGAGGTGTGGCTGGGTAGTGGAAGGACCACTGAGTTCTGGAGTCCAGGGGAAAGAACCTGTGTGTTCTAGACCGGGCTCCTTCTCCCTACCACCCGCAGCTGTGTGGCATTGGGCAAATAGGGAACTTTTCTGCACCAAGTTTTATCGATCGTTCGTTAATCATTTTCTTCCTTCCTGTCCACAGACTGTCACTCTTTTCTTGACTGTTGTCCCAGCCTAATGACTGTGCCCTTGACTTTGGCCTCTTTCTATGGACCTCTGTCTTGGAAATCCCCACCCAGTCAGCCTTTCTCAAACAGTGGGTTTGGTGGAGGTATCCCTGCCTTTCATCCCCCACAGAGAGCTTCCTTTTGCCCGTAGTTCAGGTATAAACTAGAATTTGAGGCTCTCAATCACCTTCTTCCCGCTTCTCCCACGTCAGCGAACCCACTCAACTCACAGTCACCCCAGACTGCCTTTGTGTTCCTACCCCTGCGCCTTGCTCAGGCTGCTGTAACTGCTATAATTGCTGTTTTGCTTTCTCGCCCTCCAGGAAATGTTCTTGTCTACTGTCCATCTTTCCGTTATACAGTGTAAATACAAGAAGAGCAGGGACCGTGTCTTTCTTGTTTACAGCTATGTTTCCAGAATCGGACCTGGCACAAAGTAGGCACTCAGTCAACGTCTGAGGGATGAACAAACGAATGAATGATTTGTAGCCCAGGAGGGCCCCCTGTGACCCTCCCGTTAAAGGACCTCTTGAGGCTGGCCTCCCCCAAGAATCCTTTTCTGGGACTCAGCCCTCAGTGGGTTTCCTCGCACCCACTTCTGAACTCCGGGGCCACAGATCATTCATTCGTTTGTTCATCCCTCAGACGTTGACTGAGTGCCTACATTGTGCCCGGCCCGATTCTGGAAACACAGCTGTAAACAACAAAGACACGGTTGGCCCCTGTCTTCTTGTGTTTACACTGTATAACGGAAAGATGGACAGCAGACAAGAACATTTCCTGGAGGGCGAGAAAGCAAAGCAGGGCAGTGTGATCACTGTGGGGGTTGTGTACTTTGGATCAGGTGGTCGGCAAAGGCCTGTCGGGGTGGTAGCGTTGTAGGTGAGACCTGAACAACAGGAGGACACCACCCGAACAGAGATCTGCAGGGATGACTCAGGAGGAGGCAACAGCAGAGGGGATACAATACCACAGACTGGGTGGCTTATCAGCCACCGCGTGGGAGTCAGCGTGGAATGTGTTATGTACTCCACTCATGGGATTTGTCACGTCCTGTCTGGTATCATTCCTTTAATTGTGTGAGTGCACATGTGCGTGTGTGTGTGCGTGTGTGTGCATGTGTGTGTGTGTTTCGCAGTATTAGAACAGACAAGGCTATGCTAGGGTAATAATCTTAAGATCGCAGTTGTGTAACGTGACGTGTGTAGTGTTCTTGCTCACACTACATGCCTAGTGTGAGAGGCCAAGGCTCTGTGCCTCACAGTTAGTTGCTCAGACACAGACTGATGGAGGCCACATGGACACCATATCAGGGGAAGAGAGAGCTGGGTGGTCACAGAGGCTATGAAACACTTTAGTCTGGGAGTGTCATCCTCACTGGTCACGCTGCACTGGCGAGAACCAGCTTAATTATGAAGACGCTAGAAAATGTGTGGACATGCGTGGACATTCTGTGAGCAGGAAAGGTCCCTGCCCCTTGCTCCAATCAGGCTACAAAGCCCTGGAGCACAGCTGCTCTGTCTTACCTTGCTTTTTATCTCCTATAGTACCTGCCTCATGGTAGATCTTAGCGTAAGTTTGTTGGTGCAGCTATTGGTGAAATCATCTCTCTTGTCATTCATGCATTCAAAACAATTCTTTCAAGGAATTCCCATAGGCTAGGCATCCTGTAAGCCTTAGTAGAGGCTACAGTGAGTGTTATGTATTCATTATTTCAACTCTGCCTGCTTACAAAAGGATTTGAGGAGGAGATACTGAGATGAATAAGGCAAATGCAAAGTTGTCACGATGGGACAGAGACTGGAAGGCACGACAAAGGCATCAGACTTGAGTTTTCACTCGTAGCAAAGAGCATGCTCGCTAACGGAGATGGTCGTGCACCGCAGAGGCTGACCGGCATACCTGCAGGCAAAGGTATGGCTTCAGAGTCCCCCAGGCCTCCATGGGGTCATAAAGCGGTGGACAATGGCACCTAATGGGATGAGGATTCTGCCAGGCTTAGGGGCTTCCTTTGCCATTCTCACGCTGGGTTTAATACCCATCTGGCTTCCTGCCCCAGATCTCCTGATTGATGAGGGGGCTGTGACCACGTGCTTTGCTCTCCAGGTGCAAACAGCTGGTGTAAACAACAAGTTCCCAAGTGTTTCCTACAAGGCCGGGTCCTGGAAGACCGCTTTCCTGGGAGCGTCCCCCAGTAGGCCCAGGTCTCAGGCCTATCTGAGGTCCGTTCTTGCCACAAATCCTTGTGACAAAAGACAGAGTTTGTTAAATGCCTCGAGAGTGGCTGACTCAGCAGTGGTAGATAAAGGCAGTGATTGTCTCCCTGGCTGCCGTGATGGCAGTAGTCACGGGCTTGAGTGCACGGCTGTAACGTGGAGGCTGTGCAGCCGTGGAGGAGAGCAGGGCCCGAGCTGAAGCCTGCGGTGCTCGAACGGGTTGCTAGGGAAATGGACGAAGCTTCGGGGCCTGGTCGGCCAAAGCTCACTGTACAAAGTGTACAGCCCAGGGCAGCAAGCATCAGTAATTGAAGTTGGTGCAGATCCCAATGAATGGGTCGGACAGGACTGTCTTTGTCCCCAGCGATCTGTCCATTCGGTTGTGGTTATAGAGAAAGGATCTGGTTTCTGGGATAGAGAGCAAGCGAGAGGACCCCGGACAACCAGGCCAACAGGACAGGGCTCGGGCACGGCAGGAGGCCAGGCAACAAGGGTCACCGAGCAGATCAGCTCAAGGCATGCTTCTGTCTAGTCTGGGCTGCGATAACAAAATACTGCAGACCATGTGGGTTACAAACAGTTTCGTTTCTCACAGCTCGGCAGGCTGGCAGTCTGCGAGCAGGGTGCCATCAGGTTGCTAAGGGCCCTCTTCCAGGTTGTAGACTTCCTGCAGCGTCCTCACAGGGGGGAAGCGCCTAGGGTCTTTCTGGAACCTCTTTTACAAGGACACTAATCCCATTCATGCTCCCCCCTCATGACTAAAGACCTCCCAGAGGCCCGCTTTGAGCATTAGGTTTGCAGCATCGATTTGGGGGGAACATAAACACTGAGAACAGAGAAGCTCCCTCCTTATACTGTGACTTTGAAACAATGAGCTTCTGAGCCCACACGTTAGGGAGCAGGATGTCCAGTGCTCCTGCCAACCATCCTGGGGGTTTGATCGTGAACAGCAGAGGCATGGGTCAGGCCTGGCAGGGAAGGGGGCCCATTCGTGCTCTAGCCGTGGGGCACTGTTCTCGCTAGAGGCAGAGCGGGGAGGCAGGGCTGACACCAGGTGTCTATAGCAGGCTGAATAATCCACATGCCGTCGGTTCCTTTTTATCCGCATCGTCCTCGCACTCCAGCTTCCCCTCCACCTCCTCCTCTTCCCCTCCCTGTCAAAACGACGTGCAAAGTTTTGGGTTGTGTGTGGAGCTGTGCAATTCATCCTTCACTCTCCATTGAACCTCTCCTAGTTACAGGGTCCGGCATATTATAGGTACTTGGAAAATAATTATTGTGTCAAATCAAAGTCTCCCATTCCTATGAAAATGGCTGTGTTTGTGAGGCATTGAAATGTTGCTGATGTCCTCGTCCTCAGTGTCACTGCCCGAGATGCTACAGAAAGGAGAGATGGGGAAAGGACTTGATTTTTATTAAGCACCCACAATGTACCAGACACTGGTAGTCATTGTACATTTATTGTCCCACATCATTTTTACAATAGCACAGGAAATTGGTCATCTTGCATTTTACTTATGAGTAGCCTAAAGAAGTTTAGAAACTTGACCAAGGCATGTGGTGAATAGTGTGTGAGTGAGTGTATGTTTGTGTGCACGTGCGTGTGTACACACACACACACACACACACACATACCCTGTGCCAAGCACGGTTCACTTTATATATATCAGTATATCTAATCTTCAAAACACCCCCAAGCACGTAGGTAGTTGCTCAGATCATGACACTCGACTGTCTGATATGTAGCTGTTCTTGTTCCTGAGGAAATTGTAAATGTGTTTGGAAAGCAAAAGGAAACACACCAAAGGCTCCGGAAGATTTAAAATGCAATGCACCCACTCACGTGAATGTCAGATGGTGGGGGTCTCCGGGGCCAAGCGGGGAGACTCCGTGGAAGCAAGCTCTGCATGCACTGTCGCCTGTCTCCTGCGCTTGCATGCATAGGGAAACCTCCTTAAGTTCATAGACTTGGGGGGCCATGCGCTTTATTAAATTCAAAACAAATTTAAAGAATTAAAATGTCACCAGAAAGTCCTGAGTCTAAAATTTTGCACCTAGTTCTAAGCTATCCTCAGCAAAAGGCCATGTATTACTATTAAAGAGAAAAGAGAAAAGAAAGGAAAAGGAAGGGGAAAACTCAGTACCAAAGGCTGCTGGGACATCAAAAATTCTTTAAAGAACATTTGGGGTATATATGGATGGATCTAATTTTCCATCAAATGTAGACAATGTGTGTTTCTAGAGTTCAGGATGAAGTAAGTGCTGGCTTTATTGGCGCAGAGCACTGGGACCAGGGGAGTCGGCTTCACTGTAGCCTGAGCCCGCACAGGAACAATTCCTGGGGCAGGGATACCTGTGGAGATGGGTGGGTAGGTGGGGGGTGGCCTGGGACCTATGCCTTCTTTGGGGGTTGGGGGAGACCACAGTGCAGGTAATCTGAAATCTGGCCTGAGAGTCAGGTCTGCTGGCTTGCATTCTGGCTCTGCCACCAGCCCTGACTCCCTGGGTGGCCTTGGGCAAGTGGGGAGGAAGAGCCCCCTTCCTTCCCATCTGTGAGGCCAGGGGAAGGGTGTGGTGAGAGTAGATCCTACCATTGCCTGAGGGCCCCCTCAGTGATGTTGGCTTAAAGTTTTATAAGTGTCGTCCGGGGGGAGAGGCGGGGGCTGCTACTACCAATAAAACCCACTGTGATCAGGGTTTTAGCCTAAGTTAGTGGAACAATTCATTCCAGTTCTACGAAACTATTGTTAGTAACACTGCTGCGTATATGTGTAACGAGTAACACTGCTACTTAATGTAACCAGCAAGAGTTCCTTCCCAAACTTGAGCCATAACTAGGGACACGGCTCTTTCAGTTTTCCAGTTAATCACCAAAGCACTCATCTCTCCAACCAGCAAGAAGTACAATATATTTTTCTCCTGCTTCTTTGAGTTTTCTAAGAACTCAGAGACTTAAA
The DNA here is from genome assembly GCF_004115265.2 of Rhinolophus ferrumequinum. Classification (NCBI taxonomy): domain Eukaryota; kingdom Metazoa; phylum Chordata; class Mammalia; order Chiroptera; family Rhinolophidae; genus Rhinolophus; species Rhinolophus ferrumequinum. The sequence goes on along the minus strand of NC_046293.1, from coordinate 23,072,409 downwards.
CCATGAGAAGGGAGAGGAGTGGTGGTGGTGGTTCTCTGTTTGCCGGGCTTCCTCTCCAGATCCCTTGTCCACCTTTCTCTGCCATGTTCTGTGTTCCTAAGGCCCAGCAGATTGAGTCACCCCAGCTCCCCCACTTGACTCCTGGTGGGGTTCAGCCAATTGGAAGCAATGGAAGGAGCTTAGAGGGCAGAAGGAGAGTGTAAATTGGGGTTACCCCCTCCTTCTCCACATCTCTGGCAAAATTGCATTCCTTCATGATTATAGCTTCTGCAGGATGCGTCCTCCCTCCGGGTCCTCCTTGGGCCCCAGTGCCACCATCTCTTCTTGTACTTTCACTGCTATAAGTAGTGCCTTCATTAGAATCCCTTCCTTTGAATCATCTGAGATGAATTCTGTTACCTGTTGGGCTCCTGAAAAACAGAGGGGGTCAGCCCAGCATCCATGCTTACACAGGGAGATACCTGGATTGTGACCAGCCCTTTGCTCCTTTGGCTGTTGTTGCTACATATCATTGCTACTGGATGCTGTCCCTGTCCCATCTGACTGAAGAGGTTGGACCATTGCTGAGATGGTCCCTCCATATGGCAGGTCCCACACCAGCCACGGGGCTCTTTAAGGAAGGATGACCCTTCCTTCAGAGTAAGCTCAGCTGAGGGTCTGCAGTTATCAGGGTCCCCCGCTTTCAGGGCACATAAACAAATCCCTCCCCATCTCCGGGATGTCACCACATCACATAGACCCAGAACCAAGGACTCCCTTCTCTCCCTGGAAATCCACCCTAGGAGCTTATCTTCTTACACTTTCAAAACACAGATCTCATAATACCCCACTTCTCTCTCTCGGGCGCGTGGCCCTCAGTGATTCCAGAGGTCCTCACCACCCCAAGTGATGCCAAAATGCTCACCCCTGACCTTGCAAAAGGGTTCTGTAGACTTTTAGGTAACTTGCTGGCACCTCTGTCACTAAAGAAGAGGAAATAAGTGTACAAATTTAATGTCTAATAGAGTGCCTTGCCACACTATAATAATAAAAGCAAATGCGTGAGACCTCATACTATGCTTGATGCTTCCGGTACCGTCTTTCACTTGTCTTCACAAAAAATGTTTCAGGGAGGCGCCATTTTAGGAAGTCGGGCGGTGAGGCTTGGAAAAGTAAATCACTTATCTGGGGACACTGGGACAGAAAGGTCTTCTGACTCGTAGCCCAGGGTCTTCGTCTATTCTGTCCTAGCCTTGTTAATTGTACTATAGAATACAGAAGACCAGAAACAGGAAGGACTTAGGAAATTACGAGTCCAACCTCCACACCCTTGGGGAATGACTTAGGGAGGACAAAGCACAGAGATCCAAAGGACTCAATGGTCTAACTTTGAGCTCTTAGTTTTTTCTCCAAACCTGTTACTTTTCATCATTCTTCCTGTCTCAGGCAATGGCACCACCAGCCACTCAAATGTTCCTGTCAAAACTCAAGCATCATCCTGGATCCTGGATATGTGTCTCTCTCTCTCTCTCTCTCTCTCTCTCTCTCTCTCTCTCTCTCTCTCTCTCTCTCTCTCTCTCTCTCTCCTGTTTAAGTATTGACTGTTTCACCCTCAGACATAGCTGAGCACTCTTCACAAGTTCCATTCTAATATTGGTCATTTCTGGCCTGGACAACTATACACTCCTAGTTTGTCTCTCTGTTTTCACGTCTGTCCCCTCCCCATTCCCTACCACACATACACAATTCATTTTCTGTGATTCTTTTAAAATTAATGTCACAATACCTCTCCCCTGTGCAAAACCCTAAGGTGGCTTCCTGTTGTGCTTCCAGTGAATCGTAAGTCCTTCCGGTGGCCCACAGATCCCGTCAACCAGCCCCTGCCTTCCCTTCCAGTTCCACTGCCTAATACTTTCTCCTTGCTCAGAATGCCCTAGTTACTTAGACCTGTTTATTCCTTGCACATCCTGAGGTGTTCCTGTCCCCAGGCCTACACCCTCGCTGCTGCCTCCTGCTGGAATCCTCCCGAGCTCATCCAGGCTGGCCCCTCCTTATCCTCCGGGTCTCAGCTGAGCGGTCGCCTCCTCAGAGGCCTTTCACACCCACTCTGACTGAGACAGTCTTCCTGTCACCTTTTCCTTCTCCTTCTCACTCCCTGCACATTAATTTACTACTCATTGTCCTCGAAATGGTCTTATTTGTCGTCTTCCCTCTTCTAGACTCGAAGCTCCACCGGGCAGGAAGCTTATTGGTTGGCCCACCACTGCATTTCCAGTGTCCAATGCCTGGCACGTAATAGTCACTTGGTAAATATTTGTTAAACAAAAAGAAGATAATGACAGAAAAGGTAAAAACATTCCTCTGGATTGTCCTACCCTGGGAAGACATGAGGGAATGCACTGAGGATGGAATTACTCGCTTCCTATTCACCGGGGGCTTGGTTTCCAGACCAGTGTGTGCATTTGCAAGGTGCCCCATTGGTGTCATGGGAGGGTCTGTAGTCATGAACTGGGCACAAATACCTGTTTTCTCCCTGCTCCTATCATTGCCATGGGGAAAAAATTCTCATAAGGCAGTTGTAACAATAGAATGTGGAATCCATGTCAAGTGTCTATACAGTGCCTGGCACATAGTGGGCACTGGCTATGGAGTTCTCATGATGGGCCCATAACAGAACATTCATTCTTATTCTCTCTCTCTCTCTCTCTCTCTCTCCTCTCTCTCTCTCTCTCTCTCAATCCCCTCCTGCCCCCCAGTGCTCCCTTTCTATTTAGTCTCTTTTTTTCTTAAAATGAGATGTCCCTGGGGTGCTGTCACCTTGGGCTAAGCTGCTATATAGCACAGTAAGTCTCATATACCTTTGGGAGCAAGAGCCATCTTCTTGACTCTAAGGGAGAGATCCCTTGTACTGAGAAACTCTCTAGGGCTACAGGAATATCTCAGGAACACCCATCCTCAATCTTTAGTTCTGGAGCCTCTTAGCTCCCTTAGGCAATGAACTGGCTGCCTAATTACCCAGCTGGCTGGGTTCTCCTAGGGTGATTCCCTCCCCATGGAACAAACAAGGCAACAACATCACACAGGAGTCTGAGACATCCTCCCCCCTCCACGCACACACACCCACAAATGGAGGGAAAACCAGATGGTTGGGCTGTCAGAAAACATTGCTATTTGCAAAAGCTTGATCTGCCCTGGGCGAGAGGTAGGGAGAGGAGTCAGTGCCTTTGCTTTCTGACTCAGCCACACAGGTTCAGGCCCTCCATTTTTTGCCCAGAGCAGTGCCAGGGTTGGTATGACTTGAAATATACACTTGAACATCAACTCATTTTGTCTCGTTACCATCTTTACATATCTGCTGGCTGCATTGTTAGGGACACAAGTTAGGAGAAGCTGCTTTTCCAAAAATTCAGATTCTGCAGCTGGCATCCTCTTGCTGGCCATTCTGCTTCCATATGATTAGGATGGAGCTCTTGAGACTTTGAGTTCTTAGCTGGCCCCCAGGGACTAACTTGGGCTTTCATACTAATTATTTTCTAAAGCAGTCTACAGCTGGGTCATTGGTAGTCATATTTTTTCTTGACTCCATGCTCCAGAGGTTTAACACTTGAAAGAAAGGTGGTGGATAATGGCTCTGGACAGGAATTCTATCTGATTGTCCTTCCTGGTCCTAGGTAGAGTCTGCTTTCTGTTGGGAATTGTTTCTACAGGTGGGGAGCACACAAAACCCTCAGATGGCATCTAATCAACTTAGGGTGGCTTTCTGGGGGCTGTGGGATTTCAGGAGCATATGAGGGATGGAGAGAGGTTTCCTTCTACCTACTCACGCTCTCTCCAAGTTGACTCTCTTCCTTTACATTCCTGTAGCAATTCAAATCTAAAGGCATTCTATTGGGAATCTTATGAAACACAAGGCTGGGCCATTTTCTCATGGGGCTCAGATTCAGACTTCTTCAGAGATTTGTGTCTTGTGAGGTGATCCTGCTCAGTGGCCTGAGTGCAGTTTGTCCTACGTGTCCTGAAGACATCATCCCACCCCAAGTGGACTCTGCAAAAACTTGTTCATATAATCTCTGTCATAGGCAGGTGAGGCTCCTTGTGTTGGCTGCTAAAAGATCCAAAAATCCAACTGGAGCTCCAGGGCTTTGATACTCCTTCCCTACCCTGCCTCCATTCTCTCCCTCCCTGTGAGGTGTTCCCTGAGGACCTCCTTTCCCAGGAGGCTCAGCAAAGCACACAACATGTCCACAGGGCTCTGAGGTGGGGGGCACCCAGCTGATTCAGTGGCCTATCAAGTAGATTTGGATTGTTTATTGGGAATGCCCATTATTTATGGTGGCTCATGGCCCTAACAGCACAGGCAAAAGCTGTTTGTAAAACTAAAGCTAATAAATAATAAGTAGGCCCATGATTTATCAGTGTGGAGGAAAGGAGCCATTCATTTCCAGTTGGAGCAAAGAGCTCTGAAAGAGCCAGATTCTCTTTCCAGAGACCTTGGAGGAAATTCCTGTAGGGACTAGGAGATTTAAGTACAAAGAGTTCAAAGGAGATTATAAAAGAAAATCAAAGACATGTGCCTCTCCATACCTCATCCTTAATCCCCTTCTAGTCACATTTATAAGTTTCCCAAATTTTCAACTTCTCAGACCTGATTACTTATTTTGGGTGACATCGGTTTTAATTTTTTTATCCACAAAATATTTAAAAGTGAGAGACAAGATTGGAGATGCAGTTATTATTGAATTTGTCACCTTAGGCACATTGGACAGAGGCCCAAATTCCTATTGAAAAGTTTATCCACCCTCCCTGCCTCCCTCCTTCCCCCTCCCTGCCTCCGTCCTTCCTCCTGCCTCCCTCCCTCCTTCCCTCTCTCTTCTCTCCCTCCCTCCTTTTTTCTCTCCCTCCCTCCCTTCCTTCCTCCCTCCCTCCCTCCCTCCCTTCCTTCCTTCCTTCCTTCCTTCCTTCCTTCCTTCCGCCCCTCCTCCCCCACCTCCCTCTCTTTCCCTCCTCCTCCTGCCTATTCCCCTCTTTCTCCTCCTCCTCCTCCTTTCTCTCTGTTTCTATCCTCTTCCTCTCTCTTCCCAATCTCTTCTTTGTAACCCAGATACAACAGGTGCCTTGGGCAGTCTCTGTTCATGCCCCAGTGCCCACCTTGAAGTAGGACTCAGTCCCTGGGCACATTCCCTCCCCCAAGAACAAATCCAGAATTCCTCAAGTACTTGCAAGGAAAGCAGGTTTTAATGAATCTTCACTGAAGATTCTATGGGAAGGCAGACAAGGGGTCATACTATAAATCACACAGCAGAAGCTAATGAAAATTTCCCCTGGGCACCTCCACAACTGCACGCCGCCCCCAGCCTGTCACATTCCTCCTTTGGTGACAGCCCCCTCATCTCCCTCTCTGCTCTTCCCTCTCCCATCCTACTGGCTCTAGGGTTTTCTGGGTCCTGCCTCTAACTCCAACACTCCCATCTGGTATCTCATGCAGGGAAATGTAACTCTCTTTTGGCTGCCCTGCTCTTGTATCTTCACATGCATTATCCTGCTCAGCAGACGAAGGTCCCTCTGAAGGATTTTCCCTCCTTGGAATGTGACAGGGAATTTTTAATAAATGACAAAAATTTTCCACTGTTCCAAATAATGTTTTTTCTCCCCTGTCATTCATTCATTCAATAAATATGCATAGTAGATAAAGTACATCTGGCGACAGCTGTATTACACTGACCGTGCTCAGTGTAAAAAAAGCCATCTAAACTGCTCCTGGCAGCGGTGGGGAAGGACAGGCTGGGGAAAGTGACAGGGTTAACAGCCACATGGGGTTCAGTGTTATGAGATCTTAAAACTAAAAGTGACCTTAGAAATTGATGGCAGGCATTTCCACCTGGGCCTCAGCATTGTTTCCTTTAGTCAGGGAGAGTAAGAATCAGGTTGAAGATGTGGACGTGGGTCTTGAGTCCAGGGAGGACCTGACAAGTATCAGTTAACAGGGAGGTACAGACCTCTTTGTCGGGGAAGATTTGTAGCAAGAACAGCAAAGGCCTGAGAGGTTAAAGATCTGAGGGGCTTTGATAACACATAAACTAGAGAACGAGCAGCAGCGGCGGTGTTAACTGTCAATGGGGAGGACAAATCCTTATCCAAATGCTAAGTGGGCAAGGCAGTGGTGGGTGGGCCAGGACTTATAGCTCACAGGGCTGTATGTGTGTCCATCCAGGCTTGGCAGGAAGGAAAGAGCCAAAAAGCTCTCTACCAGCTGAGGGCTATCACGGTAGACTTGTCCAACTTCCTCTCCTATAGAATTATGACAATGTCTTCAGATTCCCTGGCAGGCAATGCTATTTCCAAACTTGCCAGGGGGACCTCAGGAAGCTGGGGAGGTGGTTCTGCAAGGGTGGGGACAGGCTGTGTTGATTCAGCTTTCCCAGCTGTGTGCCAGCAGGGTCATCTGCCAGCCACGCTCACCATTGACCGGTAGAAAGTGGTCAGAAGTCAACATGGAAATGACACCCAGAACCTCAAGGGGCTAGACGTGTACACTAACGTTTGGCCATGAATGGCCCAACTGGACTATTAAAAACAGGGCTGCTGGACCTGGGTGACGGTGATGATGATGACAGTAGAAGCTGTCGTTTATTGAGGTCCACTGCATGCCAAGTATTATGCTGAGTGCTTCATAAGCATTCTCAACATGGCTTCAGGGCAACCCTGTGAGGCAGGTGACATTTTCTCTTTTATATAATTCACTCCTCTAATTACATTCTGCATTTGAACTCAAATATGTCTGATGCTAAAATCTGCACCTACAGGCATCTCTGCAAGCAAAACAAAACAAGTAAATAATCTCTCCCCTCAACACACAGCTTAGCCACACACAGGGTGGCAGGGTGCTCTGTGGGCTCTAGGACTGTTCACCCACATAAGTGAACTGAAGTGGGCCTCAGAGTCAAAGGGAACTGGGGAGTGAACCAGTTTTCAGTGTCGCTGGGGTGGCAGGACTGACACCATGTTTCTCAGGGCTTACGGGGAATAGGACAAGTGAGTAACTCATTTCCACAGGCCCTTTGAGCCTTAGGAAGAAATCAAGGCAAATCACACTTGTGATGTAGCGCTGTTGGGTCTCTAAGCTTTTCTGTTCGTAAGTCCTCTCCGTGGCCGTGGGTCATCAGGGGCTCAGGTCTGCCTGTGGTCGTCCCCTTAGCAATACTCTGCTCATGCTGGAACCACTGCTGACACTGTTGCGTATCATCTCTTAATAAGCAAGACTCTAGGCTTGCCAATAAGTGAGGGGCTCACGGTGCTGTGTGGGGACACGTATTGTGGAAATGCAGCATTGTTCTCCCTAGGATTCCCCGCTTTCATGATTAGAGGGGCGCTGATACCTTTTTGTTTATAGAGTAAATCTGGAGGATACTTGGCAGTTTGCAAAAGGCTTTCATAGCGACTTTGCTAAATGCAGCTCCTTAAAAAAATGGTGAAGTCGTCATTCATCCTGGCAAGGTGCTGGTACACAGCTAGTGCCCAATAAATGTGAACTGAACAGTGACAAATATTTGTTAAGTGCGTGATGTTAGGCATTGGGGTGGAGGATGGAGAGGTGAAAGCGAGTATGTGATGCACACATGAATCAATCAAAGATCCTGATTTCAAAGTATGGTAGGCAGATGTGGGTTCAAATCTTAATTCTGTCACTTACTGGCTATGTGATCTTGAGCAAGGCTCTAACCTTTCTGGGCTTTAGTTCCCTTCATCCAAAAAAGTGGGATGTAATATCTCCCTCCCATAGTAGGTGAGGATGAAATGAAATAGCAAATGCATGCACCCACGTGCAATGCCCGTACTGTAGAGTAGCTTGGAGCAGGCATTCTTGCGCAGCACGCACATCCCCTTGGCTGCCCCAGAGGTCACTGCAGCTGTCTGCGGCATTCTGTTTGTGGGGCATGCTCAGCCCACGCACAGGGCAAGCTGAAGTGCCATAGAGTCAAACCCAGCAGTGACCTTCAACCAGTGACGGCCTCCTGCTTGCTCACCCCTCAGTGTAATGATTCTGAGGTATGCTTCACAGTGTCTTAGAAGGTCCCCACTGGGATTGAGTCCCAGTTGCCTGTGGCATTAACCTTTTCGTGAATCCATCCACATTGTGTTCCCTCCCTTTTCTGACTCACCACCCCTCTCCTTCACCAAGCTTCCTGGGAGCACCTCCCAAATAAACTACTTACTCCTAAATCCTTGACTTTTGAGGGTAACGCAAACTAAGAGACAGACAATCAATGAAATCTACTATCACTGTGACTTTCAAAGGCACGGACCCTCCTAGAGTTTGCCCTGTGTGCCTCTCCCATTTGCTGGTTTGGATTTGTATCCCTTTGCTAGAATAAAACTATAATTTTCAATACAGCGCATTCCTATAATCTTAAACACAGCATACTACAGAAATATAAAATACTATAGAAGAACACGGAGAAAGCTTACTACCAGCTGAAGGCATCTGGGAAGGCTTTGGGAAGGAGATTATGTGTAACATTTGATTTGGATGTTAAAGGATGTGAAGGATTTGTACCTGAGGGCATGGATCAGGGAAGGGCATTCTAGGGGCTAGAACAGGGTCTTGTGTCCACTTTTCTAATGATCCCTAACCAAAGCTACCTGTGAGTCAGGTGGGCAGACGTGCCAGGCATGTCCACACACTGGTCTCATCTGGACCCAGAACTCCCTGGCCAGCATGGCCTGGCACTTTGGCCCTGTGCTCAGCATACTTTCAGGCTGTACTTATGAGTGCACGTGATACAGGCTTAGTGCTTTGCTTTTGGCCCTGTAGTATGGCCCTATAACCTGTTTTCTTTGCCAAGCTATTTGTCACGGTCTGTGGTGACCCCATTAAGTACTCTGCTCAGCTGGAACGTCCCACTGGAGCGTCCCATGGATCTTGAGTCTTCTCAAGGCACCAATGAGATTTCTATTCACTGTTTCTCAGAGTTCTTTGGAGAACTGACTCCTCTGTTTGGACCTGATAGAACACACTGGGAGCCCCATGTTTGAGACATTAGGGCCCAGGCTGTGTTTGTTTCACTTATTTGATAATCCTTCATCATCTGAGTGAGTGAATGCAAGATGACTCAGCCTACCCAGAGAACATACAGGTGACAGCTTTCCTGCCAAAAATGGAGAGAGAAAGAGGAACCATGCCATGGTGCCCGAGATGAGTCTTTGCTGCCTCTGGATTCTAGTTCAGTGATTAACAAGTTTTTCATCAGGGACTTTTGTTCAGGTAAAATCTTATAGAAGTGGCAATTATACAGGGAGAAGCTGAATTCCCTCGATGAAGGTGGTGGGAGGAAGTTCTGTTTGCTCAGACCCCTCTTTGAGGAGCAGTGTGAAACCATTGCTTGAGTGGATAAGGGGGGGAAGTGTAAGGAGAAAGGTGATGATGTAATATACCCTGGACCTCATATTACCTGGCACACCATTTGGGACCTCCCAGATGAATTCAATTCTAAGTGCCAGAGAACTGGATCTCTTGGTTTCTACTCTGAAGGAGTAAGCTGAGAGACAACGGCTCATGTCACAGGGTCAGAGCTCTGGAGAGTTGAGAAATCTGTCTTTCAGTCTTACCAGCTTTGCTCTTCTTTTTCAGAGGTTCCCAAAACAGAACAGACTTTTGAAGAGCGCCTGATACTCAAAGCATTCCTGCTAAAGTTTGTCAATGCCTACTCACCCATCTTCTATGTGGCCTTTTTCAAGGGGAGGTGAGTGTATTGTTGTCATACATGGAAGGGAAATTGGTCATTAAGTATGAGTCCTCCAGAAGAGTTAGCCTGTCCCTACTGTCAGTTCACATCCTCAGCCCCACCCCCCATGTCCACCTCTACCTTTCTGTTCATGAAGCAGTGGCTTTAACACTAAATCATTTTGTTTTAGCATCTTCAGATTCTGATAAATAGGGAAAACGCTACATGGATTTGGCTCTGGGCCCTGAAGGGTGAGTCTTAAAAAGAATTTGAGTCTCCAAACTTTGAGGATGAGCCAGGAGGGAATATCATGTCTAGCCAGTGGCTCTTAGGTTTTGCAATGCAATTCTGATGATAACTACCCAGAGTTTGTGCAGACTTCCCAGATTAAGGGCACAGTCTTCCCCAATACTGCCCGCACTTCAGACACTAGCCACAAGCTGTGGGGTTCCCAGAACATTCATTGTTTAGACAACAATTCCTACAACCACTAACCCCTCAGGTTTAATAATTCACTAGAACCAATTATAGAACTCAGGAATGTGCTATGTTTAAAATTATAGTTTTATTATAGTAAAGGGATACACATCCAAACCAGCAAATGGGAGAGGCACATAGGGTGAGGTCTAGGAAGGTCCTAAACAGAAATTTCCGTGTCCTCAGGACATGTCAGCTTCCTGGCACATTGATGTGTACCACCAACCGGGAAGCTCATCCAAGCTTCAGTGTCCAGAGTTTTTATTGGAGTTCCATTAAGCCGGCATAGGTGATCAAATCGTTGGCCGTGTGATTGAACTCCATCTTCAGGACTGAGGTCAGGCTGCTATCATGTGTCTCAAAGCCCCAACCATCTAATCACATGGTTGGTCTTTCTGGCATGGTCTCATTCGTCCTGAGTGATCTCATTAGCATAAACTTAGGTATAGTCCCAAGGGCCCACCATGAATAACAAAGACACTCCTATAGGGAAATTTCAAGGATTTAGAGGTTTTTCCCAGAAACCAGCAACTAAGCCAAGTCAAATTCTCCATTATACTCTAGGTGTGAATGTGAAAATAACTTCTGAAAAATATTTTCTCTAGTCAGATTAATTGGCTACCTACAAGGAGATTTCCCAGTAGGCATCAAGTATGTCAGGAAAGCTTCCCTACAACTCAATGCTTATCAAGCAGACATTGGTAGTGAGAACTGTCACCATCCACATTTGATAATTTTTTTACAGATGTGTTTGTGGCCCAAACCACAACCCCTTCCCAGGACTTCTGCCCTTGACTCTCAGGAAATTGTAGTAGCAGAGAGACTATCCATATTAATGAGTAAATAACTTAATTGGTGTTTTCTGTCTAGATTTATTATCAATAACAAATGGCATCCATATGATATTCTGGGCAAAAAATAAATAGGGTCCTGGCTTTTAGATGAACTTGTGGTACATTGAAAGAGATAGTCTTGCAACAACACACTGTAATCTGCAATAAGTGCTGTAAGAAGAGGTGTAAAAAAAGTGTTTGGTGAACACTTGATGAACAGAGAGAAGAAGACCTCACAGGGAAGGAAACATTTAAGCTGAGCCTTAAATAGATGAGTAGGATTTTAACAGGTGGACACAGGAATGACATTTCAAATACGTAGGGTTCTTCTGATTACCTGTCTAGTTCCATGATTGGCTTTTATCTCTCTGCCTCCCCCACCTGCCCGGTCTTCTTATCCTCCAATAAAATCGACACTACTCAGAAGAGGAATGAGGCAGGCTTCTTCCATTCCTTTGAATATTTTCAGTAAGAAGTCTAGATTTTTTATTTTTTCCTGATCCCAGGAATCTCCACTTACAACTGAGTCCATCTCATCCTTAATTTCAGGGAAAATCAGAAGCGCTCACAGAGGAATTGCAATCAGAACTCCGTTCTGGACACTAGTGGAGGGAAGAAGATGCACAGACAGTGCACTTAGAGATAATCCAACTTCATTGTGTTTCGGCTCGGAAGTTATCCTCCCCGCACATACACACCCTGTGATCTTCCCAGCCCCACAACAGCCTTAGCCCCTATGCCCTGGCAGCCTAGGTGTTATAGGTGATTGTTAGTGGATACAGAGGTGTGAACTGCCCTGACCAGTACTTTCAAGGACATTGGGCAGTAGCTATTCCCCACAGCAAGCATGCCTTCAAGTGCCCCTGACTTTCTCTTTCTCCCTAACTCTTCCCGCGCTTCTCGATTTCAGGTTTGTGGGCAGACCTGGAAGCTATGTTTATGTGTTCGATGGTTACCGCATGGAAGAGGCAAGTAGAGCCACTGGTGTTTCCTGCCTGGCTAGTGCTTTGTAGGTCACCTGTCACCCCCAGCGCCATCATTATCCCGATTGCAGCAGGGCTGAATTCATGCCCTTGCTTCTCCGAGCTCCCTTGGCCTAACCGCTCCTTCCTGTGTCTTTCCCTCTCTGCAGTGTGCTCCCGGGGGCTGCCTCATGGAGCTCTGCATTCAGCTCAGTATCATCATGTTGGGGAAGCAGTTGATCCAGAACAACATCTTTGAGATTGGAGTCCCGTATGTAATGAACTCTTCTCATCTCTCTCCTTGCTGCCAGGGCCTAGCTCAGTAAGGCCAGACTTTTAGCAGGATTTGCATGGCATCTCCTCTTCTCAGATAACTCGGCTATTTACTCCTCTGTCCACTTCCCCCATAAGGCAGGGCTCCTCCCAGAAGCCTTGTTTGCCAGTCTGATTCGGGATGTTTGAGGCCCAGACAGATTAAGCCCTTTATTAAGTACACGTAACCAGCAAGTAGCAGAGCTAGGAATCAGGTATCTCTAACCTCAAGGTGCATAATATTTTTAATGCTATCTGTTTTCCCAGTGAATAAGTAAAAGAGACTTTCAATATGGTGGACAGATGAATATGAGAGTTTGAAACATAATTTAACCATTTAGAAAAATCTCTAAGAAACTGTGGAATATATGATCTTAGGAGAGAAAGGAAGCATAGCTGGTGAAACACAGAATCGATTTCTATGTGGATTCTCTCTCTCTTCCCAGTGGGTTTATACAAATTTCATAGAAGGATGACTTTCAGTGAGGTTTTGTGTTGAAATAGTGATGAACAAAACACTGACTCACAGCCACTAGACCTAAAGCAAAGAGGACGCAGCAAGTGAGAATCTACCTTCAGGTTAAAGAAAATGGAAACCATTCTGTTTCATTTCTATTGCTTTATGGTGTTAAAAAAGAATCTGTTTTAGGGAACAATTTCAGGCAGCCCAGCGTCAGAGAGCTGGGAATTGCAGCGATAACTGGGGTAGCACTTATAGGCTGGACCAATTCTGTTCGGGAGGACAGAATGGACAATTTGTACCAGACCTGGAATTCTTTGCAAAATTCTTGCAAGATTAACTGTTCTGGGATGCAATAGGCAGTCCCCAGAGGATTAGGTGAAGATACGGCCACACACTCCATCTCTCTCTTGGAGATTGACTATGTACATTATATTAATGGTTTCGAGAAGTCCTGCTATAAAGAAACTTGTTTAATCTGTTTCTTTCCAGCTGTATTTTTTCATATCATTGATCAGCGTTCTTAGTTGTGGATATTGGAATCCACTCTGGCTAGTTCAAGAAGCAAAGGAATTTACGAACAATTAGTGGCTAACAGAATATTCTTTAAGGGTCTGAGAGCCAGGCTCTGAACTACATAACCAGGAATAACACTGTCTACACTGCAGGAAGGCTTACAGGGAATCACTGCCTCTACTTCTTGGCTCACGTGACTCATATATTAAAAGATGAGCATTGTATACCAAAGAGCCACACCTACAAAAAGTGCAGTCTGAACTTAACTAGTTGTCTTCATCAGCTTGGGCTGCTACCGTGTTTCCCCGAAAATAAGGCCTAACTGGACCATCAGCTCTAATGCATCTTTTGGAGCAAAAATTAATATAAGATGCTGTCTTATTTTTCTATAAAATAAGACCGGGTCTTATATAATATAATACAATGTAAGACTGGGTCTTATATTAATTTTTGCTCCAAAAGATGCATTCGAATTGATTGTCCGGCGAGGTCTTATTTTCAGGGAAACACAGTCTAACAAGATAACAGACTGGGTGGCTTCAACAACACACATTCATTTCCCACAGTTTTGGAGGCTGGGAAGTCTAGCATCACGGTGCCAGCAGATTTGGTTCTTGATGCGGCTCTCTCCCTGGCTTGCCGATGGCAGCCACTTTGCTGTACGCTCAACACGATCTCTTCTTTGTGTACATGTGGAGAGACTGAGTTCTGATGTCTCTTCCTCTCCTTACAAGGGCACTAATCCCATCGGGGGCTCCATCCTCCTGACTTCATCTAAACCTAATTACCTCCCAAAGGCCCCACCTCCTGGTACCATCGCATTTGGAGTTAAAGGCTTCAACATAGGAATTTTGGAGAGAATACACACATTCAATCTACAACAAAAGCTTGTCTGTTTTCTTTTTTCTTTCAACCGATGCACAAGATTCGTAGGTAATTAATTAATTAATTAATTAATTAAATACCCCTCGTCTTCTCAGAGCTTAGAGTTTAAGTTTGGGAGACAAAATAGATAACATGTAACTGGGTGCCTATCTGCAGTGCAAACTTCATCAGAATTCCGAGTCAAGGTCAAGGATTTTGGAGCAGTCAAGGAAGGCATGCTAAACAGAGGGGTTTCTTCTAGGCAATGTCTGTCTCTTGAAAGAAGGTTGCTTCCGTCATGCGTAATAAGATGGTCTGCCACTATTTTGTTTAAAGAAACAGTTTCTCTTGGGTGTGGATATCTTTTCTAAACAAACAGCAGACTGACTCAGGCTTATCAAAAACACCTCCTGACCTAGATGGTACTACAGATGGTGAAAGTAAGGCTTGTAGAGATGGCAGCTCCCTGATCAAAGGCTTGGGGCATGTCAGTGCAAGGGCCAGAGCCCCGAATCTCTCTAAATCTACTGAAAGGTTGCTGAGTCCTAGGTTGCTTGGGCTGAATGGAACCATTGGAGGCTGTATGATTCAACTCCTTTCTCCATGGAAACTACACCAGAGTCACCTGCTTCCATGGGGAGCTGTAACTGTCTGAAAAATCTCCAGAGAAAGCTATTCTTAGTCTTCCTCAGGAACAGACTTAAAGAGCTAAAGATATAATGGAGAAAATGTAGTTTACCTGGAAAAGAAACCCTTTTTAATGAGAACTCTACTTCAGGGAATGAGAATCCTCAACATTTCCTCATAAAACTTTGCCATCCCCATGCAGAAAAGATCTCACTATTACCCACCACTAATTAGGCTGAATGCTTAGGATGGTTTTCTGCCTCCACACTGGGACAACCTCAGGTGGCCCTCGGGCACATGCTTGTCTTGCAGGAGGATTGGTGAGACTATTGGAGCCTGGGCATTTCGTTCCACCTCCCTGCTTAAGTCAGCCTCTAGCCATCAGCCAGGAATCATCAATCTCGAGAAACTGAACCCTCTGAAACGGTGCCCTGTTCCCAGCTTTCTGACTGAGAGTCACTTAGTGATAGTCATCAAACAATGCTGGTGAAACACATGGTTGCTATTCTCTAGGAGTTTACCATCTCAGAGAGACCGCAGTTGTTATAGACAAACACCCAGAAAATACACAGACCGAAAAAAAAAGATATTCCAAAGCCACATCTAGCTTCTTTGAAGCTGAAAATCCAACCCCTCCACCACTGCTACAAGGGAAAGTCTGCATTCCCCTTCAACATCTGGGGGAGATACCTGTCCTTCTAGTAAATAAATCATTGTTCTGCTTTGGATGGATTTGTATATAGCTTATGGGCATGAGATGCCCATTTTTTTTTTTTATTCTTGGACATCTGCTCCTCCACTTAACCCTTTCCCTCTGGATGCAGAAGCGTTTTATAGAATATAACAGAGGCAAGAACTCAGGCATATGTTTGGACAGTGTCTTGGCAGGTTTCCCACCCACCAACTCCATCACAGATACGAACACATGGTTGTTGGCCTTAAAGGCTAAATTTTCTTGTTTATGCTTGATGTGTGTTTAATATGCCACAGCTAATTGATGGCAATTACATAGCAACTCATAAAGCTGTGGACAAGTCACTTCTCTAAGTCTCACTGTCCTCGTCTCTTGATGAACATGATGGCATTATAACCATCTCTAAGGGGCCGTCATTTCAGCTCTGACATTCTATGAATTTCTCCTCCAGTCAATGAAATTAGTCACTGCTGATTACAAGTACACGTCGCTTCTGTTTCAAAATATTTTTCTTCGTTTCAGTTCCTAGTCTGCTAAACGACACATGCCACATAATTATATAATTAAATTCAGTAATGTAGAGCAAAAGCTCTTCCGTTAAACCCTTGGGTGCTTTATCGTCAAACTTTTTTATAATTCTATGGGTTGTATTTTGAGTTTGGTCACATGAAATCACTATGATTATGATGATTGGATCTTCCGCTCTCTACTCAGAACCCACTCTCCATAGATGAGTCCCATCCAATCCAGTGTTCAAGCACCTAGCAATATCCTCCTGTACAACAGCTGGAAAACATGAAATAAGCAGAGATATAAAAAGGAATCTTTCATAGTCCAAAGAGAAATGACAATTGAACCTACCAGTGAGGAAGGAGCAGTGTAAATTATACAAACTCGTGGTCTTTAGGTCTTTGGTCGGGGTAGCTCATCGCTGAAAGGCAGAGATTGGGCAGGGTCTGACAGAGGTGGGTTTAAATCCAGGCCTTACAATGTACTCACTTTGTGATCTTGGGAAAGTTATTCTAGAAAGATTTTCATTCAACATGGTTATGTGAAAATACAGCTTGGATATATGTTCAACTATCTAGAAAATAGAAAACGTGGACATCCAAAAAAGGAAAAACCATTCTGACATGAAAACAGATAAAACTAGGTTGCACGGTCTGGCCTCAGACTGTCCCCACTCATGCCACCCACGCTCCAGGGGGCTGACACAGTTGTGGCCATGCTTTCCAGAGAGGAGCTGGGTGGTTTTAAACATTGAGGGCATCAGAATAATACTCGTCAGTAGCCCCCTCTGAGATAACTTCAGGCATTGTAAACAACATGGCAGTATCTGATCTCGTGCTGTTCATTACCTGAGTCCACTAATGGGGAATTTACTCATCCCGCCCCCTCACACACACCCCACCTTTCTCTTTTCCATATGTGTTTGTGCAAGATAGACTTTGGGTCCTAACTGCGTAGTGTCTCTAAACATGCCACACCAAATCCCAACTGCTTGCTATAATTTTATCTCAAACTTAGTTCCAGTGGTGTGTGTGTGTGTGTGTGTGTGTGTGTGTGTGTGTGTGTGTAAGAAAGGATAAATGCTATTTTTTTTTTTTCAAGTTCCAGATTCTCTCTTGGGCAAAGTCTGAGGTAGACAAAACGGATAGATCCACTTCCACTGGCAAAATGTCCCCCATCCCTGTTCTTACTAAAAGTAAAAGATCACATCCCCAAATAGCTGTTAATATAACCCTGGACACAGCCAGTAAGATTTTATAAACTTTCTGCTTTTTTTTTGGTAAATGTGATAAATATTACATTTCAAGACATAAAACAGTCTCTCTTTACAGCCATCACAGGCAAAGGAGGTCTGTGTTCTCCTCAAATACAGTGGAATCTGGCCATGAATCCAAAGTTTAAGGAACAAATTTGACCCTTGTCAAGTGTCAAGAAAAGGAATACATAGCTCAGAGGTTGATGTGTTTCTCTTCTTTGGCCCTACAGGGCTTGGTTCTGCCTTCTTTAATGAGACTCAAGGTGGCTGTGGAGCCAGGGTCTGTGGAGGACTGCCTGGGGCCCAGATTCCTGCGTCTGGAGGCCCCAGGTGTGACAGACACTCCCCATGGCCTTGGGGTGAGCCTATGGGGCACAAGCAGAGGAAAGACTCTGAGCCTTCCAGACAGTTTCTCAGACTTGTCATTAAAAAGGGACAGAAACATAGCAGATGAAAAGGATAAGGGGGTAACATCAAAGGAGTTATTTTAACAAGCAAGTGCATCATACGGTCAGAATCATAATCTGAAGTTTTCCAAACGACCCATCTGTATGTTATACAACTTGCAGGATTCCTGTTAAATCCCACTCTTGAGGCACTTTCTTCATTAATTTTTTTTAATGGTCGCTAAGATTTCCTGGAGGGAAACTTCTGGGAAGGAGGGGTTCATAAGAATTAGTTGTTGGATTTTGCTGTTTTTCCCTCATCACTTTGACATGCCCTCAGTGTATTACACTGCTGACCACAAAGTCCTTCCTGAAAGCTCTTCGTTTGCCCTCAACTTCTTCACCACATGGTCTTCTGTTCCTATGACTGCTCCTTCCTTGCCCTTTGAAAGCTCCTTTCCCTCCATCCATCCCTTAACTGTTGATATGTTTTCCTCTCTGCTCCATCCACGTGTTGTGCTCATTGTAGGGCTAAAGTTGTTCTCTCCATGATGATTCTCAGACCTTGAGCTCCAACCCAAATCTGTTTTCTGAGCTCTAGACCCATGTACAAAATTGCTTACTAGATATCCCCACTTAGTTGTCTCATAGGACCCTCCATCTCTTCATCTCCTCAAACTACCTCTTCTCTAGTGTTCCCTATCTTAGCTGTACCACCATCCACACAGATGCCCAAAGACCCTTTGTTCCTCATTCTTCTTCCCTTCCCACATACAATTCACCACCAGCTTCTTAACTCTACCTCCTAAGCATGTCTCAA
Organism: Rhinolophus ferrumequinum; assembly: GCF_004115265.2. Taxonomy (NCBI): domain Eukaryota; kingdom Metazoa; phylum Chordata; class Mammalia; order Chiroptera; family Rhinolophidae; genus Rhinolophus; species Rhinolophus ferrumequinum. The sequence goes on along the minus strand of NC_046293.1, from coordinate 23,053,992 downwards.
TCTGTCTACTTCTCTTCGTGTGTATTGCAATCACCCTAGGCGCTGCTACCATAATCTCTCTCGAATCACTGTATAACATGACATACAAGGCCATCGATGCCATGAACTTGCACTATCTTTATAAATCTTTTGTCACTTTCTCTATGTTCTAAGCATTTTGAACTCCATTCAGTCCCTTTTATGAACCATTCTCACATTTGCCTTCGGCTGTTGCACAAATAATTCCCTCTGTCACACCACTCTCCCTCTTACCCTGCTTCTATCATCTTTCATCATTTAGTTGGCTTACACATCTCTTCCTCACAGAAAACTTCCTCTGCTTTAGACCAGGTTAGGTTTCTTTGTTTTATGTTCTCATAATTACCTAAACTTCTCCCTTCACAATACTTATCACACAATATTGGTAACACTTGTTTAAATGTCCACTTTCTTAGCCACTCTACCTCATTAAACACATCAGCTGTCTTATTGGTCACATTTGTTTTTTTCTTGCAGACCATCCTTTAAGAACCCTTCATTCTCCTGTTCAAGCCAGAACTCTTTGTACACTAAACCTTCTCTATAGCTATCAATCTGAGTTTGATCCAATGCTTCCTTTTTATGATGGAGTCCATGTTTGCTGAATTACATATTGTTTTCTTTCTTGCTTTATATCCTTGGTTGGTAAAATACATTCTGTGGGAACTTCATGAGAATGGATTCATAGAAGGATAACTTCTTTGAAACCTTGCATGTGTGAAAATGTCTTTATTCTGCCTTTGTACTTGATGTATACTTTGGCTGGGTATAGAATCCTATTCTATAGTCATTTGCCTCCTCAATGTTAATACATTTCCCTAGAGTTTTCTAGTGTCAAGAGCAGATGTTGAGAATTCTAATATCTTTTTGATTCCAAATTATTTTTAGGGAATCTATCTTTGTCTCTCTAGACCTGGAATCTTTTAGAATCTTTTTCATCATTCTTAGAGTTCTGAAATCTCATGGTGATGTGCTTTGGTGGAGGGATTTTTTTTTTCCATCATTATGCTGAGTAGCTCCTTCCAATCAGAAGATGCATGTCCTTCACCGCTGGGACATTTCCTTTTATTTGCCTCCTTTACCTAATTTAATTCTCTCTATATTATGTATCAATGGGAAGTATGAAAAGACTATACCCTTAGGTATATTTTACCATTTAATATTAAAATAATAAAATAATAATAGCCATCATCTATTGAATGCTTACTATGTCCTGATATTGTGCTAAGAATTGTGTAAACATTGTTTCACCTTATGCCCATAACAACCCTGAGATGCTGGGCCATTATTGTCTTGTTATCATTCTAGACCAAAAAAGTCCTGCATATGGTTGACTTCATCTACTCAGACTTCCATAGCAAAATACTTCAGACTGGGTAGCTTAAACCACAGAAATTTATGTTTTCAGAGTTCTAGAGGCTAGAAAGTTCGAGCACTGGCAGAGTTTGGTTTCCAGTGAGGGCCTTCTTCCTGGTTTGCAGATGACCACCTCCTCACTGTATCCTCACATGGTGAAGATAGAGAGAGAGAGAGAGATCGCTGTCTCTTCCTTTTCTTATAAGGCTACCAATCCTATTGGATTAGGACCCTATCTTTATGACTTCATTTAATCTTAATTACTTGCTGAAATATAGTCACATTGGGTGTTAGAGGTTCAATATATGAATTGTGGGGGTGCGGGAGGGGGTGATTTCAACCCATAGAAGAGGTAGACAATGTATAGCTTGGCTTTAATGGAAAGATGATGCTGTTTATGTTATTAAGACCTGAAAATATTTGAGTTTGAAGGAGAGCATCTTTCTTCTATTTTCTGGACACTCTCTCTTCTCCATGAAGGGGGTGGATAGATCACCTGTTAGACAATAGGACTGTCTCTTGTTGCCTATCAAAAAACAAGAAAAATTCAGTTTCTTTGGGTTTGCAGAAACCTGATCCTTGGCAGGGGAGCCTTTCATTACTGATGAAGGACCTCCTCAGGTTGTCTTTAAGTGAAAAGTAGTCTCTATAGTGTCCCCCATCTGTCCTTGGATCAGAGATGACTTCGTGTCAAAATTTAGTTTGTTTCTCCTTTTTGTCTGTAGAACTAACTCTAATCTCCAGAGGCTTTTGGTGACTGGTCCATTTCTTTTCCAGAAAACTAAAGAAACTATTTCGGAAGCTGAAAGATGAGACAGAACTTGGAGAAACTGACTCTGCCCATTCAAAGCATCCAGAGCAGTGGGACCTAGACTACAGCTTGGAACCATACACTGGTCTGACTCCAGAGTACATGGAAATGAGTAAGATCTCATGTTCTTTCCTTCTACTGAGGGCAGATGTAGACAAGGGGTTGGGGAAATGACTGGGGCAGCCTCTGCTCCTTCCTGGGCTTCATGGCTACACAATGTCACTTCCAGTGCCACATGAAAATTGAGAAAGGTGGGGCAGAAAGAGTCCTGGTATGAGAACCAGGAGCAACTCTTATCACCAAGTTGATATTAGGATGATGCAACTTCCTTGGAACTCCTCATCTATGAAATGAGAAGTTTGGTCTCTTAGGTCCCTTCCTAAGGCTTTTATCATTGATAAAGCTGAAAGGAAAATAGTGAAGTCTGACGTATAAGTATATAGTTTCCATTAAGAAAGAGTAAAGTAGTCCTATGACACTGGGGACAAAGGTGTGTACATCTTTGACATGGAGAACATAGGAGAGTCCCCCATTCTGATCAGGTAGGGCTGAGTAAAATGTCAGCTCTTCTCTTTTAAAAGTTGGGGATTATTTTGTATAGGGGGTGAGAAGTATATTTCTAGTTAAAGAGCCTCTGGTTGTTCTTGCATAACGCTTTAAAGCAGGAGTGCATGTAGTACAGGCTGATAGAACACAGTTGTTTTACATGTGGTTCAGAAGACATGAGTTTTCCATTATGAGAAGTATCCCAACTTAGACCAGCTGCCTTCAAACTCTTGGCTACTTGTGAATAATCCTGCATTTTTATTGAGGTGGATATTTGAGAAGCCTCTTTCCAAGACTTGGAACTAATGAATTAAAAACATAAGACCAAGAGGTCAGACATATCATCTAAACATTTACTCAATCTAGAGCGTTGGAGAAACATTAATCAGATCCAACAAAAGAATCACTCAATACTTAATATTATTTTATTTCCATAATGACTCCTTCCTCCTTTGTTTAATCACTTTTAATAGGGTACCACCAATGCTTCTTTGTGCACCAGGTACCTCACTTGCTATTCTAATTGATATTTATCCTCTTCTGTTTGTAAGAATGTGTGCATCTGTGTTAAGGGTAGAGAGACGGGCAAAGTCGAGATTAGATGGCCACAAAAGATCTGTTCTAGCCTTGAGGATCTAAAATTCCAGGAAAAGCTTGAGCTTTGTGTTCTAAATAAACTCACCAGAGAAGAAACAATCATTATATCTGCTTCAGGAATAATAGGCAAAGAAAATATCAAGACCTGATTTATGTAAACACATAGCTCCCTTAGGCTTTTCACCTTTAGCTAAGTGCTACCTCTAATCCCTCTCTTACCAGATATTTACACAGAGATGATTATTTGTATTTCAGATACCATTCTATGCCTGCCATCCTCTTAGAAAGAAATTGCTGCCAGAGATTGAGGCTTCTATTTGAGAAAGGGCTTACATTAGAAATCCTTGAGCTCTCTCTCTCTCAACCTCTACCCTCCAATTTTAGTCCCCTACACCCACTACCCAATTATCTGTGTAGGTTTTATATGCCTTTCTGTCTAAATAGCTGGCTATTTCAAAGCTACCTCTTTTGAGTGATTAAGAGCAGAGACCCTTGAGCATACTCCCTGAGTTCAAATTCTGACTCTTTAGCAGTAAAAAAGAAAAGAAAATGCTAATATCTACCTCATGGGGTTGTTGTATTTAATGAATTAATAGTGTCTAGCACATATAAAAGCTGTGTTAAGTGTCAAGTGTTGTTGTTTCTCTGAATGGCCTTGAGGCCCTAGGAAAGCGGATTGTAGGGGAATGTGCTCCATTTTATCAGCCATTGTATCATTGAATAGACAGCTAGTCTCTGTTCAAACTTGAGCACTTACAAATTAATGAGAAGAGGGAAAAAATGCGAAGTAGAAGACCTGGTGACTTCTGGAAGAAATTCACACCAAAATTATACAGAGTGAAATTCATTCTGTAGATTAAAAAACACACACACATACATACACACACGCACACACACCCCCTACTTACAGGTTATCAGGGAATGAAATAATCGTATAGCAGAACGTTTGAAAATAGAGAAAAGAAGGGAATATCTCCCAAAACTTTCCTTATTCAAGTCCAGCTTTTATTAGCATTTTGGTGCCATTTCATAGATCCTTTTTGTTATGTATATAACTTTAAAAATAAAGTTGTGAACATATGTGTGATCAAATAGTATGATGAATATTTAAATTTAAAAAAAAACTATTACAGAAAAGACAAATTGCCACTAACCCCTTCAAATACTCCCCCTCTCTTTGAACACCCTTACCCCATTGTTCTTGCCACTTTCTGAAGTAGTTCTGGAAGTCCTCTTTCGTGTCTTTAGTTGCATTGTCATGGCCTCCTCGATGTCCTGAACCGATTCAAAATGTTTACCTTATTCAGTGAATAAGGTGGATGAGAACACACCATGTTTTTATTTGGCAGAAATTGCCGTATACCAGAAGTGATGTGTGACACGGAGCGTTGTCATGATGGAGGATGAAGTAAAGACTCACGAAAGAGGACTTCCAGAACTGATTCGGAAAGTGGCAAGAATGATGGGATAAGTGTGTTCGAAGCGAGGGGGAGTATTTTGAGGGGGATTCATGGCAATGTGTCTTTTACTGTAATAAATTTTTAAAAATTTAAACATTCACCATATTTCTTGATCACACCATGTACACATTTTTTGTCTTTTTTCATTTAGCATTCTATGAATAAATATTTCCAAGTTGTCACATAATATTCCACATGTATACCTGTATAATAAATAATCCCCTTCATAAATGTACTATCGTTTGCCTGTATGTCAAGGAAGTACATTGGAGGCTCATTTTTAATTCTCCCCCCCCTTAATGATCTAATATATACTATCTTCATGTATATAATCTTTTGCACATTTAATATTATTTTCTCATGATAGATTCCCACAGATGTGATTACTAGATCTGATGTATAGCCATTGTGTGGTTCTTGATTTATTTTACCAAATTGCTTTCTGAAAGCATTAGTTCACCTACCCGTAGGCAATATATGAAATACCCTTCGAGTGAGCACCCTTTATTCAGCATCCTGAAGTTGTGTGATGTGGAAGAATTATCAGCGTGCAGGAAGCTTGAGATGCCCAGGCCCTCTGCCCACCTCATTCCACCTTGTTGGCCTGAATATTCCAGACTCATTTTTAAGTTTTTCACAGCACTTCCTTTGTGAAGTCTTCCCAGATAAAGCCCCATTCCTCCTGAGAGGAATCATTAATTATTTACTTTTCTGTCCCAGCATTGCATTTGATATACATACCGACGGAGTATCTTACAAAATCGTGGTCATACTGCTCACATGTCTGTTTGTCAGCAGACCCAGCCTATTTGATTCTGAAGACCAGTGAGCAGCGACTAAGGCTTATTCATCTTCATAGCCTCTGGAGCCTTGTACATTTCCTGGCACATAACAGGCACATGATACGTCTGATAAACAAAGATGAGTGAATGAAGGAATGAATTTATTAATTAGCAATAGAAGGTTTCTTAACGGAGATAAGTTTTTTACAACTTTAAGTGGCAAACGAAGGGCCATTTTCAAAGCAGGGCTTGATTGATGGTGGGTCAAGGATGTTCTGAAGAGTTTTCCAGCTCTGGGTAGGAGGTTGCACTTGATCCCTAAGTTTCCTTCTGGTTCTGAGGATTTACATATAAATAATAAGATTAAGGAAGAGCATTCCAAGGAAAAGGACTGGCAAGTGCAAATGTCGGTTTTTGGGTAGGGAGGGTTCAAGTAAAGACCTGGGATTAATGGACAGCCCTGAAGACCAGACAAGTTTGCATTTCATGTCAGGTGCTAGGGAGCAGTTATAATACCTTGGCCAAAGCTGTGACTGTGTAGGAACTCTGTTTCCCTTGAGAAAACAGGCAGTAAGTATAGGAGAGAGATAGTAAGACTAAGGAAGGAATGAGGAAATCATAGGTAGACTCATTCATTTACTCATTCATCAAACATGTATTAAGCTCTTAGAGGAACAATTATGGAGACCAGAACAGTCTCTTCAATAATTCAAGTTGATATTTTCTTTATTAGTTTCATGTGTACAAAACAATGTAATAGTTAGATGTTTATACCCCTCACACAGTGTGATAACCCCGCTCTCCCAATCCACTACCCCTCTGACATCATATATAGCTGTTACAGTTCCACTGACTCTATTCCTTATGCTGTACTCCACATCCTGTGACTATATTTATATTTATATATATAAAATTATAGTTAACATTCATTATTATTCAGCTACAGCTTCAGGTGTACACTGCAGTGGTCGGGCACCTACACTGTCCATGAATTGGTCTCCCTAATAAGACAAGTGTCCATCGGATACCCTACACAATCTCCACAACATTGTTGACCATATTCCCCAAATTGTCGTTCACATCCCCATGGCAACCTTGTGGCCACCGATTGTGCTTTCTAATCCCCTCACCCTCTCCCCCAGCCCCCCACCCTCATCTAACAAACCTCAGTTTTTTTCTCTATATCTCTGAGACTGTTTCTGATTAGTTTGTTCATTTATTCTGTTCTTTAGATTCCACATATAAGAGATCATATGGTATTTGTCTTTCTCCGTCTGCCTTATTTCACTTAGCATAAGGTTCGCTAGGTCCATCCATATCATTGCAAATGGTAAGATTTCTTTCTTCTTTATGGCCGCGTAGTGCTCCATTGTATAAATGTACCACAGTTTCTTAATCCAATCAACTCCCGATGGGCATTTCGGTTGTTTCCAATATTGATTCAGTCAGCAATCCAACTGGTATTGATTCAGTCTTTTCTGGAGGAGGAAGCCTGGATCACACATGGGTTTGTCAAGCTGAGTTTCACAGAAAGTGAATTCTGTAGGCCATTTCATTGACTGTCAATCATTTTAGAGATATGACTATTTTATTTCGTATTTTATATAAGTATGAGGACAGTGGTTCTGATAGATTCCTTTCATTTCTTTTAGTTCTGGATTATTCTCTTTACCCTTTAAAAACGGAGTGTTTGCCCCCATATACAATAAAAGACTGCAGAATAAACTTTCCAAATGATGACTTCATCCAGCAGTGTAGGCTAAGTGTGTTTAGAGGTGTGCTCTGGAGTCAAACCACCACAGGCTTTGAATAATAAGTCTGCTGCAGCAAGTTACATGACTCTGAGCTTGATGTTTAAAGTCAGCCAGACCCAATTTCCTTATCTCAAAAGTGAGTTTGATGATAATATCACCTACCTTATTAGGATGGTTCTAAGAAGTAAGTGATGAATATAAAGTAGTTTAAAAAACAGTGCTTGTGCACATAGGGTCTCATATCTTGTTCCCCCGAAAATAAGACCTAGCTGGACAATCAGCTCTAATGCGTCTTTGGGAGCAAAAATTAATATAAGATCCGGTCTTATTTTACTATAACATAAGACTGGGTCTTATATAATATAATATAATGTAATGTAATGTAATATAATACTGGGTCTTATATTAATTTTTGCTCCAAAAGACGCATGAGAGCTGATTGTCCAGCTCGATCTTATTTTCAGGGAAACACGGTAGAATATTAGCCACCATTGTAATTGTCAGGAGTCCAATTTCTTTCTCTTTAGTCTAGAAATTGACTAAACACAGTTTGAAGATCCTGGATGTAGTGAGCCCTGGAGGGTCTTCCCATCCCATTGTGAGAGGCAGTAATATTTAAAGACTGAGGATACCAGACTCCAAAGCAAATCTGACTCTCATTCAGAAGCCTGAGATACAAACATTCCAAGAAGTTTGTCCTTTCAGAGAACCCTAAGCCCTTAGGGCTATGCTTGAGAAATCTGGCATCTCACATGCGTTCTTTTATCATCTGTTTATCTAAAACTGACAAACTTTCGTTCCTCTAGTCATCCAAAAAATAATCACTATTGTCTACCTAACTCAGAAATTCAGTTATACTCCTTAGAGTTTTCCTCCAGCTTCTGAAATGCAGCCCAAACTCTGAGGCCCTTGGGCCATGACTGTGGGTGATGAGACGAATTTCTTCTATTATTCACAGTCGTTAGAGGAAATCTTGTTTTTCTTAGTCATGAGTTTATGTCCTGTCAAACTCTAATAGGAGGGAGGTACATTGGTGATTGTGTATTTACTTCTTCATTTATTCAGAGTGAAAGCCAGATAATTATTCTGAAGTGCCAGAGGCTGTCAGTCTCCTCGGCTCTCTGGGTGTGGACACCAAGACCTATAAGAATCAACTGATGGAAATGCATGGGGCAGGTCCACCTCAGACACCAGGACACCAACACCCTTGCAGCCGCGTCCCAGTTGTTAGCTTGAACTCCTAAGTTCAGAAGGAGCATCCATGATTTGACATAAACCCTGTCTTCTTCTCCATGACTCCTTTCTGACTTTGCATCAACTCTAGCTGAGGGGAGAGACCTGCTCCGTATGATCCTGAGCCTTTTTTACTTATGGCTCCTTACCTTATTCACTTCACCTCTACGAAGAAGTTCGGATTCCCACTGAAGCCCTCGCCACTCCTCCTTGGTTGACTGCAAATGCCTCCTAACTTGTCTCTCAGCTTCCTTTCTCACTCCTTCTTCCCTCTTTCCTTCTCACTTTTAAACATGGCTTTTCTAAACTGCAGTTGAGACCATATTATGTTTTCTATTTAAAATCCTTCAACGCTACTGACTTCCTTTAAGATAAAATGCAAATCCCCTAGCGTCGTAGCCTGACCGGGGCATCCAGGAGCTGGCTCCTGCTTTGCGGGCCCTTCCTGGTGTCGCATCCGTGCATCTGCTTATCTCACATTACCAGGTCTGAATTGGCCTGTGTTAGCCTATCTGCCTGCAACAAGTTCTTGCTGAGCTCTGCACACACAGACACATCTCTTAGAAGCATTTTTGGTTCTCCCATCCTCAGTTCCTCTCTTGTCTTACACGTGCTTTGGTCTAGCAGGAAATGTGAGTGCTTTAGGGGCAGAAGCTGAATCTTACTCCTCTGTAGTCACAACACTCAGCACAGTTCCTAAAACATAGTAAGAGCTAAATAAAATAGTCATTGAATGGCCCTTAAACTCCCCTTCCTTCAGTGGCAGGGAGATGGAGGCCTCACTTCTCTTTTCTATGATGTTTGGGCCGGCCTCCCTTTTCACCATGGACATATTTATATATTTTTTTACTACACAGCAATTTTCATCTCCCAAGACCAAAGTAAACCCTGTTTATTATCCGGGCTTCCCTCAAAGCAAAGTCACTTCTGGTTTTAATTTGCTCCTTTGCCTTCAGGGATCAAGTCATTAGCGGAAGTGGACAGAGTGGGATGCTCTCACTCAGACTTGGATTTAAGCTCAACTCCAGTTTCAAGTCTTTCCCTCTGTACCGCCCCCCTCCCAGCCATCCCTGAAGGCAGTGGTGTGTCAGGCACTGGGGATACAGAGGCACCAAACAGGGCCTGGGCCCTCCAGGCCCTCGGCGTCTAGCGGCACAGAGGGAAATGGGCAAACAGTTAAAAGAAAGGGCCTCATTGTCATAGAAAACAAAATGCAGCTAACTATGCTTGCTTCAGAGAGGTTAGGTCTTTGCTGCTTCCCTTTGACCGAGCAGACATGTGTCGTAGAGGATTATTCAGTCTCTTCTTCGTTTGGCCTGTAATTGCCTACCGAACATCCTTGGGGTTTAGAAACTGAGGCAGAACAAACTCAGGGCTGGAAATGGGAGACTCGTCTCCCAGCTGCCATCTCAGGCTTGTTTGGGGGACTTCAGACAAGGCCAAGGAAGAGAGTCCATCTCAGGGGAATCATTTCTCGGGCCTTCTGACTGGAGACTTTGTTCCCGCGACTACTTCCTGAGTTCTTCTCTACGATGTTTGTGACCCCACCGTCCTCTAGGCCCCTAGCTGAAGAACACCCCCATCACTGTTCCTTCATTCTTCTGTGTCCATGCAGCCCCGTCCAGTGGGTGGGTCTTTCCTCTGGAGTATTCTGGAAGCTGCTCCTGCATGCAGCCTCTTAGCCTCCTACACTTGCTGCGTTTTCTGCTATACCTTCAACGCAGCCACTGACAACCACCATCTCGCTACTGTCCTGTTTATTCTTTGTGAGGTGTAGTGTTGGTCTTATCAGTGTTGTTCAGAAACTTCCAGGGTCCCATATCTTTAACAAGGCCTTCATGGGACATCCTGTCCATTTATTTAATACTAGGACCTTTTGCATACGCTAGGTCTAGCCCGAATGAACCCCTCAGATCATTTCTCCCCCACAGGCTACATTTTACTCCTTTCCTGCCTGACCTTGTATATTATTCTCCTGGCCCTGGAATTCCCTGTGCCTTCCTAGTCACCTGACCAAATCCAGCCCTTGTGTCACCTCCTCCCCAAAATGCCTTCGCTTCTCTCTCTTCATCCCTCTCCCCTTCCTCCGTATTTTAGCCCTTCCCCCACAGGACGGCAGACAAGCTGCTTCCTAAGACAGTGATGCTTTTGGTAACTGATTTCCCCAGGGCAGCTTCCTCCGATCTCAGGGCCTTTCTTAGCACCCACCATAGCGTGGGCCCTGAAAACATACTGGGGAAAACCTGTAAGGGAGCGACTGAGTAAATGAGAAGATCATTTAGGTAGTGTCCCCTCTCTAGGCAGAAACAAGCTCATTTCTAGTAAGGCTGCCATCAACTCTCATTTAATGGGCTGATAATCCAGTAAGTGGATTATCAAGAATGGCGGTTACTTATTTCTCATTCTCTGCCTCCTTCTCCTTTTGTGTCTCCCCCTCTCCCTCCTCCCCGTCACTTCTGCCTGCTCTCCTCCCCCGCCCCAGGCCTATTATGTACTCTTTTCCAGGAAGTAAGTCAGAGAAATAAGAGAAGGCGTAATATGAACCCATCCCCGCTACTCGTAGGTAGCAGCTCTGGCAAACATCTTGGTGGGAGAGAAGACTAACGTCCACACATGTCAAACCCTTGTGAAGGCAAGTGTTTCTGCCAACCCGTGGAGAACTCAGACTTATTGAGAGTAATCCTATCACTAAGTAAAAGCCCCTTTTATATTCAGATGTTCACTGTCAGGCAGAGTGAGAGCAGTATCTCCCCTTCCCATCTTCCCAGGGTGTCAGGTGAGACTTGGGTGCTAACCCAGCTCTGCTTTTATCTAGCAGTATGACCCTGGGCATGTCGTCTCATCTCTCTGGGCCTCACTCTCCTCCTTGACATTACAGTTGACCCTTAAACAGTGCAGGGGTTAAAGGCACTGAGCACCACCCCCTAAAGTTGAAAATTACATGTAACTTTTGACTCCTCCAAAATGTAACTACTAACAGCCTACTGTTGACTGAAAGCCTCATCAATAACATATGAGGTGTGATCAAACAATACGGTGCATGTTTAAATAAAAAAAAATTATTGCAGTAAAAGACACATTGCCATTAATCCCCCTCAAAATACTCTCCCTCACTTCAAACACACTTTTCCCATCCTTCTTGCCACTTTCTGAAGCAGTTCTGGAAGTCCTCTTTTGTGAGCATCTTTAGTTGCACTGTCGTGGCTGCCTCAATGTCCTGAATCGATTCAAAACATTTATCTTTCATGGTCATTTTGACTTGGGGGAAGAGCCAGAAGTGTCACGGTGCCATATCTGGTGAATAAGGTGGATGAGGACACACCATAATGTTTTTATTTAACAGAAATTGCCATATATCAGAAGCGATGTGTGACACGGGGTGTTGTCATGATGGAGGATGATTTACGGCACACTTGAAAACACACTGTCTCTCAACCATAGCTCACACCTGACTGACTGTACCGAACAAGTTGAAACTTGTCACACTATTACTAAGGTTCAACGTTCTGCTTCCTGTATTGAAGACCCCTGCCTTTCTATTGAATGGCACTCGGCAGCAACATTCACTGTATTTTTTTATCATACCCAGTAAACAGTTGATTAACACATATTTTGTATGCCATATGTGTTATATGCTGTACCTTCACAATAAGATAGAGAAAATAAAATGTTATTAAGAAAACCATAAGGAAGAGAAAATACATTTATGGCACTTTACTGTATTTATTGAAACCATAAGTTTAAAAAAAAAATCCATGGGTAAGTGGACCTGTGCAGTTCAAATAGTTATTGAAGGGTTAGCTGTTTAGAGAGTTAGACCAGATGATGAGTTTTTCCTTGCTGAAATGCAGCCCGCTGGTCGATGGTCATAGTCAATTGTGTAATGTGTTAGAAGTAACATGCTGCTACTGATAATATGTTTTAAAAATACAAGGTTATATAGAGTTAATGTCACCCTCACTTTCTCACATTTCTAGATTATTTTTGAGTGAGAAAGCAAGGGAGGTTTCAGACTGCACAAAACCTGGCTACACCAAAGAAGTGAGTGGTGTGCTGTAGTCATTTTTCATTGAGTGTCTTCACAAGAATAGTTTCAAACCACTGAACCAGATGACCACCAGGGGCTCTTCCAGTGCTGGCATCCTAGTTCATACATACCAGCTAGACAATGCTCCTAGAATCCAAGAGGCCCAGGGAGTGATGCGAGTTGCCTAAGGTCACTCCTGAGACCCGTTAGTGGAACTGAGTCTAGAGCCACTTTCCAGATAATTCCATGAAAGAATTTTATCAGGACCTGTGGGAATTTGGGCTTCAGTGAAGGGATGGGGTAGAATGAGGTTTTCTGCTTCCTTCAGAACAAGCTAGACCTCCCCAATTCCAGAAAGGACCTTGTCTTGGGCCTTGAACGAAAATGAGAGCAGTGAAACCAAAGCTGCGTGCTCCCTCTGGTGTGCCTGACATGGTGATCCCTGGCCCTTCTCTCAGCTGTCAGCTTCCTTCCCCAGTGATCCCCAGGACCACCCATGCAGACAGGAAGTGCTCTGAGCCCACTCCGAGCCTGTCAGTTGTAATGGTGAGACAGGTCATCAGTTGAGGGAGGCAGCAGGGAGAGATGTATTATATTTACATTTTTCTAAATTGTGCTGGAACCAGGGCCCAGGGCCCAGCAGGCATGGGGGAGGGGCCATGAGGTGAAGGGGAAGCTGGGAGTGGGGGGAAGGCTGGGAGTCAGCCTGAGGAAGGGCATTGGGGGTAGGGAGCTACCTCTGGGCAGGATTCCTGGTGGGGATGGGCTGGCTCCAGACAAAGAGAAACCTGAGAGTGAGGGATTAAGCTGGAAAAACCTGTGAGAGGAGAAGCTAGCTTTCGAGGGAATCTCCAATATCAAACCCTTTTCCTGAAGAGCTTACTAAGAAGGACTTCAAGGGTAGTCCTTCATCCCCCATCTCTGAGGGGAGGAAAGAATGCTGGCCCAGGAGCAAGACTTGACATTAATCATCACTGTCCCCAACCCCAAAATGGGGCTTCAAAGCTGCTTTGCTGCAGGCCCCTCACAGCCCAGTTGTGGAGTTTTCCTTAGGGCCTGACGAGAGGAAATACTTGAGTTGCTTTAAGAGCTGCAAACTAAGTTGTCTGGACACTTGCAGCAGTTTGACTTTTACAGAGTGGAATTTGGCGTAAAAACATAAGCCTAAATTTAATCCTATAAGAAGAGTTTAGTGACAAGTTCCAAAAGAATCTCTTGATGAAGTTTTATCACCATCCTATCGGATCAGATAAATCAGTGATCTGACTGTCAGTTTTTCTCACCTGAACACCAATGGTCTAGGTTCATGTTATTCACTAAATTGTGACGGGAGCTTCCTGAGGCCAAGACTTACATCTTATTTATTCATAGCTCTGTATTCAGAGCCTGGCATACAGTAGGTGCTCAGTAAATGTTTGATAAAGAAGGAAGAAAATGAAAGCGTGTTTTGAACTGTGATTGTTTTCAGAGAATAGATTATAGAGAGGAAATGTAACAATTGGGAAAAAAAAATAAAGAAAGAATGAAAAACTTGATCCTATAGTGAGGACCTTAAAGACGAAGTGACAGTTGGATTCTATAGACATTACCATTCATCAGAACTCTCCAGATACCTTTGCTGTATTGATTTAACTGGGACAGTCTACCCCTGTTTCCTGCCTCCAGGGGCCAAGATTTCTTATCTTGAAGTGCTTGTAATTTGGGAATGCTATCCTCTTAAGTAAGGGTAGGTCTCCTGTAACACAAATTAATGGACTTATTATCTGATAGTTCAGGCAAAATACCCCATGTAATAGTCAACTACTGCTATGATAATGCTTTATAACAAATACCCCCAAGTCTCAGTGACTTACAACTGAGACAAAGAATAAAGAGCAATGGAAAGAGCTGGCTCCAGACATTACCGGATACCCCTCCCTGGAAATGGTCAGGTAAAAGTGACAGCTTATTAAAGAAAGAACAGAAAGGGCTGAGGCTTCAGAGAGAGCGATGACTTAGGTGGCACCCAAGGTTCCTTCCGACTCTGATATTCCTTGGTCTTGGGTGGTAGGGATCACACTGGGCAACTTCCAAGTTTCCAACAGAGGCAGAATATAAAACTAGTCCCAAGAGTGCCTTAGCTATAAGTGACAAAATATTCTAGAGTATCTGCCCAACCATCAGCACTGAAGCCTGCATATTCTGTCACAGAATTCCAAGTATGTGTGCGACAAGGCAGTGGCTCAAAGAACCAGGAAATTATTTTCCTGGCCTATCCTGTTTATATAAACTGAGTCATCCTGCTGGATAATCAGACACCTACCATCTTCTCCAAATGGCACCTAAATGAGTTCAGGCAGCATCCAGGGTCTCATTCCAGTATTTCTGGGAAGTGGAGTGTCACAGGTCATTTCTCTCTGCTTCTGAAGCATACATTGCTTGTCATTATCTGTGCTAGGAGTCCCTCTCTCCATAAAGACTTAAAAGAAAAGGCAAGAGTATATCTGGATGCCACACCCCTCAGTGTACTACAGAAGGTTCCTGACACACAGGAGATGCCCAATCAAGTGCTTGAGAAATGAATGAACGAACGAATGAATGAATGAATGGCAGTCTTTTAAGTTAAAACTTACTGAAAACTCTATCATTTTCCAGTTTCTTTTCTTGTTTTAACATCAGGAAGCTCAGAGTGAACGTTTTTGCTCAACCATAGCCCCATTATGGGTCCTTAGAATTTGCACATTTGTTTCTCCCTCCTTTCTCTGTTCTTTAATTATTTTTTTCTAAAATTCCATAAACCTAATTGTGTGTTCTTCTTGTTGACTTTTTTTTTTTTACAGCCTTTTGGGAAGGCATAAGGGCGAAGGAATAAAGCAATCAAAGTTCTCAGTAATGATTTGTTGTTTGGGAACTTCTTTCTAGTCATGGCTAATTTCACTGCCCTTCCATCTCACTGACTGCATGACCACAGCCCAAATAAGTAGATGGGAGGATGATGGATGGATAGATGGATGGAGGGGAGGAAGGATGAAGAAATAACTAGCCGTCACACTCCCATTTTGCAGGCAGACAAAGTAAACAAGAGTGAGTAAGCCAGGTCATTCATTTGTTCACTCAGTAAACATTTATTGGAAATTCACCAGGCTGTTCTCTGAAAATCAAAAATGTACCAGCAGATCTCACCAACTCGATTCTCTCTAGTTTTAAGAAGCTGAACTAGATCCACTAATGTAAGAATTTTGAAGTGGCACAACTACAGGCCAGACAGGAACAATGACACAGAAGACAGAAGGGATAGAAGACATGTGTATATGAATAAAGACACTTTGGAGAATGAATATATCTGTACGAGAAAATACAGAAATCAGATTGGAGAAGGCGCAATGAAAGAAACCTCAAATGTGTGAGAGTAACGAGGGAGGGGGAAGGAACACTCCTGCATTAGGATTGAATATTTACCTTTGTTTATGGTGAAAGGACATTGAATTTGGTTGGCATCCAAAGCTATCTTTGTTTCCCAGCTTCATCAGTTGCTAGATGTGTGGCTCTGGGAAAGTTATTTCACCTCTCTGAGACTCAGTCTTCTCACCTATAAAACAGAGATAATCGTACTTGACACTGAAGAACCAGAGAGCATGTGGCTTGCACGTGGAAGGTGCTTAGGAAATGTTGGTTGAAGCTCCATGACCTCTGAAGGTTTAGAGTTTTGCTTAGAGGGTATGGAAGGGGAGCCACAGGCAGATTTTTCCAAGGAGAACATAGTGTCCAGGCCTTTACGCCTCCTATGGCTGAGAATCACATTCTCCAGCTCTATTCTGTCACCATTAGCAGGGTTAACCTCTGGAGCCTCCCGTGACCCTAGCTAGCCTTGTTCCCAAGGGAGAGAACAAGGCTTCTTATGGACTGGTCTGTATCACACTATCAACCTGAGATCTGCTGTTATAACTAGACTTTGAATTCTTGAGTAGCAAGATTCAAGAAGTCATCGGTCCACTCTGCATCTGAAGGAGCTAATATTTTTCCATTTATGTGGGGGTGAGGAAAAAGTGGGGACTAAGTCTCCCTTAATCACAAAGGAATAAAGAAAATGTGCCTTGCTGATCTGTCCCCGTGTTGCATTGATTTATATGCAGTAATCTCTTAATACTTAAGCTGTTACTTCAAGGCATGTTCCTTCCTGTTAGGACTTCCAGGGTTTCTGAATTGAACTCAATCCATTGTATAAATCCCAGGTGACTCCATGCAGATTGAAAGGGAATTCCACTTATTGTCTTTATTTCCTAAGTAGTTTGTCTGTGAATTTGGATCAGTGGAGTTGCAGGAAAGATCTTTACTACCAACTATGTAGCAGACCTTCAGAGGCCTCTTCTACTTGTTCTTCAAGTCCAGCCCAATGGTCATGAACCTGTGAAGCCTGCATGTCACCACTGGTGAGAGTGAGGTACTCCTGCCCCAGGGCTCCACTGCACTCTGTCAGTGCTGCCATTAAAGTTCTAACTCCATGACCCTGGCAGGGGCTGTTGATCTGTTCATCTTCCCCACTGCATACTCTAAGCTCTTGGAAGCATGGCACAGGGATGTACTCATCTTTGTTTCCTAGCAATGAACATGGTGCCCAGTATATAGAATGTGCTCCATAAATGCGTGGTGGATGAATGAATCAATGGTGAATGATAGACATTGAAAACCCTCTTATATTTTTGTCAAGATTTCTGCCATTTTACTAAGCAGTAGAGGACCGTGCTGAGGAACCAGCTCATGCCCTCTTTCTCTCATTATCCCATCCTGTTTACTGTGGCAATCAACACTTGCGATTCTTTTTTACACCAGATGATCTCAGTGCTGAGTACAGATGGCTTCCCTTGCCCTTAGGACAAGGGGATCACTGGGAACCGCCTTGAAATATGGGCTGATGAAGTAAACAGTGATGACCTTCTCTGGCTGTGTTTTTACAGAAGTGTTTATATTAATGGGCTGCTTCTAGCTGAATCTTTTCAGTGTCTGCCTTCTGAGTGAGAAGACAGTCTCACCCCACTGTGTCCCTCAGTCATGCCTTTGCATTGCTCTTTAGTGGCTCATGAAAGGGAGGATTCTTAAGTCTCCAGTTTTCAGTCCCCTTAAACAGACTGTGTTGCTATTACTAAATTATAGAAAGTTAAACAAACAAACAAAAAAACAACTGTAATAATTTTTATTAGAATTGGACTCTCCTAAGTAACTTTTCTACTCCAACTTTCTTCAAAGCCTTTGGTGCAAATTACACCACTGAAAACTGCTGTGTGGAGGTTATTTCATGTCCTCATCTTGTCTGACCATCACTAAATACATTGCTTTTCATTTAATTGTCTGCCTCTTTTGGGGTTTGTTTTGTGTTTACAGCTGATGAAAATAAGTTTGTATTTATTAAACAGATAACCTCTGAGCATAGGGGCCACACAAAATGGTGAGGACTCAGAAAAGAATCAAATATGTTTCTGGTCTCAAAGGACTTAACATCTAGGGAGCAAGTCAAATAAACAAATAGAATGACATGTGCAAAGCATTATGGGAGTGGGGAGGAAAGATTCCCATGGCACTCATTCAGCTTGGAATAAAATGGTAGGGACTGGGATAGAGGAGAGTCTTCATAGAGAAGGTTAGGTTTGAGTTGAAAGATAAATAGTAATTCATCAAGAAGAGAAGCAAAATTACAGATAATAGTGGTATGTATAAAGGCTCAGAAAATGTGGATAACATGGTGAGTTTGGGAAACTGCAAATGGTTTTGAAATGGTTGCAAAGCACAGAGTTGACCTGTAAGCATGCCAACTAAGTACTAGCCCTGAGCACAGAGCATGGGTGGGGAGGAAATGTGTCTGGAAAAATAAGTTAGGGTCAGATCACAAAGGGTCTTGAATGCCAGACCAAGGATCTAGACTTTAGTGTGTGTGTGTGCACGTGAGATAGGAAGATAGATATTTTCACTGAAGAATTTTCAATAAATGAATCAAAAAATTAGAGTTGTGTTCCATCAAGAGCTTTTCCATCAATCCTGGCCAGTGTCCACTCTGTTCTACCTAATATGCTATTTTTCTTCTTTAAGCTGATTGTCCTGGAATTTCCTTGCTGGATACCATCTTGTTAGTTTTATTCACTCCCCCTTGTTATTTTAACCTAAGCCCAGGTAATCAAGGCCAAGATTTTAATTATCTCCAGCATCAGGCAGTATAGGGCTGGTGATTATTTTAAAAGGTTCCTTGCTGCTGGAGAGTGAGAAGAGAGAAAACCAGTGGGGTCTGTGCCCAAGACTATTTCCAGTCTTTGTGCTTCCAGCTCAGCATTTCTGGGGCACTTTACGGCAGGCTTTGTAAAGACTTAGTTGAAAATCAACTATGGATTCCTCCCTAATTGGCTTGGCCAGATTTACTCTGTTATTGGTCAAGCCAAGCTGGCTTCTATTATGCAGTGCACCGAGGACTTCCGGCATTGCTCTTATCCTAATGGAGGCTGGCTGTTTTTAGAAGCAATTCTTGGTGTTGGTGAAGGCTGGTATCATTATGTCCTCTGAAGTGAACCCAGAAGGACAACCATCCGATACAGCATTTAGACCTTTGACTACAAAGAGCAAGTCTTGGATTTGGCATTTATATGCTAGAAGAGTATGTTTTGTTTTTGTGTTTTCTACCGAAGATGAAACAAAACTTCCAATTTGTTTCTGCCTCTTTGGGTTGATTCATGAATATGCTCAGGGTAACCAGTCCAAGCAGGCAACACCTGCAGCAGTGGGACATCATCAAAGAGTGGCTTCTCTTGGCCCAGGATACCCAAGAGTGACATCAGAGGGGGGGCAGTAGTGCTCTGTCACTTCAGGCCCAGCACCACTGGACTTTTCTCTTTCCCCTGGCCTTGTAAGTCTGTTCAGGACTGGGCAACCTCAAGGGAAGTGGCTCAGCAGAGACATCGTGTTGTGAGGTTGGGAAAATTTATGGGCACTATTAACATTGAGCCACCACTGGAAGTTGTTTGTGTCGACAGAAGAGGGACAAAAGAGAGCCTGTGTCTGGAGAGTTTGTGAAGGTAGAAAAGCAAATCATCAGGGCAAGCCCAGAAGAGAGAGTTCAGGGCTGCCTCTGGAGTTCATGTGAAAGAAAGAATAGTGGAGAGGCCCATTTTTCCTATAATCCCGGAAGGACATTGTGTTTCCAAGTGCCATTTGCACGAGTGTGATGAGGGTATGTTATATATACGAGTACATTTACAGTCACTCAAAAGTAACTTGTCCCTTGCCTACCCTCATCAGTCACCTTCCCAGGCCCTTGCTGGGGCTTGTACAGTTTTGCCAGAGGAAGTCACCTATGGAAAGAACATTTGCGCTATAGAACTGAGCTCATTAGAATAAAGATCAACTTAGAACTCTATAAATAAAGATATGTTCATATGTAAAAGACATAGTCACACACACACACACACACACACACACACACACTCACACACATCTTAAATACAGACATGCATTTTACAGGTTTTAGAAAACCAATCTAACATCTGTTTTGCTTTCCTTGTTAATTCCATCCCCCTCCACCCCTCTGCCCTCACCCACCCCTCAATTCTAAAGTAAATTCTTCAGCAAAGCCTCATTTAAAAGATGCTATAGACCCTGCATTTTTAAATGATTCCCAGAGCTTGTTTTTGGAGAGTTTTCTTCCTGACCCCTCACCCCAATCCCCTTTGGCCAGCCAGCTAGCCAGGCAGTCGTTCCAAGGGCTCAACCTTGACAAATCCGTGCCTTCTGGTGTGTCTCGCTAACAACTGGCACCTGTCAGTCTCCTAGGGCCTGCCAAGCATCCTAGGGCACCAAGGACGATGGCAGTGACAGTGTTGTATCAGCAAGAGCAATAACCCACAACTGCGATCCAAGCAAACTGCCAGATCAAAAGCAGTTCTGCTAAAGTTGCACACATGTTCTCTTTCTTGATACGTCCACTGTGGTTAGGCTATCCCTCGGTGAACTTTTATTTATTTATTTATTTTTGATCCTGTTTTTTTCATTCTTTATTTGAATATTCTGGAATCTCGAAGCTTGCCCAAGAGAACAAGAATCACGGCATTATATAGCAAGTAGCCGTGAGGAGGTTGTCGCAATTGTCCAGGTGGAAATGATGAGCGCCTGGACTCTTCATAGCAATCTGATTGGCACAGGCTGCCTCCAGTTGGCTTTTCACACTGCTTCCATGGCTTAGGATGCTCTTTTTATTCCAGTCTTCCTGGAACTATAGGCCCATCTTTCAAGACTAAGTGTAGGTGTTCGATACGGAGACTTTCCTTAGTGCCCACCCTGAACAGGCTTGCACTCTCCCTCCTTTGGCGTTCCAATGTCTCGGGCACATTCTTTTTTCTCCCTCGGCACACATAAAATCTTGTTGCACATCTCTGTGTACATTTCTCTCTTCTTCTTACACCCAGCTCCTTGAAGGCAGAATCAGACCTTTGCCTCCTTAAATACTTGGCACAGCGCCTGACATTCAGTGAGCTCTCAATAAATGTGAGATGAATGAATAATCTTGCTAAATAAAGGCAGTGGCTATGGATATGGAAAGACAAGGCCTAATTTGGGAGATGACTTTTAAAGTTACACCTGAGGTTGGCAAAGCATGGCCCACAGGCCAAATCCAGCCCACTTTCTTCCTTTCTTTACTGCTTTTATAAATAAAGTTTTGTTGGAACACAACCAAGCCCATTTGTCTATAGCTGTTTTCATGCTATAATGGCAGAGTCAAGTTATCGTGACAAGACCAGATGGCCTGCAAATGCAAAAATATTTACTATTTGGACCATTGCTGAAAATGTTTGTGAACTTCTGAGTTCGGTGACCAGGATTAGTCACTAGATAAAGGGACATGGAAAGGAAAGAGTCAAGACTTTTCCTTTTCTGCTAGCTCCTCTGTGCCTCATATAGCACTTTGCTCCTGAGTGATAATATTGGCCAGTAGGCCTGTAGGGACTGAGAAGAAATACCCCTGGCTATGGGGCAGAAGGACAAGGCAGCCTAAGAGAGTGAGGTGGAAAAGAGACTCTGTAAGAGAAGACCAGGGC
Organism: Rhinolophus ferrumequinum; assembly: GCF_004115265.2. NCBI lineage: Eukaryota > Metazoa > Chordata > Mammalia > Chiroptera > Rhinolophidae > Rhinolophus > Rhinolophus ferrumequinum. The sequence continues at coordinate 23,032,358 of NC_046293.1, read as the reverse complement.
GGTAAATGGCAAGGAGGAAGAGACTTACATCGTGCTTCTTCCCGATGATGCTTCTCACGCTTCTGCTCTCTCTTAGTCATCCAGTTTGGCTTTGTCACTCTCTTTGTGGCTTCCTTCCCTCTGGCACCGGTGTTTGCCCTCCTCAACAATGTCATTGAAGTTCGGCTTGATGCAAAGAAGTTTGTCACGGAGTTGAGAAGGCCAGATGCTGTGAGAACCAAAGATATAGGTACGTCCCCTGCTCACAGGCTGTGCAGGCCCGTCCCCCACCACCACCCTCACACTGTGTCGGGTATCGAGAGGGCTGGGGAAACCCCTGACTCTTCATCCCTTTGAGCTCCTCATCCTCAGATCTTTAGCTGCTGGGAGGCCTTCAGAGGCCACATTATCTACCCCCACTTGTCCCCCTGGTTTCCAGACAGGGGGACACCTAAGCCTCTCCAGACAACCCCACTCCTAGAGGGCCGGGCAAACCTCCCTGGGTAATGTGCCTGCAGAGCGTCACCCTAAGCCACAGGGTTGTCATCACTGGGCAAAGGGCGGGAGTGACCCAGATGCCCTCCTCTCTGTCTTGCAGGGATTTGGTTTGACATTCTGTCTGGAATCGGCAAGTTCTCTGTTATCAGCAATGTAAGTGTTTACACTCATGGTACCCTTGCTGTGTGGGAAGGGCTTTCCAGAGGAGCTGAGGTCTTCCAAGCAGGAAACCAGCCTTTTCCACTTGGAGCTTTATTTAATACAACCCCCTGGTTAATAGAGTATACGAGCCTTCTAACTCATCACTAGAGCTGTACCACTTAACTGTTAATTTCACTAAGAGAAAGAAGGGTAATTGGCCCACCAGAATGCATACCTTCCACTTAAGAGTCAAAATCAGATCTTTCCTCAGAGCCAAGATTAATAAGGAAAGAATTCTATGTATCTAGCCATCTCCTTTCTTTTCTACTCCTGAGCTAAACAATACCTGGAGCATTGCCCAGGCTGCAATTCCTAATTACGGTTCCTCCAGGTTGTCAATGCAAAGTCTTAATTATCCCCACGGACTCTGGCACTGTGTAGGTGAAGATAGGACTGGAAGGAGAGAGGTTCTACCTGTTGTGATCTCCTTAACTGCCTTGCCAGACGTGTCCACATTTCAGAGGAAATCCTGCTGGGCCCAAGCCAACAGCTCCTTTTGCTTCTGCATTCTGTATGGATGGTGGCCAGGCAGGGCCTCCTCTTCCATTGCCCAAGAAAATATCAGCTAGCTCAGTGCACACCCAGAAAGCCATAGCCCGTTTTCCCTTGGGAGAGAAACATTGATTCTGGCTGTGACATGGTTCCCTACTAAGAACACAAAATGGCTGGAGAGGTGTGAGGGGAGGCAGAGAGGATCGGCTCGCTGCATTTTGAATGTTTGATGTAGAAAGCACACATTCTGAGGCTAAGACATAAAGTACAATTTGGAAAATAGATCAATAGCTACTTTGGAGTTGTATCTACTAGAAAGAGGCCTTGAGTTCCAAGCCCTTTCAGTCTATACAACAGGACAAGAAGTTGTACTTCCCTGGCCTCTCTAAGACTTCTTCACTCATCTGTAAAACTGGGAGAGAATAACAGCATCTACCAAATAGAATCATTCTGGAAATTAAATGAGATGATGAAAGGACAGGTAGCCAGTGCTCAGTAGTTGTAGCTATGATTATTATGTTACTCATTCTCAAATATGGTTATGGCCATCCACACTCATATATACATTTAGAAAACAATACCTAAACTACGTTTTTAAAAGGGCTTTAATTGTTGGTATGGAATACAGTATAAACTCTTGCCAAAAAGATTTAAGATATTCTTTGCAGAAAGTACCTCCACATTCAAACACGCGATCATTCATTTGTCATTTGGTTTCCTCTGTAGACATTTACAGAGTGCTTAGATATGCCAGATGCTCTGTTGGGTAAGTGTGGTTCCATCCAGCAGGACCCACTCATTTCCCCTCTATGTCTCACTTTTCCAAAGTAAAATGAATGAAAGAACCTCTTCCATGATGGTATGTGCCAAATGGTGCCAAGAGATACTGGTCAAATTGTGGGAATTGTGTAACCATATCCTTGGTACTCCTGGCTTTCTGGTGTCACTCAGGGGCAGAAGTACATGGTTATTCAGTGCGCTCGTGCATTGTTCCTCAGTGGCACTCTCATCTCTATTGGTAATTTTCTCAGAAACTCTTCCATTTTGCTTTGGCTTAGGCAACACCAGTGTCAATTCAGATATCTCAGAACTGATTTATTCCTCCCAACACCAAACGGTCCAAAATGGCTTAGTATCCTTTGCTACAGTGGTTGTAATTTACTCTCTTGACAGCCACTGTCTTGTGGATTTAATTACACATGTCAAAGAGGGAAAAACCAGATAAGTCAGCTACTTGATCTTAGAGATAAGGACGTTTGTATCAATCAGAGTAGTGCCTGTGGATGGGGAACCAAAGAGGGGACAGTCCCTCAGCCAGATGGACCTTGTGCCACCTGGACAACATCCATTCTGACCTCTCCTCAAGTGCTTGTGGTTCTGTTCCTCAGGCTTTTGTCATTGCTGTCACCTCCGACTTTATCCCCCGCCTTGTATACCAGTACGCCTATAGTCACAACGGGACTCTGCATGGCTTTGTCAACCATACCCTCTCCTTTTTCAACGTCAGCCAGCTGAAGGAGGGGACACAACCCGAAAACTCACAGTTTGACCCGGAGGTTCAGTTTTGCAGGTAAAGTAATCATGAGGGGGAGGGCAGCAGAGGACCTGGAGTGGTAGACCCAAGTAATTATCTGGGTGACCTAGACTTAGATTGTTTTCCTTTCCCTTTCCCTCCTACCCCAACCCAATTGCTATAAATCAGTTTCAATGACTCATTAAATATTTACTGAGTGCCTTTTGCTGGACACTGTGGAGCAGACAGTGAAATATACAAGGCCAGACAGTTAAGTTCACAAACTCATCCTAGAAAAACTGCCACATAGCTCATTGCTGAATATCACTATGGTCACCTGTGAAGTACTCCCCTTGGGAAGCTATGCACTGACGCCAGTGCCTAGTCCACCCTTCAAAGCAATTTTGGAACTCTTTTTCTGGAATGGCCATCAGAGCTGTCATCGAATTACCCTTGATCTCCTGAATGTCATCAAAATGTCTTCCTTTCAATATTTCCTTTATCTTTGGGTAAAGACAGAAGTCATTGGGGGTCAGATCAGGTGAATAGGAGGATGTTCCAATACAGTGATTTGTTTACTGGCTGAAAACTCCCTCACAGACAGTGCCGTGTGAGCTGGCGCATTGTCATGATGCAAGAGCCATGAACTGTTGGCAAAAAGTTCAGGTCATCTAACTTTTTCATGCAGCCTTTTCAGCACTTCCAAATAGTAAACTTGTGAACGCTTTGTCCAGTTGGTAAAAATTCATAATGAATCATCCCTCTGATATCAAAAAAGGTTAGCAACATCATTGCAACAAGTTCGCGAACTTAATTGTCAGACCTCGTACAACCTTGTCTGTACCACCAAGGAGTTTATGGTCTGGTTGGGAAGAAAACAAACAGAACAGATAGGAAATAGCAGGTTATTTGGTAATTATTTCTGATACGGACCGTAAACGTTGTAAGTATTCAGAGGAGAGGGAGATCAGTGTTGGCTAGAATAGAGAGGTAGGCTGCCCGAAGAGGCCACAGGGAGTTCTAGAACAGAAAGAGAGAGTATCCTAGATGGGGAGTCAGCATGGACAAAGTCATGTTGGTGGGGATGATTCTGGCGTGTTAGATAACACTTAGGGACTAGGTGATATTGTTAGCAAAGAGAATGCTTAGAAGATAATAATAGGGAATAATCCAAGAAATAAAATATATGTAGAAACTCCTAAGATAGTATAAGCCAAAAAAATTGTTGAATTTGAATAGGTAGGATAAAGTAGATAATGGGAAAATTTGAAATCTTACAAGAATTTTAAGGTGACGTAATAGGAAGATACTGACCTTTTTAGTGTCAAGGAATGATCGGATAAATGGTAGGCTCTGGAAAATTGATCTGGTCTCAGACAGGAAGATGAACTAAAATTGGGGGAGCTCAGGGAGGGCAGCTGAGCTGCTGCATCATTCAGACATGAACCATGGTGGGCACAGACCAAGGTGGCGGAAGATGACAGAAGATGAGTTATTTCATGTAACTCATTGCAAATTGGTGACAAGACACGTAAGAGAGAGTCTCAAAGTTTGAGAGGTAGCTTCAAAGTTTGGACTGAAGTCAGAGGACTAGGAAATTGTGGGTCCACTGACAGAGATGGGGAAGATGCTAAGAGACTCTAATTTTATGGTATATACGATGAATTTTATTTCAATCATGTTGCATTTAAAACAGTAGTAGGAAATCTAAGGGGAAATTTTCATCTAACTCCTAGACTCTCTAAGCTGGAATTCCAGAAAGGTCCAGGTTAGAGTCATGATGGAAAACCATCAGCACAGGGATCCTTGAAGCCAAGAAACAGAAAACTCTCCACTATTTACCTAAGAAGGGCAAATAAAGAGAAGAAGAGCAGAGGCCAATAAATTATTTAACAGTTTTGTACTGTGGCTAAATGATAGTCCCCATAAAGGACTTGATCAAGGATGACACCTCATCAATTAAAAAAGTAAAACAATAACTACAACAAAAACAAAAACCTAGGAAAAGGTATTGCTAGGAAGATGTAGGGCTTTCTTGGACCATCCCCAATAGTGTCTGATGTGAAAGCTGTTGAGGACTCTATTGAAGAAGCCAGGTTTCAGTTGCGTTTGCAGCACTGATGACCCTGGGCATGTCTGCCGTGCTTTCCCGCCTGGGACACCCTGGTGTTCAAGGGCAGCCATGTGGGAGATGGCTGCTTAAGTTCAGATTCACAGTCTGAGACCACAAAAGAGAGAAAACGAGTTGGTCTTCTCAATCCAGATGGCTGAGTTAAACAACCGTACCAATGTGTGGTTTAAATAGAAGGGTAGTTTTGTTTCAGGAGCAATAACTTTAGGGTTCAACTCTAAGCAACCAAGAAAAGATTCAAAATCAAAGCCCAGATCAAAGAATGGATGAGTCAATTTAGTCACAGATATCAATTTATATCAACCTAGATGTTTCAGAAACTTCCACGTCTGGGGCTATGAAAACTCTGACTATTAGACTGAAGTAGCATGCAGGCCGATTTTCTACTAGACTCTGCACGGCCCTGGGGCTGCTCCTCCACAGGCTGGTATGCCAGACTGTCTGTCCATGGTGCTGGATTTTGGTCTGCAGATCCAAAAGCTATAGTTCCACTGCACAGAGAGTCTGTACCAGCTCGAGACCTTTTCTGGTAGCTTCTAGATCTGCTCCAGCAGGGTCTATGGAATCAGTCAATAGGTTTACATTAAACAAGCAGGCATTGGAAAGTGAGAATTGTACAATCATTTTTATAAGTGGAAGATACCATAGAAATCATCTTGTTGAAACTCCTGATACTACATAAAGAGAAACAGGTTTAGAAAGTTGAAGAGTTCTCCAAGATTACAGAGGTTTCTGATGATAAATCCTGAAGTAAAACTCACATTTATCCAAGAACACAAGCTCCCACCTCATTGTGCAGTGGGGGAGCAGCACCAGTGTGACGTACCGTGTGGGGAGCCAAGGTTAACACTGTCTGTTTCTTTAGTTAGTCTAGAAGCACATGTCTGTCCAGAGCACTGAGGTTCTCTGACCCTGCCCCTGACATTCAGATCTTCCAGTAACACATATGAATATGCTTTCCAGATACATCAACGGCTTAAACAGGCTTAAACACAAAGGGAATTGAGTGACTCCATATCGAACGTTGAGGGTAGGCCTAATTTTAGGCAATGGTCGATTGAATCGAGTCTGCTCCAACCAAATGTTTCTCTGTCTCCCAACTCCATTCCAGTTGATGTGGTGTAGTTTCCAGCTCTATATGACTGCCAACAACTACACGCCAGTATCACACTGGGTCCAAGTCCAGTGAGAAAAAAGCCCATACCTCTTTCCCAGTGATCTCTGCGAAAATCTCTTTGCAGCTCATTGACTAGGATCCATATGCATGCCCTACCCAGAACCAATCACTGGAACCAGAGGAACGTAACACTCTCTCTATGGCTTTGGGACCATTAGGGTGAGGGTGGGGGTGAAATCATCTCCAACTGAAGCATGCGATCCCCAAGTAGGAGGTAGTTCCCTAGTGAAAAGTCAAAATGAATGGATTCCATTCAGCCAAAACAACTAATGCCCATGACACCAGGTATTATTAGTACACATGGATCAGATCAAGATTTCTTTTATCTGCCTTTGGAGTCACTGGATTTTCCACCCAATTGTAGAGCCCCAGAACTTCTCTCCATTGTTTCCATACGAGTAGAGGGCTTATCTGTGGCCCGTTTTTTGAGAATTCTGCCACTGAGTGCATGGGTGCATGTGTAGGAAATGAATTCTGTATTTCTGCCAAGACACTTTATTTACAGTTCCAGAATCAAACCAAAATGATTTTTGGAGCATCTGATCATTTTTTCCTTAATCAGTACCAGTGAAGATTATAGGTTTATTATGCTACTATTTTTTGAGAACTTACTATTTGCTTGGCATTGGTTGTATAACAGGGAGCAAGACAGAGTGCCTCCCTCAAGGAGTCTAGATAGAGGAGTTAAGTAAGTAAATAAGCAACCAAAATATAGCTTTACTAATTTAAAGTAGGGTCACTGCAGAGAGCTCTGAGAGCCCTGAGGACGGAGGCCATGTGCCTCATCAAGACTTGAGCGTTCAGGAGAAGCTTCCATGGAGGTGACACCTGAAGAATGAACAGTACCAGAGGGGCCAGAGAGATCGTCTTGTTGAAACTCCTTATTCATAGGACCAAGCCAGCTTGGATGGAGAGTGGGGTGGGAGGAGTGGTGGTGGATGGGAAGGGGAGTGTCCAGTGGAGAAGGAGTTCCAGGGAGAGCAGTGTATTCCAGGTGGAGGGGCCAGTTCATAGTGGTTGGGGCTCAGCTGTGAGAGAGGAGGCTGGAAGAAAGCACAAGTGCCAGACCAAGACAGGCATGGTGGGCCTTTGGAAGTGTGTGGCCTCCCTCTTAGGGCATCACACAGCCACTGAGAGCAGTGATGAGGAGCTCAAACTTTTCCTTGGTGTTGTCTCTGACCGCAGTGTGAAGAGTAATGGGTTACATTTAAAATGAAGACATACTCCACTTTAAAGTGTAAGCAGATGTCTAGAGAGCAGGATCAGCAGAGCATCTAGATAGAACCGATCAAATAGGTGTGCTTCACAGCTACCTTTCCTACTGGATGAGAAGTGTTGATGGGTATTTCTGCCTCAAATGGGTCCTATTCAGTGCATGCTGTGGGAACTTGTCTGGGTCATCATATTCTCTGGAGATTTAGGAAGTGGAGACATGACCTATTGATGTCTTTGCAAGCTAGGAATTGTCAGTGGTTACGAAACAGAACTGAGGGACCAAGGAAGTGAGAAAGAGAGAGAAAGGAAGTAGGAGAGCGAGGGAGGCAGGGAGGGATGGAGAGAGAGAGAGAGAGAGAGATTGGAAATGGGGAAGGGACTATGTATGAGAAAGAGATTGTGAGAAACAGAGACAATTCTATAGCTAGTCCCAAAGCCAGCATTTAAAACTGCATCTGTGGTGGGAAATGAAGTTTGCCCTGATTTTCTGGCAAATAGTGTTGGGAACTCGATGACCCTTCTTATTCTTAGTTTTCAGTGACCTCTGGAGATAAATATGGTCAAATAAAACTAAGGTCTCCGGCTGCAACCCCGCCTAACCAGGGAAGAGGTATCTTAAAAATAGCAGTAAAAGTTAGGACAAGTCTCCAGTTTCCTGTTTGAGATGGATTCTCAGCATTTTTGGAGCAACGTTGGCTTCAGCCATCTAAGTGCTCTGGCAGGGCTGCTCCATAAACAGTCCTGTGACGTCATTCTATAGGCATGATTAGTGGCCATTTGACAAGGTCTAAGGACCACTGCATCCTGGAAGATAGATGGTGGCTTGGGCTCCCAGCTCAGCTGCAAGGGAGCAGAAATATCAGTAGAGCAGGGCCTGGCCAGGGACCTGGGTTCCAGAGCTGGAGGAGCTGACCTGGGCATGGTCAACCCAAAGGGTCTTCTTGGTGGTGCTGGGCCTGCAGAAACAGCATCCTTGGGTGGCTCTTGCTGGGTTTTTCTACAGGACCTAAGTTCTTTCATATCCCAAGTCTTTGAAGAGGTGAGTTCCCTCTCATCTGCTTTTTGCTGAAACCAAAGGTAGAGCCAGCTTTTCTGGGTGTTGCTTTTCCTGATCTTTGTCAACCATTAGACTGACAGGGTTCTCATTAGTTCCTAATTGCCTGTACTGTTTCCCCTTGTTAAAAGCAAATTCAGAAAGCAGTTTTAAGTAGCTCAGATGGTATGAAATTACCGTATCTAATTTCCATTGGGACTAGTTAAAAAATTATTTTTACATGTCACTGATTGGAGTTAATAAATGCATTTGCTGACTAATTCTTAATGTAATTAAAACCTCATTTTAAAAAATTACTGATTGTTGATAACCAGCTCCTCGGTTTGTTATTTCAGCACCCATCCTGCCCAGTAATTTAGTATTGTGATGAATTGTGACAGATGTCACTGGTCACCCCTGCAAGGGAAGATGGAAGGGGGACATCTGAGCTGAGTCTCTTCTCTGCACCTCAATTTCCCTACTGTAAAAATGAGGACTTGGAATAAATAATCTCCAAAGATACTTTTCTGCTTAAAAGAAAAAAGTTTATTACACATGTAGAATATTCACCTGTTCCTATAACAATTCTAAACATTACAGGCAACCTCTGGAACTCTGTCCCACCCCCACGCTAACCCCTGCCAGGTTAACATATTTGTGTGAATCTTTCTAGACATTTATCCATGCATTAACTAAAATCAACTTGTAGAAACTTTAAGGTATGGTTTCATGGGTTTGTTTTATAATACTGTAATATATTTTGAGTTAATGGAAACTTTGTTTCTTTAGGGAATGTGTAAATTCAACTCAATCGATGTAATTTTTCATAGTGTTAGAGCAATCTAGGTAAAATATTAATGTAAACTTAAAGTTCAAAATCTTAAAGCTTAAAAATAAGTTGATTCTTATATTGTACACAAGGCTGTCTCAGTTAACGCTGTGATTTTGCTCTCGAATCTTAGTATAAAAATGTATTGGGTCAACTGAGTATTGATTGCTATTAATTACATTCTTCTTTTGAAATTATGAACTTTATTATAAACATAATTCTGTATGTGCGTATATGTGTGTGTGTATGTGTGTGTGTGTGTGTGTGTGTGTGTGTGTGTGTAAAGGCACTCTTCTCAGCCCCTAATCCTGGGTGTTTGTGTCTATATATAAAATTCTGTATGTATGTATATATTATATATACGTATATATAATATATAAATTATATAATTTAAATATAAACATTGTATATATGCAATTTATAATATATAATTAATGTTATTTATATTAAGTATTAATGTATAATTATTAATTATATTTTATATAGATATATTGAAAATATATATTTATATGTATGTAAGAGGAAAAGACTCTCTTCCCAGCCCCACCCCAGTCATTCTCTTCCAGAAGAAACCATTGTGTCCATTTCCTGTGGAAGTCTCCCGAAATCACCTTCACATGTGTCGTCTTATTGAACTCTCAATCTGTCTCCTTTAATATTTAGTGTACACGCACACATATGGATTCTGTTATTTGTGGTTGGGGTGAGAGCTGGAGTGTGCACCGTCTGTGTCCTCAGTACTGAGATACACATTTTGTTAGCTTCACTTTATGGATGAGAAGACTGAGATCTGGAGATGAGGAGTAACTTCCTCGGGGTCCTACAGTTAGTAAGTGACATAGCCACTCCAAATGCATACTTGCCTTTTAAGCACTCTGGTTGTTTCATTACTGAAAGACTCTCCTTATTAGAAGGCTAAAGGGAAATTTCAAAATTAACGTTAAGGCTCAAAAAAATTAAAGGACTGGATGGGTGAGGATGAGATCTGGGAACGGTTTCTGAAATGATATCCCTGAGCTTGAATCCCGGCCAGCAGATGCAGGAAGTGACCAGAGATGGAGGTCACCCAGTGCTTGGCTGCCCAATGGGGCCGTGGTCTACCAAGCTCCCTCCACCAGGGGAAATGTTCTGGTTTGGGAAAGCATTTGAGCGGATGGGAATGGAGCAGAAGTTACTTTCCACCAGCCTGAGCCTCGCCTTCATTTACCTGGACATAGATCCTGAGAGAAGCCCCTTTCAGTTGTGGAGTTGGCTTACTCTTTTCGATTCATATTAGCACCATGGGAAACTTAGAGTGTCTGTGCTCGAGTACTTAGAAATCCCCCTGGAAAGCCGGGGGAACTAGGAGTAAGAATATCTGTCCTCTTTTAATATAAAAGGTGTATTTCATAAGTTACCTTCAGTCAAAGGAGAAAGAATAGCTATTGTCTACTGGGTGCATAGCTGATAGATCACGTGGCGTGCTGAGTGCTGCTCTCTGACATTGCATCTTCATTACAAGTCTGTGAGATGGAGAAAGTTGAGGCCCATTTTATAGACGATGGCCTTAGCCATCAGAACTTTAGGCCAGATAGCACAGAGCTGAAGTGATGGAGGCGGCATCAGAACACCTGACTACAAAGTCTACGCCTTTGCCAGTGTTGTGCCAACATTGCCTTGGACTTAGAAGCAAAAGAGACAGCTGTCACCATGGGGGGCACAATTAAGGCCTGTCGCCACTTTGTCTTTTGTGGACATTTCTAGTCTCAAAGCTAATTATCTCTTTGTTTAATTAGTGTCTCCTAGTTACTCAGTGAAAACATTTGATAAGCTTGACTAAGAAGGATGAAATTTTTTTAAATTATGAAATCTGAATTTATATTGGAATGTAAACAACCAATCATTTACCTGGTGGCAGAGACTTATTGGAATCAATGTTTTTCAAACTATGATTCGTTAATGGGTTGTGAAATCACTTTAGTAGGTCATGATCAGCATTTTAAAGAATAGAATAGAATAGAAAAATACCAGTTCATTTGCATACAGCAAGGAGAAGTATGTTTTGTGTAGTTTTTATTTCGGTGACATATTTATACATTAATTTAAAATGTATTTCTTGCTACTGTAGGTCACCGTTTTTAAAAAGTTAGCTTTGGAAAGAAAAATGTGAACAGGTGCGTAATTTATTAAATAGTGTGTTCTTCTTTTCCGTGGATAGCTTGCCCTGTAGTTTCTAACGGAGCACTCTTCGCCCATCGGTACAGGGGTATTTTCAAATAGTTTTCTGGACATATCTCTGCATTAGGCTTTCCTCAGATGCTTGATGAGATGGGTGCACCTGTTAGGTTCAAAACAGTTGTGGACACTCGGGGGGGGGGAGGGGGGGCAAAGTGATATTTCCAAAAGCGGCGTGAGTTAGTAGTAGAGGTGGGACACTAGAATTCGATTATTTATGGATTCTTTTTCAGACTGGAAAAAAGCAGGGTGAGCAATGGCTCCCATACTGAGGTCAGTGAACATCTGTTCCTTCATAGACGGAGCTAGAGAACAAGAGAAACAGACTTTGATTACAGCAGGAGACATGGGGCTAGACCTAGGGAAGGATTTCCCTGTGGTAAGCAGTGGGTGTGTCCTTGGAGGTTTGGAGAAGAGTAGGAGCCATTCCCTTCTGCCATAGGGTGCTTTGCGGGGCAGCAGGAGGGTGGGGGAGCTGAGTTGTTTCCCACCCCAAGATGTCCTTATTCCTTTAGCCACGGTCGCCCCGTCTCCCGTTAGCAGGCATAATTGGAGCTGGCCGTGTTTCTGTCCTCAGCCACGGATGGATGTGATGAATGCCGTGGTGGTTTACTGGACTGCAGTTAGCGTTGCTTTTCATCCCAATGTCAAACCAGGCCTGCAACAGCTGTGATCAGCTGTTGGAAGAGGGAGAGTTGGGTGGAGAGGGAGCAGCTCCTGGCCTGTTGCCCAGACCTAGTCGAATGCTCAGTGTCCACCTCTCTGTTTGTCTCTTTCTGTTGCTCACTCTATTTCTAGGCCTTTTCTGCCTTTTCATGTGCATCTCTTTTCAGATTTTATTTTTCCTCTTCCCTCGTATCTCCTTGGGCAATTGGGAGCCACCACACTTTGCCATGAATCCTTCAGAGCAGCTGGTGCATTCAGGGCAAAGGAAGCTACAGAGAGCACCCACTGACTACCACCCCCCCTCCAAATTGCAGCTGGTAGTAAGGTGCTCTGTGATGGTAGGAGAAAAGCCTGAATTCAGCCAGACTTGGCTTCTCGCCTTGACCTCTTGCTGACCATGAGATCTTTGCCAAGTACTTGAACTTCTCTGAGCCTCAGTTTCCTCCTGTATCATACGGGGACATCAGTGCCTGCCTGAGGATACCATTGTGAAGATAAAATGAGAAAACTTACAGAAAAATTTCTTGATCAGAGACTGACACATACTGTCTGTTCAGTATATATTCATTTCCCTTCCTGGCCCCTCCTCGGACAGAGTCCCCACCCTGCCTTCCTTGGCAGCCGTGCACCCCACATGGTGGCCTGATGCCACCCCACTTCTTCTTCCAGCCCACGGCTTGCTTTGCTTTCACTGAGCATCAAAGCTTTGTTGAATTCCATGGAGGAAACTGTTTCATGAAGGGTCATAATTCTTCTGGTACCAGCTTTTGTAATTTTTCCAGGCTTAGTAAAAAGTGAGTCTGAGAAAATGAGCCATTTTTCACATGCGTCATCCCAAGACAGGGGTGAAAAGGCAACGGTGAGGAAAGTCCTGGACCTCTCCACGAATCTGAGGAGCTCACGTCGGGCACTGACATTTTGTTTCTTAAGCCACCTAGACAAAGTGTAAAGATGGTTAGTAAAAGAGGATGATACTGACCAACCGTGACTGTTACCCCCGGCCCTCCCCCACCCTAAATTCATTCAGCCGTCAACTTGGCTGCTGTCAGCTTTCCTTTGGGTATAAGAATGCAGCTATCAAGTGAGGCTGGCCCCTCTCAAAGCCACAGTCTCAAAGCAAACACCTGGGAATGAAGCCCAGGATTGTCTGCTGGCACCTGTATCTTCACTGAGCCGATGGGCTACAGAGAACTGTATGAGGGTCTGGGGACCTCCCCTCTCCTCTAGAGGCCAAAAGCCAAGAGCCAAGATTCACTGTTTTGGGGTCCTCTCACGATTCCTGGACTCCTCTGGAGGGAGAATCCAAACACCAACAAGAAGCTTTTGGGAATGTTGGAGAAAGAGTAGGAAAAGACATTTCTAAGCTGACATTGGCTTTTTGGGACTTTGGTCCTTTGATTCCATGGACACTTACCGGTTGGATTCCTACCCTCTGCCTCCTGTTTCCCAAGTTTGAGAGCCAAGGGCTGGCCTGCTACTTTGACCCCTGAGGTTTCCCTCAGAGAAGTCCCCCTCTCCCCTCCAACTCTTCCCAATCGTAACAGCGTATTTCTCTTCGGGCAGGTTTAAGGATTACCGAGAGCCACCATGGGCCCCGAACCCATACGAGTTTTCCAAACAGTACTGGTCTGTTCTGTCTGCCCGTCTGGCTTTTGTCATCATCTTCCAGGTGAGTTCTTTGGCTAAGGAGTAGACAATTAGAATTCAAGCTGCAAGAGTAAAGACAGCCATGTCTCCTTGCCTGCCCCTCGTCTCCAGGTTTTCATGGCACTGTGTGACACAAAGGGTCTTCGCATGTGGCAGGCAGAGTGAGTGCTCGCTTCCTTCCCTGGGTGAGGCAGGAAGCACTCTTGAGAGGGCTTCCATTAACTGATGGAGTTGCAGAAAGAGACTAAAACACAGAGTAAGGTTACAAGACAGATGTGGAATAAATTGCAGGGTGGACATAGAGTCCCATTTAAACGTCAGACAACAAAGGGAAGTGGGAAGAGCAGGAGAAACCAGAGTCTCAACTCGCATGCAGACAAGCGGCCCCACCTGAACCTTCCTTCTAGCCCTCTCGGCTGGCTCCCGCCTTTGTTAGTGTTGCTTTAGCCCCTGAGCCATCCGGTGAGGAGGGCCGCCAGCGCCATCGCCATCCCTGAATGAACAGCAAACTTGAGTCCACTGATTCCTATCTCTGACAATAGTGGCAGCTCCAATTGCACTGCCGAGATTCTCTGAGTGCGAGGCCCCAGTTCCCACTCGGGGTCCTGCCGCTCTTCCAGCAGGGCTGGAGCACAAGCCCAGATCCTTTTCTCATAGACCCCCTCAGGCTTTTGTATTCCCTGAAGGCAGCTCTCTGGAGGGCTCTAAAATATCCTGCCCCCGACCCCAGCCCAGGAAGTGTAGAAATCCACCGGCTAGTCTTTCACCTAAAGAAGACAGCCATTCTTCCTCTGGAGAGATGGGGAGATATATTTGAAAAATTGCTCAGACATCCCCCTGCTACCCCACCTGCAGAAGTCGCCTCACTTTACCATATGTCACCTGTCACATTCCCTCATACAGTAAGGAGCTGGTTTAAAAGAAGAGTGTATGACTTGAAGAGCTCTAGATTACCTCAGGCAGCCAGGAGCGTCTGGAAGCAGCCATTGCTCCCCAAAGTCTTCCCGTGGGCTCCTAAGGGACACACAGGGTTCAAGGTAGAGATGTGAATAGGTTTGGAGCTTGGAAGACAGCAGTGCTCTGTTATCTTGTTCTGGGCTCCATCACTGTCCTCTGTGTCTCAGAGGGGAAGACACATGACCACATAATTGTCAGGCAGAGAAGAATGCCACAATTGAAGGAGTTATTGGGAGGGTGTGGGTGAAGGTGGCTTGGGGAAATGGTGGGAACCAGATTATCGAAGTAGCAAACGTTTATTGGGCCATGCTGGTGCTGTTGTAACATATTCACCCACTTTAATGGAAAATGCTCCCAGGAAAATGCAGTCTTATCCTACCTGTATTTATAAGGGAGGGGATGTGGCTCAGAAGACAGAAGGGAGCCAATTACAAGTGCAAACGAACGGTTAGAACTGGTAAAGGGGAGCTGGAGGCAGGGGTCCCAGACAGGCCAGTGTGATTAGAGTAGCTGGAGTAGAATGGAGAACAGAATACAGTGAGTGTGAATAATGCGTGGGGTCAGCTAAGGCGAGAATTCAGTGCAGAGACTGAAGGCCCATCTCTGATATGGAGGGCAGAGGATCAGGTGCAAGGAAGAGAGAAGCAACTAGCCCCGGGAAAGCCCTGGGGAGGCCATTGGGCCTCACGGCCACTCCCCAGGAAGCTCTGGAGCAGGGTACCTGGAGGCTTCGAGGCCCAGAAGCCAGAGCAGGACACATGAGATGGGCTGGGGGAGGGGAAGAAGCAGCACTCAACACTTACCGAGCCCCACAGTGCACGAGGTATTAACCCATTTAACCCGCGCACAGCTCCAGGAGGTAGAAACTGCTACTATTGCACTCTCTACATAGGACATGGGGACACCAAAAGGCACTTATGCTTATTGGCTAAGATCACCTGCTGGTAAGTAGTGGAGCCAGAATAACACAGAGGCATCTGCTCCCGGGTGTGTGATCTTCACGGCTGCACCCTACTCCAGCCCCACTGCTGAGATGGTCACTCTGATGGGCAGGGGTGGACAGTGGCACACTAGCGTTCCTGGGCCAGGCCTCTCCTCTCAATCCTCCTCTCTTGCTTTTGGCAGAATCTTGTGATGTTCCTGAGTGTCCTCGTGGACTGGATGATCCCAGACATCCCCACAGACATCAGTGACCAGATCAAGAAAGAAAAGAGCTTGTTGGTGGACTTCTTCCTGAAAGAGGAGCATGAGAAGCTCAAGCTGATGGATGAGCCGGCCCCCAGGAGCCAGGGAGAGGGGCATCAGAGCAGGAGGAGCCTGGCGGCCAGCTCGGCACCCTCAGGCAGGAGCCAGCCAGGCAGCATCGCGTCTTCTGGTTCTCAGCACACCAACGTGTGAGCGAGTCAGCCCCACCACCAAGTGGGCTCTGTCACAGTGACAGACCACGCACAAACGTGTCTGTGCATCCGCACGGTGTGTCTGTCCTCTGCCCAGATCTGGCCTGAGGGGGTCTTGAAAAGGGTGTGTGTGTAAAGAGAGAGAGAAATTAGAGAAATCCAACGAGAGAATGAGTACAAGAAAGATTTGCTGCTTCTCAGAAACTTCATGCTTATGTTTGTTTTAGGTCGTCTTTTGAGCTGTATCCTTTTGGGGCATTGGTACCCTGTTTTGCGTATATCAAAACTCAGTAAAAGAATTGAGTCTCTGTATCCCAGAATCCCCAGGCACCACTGGCTTTCCCTGTGTTCCTTCAGGTACCCTCCTTTTCAGACGGCCATAGGCTGTGACAGAAGCGCAGTCAGGGCACTGTTCTGGCACCCGTCATCGTAAGTGAGTCCTGACCCCCTTCCCGCCATCACCCACCCCCAAAAATCCTCTGAGTCACTTGCCTCTGGGGCTGTCATTTGCATCAGTGGATGCAAATTAAGTTACAGGGCTGATTGCTGTGGCCACTGGACCTGATGGTGAGTAGCAAAAGTTCAAACTTAGGATTGTCTTCAGTTCATGTCACAGGGATGCTTTGAACTAAATGCAACCAACCATCATTTTATGCAGATTCAGATTTAAAATGATTAAATAAATTGAAACATTCTTTATAAAGACAATTCTCCTTGTCTTCGGTTCTCTCTCTGTCTCTGTCTCTCTTTTGCATACAATCCCCCCAACCAATATTTGTTGAGCACCTACTATGTGCCAGGCATTATTCTCAGACTAGAGATACATGACACAAAATCTCTGCCTCATAAAGCTTACGTTCTAGGGAGAGAGAGATAATAACCCCGTAAATGTATAGTGTTTTACATAGTAATAAATGCTGTGGAGAAACAAAAAATAGGATGAGAGAGACAGGCACTGTGAGGTCACAGGAAGTGAGGGATTGACCATTTTATATACAAATTCATTTTGAACCCAAGACGGTTAAGAGCTGGCACATTGCAATGCTAACGTCGTTGATTGGTAGCAGCCTCCCAGAGCTCTGTGGTGAGAACATTTTCAAGTGTAAGTAAAAGCAAGGGTCAAACATCGTTCATTATTTCGTTGCACACATCTCAACCCCACCTGCTGCCCAGAAACCAGTGGCACAGCCCTCTTCCTCTGGACCTGGCCCCAGTTCCTTGCAGGTCAGTCTGACTAGTCTTCACTCAGCGCCTGCATGGAAGCTGCAAGGAGGCCCATGCTCCAGAGACTTGCTGTTCTGATACTTCAACACATTCGGAGATGCGAGGACCTGTGGGTGCTTGGGCTGGTCATTGTTCCTCCCCATGGTTTCTTGTTTCCTCCTGGACACATGCAAGATTGTGCTGCCACCAACACTTGCTCTGGAAAGTGGTCCCTTCTTTTAAGGGGATCTCAGGGCATAGCTACAGCTCTTAGTAAGAGCAGGAGGCAGTCATGTCCCAGGCCACTCATACACAAGGAATCCTGTAATAACTTTCAGTTACATCACACCTTCATGTTCAAACTTGCCAGTTGAGCCTCGATTCAAACCACAGTAGTATAAAGACATGGCATCATCTTACAACAGGCTTCAGTTAATTTGGGGAGAGTGAAACGGCCAATAGGAGGCAAATTGTATTTCAGGGGTCACTAATGACAGGGAGACTCCAGGCCTGTAAAAAGGACGCCTACCAGTATGGGTTGATATTTCTAGGAACGAGTAATGGGCCACAGTCAGGGGGTGCCTCCACCACCAGGGCACCCACTCTGTACTGACTGAACCACACCCAAGCCCACTGGCTGCCATGGCTGGTTCAAGACCCCGCCTCTTTTCCTTTTTCTTTTTTACATTGAATATTTTTATATAATCACAGAAGTGACATTTGCACACCGAGAAAGTCAGACAATCTAAAAAACAATGAAGAAGACAGTAAAATTACCCACAACCCCCAAATCTATAATCAACATCAACAATTACTGTGTTTTTTCCTAGACTCTCATGCCCTCTCAAGCAAATCTATACTTGTAATTACAATTATGTGGTGAATGCTGTCTTACCTTTTCTTCACTTCATGTATCTCACCAATCCTTTGATCCCATAAATTTAAGTCCATCCACTCAAAAGTATATACCAAACACCTACTGTTTTGTAGGCTCCCGGGCCATGTGGGCCACGTCACTCACCACAACAAGGATGCTGGTCCCCAGGGAGCTTATGCTCTTGTTGGGGAGCCAGAAAGACAAATAATAAACAATGAAAGTAAATTAGATAGGAATGTTAGAAGGTGGTAAGTGCTATGGAAAAAAAAAAGAGTGACGTAAATGGCATTAGCAGAGGGGGAGGGGATCCGTTTTATTTCTATTGTATAGATGGGCCTTTTGCTTTGTTTTCACCCCATCCTGCTGACCAAGTGCGGATTGGGTGTGCAAGCCTGTGGTGACCATAGCTCAGGCTATAGGGACCAGGTCAGACAGAGCCCTGTGGGGAGGTCTAGATGGCATGAAGAAGGGAGATTTTATCGGACCATATGCAAGTTTCTACCCTGAAAAGACCCAACTTTCTCCCACTACCACTGCAAGTGAATTAGGAATTTTGTGATTTGCCCCCACCCCACGCCCAAATCATCTCAGTAGCATCCATGTTTCTAGCATGACCGCTAGATGTGCCTGCCTTACACAAACAGCAGCAGTGGGAATTTAGGCTGAGAAAGAACTTTCCAAAGGACTTGTTAAGCTGAGTGGAGAGATGGTAGGTGCAGTCCAAATTTAAAAACAGAGCAAACAGTAAAAACTCCTCTGAGCTCTTTAAGGAAACAATACATTTTAAATTATAATATACAGAAAAAATTGTGAGCAAATATCTGAAACACTGAAGAAAGTAAAAAAGTAAAAAACATCACTACTGATCCTATTCCTTTTCTTCAGAAAGAATAATAGAAAATATTTTTGGTTCATTTAAAGTTTATTTGTATTCTTATGGAATCTGTGCAGTCCCTTACGTTGATTTGTAATAGCATCTATTTTAATTATAAAAGTAATGCACACTTACTGGAGATGATTTAGTAAATGCAAAGCATAAATAAAGTTTAAATCACTCAAACTTTCATTTCTAAGAGGTGCTTTACAATCATTCTTTTTTTCTGTTCACTTATTTTCACGCACAGCTGAGATCACTCCACACGTACTAACTTTTAAACTTGTTAATAGAGAAACAGCCATGAGCCCTAGGTAGAGGTTATTATAAAGTAAGGCTTGATGACAAACAGTATTTACCACTGAGTTCATTAGTCTTTCCTTATTCAGACCAAAAAGAAATGAAATCAACTTAATGGTTGATTTCAATAAATCATCTTGATGGTTATTTTCCTTATGTGTTCTTTTTAAAAAGAAGAGCCTGCGATACTCTTGAGCGTTCCCTTCGCTCTCTCCCCTTTTACAACCCCTCCATATCAGCACTGTCCAGTATAACTCCACTTGTGGAATCACGGAATGACGCTATCCTCAGCAAAGATTTTAAAGCTGCCGAAAATCATCACTAAGTTCCTTCTCCAGAAAATGGCCATTGTTTTGTTATACCTAACTTTGTTTTTCTGTGAGCGAAATGAAAGTCTTTTGTTTGCTAATTGTATGTTCTAACCTTGTAAACAGATTAGCCTTTGTTAAGAAAAATGGGAGGGAAACAGAACAGTTGCTCATCTAAGCGGCTGTAAGTTGTCGTAGGAGACGCCATCAGGCTGTGGAAGGCATTGCTAGGAGCAAGGACAAGAACAAGATGGGGAAACCCAGGAACCAATCTTTTGTCCCATGGCTGTTTTGAAATATATAACCAAACAGGTTGGGGTTAAAAATGAGTTCAGAAAATTTCCCTCCTTTTTCATATTGTCATAGTCATCCCTTTGTTAGCCAGAATGCACCTTCAGGTAAAAATCTTTTTAACAAGTGGTGTTAAAGATACACCATGTTTCCTTCAGGACTTAGGTGGTTGCTGCCCAGCTGCAGTTGAGACCCTATCAGAATTGCCTTCAATGGAAGGGCTGTGTGGGCCAAGGCCACTCCTCTGGCCTGGGACAGCCCATCCAGCCACTCATCACTGCAGAACGGTGAGGCCCACCTTGCTTCAATTCCGGAAGACGCCAAAGGGCCACTGCAGCTCCAGAGCTCCCTGTGGGACTGGCGGAGGTCTCCATCGCCACTGATTGCAGCTCGGCTCCTCCCTCTGCCTAATTCTGCTTTTCTCACTTCTCTAGGTGTTGTTCTGGAGCACACTTTCCAGTACCCCGCCTGCATGCCAGGTTTGCCAGGTATACAGTCTTGAACTCAGAGGCAGCTTTCCAGAGAACCTGACCTACCACACGGAGCATTTGCTTTTATGTGGGAATGATGATTTGGCTGACTTAACCATTTCCAGGTCACCATTCTTTCTCTCAAAACAATCTGGCTATGGCAATCCATCCATGCTCTGCCAGGCTTTCAGAGGACAAACCTTTGGAATAAGCCTGATTGTTATTTCTTTGTAAGTTATTTTTTTTCCCTCCTGCCTTGGTGCTAAATTTTAAAATGTATTCTTGTATTTCAAAAATGTATCTTGATAGGAGTTTCTTTTATTTAATATACCTAAAATGGGATGATTGCATTCAGCCCGCATGTTCACTTCTTTATCAGCTCTGAAAAGTGTTCTTCTAGCACAGGAATGTATTCTAGTATATCCATTCCAACTGTTTTGGTTACTATAAGAAAATACTGAAGTTTTAGATTGATTTTCCAGTTTGTTTGTTTGTTTGTTTGTTTGTTTTATCTGCATGTCCACCTCTTCTTTTGCAACGTTTTTTTCTCCTTGTTTTCATCCTCCATACTTCAGGAACATGCTCTTTTCAAAATATTGTTACTCTTTTCTTGCCACTCCCTGCAGAATCCATCCACCCATAGCAGGTCTTCAAATAATGTCATTTCATTCAATGTCGTTTTGTTATAATGTTGATGTGGAAAAAAAAAAAAATGAATTCTCAGCCAGGGGCCACTGTCTGTGTGGAGTTTGCACATTTTCCCCATGTCTGCATGGGTTTCCTCTGGAGACTTCTGTTTCCTCCCACATCCCAAAGATGTGCGTGTAAGGTTAGTTGGCATGTCTAATTTGTCCCAGTTTGAGTGAGTGTGGGTGTGGGTGTGAGTGGCACTGCAATGGACGGGTGTCCTTTCCAGAGTGGGTGCCCGCCTTGAGCCCTGAGCTGCTAGGATAGGCTCCGGCCACCTGTGACCCTGAACTGGAATCAGCAGGTTGGAAAAGAATGATCTTACTTGTTTTCATTCATCATTCTTAAATGTATGTATAGCTTACATTTATTTCAATGTTTAATAGTAGAAGTATTTGGGTCTTTATTTAGACATTTGGTGATGTTTTTGTGACCAGAAATATGTCGTAGGCACTTAACTCCGATTTATATCAATTAGCCTCTGGTAAAATTGGTTTCCTTATACGAGTAGTCGTTTGCTTAAAATCACAATATCCAAGGACCTACTGAAGCAAAGACTTACTGTATCATCTCCACTATGTTATTCCAGCAGCTTCTAAGCTCTCACGTCTATGTATCTTCATGGATAATCGGGAAGAGAGGTGAAGATTTGCTCTAAGTGTTCATAACCCTAATTCTGAACTTCCTGTGCCACTGCTGGCCTCACCTTTATCTGAAGTATGTATTTACCAAGAGACATTCCTTCCTAGTAAATGAAGAGTTGCGACTCGTCAGGTGCTAACTTCCATCCCGGTCCCGACATGTACAATTCTCCAGGTTCACCACAGCATTGCAAAAACGAAGAGTGTGGAGGAGTGTTGATGGCTCAGGCTTATCTTTCCTGTTACCATTCTGCTCATCATTGCAACCCAGGCCCCGGCATCTGTGTCTCAGATAACCTAACCCAATTCAGTCCATGTAAGTTTCGTCCGAATTTCCACTCTGGCCCCCCCCCCACCCCCACAGTGGTATTTGATCTGCTCAGCCACAGCAGAAGGTACCAGAAAGCAGAACCCGCACTTCAAGGCTTAGCCGCACATTCTGGAAAACAAAGCAGAGGTTTCCTCAGAAGGCCTAGTTGCATATCAGGTTAGCCTCCTGCCCCAGCCCCTTCTTCCCTGTTCTCCTGCACAGCCCTGAATGGCAGTGCCACCAAAACCATATCCCTTCAGAACCAGGCTAGAAGATGTTCTCGCCAGGACTCACCCAGTCACAGTGGAAGCCACTTGTTCTTCTGACCTTCCCACGGCTCATGCATGCAGCTTTACCTGCAGAAAGGAGGTGCAAGGCAAAAGCCAGATGGGAATTCAAAAAGACAGCTCTCCAGACGAGTTCAGGAAATTTTGTGTTTTATTGCGTCACCGTTCACTCACTTCCTGTTGGCCTAACAGAGCAAGGAGTAGAGGACTGAGGTTTCCAAGCCCGGATGTCTGCCTCAATTAGGGGAATGAAGCCACAGGCCCTAAGGGAAAGAGGCCGGCTTTGACATGGATCCCACATCATAACCTACTCCTAGTTTTCTCCCAGCACAATGGACTCTGGTTGGCCGGCATCTAATTCTTCAGAAAGTGTGTTGTCAACTTCTATCAAGAACCACATCTGCTTGGTCTGAGGGAGGCTGCTGGTTGAGAAACAGATGAGGCCCCTAAAAGAGGCCTCTTCAAGCCTTTTCCACGGGCCTCAGCCCTACTACACTCACAAACTTTTCTCTGTGTCAGCTTTCTTAACTGCCCACCCCTGACTTTACTGTATTCCTTCCACCTGTCTCTTCTGATTCTTTTTTCCTTGCTTAGATTTATTGCTCAGTATTATCTCCCCATTGTGGCAGAGAGGCTGGGTCCACAAGAGTCCCCAAGGTGTCTCAGCCTCACCGCATATGTACCAAATTCAGCCCTTTCCAAGGCACTCCCAGATCTTTGTATTAAGGCAGGTTCACCAGCCGTCCCTCCCCTTACACACAGGGACATCCCCTGTGAGACCCAGGGGGTCTTTTCTGCCACACTGATCCACTCTGATAAATGCCTATTTTGGACTATTAGTTGGGGATCTCAGAGTGTTGAGAAGAATCAGTCCATTTTCTCCCCTCCAAACCAAGCTGAATCTAAGGGTTTGCCTGTCACACTGCAGAAGCCTCCATTCTCTCTGCTCTCTGGTAAATCCTTCATGATGTAAAGAAAACCTCTGTGTCAGTCTTCCCTGAATCCAGAGCCTTCTAATCAGATCTGGCAGAGATGGTGTGTGAGGTGATGGCCGGGGGTTGCTGACACTGTCTCCCACCCAGATGAAGAATTTGAGGTTCTGAGAAGCTCTGCCTCTGCTCCTGAGTCCACAGCGAGGACCTGGCTGAGCTGCAGTCAAACTGCAGTCGGCCTCAGCCCCAGAGCCTGTGCTCCTCACTGCTCATTGGAGGAAAAGGAGAGGTGCACTTCCCAGCTGTCTGTGGAGACTTGTGGAGACAGAGTCTTTCACATGGGGCCGAGGGAGTGTACTCTAATGGAAAATGCACTCTGTTTTGGAGCCAGACTTGGGTTCTAGTACCTACTGTCCCAGTGGAGCAAGCTCCATAGCTTCTCTGAGCTGCTTTCTCCATTTGGAGCATGGAAATGGTACCGCCCTGCCCTGCTTCCTCCTTAGGATTGTCCTTGGTAAGCCACAGAGCAGAAGATCAATATGAGGGAGTGGTGTCATAATTAACACATGCATTTCTAAGAAGACGAACATTATCATTAATGGCTAAAAGAAGCGTAGATCCAGTATGAGATCCATTGGCAGAGATTGTTGTGGCCAACGAGAAACCTAAAATCCAGGAGAGACCATTCCCAGAGGATGGCACAGATGCCAGGAAACGGAGGGTTCGTGTGCTGGAATAATCTCTGCAGAGTACCCGGCACTGCCTGGTTAGTATTCTTGACATCAGCACGTTTGCTAAATTCCATTTGGGGTGTGTTTCCAGATGAGTAAACTATTTGGTAGGACCTCAAATGCGCTATCACTGCCCAGGATTCACTAAAGAATTGTTGTCTTTTCTCCCCACTTCTGTTAACATGTCTTGGCTTCTAAAACAGATGCCTTGCTTTGACATTGAGTAAGTATGTCGTTGCGGTTTTTTAAAAACATTGCACCGTTTCCATTAAAAACATATCAAGTGATGCCCAAGTATAAGTTTCAGTCTCTAGACCATGATTTTCAGAAAATGCATTAATTTAAACTAATTTTTCATGGTTTTTGTGGTTTCCTTGAGTGGTTCTCTATAAATGTCTACCAAAGAAAAGAGAGTTTGTTGTGGGAGCAGAATAGACTTTTAGACTGAAATGCTTCATCATCAAGACTGAAATCCCCTTAGAAGAAAACTGGCTTTTCTACTGGTCTTTGGAGGATTACTTCATAGCATCACAGCACATCTAGAATCCAAGATGGTGACTCTGGTTATACTACTGCCTGTTCGGGCTGCCACATGGAGGCAATTATATTCCAGGATCACTCAGTCAGAAAATGCCAAAAGAACTTTGAGAGCTGGCAACCGAGAACAGGCTTTCTGAAAAGTGTCTTCTGTCTATTGGTGAAAGTCTGCTGTCTCAAATCTATTTCCAGTAAGGGCGGAAATAAAGAATCAGATGCACATTGAAAAGCACCGATTCCAATGAGAATTTATTTTGGAAAGACTCTATGCAGGCATTTTATCTGCCCTTTATCAGTAGGGCATGTGGGCAGTTGGATGTGGTTTGGAAAGCAAGGAGTCAGATAAAAGTATTCTCATTGGTAAAGAGATGTTTAAAAACCGAAGATATTTCTGTTTCTTTATCCATCATCTACTTTCAAAAGAGATTTGAAGTTGCTCTTGTAACATACAAGATAGTTAAACTACTAGAGAGGGAAACAGAGATTAGGAACTGCATGCAAAGTGTGTCAGTGTAATGAACAAAAGGACGACCAGTTTGTTAAATGATTAAGACAGAAGAGGTTGTGTAGCTTCACTGAATAGCGTACGGGGCCCCTTGAGTCACATGATCCCGACTGTTTGAGCAGCAGCACGGCTCCAGACTGGCTGTGGCTCCCAGCTGCCTCACCTTTCACACTGCCTGTGTGTGTTCCGTGTGGTGCCCAGCGCCGGCCTGACCCTTCTCCTCGCCTGCACCAGCCCAATCAGCTGAGATCTGCGTCCTCCCCTCATTCTCCTGCCCAGGGCTCTTCCTGCAAGCTTACGTCAGCCTGTTCCTGAGCAAGCCCTTCCGAGATGCTTCTCGGGGCAGGTGGGGAGGCTCCTGGCCCACTGTGAGCATGCGCTCTAGGCTCAGGCTTAGTTCCACCAACTCCCTCCAATTACTTCCGGGAACTACATGCAAAGTGTGGGTCTAGGACTGGAAGGGACGTAGGGAGAGTGAAGGGAGTGCACACGTGCAGATGTAACAACAGCTCATTGGGACCAGGCACTTCATAGTCATTATTTGTAATTCTTACAACCCATAACACCCGTAACAATAACCGCATTTTACGGATGGAAACCTAGTGCTCTGAGATATTGTATAACTCACTCAAGGACACCTAGCTAGTACAGTTCATGAGCCAGAAGGAGGACAGGAACTGAGGAAGAGAGGTAAGGCAATGTGGGTGGATACCCACGGAGGTGTTTAGGAGGTGGGTCGTTTCTTGGAAAGCCACAATGACCAGCCACCGCCCTCCCCCTTCTATACCTCACTGCCCAAGTCTCCTTAGCTATGTCATAAAGAATCAGAGCTATTTCATTGACACACCAGCAGGGCTATACTAAGTACTAAAATATTGAAATAATTTTATACTAGTTTATAAATAGCTATTACCCCCAAGTGTACTACCAGGCAACCCCAGCTGCTCTCTGGAGGTCCCCTGGTCCTCCCTATGACCTTGGAAGTAAAAGGAATGATGCTTGTCACAGCAGGGGACTTCAGGACCCTGTAATCAGTAGGTGTCCAGGCTGTATCAAGTACAAAGGTTTAAATATCTCTGCATTAAGGTACCAATTCTTGAAGGCCTAATCCTGGGAGTCTCAGCAATTCCCACTTGCTCTCCCTCCTACCTCCCACAGAAACTCCCCTGCAGTAGCTTTGAATCATTGGAATTTGCTCAGAACCTCGGAGTGGAAGTTACTCCCTCTTGTCTCCAGGCTCTTAAGTCACTGTAGGTGGCCAACATAAACAAACCCGTGAGGAATTTGCCCAGTGCATTCCAAAAGAAACAAGCAAGGTAGCTGCCTACTTTGCCTCATTCCAGAACATAAGTGAGATCCAAGATGGGAAAACCTTTGGCGTCTGTCAAGTTGGCTTCTCTGGAAAGCTTATCAAAAAATTTTGGACCGTCCAGATTTCCTGACGAGACTGTAGCAAAAGCAAAGGTTTGTGTGTCTCCAGTTCCTCATGTGCCCCCTTCTTCCCCTGCTCGACCTCCCCAAATCCCAGTCTCTTCCTAAAGGAAGAGGTAATTATCATTTCTAATCTGATCCCGAGGAAATATATTAATCACAGCTGGCCCTTCATCACATCTCCAGAGCCCTGGAGATCCTCTGTCTTTATTATGTTTTAGTGAATATATTCTGAGCCAATTGAGGTCCTTTCCAAGGGCAACAAAGTGACTAAGATGCATCTCCACTCACGGCAACTTATCTTTTCTCAGCACCTATGTATTGGATTGAAATACCAACAAGCCCATTTTAATGAACACCTGCTATCTTCTCCGTGCAATCAATCTTTCCCAGGAGAGAGAGGACAGCACTCACACTGTTTCCCTTGCCTACACTTAATTCATTTCCATCCCCTCTCTCCCTCCTGCCGAGAAAGAACTCCAAGATGCTGAAATGTGCCAAACTCTGGCCTGGTTGGTGGTGACATGACTCAGAAACACACTGATAATTCCTGTGGCTTGTGGATTCCTCTAGAGGTCACCTCATTCATCCGGCTGCCTCCAGGCCAGGAACCATGTCAAACTCATCCCAGACTGGTATGCCAAAGACCGAATGGGCAAATGAGCCCAGGACCTGGAATAAATTAATCCAAGATGAAAGGAAACCATGTTCCAAGAAAGAGAGAATGGCAACTGGAACAGATAATACAGACCAGCCTTTTGACATGACCAACCAAAGGTCCAGGCACAAGGCCAGTTATCATTGTAGCCTTGGTAAGGGCAAGCATGGTGAGGAGAACATTTGAGAGGGGGACAAAGACTAACTGTGTAGAACTTAAATTCTAATGTATTTGATTCAAATTGTATTTATTTTTAACCTTTAATTTTATTTTTTTCAACTTTTATTAAATTTATTGGGGTGACATTGGTTAGTCAATTATAGACAATAATAGACAATTATATAGGTTTCAAGTGTACATTTCTATCATACATCATCTATATAATGCGTTGTGTGTTCTCCACCCAGAGTTGGTTATTTTTAAGAAGTGGAATTCCAGCGGGAAGTTTGCCCCAATGGCATGGATGGCTTTGGTAAGGCTTGGGAGGAGCAGGTTCTGAGGTGAATGCTACAGTCAGTACCAGCCGGGGTGGGGTCGCGGGCAGGCCCCAGAGCTTCCTGAAACACAACCCATCTTTTCTCAGCTAAGTCCTTTGTGTTTGAGGTTCCTGTGGCTGAGATTCTCATATCGCTTGCTCCGTCACTTTATTCAGGTCTCTGCTCAACTATTGCTTCCTCAGGGAGGCCTTCCCTGACCATCCCTGGACCTAGCGCACGCTGGTAACATGGGCCACTCTTGGGAGGACAGAGCCAGGGAAGGAGGCACACAGCCCTGGGAATGGGCTGGGGGCCTTTAGGCAGAAATTCTGGGGTCCTGACGATCTGCAAAGTGGTCTAGAAGGAGGTACTCCTCACCGTGTGGGCAGGGGCCTGGGCAGAAGACATCAAGAGCAAACACACGACCTCCTGCAGGATCAAGAGGGTTTGTGCTGCTTCTCTCTTCAAGGCCACCTCCGAGTTGCAAGATAGCCTCTGCTGCAGCCATCATTTTGTTCTAGGGAAAAAGGAGTAAAAGGGAAAGGTAAAACCAAACTGCCAGTTAAGTTAGCTTGTTTTCCTTAGGAGCTTTCTGGAAGCCCCACCCTCTAACTTCTGTTTACACATTACTGTGTATGACTTAGTCACATGACCACCCCAACTGAAACGGAGCCTGGGGAGTGTAGTTTTCTTGGCTGGGCACACTGCCTCATCTCCCAGCAAAGTCAGCGTTCTATTGGTGAGGGAAAAGAGGAAAATGGATTTCGCATAGACAGTTAGTACTTCCTTCCACGTGCTTCTTCTGGACCTTTAAATGAGGAAAGAGAAGGTCTAGCTTGAAACTGAGAGTGAATGACACAGAAGCACTAGGGGAGGGGAGACTGCTCAGAGGAGAAGGGGTCAGATCGTAACCGGCCTTGAATGGCAGACTAAGAATAATGGAGAGACCAGGTGCGGCTCATAAGGCCTCCGGTGGTGATGGTTTCCTGTGTGTGAGCTCACTGTGTGCTGGGCACAAAGTCAAGTGCTTTCGTATGTACACGATTTCATTTGATCCTAAGAAAAATGCCATGACGTGGATTCTATGGCTTCCATTTTACAGATGAAGAGCTCGAGGCTGTAATGTCTTGTCAAAGGTTACAAGGAGTGAAGCCTGGCTTTCTTCCTATCTGTATCTGACACTAAAACTCATGCTCTTATCCACCAGGCGACAGCCTCTGGGCTCCACAACCCAGTTCCTGAGGTCCTTCAGTCCTCGCTCTGCTCGTTCACATACTCCAGCACCACCCCTCCTATTCCTTTCCTCAGCAGCCCTTTTCCTTTCCCGAGTTCCTTACAGCAGCCCTCCTGCTCCTTCTATCAGCAGCAGTCCATGGAGCCTAGACATCAGGTTTGGAGCTGTCTCCACCCTCCAACCCAGTCAGATGCCATAGTCCTGCCAGGAAGAGTGCTGGGGACCCCAAATGTTGAGGAGGAGGAGAGGACAGGGAGGCTCAGCTCCTTGCCTCCAGTGAAGTCTGGGCCCACTGGTCACGTGAGCACTTCCAAGGGCCCGATGTGGTGAGGTTATATTGCAAACTTCTAGCAACACGCTACCACCACCACCACCACTAACATGGTGGGTATTTCTACGACCCAGCAAGGAAAGAAATGTGTTAAAGTGACGTGGACTCAGTAAATGTGTATAGACACCAGGAGAATGATTTCTATGCAGTCACCAGGTCTTCGGCCATAGCCCTCCTCACCCTAACCCAAGGAAGGAGCCTACTTCTGTAAAACAGATAGGGAGAATAGAAGGGGAAAAGGGAGGAAGGGAGCAAAGGAAAGAGGAAGAGAGGAAGAGAAGGAGTAAGTTTGACTCCAGACTTCTGCAACCTACAGGTCACATGCAACTTTAATGCCTAGTTCAGGCTCCAACTCCATCTTACCGGGTTCTCTTTCTGAAGAATCTCTGTTAATCCCCGCAGGAATCCTGCCTTGTACCATCCCTCTGTCTCAGCTGCCACACGCTCCTTAGCTGCTCCGACCGTCATTCTACTCCTTGGCAGGTCACCTCTCACCTTCACTGGTCAAGTTTCCCTTGAGCTGCAGCTGTCACTGCATAGAAAGAGACCCATCCCTTAATTGTCTAACTAAGACCAGAACATCAAGTTTATCAGAGCTACACTAAGTATAAAATCTTATACAAGTATACTCAAAGTTGCAAGTGGCAGAAACCTTATTTGTGTAACTGGGAAGTTCAGGCATAAAGTCGACATCAAGAACCACGGACACTCAAACAGGTCTTTCTCCCCCTCTCTCTCCTTCTCTTTTTCCTCTCTTCTCTTCATTTTGATGGGGTGAGGTCAGGAGGGCATGGCTAAGGATAGCTCTATGTTTACATTATCCCAATTTTGTGACTACAGAAGGAAGTATCCCAGCATCTACAACTAAAAGAGCAAGGAAACACTCTGATGGGGTGACAAGCCTATTCCTGGGCCACTAGTCAGAGTCATGGACATGATTTACTGTGTTCGCCAGGTCTGGTCACAGAGGGGTTCATCCTGGCCCACAGGAAGCTGGTATGTGGTCCCCTAGCTTTGTCATTTCTCCCAGGTAGTCCGAGGATCATCACTGGTTCCTGGAGGTCTTTCCTGATAGCCCAGAGCTCCTAAGACAGAGATGCAGAATGGCTCTCTGGAACCTCAGCACATGAACTGAGGGCTCAGAAACGAAACATGTCTCATGTAGAAAATGGAAAGGTAATTCTAGAGTAACTTTTCAGGTCTCTTCGACATTCACAACATGTGGATCGAGGATGCTGAAGTTTTTGGGAGATTTGATTACAATATTTCCAGGTATTTGTTTGGAATATACTCAGTATAAAGCCCCTTGTTGGCAAGCCTGGTCACTGGAGCATGGAAGCTGGCCCTCCATGCCTCTCTGGATCTGATGGTAGCAGACAGATGAGGTGCAGAGACTTCCCTTGTTACAGTCAGTGGGGAGCTCACCTCCCAGACCACACATCTGGTTCTTTCTCTCTACAGTACACTGGCTCATGCGCTCAGCCAGGTGGCTGAGGCACCCAGCAAAGGGCTCTGGAGAGGGGAGAGGGGGCTTCAGGTTTGGTGTACTCTTTACCCTCTTCCCAACCTAAGAGACTACAGATCATGGGCCAGCTGACTTCTTCTGACACTTAGCAGAGTGAATGTAGAATGAGTGCTCTTTCATCAAGCCTCTCCCCTTTTTCACACACACACACACACACACACACACACACACACACACACACACACACACTTGAGCTCACGCCATGGGGATGATCTAATCCTTTCTTCCAAATATTCTCTCTGCTCAGATGTTCTTTTGTGAGTTTCACATGTGATGACAAGGGAGAGATAAGGGGAGTGGGGTGGAGATGAAACCGCTTTCTAATCTGTGCTGCCTGAATGTGTCAGAAAAGTTCAACTTTGATGAGTTACATGCTCAAGTGGGGTGGGGGGAGAAGATAGTTGGTCTAGCAGATATTTTTCTGTGAGTGTTAGAATCTCGTCTTGCCAAACCATTAGTTGACAAGTCTGCACTGGGCATTTTCTCTTTGCCTGGTTTGACACAAAATGTGAAGAGGAGTACAGAGGCATGAAAGTTAGACAGATGCACCTGAAAAGAGAACATTCTCAGGAAGCAACTCCAAGGGCCAAATTTTTTTTTTTTTTTTTTTTGGACAGGGGTGGGTTAGCTGTTGAGGATTCTTTTGAACTGAGCCAAGGAGTTTGATTAGGTTTTCTGCAGATGAAAAAAAAAGGGGGGAGGTTATAGTTGTCAGGCAGTAGATAGGCAGGCTAGATGGGGCGATGTCTGCAGGACTAGAGAAGGAGGTGTAGTGAGATAGTGAATTAAATATGAATTAAGGCTTGGTCCTTTGTAAAACTCTAGAAAAAAATTCTCTGAGAAAAAGCTATTGCTCGGAAATGTGTGAGACATCGTGTGGGCCCTGATACTAAAACATAAAATAATTGGGGCAGAAGGTATTTGGCGTAACGAAGTGAGTCTGCATAAATCAAACAGGAAGCTATAGGTCTTGTAGAGATAGCTGCGGTAGACCACACCTCCTGCTCCGCGTTGCAGGCAAGTATGGCTAGATAACCAACTCTCATTAGTGGATTAAGGTAAGTGACCACCAAGTCAAGACTTTTAAAAAGGAGAGTTGCCTTCTTTACTATTCTGTCCACCTGCCAGTTGGATGCAGAGCCACAAATCAAAGGAGGCTAAGTCCCTGAGTTGAAGTCTTGCTAACCAGGGGAATTCACACTGGGCTGTTATGAGTCAGAAATATGCTTCTGTTGAGTCAGGCTACCGAAACGTTAGGATTTATTTATTACAGCAGCTAGTACTTCCTGAGCTCCTTTTCATAAAGCCTTCCCTGTAAGGAGATCAGTCAGATAATCCCCTAGTAACATTTTCTGGGACTCCATTCCAGAGCTAGGGATACACAACTGGACTTCCATGAAAACTCCGTAGAGAGCTGGAGCTTAGCTTGAAATGACTGACTTTGTTGCTCAGGGTATTCTGACTCTTTCCTGCTTCCTTCCACATGCTCAAGAGGGAAACATCTATGGCTCCCATCCACTCTCCTTTCCCTCAGGATTCAAAACAACCTGGAGAGACCATGTATTCATCCTCCTGCTTTCCCACAGACCTACTCATAGGAGATCCTGGCCTATCACAGAAGGAGGTTCTATAATCTTTTATTTTCTGCCCGTTCACTGTTAGAAGATCCTTGATTGTGTATAAATTCAATAGTGCTTTATAATTTAAGGTACTAGTTACATCATGCAGCTCTCCAAAAACTATTTGAGCCTTCTTCTTCCTCCCCCCAAAAAGCGTAACACCGTTAATGAATCAGAAGTGGACCATAAGGAGAAGGGAAAAAATGCAAGTCAGTGAGTGAATGAATGCAGGGATGAGTGGGGCGGGGGTCAGTATCCTGTGACGTTGGAAAGCCTTCCTGACCTCGCAGAGGGTCTGCTTGACTCTATGCAGAGCCAGCCAGGGCAGAAGGGGCAGCTTCTTCCGGTGCCTTCTCACTTCTTCCTCCCCACCCGGTCCTCGCCTGGCTCCTAACATCATCCTCCAGCTGCCACCTGATGCTCATAACATCCTGTTCCCAGGTCCCAGGTAAGCACGCTAATGATGTTAACTGTCCCAGGCTTCAACCGTTTCTCTTCTCAAAAAGGATAAAGTAGTCTAAGAAGGGTCTTCTGAAGACTGAAAAACATTGAAGGCTCAAAAGGAGGAATTACTGTATAATTAACCAGTATACCATCATACATAGCTGTATAGCATTGCTGTAAGCATTTTAGAAAATTGTGTGATGTTTCTCTACAAGCTAATATTCTTTAGGAGCCACCAGAGTCCACTTCTAAGAATACACCTGACAGATGATGTACATATTTCAGCAAAAAGGACAGATTAAAAAAATGTTCATTCTAGCATTGTTTGTAATAACCTTCAATTGGAAAAAAACTTCATATCCATCAATAGTATGTGAAGGAATACATTGTGGTAAACTCACATAATGAAATATTATACAACAAAGAAAACTACAAACTCTGCTACATGCACCAATAGGAATGAATTTCTCAGGCATAATATTGAGCAAAACAAGCCAGACATAAAATATATTTACCGTATGATCCATTTACTTGAAGTTCAAAAACATGCAAAAATGTATTTTTATATCAAAGAAGAGTAATGCTTGTTTTGGGAGGGTTCTGACTGAAAGGGAGGAGGAAAGCTTCTGAAGGCATGTTAAGTCTCCTTGGTGCTTGAAATGTTTTATGCCCTTGACAGGAGGGGTGGTTTCATGAGCTTCAGATGTATGTACCTTACTGTATGCATGTCATGCTATAATTTTAAAATGATAAGATACAAAAGAAGCTTGAATAGTGGGATTGCAGACCCTGTGGCAACTGATGACTGACGTATTTTAGGTGTGGGGTCCTCATCAGCGCAGTAGCAAGCATTATTCTGCACATTGTGTCTGAGCCCTGTGGGGGCAGTAGCGGCACCACCCACCCTTATCTTCAAGGAGCTTTGGAGGTCACGCGGGAAGCTCTCTGCTATACCCTCCATTCCTTCTGTGTCAGACTGAATGGCATCTCCAAAGGAACCTGAAATGCGAATAGATGGACCATCCATCCTGTGGAGGGTGGCTGTGCTCTTTGCCCGACTGATTCTCCTAGCCACTTTGCTGAGTGACTATCTCATTATATCTCCTTTCTCCCCTCAAATCTTCAGCAGTTCATCCCTCATCCTCACTCTCTCTCCCTGAGAAAGCTGGAGCCATTAGAGCACATCCTCTACCCACTCCTGCCCCACCTCCTCCAGCCTGCGGCCCCTGAGCCTGCACACCTGCCCTCCATCACCGGGTACCCAGGTGCTCCTCTCTGGGCCACGCCCCTTCACTCCACTCTCTCTTCTTCTGAGGAAGGCAGCCTGCCCTTCCGGCACCACCACGGTGCCTCTCTCTTAAATGGCTCCCGTCAGCATACAAACAAGCTGTAATATCTCCCATCTTACAAATTAAAAGAACTTCTCTCTCCAATTATTGTCCCATTGATTTGCTCCCCTTTGGAACAAATTTCCTTCAACAAGTTTTACATTTTAATTGTGTCCACCAGGAAGAATTGTCTCCTATTTTCTCTTGAACCCTCACGATCTGGCTTTTGCCCCCACTACTTGTCCGGGTTACCAAAGACCTCCATGTTGCTCCATCCATGGTTGGCTCTCAGCTGTTAACTTAGTGTATAACCAGCAGCTTTGCCACAGTGGGTTTCAGGCCCTCCTCCTTGATATGCTTTCTTCATCTGTCCATAGTGCATCCCTGTCCTTGATTTTCCTCCTTCTTCACTGTTTCTTCTTGCTCTTGTGCCTTTCCTAGTTTTGGGGATTTGTTGTTGTTTGTTTTCTTCCACCTGCCCAGGGACTCATTCCTTGTATCTCTTTGTTTCTTTCCCTACCCTTACTCCATTCTTTTATCATCCAGTCACAAGGCTCTAAGTACAAACCCAGACTTTTACCTCTAACTGCCTATTGGACATTGTATGAATATCTAATTTGATCTCAAGTCCAATATCTCCCAAACCCAATCCCTCCTGCAGGGTCGATCACAGTATATAGCAACTCTGCTGTTCAGTTGCTTAGGTAAAAATCCTTTTATTGTCTCAACCCTCCAGCGCCTCACTCAGTCCAAAGAGCCTGTCGTTCATCCAAATGCCGGGCAAAGACTGAAAGGCCACCCACAGTCTTTCTCACCTCTGTTAATGGAAACTCCTTCTTTCCATTTGCTCAGATCAAAAACTTTGGCGTCATCTCTGGCCCCTCACTTTACTTCGTGACCCATATTTGTGCCATCAGCAAATACTGTCAGCACTGCTTTCAAAATATTTCCAGAATCTGACCATTTCTTACCAGCTCTACCCCTCCTAAACCAGTACCACCTCTGCAGGATTATGACAATAGTTCACTGGCCTCCCTGCTTCAGTCTTTGCTTCCTTAGAGTCAATTTTCAGCATTCTCTACCTCGCAGTCATATCGGCCATTTAAACCTGTAATCTGTCCTTGCCTTCCCTCTGCTCAGAACAAGCAAGGGGTTTCCTTTCTCATTCAAAATAAAAAAAACATAGTCCTTACCACCTGATCTGGAACCCCACTTCCTCTCTGACTTTGTCTGCTACACAAGGTGCATATTCAAAATGTTAAATGGCACAAAAAGGTACAGCGTGGGTACAGACCAATCTAAATTGGAGCCCACTAGGTGGCTGGAAGAAAGTCGTGAAGGAGTTCTGCTCTGCCAAGCACTACCCTTATATATAGTTGTTGGATATCAGGATTTCCAAAAGGGTGGCTGCTGTGGTCAGGGTAGTGGTGGGTGGCACTTGAGAGCTCGGAAGAGTGGCTATTTATCAACCAGGTAAATATGTTGTCAATATTTCCATGATCGGTGTGAGGACAGAGCCAGGAGTGCAGTTTCTAGGCTCTCAGCCTCACGTGGAAAGGTGCTGGCTCAGGTACTAAATGGCCATCAACTGTGATTGGATGGCCGTCAGCTGTAACCAGTGAGCCATTGGCCACTAATATAACTGCCATGGCTACGTTAGCAGAAAATGGGGGCTAGCAAGGAGATGGTGGCTGAGCTAGCAAGTGCAGATTGCAGCTAGCAAGTGAGGTTGGTTGGCAGAGAAGCGGATGGCAGGATGCAGATTGTGTGGCTCCTGCTCCCTGTGTCTCCAAGCCAGCCGCCGGTGAGAATACAGTGGTATGACTCCCCTCTCTATGGCTCCGTGGGTGTTCCGTTTTGGCCTCACCGTGTCCTGCGTTCTTATGTGGGGAGCGGGACCAGAGACCCCGCCTGACAATCGGTTCTCCACACAGGCTCATCTTGGCTGAACATCACCATGCTTCTCCCATTTTCTTCCTGTTTACTCTGCTCCTGCCACACTGGCCTCCGCTACTATGTGCCAAGTATCCTTGTTTCCTCTGTGTGGGTACTGTTCTCCCTGAGTCCTGCAGACCTCTGTTCAAATCTCACCTTCTCAGAGCAGCCCATCACCTGTTTCTCCCTGGTCGGCATCATTCTCCAGAGTTCTCTCAACGATCTGATCTGCCCTCCACTTACTTGTTTATTTTTTATTGCTGGTCTTGTCCACTGGAATGTGAATTTCAAGAGAGAAGGGGCTTTGTGTTTCTCTGCACCTACTAGTTGCTCAACGAAATTATTGAATGAATGAATAAATGAGCATTCTATCATTGACTAAAACTAATGATTAGTACTAAGCATCTTTCTTACTAGGCTAAAGCTCAGAGTAAGGAAGCACTTTTTAAGAGTCAGAGCTACCCACAGGTTGAATGAGCTGTTTCAAAGAGATGGCATGCTCTCAGTTTTGGGAATCTGTGCATTATGTTGGGAAATCTAGGTTCTGCAAATTTGGGCTTCAAAGGATGCAACTCAACTTCTCAGGGTGTCTGTATCCTCATCTGCAAGATGGGGTACTATCACCTACGTCACAGGGTTGTGGTGACAGTGTCTATAAAATGCTTGTCATAATGCTCCGCACATATTTAGTGCATAGAGTTGGTTCCCTTTCCCTCCCTTCTCATCCCTGAAGGAGTGTGGTGGTCCCACATGGACATATAACTTCAAGGATATAAGAGTAGGTGGGGACATAGATTTAGACAGGGACTAGAGATGGGGGTGGGGGCAGGGATTGATGCCATGGCTTCTGCTGGGATGGCTCCCAGGCCTGCTGAGTTGGAGGGCACAGAGCAGGCCCATCTGTGCCACCAGGCCTTCTGTGACACTCTGGGAGGAGTGACAAGCACTAACCCAGATCATGCATATTCCAAGCCCAGCCTGGCTCCCTGGCACAACGGGCCAGAACAACAGAGCAGGTAACAGCTTGCCTCCTTGAGTCAAACACTGACTAACTGGGACATTTAGGTCTGAACTGATAGGGCAGGATGGGATCCCAAGAAAATACTGCCTCTTTTTCTTTCAATTCAAGTGGCCTATCTCTAAATGAAGGGCTCTTTCTCAAGATTCCATGACTCCCAAGGTATGTTTGAAAAGAATTCATCTAAGAACTTGGATGGGAAAAACTACGACTTTATTTTATTAACCTCTAACTGAAGTATAGCATGTCCTTCTATTTTGAATATAGGCACCTAATCACATTACTATTAGTGGTACTTGTGACCTTGTGTGGGGACAGAGCCAGGAGTGCAGTTTCCGGGCTCTCGGCGTCACGTGGAAAGGTGCTCACTCGGATAGTAAATGGCCATCAACTGTGATTGGATGGCCATCAGCTGTGGCGAGTTGGCCGTCAGCTGTAACCAGTGAGCCATTGGCCACTAATGACACTGCCGTGGCTAGGCTAGCAGCAAATGCGGGCTAGCAAGGAGATGGTGGCTGAGCTAATAAGTGCAGATTGCAGTTAGCACGGCGGATTGCAGCAGCTAGCAAGTGGGGTTGGTTGGTTGGCAGAGAGAAGTGGACGGCAGGTTGCAGATAGTGTGGCTCCTGCTTCCTGTGTCTCCAACCCAGCCACCAGCGAGACTATAGTGGTATGACTCCCCTATCTATGGCTCCATGGGTGTTCTTTTTTGGCCTCACCATATCCTGTGTTCACCTGCCAGGAGCAGGAGCTGAGACCCCACATGACACCTTGTTACCAACAGAATTCACAGATAGTCTCATATCACATTCTTATTGTTGCAGATGTCACAGAATATCATTCATACTCATCACTATTTTGAAATAATGGTAGTTTTTATAATTGCTGCAATGTCTTGTTATTTAATACATAACTAAAGAAATTTTCAATCATTTGTCATCATATTTTGCTGACTGTGATTTTTTTTGTTTTTCTTAATTAAAGTTTATTGGGGTGACAATTGTTAGTAAAATTACATAGATTTCAGGTGTACAATTCTGTATTACATCATCTATAAATCCCGTTGTGTGTTCACCACCCAGAGTCAGTTCTCCTTCCATCACCATATATTTGATCCCCTTTACCCTCATTTACCACCCCCCCGATATCCCCTTATCCTCTGGTAACCACTAACCTATTGTCTGTGTGATGATTGTGTTTTAATATCATTGGTTTTTTTTGTAATCCTGTGTGTTTCTTTGTGTTACATGGATTTTCATAACGTCATTCTGAGAAGTATTGATGGGTTTCAACCGACTGCCAGAGTGATCTGTGGTTCACAATTCTTTAAACCATCTCACTCAAACCTCTCTCACTGGCCCATCCAGAAGGGAAAGATGGATGTTGTATCATATCTTGTGTGTGTACATGTGCATGGATGCACCGCACACACACATAGACGTATTCGTGTTCCTGACTCAAAAGTGAACCATAAACCAATTTCATGAACACTCTCCTCCAGGTCAAACATTGATCCTTTCTTTCTGTCACAAAACCAGGTTGCCTGGTGTCAGCAGCCCTGGATAGTAGCTACCTATCATGCACTAGTCTTCTCTACATCTCGGTGAAGTCATCTGGAGCCATCTCCTCTCACAGGTGACCAGCTGGGTCAATGGACTCCTTATCCCTGGGCCTATTTTCTGAGCCCTGTCATCATTCATCCACCCAGGACTACACTGGCCCTGATCACCCCCCTGAGCTTTCTCATTTCTGTCCATCTGTTATTTACAGAAGGTTTGAGCTTCTTTTTAGATCCAAAAACTTTACTCCACTTAGAAAAACAAAATATGGTACCCTCAGCTGAAAATTAGTAAATTGTCATGTCCCCATATAAAGAGGCGAGCTTTAGAAGGGCCCAAAACCTTTGCTCTAGGTCATTTCTCTTCACCCCCACTTCCCTGGCCACATTGGTAAAATTCCTTGGCCTGAAACCACCTGAGCAACCACCTTTGCTATTTCTTCATTTTAACGAGATGGGTTGGGTCGGTGGAGATAAGAAAGAAAGATGGCTGAGTAGAATGTTCAGAACTGAGCAAGAATAGCCTTAATTTGGAGCTACTGAAGGCCAGAAAGTTCCCTCCTCTTCCTCTGTTTTGAATGGCTTGACTGTAGAGGCAGGGACCCAGTAATCCAAACACAGACATGCAACGAGCAAATATCCTCGACCCTGAGGATTAAGTGGTGAATAAGGTGATGTCGCTCCTCATACTCTGGAGAGGAAGATGAAATATAAACAGATGAAAAGAGAACAACACAAGATAGCATATTAATGCTGACCTTTTTAATTGCAAATGACAGAAACCCAATTCACACTAACTCAAGGAAAAAATAACTTATTAGCTTACTAACCAATGTGTCATCAGCTTTTCCTAGATTTTGTTGCAGTAGCAACTACTCCCCAAATCTCAGGGTCTTACATCTACAAAGGTTTATTTTTGACCCATGTTATGTGGGTCCTTCATAGTTTAAGAAGGCTACAGCTCTGCTCTATATCAGTCTTCATTACTGGATCAGATTGAGAGAGCAGCCTCTTTCTTGGTCTTGTGAAACAGGTAAAAAGCAGCCATGAAGCAATACATTAGTTTTTTAAGCTTCTGCTCAGTAGCAGCGTGTATCACTTCAGCTTGCATTGGTCAAATGCTCACAATGGCTTCTGCTGGCCAAAATAGGCATATGGTCACATCTGGGGTGGGACATATACTCCTCCTACAGGAAGGAGCCTCATAGATGGACTTGTAGGAGAGGGCCCAGTACTGAAGACTAGCAAATATTTTAGATAATACTACCATCTACCACAATTAATATTTATTGAGCATCTATTTTGTGCCAGGCACTGTTCTAAGGACTGGAGATAACAGCAGTGAACAATACAAACAAGGTCCGTGTTTTCGTGGAGTTACCAAATTCTTGATGATGGTGGGCGGTGTAGGAGGATGTAAAAAGAGACCAATAAACAAATAAGCAAAAAGAATCAGATCATGGTAAGTATCATGAAGAAAATAAAGCAGTATGATGAGATAGAGTGCTTAGTGGTCAACTTTAGCTTGAGTTATCAGAGGTGACATTTAATATCTGATCTAAATGAAAGGAGACTTTTAGGTCTTTCCTAAAATCCTGGGGGACAGGAAAAGATTTTGATCCCGCCCCTTTTAGTACACATAACAATTCCTGAAAAAGATTCTGACTGACCAGACTTGGGTCACATGTTCATTCCAGAACAAATGGGTCAGAGTAAGAATGACATCTTATTGGTCAACATGGGTCACATGTTTATCCCTCCAGCAGTGTCCCTTGATTGACAGCCCCGTCAGAATCACATGGAGTAGGGTGAGGAGCAAATCCAATAAAGAAGGGACTTGGGGCAGGAAAAAAGTAATGGTTGTCCACTACTGGAGAACTGTAGCAAATGCTGGTTAGTCAGTCAGTCATGGACAAAATGACTATGCTTCAGGACCAGAAGACGTGGATTCCAGTTACTGCTCTGAATTAGCATGGACCCAAGCCTTGGTTTCCTTATGTGGAAAGTATGACAGACACTGGATACTCTCTTACCTTTCTTCCATTCTATGACTGTGATTTGGAAGTACTCTCTCCTACCTTTGATTGAGTTAGGATGTTTTGGCTACAAGTTACAGAAAGCCTTGACTCAAGAGTTTCCAGGGGTAAGGAAATCCATCTCTGAAGTGAGCAGTCACAAGCAGACAGCTCCGCATGTCGGGGCTCTGGCTCCTCATGCTGCAATTCTCCTGGCTCTGTCTTCTTCCAATGGCTGGCTTCCTTTTCAGGCTGACTCCCCTCATGGTCATAAATTGGCTGCAGCAGTTCCAGGTATCTCATCCATTTGTGACAATGTCCAACAGAAGAACAGAGGCCACTCTTTCTTCTATCTTTCATTAAGAATGGAAAAAAAAAACACTCAGTCTCTCTGAAGAACAGACCTTCGGGAGGTGGATACCTCAGAAATGTCAGGGTTCTTTTGGGAAGGACAAAGAAGTGACGGCTGAATTGTTAATAAACAAGGTTTGCTCACAATTTCCACTTAGGATTGGCTTACTGTAAAGAACCCCCTTCTCTCCCTGCCCTGATTCTTTCTGCTGCGTGCCTGGTAGAGGAGGAATATGATATTTCTCTATCACAGCTCTAAAGATACTGGTAGGATACAGCCAGCATGAGGATGACAAACCTCTTTCACATGTGACTCTACAGATAGAAAATAACATCAATCCTACATTGTATTAATCCATTTCTTCCTAGGTTACCCTTCAGAGTATCACAGAGTCATGGCCTGAGAGATAGATAACCTGTTCATTTTGTGTTTTTCAATGTAGATCACAGAGTGGGTGTAGGTAGGAGAGATGGACAGGAAGCCCTGGGCTGGGGCCTTGGAGCCTCAGTCCAAGCCTGGCTGCTGGGATTAGCTCCTCCAAATCCATAGGAGTAGGCCTATTCCTCTGAAGTAATCGCACACAGCAAACTGCTACCTCTTTCTTTACTAATCTCTAGCCCCAGAAAAAAGACATCAGAGTCACACATGCAAATGCTTTAGGTAATAGAGCTTCTGAAAAAAATATTTACTATGTGGGGGATACATGAATATGTGAAAAACAAAGAAAAGTAAAGAAATGATAGACAAAAATTCAGGTTACATTGGAGGTTAAGGAAGTATGATGAAATCTAGAAGAAGAATACAGGAAGCTAATGTTCTACTATTTGAGCTCAGTAGTGAGTCTATTTTATTGATTTTTACACTCGTTTTTGTTTTAGACATACCCTTTGTATATACTCAATATATAAAAATGAAGATATAGAAAATATATGTCAAACAAATATATACCAAAAACCTAGCCAGGGTGTCAATTTTTTCAGACAAAATGGATTTTGAGGTAAATTCCATCCAAAGGAACAAAGAGAGATACCGTCTACATCAGTAAAATGAGCAATGGACCAAGATAATAGAATGATCACTAACAAACGTGCACCTAATAATGAAGCCTTGAAATACATAAATTAAAAAACTGAGACATAACTATTGAAATAAATAAATGAATCATTTATTGTAGTTGGTGATTTTAACACATTCCTCCATGAAACTAATCAAACTGATCAAAAAAATGAAAGATCTGGTAAATTTGAATTATATAACTATGCACTAATAAGCCTTAACTAGTACATATATATTTTACACCTAATAAATACAGAATGCATATTCTTTTCAAGAACACCTGGAACATTCACAAAAGTCAGTATTAAACTTGGGTGACAAAGGAAGCCTCAATAAATTCCAAAGAAACAAATATTGCACAAACTACACTCTGACCATAAAATTAGGACTT
This sequence comes from Rhinolophus ferrumequinum, assembly GCF_004115265.2. Classification (NCBI taxonomy): domain Eukaryota; kingdom Metazoa; phylum Chordata; class Mammalia; order Chiroptera; family Rhinolophidae; genus Rhinolophus; species Rhinolophus ferrumequinum. The sequence continues at coordinate 22,990,085 of NC_046293.1, read as the reverse complement.
GGTAACAAGAGGACAGTTTTTTAAAATCCCATATGCCTGGAAACTAAAAAAGTGTACTACTGAATAACCCTCTGGTTAAAGAGGAAATCACAGGGAAAAGTATGAAGTACTTAAAACTGAACAAAATGAAAACACCATATGTCAAAATATATGGTACGCAACTAAATCACTTCGAGAGAAATTTACAGCTTTAAATACATTTATCACAAAGCAAGAAAGAACAAAAACAAATGAGCTAAGCTTTCAACTCAAGAAGTTAGAAAAAGAGTGATTGAGTAAACTGAAAGAACTAAGAAGGAAATAGAAAATAAAAACGGTAGAAATCAACAAAATGATGAACTAAAAAAAAGTAGAAAAATTAACAAAACCAAAGTCTGGTTTTGTGAAAAAGTTCATACTTCTGATAAATCTCTGGCAAGACATCAAAATTTTAAGAAAGGAGAAAAGACAACTTAAAAATATAGAAAGAATAAAAAATACTGTAGACAGAACAGAGAATTTGAAACAACAAAAGAAGTACAACGTACTACCATGTTTCCCTCAAAATAAGACCTAGCCAGACCATCAGCTGTAATGTGTCTTTTTGAGCAAAAATTAATATAAGTCCTGATATTATATTTTATTTTATAAAAATCTGGTTTTATATTATATTAAATGAAGACCAGGTCTTATATTAATTTTTGCTCAAAAGATTACTTAGAGCTGATGGTCTGGCTAGGTCTTATTTTTGGGGAAACACAATATCTTAGAAAAATATTTGAAAATTTAGGTATAATGAATAAAATTCCAAAAAAGCAAAGGTAGCAGAAGAAAAAAATATCAGAAAAAATGAATAAATCAAGCTTTCTTTTAAAAATTTAAATATTAAATGCTCCTTCCAAATTCATATATGTGCCAACAAATCCGCAAACCCAAAAAGTTTTATGGGCGAGTGTAATTGAGCTTTCAAGCTATATATAATCTATCTTATGCAAATTTTTCCGGGGGGGGGGAGAGAGAGAGAGAGAGAGAGAGAGAGAAAGCTGCTCAACTTTTTATGAGGCTACTATAACTTTGATTCAAAAGTCAACAAATGACAATTAAAAATATTTATTTCATTTTGAGCATATATATGACTATTCAAACAACTAAAACTATTTGTTAACTGACTCCAACTGTGTCTTTAAAATAATACATTATATTCAAAATGAATATTTTCAGCAAGGAATAACAAAATTCTTTCAAAGTAATTCACTAAAATAATGGCCTAGGGAAAAATGTGATATGATTGTCTTGATAGATGCAGAAAAGACATTAAACCTTTTTAGAATAATAGTAATAATTCTCACAAAACCAGGAATAAAACTCTCTTTACTTGATTAAGAATATATACCAAAATCCCACAGTGAACATTATTCTCAAGAGAAAAATTTTAGACACGCTCTGTTTAATCTAGGGCTCCATGCAAGGAGTACTCATTATGACCACTACTCTTTAACATGGTACTAAAAGTACTGGCCAATAAAGCAAGAAAAATAAACATTAGCAATGATAAAAAGGAAACAGAAAAACTATATTATTTGCAGATGGTAAAATTCTCCACGTAGAGAAACAATAGAACCATCAGCCCATCTATCAGAACTAACATGAACTCATCTACATTGACGAACGTAAGATCAATTTATAAAAAATAGTATGACTTTATTCTTGCAAAACTTTGCTATACACATTTTTATATATTAGAAATATTAAAAATAAATTAACACCATATCAAAATAGCAACAAAAAATAGAATTAGCTTTAAAAAAAAGATGTGTGAGATCTTTATGAAAATAAGTTAAAAACTCAAAGTAAATAAAAAATTGAAATAAGTGAAGAAATATATCTTATTTATGAATGGTCAACCTAACAATGTAAATACATCAATTCTCTCCAAAGTAATCTATAAATCCCAATTTAAATCTCATAAGAATTTTTTTGAGGAACATAAACTCATTCCAAATGTGTATCAAAAAATATAGATCCATAAATAGGTAATTAAACTCAGTAAAATAAAAATAAGTCAGGATAATCATCCTATTCAATAAGAAAATATGGAAATACTACAAAACCATAGTAATGTAGTAATAAAAACAATGTGATTTTGGTGCAGAGATAGGCAAAGAGACCAATGCAATAGAATTCAGTGCTAAAAAAACCCTGATTATATTAATATTATATATTTGTCTCCTAAATACATATGTATAAATCACCATAAAATCACAAAGCAAAGAATTATATTGGAGAAAAATAAAATTGCATACATACCTCACTAAAAGTAAATGTGAACTTTTGAAAGATTAATGATCTGTATATGAAGAGTAAAATTATAACATCATGAAAGAAATAGAGAATATATTTACAATTTGGGGTGGGAAAAGATTTATTAAATAACACTTCAAAAGCACAAACAACAAATAAATAAAAAAACAGATTTGACTTTTTCAGAATCTTTGTTTAACAAAAGACGTTACTATCAAAGATAATAAATCAGTAACAGAGTGAGAGAAGATATTTGCAACAATAAAAAATAAACATGGGATTAGTATCTAGGATATTCAACAAACACAAATCAGCAAGAAAAACATGGGTACCCAATGGAACAATGAGAAAAAGATATGAATAAACAACCCGCAATACAGGAAAACTTATTGGCCCAAATGGCCAATAAGTATATGAAGAGAGGCTAACCCTCACTAGAAGTGGCAGTACTAGTAGCAGTAGCAGCAAATAGTACTAGTAGTATTTGTAATTATTGAACACGTAAATGTGTACCACACTTTTCATTAATTCATTGGATCCTCATAATGACCCCATGAGATAATTATATTCCTATCCCCATTTTATCGATGCAAAAACAAAGGCACAGAGACGTGGCTTACCCCAGGTCATATTACTAGTAAGTGATGGAGAGATTTGAATCCACACTCTTAACTACCACAAAACCCAAACTTCACTTTCATCAGATTAACAAGGGTGTTGAAAGGATGAGGAAAACAGAGAGCTTCATGGACCGCTGGCAGGAAGATAGTCTGGTGCAGAGGGTCTGAAGAGAAATCGAGGAACGGTGAGTACAACTAAGTATGCTTTTATGTGATCACTCCAGCCTTGGTCACAAGAGGACATGAACAGAGTTGGGTGCAGATGGGTATACACCTCCAGGGGCCTGGGTAAGTAAAAGGGGCGTGAGCACACCCTGGAACACCAGGCACTGGCTATCAAAACCAAAACGTAGAGGGACAGTTTCATGGGTAGATCTTAAAAACATAATTTTAGTTTAAAAAAAAGAAGAAACAGAAAGGCCATGGCACAATGCCACTTACATAGATTAAACACACACACACAATGTACTTAAAATGTATCTTCGAAAAGTACATTCCTATGTAAGGATTGATACCAAACACATCAGGGGTGGGGAAGAGAACTAGGGATCAAGGAGGAAGAGGAAAAATATTAATGAAACAGAAGCAATTCAAGTTTTTGCATGGCCGCAGCTTGCCATGGTCTGAGGAGAATGAACACTATGTCCCCACTGCCCGAGAAGTCCCAGTCTGCAGGTGTCACCTACCTGTAAGAGCCAGTCCTGTGATTTGTTTCCTGGTTACTACGGCCAGAACTCAGACTTGCTCTGTGAGACCAAGGCTTCTCTCTGCTGTGTAATTCCTAGAACATGGACTTGTGATCATGTCCAAGGCCGCCTGCCTGGGGCCGGGTCTCTGACGCTGTGCTGATGGTGGCACAGAGCTCTGTCACAGAGCAGGGCTCCTCCTTACTGGGGGCTACCTACTCCCCCACCAGTGCTAAGGTCAGCAGGGTTCTCCCACCAGAATTCCCGGCCCTATCACTGCTGGCCACTGCTGGGCTCAGAGACTCCAGTGTCCCTGACTCAGCCCTCCTTTTCCCTTGGCCACCCTGATAAGCCCATGGAAGAAGCCCTTCGTGCTCCTTGCCCTGAGGCAGAGGAGTGGCACTTCTCTCAGTCAGCCCTACCAGCACCTGGCCTTGGGTCTCGAGGTTCTCAGTGTCAGACTTCAGGAGAGTGCCAAGTGTACTTTGCCTTGGCCTCGCCTTGCCCCTGCGTTCCAGCTGTGTGGGCTTTCAGCATGGCCTTGTCTGTCTGGGCTGTGTCACTTGGCACTTGCAGATGTGTTGCTTTCTAATAAGGTCATTTCCCATGTATGCATTCCGTGTGTCTTGTTAGACTGATAGCTCTCAAGGGATAAGGCTCTCTCCCCCGCCCACCACCACCCCCGTCCACCCAATGCCTTGGAAATGTGTGGGCACGTGCCCTAAGATAATGTTTGTTCTGCTGTTTTTCAGTACTGGGATGGACGGGCCCTGAGTCAGGCATGCCTTGGCATCACAGCCCTCCCACCGTCCAATCCAACCTACTTGACTAGGGTGTAATAGAAGCTTATTAGGAAAAGCAACAAAGCTAATGAGGTAGGAGTAACAGCCCTGCGAGTCTGGCCCTCTACAGCTTACAAAAGCCCTTTCACGTTTCACTCTTACAAGTTCAGGAGGCCCAGCATCTCACCCAAAGTCACGTAGCTGCAGGTGGCCGGGGCAGGTTGGAGTCCCAACGTTCTGCGTCCACCATTCGGATGCTTTCAGAGAAGCCACGGCCGACTGACCACTGCCGTTTGCTCGTGAGTGGGATGCCCCCGCCTGCGCTCTGGGCCTGGGCTTCTAGCCTGTACTCAGCCAAAGCAGCACTCCTTCGGAGCCCCTTCAGACAGGAGGGAGGAGATGCTAAACAGCTCCAACAATTCTTTCCCCAAGTGGCTTTTCTCCTAATCAACCCCAGGAGCTCCGCCTTGGCCTGGAGGGAGATGCTGGCTGAGACACTCCAAATGCTCCATGTCACACAGTAGCAACTTCGACTGTAAATACCCCAAATTGTGTTTAGACAGCATTAAAGACTCATTAGCAGCAGGCTGCTGCTGGTCCAGGGTCCTGCCTCCATTCTGGTCTTTCTGGTCCTCTCCTTGCACACACACAAGAGACAGAATGAACATACATTTGCCCTTCATTTCTTATGGCACCTCCCTCACCGGCCCATCTCACTTCCCCCAAATAGGGAATTTGTCCTTATCCCATGGGCTGGTGTCATGCAGGGACTCTGGTCCCACTCCCTGCACAAGAACGCAGGATATGTGAGGCCAACAAGGGACATCCACAGAGCCATAGATGGGGGAGTCATACCACTATATTCTCACTGGCGGCTGGGGTGGAGACACAGGAAGCAGGAGCCACACTATCCGCAACCTGCCGTCCTCTTCTTTGCCTGCCTGCCTGCCTGCCTGCCTGCCTGCCTGCCTGCCTGCCTGCCTGCCTGCCTGCCAGCCAGCCAGCCAGCCAGCCAGCCAGCCAGCCAGCCAGCCAACCAACCAACCAACAACGTAGCCACGGCAGTTATATCAGTGGCTAATGGCTAACTGGTTACAGCTGATGGCCATCTGCTACCCGAGCCAGCACCTTTCCATGTGAGGCCGAGAGCCTGGAAACTGCTCTCTGGGGCTCTGTCCCCACAGCTGGTGGAAAGCGCATACAATGAGAATCAGGATCCCTGCCTTCTTGGCCCCCATCATCCCGCCCTCTTATCCCTCCAGCACATAGCAATGGGAAAAACATAGCTCCAGGGGTGGGACCTGGTCCTTATATCACCGTATTAGTTTCCTGCAACTGCTATAACAAATCACCACAACCTTGGTAGCTTCAATCAACAGAAATTTATTCTCTCAAAGTTCTGGGACAAGAGTCTGAATTCAGCTCCACTGGACATTGTCAGGGCTGCACCGCCTCCGCAGGCTCTAGGGAGAAGCTGTTATTGCCTGTTCCAGGGCCTGGTGATTTGTGGCTGCATCACTCGAATAAAGCTTAGCATCTTCAAATCTCTGCTTGAGCTTCAAGTCTCATCTTCACATCACCTTCTCCTCTGTATGTCATCAAGTCTCTCTCTGCCTCCCTCTTATAAGGACACATATGATTGCATTTAGGACCCATCCAGATAATCCAGAATAATCTCCCCATTTCAAAGTCCTTAATTTGATCACAGCTGCAAAGACTCTCCCTCTCCCCCCTTATAAGGCAACATTCACAGGTTCTATATTAGGACATAGATATCTTTTGGGGGGGCCACTGTCAGCCTTCTATAACCACTCACTTCTCACACTGTTTGAGAAGTTCCCCTCTCTGGCCTCAGTTTCCCCTTTCTTGAAGTGCAAGGACTGGGTTAGATGGCCTCTGAAGCCCATCCAATGCGCTGACTTCATTCTTGCCCCACGATTCAATCCGCTGGGGCAGACTTTCCCTGGTCTTCCTCCCTGGTCTCCTTTCTGGAGAGGCAGATGGACCTGTGTGGGGACAGAGCCAGGAGTGCAGTTTCCAGGCTCTCGGCCCCACGTGGAAAGGTGCTCACTCGGGTAGTAAATGGCCATCAACTGTGATCAAATGGCCATCAGCTGTGGCTAGCTGGCCGTCAGCTGTAACCAGTGAGCCATTGGCCACTAATATGACTGCCGTGGCTATAGTAGCAAAATGGGGGCTAGCAAGAAGATGGTGGCTGGCAAGCGCGGATGGCAGTTAGGACGGCGGGTTGCAGTGTGGCTCCCGTTTCCTGTGTCTCCAACCCAGCTGCCAGCGAGAGTAGAGTGGCATGACTCCCCTATCTATGGCTCTGTGGGTGCTCCTGTTTGGCCTCACCATGTCCTGCGTTCTTAGGTAGGGAGCGGGAGCAGAGACCCCGCAGGCTGCCCTGCATGACACCCTGCATCTCCCCTCAGCCCTGAAGGCCATGTCTGTAGGTCGCGGGCACATTCTCTTTCCCCAGAACCACTTCCTGGGGAGTTTCAATTGCCTGAGGTGTTGAGGCAGAGACTGAAAGGCAGCTTGCGCAGACTGCTCTCACGTGGTGCCTGTCAGACCTGCTAGCTCTGTCTGTGCCAACACTTGCTACCAAGCTCAGGAGCTTCATTTAGGAGGGGCCATCTTGCCCAGGACAGTGAGAAGGAAAAAAATGGTAGGGGTGGGGAGGGCAGAGATGCAGGACCCTTTCCCCTCACTCCTGCACCGAATACATCCTTTGCTTGAGGGCCTCCAAGCAGCCTGGGCCTCAACAAGAACGCCAGGAACAGGCTGAGCCCTGTCCTGCTGTCCCTCCCCACCAGCTGCACAGGTCCCTGTAGTAAATACATGACCTCACGTCTGGCTGCCTGGCATTCTGGAGAACGTCCAAGGAACCTAGGCAGGTGGGTAGCCCAAGCGCGTCAGAGCAGAGCAGCCACCACGCCAGGCAGTTCTGTTGGCTTGTACTCCGGCTTTGAAAGCCCACCTCTGTAAAGCTGGCTGCACGCCCTGTGCTCTGCACCCTCCGCTCGTGGGGGGCAGCCCCCCAGCGTCTGTTTGTGATGTCGTTTATGGTCTCCTGCCCTGTGCGGGGACCTTTCATCAACTCCTCGGCAGCATCCCTGCGTCTCTTCTCTCCTCCCGCCTTGGCTACCAGGAGCCTTTGCGCCACCAGCAATTACCAGAGCGTAGCTGTGTTCCTGGAGCCCGAGCACATGCTGATCTCTGTGCCAGATGCTTTACACATGTGCTCTGAGTGATTCCTCACAACACAACCCTACGAGGTTTGTGTTATTCCTCCCTCTTTCACAGGTAAAGAAAAGGAGGATAGGGTAAGTCATGGACTGGCCCGTGATTGCCCAGCTCAACGAGGGGCAGCTGGGATGTGAACGTGCTTTGGCCCGACTCCAGCACCCGCTTCTCAGTCACCTCCATCTCTGAGCCGCCCACACACCATTCTTGCCCCAATCCGAAATGTCTCCCCTCGGCGTCTTTGCCAAGCACGTCCTTCTCCACCTTCCAAGCCTTGCTCACCCCTCACCATCATCACGATTGCTCTTTTCCAGCAGCTTCATTCTTCCTTGTTTTATTTCAGACTGCAGTTGTCTTTGCTGTAAAATTCCTTGCAGACCCTGGTTTAATGTTGGCCGATGCCAGTTGGAGCCCTGGGCAGTTCCTGGACCTTAGATTTCTAACCTGCAGACAGGTGGGGTTGGACAAGCGTAGGGTCCTGCTGTCTTCATCGCTGCCCTTACTTCTTCAGCCCTTCCCAGGTGTACTCACCACCTGGGAAGAGAGTGGATACCATCCCCGCCTGATGGAGAGAGAACAGAGAGCCGACATCATCCCTGCCCCTCACCCCAACCTCGTGGCTTTCTGTGACCAGCGCCGCGCAGGGTCTGGAGGGCCGGGGATCCAATGAGTACGCATGGAGGCCTCACCTCCCACACCCACACCAGTCCTGGGGCACATTCCATCGACTGCTTTCTGCCCAGCCTTCCTCTCCTGGCGTTTCGTTTACCTTGTGGCAGAGAACACAGGTTTAGTAATCACAGACTCAGGTTTAAACACCAACCCTGCCACCCGATAGCCATGACCTTGAATCTCGCTAAGCCTCAGTTTCCTCCCCCATAGAATGGGTGATCCCATGACTTCAAAATGCCATAGTGAATGAAGGGGCACAGCACAGCAGCTGGCATAGGCAGGGCTGGGTAAGGGCAGCTGCTCTCCCGGCCTCCTCACCTCTTCCTGCCCCAGATCTGGCACCTTGGCACAGAGTCCTTGTGCCTGGGGCGGGACCGTGGGGGCCAGGCATTGCAGAGGCTCTGAGCAGAGCTCGCTGAGCAGAGTGACTGCTGACCCCCAGTCCTGAATGCTGCCTGGAGCCCTGCCCACCGCCCTACAGGATGGAGCCCAGTTATTATGTGCCTCTCGGGCCTCAAGTTAATTCATCTTAACGCCTCTTCAGGGCCAGCCTCTGCAGCATTCGGTCTCATCCTGGATTCGGCTCTGTGGTCTGACCTGCTCAGTGGGGCTGTGTCATACGCGCAAACAGCAGACGCAGTCCCTGCGCCTCAGCTTGCCCTGTTGTGCTTGTTACTTTGTCCCATTTTCTGTTGGCTCCCCGGACCTTCAGCTCCTAGAGACTCCCCTTGGCCAATTGATCCCTCCTTGTGTGAAGGCGCAGCCTCTGGGGACCCTGCTTATGTACAAAACAGCCGATCTGAGGAGGAACCTAGAGCTGGATGCAGGTGCCTCGCACATTGTTTTCAGGCCACAGAGGAGTTGTCAGCAGATCGAGAGGGTATTTTGGGTATTGATACAATATTTTGGGTGTTGATACTATTATAACCTTTTTAGATCAATTAACATTGGAATTAACTGGGGTTAGATGAGAAATTACAGCATCTGAGGCATAGGATCAGTCAAGACAGTGTAATAATTTCACATGGTGACAGCAGTAAAAACCAACCAGGTCTCGGAATAGGCTAAGAAAGAGTCCAGGTCTTTGTAGCTACCACAGCTGTCCCTATGTCATCCCTGTGCCAGAGAAGAAACTCTCTCCCTCGCTGCCCTTTCATGGACTTCTGCTCCAAACCTGCTGTCTCTAGAGCTTCTACCCACAGAGGAAGAGGATGCCAGAGCTAGGGCTGGAGGCCCCAAGAGACCACCTACACCTGTGGTTCCCAAGCATGGCCACTCCTGAGAGTTACCGTGGGTGCCTGAACAAAATACAGATTCCGGAGTTGTGCTCCAAGTCCAGACTCAGACTCTCTAGGGGCAAAAGCCCAGGAAAGCGAGTATTTTAAAACCCCCAGGCCATTCTCCTGCACACCCAGATTGGGGCATCGCTGGCCTAGCCCAATGGCCCCGTCGCCCAGGTGAGGAATAAAGGCCGAGGTGAGATGTGGCTGGCTCAGCGTCAAAGCCAAGCACAGCAGGACTGGAGAGATCCCCTGGCTAACACATGATCCCACCCCTGTCACCCAGCAGCAGGTCTGTCCTTGGCTGGTCAGGTATTACAGGTGTGCCTGTGGCCTCCAGTGCTGGGGCTCTGAGGTCACGTCAAGGCTGTAAGTCCCATCTTTCATCCATACACTGGGGGTGACCATGCAGTTCCTACTTTCCTGATTTTGCCCATGGGGCCTGCGGCTGAGCTCTGCCCAGGGAGCTAATTGTGGCAGTTTTCCAACTCATTTTGCCCACAGGAAAACAAGCCATTGAAAAGAATCCTCTGTGCCATTCCAATTTGGTGAACATTTGTGATGTGTCTACATTCTTCTACCTTTCTGAACTCTACCATAGAATACATATTCCTCTGGGGACAGGTCACTCGGGCTGACAAAACCTTGACTTGTCGAGGTGACTCTCTTCTCCAAAGCATAAAGCACTTCAGTGAGTATCACGGTCCATGCTTTGAATTGAGGGACGCTGAGAAGCAATGGGAGGACGTGAATTTAAAATAATATCTCGGCAAAACAGGAGAAAGTTGGTCTTATAATCTCTTTATTCTTTACTTCTGCACGGTAACATTCTGTCAAACAAGAACAAGTCACATGGCATCCTAAAGTAAGGAAAATATTTTCCACGTCTGATTTCATAGTAAAGAAGACAATATGTCCTCGCAGCTTTTATGTGGTTTTCTGTTTTGAGGATCAAACAAGCACCAGCCCTCCCACCCCAAGTGAAAATTAACATGTTTCATAGTTTACAAAATACTTTCACATGCATTATCTCTCTCAGCCCTCAAAATCCTGTGAGATACGCATTGTTCTGTCACCATCAGGCTCTTTGTGCAATCAAGGAAACCGAGGTTGGGGAGTTTAAGTTCCTTCCATCCCTCCTCTGCTTCTCAGAAGGCAGAGCTGGTGATCCTGGGGCCAGTCCTGCCTCAGCGGTCGCATATGGCCTCAGGACCCTGCCTGCTCCCTCCTTGACCAGTGAGTCCCTGGTTTTCCCTCTGCTGCCAGCAGTGGTTCCTTCCATTTTAACTGTAATATTGGCTCAAGTTTTGGAGATGCCTACTGTGTCTTGGGCAGTTTATATATAATGCCCTATTTACCTCCTACAAAAACCTTGCAGGGCACTTACCTTCCATGTTTGAGTATGTACACTGAGACTGAGACAGAGTCCTGCAGAGTTTCCATTTGCTCCCCTTTTCTCCACCCTTCTCCACTTGGCTCTGCGCTACAGGTGACTCACATGGACCACACCAACAGGCTCCCTTGCCCTTTGGCATGCAGTTGGGTCCAGCCCAGACAGAACACCAGCAGGAGATGTGAGAGGGACGTCAAGAGGCTCTCCTGGCTCCTCTCTGTAGAGTCTCAGCTGTCAATCAGCCCTCTCGGTCTGCAGGTTCCAGTAAGCACCTCCTGCCCTATCCCTCATGGCCATGTTGTACAGAATCATATTGGAGCCCGAGGCAAGAGGAAATCTAAGTGCCCCCTTTCTTTGTTTAACATGCTTTAATACAATATTTTTAATGGTTATATTTTCCCCAGATCATTAGTTGAAAAAATACTGAAAAATTGAAAAGTAGGTATATTAAAACTTATAACATAATATTTTAGGTTTAAATATTTTGCATATACTCCAAACTGAATGTGTTACAATTTTATTTCCTGTCTTTATGAAGCAAAAACATCATTAATACTTCCAAAATCTATTTCTTTGTTCACCTTATTTTCTACTGAAAGTGGTGTTACAACAAATAAGAGGAAATAACATTGAAAATGTTTGATAAATGTAAAACTTTATCATGAGATATGAATATACTTTCTGAATTTAGAAAGAAATGAAAGAAAGGGTAAGGAAACTGGAAATGTAGTACTCATTCAGAGTATCAGTTAGGATGAGACCAGTATATATTAAATGTAGGAATTACGATTTTAAATGTCCTAATTTCACATTTTAAACAGAGATAGGAAAATTAAACAAAGTATCTTTGGATTTTGAATTTTTAGCTATAAAAAGTTATTTTCCATGAATAGATCTGATTTATAAAAAGAAGTCATTGACTTAGCTCTTAAATATGCTGATTATTTAAGCACTATAGAAATGTCATCTGAAATCGTTGTAACTAACATGGAGTATCAAACATTTATAATGTAAAATCATATTGCATTTGGATCTTCTAAAACTGATTCACACATTTTGCTTAGTGCAATCTTCTCCAAATTTGGAAGTGGCCTTGAGGATATTTCTTTAAAGAATACGTCGTTCTCCGAAAGAAGTTTTAGTGAGCTGAAGCTAAAAGCTATTTAAGATAGTCACTTGGTCAAGAGATATTGTCAAACATGGCAATGCCCGCAACTGAAAATGACATAAATCAACAAGCAGATTGTGAAAACATCATCGATGAGTTGGCTTCCATTTTAAGCCAGGAAAGTAAAATTATAATACATTCTGGTTTTGATGTAAATAAAATACTTAAAATAATGTGAGTTCTATCCACTTGCTTTCAATTTTCAATATTTAAAAAATTCCTTGAATGGTTGGGGAAAAATTAACTATAAAAATGTACAGAAACATGTATAGAGGGAAGCCCATTTTTCCCTTTGGCCTCAGGCTCCAACACGGTTGGACATGGCTTTGCAGGAGCCTGTTTTTATTTAAGATTTTCTATTTTGTTCACCATACACTTTTTACACTAGTTTTAAAAATATTGCTTAAAGTATTTTTGATCTGGGTTGCTGAGCTTTCTAGCATTCTCTTCCTTGTTCATCCTCATCTTGGCCCTCCTTGGGTCACGGTGCCCTGCTGTTCCTAGGCCCAGGTGCCACGTGGCCTATTGTGCCCACACCTTGGTAGATAGTCTGTTAATACCCTTCTCAAATTACCCAATTTCACTGTGCTTCTGCTCCCTTCTGGAGTCCTCACTAATACAACAAGGTCAAGGAAATTGCCCAAGGTCGCACAGCTAGCAGGGATCAAAACCCAGGCTCCGATCCAATTCTGCAGGACGCCTAGTCCTTGCCCAATCTGTGCTATGTGGTCTCCCTCCCCCTCGAGAGAACAAGGACTTGAGGTAAGTAAAATACTTGGAAAAAGTGAGACTCTCCAGGAGGCCACTCACCTGTGGAGGCCTCTGTGCTCGCTCCTCTTGTTTGGAGGAGCAGCCTGAGCAGGACAAGATTCTGCAAGCTGCCCCCAGCTGAGCACACTGCGGGCTGTTCTCCCTGAAAGCAGAGGAGTGGCAGGGCCCAGCTGCACCTGGGAGTCCCCAGGCCTTGGGCAGTCAGGCTTCAGGAGAGGCTGCGATGCTGGATTTTATTGTTCTTTTCCAAGACATCCTCTAATTCAAAATGACCCCATGCAGCTGTCAGCCTGGAGGCCTCGGGTGTCTACACCCTGGCCTGTGCCAAGTGCAGAGATCCTTGTTGTGATGACATCAAGCACATACGCCCAGGAAGATATTAACAACTGTTTATTTGCGCCTGACAAGAAGGTGCTGGAGAGTGCAGCCTTGGGCTCCTGGAGGCTGGCAGTGCTCCTAGTAAGCAGAGACCCACATGCACAGCACCTGTTCATAGACAGAGGCAAGTCCCAGCTTTCCTACAAGGGGAGGGACAGGCTGGACAGAGGCGGGGCCTGGGAAGGGTCTCTTTGCTCCCTTGTTACAGGAGTGGAAGACATAAAGGGCAGGGGGGTAGCCTCAGAAGTGATCCACAGATCACTTTCTCTGGCCACAGTTCCTGGACAGAATTTGCATCCCAGAGGTCGACCCTCTTGGTGAGATAACAAAAGACTGAGTCTGACTTAATCTTTTTGGGACCTCAGTTTCCTCACTGGTAAAACAGAAATAACGATATTACCTCTTAGGTTGGGAGGGGAGAAGGCATGAGTTGAAGATGGAAAAACAAATGCTTCTTGTTGTTGTTGTTTTAATAGACAAGCCATGGGGTTCCATTCACTCCTGAATGCCAAAAGTCATGTTTAAGCTATACTATACTCTTGTCTATTCACTTAATGATTATTCTACAAAATGAAAAATTTAGAAGTATTAGGAGAATTAATGTGAACACTTAGCCATGTGTTCCACCAGCATTTATTATACAGTTGGGAAGAGCAAGGGACTGTTCAAAGTGCTAGATATATGGCAGCACACAAGACAGTGGAGACCTCTGCATGCAAGCAGCACACATTCAGCAACAAGTCAGGGAATACGCAAATGCGTAATATAATATAGGGTAGTGGTGAGCAGGAGAAAGGGACAGAGTGTGGAGGGCATTGTGGAGAGAGGAAGGGTGGCGGTGATTTCAGCTCTGGTGGTCAAGGACATTCTCGTTAAAGAGTTCAAATTTGAGTAGAGATTGCAATGCCATGAAAAATAATCCATGACAGGATCTGGATCAGGAAGGTCACAAGCAGAGGGAAGAGCAAGTGCAAAGGCCCTGTGGTAGGAATGTTTGGCAAATTTAAGGAAAACCATTATTGTTCATGTGACTCAAATACTAGGGTTGGTGAAGGGGAGGGTGCTGGGAGATGTGGTTAGAGAAGTGGTGAAGGCCACGTCCTCTGAGGCCTGGTAGGCTCTGATAAGAAATTTGGATTTTATTGTAAGTGTGATGGAAAGCCATTGGAGGGTTTTGAGCTGAGGGTTAACATAACTTGACTTGGATCTTTCTGTACACAGATTAGTAAAGAATGCAGGGGAGAAGGATGGAAGCAAGAAGATCAGTTATGAGATTTCTGCCAAAGTCCAGGTGAGAGGTGTCCGGGCTAGTGCTAGGATGGTGGTGGTAGTGGGGGTCTAAAGAATTGGTTGGATTCTGTGTATATTGTGAGGGCAGAGTTACAGGATTGCAAAGGATAAGATATAGTATAAAAGAAAGCAGAGTATACATATATATGTATAGTTTGTTTGTTTGTTTTGTTTTGTTTTTACATGCTGCCTGTTATTTTTGGCCTGAGCAATTAGATGAACAGAGGAATCACTTATAGAGGTGAGTAAAACTGGGAGATGAATTTGGGGAGAGGGCTGGAAATCAATATTAATAGTATTTGCAGAGAGAAATGCAATTTGAGTAAAATTTAAGAACTATAAGCTCATAAGTAATATAAACATCTTTCTAATTGACCTAATTGTTGATCATTGATTAATCTGCATTTATCTCCAGATTATAGAAGAAATAACTGAATCTGAACCTAATGATATACTGGCATACTCTCCTAGTGGTTTTCTGCACCTTCGAGATTATGAACTAGTAAGTTCCTTGAGGGCAGGAGCTCTGCCTTATTTATTTTTGTCACCTCCTGGGCTAAGCCCAGTGCCTGCCTGCTTTATATAGACTTCTGACAAATGTTACTGAACACATGAGGGAAATGGAATGCTTGCACAAGAAGGTAGGGTCAATCCTCAGCCAATCTATGGGTATGGACACGCCTTAGGGCTCCTGCTTCCTTGGCCTGCTAGGGTCCAGTGACCTCATGGAGCCCTCTATTGGAGCACCCCGCCAAATCTGCATCCTCGCAGGGGTCCCTTCCCAACCATAAAAGTGCTCATTGCTGCATCCAATTTCCACTTCACCCGATAGCTCATGCCACTGAGCTGGAGGTAGGATGTGTGCTCATCGACATAATGTGTGTAATCTGGACTGTGTTTCAAAAAATTGATTCTTTGAGTGACAGGGTCAGATACCACGACTGGCCCAAGTAACTGATGCTTTCTGCCAACCAATTTTTAAGAGACCCTGAAAAATAAAATTACATCCTATAGGCAGTTGTCCATATGCCTTTATGGGTACTTATAGGAGGGAAGTTGTATTTTTAAGAAATAAATTAGGCAGTGTGGAGGCAGAAAGCCAAACCATGTGCAAGGATGCTCCAGAGTGGAAAATAAGAGAGGACTGGGATGCCATTGGTGAAGATCCGGACAGGGTCATCAATCAGCTAATGCTGCATAACAAACAGCCCTAACACAACCACTTATCATTACACACAAGTCTATGGGCCAGCTGCACAGTTCTACTAATCTGAGCCAGCTTGACTCATGCTGGGTAGGCAGTTCTTCCTGTCTTGGTTGGGGCTCATGCATGTGTCTGGTGCTCAGTTGGCTGTTGGTTAATCTAAAATGGCCGTGGCTGGGCCAGTTGGCACTGTACCGTGTGTCTCATCCTCCAACAGGCTAGTCTAGACCTACCTTCATGGACGTTACAGGGGTCAAAGAAGGAGAAAGGAATTGTATAAGGCCTCTTGAAACCTGAGCTCCAAACTTACACTTTGACACTCTAGTACATTCTTTTAGCCAAAGCAGCCATAAAATCAATTCAAATTAAGGAGTATGGGAATAGTCTCCAGCTCTTGATGAGAGGGGGGTGAACTTACATTGAAAAGGACTTGGATACAGGGTCGGGTAGAGAACTGGGGCCATTTTTGCAGTCAATATACCCTGGGGAACTTTTCCTTTCTTGTCAAATAGCGTCCTCATGATGTGTTGTACTGGTGTATCACAAGGGAAGGACAGCCCCAAGGGACAAACAGGTGGTGGCCTGGGCACCAGGAAGCAGACTTCCACTTCCTATAATTCCCAGGGATACTGGCTCCCGAGGCTTCTCATAAGAGGAGTGGCCCCTTTGTGGATGTTCCTGGACTGCGGGCATCAGAAGCTCACAGCTTTCTGTTAGGTTGGTGCGAAAGTAATTGCGGTTTTTGCAATTATTTTTAACCTTTTAAACCGCAATTACTTTTGCACCAACCTAATACATGGACCCTGGACATCAGCGAGCAGCATCTCCTCCCTGTACAGAAAACGGAGGACCAGAGAAGGGAATTGACTTGATCAAGGTCACACAGCTACAAGAGAATCTAGAGACGTTTGGAGGGACCGAAAGTTTTCTTTTTGACTTTTAAAATGTAAAATGACAACCCCTTCCTAAGTAAGGCAGGAAGGCAAACTCACTAGGTTGTAGGAAAACATTTTAGAAATGAGAAAGGGATTTCAGGGCCGTGTGAGATAGGGATGGGATTCACAAAGGGAGAGGTCATGGAAACCGAGGTCGTGGCTGTTAGGAGTCCATCCCAGCGTCTCCAAGCTGCTTGGCAGGAACAATGATGGGAGCTGATCTCAAAGAGCTTGTTTGTGAAGGAAAACAAAAAAGGCATTACTTTTCTTTCCTGATTCAGGTGCTTCTCCTTAAACTCTCCTTTGTTTGACCGTGTTCTATTTTCTCCATCTCTTCATCAAAGAAAACACCCAACCCAGGTCTCAAACACCATGTCTTTCTTCAACATAATAAAATGTATTTATTGAATGCCTGCTAGGTGTGGGTAATGGCGCAGCAAAAGGAACAGACAGTCCTGCTCTCAAGATGCTTGCATTCTCATGATCACCAAGATATCAGGCTGAGAGAGCTGCCGGAGAGGGTTATAGCAGGACGGTGGCAGATGGAGTGATTGGGAGACTGCTTTACACTGGGTGGCCTGAGGGAAGACATCCTCAGGGAGGTGACGTTTGCAGCTGCAATCTGAAAGACAAGAAGGAGATGGCCAACTGGACAACCGAGGAAAGGGCATTCCAGGTGGATAGAGCGGCTAGCGCAAGAGCCTCCGTCAGCAAATCCAGGAGGGGAAGGTCCTGTCTGAAACATAGCCTAACCTGTCACCTCTAACACGAAGCAGATTTTGCTCTCCAAACAAAGAGTTTAACAACAACAAAAAGATCTCTTCCTATTTGAAAACAGATTCTGTCAGAATTGGCTCAGAAACCATTGCTCGGCTGACAGGGGATTAAACACACGGCCCTTGGGTCTTGACGGCCTGTAGTGGAGCCAGCGTCCTGGTGTGTGGGGCAAGAAAGATTTGAGCCCTGGAACCGCATCCGATTTCCCCCCACCCCCAGTAACAGGATCTCAGATCCTTGACAAGCGGGCCCTCTCCCCACTTCCCGCAACATCCCTGCCCCCTGGAATTCTTGGGCAGAACAGCTGCACTGGGGGCTCAGTTTTCAATGAAACAATAAAATACTCCTGCATTTCCCTAAGAGGATGGCATTTATGACTGGGGTGGGCCAGCTTCCCTACACAGACACCCCCTCCCCAATTCCCAGGCTCACGAGCCCAGACGCTCACATGTCCCACAGCTTGTCCTTAAGCCTCTGGGAACGGCAGCATGGGTGCCTTGCCTCAGAGGTTCTCATCCAGAGCACCCTGGGGGAAAAAAGACATGCACATCCAGCGAACAGAAGGACCTTTGCCAAGAAGTACAAAGTGCACTTGCGTGTCCCAGGCCATCCCTGGTACCGCACCCTCTCCCAGAACCCCCACCGCCCCGCCCTGCACACACAGCTGCCTCAGGGAGACTGTCTGCTCTCTGGTTCAAGGACAGGAAAGCCCTCACTGGCTTTGAGAAGAAAGCGGGTGTGGCCCACATTCCACCAGCACCGCACACCCCTCCCCTACTCCCTGCTTCTGCCCTGGGCTCTTCTTTAATAGAGCAAGAAGTCCTTGACTTGCATAAATTTCCCTTTGCTCAACATGCACGTTGGGACATTGCGCGCTGATCTGCCTGGACTTCTTTCCAAGTGCCAGACTGGAACTTCCATGCCTAGGGGCCAAAGCTTCCAAGCTTCCACGTGGGGGCGCAGCATGCCAGCTGACAGTTCAGTGTCAGCCCGGCACCCTTTGCCTCAGGCACAGAGTTCGTGTACAGTTATTTTACACATTTGATTGAATTTTGTCCTTATTGCTTTATAAAAAGAAAGCGGTAGACAGCATAGGTCTCATAAACACAGTACAAATGAGATAGGTGTCGTTCGGCGTGCCCAAGGGGAGCAAAGAAGCCACAACCAGATGCTCAAAAGAACTAAGCAGATTGTGCTACGATGGAAGCCAGACACGTTTCTACTGTAGGCCCTCTACCCAGAATGCTCTTTTTCTGGACTCACTCCCTCACCAACTTTCCAAGTCACTGCTCAAAGCTCCGCATATCAGGGGGCGCCACTGACCCTCCTGTTTCCAATTGCAACCCCCATTCCACTCTCCACCTGCATTCTGGGCCCTCTTTAGTCTGTTCTGCTTTCTCTCTCCCCTTCTCCCCAAAGCACTTATCACCATCTAACAAACTGACTTGTTTATTACATGTCCTTTTTTTTGTCTGTCTCCTTCCATTACTAGACAGTAAACTCCATGAAAGATATATCCTAAACACCTAGACTGGTATCTGGCACCTAGGACACCATTGTGGTTTTCAATATTGATGCTTCATTAATATCAATGAATGTTGAATTGCAAAACTATAATTTAACAAATACAGTGGTACTTCGGTTTTAGGACATAATCTATTCTGGAAGACCATTGGAGTTCTGAAACATTTGAAAACAGCCGACAGCTAGGCCTCAGGATCTTGCACTCAGCGGAAGCCGTGTGACATGTTGGACTTCTGAGGCATATTCGAAAACTGAAGCATTTACTTCTGGGTTTACAGCATTTGTATACCGAAATGTTTGTCAACGGAGATGTTTGAAAACCAAGGTACTACTGTATGTTCAAAATATGGGTCGTATACTGCAAAAAAATGTGCAAAAAAAAGGTGAGGTACAATTACGATATTGCAATTTCTTTTAGATCCCCAGAAAAATACACCACCATGTCATGTAAGCCTATGATTAAGCTTTTGAATATTTGATTTTAGTGCACAATTTTGGAAACACACTATACATAACAGTAGGGGCAAGCTCTTCAATAAGCTGAGCCCAGAGTTAGAGCAGGTACAGGTTATGGGCAGAGTTCAATGCAGGAGTGAAATCCGGAAAGGCTTCTGGAAGAAGCAGTGTGACCTGAACTTTTCATGGTTGATGTTTGGCACACACTGGGTCAAGTTTGGCAGCAGGTCTTTGTCAAAGAGTGATGGCCTGGGAACTGCAGCCTGGGCCTTCCTGGAATACTCACCAGGTGCTTACTGGATGGCCTTTGGGTGCATTCCGCATGCAAGGAGCTGAAGGCCTGAGTCTGTAAGAACACCACCCTCCTGCTCCACCCCAGTGTGATAGGAAATGGGAGACTAGACATGTGACTGTTCCCAGGCTAGAGGAGCAGAGGGTGCAGCTTTAAAGGAGGCCTTGAGGGAAGGGGATCAGAGGAGCCCCCAGAGCAGGGACGAGGCCTGTGCCTCCTACCAGCTTCCCTGAGTCTTTGACATAACCTCAATAAAAACGGTCTTGTAGTGAGCACTCAGTCCTGTACTAAGTGCTTTACTTGCACCATTAGCTCACTCCCTTCTCCCTAGAACATCTGTCCTGTGTTAGTAGGTACCTTTCTCTCCACTTTACACATGAGGAAAGGCAAGGCTGGAGGAGTTGGCTTGCCCAGGTTGCATGGCTAACATAGGATGGAGTCCATGTCAGAACCCAGCGGTTTGGCTCAAGAGGTCACACTCTTAACCACTGTGAGGGACACTCAGGCCCTGGGCCATCCTTGGGGACCCTGGGACTTCTGTCACCTACTTCTAACAACTCTCTCACCCCGAGGGAACTCAGAGGTTCTATATGGAATGGATAACAACAAAAAACAAATCTTGTAAGACTGCTGAAAAAAATCAAACAGAAAAACTTTACACAGGAAACCAGAGAAAATTTTATTTTGGTAGACCAGATGGATAGACAATGCCCCCTAAGGCAACTTCATTTTGGGTTCAGAAAATTGTTTCTCTTTCTGTACACACAAACACAGAAAATGTGCGTAATTTCATCCTAACCTCACAGAAATGTGCTGCAGCCTGGGACCGTGAAGATGGGTGTCGCTGGCTGAGGCAAGGGTGGGGCTGGAACTGTGTGTTGGTTCGGTTCTTTTGAGCCCAGCCTCCAACCTTGACTAGGGCTGATTCACCAGAAAGTTAATGAAGCTTCAGCTTCAAGTTCCCTCATTTGCTCCAGCTACTTCCCAAGGCTGGGAGGTGCCCTAGCGATGTATTAATATGTTATACGGTTTTTAAAACCTTGTGAAAGTAAGATTGAAATTATTCTCATATTAAGAAATAAATTGTGACCAAAATATCTCAGATTCACACTACAGTATTAATTCATTAAGAGGAAAAGATAAATTTCCATAGGAATGATACATTTTCCAAAGTAATGAGTAGGCTTTAGATTGTGAAATAATCGAATGAAAGGAAAGGGACAAATTATATGTTCACATTGGAAAAATTATGTTCCTTCTTTTGCTGATTCAACATAAACTGCTATTATGGACAAACATAACATAACCCTACAGTGTGAACAATGTTGACAGATTGGTTAATGAGTGTTGGCAACTCGAAGAGCATTTAAGATCAATCACTGCATTAAAACAAATGGAAATGTTCTGACATTTTCCAGCAGACATGTGGAAAACATTAATAGAGGTTTTCCTAAATTTGGTAACAATTCTGAATATGTCCATGACCTTACCAAGGTTAAGCTGTGAACCTGAAAGAAACTTTCTGAAATATCAATATTAAAAAACAAAATTTGATCAATCCTGTTACAAAAGAAGCTAAATTATCTTTCTTTTCTGTCTATAGAAAATAATAATATAAAACTTTTGTCAGGTATAAAGAGTTTGCAGACAAAAACACGGGAAACAAAGTATTATAGAAGTATGCTCAACAGTTAATAAAATATTAGTATTAGGTTTTCTATATTTTCTGACTTTTTATGGTACCTGTCAGCTTTTAACATTTATAATGTGTTGTGATTTATTTTTCTTCTTTAAGTACCTGTATGAGTTTGGTGGGGCTGCCATAACAAAGGACTACAGACTGGTCAGCTTAAACAACAGAAATGTATTGTCTCAGTTCTGGAGGCAGAAAGTCTAGAATGAAGGTGTTGGCTGGGTTGGTTTCTTCTAAGGGGCCATGAAAAAAGAATCTGTTCCAGTCCTCTCTCCTTGGCTTGAAGATGGCTGTCTTCTCCCTGTGCCTTTACACAGTCAGTCTTCCATCTTCTCTCCACGTGTGTCTGTGTCCTAACCTCCTCTTGTGACAAGGACACCAGTCAGGTTGGATTCGGGCCCACTGTAATAACCTCTTTTTTAACTTACTCACTTCTTGAAAGACCCTATCTACAAATACAGTCACATTCTGAGCTAGCAGGGTTAGGATTTCAACACTTGAATGGGGGCACAATTAAACCCATCATTGTACCCTCTCTTGCATTGTTTTTTCAAGAGGATTTCAGATATTTTTTTTAAGTTTCAACCACCAGAAAATCTGGACCTAGACATATAGGTATCTCTTCTGTTCTAAGAGTCACATATTCTGAAGTTTATAATCTTTTGCATACAAGCATCTTTCCAGCTCAATATACATGATTGAGGATCTACTCTGTGCCAGGCACTGCTCACACTAGGGCTTCAGCAAGGATGGCCACGGGCCTTGTTTCCCCGATGGCCAGGGGTGGAGAGTGCTTGGAGGAGAAGCACCATGTGCTCTGCAGCCCAGAGTAGGTGCAAGGCGGGCTTAACGGGTGTGTGACGTGGGCGGTCACACAAGGCCCTGCGCTTGGGGGTTAATGTTTTGCTGTGATGATTTTGAAATTCTTAATCGTTTATGTTTGTCTTTTGCATCAGCCCCCCAAATTCTGTAGCCAGTCCTGAGGAAGGGAATGGTTACTGCTTCTCATTAAGGCCAAGTTAGCTATAAAGTATGGCTAGAGGATTCCCCCCGGGAGAAGTGGAGGACGAGCACTCCAGGAAGAAGAAATGTGTCTCATGGATCAAGACATGTGGACAAGAGTCGGGGAGCCCTGAGTGTGTAATCTAGAACTCTCTGCCTCCTCACAAGTCAAAGGAAACAAGCTCTGTATGGAGAACACTGAGGCTTGAGTTCTGGAGCTGGAGCACGTGGGTGTGAGTGCCAGAGGTCTGTTGACCAACTGTGACTACGGGCAAGTTACTGACTGTCCCTGGGCTTCAGCATCCTCACCTGTCAAAGGGGGAAGAGTTATAAATTCAAGAGTCGAGACTTCATACATGGGCCACCTCTTCTTTTCTGGCATCATGTTTGAGTCAGAGAGGGAGAGAATGTTGGGTGTGATGAAGACCGTGGTCAGAGAAGGAAGGGGAGGGCTGGGAACCGCCTTCACCAAGGCTTGGCGGTGGGCGTGTGCAAGGGAGGCCTGAGAAATGGGGACTTGGTCAGTTGGGCCATTCGCAGTGTTAGTGAGAGAGAGAAATAGCCAGTAAAGCGGCTGGGCTACACTGTCAGTGACCTCAAATGCGTAGCCAGGGAGCTAGGTCTCTAGACAACGGGGATTCCTGAAAGCATTTGGGTGGGGCCTGGTGAAAGCGGCATGTGATGAAAATTCCTATCTGGGAATACTCTCATTCAGCTCCTTTAAAAGGCCAGATCAGGAGCGAGAAAAGCCAGCTCTGCTGTGGGGTGCCTGAAGGATGGGGGAGGAGGGACCTTGCCTCATTTGTTTAGCAATGAGAAAGACTCCATGGGGCAGCAAGGAGTCTGTATTCCTAAGGCCACCAGAACTGTGCTGCTGTCTTCCTACCCTCCTGAGGAATTGCAGCCTTGCTGCCCCAGGGCTGGAAAGGGAAATGTGGGTCACTGGCCTGGAACAGGGCCTGTGGGTTCCAGAGGCTGAACAAGGCTGTCAGACCCATCCTGAGGAGTGCACTGGGCTGACAGTCACACTGACAAGAAGCAGGGATCGTGTCAAAAGTTCAGGAGGAAGTTTGACAGGATAAGAGGGAGAGGAAGCAACGTGGACAGTGCAATCATCCCAGCGCTGAGGCCTAGCACCTGGACTTCCAGCTGCAGGAGACCAGAAAGGGCAGTGACTGGAGCTCGCCCTTCCACCAGCCCAAGGGGACCGAGGAATGCACAGGGTGGTGCTGCTTAATGGGTCCCAGTGAGGGGACGAGAGAACAAGCGGCCCCACCACAGCCTGAGTCTTGCATCTTTCCATCTGCCAGGCTGCCCCTCCAGGTCTTTCCCTTCAACGTGACTTTGAGCACGTCCACCCTCCAGAAAGCATGCAATGCGGCATCGTGGGCTCTCCACAGGGCACCACATGGTGGTCACATCCTGTCCTCCGCCTCCAGCAGGCCTGCGTCTGCACACTGCACAGACACAACAGAGCAGCCGGGGCAGGTGGTCTAGGGGCTGGAGCGATGAAGCTCAGAGCCCTTCTTGACAGATGAGACACTTAGGTCTAGCTATTGATGGCCATTCTCCCAGTTACCGCCCACAGGACGTAGCTCCCCACCCCCTCTTCTCTAGAGGATGAGCTCCTTAGCGTGGCATCATGGACCTCTGTGATCTGGTTCTTGCTGACCTCACTCTTCATGTTCCAACAACATAAACCTATGCGACGGCTTCAGGCAAACAGTCCCTTATCTGCGCCCTAATTACAAGCTGTCATGGAAACTCTTGAAACGTTGATCCCATTGCATCACAATTATCTATGTCCGTTTCTTCAGGAGACTGTGCTGCAGTCTGTGTCCCCAAGCAAGGATCTGACACCGAGCCAGTATTGAGGGAGGAGGGACTGGATGTTACCCATAGACCCTTGACTCCGCTGACGTCATGCAGTGGGACTAGGGTTCTAGGATTCACATCCGCAGCTCTCGTTGGCCACGCCAAGCTCTTGCTCATTTGTGCTGCATCACTCGTACCTCTTGCTAAAATGAAAGGACCAGGACGGGCAGCGCCCCACCAGGAGCAGAGGCAGGCCTGAGCTCCGGTGGAGCCACCCTCTGCTACAGTATGAAGAGGAGGAAGGGTAGATGATGCCAAAGAATCCTATAGAAACCAGAAATCCTTTGCTTCTCGACCTCCCTTCCCATCTACCTGGCACTGAGCTTGTGGAGCCTTGAGTAGGTTCACAAGGGCTTTAGAAAGCTTGCGGCTTTGGTCTGGACTTAAAAATCCAAAGCACTAGAAGAACTGACTTGGGCTATGGTGTGAGGTATTTGGGCAAGAAAAAGAGACCCTTCCCTGGAAATGAGGGTGGCGATGAGCAGCAGGATGATGGGTGTGTGTGTGTGTGTGTGTGTGTGTGTGTGTGTGCAGGGTGGGGTGTGCAGGCACAGGTCCTGGCTCTTGGGGAGAGAGCCAACGTCCCTGGGAGCTTCCTGGACGCCAAGCAAGCTGCCAGAGGCCTTTCGTGTTTGCCGTCCTTCCCGATGACACCCCTGTTAAGTAGGCAGAGTGGATGTCAGGCCGGAAGGTGTTGAGACAGCTGGGCCAGTTGTTAAAATACCAAACGACCGCAGTGCCAGTTAGTACGGCCTTTCCCTGGGGTCCACAGGAATTCCTTATTCTCCAACACTCAAAGAAGGCCCAAGGGGACCCAGGACCCTGCTCCACCCTACTGGGTCACTGTATCACACTGCCTGTTCCAGCTACAGACATTACACTGTCACCCGAGAGGTAGGTCTTAGCCTCAGATCCATTTTATAGAAAACTTGAGACTGAGTGAAATCAGGGAACTTGCCCAAGATCACATGATTATGAATGGCGGGATCCGGGGTTCAGCCTAGGCCACTGCACCTCCACACCAACCAGAGGGGCAGCCTCTGGAGGGCCTTGTAACTGCAAATTTAAGATCTGATGTGGAAAAATCCAGGTCTCTGAGAAGTCCCGGGAACAGCAAAGCACTTGCTGGCAGGGAAAATGCTGGAGTGACATCAGCGGCGCCATTACAAAAGCCCGCCTGCTGGCCCAGTGAAGTGTCTAAAGCACTCATGTCACCCACTCCTACAGTTTGGTTGAGAAGGTGCTGTTAGGGCAGTGGGATAATGGAGGGTGTTCTGGACTGGATGGCAGCAGATCTAGCTCTCATCCTGTCTCTGCCCTACGTGTTAGCTGTGTGACCTTGCTGGGTTGCTTAGCCTCTCTGGAGTCTAGCTGGCTTAGGAGGTTGGAGATGGAAGCCATTCTAATGGCCTTTCTGGGGCTTCTCAGAGACCATCCAGCTTATCTCTCCTGCACCCTCTCAAAGCTCTCACCCCTGCCACTCATTCTTAAGGTAGGCTGGGTTAGCTCTCAGGGTACTTTGTAATCAAATTTGAAATGTTTTTATACCCGCTTTTCAGGAAGGAAAACTGAAGATTGTGGAGCACAAATGACTTAACTGCAGTCCCAAGTCAAGTCACTGTGATGAGGCCCCAGGTGTCGTCTTAGAGTATAAGAAATATGCCTTAGATTAGAAGTAAATTCCCTTGGGTGTCAGAGCCAGAGATCTAGCTACCTAGCCTCCACCTCCTACCCTGGTTGGGGCACTACCAGCAGGAGCCAGAGGCACAGGAAGTCAGAGGGAGTGGCCCTGCCCACTGCCTGCCCCCCAGCCCAGGCCTTTCTACAGCTGGAGGGGGACCCCAGGGCCCACCCTGACATCAGCAGGGAGTGACTGAGTCTTGCTGCTTTGGAATGGAACAGGTCTGACAGGATGAAATGTCCCTTAGAGTGAGGGCAGCCTGAAGAAGAGCTTCTGGGGAAAAGCAGCCCTGTGCGTAACGCTGGCCTCCATCAAAGGGAGAATGGGGTGCCTACGGTCTCTGATAAAAAGCTTCACTCAGAGCTGAGGAATGATGAAGTGACTCATGAACTGGGTCCTGTTTACACTTCCATTGCCAAAGCCTGGCTTTGATTTTTGGTTAAAGATCTTATGCTTTAATTAGGGCTATTAAATGCTCAGAGTATATGAAAATGTGTTTGACTTCCCTTAGGCATACTGACATTTCATGTCTTCAGTTTCATAGCAACAAGCATGTTAATCATGGAAATATATGGTAAATAATACTACCCTCACCCTGCCCTGACAGCTCCCTGTTCATTCTCTCTCCTTTATAGTTCAGCTTCCCAACATCTGACTATTCCCTTAAAATCTAACTTGAATTGTTTCGGACGGTATCTTCACGCTGACCACTAAGGCACACCTCCATGGCGTGACGCTGGTCTGAAGGTGCCCTGGGCCTCACCATACACATTTCCATCTCCTCGGTCATCTCCAAGCACTTATCCAGCTTCCAAAGTGGTGAAGCAGTGGGTGGAATAGGCCGTCTGCCATGGAAACCTGACCACAGGCCCCTATAGGGGAGTCCAGATTCCACACCCTGATTTGCTGACAAGCTCCCACCCATTTTTGTTTCCACTGAACTTCAACTAGACTTATTTGTAAACAAAAAAGCTTATTTATGCTGAATTATTTGTAAATGAAGAGCTGTTCTTTCATAATTTCAAGCACGCATCTATCTTGATCAACCGTCTATTGGATATTTCTACCTTGATGTCCCATGGGCACCTCAAACGCATTATCTATTATTCCCACCTTCAAACCCACTCGTCTTGCTGTCCTCTCGATTACGATTTAGAATCATGATTCCTCGAGAATGTTGTGGTCCTCTTCCTTTGTGCTTCCCTCTCTCTCATTGCACATCCAATGTGCAAATCTCATTGAGTACATCTCCAAAGTGCTTCTCTCATCTGACGTTCTCCCTACTTTCATGGCTTTCTTGATGTTCAAGGTCCCTGAAGCACTCAGCATCTTCTCCATTACTGTCTTACTTACCTAAGTCCTTCCACACTGCACAGACTTCCTGGGCTCCTCTCTGGGCACTGCCCCTTACCAGCTGAACAACCTGGGCAAGTTACGGAACTTTTCTTAGCCAGATGTCCTCAACTGCACAACAGAATTAAAACTACCGGAGGTACATAGTGCCTTGTACAGAGGAAGCAGCCAGTAAATGATAACGATTACTACTTTTATTCATTCTTTGGTCTGACCTTATCTTCCACCCCCTAACCCCACACCAGCTTCTAGTGCTTTCCTACCAAATCAGAAAGTCCACAACTCCACCTCCTTCTGATTTGGCTGGTGGAGTCAGCCTGATGTCTTTTCTTTCAGCAAATCCTCAACCCTGACCAGCCTGTTCTCTAGCCCCAAGAATGTTCATTTTCCATATGCTCCCCAGCTGGCCACCAGCTCAGTCTCCTAAAGGTTAAACTTGTGTTCCGGAGCATTCTTTTCAAGCATTACCTTCCCTTCAAAAAATGCAACACATTAAGAGTTAGAATATCAAAGCAACCACACACAAACACACACACGCACATGCACACGCATGAACACACACATACACGCACATGTACAAACACATGCACGCCCACCCACCTCCATACATCTCCCTATGAAAAGCCATCTAACTCATTAGGCTGTGCTTCACAATTTCCCAGTAAACTTCTATGTTTTTTCGCCACAGAGCCTTCTGTAACTGAACAGTCTAAACCATTACTGAACTCCGCAACAGTTCAACTCAGCCAAACCCACCAGCGGTAGCCAGCTTCTAGGAAAGACTTTTGATATCTTTGGGCCATTGCCTTTTCCACTTCTTTACTCCTCTGTATCCCTGTTCCCCACCGCAGACACATCTGTGCTTTTTCATTGGCCTTCCATACACTGTAACCAAATACAGGCGAGGACTGAAGGCAACAAATCCACACTCAGTCAGATTGCTTCAACCTGCTCTGTCATTGTGCTCTTCCAAGCTGGGCCAACCTCCATCTGGAACCAACCAAAAACCCAGGGGTTCCAGTCAACCCAGAGGCACTTGCATTTCAGCTCATTGTGAAACACATGTGCCTTTTGAGAAGTCCACTCACCCACTGTAACTTGAGAAGGCGTGTGTAAGGAGTTTGGGTTCTCCTTAGATTTTGGGGTGGGGCCTTTGAGGAAGAGGGTCACACTGGAGAAGGTTGCAGTGAGAGAAGCAATCTTCAGTGGCTGCAGTAATTCCTGGGTTTGTGGAATTGACAGGGTCAAGGCCATTTGGCCAGGGTTGTGAGGGGTGTGTGTGTGTGTGGGGGGGTGTTGTAGACGAGTGACTGTTCTCCAGGATCCAGAGTACCCTCCCTGAGGCTGAGCAGAGTTGGAGGTCCGCGAGGTAGAGCCAGGCCTAGCTGACGACCTGGCACTGGCTTTGCCTGTCCTGGGCCATCAGAGCTTGAAGCCTGGGGGATGGGTCTTCCACGTGAAGCCAGACAAATCTCCAGGTAGCTATAAACTGAATACACAGATTTCATTCTCAAACACATGTTCAAAAGTGATAAAATAAATGCAGATGGTTTCTCCAAGCCTCGGTGGAGGGTTTTTACATTGACTAAATGAACTAAAAAGCACACAGAAACACAGATATGGGAAAGGGACCAACAAAGAAATCCTCAAAAACTCTAAACCCTAAAACACCAACCTGGAGAAAGCATTGTTGGACAGGAGTGAGAGAGCAGGAGAGAGAGAGGGAGGGAGAGAGGGAGGCTGAGGGGAGCAGGGAGAGAATGAGAACAAGAACCAAGCGGTCTCATAAATTTGCAAGAATAACACGCGCGCGCACGCGCGCACACACACACACACACACACACACACTTGAGAAATCACATAGGTTGCTGGTAGTTTTGCTGAGAAGGGTTAGAAATCTTTCCCTGGAATGTCACTGAGAAGGATTCAAGGCCTGTCAGTAAGACTGGGCCAGTGAAACTGTCCCTGGGAATAGTCCCTGGGGACTGCCTGCCGTGCAGTATGACTGATACATGGCCGCTGTGACGTTTAGAAATCCCTCCCAGAATTTCCGACGAGGCCTCCTGCAAGTCACCTAAAAGCTAGTTGTCATTGTCATCATCGTCATCATCATAATCATCACCGTCATGATGTTATAGGGGTTTCTTATGCACCAGGAACTAGATGTGTTCATTACACTGTAAAACAGTCTTATGAAGTAAGCACTATGCTCATTTTACCAACAAGGAAACAAAGGCTCAGAAAGGGTAAGCAACTTGCTCAAGTTCACACAGCCTATACATCGGGGAACCTTAGAGATGGATGAGAGGGTAGAGAGAAGCTCCTGCCAAGGGCCAGCAGAGCTTCTCAGTGGAGCATTCACAAAGGAAGTGAGGACTGTCCGGTCTGGATCAGTCCTCTGCAGTAGGATCTCATGATGCTGAAATTCCCCATTAGGACAGGAGTTATCCAAGGATATCCAAACAATAAGGGAAGGTGAAAGAGACTGGAGTTTTGCAGGAGCCAGACACCAGCCCTCCTTCTATCTCAGAGATGAGTTTAATTTTTAACCTGTCGCAGAAGCAGATGTGCACACTGCATAGAAATAGGCCTGCTATGAACCTCGAAAACGGCTCTGTCCAGGACCAATTAGCCTAACATGTTGACTTTGGCAGCCCGTGAATGCCCTCTTCTGCTAATAAAGTTACTGAAATGGAACTGGATAATGCTTCATTGCTCTGCCACCCAGCATGGGAGAGGCAGAGCGGTCACATGGCCCGAAGCCCAGAGTTCCTTTCAGGAATGTTTTCACTCATCCCCAGGTTCACTTTCCCCTCTGATCTACACTTACTCTCGAAGCATGCTGCTCCAGAATCACTCTTGACATGCAGGCAAACTCCTTCCTTTCAAGGCAGGGCCCAGGACTCAGCCCTGCTGTTTAGGGTCTTTGGTTTCCCAGGCTGGGGTGTGGGGCCTCTGTCACCCAAGCCCATCTCCCCAGGCAGCCAGACCCTCTAGACAAGCCCTCTACCCATTTAGAGTCGAAGTTCCAGAAGAGGAACCCAAGTTCCTGCCTGAGAACTAGGCTTGGGTCAATCCTAAGGCTTCCATTAGCTTATCCGTGGGTTCATTGTGTTTTGGATGCAGGCTCATGAAGCAAGAGGTACAAAAGGTTGCCACGATGAGAACTACACTTTTTATTTCTCTAGGATTTTAATAATGTTTATTCTGAAATGCAATGTGACATGCAGAAGGGGGAAAGGGAGGACTAGTAAGGAGAAAAGAAAACTGTGCCGTCATTCAAACAGAGGTTTCAATCTACACTCAGCCACTTACCTGCTCAGTGATGAGGGGCAAGTCAAATCCTCAAGCCTCAATGTCCCCACCTGTCAACTGGGGATGATCATAACTACCCCAAAGGATTTGTGACAACTAAAGGTGGCTGTGTTTGAAGGTGCCCCGCACATCATGGGCAAGGGGCAAATTCCTCATTTCTGGCCCTCATATTTTAGGCATCTAGAATTGAGTGCAGACTTAACCAAAGCCAGTGCTACTTGGTGAGCCTGTTTCAAGGGTTCATAATACATAAAGGACACATCTTCTATCAGGCGTGTGCTAGAGAAATCTCGGGGTACGGGCTGCTCTAGATAGAGAGAGCACATGCAGGCCTTGGAGGCAAGGTAATCCAGGGGAGGCATGGGACAAATTTCAGGCAGTAATGGCAGCCTCCATGGTAGGACAGTGAGCAGCTCGTGCAGCCCATGAGATGGGAGATAAGAGTCCTTAGGCTCCAACCCCAAGAGGACAAACTGCTTCCCAGCGGGAAAAAGGCTTGAGGGACGCCACTAGTGTCCTCCCCAGGCCTGCCATGGCAGGACAGTGGCGGCCATCCCCACAATTACCCCTCCACTGCTGTGACTCCTTCTGGGGCCCCGTAAGTACTGGGAAGGTTCCTTCCATTTGAGCTTTTACATTTCCAAGGGAGGACTCAACCAAACCAAAAATGATGTAGAGGAACACAATAGCTGAGAAAGGAGAAGAGGGGAAGGGGCCGGGGACTAGCACTCTCGAATGCCTACCCTATGCTACGAAGTCGACAGGGGTTATTGGGCCGAATCCGCAGGACAGCCCTGTAAGGTAGGCGGAATCCCTAGCTGACGTTCTGACCCTAGGAAACCTGGGCTCAGGAGTCTTCAAAACCTTGCCCCAAGTCACAGGGGAAGCGCTGGAATTTGAACCCAGGTCTGACTCCGAAGCTTGAGCATTTTCTAATTCCTCATGCAGTCTATGAGGGGCTGCCAGAAGGGGGGAGGCCAAGCGCCAAGGAATCTCCAATGAGTAAATTCTCTTCTGTGGGTAGATTATTCATGATCCATTTCAGTTTGCTTCTGGGTAACCATACAATTATTCTGTTACAAATAGTTAAAAAAAATTTTTTTTCCTGTGTGCCTAAAAGGATGAAAACCACTTACAAAAAGCAAAACCGAAACCAAAGCCAAAAAAAAAAAAATCCAACCCTTAAACAACCCCAAACAACAAATGTGCTGAAAAGAAACTTGCAAAACTAAAATTGCCAGGTTCATCATTATTGTGCCAGGACTATCCCACTGGAGCAGATAGTAATTCCAGTGGGCGAAACTGACAGCAGAGAAAGGAGAGCAAGTTCCCGACAGTGAGCTTGCTGGTCAGAATCAAGTGTGGGGCTCCAAGCTACTGGGTGTCATTTTCAATGGAGGTGATAACAGTTCTTTTAATTAATGAATCAAATATAAAGTATACCAGGAGGGGGTTATTACTGTCTATACACAACTCTGACATCATCTGATTTTAACAAGTTTACTAAAATGACAGTCATGGCCTTGACAATACTGAATGCAAAATACTGGTGTACACAGATTTTACAGAGCGGCTCCTGAGAGCCGGGTCACAAAATAAGGTTTAACAGATGGGAGAGGCCTGAGGGAAGGCAAGCACACTGATTTTATTGAGAAAAAAGCTTATATACTGTAGGGTTGCTGAAGTTTAATAAATAAAGGTCAACTTATAATATATAAAAACAATATAAACATTTATATGCTACATGCATATCATATAATTTAAAGTAATAATTTATATATGGGGAAAGATGTCAATTTATGTTCTTCCGATTTTTCTCGACAAGGCACACACACAGGAGGTGTCTATCCGTATCCATCGCCAGCCTACAAGTTTATTGTTTTCTGACGTCAGTGCTCGGACATAGGTTTGGGACGTTTTGCACTGTGAGTTCCAGTGTTTATCGTCAATCCCCCTACAACCATTTTTGACAGGCCTGGCTTCTTTACATCTCGTCTCATAAAAATATTGTTTGACAGGAGAGTTGCCGGTTTTGATCTCCCCCAGCACCGTGACCTGGTGTCCCCGAATGTCGATGGCCGACGACTTGTCGGTCACCCACAGGCTCTCGCTGTCACACACGGAGTACTCCCCTCGGTGACTCTTGTGCTCCGCATACCTCTTCCTCCGCGACGTTCTGTTCGCCACCACGGGGTTGCCCACGTAATCCTCCATGAGATACAAGGGCGGGGGCTCCAAGGGGGCGCTGTCACTCAGCAGGACCCGGGGCGAGTTGTAGCGTCTCTGTTGCCGCAGCAGTTCCGGGTCCATTGCAATCATCGGCTGAAATTCCGACTTGGCGGGCTCACCCTGCTCCCGCTCTTGGGGGGCCTCTGCCTTGGGCAGAGTGCTCTGGTAGTTTTCCTTAACGTCCACCATCTGCTTGGAAAGCTTGTTTTTCAATATATCTGCCTGGATCAGCTTAATAATCAGCGAATTGAGCGAGTCTTCTGGCAAACTCCTTTGATCCATGTTGTTACCTTGGATGCCACGGAGATAAGCGAGAAATATCACATAAAACAAGATGGACATCACCTTGTTCACCTGTAAGATCTGTAAAGGAAACACAGGTGTTAATGGCAGGCTGTGGTAGCCGAGTCCATGTCTTTCTGGGACCAGCTACCTGAGGCCGAGTGTCCCTGTGCGGGTAAGAGAGAGCAGGTGTCACCATCCTAGGTGAGCAAACAAAATTCCTCTCAGCTGTCCAGATGCAGAGCCCATCTATCTCTTTCCCCACCCCTGGGAATTGCTGCCCTCATCCAAGTCCTCCAATCTCTAAAATGCCTTGCTCTCCTAGACTCCAAGGGCCTTCACCTCAACAGTCTTTCTTCTAGCATTGTGATGGTGTGATGGAGAAAGAGATGCGTGTGTGTCTGTGTGTGGGTGTACGCACGCATGTGTTGTGTAAACAAGAGAGCGAGGGCCAAATAATTTTTTAAATAAAATAAACCAAAAACACTAGTGGAGAGAACTACAGGAGAAGCGAGGTAGGTCTCTTCCTAGGACCCCCGTCACAAAGGCAAAGACAGGGTGAAGACGGCATTGCGGGCCTCAGCCTCCGCCCTTTCCTACACAGACAGCACCCATTGCGTTGGCATTGGAGGTCTACTACATCTGCAGCTTTCTGCTGTGTGTGGACGATATCCTGCCACTTCTTTAAACATCACTGGAGCCTGAGAAGACCATATAGTCCACTCCACCTTGGCAAACTATGAAGAAACGGAACCTGAAAATGACAACGCGTATTTACAGTCTTGTACGAGCAGCAGCAGCCTGGCAAATATCTCAAGAAACGGAGCTCTACTGCCCCTTAATTGCAAACCCTGGGATCTCTCAAAGGAATACCCTGAGGCTGGGGGTTGGCTTGGCTGCTTCTGTATTGTGGCATCAGAGATGGACTCACCCCCGGTGGGGCCACGCCTGCTGGAATCATTCTTCTACCTTGAAAATGAACACCTGGGGCCACTACCCACTCTGCGACAAGGCTGGAGTTTCATGGTGCTCTACCAAACTCTCCAAAGAACATGCTTCCCCCGGACACCCAACTGCTCCCAGACCCCCTCTTTACAAGACAGCAGCAGAAAATGGAGAGGCAGTAACATCCAGCTCAAATTAATGAGCTGGACTTGCCCTGAATCGCAAGATTCCTTGCTGGTTGATTTTTCTCATTTGGCTTTTTAAAGATACCATTACGAAATGTTTCTTTTAATGGTTAGGTTTCTAACTCTGTTATCTCTCGTTTAAATGACATTTTAACCCACCAACGCTCTCATTCTGTTGCCATAGTAGAACCTCAACACGGGGTTTCCATTGAGTCTTTGTGGACTTAGTGGGCTGATCTCAAGATACCGTCCTTGCTGGTCTCTCTCAGCAGATCCACGCTCGGATTTTCTGAAGCTTGGAACTGGAAGGAGACTCTCCAGGTGGGGAGGGGTGGCTGCATGAGTGATCCAGGTCTGTGCTCTGTGATTCACATCACCTGCCTAGAGGTATCCATTCTTTAATTACCACTGCTACCACCTCCCTGGCCCCCAGGGGTACATTGTTTTCTCGTTATGGTTCTGTGCAAGTGTGGAAAATAAAAATCCTTGGAAGGATTTTTTTTTCCCCTTCAGGAAGACTTTACGAAATCCAGGGGGGAACCGGAACAAAGGTGGCACGAGAAATAGAAAAGCTGTCCTACTTACCATGTACCCATGTCTGAGCCTGCCCATGCTAACTAACTTGCTCCCAGGACTCACAGATGCAGCCACTTTCCCCATCTTGTCTAAAGAACTGCGCTCTTGTCCCCAAAGGCCAGCAATGTTGCAGGCACTTTGCTCCCATTTCCTCCTCCTGGCTCCTGGCCTGTCTCTCTGATAAGGAGACCATCTTTCTTCCATGGGAACAACTTTCTGGACAACTGACTCCTTCAAGGTCAAAGGTGAGTGAAGGATGCTAGCTTTGCTGCCCAACCCTAAAAACTGCCCTAGAATTCATATTATCCTAGGAAAACGGTTCCCACAGGATAACTAATCTCCTTCCAGCTCTGCATGTAAGTGACATTTCCTTTAATCTTGCAGGATCAACAAAATGAAACTTGAAAAACATAAAAAGTATGGCATACATGTCATTAGAATTACACCTCCTGCTCCCAACCCTTACGCCCATATAGAACATAAATGCAGTAAAATATTTTGGGACTGAGAATCTATCAAACTCAATTTATTAAATCCCTCAAAATCTCAGCCACTGCAATCTCAGAGTACACAAGATATCTGCTCATAGGGAAAGAGATCAGGCATGGTTCAAGGTTTGGGGGGGAGGTCCCAGGTAGAATAAGAGTTGACTATAGATTAGCAAGGTCCTTACAAGGGTGAGTTGATAGGAAGAATGATGGATGGTGCCGATGGATTGCGGAAGCGTCTTTATGGCTGGTGGCCTGCATACAGAACCAAAGGGTACAAGAAAGAGAGGAGCCTGTAATCCAACTCCTTCATTTTACAGATGAGGAAAACCTAAGTTGCAGTTTAAAGAAGGGAGACACACAGGAAAGAGAGAGGGGTCCTTTGCACTCAGGGCCCAGCCTCCCTTTCCATTATTACGACTGGTCTCACACACCCTGTGCTCCACTATTCAAAAGCTACTTGAATAAGCTTTATGACCCATGTGTGCGTGTTGTCCCCTTCACCTTGCACATTTTCATCACTTCTCCTGCTGAAATTTTACCCATTCTTCAGTGCCTGGTTTAGAAACTGACTTTTCTGTGTCGCTCCCCGGCGGCAGCAACGGCCACTTCTTCCGCATTCCTGCAGCTTGTGGTCTGAATGGTGATGGTGGCAGGTACGGCTTCGTACACGGTTTACTCACAAGACTCTCTTCTCCAAGGCCAGGAGCCCCTTCCTTCCTGCTTGTGTCTGTGCCTCTCCCCGGTGTCCACAGCACAGTGCATACAAGGTGGAGGTGGGGGTGTAGGTGCAGTGAGTCAGAGATGGAAGTGAGGGTGGCTGAAAGTAGAACCAGCTACATAATGTGCAGGGCCTCGTGCAAAAGTTATTTTGAGGCAGGGTGGCTGCAGGAGGTGTGGCAGCATTTGAGCCAACATGGCATGTCCCCAGGCGCATGCTCCATTGTCCCATTGCACTTCACATACAAAACACATATTCAGAGATAAAATTCTAAGAATTGCAAGATGGCAACCACAGAGCATTGAACCTTGAGTTCAATGGGGTCCCCTTGCTGAGTGCGGGGCCACAGCACTGGTAGCAGGTTTATGAAGCCAACCCAGGCTGCAGGAACTCAGATGTTCCATCGCGGAAATTGTTTGAAGGTAAGAGTAGAAATCCATTTTTGGTCAGGAGGGATGGCCACAGCCCACAGAGTGCTGCGTGGCAGGGTGTCATGTTCAGAGCTGTGGACAGGAGCTATGACTTCAGCTGCATCTGGCAGAGAGCCTGGGGTTGTGGAAAATGCAAAAGCCCTGGAGACTGCCTGCTTTCTTCCTCCAGGCAGCAGTGGCCAAGGATGGAGGGAATGAAACGGGGCAGTGGGAGAGATCAGGATCATCCAGGAGGAATATTTTTATCACTGACATTGCTATGAATTGCCAAAGTATGGTGAGCATAAAAAGCAGGCTGACTTTTAGTTGATTTAATGACTGTTTTTAAATTCTCTACAGACACTACTGCTGCTTGTGCCCTGGTGGACCTTCGTATACCATCCCAGCTCAGTGTGCACTGCCTCTGGGAATCCCAAGGCATGTGGTGGGTTAGAATGGAGGTCTCCTGACTCTTTTAGACACCCCTGCCCCCTTTTCGAGTCCCAACACACAAACGCAGCACAAAGAAATCAGGCAACCGCTGGTGGGGGTAGAGTGGGACAAATGAAAAAAACTTAATAATATAAAAAGCTCCCCAAAGTCCCTGAGGCTAGGTCCTGCCTTTTCTGGATCTGTACTGTTCCTTACCATCAAATCCCAAACCTTGCCGTGATTCTTTGTCATCATCTACAGCCTGGTAAGTGTTTCTAAACTATTTGCAAGGCTGCACTGAATCCAGCAGGCTTCTTGGGGACACCATTTGATAATCTGCTTTCAGCGTTTTCCACAGAGAGCAAGGTCACGAATGTTGGCAAATGTTGGTAGTAGAACTCCCCAAGCACAATGTGGGAAGCTGGAAATGACCCTAGATAACCTCCTTATTTTTACGAATAATGAAAGAAACTGAAGCCAGAAGTGATGGTGATTGAGTCACCCAAGCTCAGACTGCTAAGGAAGAGTAGAGAATGATAGATGATACTTGGTTCTTCAGCTCAACAAAAATCATGTGGCTTGTGCATACTCAAGGTTATCGTGAAGAGTAAATAATGGTATCTCTATGGAAGCACCGAGCACAGTGTTTGGAACAGAATGACACACTGGACATAAACCTGAGTTATCCGTGGCAGCAGAGATGCTGCGTGCCTGCCGTGCGTGCACATATACAAGTTACCAGAGGACCAGTTCCCTGGAGTGGGGCTATGAAAAAGGGAAGGATCACTAGAGTTCATAAACAATTAACCTATTGTGTCATCACTGTCGTATGTCGCCTCGTTGATGATGAGTCCACATTGTTTCCATCCACACACGCCTGATGCCCAGCACAGGGCAGGTCTATGGTAGAGCCTCAGTGTCTGTTACTGAATAAGCGCCTACTACGATTGAGACCTACCCAAGACCCTGCTACTGGCCTGCGAGCTGGATGGACCTCTGCCAAGTCTGGTTTGGAAGCCAATCAACTCTGCCTTCTTTTCCCAAAGCAAATACAGGCCCTGGCTCTGAAATAGGCTACAGTCCCTAGGCTCTTCTTGGCTATAATTGGAAAAAGACCTGTTAAAGACCTCAGTAAAACCCTCTTCCTACACTCTCCCCAGTGCCCATTTCCCCTGCTTGGAGTTTTCCAAGATCCTGACCAACTTGCATATGCTATTTTCCTCACTTAGAAATGCTTTCCCACATATGGTGTTTTCTCAGTCCCTGGGGCAACATTCCTACAAGGTTTCACCATCCCTCAAAATACTCAAAAGAGAGCAATTTCTGGTTCCTCCTTTTTGGCTCAGTTTACAATACACACAGAGGGTTGGGGGGTATTCACGAAGCAGCTGAAGTGGAAAAGGAAGCTGGGATGGTGAGTGGTACAGGATCTGAGCCCACAGCAAGCACGAGGATCTGTCCTGTCACACACACACACAGGGGGCTGTACCTGCTGAGTTCTGATTTATCTCTCCCAACACTAACTTCCCGACATGGGAGCACCTCTTCCTGAAAGGACCAAAGACCTTGCCCATTGCGTATGTGTGGAGTAAATATTTAGCCTGGTCAGAGTGGGAGCACCGAGAACAAAAATGCTATGTGCCAGGTACATTAAGTCTTTAATATTGATAACAATTCCTCTGAGGTAGGTACTTACATTTCCCCTTTCAGATGGGGAAACTGAGGGCGCAAGATGGTTCAGTAACTAGCTAATGAGCAGGTAATAAGTACAGCCATGGTCTGATCACAGTCTGGCCCTGGAGTTGATGCTCTTAATGATTATACTGTCTGTCCCTGCTCTCGAACATTCCCAAAAGTTTATTTCCAGAGGAAGCTCAAGTTCCACGCCTGGAGCCAGGACAGCTGCCACCAGTAGGCTGAGCATCTCCGCAAGAAGCCTCAGCCCTAAGCAGAGTTTCCAGGGATTGGAGGCCACCGTCTGGCCTCCTCGCCACATACTCCCCATGGAAACATTCCCCGTGAGATCAGTGAACAACATTCAGCTTCTTAGTCCTGTCCCTCCTGGGCCCGATGCTCTCCGAGGTCAGTCCCTCTGCACATCACCCATCCCTGCAGAGGCTGTGAGCTTGTGGACAGAGCACTGGCTGTACCTTCGGAAGCCCTGGGTTTGGCATCAGTTCTGCAAGTCAGGGTGACTTACAAAGAAGGCATAAAGACACTAGCTTTCCTCAGGGAGGAGACTTGAAATCAAATGCGGAAGCACTTTTAGATTTGCCAAGTTTTTAATACGCAAATTCAAGAGATCTCATGATTTCTGGTCTAGCCACATCCCCGGGAGGCAAATGCATCCTCTGGCTGGGGTTAACAGGGACACTGTCCAGCTGTATCCAGAAGGGCCTGATCTTTGGAGAATTTCTGCAGCTACGACATGGTCTCTGACTAATGCTAAGGGCTCCAAAGACCACATCCTGCCAGATAAGCCTAACATCTTGTTCAGGGTGTGGAAAGGGAGAGAGGTGGGAACGCGATAGATTTCAAGTAGAATGACAAAAAGGAAAGGAATGTGGTGGAAATATTACACTAAGGCCATATAAAAGACCAGCTGAGCTTGTCCCCCATATCTTAATTGCAAAATTAATTCAAATAGGCTTTGTTCTGAACACAGGTCCTGAGGCCTAAAAATCAGCAGTGGGGCCGCCTGAAGATGTTCTGACCCAATGACAAGGCTGGGAGCTGGGACAGAGATCCTGGTGGAGCCTCCGCTGGGGATTGGTCTGGTTTTGGTTAATCTCTTTATTAATGATCCGGAAGCAGGAGAGAGGGGAAAGTGGCAGATTAATTAAAATACACAGATGACGCTCAAAGGCAAGGTGCTACGAACACCGGTGAGGACAGACCAATTATTCCCCGGCACCCGTGGGAGTTGGCAACCTGGAAATAGTATGATGAGATTCAAACTGGAAACACGTAGGTTAATTCACTGGAGGCCAGATGAATCCAAAACCAACAAGGGAGAGAAAGGCTTGTAAAAGGATGAAGGGAAAGAGAGACTTGGAATTCGCTGCATATGGAGTAAATGAGAAACGAACTCACATGAAGAGGGCCGTGTGCGTTTCCCCCACAGCTCTACGTTCTTTTCCAAAACCCACCTCATTCACTCTCAGCACACCTGTGGAGTGGTGGCAATTCTCATATCCCCTGACTGTGGAAGCACAAATACATAAATTGAGCTTCTCAGAGGGCACAAAATTGGAGCCAAGATCAGAGAGCAGGTCAATGACGGCCACCGAAAGATGCTGACTGACGAGCATGCTCTGAATTCCCCGAACCAAAAGTGATCAGTGACCTAGCGGAGAAAGGGCCACCCTCTCTGTGCTGTATTTGGTGAGACCTTGATTGGGAGCGCCTGACCCCTAGGCAGGTCTGCTTCTATGCAGAGTCAACACAGGACAGGGGAGAGGCAAGGAGAGGGGTTCCTCTTCTGTTTGTAAAAACCCCTCATGCTGCATAGTTCCTCTGTTACAACTTGGTTTACTCGGGGTCTGAAACTGACTGACATAGACAACTCTCGGCTCAAGGTCTGTGGAAGAGGAGGACAAGGTCCTCCGTTTTCAGGAGATGCTGGCTTCCCAGTAGAAACACGGCACACAGTCTGCAGGGAAGGCATATTTCAGAATGAAACAAAACAAAACAGAGGACCTCAGAAGGTTGACTCGCCTCCCTCAGAAAGGAATTTCTAAAATGGTCCCGCGTAGAGGCCAGAAAACGCGACTGAAGACCTCTCTGAATGGACAAGGAGCCTACATGCAAAAAACAAGCTCAGTGTCCCGAGATGGATGTTGAAAGCTGTGAGTTTGCTTTGCACAGCTGTTGGGGAGGAATTTTACATTGTTCAAAGCATACCCTCCTCTGGCCCCGAGGCAGTGAAAGATGGAAGGTATGGCACATGTGAAAACAATGTGCGCCAGCAGCTCTGACAGGAAGGGAGTGCAGTCACTACCCGGGCCAAGGAACCCTCTGGCGTGCTCCCATCCTGGCAAAGAGATCTGAAAGGAGCTTGGTATGCCGACACAAGCCCCAGGAAACCCCGATTTACTCTATCCTTTCCATACTACAAACTCATTTCATCAGCAGAGGGCAGACAAGGAAGGATCTGCAGGGGCAATCTGTATCAATCCCGCTACTGGCCAGAAGGGCATTTAGCTAGTACACTTAGTCCCTGTTCTGGGCACTAATACTCATCCGCCACTGCACATAAAGGTGCGTACACATGGGCGTGTCTACACACACACACACACACACACACACACACACTTTAGCTCCCCAAGATGAGGACTGGTTACAGTCAGGTTATTTCCAAATTATCGTATAATTTAACATTCGGAGGCATTTGGGTTTCAGTTTCATTTTCTGCATCTGGTTGACTCCACTTTCCAAGTGTGTAAGCACACAAGGGAAGGCTGCTTCAGTTACATAGACAGTTGAGGGTGCACCTGGTGTTGAACTCTTCGTATCAGAGAATAACTGCTCCAAGTGAACCTTTTCATTTTAGATTTACGCCCCATGTTTGAGTTGGGTTTCTGTGTTAAGCATATGTACAACCTACAAAGTTCCCATGTAGCTGTAAGTTAATATTACTACAAGGGATGGGTTGCTGAGTAATTAATCTTTAATAATTAGAATGAATGATGATGAGGAGGAGGATGAAGTATCAGTCTTGTTTACCTAGCCAAGAAAGTCATAAAATGGCAGAATAAAGAAGTTGGCTTCCTCTTGAGAGCTGGAAGCTAAGGGAAATCCCAAAGCACGACTTCCATTCACACTGTGGGTGCCTCTTCCAAACCAAGACCACAGCTGGCTTGGCAACACCCAAACCTTTGTGCATCAACCAGAGCAGCAATAGCAAGGCCGGGATCGACCCAAACCATAACGGCTTGGCCCCACGAGGACTTGGCCGCAGTAAGAGTGGTCAGATGGCAGCTTTCCCCCTCCGGGCGTGGCAATCAGACCTGTATCAAATAGAGCCTAGGCTTCCGCCTCACAGCCAACTTCCTTTCATGAGGATAAGGAATCGGTAAATGGTCCGGGCTGACTTTGGTCTGGATTTCCTCTCTAGGAAAATGTCTGAAGACTCTGAGGGCAAGGCTTCCTTCTACACTGCTAGCGTCTCTCCCCTCTTCTCACTCTGGCCACCATCCTTCACATGAACACCTTGACAGACCAGGGAACTGAGGCAAGAGCGCTGGCTATGTGGTGACTTCTGAGCCTCTTGTCACCTACTTGTGAAGTGACGCTGGGAGGTGCACCCAGGAAGAAAATCAATCTCGCCCCCAACTGGAGTGTGTGGTAGGCACTTCATAAATGTGATGACTCCGATCCCACACAGTCTACTGACTCTTTCTGGACAGCTGGGCGAGACTAAAACCAACCCAGAGCTTGTCCTCTGAAAGCAAGTTTGGCACCAGCACCCTGAAGCCAAAGCCGTCTTTTAGCAGACACAGCCATAATAATCGCTAATAATAACAGTAGCATTTACTGAGCTGCGCCACATGCTAGGAACTTCGCAGGACACTTCACACGGATTAGCTCAAGTAATCCTCACAGATCTGATTATTATCCCCACTGTTCAGCCGAGGAAACTGAGGCTCAGAGGGATTAAGTCATTTTGTTCGAGATCACACATCAATTGGGAAGGCAGAGCCAGGATGCAAACCCGTCTGTGCAGCCCCACAGGACTTTGGACAGATACCATGTTTAACACTCTCCAATTCATTCCAGAAAGTCTAAAGCACCTGCCACAGGCTTGCAGTGAACTAGGCAGTGAGCACCACGTTGGTATATTAATGCTTCTTTCCTTTTTTAGAGAAAGGGACATCCAAGGCAGGACCTCTGAAACATACAGGACATTCCACCATCTGAGGCTGGCATCACCAGTGCATAGAGGCTGGAACACATCTCTGCAACATGGGGCTAATAGGCTCATTTATTGATGCTTCAGTTTCCCCAAAGGGAAAACATTCCTCTTTCCTTATTTGATGGTAAAGAAGACCGGTAACTCAGGGATTCTTTCTGAAAATTGCTGGATTTTTGAAGGTGAGACAGATTTCTGATTCTTTGGTTTTCATCGACCTTAATATATTTGCAGTTGAAAAGGAAAAATAAAATAACATGGATTCTTGGCACATCTCCTGCTCTGACTTATGAATGAAAACCAACTCTGCTATTAACCAGCTTTGTGGCTGCGGGAGAACCATGGCTGATCTTGGGGTCTCAGTTCCTAATGGAACTTCTCCACAGGGGTGCTGCTGGTATTTTGGGAAGGACAGTTCTTCAATGTTCAGTTTTGTCCCCCACACATGAAGCCCTGGCCCTCTACTAAATATCAATCACTTTTCCAAACAGCATCTGGGGAGGCCTTACCCCTCCTGGCTAAGAATCATATAACATAATGCTGGTGGCCTAAAGCAGTTGTTCCCTGCTGTTTTTGGATTGTTGACCTTTTTAGAATTGATAAAAGTTAAAACAAACACAAAACAGTTTCCCCTAAAAAACATACGTGTGCACATAAAGGAAAAATTTTGCAAAGTAATTTCAAGTGAGTTCACAGGCTCCCTAAAGCTTAACCCACAGACCCACAGATCCTAGGTGAAGAATCCTTGAACTACAGAGTTTTGAAGGTTCTCCCTGGCCGCAGTACTCTATGCGCCTCTTACCCTCTGCCAGCCCTGAGTCATTTCTTCACCAGACCACATGATACTCATTGCCAGTCTCATTTTCTGGTCCTCCCTGTTTTCTGTGTTCCTTTGAAGCTACAGAGCTAGGTAATGGCATCTTGAACTACTAGGGTTCTCAGATAATAGGAAATTTATGATGGGAGAGTAACGGGCCCAAAATGAAACAATAAATTAGTGGAAGAGCCAGAACTGAAACCCAGCTCTCCAGAAAACCAGCCCTGGGCTGCTCATCTGGAACCAACACAGAATGGCATATTTAAGAACACAAAGAGGAAAATCCACCCACAAGGCTCAACTGCGCGTCGGGCTTTCTCAGGAAGGCATAAGGGTCCCACGTGAGCCTGACCAACGCGGCATGTTTAACACTTACACTCACGTGAGAGGGCTGAGGCCCTGACAGCTCCCCTCCTCCAGCCTGAGAGGAAGCCCATGGAGGCAGCATCTTTCCCTCCTTCCTCTTACAAATATTTGTGTAGTGTTGGCACCGTATATCACCTAGGAACATCCGCATTCCTTGGGGGCTTGGGGATTCTGTGCATTTTCCTTTCCATCTCTCATCTACCAACAGCCTGGATGACTTCACCTTCAACCTGATGGCTTTTTCATCCCTTTGGTCTCCCTGTTCTGCAATGTCCTCAAGACCAGTGCTCTCCATTACCTTGGAAACTTTTCTGTTTCTGAAGAGCTGACTGCTATTATGATTGTAGGAGCACGTTCTCTCAGGAGGAGGAGCTGGAGGTGGGGAGACTGCAGGGCAGTCACAGGACACTGGCCTAGGGAGACACCC
Source organism: Rhinolophus ferrumequinum (assembly GCF_004115265.2). Lineage (NCBI taxonomy): Eukaryota > Metazoa > Chordata > Mammalia > Chiroptera > Rhinolophidae > Rhinolophus > Rhinolophus ferrumequinum. The sequence goes on along the minus strand of NC_046293.1, from coordinate 22,945,620 downwards.
CTGGAAGCTCGAGAGAGGAAGCTTCAGCGTAAACAGAGGCTCCTTTGATATATCAGATAGCAAAAGTACGTAAATTCATCACGCTACAAGAGGATCTAGCCAGAAAATATGTTGGGGCCAGATACAGTGCATAAGCATGTTGCTAATTTAAAACACAGCTGCCAATTTTTGATGCTCCTCCCATCGAGAGGTGGTGTCCATGTGGCCTCCCCTTGTGTGTGGTGGCTTATGGCCGTTTTGACCGGTGTACTATAGTGGAAGTAACGCTATATGACGTCCCAAGGCTTGGCTGTAAGAGGCCATGCAGCTTCTTCCTGTTCTTGGAGCCCTGAACTGACATGTGAGTCATCTGACAGTCCTGAGGTCACCGTGCTAGCGAGGCTCCCCTCGACAGTGTTCTAGCCAGCCCGCCGAGGCTCTTGTCTTGCACGTGAAGCTGGCCTAGACGGTCTGGACCAGCCCATCAGCCAACAGAACACCACCAAGTGACAACCTCTGTCCATGCCACACGGCACAGAAGAATCGCCGAACCCAGTTCTCCCCAATAGAAATCATGAGGAATGATAAAATGGTTGTTGTTTTACACCACTAAGTTTTGGGATAGTTTGTTATACAGCAAAAGATAAGCAAACACTCGGAGCTGGGAAAACTACAGAGGATCAGAGGTGTTACCTTTTCGTGTCAATAGAGGCATGTCATTAGATTTGCTTAGAAGGATCTGAGTCAATTCCTGGAGGATGGCTGTGAGGGGGCTCGCTAGGATAATTACTTGTACTACTAGCTACTTGAGGCTGGAACCATGTAGAATAGGAATGTCCTTTGGAGCTGTCAATCACCTGAAGGTGTGCTCCAGCTAAGGTACTGCCATCCAGGGGATCTGATTGTAAATTGGCAAATCGGCAATGCAGAGGTATGAAGCCACTCTCTACTCTCTGAGACAGCTGTGTGTGTCGGCGGAGGCGGGCAGGCAGATAAGGCTTTTTTGAACAGGAGGTTTTGGCTGAGTCAAAGGCCTCTGGACACATGGCTTTTTTACCGGGCTAGGGAAAAATGGGGGTCATGAGAGAGAATGCCCCCTCCGAGGCCACTGCTACAGTAGCTCCAGAGGGGGTCTGCACTTAGGGTCCTGTTAGAAACTGTTCCACCCTGCCACTATTGCCCCGAGCTAGCTAAATCCTTGCACTGGCGTACATTTGCTTCCCTCCCACCAGGGAAACGAACAAGCTGGTGCTGCAGACATGGCAGGTAGCCACAGACCAGGTGCTATGAGAAAGCATGAAGACATGAGGACTCAGCTTCAAAAAGAGCTGCCTGGCAGTGATGCAGAGGCCCACGAAACAGGCCATGGTCATACAGGTCATTTGTTCCTTGTCCCAAGAGTGGCTGGGGCAATGCCCAGCAACGCTGCCATCGGAGGTGGTGGAGAGGGATTGCAACCAGTATACGTGCTGCTGGGAAACAGGCCAGGCAGTGTGTGTGTGAGTGTGTGTACGTCTGTGTGTGTCTAGCATATCTCAGGTGATGTGTCCTTGAGTGTGTGTGTGAGTGTATGTGTGTGTATGTCTGTCTGTGTTGTAAGTTGGGAGAGGGATGCTGAGAAGGGGAGAAAATCTAAGGGTTAAGAGGGATCCCTGGATGCTCCCCACAGCTTTCCCATTAAGTCACTTGAGACCTTGGACAAGCCCTTTTCTTCCCTCCTCCCAGGCATCAGTTTGCTCTTCTCCAAAGGGAGGGAGTCAGAATACATCACCCAAAGATCATTCCAGTGCTAGCTGTGTGTCTGCCCACAGGAGGTCTAAACCAGGCTCTGGGCTTGATGCTGTCCCTCTGGTGCCTTTGGATACAAGGAGGGAAAGATGGCTCTGGGGGCCCTACTTACCCCCCTACACACTGTCAGCTCTGCTCATTTACATAGTAAGGCCCATGGCTCCAATGGCCTTCTTGGGTCCCTGTCAATTGGAAACATGTAAGGACAGGCAGGAGAGAAACCCGGGAGATAGAAAGAGAAACTCTAGGTCAAGTTTGCATTTCTCATTATTTCTCCAACCCTTCTCAAATTCCTTTTGTTTGGAAACCTCCTTGAGTTTCTGAAAGCTGCCCCCTCCCCCATCCCACCCCTGAAACTCTCTAGGAGCTCCTCCAGCCTGTAACCCTTCTGGATAACACGTTCCATATGTCGGTCACTCTGCATGAAACGTTTGCACTCACTTTTCTGGTCACCTCCTCCGTGGTCTCCCCACACTGCCTCTCCTGAGAACAGCCTACCAAGCCCCTCTCGAGCACTCTCTATTTGAGAAGGATGAGTTTAGTTCAGGGTGGAGCACACTGTGCTTTTCCCCCAAGGTCGATTCCCATTAAGCATTCCTGCAGGTTTGCCTCCTGAGTGCCCAGAGTGCTTGCCTTTGCTCCAGCCCACCCGCCGACACGACAGCTGTGAGAGACCCTCCTTTAAGCACTGGGGCTAATTGTGCAGCGCTCTGAAGGAGCTGGCCACATGATTTGCTTAGAGCGTGCTTTTCTAGCAGGGCAACACAGCGTTCTATTGTCTTCCTTCCCCACCCCGGCTCCCCCTCCTCTCCCTCCTCCCCGGGCTACCCACCATGGTGAGTAAATAAAGGCTGAAGAGATTTTTCCAACCTAACTTCCAATGCTCCTTTTGGGGATGCGAACAGACTTTCCATCCCTCCTTGCCTGACCCCTACACCATGCACCTCCCCTATCCCCCACTGATACATCTTTTGGCCACTGAGCTTGACTCTTGAAAAATGCAACGCACAGCTTCACACTAGTTTTTGTGAGTTTCCACAGGTCTGGAGGGGTTGAGATGGGTGGGCTGAAGATGACCTCAAATTGGTCAAAGGAGCCTGAGAACTCCATGCAGCCCCTCTTCCTCAAAAGCATCATTGTATTCAAAGGCTTCAGGCCCCTGTGGGTTCTCTGGAGAGTGAGCAGAAGCTATCTTGAGGCAGGAAGTGAGGCAACCCTTTAACCTAACAAGTGCAGGCAGGAGCAAGCCGGGAAAACATGAGATCCCATGGGCCAGATCATGGGCTCAAGGCTTTCCAAAACAGACATGCACGTCTTAGGAAGAGAAACATCCGGGGGCGTGGCAGAACCTTCTTAAAGGAAGGAAGGATGATACATTGAGCACCGACTATATATGCCAAGGCCTGCGTTTTAAGACTAATCCCACTGTCTCTAGTATTTTGGGTGCAGATGGAGTTAAGAAAATTATACAGAGAGGGCATTGCTATTTTAAGCTGAGAAATTTAGGGCATAAAGTAGGTGAGTGATAGACTCAAAAGTTGTCACAGCTTGCGGTAAAGCTAAAAACCAGAACCCTGCTTCCCAACTCTTGAGCCTACACTCTTCCTAAAAAATAATCCTCTCTGTTATCAAAGTCCTGAAGAGTCCAGAGGACAGACCACCTGCCTGTGATCACCCAGGCAGTGGAGATCTGTCATCTATCTGTGAACACGGGGAGACACCCTGTAGTACAAAGTGCGGACTACACTTTTCTCTAGGATCACCATATCTTTGCTGCAACAGTTTATACAAAGCCAGTCATTTCCAAAGCTAGGCCACCTGTGGCTGCAAGAGCATCCTCCTGTCCAGGGAGATGGATGTGGCTTGTCATTGGCCCACGCTCTGCACCTATTTCTTTCTAAGCCTCCGCTACTCCCATCCTCCCCCCAGCCTTCTCTCTAGTTAGTCTGAAGATTTATTGTATTCTGGAGATCAAACAACAGGCTAAGCCAAAGTATGTGTTAAAAACAATCTTTCTCAACAATACCTGTATTAAGAAAATGACAATAATGAAGGAAAATATGTTTGATGATGTGTTTGGATGATGCATGGCAGCTAATGAGACAACTGAACTAATGTAATTGGGGGGATCTGACTTCAGAAGCTCCAATTATGCTTCATAGGCTTGGCAAGGAGCCCTGCAATTTGGTGCTAATGAATGGATTAATATGGAGGATAAGTGGGAGCCCAAGAATGTGTAGGAATGTGTCCTGACATTGTGCTGGGCATGCAGTGGAGAGGTGAACAAGGACCTGATGAACTGAAGTGGAAAAAGGGGGGTGGACGGGTGGCTCAGTTGGTCAGAGCGCGAGCTCTGGGCAACAGGGCTGCCGGTTCGATTCCCACATGGGCCAGCGAGCTGCGCCCTCTGCAACTAGAATGAAGTCAATGAGCTGCAGCTCAGCTCCTGGGTGGCAGATGGCTCAGTTGGTTGGAGCACGGACTCTCAACCACAAGGTTGCTGGTTCGACTCCTCGAGTCCCGCAAGGGATGGTGGGCTGCACCCCCTGCAACTAAGATTGAACAGGGCACCTTGAGCTGAGCTGCCACTGAGCTCCCCAATGGCTCAGTTGGTTGGAGCGCGTCCTCTCAACCACAAGGTTGCCGTTCTACTCCAGCAAGGGATGGTGGGCTGTGCCCCCCTGCAGCTAACAACGGCAACTGGACCTGAAGCTGGGCTGCACCCTGCACAACTAAGACTGAAAGGACAACAACTGGACTTGGAAAAGTCCTGGAAGTACACACTGTTCCCCAATAAAGTCCTGTTCCCCTTCCCCAATAAAATCTTTAAAAAAAAAAAAAAGGCAAAGGGAACTTAAGTGTGCATAATACATGCTAAAAAAAAAAAAAAGAAGTGGAAAAAGGTCGGAAACCTCATAACAGGCAGTCACGTTTGGCCAGCAGACTAGCTCTTCTGCCACTGGACCAACTCATAAAGCATTTACAGCCATCTATTTCAAGGAGTTCTATTTTGGTTTACTAGAAAGAATGCTGTACTTGAGATTCCAGGCAAGCAGTCTAGGTGCTCAGGTTAATCGGATGTCATAGCGGGGATTGCAAAAAAGTCCCTTCCAGACCTGAGGCTCTGTGATTCTGTGCTGATGTTGTGAAGGCAAAACCCTTCACCACGGAGAGATCCATGGAGCCACAGAGATCAGTGGGTGCTGAGAGAAGTGACATGGTTGAGGGGAGGGGAAAGCTGCTAACTGTGGTCTAAATGAAGGGTCTGGAAATATACTGGTATTGAGTCAGAACGTGGAACTTTTGATCCTATAACATGATACATTTTCAGTGCCTTGGTGATGTTAATAATGTAGTTGCCTAATGCCACTTTCACGGAATTTATGACGCACCGACTCATCCAAGAAAAGGAAGAAGTCATGATCTCAGTTTGTGCCCTGTGCATGCTTTGGAAAAGGCTGAATTATATTTTAAAATACTACGAGAGTTTGCAATAAACAATCTTAACTGTAAATTCCTATAGAAAGCAGGAAATAATCACTCTTCAATTTTAAAACATTATATATTTACTACTTTTAGGTTAAAGCAAAGTACATGTTTAAATGTAGACCAACTATGCTGCAAATACATTACAATTCCACAATAAACACAAATGCTTTGAGATTAAAGTCTTCATCAAGGAAATAAGATTTATTCTTTGATTAGCTCTTCAGCTAGCTGGATGCCCTGTTAACAGGCATTATTCTCTATGACTTATTCTTCAAGAAGCTAGAAATCTGGAAGAAAAAAAAGAAGCAGGAGATTTCCCTGCTGGAAGTTCCCGTTTTTCCACTCCTATGTCCTAAACAATGTCAACCTAAGTTCCCATAATAAATGACACTTCGGTCTTCTCAAAAATCCCAATAAAGAAAGGATTGGAAGGAAGAGAGGGCAAGAAGACGTCACGCGCTCTATACTTAGTGAAGGCTCAAGAATAATTATAATTTTAGTAATGATGATAGCTGACATGACTGAGCATCTATTCCATGCCAGGAAGTGTGCTTAGAACTGTACAATCATAATCTGATTTCACGCCATCATGACCCTATGAGGCAGGTCCTGCAGCGCACAACCCCTCATCGGAAACCCCGTATATTACTGCAGTGACCTACTATCCTCAATGGGTCTGGGGCAGCATCCCATGACTAAATAAGTTCATACTCTGCTGCAAAATTATATCCACTAAGTGAGATAAAGATCATGTCAATTCAGGTCATATTTTGCAGTCAAATGAATCTGCTGTCGTCTTAAGAAATAACTTTGGGTTTTCCGAGCTTTTTAGAATTGGGACTTGTAAGGAAGAGACTGGAGCCGTGTATTATTCTATTTCATAAATAAAGAAACCAAGCCCAGGAGAAAATTGCTTGCCTGAGATCACACCGTGGCCATACTGTAGCAAAGATTAGTGGCAGAGTTGAGATTCAAACCCAGGTGTGTATGACACCAGAACCATGGTGTCAAACACCAGGCCTCGATGGTCACGTTCCCCACCCTGAGGATTGAGAGCATAAAAACTCAGTATCATAGTTTTCTGAGGAGGCCGAATTAAATTGTGAATGCATATACCCCTTTTTAGGTTTAAAATTTTTTTTCCTTAAATATGTTTTTCTAGGGAGATTCTTTTTCCTTATTATAAAAGGAATAAGTGCATATTGAAGAACATTCTAAAAATACAAAAAATATGTAAAGAAATCTATCAGCTCCCCCAAGTATCACTGTGGGATATTGGTGTCCAGCTTTTTGAACACACATGCAAAGTTTTTCTATGCATCACATAGTTGAGATTGTTTAATATATATCATTCTGTGACTTTCTTACTTCATCTTATAACCTAAGCATTCTTCCATCATATTAAAATTCTTCATATGAGGTGTGATCCAAAAATACGGTGAATGTTTAAATTTTTAAAAAAATTATTACAGTAAAAGACACATTGCCATTAATCTCCAGCAAAATACTCCCCCTTGCTTTGAACACACTTATCCCATCGTTCTTGCCACTCTCTGAAGCAGTTCTGGAAGTCCTCTTTCGTGAGTGTCTTTACTTCATCCTCCATCATGACAATGTTCCGTGTCACACATCACTTCTGGTATGGCAATTTCTGTCAAATAAAAACATTATAGTGTGTCCTCATCCACCTTATTCACCGGATCTGGCACTGTGCAACTTCTGGCTCTTTCCCAAAGTCAAAATGACCATGAAAGGTACACGTTTTGAATTGATTCAGGACATCAAGGCAGCCATGACAGTGCAACTAAAGACACTCATGAAAGAGGACTTCCAGAACTGCTTCAGAAAGTGGCAAGAACAATGGGATTGTGTTCGAAGCAAGGGGGTGTATTTTGAGGGGATTAATGGCAATGTGTCTTTTACTGTAATACATTTTTCTTTATTTAACCATTCACCGTATTGTTTGATCTCACCTTGTGAACAAAATGTTGATAGCTACGTAATATTCCATCATAGAAATGTGCCGTAATTTGCTGGATTACATCCCCTTTGCAGGAAATGTAGTATTTCCAATTCTCCACTCTCATAAATAATGCTGCAACTAATGTCTTCATATTCAAAGCCAACTATTGGCATAAGTTATTCCCATGGTCCATTGTTTCAGCCACTCTCTACACTCTGGTCACATCTGCCCTGTACATTCCCGACCTCAGGTCAATTCAAACATTCATTTCTCCCAGCTGACACCCAGGCTGTTGAGAAGGGCAAACCATGCATATGCACTGTGTGGTGCCAAGTAAATTTATGTTCTCGAGTTCAGCTCAGTCCTTGCTGTAGCTCAACAATTTGTTGCTTTTATTCCCATGCCAGGTCTTTCTTCCATTCCTCACAACAGCTCTTTGAAAACTGCATTTGTCTCCTGAAGTCTCTGAGAACACAGAAAATCTTGCCTCCAACTTCACAGAAAAAAAGAAGAAAGAAAAGAAAAAAATCCCTCAGGTAGGAACTCTAACCTTACCCCCATCCACAATTCGACTTAAATGTATAAAGTGACCAGATACTTTATCACCCTAAATTAGCACACATTTGAAAGTGAAAGGGGGCGCTATTAATCGTTTGGTTGGGATAACAGCCGCACAGCAGGCCTACCCTGGGTCAACCAGGATGTGTGGCCACCCTGAGTAAGCTATAATTTCCTGAGTGGTGGAATGGTCCTTCTCACACAACCCTCTCTAACAGGACCTATACTGACAGGCTGGTCCCTCCCTCTATTTCCTCAGAAGCCTCATTTCTACACGGCTCCCTCCCAGCCATATCGTCAACCTGCCCCTCTCTACAGGTTCTCTAATCAGTGTATAATATTCCTGTGTTGTCAATCTTAAAAATAGAAAAGGAATTAGTTGTCCTCCTTTAAGGACAACTCCCTAATCCCAGTCCAGCTTCTTAGAAGAGCCCCTGTGTCCATTACCTCTATTTCCTCAACCCCCTTGCAACAGGCAGAATTCTCTTTCCATCATCACCACCCGCACCACCAGGTCCCTCATGACGCACACCTCCTAGAACACCGAGCTCCTCATTGTAAAATCAGACCGACGCATTGCAGTCCTTCCTTCCTTAACCTCTCACAGCTCCTTCTCTGGTGACAGTACTGTCTCCTGGCTTTTGTCCAAGTGCCACCAGTACTTACCTTTTCACTCTTTCAGTGTGGTCGCCCCAAATCCTGTCTTTCTCCTTTCATCTGTGCTGACTGTACGGTCTCATGTGCCCGGTGTATGCGTGGATGACTTCCACATCCCCGCCTCCAGCACAGACCTCAACCCTACACTCCAAGCCCGCAGGTCTAACTGCCCATTGGACATCTCCACTTGAATGTCTCACAGGCATCTCAAGGGCAATACATCCAATACTGAGGTCTCCATATTTCCCCAAACCCTGCTCCTTTTCCAGCCTCCTGTGCTTGTTCAGGAAAGGGCACCTATATTCACCAGATATCATGCTTGAGTCCTCTCTCTTCCCTGCCCCCCATATCTAATTGATCTTTCATTCTAGTTGATTCTGCCCGTATTTCTCAAAATCCACCCCCCTTTTTTCTATAGCCCATGTTCTCTCTCTTGCCTGAATTACTTCAGTGGATTCTTAGGTGGTTTCTGAGACCCCACTTTTGCCCTCTCCCAGCATCCCTGTCATTTCTTTTCCGCACAGCAATGGAAGATCTTTCTAAAATTAAGCCTAATTGAGTCCCTCTCCAGCTGGAGAAATTTCTGTTCTTTTCTAAAACTTTGAAGGTAAAGACACAGTTCCTTAGTCTGGCATGAGACCCTTCATGGTCTCGTTCTCGGGTGCCCCTCACGCCAGTTCTCCTCTCACACTGTGCATGCCAGCCACAGGGAGGGACTTCAGTTGCGCAGACACAGCATGTGCTCTCTCACCTAGGAGAGGACTCCCCTGACTACCTCCTTTGCCAGGAATGTTCCCCTTACCTGGCTAATTCCCATCTGTCTGGTCACGCTCGTACATCACCTCCCTGAAGAAGACTCCCCCTTAGCACTTACCACCTTCTTTTATATTTATGCTTTTACTTGCCTATCTGCCCACAGACTGTAAGCTCTCATTCTGTGTTTGATCCCCCTAGTGCTTACCATGGTGCCTGGCTCATAGTAGGTACTCAATAAAAGCTCCTAGAAACAATGACACTGGGTCAAAGGGATGAAGCTCTTAAGAAGCGTGACCAGTTATGATTTTGCCTGGTATAATTAGTATTAGTTCTCGCTTTCATGCTCTCTCTTCTCCAAAGGCCCCAGACATGGACTACCTACACCCTTTAAAGAGACTTATTCATTGCCTGTGTCTATGAGTTTTTGTTTGTTCTTTTGTTGTTTTCAGTTTTATATACCACATATCGGTGAAATCGTATGGTTCTTGACTTTTTCTGTCTGACTTATTTTGCTTAGCATAATAATAGACACAGACAATAGTTTAGTGGTTACCAGAGGATAAGGGGGGAGGTGGGTGGTAGATGAGGGTAAAAGGGATCAAACACATGGTGATGGAAAGAGAATTGACTCTGGGTGGTCAGAAGACACAATGTGATCAAGAGATGATGCACTACAGAATTGTACACCTGAAACCTATGTAACTTTACTAACCATTGTCACCCCAATACACTTGAATTAAAGAAAAAAGAGACTTCTTCAGAGTTAAGAGCAATAAAGTAGCCAGGGTGAGCCAGCTGAGGATGCGTGTGTGCGTGGTCTCCAGATGTGCTGAGCAATGATGGACGCCGTGGGTGATCTCTCAGACAAAACTGTGTGTCAGTAACTGCAAAGGAAGAATTCAGATGCCATTGAGGAAAATAAAAATTTCAATTCCAGCAGCCCCAGCCCCCTGCCCGGAAGCAGCATGGTAGCCTCTCTTGAGGAAAGAGGGACCAGGAGGGAGGCAGCTCTCTGGCACAGACAAGGGCACCTGCACTAACATGGGAAGGAAGTGGCCCCTCTGCACCTGCGTCTCGTCTCTGTACAGTCCATCACCTGGTAGGCCATGATGCCACTAACAAGACTTCCTGATCCTACAGCTCTGGTCTAAGGTCAGGATTCGATTGGGAATTCCTAGGGATAGAAGTGAATGCACAAGACCAGAGAACCTGCAAATAAAAGCAAGTGGGAACCACCACCCAACAGGACTTGTGAAGGAGAGACTAGGGCTGGGCCAAAATGCCCTTTAGCCAATGCTGCGAAAGCCAAGTCCTGGCTGCAACAAGGCTCTGGAAGACCCTTCTCTCAGCTCAGGGGGCTCCTGAAGCCCTAGGGAACTACTAGGTTTCATTTTTCCTGAGAGCAGGGCCCACAGAGCATTCTTTGCTGCAGTCCAGCGCCTAACATGGTACCTGGCACATGAGTTGTATAATTACGTGTCTCGATTGAAAAGCATTTACTACCAGGAGATGTACAAGATCTGGGAAGAGCTGGGTAGGCAAAAGGTAAAGAGAAAGAAAACTTAAGTTGCCCATGGTGACAAAAAGAAGGTTCAGGTTCATGCTTTTAGCTTTTAGGAGAGAAGAGGCTGTTTTTGAACTAAAATAAGACAGGAACTCTGCTGGAACCTCCCAAGAACATATATATACTGGGAAATGTATACTCATGACTTGTATTCATCTTTTGTTATCAGCGTATATTGAGTATTACAACTTTAATGCAGTTTTTTCCTTTCTTAAAATGTCTATACAGAAATCTATGTAATTTTACTAACAATTGTCACCCCAATAAATTAAAAAAAAAATGTCTATACATTTTTTGGCACCCTTTGTACATATACCTTGCGAGTGAGCCTCAGACAGGGCACTTTCCTGACCCAAAGAAATCGAAGGCTTGAGAATTTTATTTTTTGTACTTAATAAGTTCACTGAATAACAACTCTGGGAATAAATCAATACTGGCATCAGCTTAGAAATCCGAGGTCACTGATTATCTAGAACAGAAAGTAGAAGGCCAGCTAGCTTCTGACTCCTGGCAGTAGTGGTCCCTCATCCTGCCATGCCTTTATCCCTTAGCATCGCCCTGCCAGGGGCCCGGGGAAAACACACGTGCAAAAGGGAAAGCAACCAGTGAGAGCAGTCAAGCCCGCCTGGAGAAGCTGCCCTGTCCCCAGCGTCACCGGAGATCAGCAGCCCCCCTCCCTCACCCCAGACGGGTTCAAATTATAGGGACAAAAACACTGACCAGAAAGAGGAACAGGGTGTAAGTAACCCCTGAGGCGGAAAAGCAAGGTTAGTGGTAGTAGTGGGTCCCAAAGGTCATTAATTCTTAACATATCATCTCTCTGTCAGTTTTCGAATCGATCGTTACAACCATGAAAGACGTGAAGGCCAATGTTGTCTTCATTTTAAATTTAAGAAGACTGAATCTTGGGAAGGTTAAATGATTTGTCCAATGGCAAACATCCAGCTGGGGACAGATTCCCCATCCTCTGGCTCTCATTCTTTTTCCTAATTGCTCATGTGCACTGCAGGCCTGATCAGGCTTGCCTGTCCCACCACACCGTTCCTGAACCCTCTCTGCGTCAACATTGTCCTGGTATTCCTAGCAATTCCATGAAGGTCAAGTCTGTAGGTGGAAATTTCAAATTATTCCAATAAATAAATAAATAAATAAATAAATAAATAAATAAATAAATAAATCCGAACCCTCCTTTAGAGACTAATTATGTGTAGATCACAAACTTGCCATTAGCTAAATAACATTCCTCTCGCCAGGTGATGCTTTCTCGACAGGGTCTCAGACATCACACGGTCTCAGGACCCCAGGCTGCTTTTCTGCCTTGCACATCATGCATTCCTGCATCGGACTTGCTGGAGTTATGCAACGCACTGGGGGGTTTGTATCTCCATCTCTCCCAGTCTTCCTACCACCAACCAAGACAGAAAAACCTCCAGGATGCCTAAAGTCCACTTTCTACCTTCCGCTAGGAAGCAGAGGCTTCCCACCAAGAGATCTGTTCCTGAATTCCATACAGACCCAGAAATCTATCCCCAGCAAACAAGTTCAAATCTCAGTGCAGAGGTCCTCCCTCTCTCCACTCTCTGGGTGAGTTGCCTCCCACCCAGAACCGCTTCCTTGTCTCCAAGAAGAGCTCCCTGAGAGTATGGCCACAGAGGAGCCGTATATAATAAGCAGCCGATACTGCAGCTGACCCTCTGAAAAGCCTCTGGGAAGGGCCGTGGGTCCCCTCAGCCATCCATGTCCCTGTGCATTGCTGTTTCTCCCGCGATCTACCCCAGATCCTCTCACTGCAATATCACCCTTTCCTTTCGGGATGTTCCTGCTGGGAACAGAGTGTCAACATGATTGTGGGTCTGTATTTTAGCATTTTCTTTATAATTTATAACTTTATAAATTATAATTTATAAATTTAATTTTATAAATTATAATTTTAATTTTATAAATTATAATTTATAATTTATAAATTATAAAGTTATAAATTTATAATTTATAACTTTACAATTTAGAACTTTATAATTCTAATATATATTATTGTGTTAGAGGTTTCCAGACTCACATAGTGCTTCTGTGTGACAGATTAGGAAACTGAGGCCCAAAGACGAAAGTGACATATTCACGGACATTCCCTGGTTGATGACATGAGAAGTGTGAATCCAGGTGTTCTGACCCTTTCTGAATTACTGTTTCCAGAGGCAGTCTGCTCCAGGTTAATAGCCCACGAAACAGTCTATAAAAACCAGAAGAATTTTTAGTGCTAAAAAATACCTTAAAATCAGTGAGTCCATGTTTTGCAACAGAAACTATAGTGTGAATGAATAAACTATTTAAAATGTCTATTGCAAGATCTAGCAATAGGAGAGAAGAGAGGAGACCAATAACAGAGGAAAGGAATTGCAACTTCTGTCACCAGAAGGAAGGGTGGGGACGGAAGGAGCTCAAAGCAGTGCTGACAGCAGACCCAGCTTCCGTGAATACCAGCAGCTAACAGACACACATTTTGTGTTTCAAAATAATGGTCTTTATCAGAAGTCATCAGGGTTGCAAACTCATCTTACAATCAGTGTTTGATGGCAGAGAGGCCTCAAGCCTCAGTGGCACGGGCAGAGTATGCATTTGGACTTCGTAGGTGAGGGAAACACTAGGTCTTCTGGTCTCATAGCACTGCTGGGCCGGTGCGGATAGGCAGAGACAGGGAAGGCGGGACAGTGTCGAAAGCCATTTATGCCCCTCTACCCCGCCTTCCCAGGTCCCCCTTCTCCAGCTGTCGCACCTGGGACCCAGGAGAAGGCAGGGGCATGCTCATCCAGAACAGGAAGTAAAGAGGAAGGCAGACAGAGCCCCCTGCCCTACAGTTAAGGGAAGATGGGTGGCGGGGAGATTTATCAACAGGAACTGCACGCATGGTTCACTCAGGTTACAGCCGGCCTCCCAGTGGAAGGATGTCCCTGCTTCCCCTGTGGCATCCAGACCATGACACAGGATTCAGGAATTAAACTCAGGGTGAGGGGATGTTTTCTTGCTGAAAAACTTGGATGTACCAGATACTGCCTCCTGGAGCTTGTGGCAGTTAGTCCAGCTTTCTCTTCTCAGCGGAAATGAGAAAGGGAAAGGTAAGAATCCCCATCGTCTGGTTTCCCCATGAGAACCTCTATACCAGCAGTCTCTCTTCACATGAACTAAGGAACAAGTCACGGTGCACAAGGGAAATGGGGTTCATCTCATTCTGGTTTTGTTTTTTTAATACAGGGTATCTCACTAAATCAAAGAGATGGGTAATTTAGAAATTTAGACCCAATGGATACCATGGGTCTAAAATTACCTCAAAATTTAAAAAAATAAAAATGCATGGTTCAAAACTATTTTTATATTATTCTGGAATGTGAAAGAGAGATATTCTATACAATTTATGACTTTCAAGAAAGGTTTGGCCAGTGTTTGGACATTTGGCCTTACTGGTGAGGGTCAGTTCTAGATTAATTAGAAAATCCCATCTAATTCTAATTCCACAGCCTGTAGTTAAATGACGATGTGTGTTTCCCCATTATCTTGTGCACTACATGATGATTGATCTGCTGCTCCGTGGGAAACATCACTGACCCCACCATGGTGACACCTCCCAATACAGTTCCCTCCTTCTCTAGGATGCTACACACTCCAGCCACTTCCCGTCTCCCTCCATGGAGCCTGTCTAAGCTCTGTGGCTTCTCCTTTAAGCCCTCTCCTCCTAGCCTGTTGTTTGGGAAAGTGGCTCTGATGTCATTATGCTCTGACTCTAGACTGGCTCTGCTGTTGTAAAGTTAAATTTTCAGAATTCACAAAAAGCTTTTCTGTCTTAAGTGCTTGGCTCTGGACATTAAAGCCATGACTTGCCAAAATTGTCTGTTACAGGATTACAAAATCCATTCAGCAGTTCAACTGATTTCTCTATTCTAGGTGGTATCTACCCTCCCTGATGAGGTGATGAGTGTTATTCACCCAACAGGTGGTGGCTGGGGGGTGGGCAGCTGATGGGGGGAGCTTCACCATCACTCAGAATAGTGCTTGCTTCCCTGTATCCTAGCACAGCCAAGGCAGCATAATTATTGGGCTTGCAGCATTCAGTAGGGAGCGGGTAGACTGAGATTCTACCACTGAATTGCCATTTCCAAGTTCGTGTCTATAATGTCTTCTATAGCCTCCAGGTGTCAGGGCTTCCCCAGGGCCACCTCATATCTTTTCTTCCTGTTAAAAGAATGAACTTATAACAGGACGAGGATGAAGACTGAAGAGAGAACACTACATTGCATTGGTGAGACGTGGAGAAGCAAACTGCCCACCTCACCACTTCACTAGTCCGTTCTGTGGATGAGATTTATGACGGGTGATAAAAGAAGTCTGCACTCAGTTTATAACTAGTGCTTGACCCAGATTTAGATAGCTATTCTTAAAAAATTAAGAAAAGCCCGTAGGGTTCTCAAATTAATCCAGTTTAAGTTATGTACATTAAGATACTGATTTAGAGAAAGAAGAAAAGAAATTACAGGCATGATGAAATATGTATCTCTATTTCAATATATAATATACATACATTACATGTAATCTATACACACATGTATATGCATTTAAGTGTGTACATATGAAACAGCC
This sequence comes from Rhinolophus ferrumequinum, assembly GCF_004115265.2. Lineage (NCBI taxonomy): Eukaryota > Metazoa > Chordata > Mammalia > Chiroptera > Rhinolophidae > Rhinolophus > Rhinolophus ferrumequinum. The sequence continues at coordinate 22,930,240 of NC_046293.1, read as the reverse complement.
CGAGAGGTAGAAGACACAGCATGAATTACAAGAACAAATCGAGAGAGTTGATATCACTGAACAGACTGTGATTATGTTGATTGAAACCAGATTTAAAGAACCAGGGGAATTTGTTTGGGAACAGAGAACAGGACCATAATATTCCCTCAGAGAGGAAATCTCATCAGAGGAAAACCATGGTGGGGAAGAAGCCATGGGGAGGTGGGGAGTAGAGTTGAAGTTGCTTTACAGGCTGAGTTTGGGAAAATGAAATGAGAAAGATTCACCTCTCCACTTGCAAGTGTGTATGAGGTATACAGTACGATAAATCCAGGGGAGAGGTTGGGACAAAGGGGAATCTAGGCTGGAAGGGAGAAGGAGGACAGGAAAGGCAGTCATAAGGACTGGCCTGTTTATCTGTCTGCTGCGGTGAACTGGGAAATAAATTCACTCCGATTTGATAACTGAACAGTGAAACATACCTCATCTTTAACTGTTGGAATTCAACGATGGACATACATCATGTGAAGTTTTCAAAAAAGCAAGATTAATGGACAGGTCTAGAGGATGCATCAAACGAATCTTTTTAGACACAACCATTTGAGGAAGGGTGAGAGGTGGGAGACGGAAGAATCTGGCAATTGGCCAATCCCTTGGAGAAAAAAATGCCAAATTCAGAATTCCACCCTTCTAGCAAGCAAAGCCACTTGCAGCTGCAGTGATCCCAGCCTGACTGAATGATAAAACCTCTCAAATCCAACACAAGGTCACGCTCACCTGGGGGAATCTCCCCAAATACATGCTTCGAAATGATGGTAGCATTTTAAAAGCAATAATCACAGAAGAGCAAGATTTTAGTACTCACAGGAACTTGAAGATCACCTACACCACGACCTTCATTTTACAACGGAAGGAACCAAGGCCCAAGGTGCTCAGGTGAGCTGCCCAAGGTCACACACCCAGGTAATGGCTGAGTGTGAACTGGGTTTTGTGTACCCAATTAGATATAAGTTTCTACCTGTTTTATTTTTATTTTTAAAAAATTTTGTGCTTTTATGACAACTTTGTAACCCTCTATAAATTAATTAAATCATAGAAGACACTCAAAGGAACTTAAATGTGGAGGAAGAACAAGCACCATGCTGAAGACGTCTTCCTCCCAGGTACTAGACATCCCCCTTTGGAAGAACAAAACTCTTCTCTTTGACCGCAATGATGTTATGCGAGGGAGAGAAGAAAAATTCTGATGAAGATCACAGAACCCAAATCACAGGATCAGCTCTTCCTAATTCCCTTCCCAAAGCTCCAGAAAAGGAGGCTGCAAAGTCCCCACTCCTCAAGGGCTTGAAGGAAAACTTCAAGGGGTGGTGCCTCCCTGCTGCTCTCTCCCTCCCTCTCTCTTCCCCCATCCTTTCCATGAACAAAACTAACAAGTACAGAGAGTTCAGATTCCCTGCCAGTCCTGGGAAATCCCAACCTGCAGCATTTCTTGCCTGTTCATTCTGAGTGGAGGAATTTTCATGTTCAAGTTTGAACAGGAGACTCTACCCAGGAAGGGAAAAAAAAAGCAAATAACATTTCGGTGAGTAGGCAGCAGTTTCTGAATATATTTCTCTACCACAGTGGAACAGATGTAGAGTTCCCATGTCTCTTCTTTCCCCTTTTCTGGATCCCCCTCAAACATGTATGTGTGCACACACGTCACTTCTGGAATGAATCAGTGCCTAGGAAAGTCTGGATCAAAAGGAGAACTTGTCAGAAGAATTACGAGGGAACAAGCAGTTGTCGTAAAAGACACCCCTGGGACTGGCAGCACATTCTTCTGGTATTATCTTTGCAGGCTGGTTTTTGACCTCAACTGCACAAAACGGGGCAGGCCCCAGTTCGGTTTAGACACTGGGGACAGCACTGAAGCAGAATACTGAGAGCTACTCTCACTAAGATGCTTTTCACCAGAGGCCACAGCAGAACCCAGCTGGGTCAGCCTTTCAGGAAGGACATGCAAAGTGTGACACTAAGAGACAATGGAGCTTGCCTCAGTGATGTGCAGAGCTCCACTACGGACGTGTCCTGGGATAGGCTAAAGGCAGCTCAGCCTGGAGGCCGGAGCATGGGCCCCATGGCACCCACAGGTCTCGTCCAGGCCCCGCTTTTGGTGGCCCTGAGCCTGCTGATACCTCAGAACGCTCAGCACTCTTCAGAGAGGCTGAGCCTCGTATGATGTAAGGATGGGAGTCAGGGGACCTGCCTTTTAGCCTTGGCTCTGCCACTTACAAGTTGGTCTTGAGCAACTCCCATCATCTCTCTGAGCCTTGATAGGGAGCTAAGAAATTTCTCATAGAAATATTCCTTGGGTAGCCACTCCTGGTGCATGGTTCTTATTAGATAAGCATGGAGGCTGCCGTGAGCAAAATGCCAAGCTTCTGCTGGAGCTGCTACTGCTGTGGTTCCCTTGACGGAGCAGTGTAGTAGCACCACTGGCCTGGGACTCAGGAGATCCAGTTCCATTAGGAAGGCTGGCAGTAGGGGGCACTGATGTGGGGGGCCGGGAAGTCAAACAGACCCCCAGTCACAGGCTTGCCCGCCAGCCTCCTGGTACTCTGCCTATGAGCAAATCACACAATTTCCGTAAGCCTCAGTTTCCCAATTGTAAAATCAGGCTAACGATGCCTACCTCACAGAGCTGTTCTGGGAATAAAATGAGCATGTCATGATTAATATCAGTATGCACAGCGCCTGGCACATAGTAGGCATCTGATAAATAGTAGTTCCATTCATGTAGGAAAATTCCTACCTTCCACCTTAATTTTCCCACTGATAAATGTCTGTGTACCAAATTCTGCCTTCTTTCTGCCTCATGTGAATCCTGTGCAGACAAAATGACATAAACACAGGTTGTCATGGCGTTGCTACCTTAGAACGCAGATATAAAAAGAGCTGTCATTCTCAGCAGCACGATTCCTTCCAGATCAAAGCTGTGTCAGCTGCCCTGCTCCTGGCAACAGGCTCCAGTCTGAGTTCTCTGCCACCTTGATTCCGGCTCTCCACACACTGTCCCCAACACCCCCAGCCCACACTGGCCTTTCCCAGTCCACAATCCACCACTCTTGGGGGAAGAGGACACTTCTCACTTAGCGTGGAGTAGGAAGTAGCACTGGATTGAGGGCAGGAGTTTTGCTATGAGGCCTGGTCTTGCTACTTCTGTGAGTTTGGACATATCGATTCATCTCTCTGAGCCTCAGTCTCCACATCTGTCAAAAAAAAAGATAATAACACCTGACCTGTCCACCTTAAGGGGTTCTTTCTAGGCTCAGCTGATAAAATGTGAGTCTTAAATAAATACAAAGAGAATGGCGATGATGATATCATTTCCCGTGTGAATGGCTTGCCTTCCTAATGAGGCTGTAACTGGGGAAGATGCTCAGAAATAGACATCTTACCATATTCTGACTTATACTCTCCACTGCCACCCCCCACCCGGGACATAGATGTCTATATCAAGTACATGGGACAAAAGAACAAATGTTCAATAAATTAAAATAAGTCCAAATAAGGTAGAACAGTCATTCGGAGTAGTGATGATTGATAATCTTCCTTAGATCAAAGCCCCCTAAATTTGGCCTAGCAGCACAGCCATCTGGGAGCAGTTAATATTGCATTTTACAGATTCTCAGGCCCTACCCCAGATTTACTAAATCAACAGCATCAAGGGATGGGGCCCAGGAATCTACATTTAAAAATATCCGCCAAAACGACTCTAAAAGTACCAAGTCAGGGAACCACTGCTCCCTCCATTGACGTATCAGCCTCGAGACGGGCAGAACTCTTTCCCCCACCCAAACCCAGCACAATGCCAACACAGGAACTGTCGAAAAGCATTCGCTGAAAGCAAAACAGAAACAGAATCGTAGATACAGCAAACCCAGTGATTACTGCCAGAGGGCAGAGGGGTGGGGGCATGGGTGAAAAAGGTGAAAGGGAATAAAAGGTACTAACTTCCAGTTATAAAATAAATCAGTCACGGGACATAATGTACAGCACAGGAAATACAGTCAATAATATCGTAATAACTTTGTACGGGGACATATGGTTGCTAGACTTATCATGTGATCACAGTGTAAGGTATATAAATGTCGAATCACTAGGTTGTACACCTGAAACTAATATAATATTGCATGTCAACTACACTTTAATAATAAAAAAAGCGTTTGCTGAACTCAGCTGAAATTCCAGGTTGGTGGCCCTGCAATGTAGAACCCGTTGGGCCTCCCAGATGGGAAGGAGCCAGCTGTCTACCTGTGCCTGTGCAGCAGACAGACAAAGCACAGCTCAGACCAAATTCAGGCCAAGCCCAGAACTGGACCCCTGAATTTACTTGCATGTGGAAACAGATACCACTTTGTTCCCACTTCCATCTTGAAAAGGCATGATAAGTATACAGATATCCCTATTACCTTTTCATCATCATCGTGGAATCATAGGGGTCAGACCTAGACTGGGCTAACTCAACCTCCTGATTTTACAGGTATGGACACAGAGGCCCAGAGAGGCGTAGCTGGACAAGTTCTCCCCGCAAGTTGGTACCCCAGTGAGTGGCATAATGGAACGAGGCCCGAGCCAGCTGTGCAGTTATCCAAGCATTTCACAGACCTGCCAAGATCCCACACTGGACTCATTCTCATACCCACACATACCAGACTCCTGCCTCTAAAACCCAACCTCAACAAGAGCAAGAATCCCATCTCTTGGCTTATGCCCCTTACATAAATTCATTCTCATAGTAACCTATACCCTTCTTTATCCCCCATCTCACCCCTTCTGTCTGTTGACCCTGCTCTACTCTCCCACCCTCAGCCATCCCTGTCTATCCATCTAAGCCCTGCTGTAAGACTCATCTCAAATGCTATCTCAAATGCTTCCTCCTCCATGAAGCCTTTTGGAATCTGCCTCCTTGTAACTCCCAGGCATGTTGATGGTCTCTTTTGTAGAGCTTCTATTTTGCCTTGTCCTTTGTGTATTTCTTTATTCCCTCATGACAGTTTTTAAGCTGTGTAAGGGCAGGGACTATATTTTACACCTTTCAATACCCGTTGCATTGTCTAGCACACATTTAGCTGATCAATATGTATTTGCCTAATGAAACTGAATTGGAACTTGGTGCAACTGTCTGGGTCCTGTCCCTTTCATTTCAGAAGAAAGGACATAATGCCCTTGATGGACCTTTAGTATGAAGTGTCCACACCTGAATGGAAGGAATGACAAGGCAAAGTCCAAAGAGAATTTGAAGCCACATGGAAGAGATCTATTCAGCTTGGCCTTTTCGGTGCAGATCAGTAGAATAGGAAGTAAAATAGTTAAATGCTCTATCTATCTATCTATCTATCTATCTATCTATCTATCTATCTCTCTTGAGAAAGGCATTTGAAGTCATTGATACTGCAGGATGTATGAATTTATGATATGAAGCGTTCAATTTGTTCAAAGAATACTCCCTGAGGTTGCTTCCCTGAAAATAATGCCTTCCCAGTCTGTCTGTTGGCAGATATCACCTTGGAGAAGGCATTCCTGGGGATGCCCCACACCTTCCTCTCCAGTCTTCTCTCTTTGGAATGAGGTGAACTATAGTGAAATCGCTTCCCTAAAGCCTGTCCTACCACCTCTGTGTCAACCCACTTCTCTGTCATCACACCAGTGGGAACACAATGAAAATACGTTGTACAAAGATCTCTCCTCAGATCTCTTTCTGGCTTTCTTCAATCACAGTGAAGATGCTCTGGAGAGCCACTTACTAAGGCAGGCCTGGTGTTGGCACATGGCTACACACGTAACATGTCAGGTCCTAACACATGGGTGTTAACTCTGTTCTCCCAGGGTAACAAGGGAGCACTTCATTAGTCTGTGAAAGAGAGATTTAATAAGAGTATTAAGAATGTGACATTAAAGTGAGGTAGATTTAGAGGGCCCAGCTGTTCTCCATCTGCCTTTGCTGAGGACATTTAAAGAAGCAGCAAGAATGAAAGAAGTGCCATCAATGGTTCTATATATTGTGGGGGGCTGTGCCACTTCAAATTCATATTTGGTTATCATTTGTGAGTGCTTGCAATGTGCCAATGTTCTAGGCACCACCACGTATGTTATCTTATATATGTTATCTTACTTAATCCTTACCTCAGACCTCTGTGATAAGCATTATTTTCTTAATATAGAAGAGAAAACTGAGGTTAGATCATCATTATTAATAATTAATTATTAATAAGTAGTAGGTCAGGGATTAGAATTCAGGTATTGTGACTAACCACAGTGTTCTTTCTATTAAACTGGAGGTGGCCAATGGGATTCAATCTAAGTTCCAAGTCCAACTGATTGATATATGGCTACTTGGAGACCTGTGTTGAGGATTAAAAGATGTTGTAAAGCTCAGTGGGAATTAGTAATGTCTGCTATGAGCAAAGGAGTGACAGGGAAAGGGTGCTGTGATTGATTAGTGATGTCTGCTATGGGCAAAAATTGAGACTTTTACCACATGTGCTGAATTTATTTGTCATCCTTGCATTAAAGCATACTTCAGTGAAAGAACAGGTTACCCCATTACAAAGTTTTACCACAAATCCAATTCTCTACCACGTCCTTTTAAAATTTCCCCATACACAGGTCCCTCAAACATTTTCAACATTCTTTCAACTTTCTTTTCTCAACTTTTCCAAGTTCACCAATTTTCTTTTTAAGTAGCTAGCCCCCAAAATAAGTCTTGGATCAGCATGCCATATGGAGGTAGGTTTTTCCTTTCTAAGGGCTTTTTTCCGTAGGCTGCCCCAGCTACCCCTCCTCATTACCCAGAAAGGCCCTTTGGGGATAGAAAATATTCTCAAAACACAGAGAGAGCATGTTTGACATGACCCTTGACAACTATTCCCTGGAATGACCATTACTGACCAAGGGCTGCAGCAGATGAAGCATGAAGAATAGAGTCAAGGAGAGTTGGGTGTGTGAGGACGTGGAAAGAGGATGGTAAGAAGGCAGGTCCAGGCTTGGGAATTGCAAGGCTGAGCATCGGTAGCTGAGAAGTCACGTTCAGAGTTTAGGCAAAAGAGCACTGCCTGTTTTGAGCAAGAAACTGAGGAGAGCAAAGAGCAAGTTTAATGGCCAATAGCCCTGCAGCCTAAAAGTGATTTACTGCCGTGTGCAGCCAACCATTAAAAAGAAATAAAAAAGGAAAGAGTGGGGGAAAATGTCTCTTCTTCATTTGAACTCCATTGTCTTAATCATCGAAGTCATTTGGATGTCACGCTGCAGGCAGGACTGACAGCCGCTGAGAACCTGGAGAAACCAGATCTTACCCTGGGCCCCCTTTAAAGCGATTAAACTCCTATCAGACCAGGCTGGACCCCCTGACAGCAAAGACGTCATGCTTGGAGCAGCAACCCCGGGAAATGCTCATTGGGCAAATCAGGACCTTAAAAAATAATTATAGTTCACACATCCTGAAGCAATAATGACTTCAAAACTCCCTTCACATGTGATTTATATATAAGCATATTTCCCCCTTGAACCTTCTCCCCCATTCCCATTCTGCTCACTCCACCCAAATCCAAGTGGTTAGAAAGTCAATATACTTAGGTCCTGTTAAAAAGTCCAGATGGAAAAACCCTGGTCTGTTTCAGGAGGAAAAGAACTGCTAACACCACCTGCCATTAAAATTCTTATACACCCAATTGTGCATGAATGTGAGTATATGTGTGTGTATTCCAAGAGATTCAAAGGAAAAAAGAGAAAAATTAATTAAGCCTACACCTCTCTGCCAAGGAATCAAATGCTCTCTGGGGCCTGGTTTTGAGGCAAAGAAATGTACTCCTACAGGGCTGCTGGTTCCGATCCAGTTTTATTACAGAAAGGAGAGAATGACGTTAAATCTGGTGTGGGTGCTGGTATTGACCTAGCCCTCTTTTGTTGTCCCTGGGAAGGTGTCCCAGGTCGTGGGAGGAAATGATCACTAAATGTACACCCATTATGTTGCAGGTACCGGTACAGAGGTAGAAAGGAAGATAGAATGATAAAGAAATCCCTCAGATGATTGGCATTGTGGTAACAGAAGAACAAAACAGAGACCAGCTCTGCTTCTGTGAGGTCTCATGGGGGAGCTGACAGGTGGGATCAGGAAAAAGGAAAAAGCAAGAGGATAAGATGGCCCCTTAGGACAAATTACAATTGGAATGAGCATCTGGAATGGCTAATCAAATATCGTTTCAATGTCAGACTTAAAGATGTGAACCAAGTGCACAGACTGAGCTGATGTGACTGAGAAGAAAGAATTAGAGGCCAGAGACCCCCAAAGAGAAGGCAGCTGAAGAAATGCAGCCCCTCGAAGGCCCTGATGATGAAATCTGCTCTTGGAACATAGCTCCTTCTGGGAAACAACAGTCTAAGTACCTTGATAACCTACGTCTGGAACATCAACTGAGCTCTGGTCTTTTTTCTCATATTACAATCACAGGTGTAAAGAAATGGAAATGAAATTTCACAGCCAGGCAAAAGTCCAGTATGAATGTTCCTTCCTGAAGATAATTAAAAATGAAAACAGCACCAAAGAGGATGGAATCACTTATAAGACCTCCAGGAAATAGCCCCCTTGCTGGGGTGAGAAGGGCAGGACAAGCGCTGTGTGTGACGCTAGCAGGGGAATAACAGCAACATCTTTGAGAGGGAAGCACAGACATGTCCTTAACTGAGGGACGTGGGGACAAACACTGGGCCTTGGGCTTCCCAAGGCCTCGTCTCCAAGGATCCTCTGCTGTTAAGAACTGGCTGCCTCCGGGTAGCCTCCAAGAAACTTTTTCGGGATCAAGGAGGAAAGGTGTGGTCAGTCTCCATCTTCTGACTTTATTCCATCTGAGAGTCCAGAAGAGGAAGAGAAGATGAACTCCAAGCACAGAAAAGAGAAAGCTGGTTTGGGGGTGACGAGGGACTAGTCAGGTGTTAAATTTGGGAGGAAGGAGAGTGCAGAAGCAATTATTACCAAATAAGCAATGGGGACATAAAGGAAATCAGCAAAGATCAAACTACAAACTTCACTATGACAGTCCAACCTGCTTCCCCAGACCTAAGACTAGTGGGATTTTCCATGGCATGCCAAGAGCCCAGACTGAAATATGAGTTAGCATCTTGTAAAAGAAAAGAAGGCTTTGGGCATGTCCATATGTGTGAGCACATCTGAGTGTGTGTGTGCACACATGGCGGCATGCACACACCCTTACTACATCACTGGCCACAGAGAAGGAAGGACCAGTTCATCTACCTGCCAAAATCATTTCAGAGCTTGTTTTCAGAGACTTTCAAAGAAGGAATAAGCTCCTTGTGGGAAGGGATTAAGCCTCATTCAACTTTTTACCTGGCTGTGTAGCATGGAAGAAATGTTTGCCAAAGTGAAGGAGGTTTAGTCACCTCTTCTGGGAATTCATAATGCCACGTGGAAGAAGTTCTTTCCTTAATTCCAGCTCTGATCTTTGATGCTATTCCAAGTGTCTGCTAGGCAAACACCTTTTGTTCACTCATCCATTCATTCAACAGCTATCTATTGACTCTTTCTTATAAGCCAGGCACGGTGTTAGGTACAGTTGGAAATGATGCTATGAACAAGCAGGAAGAGTTCCTGCCCTCTAGAAGTCTATGGTCTAGTGAGAAAGAAGTTGCACCAATAGTCAGAGTAAGAGAAGTTGGGTGTGAGGGCAAGTGCATGGTTCTACAGAAGCATGTGGCAAGGGGCCCTCGCATAAGACAGCAGGTTAGGGACGACCTCCCACAGGAGTGATGCTCGAGCTGACCTGAAAGATGGTGTCAGGCCACAGGAATGAGGAGTGGGGTGGGGCAGAGAGAGAGATGGCTCCAGGTAGCAGAACCTAAGTACTGTGGTTCAAAGGCAAGAAGATGCATTGCGCCTTCTGGGACAGAACAAAATCCAGTATGGCTGAAGGAAGGAGAAGGGAGGAGACAGGAAACCATTACACAATTTCAGGGAGACAAAGGACCCAATTAGCTTTGCCAAGTGTGGAGAACGGCAAGAGATAAGATGGCTTTCATTAGGGTCGTGCAATGGGGAGGAGGCGATCTGGACAAACTCAAGAGGTATTTAGAGGTTGGAATTATGAGGAATTGGAGGTTGCCTGATTGTGGGGAATAAATGGGTAGGACATGCGGAGGATGAGTCCCAGGTTTCTCACTTGACCAAATGCAGTAGCAGGTGGTTCCACTTCCTAAGCTGGGCAACAATGGAGAATATTCACTGTAGGTAGAACAGGTTTGGGGCACAGAGGGAGCCCCTATTCAGTTTGGGACACACTGAGTTTTAGGGACCCATAGACACTTGGGTGGCATATCTGTTGGGCAGCTAGATATATGGGTTGTGGCTAAAAGAATGTACCTGTATCTTTGGGAGTCAGTCTCATACAAGACCTAGGAGACCACTGGAAGGCTTAAAACTGGCTATGGAGAGTGTTTGGAGAGACGGGAGCCTGGGTCAGGAAGAGGAGAAAATGTCAGCTAAGAAAAGTGGAAAGACACTGCCACAAATGTAGGGCCAGGAGCAGGACAGTGTGGCAGGTCCAGGGAAAACAGAATTTGAAGAAAGAAGACGACATGGAAATGTGTGCTCACAGGGCCAGTAGGAAGAGGCTGGGTCTCTTCACTGGACCACGGGCCGGAGAAGACTCTGTGCTTTGTCGACGGTGGAAGCCAGAATGCAGTGGGTTTGAGTATCGGACAGAAATTGCAGAAATGGAGTTTCCACTAAAGACGTTTGGTCGTGAAGAGGAGGAGAGAATCAAGGAAAGAGCTGGAATGAAGGCAGGCATCCCAGAGTGGCAAGAGGGACAGTGCAGCCACTAGTTCACAAAGTCCTGGAACTTCCCGGCAATGACACTCGTGACTGGATTAGATTCATTTCTAACTTTTGACCCTGCATTCCTCAAATCCTAACATGCCATGAATTTTTAGTTCCTGTTCTCTCCGGAATTCAAAGTACTTCATAAATATTTCCCCTTTGCTCTCATTTCATACCTCTGTAGCAAAAGTAGCAAGATGATCATTTTCTCCATTTTGCAGGTGAGCAAAACCAGGCAGAAACTGCCCAGGCCCTGCGACCCATAGCTGGGTGGTAGAGACAGGAAGGCAGCTCCTCCCTCCCCCGTCTCTCCTGGAAGAGCAGCTGCGGGACGCTCCACACACTTGCCTACTAACAGAGCAGTCATTCAGAGACTCTGATGAACTTGGGCCCAAATCACTTGACCTAAGGGAGCTCGTGCGGTTTCCCTGTCTATTCCAGGAAGCCTGGTAAAAATCTTGGCAAATATCAGAGCTCACAAACTGAATCTGGTCCTCGTCATCCCATCTGCCCTGAGCTGCTAAGAGAGAATCTTACAGAAACCTCGCCTGCAACAGTGGGACACTCAGCAGACGAATGCCAGAGCTATGACCGAGTCACACTCCATGGAGGAGGGGTGCAGGTGGAGGTGGGCTCCCAGAGCTCACAGCCTGACAGAAACAGAATGAGGACCACCTTGGCCCACAGAACTTTCTGAAGAGCGAGCGTCAGCCCTGCCTGAGGTAGTTAGATGCAGGCGGGCCCGCAGCAGGGGGATGGATTAAATAACGTTGGCACAGCTCCACCTGGGGTTGACAAGGCCAAAGCCCCCAGTGTTCAGCCCATTTCTGGAGCAAGAAAAGAGAGCTGCAGTATATTGCAAAATCACAAAGGTAGTTTATCATTCATTGGTTTTTCACTCATTTAGTCAATATTAGGCTAAATGATTCTCAAAAAGGGCTGGTAGTGGGCCTACTAAAGGGCATTTGGAAATGTGAGGAGGTATTCCTGGTTGTCATGGTGACTGGAAGGGAGTTATTTAATGCTTGTAGTGCGTCCTGCACCAATGCAAACTGACTGTAGTATTCCTGTTAAGAAAAACTCAATGCCAATTGAAGACCTATAGCCCACCCACTGACTGGGGAAGTCCTAGGACACTTGAAGGAAGAAGTCATCCATAAGCAAACAGCTTGCTTGCCCTGCAGTGAAATCACACCCCTCCTTTTTCTCTGCCAGCTCACATAGCACTGAAGCTTATCCAGTCTGGGGAGAGTCAGAGTTGGTACTGTTTTCCAAGACTGAACGATTTGATTCTAACGACTGACCTTCATTCCTGACCCTTCTCCCTGGTTATTCTTCCTTGTCCCTGTCCGTCATAAAGGGGCTTCCGTAAAAGACGGGCAGAGCCAGATTCTGCATGCTGGCGTCTTTGAGTGCGTGTTCTCTGTTTAGCTGCTGAGTGCCCCTGGGCAAGACATTCACTTCTCTGAGCCACACTGCCCTTCCCCTCCCCCATTACCCCTATAAACAGGGTGCAGGAAGGCTAAATTGAATGGTCTGAGCAGGGCATAGGCTCCTTTGAATACAGGGTGTGTGTGTGTGTGTGTGTGTGTGTGTGTGTGTTACTGAGGAGAGGTGAACAGGCGATCAAGGCCCTGTGAACAGCAACAGAAACGGAGCCACGCCAGGGGAACTGCCTTATATATCATATACCTCAAATCTTGGAGTGTTAAAAACAAGGCAAAATCATCTTTGGCCTGGGCCTAAGGAACCTTGTGTCCCAAATAACTACTTGCAAAGGGAACAAGAAAGTAGTTATTATAACTACTGGACTGCAAGTTAAAAACATGATTTAGAACGAACATCACGGCGTTATATGACCTGCACCAGGAGAAATGCCTTCCTTCTGTTGATGTACTTGTTCCCCTTCCCCGTCTCATAAATACCCACTGCCTTTGTCTCGTAATCAGAACACTATTTGGGCTTCTGACTGAATCAGTGTGGCCCAAATAGCTACTCTCATTGATCTCAAACAAACGCTTGTTGCCTCTCACTTCGAAAGGCCTTTATATTTTTAGGTTAACAGCCCAAATATTTATTTAATCTGTTAGTGCAGCACTTGTGGAGTCAAAGCTGGAGGCTTTGGAAATGTGTGGAGGTGTTTCTGTCCCCCCCCCTGGCATGCAGGCACCCTTGCTCTCACCTCCCTGCTAACTTAGTGTACAGCCCAGGCAGTCATGGGCTGTGTTCAAGAAGCTTGGCATAGCCTTCCAGAGCTGCCAACAATCAAAGACACATGTGAAAGGATAACGGCCATCATGAATGGGAGTAGCAAGCTTACATGCGGAAAGAAACAAGAGTCAGGACTGGGAGAAGTGGGAGCAGTATAAAGCAGCACGGGCAGGGCAGCAGAGGCATGCTGGGTGGTAGGGTATCCGGGCAGGACTTCTCCACCCTCCCCACCCTCGTTCTCGTGGAAATTTTTCGCTTTCCCGTTCCCAAATCCCGAGAAAAGTTGGTTGGGAAATTGGGAACATCAGCTCCTTGAACCCAGGTGGTTGGTAGTATAGGTCGTCACTTTGTGGAAACGATTCATCATGAAGAACAGAAAATAGTTTATATCTAGGGATTCGGGAACGGGAAAGTGAAAAAAATTCCTGAGAACGGGCAGGAATTCCCACCCGGAAAGCCTAATGCTGGGGGACCCCTGGACAGAGCAGCCCTGCTGGGAAGATGCTTCCACAAGAAGGGGGCTGTGCTCTTCTCAGGGCCAGGGCCCACGGCTCCCACTGCTCTAAACTCGGCTTTAAGAACTCTGTTCTGCCAGGAAGAGGGTCTTAGGCAGCAACCTAAGATCCCATGCATGGAGCAATGGAGGTACAGAGACGTTAAACGCCTAGGACAAAGCCACACAGCCTAGTGGCAGGGTTGGGACACGGACACACGGCTGCCCAGCAGCCTTCTGCAGCCTCCCACCAACCTGGTGCGCCACTCAGATTGGTCTCCCCACCTCTTCCACACTTACCTCCACGCTCCACTTCCCAGACCTCCATCACCTCCCTCTGTCCCCTACCAGGTGGCCTCCCACCGTGTGGCTTTCTCTATTCAGCTCTCAGAAACTCCCACATTTATGAAAGAAAAAGGCAGGAGTCATATTGAAAATAAGAATGATTGGATTCAGACAAGGATGGCAAGATACCTTCCTCCTTGGCTAGCACTACTGCTGAGACTCAGCCCCCACTCAAAGGTCCTTCCCCTATTCTTTCCCCTATTCATCTTAATCCTGAAAAGAAGTGACTGCATATTTGTACAGAGCCCAACCCGCACATGGTGAGTATGTGGAGGAATTACAAATCCCCAGGGTCTTTCCATCCTGTTGTGGGTTGAATTGGGTGCCCCAAAAAGATATGCTGAAGTCCTAACCCTCAGAATGTGACCTTATTTGGAAATACGGTCTTTATAGAGGTAATCAGGTTAAAAGGAGGTCATTAGGGTGGGCTCTGATCCAATCTGACTGCTGTCCTTATGAAATGAGGAAATTTGGACACAGTCAGACCTGCACAGAAGAAAAACAATGTGAAAACACACAGGGGAAATACCGTATGAAGATGGAGCGTTGGAGGGATGCATGTACAAGCCAAGGAACACCTCCAACCACAAGAAGCTGGGAGAAAGGTATGGGACAATCCCTTTTCTAGCACCTTCATTTACAGCACGGCCCTGCCCACACCTCGATTTAGGACTTTTGGCCTCCTGAATGGTAAGTAATGAATCCTGTTTTTCTAAGTCACCCAGGCTGTGATTCTTTGTTACAGCAGCCCAAGGAAACTCATACACTTCCCCACTCCTGAAGTCTTCCTACGTTACCTGATGTCCCATAGAGCTTCACTCTATTGCCCACAACAGACAAGGCAAGGTTGAGGCTTTGTTAACATGCCACAGAGTACAAGCTGAATCATGCATCTCGTGCATCAAAAAAGCTCCTGAAACCTGTCTAAGAAGTTCACACTGTACCCTGCACGGTCCCCAACCTCATACTCCCTCCTCCCCCTAAGCAGTCACTCCAGAAAGTCTTGGTGGCCGTGCCACTCCTCGCGTTGGTGTTGCTGGGCAGAGGAGATCTTTAAGGAGATCAGATGTCCCTGGTCTGTAGTCAGCTGGAGAAAAGACCCTAAACAAGTGGGGAGCCTGCAGCAGCAGGAGGCTAGGCAAACGGTAGGAGAAAACCCTGCAACTACCCAACACATCTGTTGGGAGAACAAACACCGTGCAATATGGATCACAGAGATTTCTAAGTAACAGAGAGAATGCTTTACAATGCAGCACTAATAAAGCCAACTAAAAAAGCTGCCAGGCAGGCTCCAATTCTTCCTAAATGAAACAAATAAACTGATAAGGAGGGAGAGTCCAAGAGGAATGGGAAAGAGAAGTATGCACATGTGGGCAGATCGGGAAGCCAGAGAAAAGCCCACACTCTGCAAAATACTGAGTGTCTTAGGGAAGGAGAGAAAGAAGGATAGAAAAACACTAAAAGGGAGGAGAGAGCTGGTATCGAGGACTCCAGGAAAAGTCTTGTCAGCAAGTCACATACACACTGTAATGCTAACACACTTGCAAAAGACTTTAGAGGTCAAAATAATATAAATATAGATATTAATAATAATAATCTCTTATTTATTTGTCTATCTTAAAATTCATTTAATAAACTGCCATTTATTAAATGCTTCCTATGGGCCAGGTAGTGTTTTAAGCATTCTATATTAATTCAACCTTTTAATCCTTGCACAATCCAATGAGGTAGTTAGATTATTGTCCCCATTTTACTGATGAAGAAATTGAGGATGATAAATGTGTAAAGTAACTTAGTCAAGGTCACCACATTAGTAATGATGCAGCTGGGAGTCAAAGACAAGCTGGCCTGGCTCTGGGACCCAAGTTCTTTTCTTTCCACTGCACTATGAAATGTGCACAAGCTGATTGGCTGGAGGTGGGGTGGGGGAGAAGACAGGAGCAGAGCGATCCAAAAATTAGATCAAGGAATCACATAGGCCTGGAACACCAAGCTAATGGCACAAAGGGGAGGTGACAGTCTTTCTCATAATCCACAGTGTTCTTCACTGGGCCTGCATGCTGGAGGGTGTCGGGAATGTAGGGACACTGGAGCTGGCCCATGAGCCCTTCTGCTGTCCTGTGATAACTGTCAACTCAGATTCCCCACTCGTAGCTGATAAACCTCTCAAAAATCACTGCCTTTCTTCAACATGTTAACACCTTTAAGCCCAGACAAGTAATGTCTAGAAATCTGTTCTAAGAAAATAACCAGATATGTGTATAAAAATGCATATGAAAGGATGGTTATCTGCAGTAGAAAAACAGTGGCCACAGTGAAAATGTGCCACAGTAATGAAATAGTTAAAGTATGCAGATGGAATGAATACACTGTATCCTCTCACACAAAAACACTTAAAGACATGGGAAAATACATGCAATGCAATATTAAGAGGAAAACGCCAATTAAAAATTGTTTACAAAGTATAATGAGCTCCCTTATAAAAAAGGAAACACACAGCGACACAGAAACATGCATGTACATGAACACACACACGCAGAAAAAGAACTTCCAGGGCTATATACTAAAATGTTGATGGAATTCCTGGTAATTGTCTTCCTCTTTAGTGTTTCTAATATTTTCCTAATTCTCTAAAATGAACATGCATTAGAACAGTATTGATTTCATAATCAGAAAACAACGTTGTATGTTACAACTACTTGTAGAAGGACCCCCAAAGCATTAGCTGTCATCTTTAGCTGTCGGTCTCATCCACTTTCCATTGAACAGGTACAAGATCTTTAAGCACTTCCCGTCTGCTCTATGGTACTTCTTTGGCCCTAATGTTAATCGAGGAAAAGCCAAAATTCTTGAATTAAAGAGACAAATGTTTTGTGTTTCTGATGAGATCAAAGAACCATATATATGTGAACTATACCTGCTGATTTAATGGAGAATCAACAAAGGATCGTGTTCAGGAGGCAGGCGGGGACGAGGATACCATCTGGAGGGCTCCTGTCATTGCATTTAGTAAATGACAGCTGTGCTATTTATTCAATTACAGGAGAGGATGAAAGGCACTGGAAAGAAGGGTCGAGTGGCAGAAGGGAAATTATTTATAAATAAACAAGAAGGTGGTGTGAGGTAAGGGTCCAGAACACCAACTCTGAAATCAAAATGACCATGATTCCAAGCTTGGTGCCAGCAGCCCCTAGGCATTTGACCTTGGGCATGCTGTATGGTCATTCCACAAATATTTACTGAGCGACTACCATGTGCCTTGTACTAGTATTCCAGGTCCTGGAGGTACAAAAGTGCAGCAGGAATACAAAAAAGTCCTGGCCCCATGAAATTTACTAACACTAGAGAGAAAGAGACAATACGTTTTTAAAAACAAGTCAAACATATAGTTTCTCAGGTGATCTTAGGAGCAATGTAGAAAAGTCTGTCCAAGCCCCAAGCACTCCATGCCTTTTCCTGCCTCTGTGCCTCGGTCTGTGCTATGCCAACCTACTCAATAAAATTCTCTTGCCTCCCCCAAGGGTCTCCTCAATCACCCACCAGAAGTCTTTGGGACTTCACTGCTCTCTGTGTGTAACATTCCCATGGCCCTGTCATTTCTATCGCAAGTTTTATTTACTTGCGGATGTCTTATTGCCTTAGATCTACTCCAAGTTCTCAGAGGTGAGGAACCACGCATTTTGTACTCCCCACCAGCACAGGCACAATACCTTACCATATCAGGCACTCAGGAGCTAGTTGCTGAATGAACGGCTTTTTTAGAACCAGAATTTATGCCCATTAGGTCAGCGAGCAGAGTTCAGTTTTTCAGAGTAGCTAAATGAAGCATACTGAACATTCTCTTTCTTTCTTTCTTTTTGTGTTCCTGGTAATGACACACACACAGTGCTCAGGCATGGGGAGTAAGCTCTCTTGGGGGTGGGGCTCAGGGATCTCCCAAGAACAAAGGTGTCTCTTCCTTCTGGGCCTGTGATTGCTCCTTCATCATCACAGCTTTCTTTCTCTTACACTCTACCGCTCGTCCATCAGCAAGTCCTTTCAGCCTTACTTCCACAACAGATCCCCAACCTTCTGGCTCCTTCATGTGTCCCTTGTGACCACGTGAGTCCAGGTACCACTCTCTCTTGCCCACTGTACTGGCACCTGATTTGTCTCACTGCCTCCACAGCCTGTGCCCACCCCGCCTCCAAACAGGCAGAGCGATCTTTGAAAAAACGTCAAGCAGCTGACATTATTCCCTGCTCCAAACCCTCCAGTGGCTTTCCATCATACTTGAAGAGGAGGGAACTATGGCTTCCCAAGACATTTGGTGGGGAGCATGGGGCAACCCTGGCTTCCCATGATATGTAATGCAGTAATGGTAAACCAGGGATGTTTGGGGCTTCAGGGAAGGTTTCCTATATGAGCACCTGTAATAGTCAGCCAGGTAAACAAAGTCAGCAAAGAGGTCCTGAGCTTTGGGAATAACATGAATAAAAGTACAACTGCATGAAACCCCATGGAGTCAGGGGGACACTCTAGCATAAAATGTGAGGCAGGCAGAGTGTGTCACAGAGGGATAAGCAAGTCATGTTCGAGGAGCGTCACTGTACTTGGCGTGTGATGGAGTCTTCCACCACGCCTTGTTTCTCCAAATGTACAAACGTTAGGTGGCATTGGGTGTATTCTCTCTTTTCTTCCATAAGCAACAAAATTGTTCATCAACCAAAATCTAATGTAGTAAACAAAGAGGAGAATGAAAAGCAAGGGGATGGCTTGAAACTTTTTGAGGTTAACCTAAAAATTAATCTGACAATTCGATAAAAGGTTCCAAATAAGAAGAACTTCAGTAATGGCATTGTGTATTTCTTATAGAAAGGTGTGTGGCTTTATTTAAAGCAGGGATGAATGGAAGCTGGACCGAAGAGATGAGCATGACGGGCAGCAAATGGGAGATCTAGCTTGTGATCCAGGCCCTGCTGGGCAAGCTGCTTACCACCTCTGAGCCTCAGTTTCCACATTTGTCATGTAGGGGAAGTTAGTCTGTCTTGCTGAGTTGCTATGGGGACTGGGAATGTACACATAGAGGACCTAGCAGAGTGTGACACCCGGTGTCATGATCACACGTGCAAAGAAATAAGTGAACAAATCCTGAACAAATCATTTAAAAAAGTGTCCCATTAAAAGCCCTCGTCCTGGATCACAGACTGGTTATCTAACTGCCCAGGATTTAAGGATCTGAATCTCTGGCATTCTGGCTATGTCCAAGGCCTTCCTTGCTGACTGTTGTATTCAGCTTGATAAATGCAGGGAATTAAAAGGAAAAAGCCCACACAAATTGGGACCTGCGTATGTACACTGAGAATCAGCACTTTTGAACTGAAAAGGCAGAACTCAGGGAGAGCTTTGTAGAGAAAAGCCTAAGATTTGTACTTGGGAAAAGGAGCTGATAAATGGACTGACAGCCAGCCGGAAGGCGCGTTCAGCTCCAAGGGCCACCAGCACGCGTAAGGGAGGTAGGAGGGGCCGCCCTACAAACCTCGCCAAGCCTCCCTACACTACATGCAGAATCCATTCACGTCTGTCTACTCCCAGTAAAAGTCCTGATTGAATCGTTACCCAAAGATAAAGACCAGGCATGGTCCTAAACGTGAGAACAAGAGTCTTGCAGGGGGACACATCAACCAACCTGTCCTTTCCTAACTGGGGGTGCCACGTGGTCCACTTATTTGTCACCCATATTAGTCTGCATTTTGTTGATTGCTGCTCTCCTCCCTGGTGGGAGAGGCTCTGCCCCACAATTTAGCTCAGAAGAGACCGGCCCCCTTCACACTGCCCCTATCTACACTCACCTGGGGATGCTCATGTGTTCCCACAGCGTCTCACTTCAGACGTGACGTAGGGATGTGAGGGGTAACTGGGGGAGAGGTCCTCAGTCCACAGGCCTGCACTCTGAGAACAGCGCACCTTCGTGGAAAGTTTGGGCCTCTGAAGTTATTTGTGTCCCGCAGGACACGCCCCTGCTCTCTGGTCCACAGCTAATGAACTGGTGCCAACCTCTGACTCAAGCTGGGGCCAATCAGAATCTCTCTCTACAGAACTGGGAACTAGGGCCCGGGGATAGTCAGCTTACGGTAGGTCTAGAATGAGAGAGAGGGCGAGTGAGACACCAACGCACGGAGAGAAGAGCCAGTGGTCCTGCAGACAGAATGGCCTCCCGTCTCCTTGGTTAGTCTCTCATGAAGCCTGGTTGCAATTCCTGCCCTTGGATTCCCTACTATGGCACTGTATCTGGTTCCCTCCTCCCTTTGGGGTTAATTACATGCAAAATAGTAATATCGCGATAGCAGTGGCTAACGTTTATTGAATCTTGACATGTTCCAGACACAGAGAGATACATACTATACCTTATTTAGTCCTTCTAACACTATAATGGCATCCTTTTACACTTCAGGAAACTGTATCTTTGAGATATTGTGACAGTCTCGTAGCCAAGAGGAGGTGGAGATGGGATTTCAAACGAGGTCCATACTCTCTTGTTCATCACAATAATATTCAGATAACAAAAACAATTTTATCTACCAAAAACAAGCCCCTGCTAGGAGGCAGGCACAGTGCTTAGTAACCTAGCTTTTATCACCATTATCTCCACTGTAGCCATCTGCTTAAACGTCTCACTGGACCAAAGCATTCTTAAGAACTTTGAAGGGATTCCCATTTCAAGATGGCAGACCGAGTACCCCTGCAATCGTCCTCCTCCTGTATCAAATCCACATATGTAACAGAAATACATTAAACATAGATTTATAACTAGTGCCTAGGTTTGAACGCAAGATGGGAGACTTTCAGAGGCCAGAAACTGGAAGGAATCCTTAAAAGAAAGTAAACATTCAAGAAATCACAGACAATTTAAGAAGCTGACTCCAAGCACAGAAGCCACATGCCAGGAATCTAGGAGAATCTGCCACAGAAGATAACACGGCAATAAGAATAACCAACTACCCGTATGAGGAAAGCCAACACAATGAAAAGACACGTCAAACTCTACTACTACCAGAAAAACTCAAACACAAGGAAGCTGTTAAAACAGCAATCGGAAAAGGACTCTGAATATTTCATGATCTCAAAGATATATGGCAATGCTTTCACAAAATGTGAATCGGGATGTTTCAAAGGGAATTCCATAATGATAAGAAAACAAACCAAAAAGGCGGGGGCCACTGCAGTAGGGGAAGTCATCCATGAGATCTGCAACTAGACCCACGATGGTGATGGAAGGGAAAGTCCGTTTTGTAGATACAAATATATAACTGTGCAGAGCATATACCAAGACTAAGGAGATGGAGACAAACTCGGTGACCAGCCTTGCAGAAGGGATGGGTGACACATACTGAAATACACTCAACTTTCCTGGACAACATTTTGATTGCCCCAGGCACGTCCACTCTCAACCCTCTGTCCCACAAGCCACCCCTCACAAATGCCACTACCCTGAGCTTATACCCCAGATGACATCATCAGAAAGGAATACTTTAATTCTTCCAAGCCACAGCTGTAATATTTCTTATGGTGCCACCTGAAGGCGGCTATCTCCCAGCCTCTCAGTGTGGCCAGAGCAGCGGGCTGCTGCAGTGTCTTGTTAAAGGAACGTGTTCCCAGCCTGACTCGGAGGACAGCCACCTTCCAAACAGAACAATGTGCTAGCTATTAGTATTGTTTGAACCAAACTGTTTATACCAGTTTAAACCAGAACATGTATTTGTAAAATAATTTACAGCTTGTAAAACACTTCCCCATGCATGATCTCTTCTGAAACTCCCCCTGAATGATGGTGAGGAGGTAGGGTTTATTATCCCAGTTTACAAAAGAGGAACAAAGGCTCCCAGAGGTTGTGACTCTTAGTGATAGACAGCAATAGAAATACAACGTGGGTCCTCTTGCTTAACTGTTAGTTCCCAGTTTCGTTCACTCTAATGAGGTTTACATTCCTTCACCATTAGCTCTAAGGCAGAAATAGCCCGAGGAGCACTTTCTCCTTCAACTCCTGTGCATAATCCTGGAGGGGGGTTATTGGAGGACCGCTCTTAATTCCTCTTACCGTCAATGTATCTAATATTCTTCAATACTATAGGCGACTTTCTATATGGTCCTTTATGAACAGGTTCTCCATTAGACAAAACAAATTGCCTAGAGTCCAGATGTAAATTCTTTAGCTCATCTCTCTACACGCCTCCTTAAAACATTACTGTCTCTTGATTAAAAAAAAAAAGCCACGGCTGAAGGTGACTGTACTTGGTGTGGGGAAGGGGAAATCGGGAAGCGGGGGATGGTAGTGGCAGACACATCTGGCCAAGAACGACTTCAGTTCCATCCACGTGCTATACAGACAGAGCAGCGGGAGCCCTGGTGTTTTGCTCCCACTGCTCTTTGCAGGGCTTGTCTCTGTCTGTGATGTGCAATCCTCTCGAAGTTCCTGGTGCAGAATGAGGCCTGTCCCCATCTCAATGCCCACTGCTGCAGACCACGTCCTCACATCTGGTCAGCGTGGCTCACTCCACCCTTCTACACGTAGGCCACTCAGCAGTCTGGAGAATCCCAAATCCCAAATGCTTACAGAAGCACGCACTTAGCAATGGATGTGCGACATCCGGCCCCAGCCGGCCTGACAGCACACACAGTAATATCGTTTTGTAAATGAGAAACCCAGGGATTGCAATGATTCCACATGGTCCACTTTACAATCCAGGAATATGTGGTTGGAAACATAACGTTTTCAGACCTTATTCATGTTTTCAGACCTTGATGCTTAGCTTCCTTCTTTGACCTTCCATTCCCCAGCCCTCCTGCAAGCCCTGATTTCCAACAGGAAAATAAACAGGAGGAGAACAACTGCTTTCTCAACCTGGAGGTCCTTTGGTTAAAGCATGGCCTTAGGCTGGGCCTCTTGGAAGCACCATCCCAAGGCTGGTGCTTGGGTTGGATTCCACAGAACTGAGAGGGAAGGGAGGTGCTCACTCTCCCATTGAACCACTGGTGCCAAACAGCAGCAGCCCTGGTCCATAGCTAAACCTAGAGGAGCGGCTCTGACTGGAATGCATATTCCCAGGGAGAACCAGTGCAGGAAAATTGATCATTCAGAGACCACAAAGCATCTTACATTCTGAATGCCTTGTGGAAACCGTGCCCTCCAGCCTGGTATAATACCTGCCTCTGCGGGAACTACTGAGATGACATATATAAAAGTACCTGCACAACCTTAATGCCCTGGTAGTACTGTTCTATGTCCCTCTCCCTACCCTTCACCCTCAATACCCCTCTAGTAGATGAGGGTCAGCAATCAGAATCTGCTGAGCACCTGTGATCTGTCCTCCTAGAGGAGGCAAATCCTAGACGGGTAGGGAATAGGAGACCTCAGCTCAAATGAGCCAAACACCCTTAACTAAGTGGGGTGTCCTCACAAACACACCCAGGGTGAGAATGGGGCAGATGTCACAGCAAAGCTGCAGAGGGCAGGGGTGGGGCGCAGCAGTCATACTTGTAAGCTAGTGGTTGCACGTCGGAATCACATGATGAGCTTTAACATTTTTATGTTCTTGTGTCCCAGGCCTACACATTCAACTTTAATTGGCCAAAATATGTGAAAGTGCAAGGTGAGATTGGAACAGTCAGAACATGGGAGAGTCACGGCTGAGCAAGCACATTTGCAATGGCACCAGAGGTTCTCTTTGGCTCCCTTTGGCTTTACCAAGGGTAGTTCTTATGTTCCCACATCCCAAGTTGTCAGGTGTCTGTCTGGGTCACTGTCACACACACTGTCCTTGTGTATGCTGAGCAATGCAACCTTGCAAGTAACTGTCTACATAGATCCATTTCTGTCAAAAGAAATTCTGTGGAATTTGGCAATTTTTTGGAGATTTTCAAACTCAGACACACGCGCGCACACACACACGAGAATCATTTACAGGTGCCTCTGATGTCCAGGAATCTGGGTCCCCCTCAGGTGTCCCAGAAGCCTGAACATCCGTCCAGATCCCACTTTGAGCCTATGAAAAGGTCTGCAGTGCAAGCAGCCCCCTCTGATGCAGGTCACTGTCACAGTTTCAGGTTTCCTGGGGGGCAACTCCAGGAGTTCTCTTCTTTTTTGATCCTGAATTAAATCAAATTAGAATGGAAATGCATCGAAGGAAAAAGGTTGGGCGAGCCCCCCACTACCAACCACCCTAAACTCTCAGCACTAAGAGCTACTATTCTAGTCCCCGTTTCCTCATATCTACAGCTAATAATTCATGTGTCGACCTCCCTCCACCCTCCCAGGCTGGTTTAATCGCCTTGGGAGCCAGCACTGGTCAGAGTAACCAGAGGTAAAATCAGGCTTGATACTCCCCTTCTACATTTTATTCTTTTGTTCACTCAGTTATTCATTTTCCCATCAATCCAACCACCAGTCATGCTTTCAATGACAAACTATTAAGAGGCACCTTCCGCACTGCAGCCAGGGCGATCATTTTTAAAACATAAGCCTGATTGTGCCCTCCCCCATGCCAATTCTAAGTCTCCAATGGTGCCCCGTCACTCAGGGGGTAAACAATAAGCCCCCGTTGGCTCCTGCCTACTACCCCCCCTCACCCCACGATGGCCCCTGTGCACCACCCACCTGGACTTCTTTCAGGTCTGTTAGCACCTGTTTTTCTCACCTCATGTCCTCTTTC
This sequence comes from Rhinolophus ferrumequinum, assembly GCF_004115265.2. Classification (NCBI taxonomy): domain Eukaryota; kingdom Metazoa; phylum Chordata; class Mammalia; order Chiroptera; family Rhinolophidae; genus Rhinolophus; species Rhinolophus ferrumequinum. The sequence goes on along the minus strand of NC_046293.1, from coordinate 22,905,651 downwards.
CACCTGTTTCCCCACCTGGAGCATTCTTCTCCCCGTCTCTTCCTATTTTCACAGATCACCTGACAGGCCCTCAGCAAACCTCCCAAGTCTTTCCTAAGGGTGTGTGGCTCCGCGGACTTTGCTCAGAACTGGTGCTCTCCCTCCACGCTGCTTTTCTTCGAAGAACTTCCCTTTCTGTCTCTCTCCCAGCCCTTGCTCACTGTATCTCTTTGGACAAGAGTCACAGATATCATTGTGCCACAGGAAAGCACATTAAAGAAAACCACTGGAATCCTTCTCCAACCCCCTGACATTTTCTTTTCTCTCTTTGTCTAAAATTGGACCTCCCCTAATGGCTCTCTCCTTGACTGTGCCTCTGTCAAGTGGTCCCTTAAAGAATTCAGGAGACTTGTGGCAGACAGACAGTAATTTTATACAGCAACCCTAAAAGGAGATGTAAACAGTGAATGCAGGACTGGAAAGATATAGTGCTGATGCATAAAGAGCCAAAAGTACAAGGGAATTAGAGTGACAAGCTGAGGTCTCTCCGCCAGTAACCCAAACCAAGTTCAACTTGATTTCCTAGACTTGCTAATAGACCACAATCTAAAGTATCTTTCTCTCTTGTTCTCCCAACCTCTCTCTCTCCCTCCCTCCCCCTCCTCCCCTCCCCCTACACACACACACACACACACACACACACACACACACACACAGAAGAACATCAAATATACACACCGAAGATTTCCTTGGTGATAATTTAAATACTAAGAAAGAGAGAGAGAGAGAGATAAAAGTATGAGAATGAGTGATTAAAACTTTTTCCCATTTTCGTCCACAACCATCAAAAAGTCTCACAGTTATAAAAAAACAAACAAACAAAAAAAACTCCATAAAGGAATGGTAAAATGTATTCTAACATGAAAGAATCTTACACTTGAGCTATGACCAGCTAAAATACCACTGCAATTTCTTTTTGGGGTGCCATCTTTGACTGAAGTACTATGCAGACAGTTTTTGGAGAGAAGGGCCAGGTGATGTATAGAGAGAAGCAGCATGGCCGACACCTCCCGAAGCCATTCACCCCCTGGTATTTGTATAGCACCTGAGATTCCTCTGGGGAAAGCCTCTCTCTCCCACTGTGTGTGGAGTTGTCAGGACAGGACCACACCTTGAGGTGCCCCTCCCTGCAATGGGACCCTAGTGGGACTCTGGCACTATTGCTCTTTGACAAGCTGGAACCAGGAGCCACCTCCTATGGCGTGTAAGTGTGGCACCCAATGCAGCATCAGGGATGGAGGACCCTCAGACAGCAAGACCCACAGCCTTGGGTCACAGGGACGGGGGTGGGGGTGGGGGGAGGAAGGGGTTGGTAGACCTCAGGCCGCCTAGGTCTCGGAACTCCCAGTGGAGCCCCTTCGCGATGTCATCCAGCTCTCTCCGGAGGCTCTCGCGGAACCCTGGGGTTGCTAAGAGCAGACCTGGGTCAAGCTGCCCACACTTGTCTTTCCCAACCACCCAACCTGCCAGGACTCCCCCTTCCTCCAAACTGCCAGAGCCTCTGTGGTCCCTGCCACTCATGTGCCACTTACCGGACACATCCTGCCCCACCCTATTGTCTATTTCTCCACAAGTCTGTCCTGAACTCCCAACTAGAGTGCAAGGCTCATGGGAGTAGGTCCATGCCTTTCACCTCGTGGTATTCCACGTGGTGCTTAGCACGGCGGTTCAGGAGGATCAGGAAAGACATGAGGCCCCCTTAAAATGACACTTTTGTTAAGCAGATAAGGAAAACATCTAACAGATGTGTTGTTTTTGAAAGGCTCCCTCCTAAATTCCAAAGAAATTACTAAATAAGGACCTGATGTCTATTCTATTTTTCCTGGTATCTGAACCAATTAAAAACAGGATGTGAAAAAAAAAAATGCCATGGAGCTCACTAAGCAGGAGGGACTCAGAGGACAGAAGTGGACAGTAGATGGCAGTCTGTCTCTGTGTCAGAAATGGTCACAGAGACAATACACTGTGCACTGAGGCAGCAGTGAGAGCTTAGTGCCACAGACAGACGTGCCTGTCTCCGCAGACCGCAGCCATGAGCAGGAGACTTCTGACAAGCATACCTGTGAGCACACACACCTACACATCCAAGCCCCAGCACCTTCCCCAAGCTCTCCCCACGAAGAATCAAGGGCACACCTCACAATGGATTCTGAGATGCTCAGAGACTTGGTCTGCCATTGGGAATGCAGGGACCAGAAAACCACTGTCCTGCTGAAATGAAGACTGGACACAGACCCTTCAGCTTGCTGTTGACCAGAGGATCCTCCATCGTCATTCACACTAAAAAACAATACTCACTTCAGTTGGGACCCCTGCATTTGCCCTTCCATGCTCACACTGGCCCTCCAGAAGCACAATGATGGAACCCAGCCGGTCTCCCTCACCAGCTCCTAGACCTTCCAAATCAGCGCTGCAGCATTCACCTCACCTCTTCTCCAACATCTAGCAGAGGGCCTGAGACTTAGCAGGTTTCAACAGGATGCTTACTGAATAATCCTCAAACATGTGCTTTCCGAATGCCTGCACATAAATTGCCCTATTTCACGTGCAATGACACCCAATTCCCCTGTGACCAAAACCCCAAATTTGCAGAAGAGCTAAGCAGAGTAAGACATGGGGGTGAGGGGTCTCTAAAGAGACAAAGAGCAGCCTTTCCTGGAGAGCAGGCCGTGAGCTTCATGACCTCAGGCCTGGGACAGAGAGCATGGCTCTGGACCCTTGGCAAGTGCATCACCTCTCTGAGCCCGGACTCTTACCCCTGCACAGTCTGGACTCACTATGGCCTGTCTGTCATGCATTCATTCACCCAACACATTTCTGTGGCAGACACTGATCAAGGTGCTGAGGGACAGGAAGAGACGAGATCCCCTTTCTCCGCAGAGCTCATGTTCCATTGAGAAGATAGAAATGCAAATAAAACTGTCCCTGCTAAGTGGTATCACACAGGGAAGCTGGGGAAGGAGCCCCAGGCTCTCTGGGGAAGGCAGGGGGGCTTCCCAGAGAAGGTAATGGTGAAGCAAAGATGTGAAGCATGAGGCCCATACCCTTGGTGGAGATGGAGGGGAAAGCATTCTAAACACAAAGTGCACACAGAACACATCCTCCAAGGTGTCTCAAATTCAAGAACAGACGTATATTCCTGTCACTCATATCGTTCTGCAAGGGACATTTCCCTCTACATTGAAGTCATATCCTCTTATGGAGCCATCCATCCAGGTTTTTCTACTAATCCCAAATTCGCACCGTAAAAATGATGAGGCAGGAAAGACTTTAGGGATCACCAAAGCCAGTAGCCCATCACTCTCTCCCTTAATACACAAGGGAAGTGAAACCTGGTGTAGTTCAGGGACTCCCCTAAATGCACAGTCTCTGGTAGAGTTAGCAGTAGAGTCTGGACTCCATGCTCTTAGTTTGGGATCTTTCTGATTTAGCTTACTGAATTCAGCTACCCACAGACAATTTTATCTCACACAAATCTCTCCCTATGCTCCTAACTTCCAATCCAAGATATGCCACAAATCTGGCAAGCTTGCTTCTTCAGCACGTTGTAAACACGCACTCATCCATATGCTCAATAAGTTAGCTGGCACCACATAACTTAATTTCTTCCTCCTCCTCCCTTCCACATTTGTGCCTATAAGTCCTCCAGTCCAGCAGGGATACCTGGAAGGCCCAGGCCTGGGCCACAGTAAGGCTTAAGGACCAGCAGGATCACAGAATGTGAGCTGTCACAACTGGCAAGATCCATTTGACCTTCTAGTGAATCTAAGCCCTTCCTTTTCCAGAAGAAGAAACAGAGGCCCGTGAAGGAAGAGTGATTTGCTGCAGGCCACACAGCTAGTTTGAGCCCTTTGCAAAGAGAAGCGTGGCAGGCTGTTTGAGGTAGCAAGCTGGGTGTCAGGGGAGCCGGGCTCCTTCCCAATCATGGACCACACTTATTGGGAATCAGGTGATTTCCAGAGCTGCATTTTCCTCTTGAACTCAGTGGAAGCAGGGGACGTGCCCTGTGAACCATCAAGAGTAGATCTGCTAGACACAGGATAGAAATAATCCCAGACTGAGAAAGTGAAACATATTCCCTAAGGGATCATTTGGAACCAGAGGGGCAGATATTTTTAAATGCCGTGGGCTTAAACCTAGAAACAGGGTGGGGGTAGGGAAGTAAATTGCAAGGAGCTGGCTATCGTCAAAAAATAGTAATAGAAGGGCTATGTTATCTTATAAAGAAGCAAAGCAACACATTACACATGAAAAGTTGTTCTACACAAAGTATAAACACATATTTTTGGAGCACCTACAACCTCGTGAGCATTAGGTTAGTGTTGCACATTTATTTGCACACTGCAATACCTTTGGCAACAAAACATCTTTCTCATGAATTGCCTTGAAGATGAGTGCGCATAATGGTGGTGGGGAAATCGGTGGAGGGAGAAAGAAGAAGAACCTTCAGTCACAGCCTTCCCAGAGAGCAACATGCACCCCCAAGCACCCTTCTGGCTTCCTTACCTCTGATACTGCCAAGAGCGAAGGGCATGCAGCAGGCATGTGCCAGGGCTGGAGGGCACTACAGCTGCTCTGCTCTGCATCAAACAGAGCCTGGGGGCCCCAGTTCTTCGCAGCAACCCCTGCCTCCAGCCTCTCAGCACAAATATCTATGTTCACATTGGCCCTGGTATAAATGGAGGGAATTCCTTAGCCTATCAAGGAAAGCCACTTTCCAAATTCTGAAAAGCCCTCATGGTCTCCATTCAGATTCTCTTTAACTTGGTTCTGTGCAACCCTTATCACAGGGCTCAACAATGCTGGGACCTACCACCTCCCGTAGGTGTGTGGTTCAAAACCAGATGTCCAGCTCCAATCTTTTTAAGGTTTACAAGGAGGCCATTGTGGCTTAAATCAACATCCCCATTCTGAAGGCCAGATGCCCTTGTCAACAGAATGGGAAGTAAAGTGGGGGATGCAAATGGGAGCTAAGACAGATCTGACACACGCTTGCCAGCAGGTGGCTAGAAAGCCTCAATGTTTGTCTTTCAAGCAAAAATGAATCTTCCAGTGGAGCAGGTTACCCTGAGGGGTGACAGACTTTGCAGAGGACTATCGAAAAATCTTCCATCTGGATGACACCAGACAATGCAGAAAACAGAATCTGACTGGCAGGTGATGGACTTAGGATGGCCACCGGCTTCAGGATAGAAAGTCAGCACACCATCTAGTTGTATAAGTATAAGCATATTCCTTGACCTCATGTAACCTCAGTGTCCTCATCTGTAAATGAGATTGTTTGGGGCATTGAGATAATGCCATGCAACATTTGTAATCATACCCAGTAAGTACGCAAATATTAACCATCACCATTATCATCATCATCATCAATCATCTTAAAGGTGGGTACTTATCTTAGTCAGAAACACTGACACTAAGAGGCATTCATGTGGAAGCTGGATGACTAATTAGCATCAGGCCGACCAGAAAGCCAAACCCAACCCCTTTCAACTCTGTATACACTGTGCAGGCTAAGCCAACTTTGCGAACATGCTTGGCCAAAACAAAACACTATGGCGAATTCTTTGCATGCCTTTTTGCCTTTGACTCAGCCATTCCCCAAAGATACAAAAACGGGAGCTCATTTAGGGTGTGCCAAGATGCACTTCAAGCAAGGCATACTAGCACTGATTGAGTGGGATGGTGGGGCTACTGTAGGATCCTAGGATGGTAGGCTTGGAATGGGACTTGGAGATATTCTAGTTTAAGCCCTTCGTTTACAGATGGGTAAATCAAGGCCTGGAGAGAACATCCAGGGTCTCACAACAGCTGATTAGTGACAGAGCTCAGTCTCAAGTTAGGTCCCCCCCCCCCAATTGGCAGGCTTTCCGCTGCCCCGTGCTGCTGAAGACTTTCTGCTGCCCCATGCTGCTGAAGACCACCTTGGCCTGGAATCTTTTGAGATCAGTAAGCTACCATTTACTCGTACAGCTCTGGCCTTGAGTGAGCAAGAACCTTTCCAATTCTTTCTGACTGACCAAATCTATAAAAGATCTGGGGCTCAACAAATGTCCCCTCTGAGATGCTGCTAAAAGGTGAGCGACCACAACAGCCCCCACCCAATCTCACTTCAAAATCTGTCCTTCTCCAGCTAAACCACGGTTATAGTCAGAGGTTTGTCCTGTGGGGATGCCAGAGGCACAGGCAGCCTCTGGTGGTTCCTAGTGAAGATTGCTTGAGAAGAACCACAGCACAGATGAGGACAGGACACAGCCGATGCATTCTGACCACCCGGGGGTGCATGCACTCTCCAGCCCCTTGGTATTTTTAGGTAGACTGAAAGGCTGAGCTATGGAAAATGATCAACTACAGAAACAATACTTTAAAGATCTTGGGCCATCTGCAGGTGCTTTCACAGGTTTTAAAGTGAGTCCTCTGAAAGGTTTCCTTTGCCCAGCCTTGGTATTAATAGAAATATGCCCAGGCAGAAGTGGAGGCCCTATCCACAATGGCCTCATACTTAAAAGCTCACGCATCCTCCACCTCCACATAAAAATGATCTGAAAGAAGCTGCTCCCAACTTTTCCACAAACTGGCCCTTTCGCAAGAGGCACTATGATGACAGCCCGATCTGAGCCAGATCCCCATTTACCTGTCACACAAAGCATGAGCTCTACAAATGCGTCCTGCCCACCCAGAGCCACTCTGTGCTCACGCATCATCCCCCCCACACACACACATCCCGCGCTCTCCTCTCACTCTGCACACGCCTGTCCATGCACAAAGTACATCCACAGACCTTATCAGCAGCACCACATGGGGCTTAGGCTTGTCTCCAGTGGAAGATTTGGTCCTTCTCCAACAAACTCAATTTTAAATAAAACTAAATCTAAAACCCTAGCAACGGTCATTAGTTCAACCCACCGCCAGAAACTGCCTGCCTCATTAAAGAGTGAAAGAGCAGCTGGTGAGGTCTTGAAGCAGGGTGGTGGGTTTTAAAGACCTTCTGTGCCGGCCTGACTCCCCTCTCTCACTTCAGCCAACACGTGGATTTACATTCCCTCCTGTCGGGGTGGGACTAACTGCTCAGGAAAAGGTTTGGAGAAGCCTGGAGCAGAAGCCGCCTGCTCAATTAATCGTCCCGAAGAGAGGGGAAGAGGAGCGGCCTGAATATGTGATCCATCTGGGAGTGGAATTGCAGAGATGGGAAATGTTATGTAATTAAACTCTGCTGGCCTGTCCTGCCTGGGGAATGTGAGACCCATCAGCAGTGACCTCTTCCAATCAACTTAATTGGCCCAATCTCGCCAAGAAAAGCAACAGAATTGGTTTAGTGCCTCATGGAAATAGCTTAGCTCCTGACTATTTATGGCCACTGAACTCCAGGATGGGAGTCTGACTGTGAGCCAGGAGTTGACAGCATGTGTTGACTTCTGGGAGGACTCGGAGGCTTCAGTGGGTTTCCTCACCCTTCTGTGCCTCCATGTCTGTCTCGGGAAAGTGGCTGTACCCACTTGCGGCACTGCATGCAGCCTTTTCACATATCTAAAGGCTGTTGCCTGCCAGGGACCCATAGTGTAGAGAAAACCAGATCTTCATAGTAATCCAGGATGGCTGGGCTTTGCTCCTCTTTTATTCAAATATGCCAAGGATAATTACTATTTTCTGTGTTCTCAAACTCACATTCATTCTGGAGTCGTGGTCTGCACGGCTGTTACAGAATAGGACGATAGCTGTCTCTGACAATTAATAACATTGAGTTTGGGCCACCTTTCTTATGAATAGTTCAAAGACCTTTTATGAACACAGATTTCCATCAAGCATAATCTAGGTTTGGCTATCTCCATTTTATGGATGAGTAAACTGAGGCAGTTATATAAAGTTCTACTTGCACAGTGGGTAAGCAGTAGACATGCAGAGGGCATTAAGACTATTTCACCAACTTGCATCATCATGGGGAAGAGGTATAGATCCCATTTTTACAATTGTTCACATACATGCTAGCGCCTGCATTCGATTAGACTCCATCTCAGTGGAAAGCTTTGTACTCCGACGTCAGCTCACCAAGCTTTGGTTGGGGGGAAGCAGAGTGAACTTTGCTCCTCACTGAGGCATCACAGACATTGCCATTTTATTATACAAAAGGTGAAGCGAAACAGAGGATCAGAAAAAAAAAAAGAAAAAGAAACAGAGGATCAGAGAGATGAGAAAACTTTCCCAAAGTCACACTGCTCCCCAGGGGAAGCGTGGGACTAGAATAAGGCATTCTCACTGGGCAGTCTCCCCCCTCCACCACACACCCTCAGAAATATCTCCCACCAGATCTTCTGACGAATGGTCAAACCCTGTGTCAGTTCTCTCTTACATAAATGAATTTCCCCTAAAAATAAGGCTGAACGTCAAAATGGTACAGCTATAATTTCATGAATTCAAGAATGGCACGAGTCAAAAAAAGTCCCCCCAAGTATGTGCCCTCATATGATTAGAGCCTAATAAATGCGGTTCCCTGCCGCCTGGTTCAGACAAGCAAGTACGTGCAGCCAAAGCACACCCTTCTCCCTGCTCTGATCTCCTTACCTCACTAGCTCTGTCAGAGCATGAACCCAACCAACATCGTGCTCCTCTCACTTCCCGAAGGCTCCCGAAGCCTACAGACCTTCTTTTATCTGTATCTTTTTTACTTAAGATGCATACCCGAGCATCCAAGACAATTTTCATCCTTCCTCAGACACACAGAATTCCTGCAAAAACATACATCCAACTCCTCACAGGAGCCAGAATATATACCCTTTCTATTATCCTAGCTAGGTTTCTCCTAGTCACTTAACTCCAGCCCCATTGTTGTGTGTGTGTGTGTGATACACACACACACACACACACGCACACACACGCACACGCACACACACTCCAGGTTAGTTTTATACTCATGGCCCAGAAAACATCAAAGACTAACAAACACTCCCAACCCTCATCTTCCCTGATCACTGCTTCACCCTTCTCCAGGTCCAGATAGCAAGTCTTATTTCCGCTAATAAGTAGGCACTACACACTCTCAAACTCACTCTTCATTCTGACCTAGACTGTGGCACCCCACCCATCCCTGTTCCCAGCCCACACCCCCCACAAGAAACAGTGATTCGCTTTAGCTCACTCCCCAACATACAGAACTATACGCCATCCCTATCTATACACCCTCTTTTTACAAAACCACAGATATCTTTCAAGACAGCTTCCCTTTGGCCCCCAAGATCCATAAACATCTCGAGAAACTGAATTATAGTTTTTGAAGAAACCTCAACTAGTATCAAGCTGGCTTCATTCCTCCTGACAAAATCGCAGCAGTGAGCTGTGCCCCAAGAAAGAACTTTTTCCAGGGCACGGCTCCATGGCTCAGTACCCAGCCATGGGCTGAGCATCCGGCAGTCATTCCACAAATTTTAATTGATAATCGATATTAATTGACAGTGAATTCCTCTATTAAATAAGAAACCCATTATACAGCATAATATAGGATGCATTTCTGCCACTAGGTATGCAAAGCATTTCCTTCAGCACGCCACTCCCATGCACACATCTTCCCTGATCCCACTGGGTGCTAACACACAGGACTTCTCCCCTTAAATGTACATCCCTCATTCTAAGCCTTTTCCAATTCCCTGCTCTCTGGGGAGCTGGGGAGAGAGACAAGGCAAAAACTAACCCAGCATCCTTCCCGACCAGTCTTTCCACAATGAGAATCCGAGCCCACACTTTTCTATCCCCCGTGTACTCCAATGTCATCCCAGCCAAACTTCCCAGCGTATCCTCATCCAGTTCGCACCCTGCTCTCCTCAGATAATCTTTCCCCGCCTCCACACATATCCCTTTGGTAATCCTGAGCCGCCCAGCCTTCCATACTCGTCCACCTTTCACTCCCACACACAGCCCAGCAGCCCTCCCACACCACACCCACTGCATGTGTCTGTGCAGGCACGCACAAGCCATCTGTCTGCAACACACTGTACCTCTCGTCCTGCTCTAACACCCTTCGCAGGCACAGATTTCTCATTAGCTACACCTATGTTCCCACATGCTCTCACCTCCTGCTAGTCACACATATGCCCATCACACACACTCCTCAGAAACACCTCCACTGCACACAGGGCACAGGGGAGCTCCTGCTCTCTGGCCACACACACCCCCCTCCCCCGCCCCCATGCACACCCTCAGGCAGAGACTTTCTGAGGGAACGGGGCATCCAAGGGTCCGGAGCTAACCTCCATAGCAACACAGACCCCGTTCTCACAGAACCAGTCTTTCACTTCTAGCTACAATGCTGTCCTCACCTACACATGTCCTACTGCACCCCTCTCTCCCCGTCTTCCTACTTTCCTCCAACACTGTTCACAGAGCCTTTCTTTTCATCTGTCCCCACTTCCAAAGTCGTACCCAGGTCTCAGTGTTTGAGCCCAAGGCAGAGGCTGCTGGATTTTATCCCCTGAATTCTACCGCTCAACTTTCTTTGTGCAACATGTCAGGGAGGAATTGGGGGGCGTGGGGGGGAGGGCAGCCTGAGTCTGACGGAGGATTTCTGAGCGCGGTGAAAACAGAACCCTCGGAAAAGTTCCCTCTATGTTACCACTGTCTCCCATCCTGACGTTTAGGGCAGAGGGCTTAGATGTTTTTCTTGCTCTGTGTTCTGTAGCTTGGGAGAGGGTATTTCTTTATTTAAAAGCAGGTAGCCCAGCACCTTCTCTAATCGGCTGAGTTGCAAACGTCAGACTCCAGGGGTGACACCCACCCCCTTTTAGTTCCGCCCCCCTCCCCCGTCCCCCGGCTCCCGCCCCCTGCTCTTCACACACATAAACAAGTCCACGGGGCGCAGTCTCCGAGCTCTCCAGCTGAGCCCAGCGCTCAGGCGCCGCTAGGCAGCTGGCTCAGCTCAGACTGAACCTGCCGCCCGCCGCCAGAGGTCGAGACCAGGCGATCCGGTTCCGTGTTTTTCTCCACCTGGAATCTCCCCGAGCCACGGATCCAATGAGAGGGATCCTCACTAGTCGGCGGAGGGGTCTCAGTTCCGTGCGTTTGACGCGCAAATGAGGCACGCAGCAAACTCCCCCAAAGCAGCAGCTCCTCCTCGCCGCGCACCCACTTGCGCCCGAAAGTAACAAGCAGAGTCCCCTTCCCCCGCCCCAGGCCCTCTTTTCCCGAACTTTAAACTCCCAAGCGCCCCAAATTTCATTAGGAGTATGGGTAGAGCTCTGGGACAATGGAGCAAGTTGAACCTTTGTGGGCCCTTTTAACTCCGACCTAGCTCCGCGGGTTCCCGGGTCTCCCAGCCTTCCCACACCTCCGCCTCGAATTCCTAGAGCTGGCTCGGAGAAACCTCAAGGAATTCCCCAGAGATGGCCCAGCCCCGGTGCCCGAAGCTCCTCGGCGGGGTCGCAGATGCTCCGGCCGCGCACGGAGCTCCATCTGCGCAGAGACGAAGGGTAGGGGTAGCTGTGGGGTGGGCGCTGGCCAAGACCTGCCCGGGGTGTGGGGCAGTTTCCGGGAAAAGCTTTCCGCGGAGGCAGGGGGCTCCAAAGCAGGTACTCCGCTCCGGGCAAGGAGGCTCAACTCCCCAAACTGGGAAGCGAACCTCTAGGTCCTGAGCTCCGAGTCCCCTCCCCCAGCCCACGCCCCGGCCGGGGCAAGGGGAAGCACGCGGAGAACTCCTAGCGGCTGGGAGCCCTGTGCGGGGCGCGTGCCGGGCAGTGGCGGCGGCACCTCGCCCCTTCCTTGCCCCGGATCTGTCTGCCACCCCCTTTTGTTACAGGATGCGCGGGGAGCCTTCTCTGCAGGAGCACACGCGTGTGTTGGGGAGCTGGAGCGGGAGGGGTTGGCGGTTCTGCTGAATCCTTTCCCTGCCCGTCCATCGTCCCCATTTCCCCTCGCCTCCGCCCCCCGTTTCCAATCCAGGTCCCTTAAACCTGATCACTTTCCCAGATATTGGGTGGTTTCTCGGGCAGCCGAGGGATGAGAGGAGGTGGGGAGGAGTGTGAGTGTGAGTGTGTGTGTGTGTATTTGTGTGTGTGGGGGGGAGGTGTGGTTGCGCTCGGCCGGGGCTGATCCCCAGCACAAACTTCGGGGAAGGCACAAGCCCGGGAAAGTAGTGCAGCGCGATGGGGGTGGGGCGAGGTGCGCTCTTGGAGCCCCTGTGTTACTCCACTAAAATACAAGTCCACTAGGCCCCCCGGCCCCGAACCTGCCTACCCACCGCGCCCGCCTCCCCTTACCGTGGCAGAAGTAACCATGGCATCCGTGTGACTGTTTCCAGGGACGTCGACATGAAGAGAAAGGTAGACGAAAGCTCGGTCATTCAAAGTCTCCCCCACCCCGCCGCCGCCACTACCCAGCAGGGGGAAAAACAGAAGGAGAAAGAAAAAAAAGGGAGAAAACTAGTTGCGCCGGGCTCTCTCGCGGGGCCGCGCGCGGAGCTGTTCGGTAGGGAGAGGAGCCTTCAACTCTGAGTCCCGTGAACATAATCTGCGCGGTTATAACCAGCCAACCCAGCCAGATGGCTCCCTGCTCAGCGCCTTAACCCCTTACGCGCCACGCCGCCCGCCCCCGCGCCCGGCCCGCGGTGACTCGCCGGCCTGCTCCCCAGCGCCCCTCAGACTGGGTTCTGGGGGCCAGCGAGGGGACGGGGTCATTTCTCCTAGCCCTTCTTAAAGAAAAACACAAAAAACATCCAAACGAGTAGTCTGCTTCAGTCTCCCCCTTGATTTCCCTTTTAGAGACCCAGGAAAAAACGAAATAGTCCACTTTTCACTATATTTTACATGTTAACATCTTCAGCTTGTCTTATTTGTTGTTTTTCTTTAAATTTTCTTTTTCTTTTTAATAAAGATTTTCTTCACTAGGCAGAAAGGCCTTTCTTGCCCCCTTTCTCCGGGCAGCTTGGGTCTATCTAATGTGTAAACTCCTTCTCCAAACCTTAGACCCTTTCAGTTCCAGATCTCTCCCCACCCCCTATCAAGCCCACCCGTCACTCCTTCCCCCACCCCCCAACACGAACACGCCCAAGGACACTCGCTCCCCAGCGAACTCGCTGCTGCTCGTGGGGACCAGCACCCTGGGCGCTGTGCAGACGGTCGAGGGAGATCAAGTCAGAGAGGTATTGGGGGAGGGAGGGTCTGGGGTCGGGGGACCCAGGGAGGGTGTGCGTGTGCGTGTGTGTGTGTTTGCGTGAGCTTGAGCGTGAAGGGAGAGGAGGATGGATCGGAGCCTCCCACTTCACCCAGCTTCCAACTTCTAAGCCCCTTCGTTCCAAACTAGGATCCGGCCCTGCAACTGTGCACCCGCCCAGCACCCACCAGTCTGCATGCGGGGACAGCGCAGGAAGCAGAAAAGGCAGGAAACAGACAGACCTCTTCGTAGACCCCGGAAAGGGGTGACGCTCACTTCCCCACCCGTAGATTGTTTTCGAAGAACTGAGTCGTGAGGTGGGGGTGGGGGCAAAATCTCTTATTTTGAGACAATTTTAACTTCCCATTAGCCTTCACTTGTTCTGAGATCGTTCTCTCTAAATTTACCGAGTTAAGTCATCTTGCTTTCGTCCATTTGCCATGGAGAGAAGTGTGTGTGTGTGGGGGGGGGGGGGGGGAAGTCACTGAAGGGACAACGAGAAATCCAGAGAGCCTCAGAGCAGAATTTTGCGCTCCAGCTCCCCTCCTACTGGGCTCCCGGGTTGTGGCGTGGCAGACCTCATCTCCAAGCCCCCACCGCTTCCTCCCTGCCATCTCAGCCACTCCTCACCCCATCTCTCGCCAGGACCTTTTGACTCAAATGGGGTTGGAGGGAAGTGGGGACATATCTTGTCTCCTCCCTGCCCTATCATTCCAGGTGTCTAATAAGCAGCCCACTCTATGTTTCAGCTAGGGTCCAGGTTTAAAAAAAAAATCCAAATTCCTTTGATTTGTTTGAAAATTTGGTTAAACACCGAGAAGCACCGGCACTGTGCCTATTAGATCAGGTCGAACCCCACGTAGAGAGAGGCGGCGGGGGTCCGAGGGAAGGTAGGAAGGGATGGGGCATCTTGGGGCTGCATACTAAATAGATTGTACCTGCCTCATCATTATCCTGGCTGACGGAGGCTGCCACATCGAAAACTGCCAGAAGCGCCCACCGTGGTCCACGGGCGGCACCGCCCGCGCTCCCTGGGAAGAATAGGATTGTCCTTCAGTGCCTCCCTCACCGAGGTCCTCTTCCCGGCCACATTAGGCTGCTGAGTTCCCTCCACCCGGTACACAGCACCAGGAAGGTTGGATTGGGCGTGCTCTGTTAGGTTCTGGTTTTCTCCCTCGGCTCTGGCCCGCCTCTTTGCCCTCCCTCACTTCCCGATCTTGCCTCCTCTCAACCTCCCCCCCCCCGCCCCCGCCCCCTTTCAAAAGGGGAGATCCAGGCCCTAGTTTCATCTCCATGGGCCAAGCTCTAGGGTCTCTTTTCTCGAGCTGCAGGTCCTGTGGTAACCCAAAGATGGCAGGGAAAGAGGTGGTTGGCTTCTGTTGCAGTGAGGAACGGGTTAAAAACATGTGCGGGCTCCTCGGCCTGCAGCTCGCCGGTCACTGGCAGTCGGGAGGGAGGAGGGGCAGGGAAGGGGCAAACCTAATTTTGAAAAATCCGAAGTATAAAAAGAAGAGAAGGCAGCAGTGAGTTTAAGACCGGAATTTGTTCTGCAGATGGCGGTCACTGACTGGCCACCTCACTTTGCCAGGACCTTGGCGATCACAGGAAGCTTTTGTATTGTTTCCCAACTGCAGGGGTTTTGTCCTGAGCTGGTGGGTCTGTCTTTGCGTGCAATCAACACGCCTTGTAATATGAGAGGTGACACCTTAATCTTGCCAAATATGTGTGGTGCCTTGGGGGGGGGGGTGGTAGTGGGGGAGAAAGAGGGCGGGGCTGAGGGAAGGAGAGAGCAAGAGTGAGAGAACCAGGCAGAAGCAGAGTGAAAGATCCACTTTTCTCACTTTTTCCCAAATGGACAGCCACCGGCCCTTTCCTGCCTGTGAGAAATTCTTCAGGCGAGCTCCCTGGAACAGCCGCAATGCCCTTTCCCTTACTGTTTGCCCTTCTACTTCAGTGGTAAAGGTTCTCTTCTTCCCTCTAAGGAAGACTAGGGACAGCTGCCCAGGTCTTCCTTTTGGCTTCCAAGAGGGTGGCAAGGTGAGAGAAAGGGGCGGCCAGAAAAAGGAGGAGAAAGGTGTATTTTTTTAAAAAAAGATAGAATAAAAGAGTATTGTATGTAGTAGAGAGTCATTTTGGAATTGCTGAACGTTGTGACTTCCTAAACAGAGAAAAACATTAGTGGCATAGACAGCTAAAGCAAAGAACAGAACTGGGCAGTCAGCTGGTGAGTTCATGCCCTACAGACAGTGCTGTGCGTGGACGATGGACGTCTGTCATCCAGAACTGGTTCTTTTATTGTTTTAGCTAGGCAATCGCCTCTCTCCAAGTTGCTTCTGTGGTTAAGGCCTTGGCTGTCCCTCGGTTGACTGTATTTTTAGGTTGCTGAACTTTCTTTTTCTCCCTGCTGCTTCTGAGTGTAAGGCCGTGACTCCTGAAAGTGGTTCGTGACCGTAGAAACCAGATCCAGTGGTTGAAAGCCCCTTTAAAACTCTCTCCTACAGCAAATTTCTAGAGGTCGCCTTCTGCCCACCCTTATCTTTTGCAATAGCACCACTCTGTGGTTGAAACACTGAATCGAAACAACACGGAAATGCTGGAAAGAATTATGTCCTTACCTTCTGAGAAGCAGCATTTATCTACTTGATGTTTCAGTTAAGTGGACTGTGTGTCGGGCAGCAGCAGCATATGGTTAATTCACTGTGACATGTTGACCCAGGAAATGAGAGAGTTGGGCCAAATGGCCTCCAGCAACCCTTTCCTCTGTGACCAAATCGGCACAAACAAGCCTGGTTATCTCCTCCGTGATCATATAGCTAGCCTGGAAAGTTTGTCCTCTCTCATTGTTTTCTTTTGCCTGTCTTTGAGGTTGCTAAACTATACTCCACACCTTAGCTGAGCCCAAAATCTTTGCAAGTTGCCTCTTCTGCTGCTGGAGGGCACTGTGGAGAAGTCTGCCAGAAGGGTTGCAGCTCCTTTTCTTGCCCTACCTCATCCACCCCTGCCCCCAATCACCCAGTCAGCGGGCTTGAGCTGAAGGAGCCCGAGAGTCTGTTTCTGAAACAATTAAGTGGAATGTGAAAGGTGTTTGCACGGGGACTGGGAATTTAAGAGTCAGGAAAGGCTGCATGCTACCGTGGCTCCTGGCACTCAAAAGATTCCTGGCTGCCCACCCATTACCACAGCCACGCATACTAACTGCATACACGCATGAACAATCACGCCAGCTATGGTGCCAATTAGCAACTCCGCACAAATGCCCTTAAGAGTCCAGTGTGAGGCATTATTCTTTTTTTTCAAAGTGGGTGCAGTGTCCACAGATTAGTCTATGTTAATTCAGCAAGCCCCGTCGTCCGTAAAATTTGTATCATCTCGAGCAAGCACAGCTCTGCTGTTATCAGCACTGATCTCTAAACAGAGCAGGGAGACTAGAGATCAAATTCTACCAGCCTCTGTGTCCCCACCCTGCATGTAATAGCTCAGTGTAGAACACTGAGACTCCCGCCTCTCAGTGACTTTCCCCAGGGAAAGAGAAAAATAAAAAGTAGTAACAGATCACTGGAAAAGTGGATTTTGGAGTCATACAAACCTGGGTTCCATGCTGCCTTCTTCACCTAGTAGCTGTGTGTCTTTGGACAGGTTCCTGAACTTCTCAGAAGCCATCTGTAATTGTCAGAAACAAAGCCAACCTCATAGGATTATGACGACTGAATGAACTAATTTATTTCAAACACTCAGCACACTGCCTGACACAATGTAAGCATTAACTCCCAACCTAATGGTCCTTAAACTGGAAACACTGCCTCCCCACTGGTGGGGGATCTCATCCCTTAGAAAGAAGCTGCACTCTGGAATGTCCTGTTTGTTATTTGTAAGCCACTAAACATTGCATTTCCTTAATGTAAATTCATGGGTATGTGTTTTCCCCTTTGGACACAGACAGAAAGAAATTAGCAGAACGCAGTACTGGACATATTTAGAATTTATATAGATTCTGAATGTAGACCTCAAAGAGCATGAAAAACACAATTGAAGGATTTCAAAATTTCATCTTCTTCATTCTCTGCCTCTAAGGCAGAACCACCTCATCACTTAAAAGGAGATTGCACCGTGTCCTTCAACTCTTAACAGATCGCCTAGTATATTACTGGTTTGTTGTTATTGCTAATTATGTGCTAGGGCTTACCTTGAACAATAAAACGAATTACATTGAACAACAGTGGATCAACTCATTTTGTGAAATAGCATACATATTCATAATTATGGTCCAAGAAATTACCCATAATGACAGAAGGAAGGTATGTATTCTTACCACACAGGTAGATATAGAAATCATAATAAAGGCTCCTATTTCACTAGTCATGACATGAATTCCTAACCACCCTATAAATTAACTTTATGCTGCACCAAACTCCACTCATAAAAAAAAAAAATGACATTAAGGTTTCCTAGGTAACTAATGCATTTCCAAAGGGAATAGGCCTCAGGAGACAAAGAGGGCAGGGAAAAGGGTGGAGGTGGGGAAGTGAAGAAAAAGAAAAAAACATCAGATTAGACCCATGTGACATAAACAAAATATTTCATGGAGAAGAACGCATAAAGTTTTATTATCTGGGTTCGACATAGATATGGCACTACCATTAATTCCATCTTCAGACAATAAAATACTCAATAGGCTATCCCCCTTCGTCATGTATACCAGCATTTCGTATTTCAGGTTCAGACTTACAAATGTTGAGAGTAATCTCCCTTCCATGCATCGGATGAACTGTGTCCACTCACCAGCCAGCTGTTTCCTGAGCCCTCCACAGTTGCATTTAGACATAACCAAATGCTGAAAAACAAGGTCGATTTGCATATTTCAAAATATGTAGATGCGTTTGATCTTAGAGACTCTGAGAACCTTGGGGCAGGTCTGTTAGTCTCAGAACAAGGCTGGGGCCCAAGGGCTGAACTAACAGGTTCCAGGTCCAGTTTCCAAACCCCCAGCGTTGTAGTCTTTTCACTGTGGCTTCCTTCATCTGGGGAAGGGTCTGGATGCTAACCATTGAATGCTGAGGAGGAAATGGGTGGTGGTAGGTGGAGCTTAGTCTCCAATTTATGCTGTAAGAACACTGAGTCATCGTGAAAGGCAATGGTATCCGAAGAATCATTAGGGAGCTGGAGACTGGGAGACCCGAATGGAGAGCTGGCTGGGTCACTGCTTTGGGAGCCAGGGAAATCGCTCAACTTTTGAGTTCCTTGTTTTTAGTGTGTATTCAAAAGGGGCTTGCCCTCATTTTCTTGTATAACTGGGAATATAATTAAGAAAACAAAGAAACACACTAATTTGAATACAGTTGGGAGTTTTATATTATCTGCTCTCCTCCACCTTCAGGAGCCTGAGTGACATCTCTGAGTGAGAGCTACAGCTGATTATAAGCTACAGCCAGATGACTTCCCTATGCAAAGCATGATGGCAACTCTCTGAGTCCCTGCTGATTCCACAGCAACAGTGTTCCCACCCATTACTGCTGGGGTAATCAGTGAGAGTAAATTCTGTCTTTTGGACTTGCTGTCGCCTGCTGGGAAAAAGGACACAAGATGCAAGTTCGTGGCTAAAAAAGCCAACTGGAAAACTAGTGCTGTTTCAGTCACACACTTCCTCCCATTGGGTATTGCAGTCTATGAGGATTTACCTCCGATTGGGGACTTGAAGTGGGATAAGGATTAGAAAAATCTTCCAGCCATACCCTCCATTTACAACCCGTACTGTGTAGTAAGGGGTGGGGAAAGTCTGGGAAGTAAATGTGTAGCAATAGAAACGTGCAGTTTCCCAAGGATTGAAGGCTAAGTAGAGGTCTCCTTACCCCTAATCAGGGGTAGCCACGTGAATGACACGTGAATGACAGTGACAGATAATAACATATCCTATGAGTACTCATCTCCTACACATCTCTCCTCAGAATTTGAGTCTGGGGGCACATAGCAAGGGTCACTTCATCCATCCTCCTGCCCCCAAGACCAACCCTCACTTACCACGGACAAGACAGGTGTGAAGCGTGAGGGGTGGGGTGGAAGACAAAGAAGGCTCATCCTAGTAGCCACGTCTTCTTGAAAACACACCCCTGCAGCCACTTCTTGAAACAGTCTTCTCTCCACTCCGGTGGTCTAGGAAAACGAAGGAAAGAATGATTCATCAATCACTGAGTCTTTTACTTCAAAGCCCTTGTGCCTAGAGTTCCCACAAAACACTGAACAGAGCTTTTAACAGTTCTTGGGGGCCAAGGAAAGTTGAATTCAAGTTAAAATAAGCTTACATACCTCTGCTGTCCCCAACACATACCAACACAACACACACACACACACAGACACACCCCTGCAGCCACTTCCTCTGATGGTTTGCTATACTTACCAGGCACAGTTCACTGATGGTTCTGTCCCTGCTCCCACCCTGAGAGCAGGCTGTCCTCAGGCCCCCACTCAGAATGCAAATAATGCTCAAACAACAAAGAGTACCCAAGCCGGGGTCTCCTAGAACCATAAGCTTCCAGCACAGGAAGGAATGTTAGCAGGTGGGAACTTTCTTTAAACATCATCATCGTCATTGCCATCATCACAGGTAACATTTATCAAGTCTTACTGAGTGCCAGGTACTGTTAATATGATTAGCATTATATGCATTAGATGTGTTAAGCACTGTGTGTTTGTATACATGTATACATGCGTGTGCATGTGTGTACATATATCATCACACATGTGTGTGTATATAGACAGATATCTCTATGTGTGTGTATATTAAATATATGTGCATATATCTGTAATGTACATACACACACACACACACACACACACACACACACTGGCCTTAGTGCTAGACTAGGAGACAGAATTCATGTCTGAGCTCCTGTGTGATCTTAGGCCAGTTACCTTCTTAGACCTCAATTTTTCAAATCTGTAAAGCGGAGATAATAATAGTGCAGCTTTTACAAACTGAGGCATAAAGCGTTTACATGACCTGCCCAAGGATACGTGGGTGTGAATGAGTGGCAAAACAGAGGTCTGAACCTCAACTGCCAATCCCTGCTCCACCATCCAACCGTGAGACGGTGGTGTTTTTCCAGATGAGGAAACCGAGGCCTAGGAGGGGATAGGCAGCTTGCCTAAGATCACTCAGAGGAGCTCAGACATGAGCCAGGTTTCCTGTCTCTAGTCCAGGGCTAAGACCCGCAGTAGCAATGCTGCAATATCCGCAGAGTCAATTCTTCTGAGCTCAAGGTTGTCCTAGGTAGTGAGAGATAGAGGGAAAAGGAGGATGGAGTAGAGTAGAGCTGGGTCCGTCTCTGGGCCCTTTGTGTGCCATTCTAGGAGAATGTAACTCACACCAGAATGGCGACTTGGTACATGGAAGAAGGACTGCGTTCAGCACCTACCCATCCCCTCAGCCGGTTGCTTGGTCAGAACTCACCTATATGACTACATGACAGCTCTGGGTAAGAGATTTCCCACAAGCAGCAGGGCAAAGCCACACAGTGCCAAGTTACTAAGAGATTCTTCCAACGGGGCAGGCCATTGGCTTCATTCCAAAGATTAAAAGGCCTCTTATCAAATCTACTAGTGTTTGCAGCAGCAAGATATACAGGGGAAAAGTTAAGCCTTGAGTCTAGTAAGTCTGGAAATGCCCACTCAGAAACTATAGAACCCCGAATTAGAACATTATGGGCAATTGATGTTTTGTTACATATGTTTCATTTGAATCCTATCCAGTCACAAATGTACATTCATGCAAATGGCTCTTCCTCTAGCACAGACATAGACTTAAATGCCACTTAGAGCTCAGACTCAGCAGGCAAGCCAGCATTCAAAACCTGCCTGTGAATGAGCTTTAAAATCAGGAGCTGCTGCCAAGATGGTAATCATGAGGCATCAGATTTGTTATTTCATTGCTCCACCACGTCCAGCCTCTCTTCCTCCAAACTATGATAACAGAATTCCACTGGTCCTTCTCCCACTGCTTAAAAGGTCTTTGCCACAAGTTTTCCATGAGTCCAAAGACAGAAATTACCTCCTTTGGAGCAAATAGAAAGACTAACATAACAAATGATGACAGTAATTATCTTTCCATCTGTATCGATCTCCCCAACTGACTTTATGGACATCTTAAAAGTAAGGTAAATAAAAGAGGTACACAATGAAGTTGGAAATGGCCTTCTATATATAGAAATTAATAAGCCGAAAACTGAGTCTTTCCCCCATGGTTAAGAAGAGAACGGAATTATAATTGGCAGGAGATTCATAGTATGAATCACTGGTCCACACTCCACACCTCAAATTGGAAAACAGAGACTGGCTACAATGTAAAATTAATGAATGAATGACTTACATTGTTTCAGAGTTGGAAGGGGCCTGAGATTCTCCTAGTCAAATCCCTCATTTTACAGTGGAAGTTCTTAAGACCCAGGAAAATGAAGCGGCTAGCCAGAGATCACACAGATAATGAGACTCACCAGTGAGAGTGTGGAACCCAAACTTCTGACTTCCAGGATGCTGTTTTTTGTCTACTTTCAACCCCAGGAAAGAGACACATCTTCTGCTTTCTCTCTGGAAATGCTATTCCATGTCCTTTTGATTCCTTCCCTACCTTTTCTTCTTTCCTCTATTTTGCTATTTACTTTAACTGATTTTGACCTTTCATTTCCTTTATTTTGTTCCCATTGTGCACTACTGGCAAAACAGAGAAAATTAACTTAACATGCAGAAGGCAAGGTTTCAGTAGGAACTGGAAAAGAGTTTGAATCTCAGCAGAGGTTAAAGGACAGCTTTAAAAGTGAAATTGATACTTTCTAATTTTCGATGACATAGGGTTGGTCCTCTCTGAAGAGAAAGGAGTAACTAGACCCTACTTTTCAATAACATTATAGATAACCTTTTAAGATTCCCACCTGAATGAATTTTCCCCCTATATTGTTCTTGCTTTTTCATCTTCTTTCCTTTGTATTAATATTTTGACCTCTATGATAATGAAAATGCAAAAGGATCTATTTTGCTAAGGGAATGTTTCTTTGGTAGAATTATTCATTTTGTCTTGCAATAAAGCAAAAAAAAATAAAATAAAAATAAAACCTAGGGTCAAATTCTTTACTCTCCTGTTTATCTCCTAATTCCTAATTCCTTGTAAAAGAACTGACACCAATATATGTTGTTGACATTATGGCTCTCAGGAGCCTAGGAGCATCCAATAAATAGGAACTGAAGAGACCCTGGATACCAAGAGTGTCATGTTGTAAATGAAAATGTGACTGTTCTGCAGGACTCTGGGGGGTAAAATGAGGATTGATGGGTAGAATATACATGGGTGCAAATTTCAACTCAAGGCAAGGGTGATGGTTCTGATACAGAGAATTTCCAAAAACAGAATCAATTGTCTCTGTAACTAATATATTGTTCTCTGTCACTGGCATAAGACCGCCTTGAAACAGTGTTATGGAGGGGTTTCAGATTTGGATGGGTGGTTGAACAGTTAAGATCCCTTTCAAACTTGAGCTATCACTTATCAGTGATCTGGTCACTTTAGCAAATAGGTACTTTCCCAAAGCATAATGTTTGTCCCACTGATATATTAAGATTATTTTTGATGGCACATGGATAAACATTTTCAATTTTAATAGTTATATTTAATTTGCTTTAATGTAGCCATTCTATTTATGGTGATACAAAACTTCCTTTAAAAACACATTTCTTGGAGACTCACTTCCTGTTCTGGCAGACCAAATTGTAATATACCAACCCTTCCACCAAAAATACCTAGAAAATCTGGAAAATATATTTTTAAAAACCATCTGAAGTTTCCACTTTATGGTATGGCTGTGTGAACCCTTTCAGGCCAACCCTCCTATAAATAGCTACTATATACTCGGGACCAGAGAATGAATAAAAGTAGGCATATTTTGGAAGGGAGTTGATATTTAAAAAGGAGAAAAAGATGGGGTAAGTTTGCTGTGTTTTTTGTTTGTTTGTTTGTTTTGTTGTTTTTTTACAGTTTTTAGCTGGAGGGAAGGCCATAGGCTACATGAGGTAGTAAAAACTTACAGATATAGAGGGATAAATAGACAATTCCCAGTGATAGCGAGAGATTTTAACACACCTGTCCAGGCAATTAGTAGAACAAATATCCAAAATACCAGTACAGACAAAGATGACGCTATCAACCACCTTGACTTAATTAATATTTATAGATCTACATCTGCCCGATAAATGCAGAATACACATTCTTAAGTACACATGGTATGTTTACAAAGATAGACCATATGCTGGCTCATAAAACAAGTCCCGTTACGTTTAAAGAATGAAATCACAGAGAATATGTTCTCTGACTACAATGGATTAATACTAGAAACCCATAACAATAAGAAGTCTAGAAACCCCTAAACGATTAGAAATTAAACAACACACTTTTAGCTATTCCACAGGTCAAAGAAGGAATCACATGGGAAAGTAGAAAATAATTTGACCTCTATGATAATGAAAATGCAACATGTCATAATTTCTGGGATGCAGATAAAACAGTGTTAGAGAAAAAGTTGTAGCTTAAATGCTCATATTAAAAAGAATAAAGGTCTAAAAATCAATCACCTCAGGTTCTATCTTCAAAATCCAGAAAGAGAAGAGCAAAATAAACCAAAAGTAGGTAGGAAGCAAAAAATAAAAATAATAAAAGGAGAAATCAAAGAAATAGAAATTAATAGAGCCAAAATTTATTCTTTGGAAGATGAACAAAATTGTCTAGTAAAAAATATACAAATCTTTTGATGTACAACACTTCTACATAGAACAGTTAGTTACCTCTTAGCTAGACTTGTCTAGAAAAATGAAACAGAAAAAAATTACCAATATCAGGAACGGAAGAGGTATTACCATTCAGATCCTACTGATGTTAAAAGGAAAACTGGGGACTGTCATGCAAGAAATTTCATACAATGAATTTAACAACTTAGATAAAATGGACAAATTATTTCAGCTAACAAATGGTCAAATAGAATATCTGAATAGCCCTTCATCTATTAGAAAAATAGAATCTGTTATCATAAACCTTCCCACAAATAAAACAGTAAGAAAAGTTGGCTTCACTGATAAATTCTATCAAAATCTAAGGAAGAAATAGCATCAGACTTAAAACACTTTGTAAGTTGTTATAGGCGGCCAGTATAATGCTAATACAAAAGTCTGACAAAGACATTATTTTTTTAAAAAATAGAAATAAAAATGAAAAAATAAAGAAAAGAGAAAGAAAATTACAGACTAATATCTCTTATGAACATAAATGCAAAAATTCTTAACAAGATATTAAAAAATAGAATCCAGGAATGTATACTATAAACTAAGTATGTTTATCCCAGTAATTCCCGGTCAGTTAACATTTTTGAAAACAAATCAATATAATTCACTCTATTGATAGAATATAGAAGAAAAATCATAAGATTTTTTTCATGTATTATTATTATTATTATTATTTTAGTTTCAGGTGCACAAGACAAAGTAATACTTAGACGTTTATCATTTATATCCCTCACACTGTGTCAACCCCCCTCCCCCCACCCACTACCCCTCTGACATCGCACACAGCCATTACATTTCCACTGTCTATTCCTCATGCTGTACTCTGCTTCATGTAAGTATATACATATACATATATATGTGTATATATATATAAACTTGTAGTTGACATTCATTATTGCAGCACTATACACAATAGCCAAGACATGGAAACAACCGAAATACCCATCGATAGACGACTGGATTAAGAAACTGTGGTACATTTATACAATGGAGTATTACGCAGCCATAAAGAAGAAAGAAATCTCACAATTTGCAACAACATGGATGGACCTAGAGAACATTATGTTAAGTGAAATAAGTCAGAGAGAGAAAGACAAATACCATATGATCTCACTTATATGTGGAATCTAAAGAAAAGAATAAGTGAATGAACTAATCAGAAACAGTTTTGGAGACATAGAGGAAAAACTGAGGGTTGCTAGATGGGAGGGGTGGTGGGGATAAGGCGGAAGGTGAGGGGATTAGAAAATAGTAACCACAAGATTGCCACGGGGTTATGAAAATTAATTTGGGGAATGTAATCAATAATGTTGTAAAGATTTTGTAGGGTATCCGATGGACACTTGTCTCATTAGGGAGACCACCTCAGATATGATGTAGATGCCTGATCACTGCACTGTACACCTGAAGCTGAAGCTGAACAATAATGAATGTCAATAATAAGATGACAACATTATATTTAATACTTATTCATGATACACACACACAGAGAGAGAGAGAGAGAGAGAGAGAGAGAGAGAGAGAGAGAGAGAGAGAGAGAGAGAGAGAGATAAGAATAAAAGGGAAATTCCTCAATTTGATAAAGGGAATATACAAAATACCTACAACTGACATAATACTTAACAGTGAACTTTGAATGCATTTTCCCTAAGGTCAGGAATAAGACAAAGGATACAAATATCTCAGGTATCTCTCAATAGGAAAATGGATAAACAAGCTGTTATATATTCAAAGAAGAACAAATTATGGGTACACAACATGGATGAACTTCAAAAACATTAGATTGAATTAAAGAAGCCTTACACAAAATCATATATCTTATGTGATTCCATACCCATGAAGTTTTACAACAGGCAAAATAACCTATTGTGTAAAAAATTTATAATAGCTATTGCCTGGGGTGGTGGGAGTAGGAAGTGACTGAAAAGAGGCATGAGTGATACAAGTTTGGATTATACAGTGATATCCTCTCACTGAACAGAGTATAGTGTGATCGAGCCTTGGGTTATACAGTGATGCATGGAGTTATAGAGGTTTCTGGAGTGATAGAGGTTTGGATTATACAGTATATACATTTGTCAAAATGCCATCTATGTTCCCATTAAACATATGCAATTCATTTTATATAAATTTTGTGTCTAAAGAAAAATATCTGTAAAACAATATTGAACTCTAGTTAATGAATGCATGTTGACATATTTAAAGGGAAGTGTCCTAAGGGCCTTAATATATTTTGAAATACATCAAAAAATAAGATGGATTGATGGATGGACAGAGTGACGGAGAGACATAAAACAAGCCAATCATGAAAAAATGTAAATTATAGAATCTCATCTGTGGATACCTGGCTGTTCTCTGTTAAATAATGTAACCTTTTCTTTGTGTCTGAAAATTCCTATAATAAAATGATGAGAAAAAAAAGAAAACAATATATTTGAAGTAACTGGAGAAGTACCAACATAGCATGAACATGAGAGGACAAGATCTCAGAGAAAACGGAAGCACAGAGAAGTAAAACTGATCTTCAGCTCTATTTTCTTCGTGAGACATATGCTGATTTGTAAGTGTCAGCTGAAAGAATGAAAAACATTTCTATTTAAGAATAAGTCTAGTAAAAGAGGTACAACACCACTACATAGAAAAGTACAAAACATTATTGAGAGAAATTAAAGAAGATTTACATAAAGACATATACCATTTTCATGGATTGGACGACTCAATACTATAAAGATGTAACTTCTTTCCAAACTGACTTAATCATTTGATATAATCCTAAGTCACAGGAAAGTCTCTCTCTCTCTCTCTCTCTCTCTCTCTCTCAATTGATGAACTGATTCTCAAATTTATTCTGAAAATCATGAAGTTGAGCCAAGTCAGTCTTGAAGAACAGCAAAGTTAGATGACTTATACTACCTAATATCCCGAGTCATTATGAAGGTGCATTACTTAGTGTAGTTTTTGCACAAGAACAGACTAATAGATTAATGGACCAGCATGAAGAATCCAGAAGCAGAACCATAGTGTATGGTCACCTATGACACTGAACAGCAGGGGAAAAGGATCATTTTTAAAAATAAATTGTGTTGGGTCAATTAGATATTCACATGGAGAAAAGTGAATCTTGCCTCTGCTTCACACTATGTACAAAAATCAACTACAGATGAATGGAAATCTAAATACGAAAGGTAAAATAATAAAGTGTATAAATATATCATGAGAATTTCTTCATGACCCTAAGATAGGAAGGATTTCTTAAGATATAAGGAAAGTACTAATCATAAAAGAAAAGACTGATAAATTGCACTATATTAAACTTAAGAATGTTTATCTAAAAGAACCATTAAGAAGTGAAAGGGCAAGTCAGAGAGAGAACAGATTTGCAATACGTATTATCAACAAAGGACTTGTGTCTAGAGCATACAAATAACCATACAAACAAATTAGAAAAAGACAATTCAACAGAAAAATGAGTGAAAATCTTGAACTTGAAAGCACTTTGTTAAACAGAATATCTAAATATAAAGCTGTTCAACCTCATTAGTTAAAATGGGCATGCAAATTACTGCATCCAAACCAGAACAGCTAAAAATAAAAACACTGACAATAGCAAGTGCTGGTAAAGATGCAGAGCAACCGGAACTGTCATATATTGCTGGTGTGAATACAAATTGGTACAATTATTTCAGCCAACTGTTTTATCAGTAGTTATTAAAGGTGAACATACACTTATTTGGCCCATCAGTTCCACTCCAAAATGCGTACTCAACAGAAACATGTTATACTTCTGCACCAAAAAACTTGCAAAAATGTTTGTGGTAGCAATATTTTTGAACCAACCTAAATGCCCCTCAACTACCAAATGAACACATAAATTGTAGTGTATTCATACCATGGAATACCCTACAGCAAACGAAAATCAATGAATTATCACTGCTTGCAACAAACATAGATAAATATATCAATATGTTGAACAAAAAAAAGCAGACACAAAAGATTACTTAATATCATGATTTAATTTTTAATAAGTTTCTAAAAGAAGCCAGGCATATTGGTGGTTTTTAAAGTTAGGATAGTAATTACCTTTGAGGAGAAGAAAAGTTGTTGTTCTTAGAAAGAGACAGAATGAGGGTTTCTGGAGCACCACTGATCATTTCTTGATTTGGATGACAGTTACATAGGAGTGTTTACTTTTTGAAAATTGATCAAGTTATGTATTTATGACTGGAGTACTTCTCTGCATGAATATTTAATTCTCTACTTCTCTACTTTAATATTTTTTGTAAAATAAAGAAAGCATTGTTTTAGTTAAGTCAAATAATTAATTTTAAAGAAAAATATTAAGTTTATAATAGTTTTAGTGATATGCATATATGGGAAAATCATTACGTGGTTTGCAAAAGACAGAAGTTTGGAAAATATTGAGTTTGTAGGAACTTACATTCTGCATTTCTCATCTTTTTTCTGTATCTTTTTGGTGTCTAATTAGTCTGGGGACAAAGCGGCAGTCTGCCCTGACTCTCTAGTATTTCCTACCACTCACTCTTCTGCTGCCCGTATGGCCACTCTGAGAGCATCTTATCTGATCCTTCTAACCTTAGAAACACAGGTACTAAGCAATATGGGAAGTTTCAAATAATGTCACATGTCTCTAGTCTCTAAGTCTAGCTTTCATTCCACTCAAATTCCAATAAAATTTGGTGAATTTAACATATATCTCCATCCTACTTCTGTGAAATACCTTTAGCAGTCCCTCTTGGATAACCTCCATCCTAAAATGGGCTAATAGATGTTAGAGAGTATAGGATAATTAGGAAGGAAGGAAGGAAGGAAGGAAGGAAGGAAGGAAGGAAGGAAGGAAGGAAGGAAGGAAGGAAGGAAGGAAAGAAAGGAGGGAGGAAGGGAGGGAGGGATAAAGGGAGGGAGGGAGAGAGGAAGTGAGGGAAGGAGGGAAGGAAGGAGGAAGGAAGGGGAAAAATGAAAAGAAAAAGAAAGGAAAATGAGGGCTGTAGAACCAAAAAACACTTGCTTTGAATCCCAATTTTTTCAGCCACTTTCTAGCTGGAGACCTTGGGCAAGATCATTAACATGAAATTGCTTCTCTGAGCCAGTGTTTCCTCCTCTGTAAAATGAATTGTTGTGACCATTAACTAGGATAACATATGTGAGGCCCTTGGTACAGTGCCTAGACTAGAGGCCCCGCAAAGCGATGGGTTCCACATCACCCCAGCACGCAGTTGCTTCAGGAGACGGATTAAAGGGAAGAAGTGACCCCAAGGTATCGTGCATCTCAGCACAGGGGGCTATTATTTATCACACACCAGGCAGATAGCTTTATCATGTGAGAGGAAGGGCAAGGTTGACTCTCCTGAGGATATCTTTGATGGATCCCTCACAGGGCCTGTACTTAAAAAATGTTTGCTGAATGAAAATCACACAAAGACATTGTCTCCAGGAGGCTTCTGTTAAAAAGTGTAAATTGTGAGGTGTAGCTCATTTAGGCTCATTAGCATATATCAGTTCATCAGATCAGCTGGATCAGGTAAGGAAGTTACTCTCTGTTGGAAAGAGGCAGTTATCCCAATTAGGGGGCCAGACTGGTTGGTGAACCCTTTAGAAGCCATTCGTGAGCAAGAGAGAGTTTTGCCTGATGGTTAAAAATGCTCATTCTGGAGTCACTCTGTTTGGATTCAAATCCCTTAGCAGTTCTGCAAATTTAGAAAATTGACAGCCTTTTCCCTGTGCCTCAGCTTCCACATCTATAAAATGGGGATGGTGGGGGAGGGGTGGGGACGACGGGGAGTAGAGGACCATTCTAAGGAAAATTTACAAGTGTCCTTTCATATATTTCTTAAAGTTTTGTTATTGTTTTGCCAAAATCAGTTACACTATTGGTAACTGTTTCCTGTGATATGCTAGCTAAGGTTTAGGAAAGTAGTCCAGCACAATGGAAAGAGCACTGCATTAGGAGTCAGGAGACAGAGGTTTTGAACGCGTCTGCATCATGGACACACCATGTAATACACATTAACCCACTTTTCCCCTTGTGAGATTCACTTTTTATATGCAAGATGAAGGGCTGTAGTAATCTCTTAATCCCCCTCCTTCCCCCCTGCCCATCCCCCCACACCGAGTCCTAAAGTTCTGCAATCCTTTTTCATTTGCCAATCGGTGTCAGCTTCTGAGCTGATGAATGTGTTCGGGACATGCCACGCCTACACGATGCTGACAGCTGACCTCGTGAGACAGACATCTTTCCCATTCCTCATGCTGTGGTCCTGGGTGAATAACTAGAGTTTTTTGTTCTCGATAAATAGATAGTAATGGGGGAGGTTTTCCTGTGTGTGTGTGTGCGCGCGTGTGTGTGTGTGTGTGTGTGTGTGTGTGTGTATGTGGGGCAATAAATAAATTCCAAATCTATTTTCAGCCTCGATGGAGAATGGACAGAGACAGAAAGAGGATTACCAGTCACTTTTTAAATTCAAATCTTCCGGCTTCACTTAATTACATATTAACATATCAAGTGAATTAGCTTTTATGATCTTAGACAATTGTTTATAATATTTGAGATATCATGAAAAATGGGTGTATGCTTTTATTTTCAAAACAGATGAGAAAGAGGACTGCAAATCACTATAGATTAAATTGAACATTCTAGAATAGATTACAGTGGTACCTTGGTTTTCGAATGTAATCCGTTCCAGAAGTCCGTTTGAGTTCTGAAATGTTCGAAAACCGAGGCACAGTTTCCCCATAGAAAGTAATGCAAAATGGATTAATCTGTTTCAGACCTTTAAAATCAACCCCTAACACTGCAAATTTAGCATGAATTTTACTATCTAATGATACCATAGATCCATAAAATTTACAGTGTTTGTAAACTGAAATGTTCGTCAATGGAGACATTTGAAAACCGAGGTACTACTGTATTAATAGATGGTGTTGAATTCTTAGACTGGAAGGTGACAGTTATTAAGATAGAGGACGGGTTCACTGAAAACACACCACACAAGCTGGACTGGTCACCGAGGAGTTAGGCTGTCTCAGTGAATTGAGGTCAATCTGCAGTCAGGTCCCAAGAGACATAAACAGAGGAACTGTGTCCATGTTCCATGCTTTCTATCAATGACGTGGAAGAAGATAAGAGTTCAAGCTTTCCAAATTTGTGGATTACTCCAACCTTGGAAATATTTTTTAATACGATGAATGGCAGAAATAACATTCAAAAGAATTTTGAGACTTGTGACAGCTGGGTAAAAATGAGCGATATCAAATTTAAAATGAAAGAAGATGACATAAAAGTCAAGACCTGCATTTTGATATGAAAGGCAATTCTGCCAGGATAAGAATGCGGTGATCGGATTCGACAGTGAGTAGTTTATGTGGAAGAGAGTACAGTAGAGTGCAGCCTATGGTTGCAGCAAATGACCTTGAGATTGCTTTTCGAGGGGGCTAATCCCAGAGAAACTGGTCAGACACGTTGGAGGTGTACGGGAGACAGGCTCGGCAGAGGTCCTCAGGGTCAAAGGCCCTCACAACCAAATAGAAGTGTCTCTGAGTCCCAGTGCACGTTTATCTTGGTGTCCTCTGGCTCTGAGTGCAAGGAACTTCCTTTCCTCTCCACTGCATAGTTTATCTTGTACGTGATTATTTCTGGAGCACCAGCCTATTAGGATGACAAAAAAACTCCACTAAAATTTCCCCAATTTATTGAACAGTTATTTTTCAAAGCATTCTAGCAACGGCTCCAAAGAGCTTTTGGAGGCAAGGTGCTTTATCCCTCAGAGAATATGCTTGAGGTTCTTTCCAGGCTCACAGGCTGAAGCCAGGCTCTGGCAGGAAGGCGTAGTCTGGAGTCTGAGATGCCATCAAGAAAGAAGGCAGCATCACAGCTTATCAAATAGGTGAGAGAGGCTAGTGGTTAAGACCTGGGCTCTGCTGGCCAAATCCAGAGATGGGGTCAAATCCCAGTTCTAGGGTTTACCAGCTGTGTGACCTTGGGCAAGTCACTGAGATTTTCCATACCTCTGTTTTCTCATCTGTAAAATGGACAGGATGATGATAAGAATAGTACATACCTCACAGGGGTATTATGAGTGTTAAATGAACTAATATGTTTAAGTGCTTAGAAACAGCTGCGTGACCTTGGGCCAGTCACTTGATGTTCCTGAGCTTCGGTTTTCTCATTTGTTAAACAGAGATGGTAATATTACTTACTTACAGAGCTGCTGTGAAGGGAAAGTATGACAATGTACAAAGTTCTCATTATAGTGTCTGACACCTTGTATGAGCTGTGAGCTTGACAGATATTAACCAGAGGGAAGCATACAATTTCTCTAGTCCTTTGACACATAACCTATTCCAAAATGAGGACCCTGGTTGGATGCCCGGAAACCAAAATGGCATTATACACTACACAGAACAGTGACTGCCCTACTAGTATCCCTTAGCTGTATGTGTATTCATGATGAAAACAAAAAGATACAAATTGAATAATTCTTTTAAACAGGTGTTGATTTTGATAGTCCTAACATATACATCCACCTGAAACATAGTAGGACATACATATACAAAACACATGTATCGAAAGCAGCCCTTAATGCTGACTCAGTGAGACCACAAATGCAACAGTGTGTGGACGTGCTCCACGTGTGTGCAGGTACAGCGGAGGTGTGCTCTGCCTCCGCCCTATGGAAAAATCAGGCCGTGGTCGGCTCTGCAATGGGTGTCCCCTCCCACTCGGATGCCCAAGCTATTGTTGGACTTTTCCCTCTCCCCTTCCTTTCCTTATAAAACATACCCCAGCACTTCTGCCAGAGTGCCAAGGACTGATACATTGGACACCGGCTTCGGAATGGCAATGACCTGCCCCTTTCTGTCTGTGTGAACTTGATCAACTCACGTCACTTCAATTTCTTAACCTGTATAAAGAGATAATAGCACCTCCCTTTCAAAAGCAAATAATGTAACATATGTCAAATACCCAACATATTGCCTGACTGTCAACAGATGCTAACTCCCTTACTTGGGCCCCTCTCTCCTCCTTATGTACCCGTCTATGCAGGCCCTATAGATAAAAGATTGTTCATGAATGTTTGGGTGATTAACGGATTATCTGTCAGTTCTATGTCTTTTCATATCATTCAGGTGAATGGTTATTTTCAGGGATTGAGCTGAAATATTAGCATATGATTACAATAAGACATTCTCAGATTTAAATGGGCTTTAATCCAAGGAATGATTAATGTAGAAACTTCCGGTTCCCATACAGGCCGGTGAACCATACATTTGACCCTAGCATCTGGATAAATCACTCCGCCATAGACATGGTGTGCTCTCCCTGAGCACGGCACACACTCAGGTGTGGCTCTTCCTCTGTGGCCCCCTGGGTTCATGGTCCCAATAAGGTATGTACTATGTGGTATTTTAATTCATCCACGTATCTCTGCCTGGTCTCTATCAGACAGCAAGAGACTTCTCTGAACTGGGTCATATTCATCTTTGTACCACCAGGGTCCAGGTTAGGTTGTCACATACAAGGTGCTTGGCAAATGCTGAGTGAAGGAATGAAAAGCAATAGGAAAAAAATCAAGTCATACGACCCTCTCAAAACAGGAAAATGTTCCACTCTTGCATCTTCACCAGGCTGGTTTTTGTCCCCAGTGGTGGAGAAGCCTCATCTGATCCAGCGGGTGGGACCCGTCTTGACGCACCTCTCAGAGGAAAGGTCTCCAGCGATGCGGTCGGACTTGGCCCTGACATGTAGCGTTGGACACACCAGGCAGCCGGCGAAAGGCACATGTTCTCCTCTGAAGAATATGAGAATGGGAAAGAGGAACTCCATCTCGCTCGTCCAAGAATTTCATTGTCTGACAGCTAACATGGCCATGGAAACTCACAGGGAGCCTCTGATCTCATTTCTTTTCTCTCAGCATGGCTTTAGTTCAAGTACAAGGGAAACCAATGGCATTGTGCCTGTGGGCCAATAACCTCCCCCCAAATCTGACTTTGCTGGCATGTGTCTGTTCTGAGAGAGTAAAAGACCATTCGCTGCTCAGTCTTCCGGGGAGATCCTACCCATACCTCTGCAACGAGGACAACCTTGACCCCTACCTCTTGGCTTCTTCAGTGTTCTGAAATGGCCCAAAGCACTTCTATCACTTCCTGAAGTGGGGTTCCTGTCTGTGTGTCACCCCACTCTAGTCCATCTCCTCACTGCTTCACTAATATAGCTGAAAAACAAAGATCTGCTAGTCAAAATACTCTCCCTTCTCCAAGCGCCAACCCTGTTGCTGAACCTTCCGGATGAAATTGGGATCCTTAGCACACGCGCTGGGCCCTTTGCCCTGGGGGCCCAACTCACCTTTTCTGTCCTATCTCTGGACCTTCCCCAATACGACCCCACCCTCTACGCCCAAGGTTTTCACTAGGACTTTGCCAGGATTGTGCTTTTGCACCGTCTGTTCCCTCTGCCTGGAACTACCTGTGTGGATTCCATCTCTACTGGAACGAGACATAGAGCCTGGAGTTGTGGCGTACCCCACAACCTTAGCGGAGCTCAATTCGGCAAACTTGTAGGAAAGAGCTAGTTTGGCCAGAAGGTCCATTCACGTTGTTAATCCATTACAAAAAAATTGTTTTTTGTTTTTTTACTGTGAGTTGGCTTAAGATATCTATTTTATTGTGAGCGTAGGGAGCTGCCTAGCTGATGTGGGCTGAATTGTGTCCCCCGCAAATTCATACGTGGAAGCCTAACATTCAGCACCTCTGAATGGGATTAACATTTGGAGACAGGGCCTTTAAAGAGGTGATGAAGTTACAATCGGGTGTTGGGGGGGGCCCTAACCCCATCTGACTGGTGTCCTTGTAAAAAAAGGAGATGAGGATGCACGGACGCCAGGGACGTGCACAAACACGGAATCCATGGGAGGACACAGTGAAAGGCAGCCACCTGCAAGCCACGGACAGCGGCTTCCGAAGAAACCAACCCTGCGGTCACTTGGGTCTCAGACTTCCCGCCTCCAGAAAGAACCGTGAGAAAATACATTTCTGTTGTTTAATCCTCTCCATCTGTGGGGCTTTGTTATGGCAGCCCTAATAGATTTGTAACACGAAAAAATGTTTTATTCATCTTTGAAGTCTTTAAATGCTTAGTACTTAGAGCTTGTTGGAATGTAGAAGATAATCAATAAATGTATATGAAATAACAGAAGACGTCTGGGCTTGGCATCACCCAGGGGCAAGTAGCTGCAAGCACCACCCTGTGGGGACACGGGCACATCCACCACAGAGGAGACGTGGGGATTCCCAGGAGTCTTGGGCATTAATCAAAGCGGTAGGGGATTCGGGGCACTGCTGTTCACGCCCACATCACCAGCCAGGCACGTGCTCAGCTACCTTCTGAAGACATCTCTCCTCACCCAAACACTTTCCCGTCACTTTGGGATGATAGTGCATTTCAAGATTCTCGGCTTTGTTTTTCTGCATTATAAGGAAATAAGAGAAGGTCTCCTTTTTTCCATGTCAAAATGTATTAGTATAACCTCCACCCCACATACTGCCTTCTACCTCTTAAAAATAGGACATTCCTCTTTAGTGAAATAACATGCCAGCCACAAAGACAAATGGAGAGCAGCAAGAAAAAGAACTGGGGAGGCTGTGAATCGCTTTCTTTCTTTCCCATGTAAATATAGTAAGAGAATGTTCGAATGTATAATAGTGCGCTTTGCGGAAAGAGCTCAACCCATTTATAGGGAAATAGTGAGGACTCTGCTTTTTGCAGAGCCAACTTGGACTGGAGGGAAAATTCATGTTGGAGCCAAGTTATATCCGGAGTGACCTTTTCCCTCTCTTCCTCCTCAAACTACAACATTTCTAGACTGTCTTCTGTAATCAATATTCCCCTTACACCCTACCTAGTGTGATGTTCCTTTACCTGTATCCTCACACCACGTTCACTGGCATGATCTGTGAGTTCCTCCAATTTATACTTTTAGCATATATTTTTAACAAGTTTACAAAGCTTTTGTTTCAAGGTCTGGCTGCCTGGCTTAATGTCTGATGCCCAATAGATGCTATGCAAATGTTTGTTTACTGTATGAATGAATGGATGAGATTCAGCTTGTCTTCCTTACCTCCACCCTGTACACACACACACACACACACACACACACACACACATGTGCACACACATGTGCACACACACACACAGATTGTGTTGGTTGACTGGTTGACTGGCTGTTGCCTGAAGCTGAAGAGAGCTGACCTGGTTGAACGTGTAACTCCAAGACACAGGGAAACGACAGTATACTGAGATGCTCCTAAGGAACTTAGACAATCAGTTAAACCGCTGAATGACAGAGCCCCAGGGACACTAAAGCCATTCATCTAGTATTGGCAGAGCCAGAAAGGAAACAATGTCCCTTGACTTTCAGTTCTGTTCTAGGCCGTCATCATTTGTAGCTGCCTGGTTTGGAAGATGAGTTCACCAGCTTGCCCAGCGATTCTGAAAGCAGTCTCATATGCTTTCCAGAAATTCCACGTACAGTTCGGGCGACAGAGAACATAGAGATGGAATCGACTAGAGGGAAGACAGCAATAGTAATCAGTCTTCCTGCAAGTGCTGTGGGGCAGCTTGGCTGGGAAATTTCTCTTAGACAGCCCCGTTCCCTGCACACACGCAACCACACGCCTGCACACACATGCATGCACACACATGTGCACATGCACGCAAATGAGTCTCCATTCTACACCCTTTCCTTGATAGCCCACCTCGCTCAATGAGCTGTCAAACTTTCACCTGCCTGACAGGGAGTCCTTATCCAAATTTGCCTTTCAACAGCCTCATGCTCTGGACAGCTAATTCTTCATCAGTCCCATCAGAACTGCCCAATCCCAGCTCTCGTCATGTCCATTGCCCTTATTCCAGAAAAAAAAAATTATCAGCCCGAAGAAATGAATGGTGGCATGAAAAGTATTGCCAGATGGCCAATGGGGAAGAGAGTATTTCAAGGGAAGGGGCTTCCTTAGATTACACCACAGTGTTCCCGCATTTTATGCTGGCTCTGCTCGACACATTGGGGCTACAGACAGCCTGCTGCAGAATTTCCACCTCGATACAGAGCTCTGAGAGAGGCCTGATTGGACTCAAGTCTTTAATATGGTAAAGGGAACAGCTCATCTACGTTGGAAAACATTCTCTTACAGTTTTATGAACTCTAACATTTAAATATGCATGAATCTGATCATTTCATATTCAGTCAATAACTCATTTCAATTCCGGTTCTGCTTCTCAGGATACAATTCTGCACGAGAGCATGACTGTGTCTCCACTTCTCTTCCAGGGTGTGGAGACTGATGATCAGCACCCCCATGTGTCAGCCCCCCAGAGCTGAAGACAGCTAGTCCTCTAAAGTAAATTGGACAATGCAGCTGATGAATGAGGCAACACTAATTAATGAACCTAGAATGAATGGCTTATGGTAATTCATTCATTCAGCATATGTTTACTCACAAAGCAGCTTTGCTTTGGTTTTCTCAAGGAAACTATGACATCTCCTTGGACGTATAGAAAAGTGAAAAATCCATTATTCTCAGAAATAAGGTGCTAGAGAAGAAAGAATAAAATTTAGGCTCCCAATTTGAAGTCTCAGGTCAGAGACTGTGTCACATGTCACTCTACATGTGATAAATCACAGGTATGGTTATCTCCACTTCCACTTCCTGTCGCTTTCTTAGGTGAGCCCACGAAGCTGTTACTCTTTTGCTTGCCTAATGCAGTGATCCTTAGAGTTCCTTCAAATTCACAGGTGTCCCAGGAATTAGTTGTAGAATGGATTTTTAAAATTTACCATTACAGAAAAGTGCAGAGAAAATAGTCCTTGGTGCTCCTACTTTGGCAATTTGGGAACCACTGGTTTTGTGGAAAAGCTCAGGCTTCAGAATTAGTTAAGACCTGGGTTTCAATTTTCTAGTTTGATCAAATTAAGTCACCTCGCTAAGCCCTGGTTTCTTCTTCATCTATGAAATGGGGATAATTATACCTACCTCAGAGTTGTGAGGTGTGTTTAGATTAAAAAGAGAAAATACCTATGAGGTGCTTATTACAGTATGTGGAACATAGTAGGTTTTCAATAACTGTTAACCCCTATGTTTTCCCAGTTTTTATCCTGAGAATGGAATTAAGTCATATTCACCTCTCCTTTGCATCATGCCTGCCCTTTTGGCTCTGAAGATTCTTCCCTGCACATGGACCTGAGGTGGGTAATGCAGAATTAGGGGGGGGGGTCCCCATCCCCAGTGCCTGTCCTATGGCCCACTGGCATTCTTGTCACCTCAGAGGACTTCGTAGAAGGGGATTCCTGTCTCAAACCCTGTCTCTCTACACATGCACTACACACACACACACACACACACACACACATACACACACACACACAGGGCCTGGGATGGGTCCTCAAAGG
This sequence comes from Rhinolophus ferrumequinum, assembly GCF_004115265.2. Taxonomy (NCBI): domain Eukaryota; kingdom Metazoa; phylum Chordata; class Mammalia; order Chiroptera; family Rhinolophidae; genus Rhinolophus; species Rhinolophus ferrumequinum. The sequence goes on along the minus strand of NC_046293.1, from coordinate 22,867,210 downwards.
CCATTGCCAAATACTCCTATGCCGTCTCTGGTACACTGAATAACTGATCAATGTCAGTTGAACCTCAAAATGTTTTTCGGATTTGCTTCTATATCCTTATGTAATTAAAAATGGTTGTGGAGATATGAAAAATGAGTCAAAGGATAAATGCACCTCCTTGCATCAAATGGTAAAAGATCCCTTAGTGTAGAAGCATTTTCTGTGAAGGAAAGGCTCAGACCTGTTCTCTACATAGAGAAACTTCTCTACTTCATGCTTAATTACAACTCAAAGCAAACTGGGAGACTGTATAATGCAGCCAAGGGCAAGTGTGCACTAACCGTAGAAATCTTTCTCAGCAACCAGCTATTTCCCAGGCTCTTCAGTGAGGGCCTGCTTGGTTTCCACTAATTTAATCAACCATAAAAGGACTGAGAGGTGTTACACTTGGCTTTGGGGCATTTTCAGTGTGTTGTGCTATTGCAAGGGAATTACCACCTCACGGCATAATATCAGGGAGAGACTCATGTAACATCAGACCTAGAAGAATCCTTGGAGACAATCCAGTTCAACCCCAGGCTTTAAAGAACAGGAAACGAAGGCTCAGAGAGGGACAGCACCTTGCTCAACGTGACACAGTTCCTGGAGCTGGTGACAGATCTCGGGCAACAGCCCAGATTTCTAGCTCACGTTGCTGCCTTATCTTTTTGGTTCTGGCATAGCCGTTCTGTGGTCTTTGCAATCCAATATGCTGAGGGTTGCGTTCATCGTTTATTTTTAAACATTGGTGATTCTCCTTATTACTCTTATTTCGTCTACCACTGTTTGAAGGTCACATTGAAAATTAGGGATGAGTGAATGGAGTCAATGACTCCAGCTCTCAGCCTGCTGTCTGGATACCTGAATTCACTACACAGTGGACAATTATTGGCTTCATTTGGTGCCAGACAGAGAGTGGTCCCTCCTCCTCAGTACTTAGGACGACAGGCAGTCCCTTTTTTCTTATCCTCACAGGGCCTCCCATAGTCGAGGCTTGGTGACATCTTGCTAAAAGGAAGAATGAATAAATGAGCAAATGAATGAACAGATTCCCGTCTGTTGGAGTTCTACTCTATTCCCTTTATCCTTACCCCTTGGTTTCCTTGTCCTTTTTTCCCAAAGTGCCTACAATCACAGATTTTTAGTACTAGAAAGGAAACTTCTAGATTACCAGATCCAACCCCGTCACTTTCCAGAATGGGATTTGGTAAGAGCCAGTGCCTGGTCCAGGTCACGGAGTAACTCAGTGTCGGGGCTAGGATAGGATCCAGCCTCTGTGATTCCCCGTCCAGGAGCTGACTTTTTCCTCACTCCATTCCTTCTATTCTGGCGTCCTCCCCAAGAACATCTCACACCTTGGCTCTTAACCTGGAAAATGTGTTCCAGGAGCTGCTTTACAAGCTCATGAGATGACGTACTCCTGAGTGGCGTCCTTATTAAGAAAGAGCCTAAACCGCTGGAACAATGGCAAGTGTGCCAAGTGTGGCTGACCCCCTGTACTGAAAGATAAACATCCCTAACCTGAAGGATCAGCCAGCTCACGGATGCTCACCTGTGAAAGTGGTGCTCCCCCAGTCTCTGGGAACTGGGACCAAGGAGTGGGTGACAAGCACCGTCATCACTCTCATGTAGGTATATTCTCTCAGATGATGAGCTAACATCTGTGAGGTTGGTAGGAGTAAGAGTGACCGTTTTTCAAGATGTGGACATCAAGTCTCCGGTCAGAGTGACATGGCCAAGGTTTGCAGTTACTATGACAGAGTGAGGACTCAGGTGCCTGCTGATGGATTTGGGACGAGAGATTAAGGTAGGTGCATATCCTTTCGTCTGCAGAGCTGACCTCCATGAGAACAACTGCTCCCTTCCACATCACATTACTTGGCTCCACAGTTTGAGAGAGAGAATCAGGCCGAGTGAACTGCGAGTCTCAACACTGACGTTCTTCTTTCTAAGACTCCCGATAGGAAACTGTGTAAGTAGCACATTTGCTATAACAAGGTAACCTGGAAATACAGTCTTGTAAATCAGACAGATGTGTTTTCTTGGTTTCATAATAATCCCAGGTGAGCAGCTGGGACTAGCAGGGCAGCTTTTCTGCTTGAGGTCATACAGGGACCTAGGTTCCCTTCACACTGTGACTCTGCTCGTCCCTTAATGTCATCCTCCTTTGCAAGACAGAAACTGGGGTTTGACCGAGTTTCTCTTCCAGAGGAGGGGAAGGCAAAAGAAAAGTGAGGCGAAGCAATCGTCTTTAAACAAGTGATATGGAATTTGCCGTTGTCACTTTTTCTTATTGGCAGTGACTTAAGTCATAAGACTACTTTTATCTGCAAAACCCTGAGAAATAGTTTATAACTGAGTTGTCCAGCTAACGTGTGTGTGTGTGTGTTTGGGGGTTAAAGTCAGTTCACCAGATCAGTCCAGGGAAACTGTGGACAGAGCTTCACAAACTGCGTGTCAAGGGCCATGCGTACACCAGGGAAGAGTGGCAGTGTCTTCCTGGGAACCGTGCTATGGGGAAATCACTTTGTCTTCTGTTTTACCATAAAAGCTAATGTAAACATTTGTTTCTATTCCATAATACATGTATGTGTATAGAATATAAAATAATGAGATTGTTACTAATATTAAATTGTCTCAAATTACTTGGAATCCAGTGAGACTGACCATCTAAGAAAAAGTATCTCATTCATTCTGGGGTTTCATGTACCTCCTGGCATAAAGCCAGGCATTCTCCGAGGTATGTGTCCCCCTTCCTGAGAAATACGATTGTCAGTGAATAAAAATTAGAATAGGAATGAGTAGCTCTGGCTCCATCATCATCTCCAGTCGCAGACGGAATTGTTTCTCCATCTCTGAAATGATGGTAAGCCTGTCCGTCCACCAGCCTCCAGCGACCGACTCCAGGGCCACATACACATGGCCCGTCATTCACTGATGGGCGAGCAGGCATTGTGTCTCCCGACAAGAGGCGCTGCGCCTGTCGGCTCCTAAGCTGTCATGGTGTGTGGAGACCAAATTAAGCTGAGCAGTAACAGCAGAACCATGATAATACAGCGCTGCTGGAACTGATCCAGCGCCACAGCACAGAGAATCCACACACACAGGCTTCTTGCCTGAAGAGGAAGCTGCCTCCCCAGTCCTGGGTTCATTTCACAGAAGTGGGAGTGGGGGGCCTGGCTGGGAGGTGACCTCCATTAGCTCTGAACTGGTGCTTCCTCCTCTTTCTTTCCCCACTTAGCGATTTATTTATTCGTTTGCCTTGGCGGAGTTAATGGGGACTCAGGCTGGGAATGGCGGGTGGCCAGTAGACTGCTGTGGATGCTGTGGATGGAGGGTGTTATATATTGCTTCCTGAAGGGTGACATCTGGGGGTGGGCAGAGTGGGAAGCAAGGAGGGGGAAGGGAGGAGCTGGGCTGCCGAGGTCCAGTCTAATTGAACACCTAGTGCACAAGAGGGATGGTCTCCCCCAGGGAGCAATTCGACCTGGAAGTAGCTGGAAGAAAGAGGAGGGAAAAGGCGGGGTGGGAAAGAGAAAAGGAGTCAGAGAGAGACAAGACCCAATGACAGACAAATGTCCCAATAAGGCCGATAAGCCAGGCAGCAGAGAGCGAGAGGGGGTGGGGAGGTGGTGGGAGTCAGTGCCTCGCATTGCTAACAGCAGGCACACTGGGGGCAGCGGCAGCTGGCTGTGATTTCAGAAAGACTGCTGTGTCTCTGCCCTGCATTTGGCCTCTCCATGTCTGATAATGCATGCGGTTCATTATTTAGGTTTCGGGTTTTGAGTCCCCTCTTAGAAGGTAATGTTTTGAGCTGTTGTCACTGTTTTACACCACAGTGTAAGTGATCTGTGTGGTGGTGCTGGTGGTGAGGGTGGGGGATGTTAGGAGTAAGTTAGTACCAAGAAAACAGCAAGTCAGGGAAATAAGAAGAGGCACGAGGAGGAGGGAATGAGATCGAGGACCCACGAAACATCATTTTTGTCTTCCCTATCACTCTAATCTTAGGCCTCCATGGCTGAATCAGGACGGTTCAGTTCCCCGCATCAACACTGAGAAAGTGATGCAGGAAGGATGCTGAGGGAGGTGGGGCATGGGGTGCAGCTGTCAGGGGGAAGGCATGAGTGGGGGGCATGTGTAAAGATGAGGAGAGGTTGGGAGAAGACTGGTTCAGGGACAAGTAAGTGCCCAAAGCAGATATTTTTTAGGGAAAAGTCGATGGAAATTGAGGTTTGAAAGGAGGGTAGGTGGTTGGCAGGCAAAATGTGAAGGGTCACAAACATACACTGTAGAACTCGGACTTGATTATACAGGTCACCAGAGAGAGAGCTATTAGAGCTTCCTGAGCAGCGATCACCATGCTCTCACACTTCTGTCCTTCATACCAGCGCCCTACCCTGCCTACCGGGCCTTGTCCACCTGGCAAATTTCTACTTCTCTTTCCTCTCCTATGCTTATGATGCCGTGCACTGTAGAAATCAGAGGCATTCATACCATTGCATCTTAGGTGTCTGCAGGTCTTGTAGGTTTGCATGAAACACTAAGCTCCTGTCAGCTTATCATTGTCTTCGTACCCCTGCCCAATTCCCATGCCACAAAGTAGCTGTTTAATATGTGTTTGCAGAATGGATGAACTTTCTATAGATGAGAAACTTGTCCAAGAACATTCAGTCAAAAAACCTCAGCGCTGAGATTCAAATCCAGGTCTATCTGACTTCCACAGCTGTGCCTTTCTGGGACAATGTGTTGGGGTGTTTCAGTAAGACTGAAAATTTCTACTCACATGCCATGTCCTCTCAGTGAGTATGTTAGTTTCCTAGGGCTGCCACAATGAAAGACCACAGACTCTGTGGCCTAAGGCAACAGAAATTTGCCTTCCAGTTCCAGAAGAGAACTGGAAGAGAATATATTTTTCCAGAAGAGAAAAATATTCTCTTCCAGTTCTGGAGGCCAGAACGCTGAAACCGAGTTTCTTTCCGCAGGCTCTAAGTAGAATCCTTTAGCGCCTCTTCCAGCTTCTGTGGCTCTGGGCATTCCTTGGCTTGTGGCAGCATCACTCCGATCTCTGCCTGCATCTTCACAGGGCTGTGTCTCTGTGTGTCTGTCCCTCCTCATCTCTTATGAAGATTCTTGTCATTGGAATTAGGACCCGTCCTAATCCAGGATGATCTTGCCCTCAGATCTTCATCCTTATTACATCTGTAAAGATCCCTTTTCCACAAAAGGTCACAGTCACAAGTTCTGGGTGGACATACCGTCTGGGGGCCATGGCTCAACGTACTCCACTGAGCTTGGTGAAGAGTATGGAGACCAGAGGCTCGGAGATATGCTCCCTCTCCTTTCACTTGCGGAGTCAATAGCTGTGTGACTATGGCATTCTCTAGTGTTTTATAATCATTGGTCTTATTTTCTTCTCACAACAGCCTGGCTAAAGAATGAGAAAGAAGGGATGGTGCTTGTCGTCTACAGAGATGAGGAAACAAGGCCCAAACTCTGAAAAGTTCCCCTGTGGGTTCTACAGTCAGGCTGGAATTAGACTTCAGCTGGCTGTGGGTTGAGGGAGGAAGGGGCCCTTTTCTTTACCAACTGAAACAGCTCCTGGTTCCAGACTATCTGGCACAGTAGTGGCTTCTCCTCTCCTGACTGTCAAGATCGATTTCTTATTACTGCAATTTGACCCTGTGCCCTGTGCTAAGAGACCCTGAGTTAAAAAGACCTTTAGCAGATGGCTATAGTCACATGTCTGCAAGTGAACAAAAAGTTTTAACAACCTGGGCCACTAAGAAAACAGGTTACCAGTTTTCAGAGACCTAAGGGGGCTCTTCTCTCCCATTTCAGGTGTTCCTGGCTGGTGGGTTCAATGGCTGTGGATATCTGGGCTCCTCCTTGCTGGCCGGCCACCTTCAGGGCTCACCACAAATCTCTGAGTGCAGTGATGTCTTACATTGGTGAGGGACCCCTGTAAGCCGTGAGTCTCTGGCTCTGGTGCAGTCCTCCACAGGGCCACTGGGTAGGAGGTGTTCTGAGAGCCCTGCACCGTGGTGACTGAGTGGGCCTGGGCACGCACAAGGAAGTATATTTTAGTGTCAGGAGAAGGATTTAGGGAGTATTTCAGAGCCCCTCTGTATCCAAGTGAGGTGTCGAGCCAGCCCTGCCCCTCATAACCTGGAGGAGCTGCTTCTCTGTGCTGGGACCCAGATGTCTGACATGTGTTTGCTGGGAAGTGGGGGGAGAAGGAGGGAGAGTGGAGCAGAGACGGGTAAGTGGAAGGAAGAGAGGAAGAGAGGAAAAGAAAGAGGATGAAAGTGATATTGGTAGGGGAGTAAGGACTGAAGAAAGGAGAGAAAGATGAATAAAAGGAAGGAAAGAAGAATCAAAGGAGAGGGAAAAAACGGTTCTTGTATGATGGGCAACTGAGGTAACTCTCTACTGATTTACTGAGAAAAACGACAGCCTTCGCTCCCCACATCCCACTGATAGGATGCTCTCTGAAGCCTCGAGCACTGAAAAATGTCAGATGTTCCTAGCCACGTCGTCGTCGTCATCATCATCATCATTATATTCATCTAAGTTCTTATTTTCTTTGTGATGATATTTTAAAATAACAAATATTACCTTCTTCCAGAAAATATATTTTTTGACGACCCTACTTTGCTAATGCTGCAAGCACAGGCTTATCAGGTAGGACATACCAAACAGATAAGCATCTGTAAAACGAGGGTGGCATCATCGGTGAGAGTCTTTAGATTTGTTTGGTGGTTCAAAATGTACAAAGCTAGTTCACATATACTATATGAGTGGACCCTATGGAAAAAGATAAAGCAGGTTTTTATTTTTAATTGGAAAAACATACAGCTAAAGGAAAACAAATCCTTCAGTTTCACCATCCAACGACTTACAATTCTCCAGGGTGTCTAATAAATATGCCTATGGGAGACGTATGAGGTGTGATCAAAAACTATGGTGAATGTTTAAATTAAAAAAAATTATTACAATAAAAGACACATTGCCATTAATCTCCCTCAAAATACTCCCCCTCATTTCAAACACATTCATCCCATTGTTCTTGCCACTTTCTGAAGCAGTTCTGGAAGTCCTCTTTCGTGAGTGTCTTTAGTTGCACTGTTGTGCCTGCCTCGATGTCCTGAATCATTTTGACTTTGGGGAGAAGCCAGAAGTTGCATGGTGCCAGATCCGGTAAATAAGGTGGTTGATGACACACCATAATGTTTTCATTTGACAGAAATTACCGTATATCAGAAGCGATGTGTGACACGGAGTATTGTCATGATGGAGGATGAAGTCAAGTCACTCATGAAAGAGGACTTCCAGAACTGCGTCAAGTGGCAAGAATGATGGGATAAGCATGTTTAAAGTGAGGGGGCGTATTTTGAGGGAGATTAATGGCAATGTATCTTTTAATAATTTTTTTAAATGAAATATTCACCGTAGCTTTGGATCACACTTCGTATATGCAATAAGAACAACATTCTACCTCAAAGCTGTCCAAGAATGGAAGACCCAGCTTCAGGAAGAAGTGAGTAGATCACCAACAGAAGAAACTGTGGTTTCAAGTGCACCCCACTCCCCCAGCTAAAGACAGGTCCACATCCTCACTCCCAGTACCTGTGAATGTGCCTCATGTGGAAATAGGGTCTTTGCAGAGGTAATTAAGGTAAGGATCTTGAGATGAGATCACCCTGGGTTTAGGAAGGGCCTGGTGTCCTTATAAAAGAAAGGAGAGGGACATCTGAGACACAGACACAGGGAAGAAAGCAGAGGCTAGAGTTATGCTGCCACAAACCAATAAATACCAAGAGCCACCAGCCTCCAGTGGAGTCAGGAAGGATTCTCTCTAGAGCCTCAGAGGGAGAGTGGACCTGCTTGCAGACACCTTGATTTCCGACTTCCAGCTTCCAGGACTCTGAGAGACTACATTCCTGTTTTAGGTTACCAAGTTTGTGGGTTCAAGCAGGGGTTCAAGCCCCCTTAGTAAAGATATCTCGAAAGGAAGCTGAGGATCAGAAAAGCAGGTCGTTTAGCTAGGTGATTTTTAAGGTTCTTTCTAATCCTTAGATTTTATAACTCAGAGAATTTTTACTCAACTGCATTATGTACTGATAAGCTAATGTTCTGCTTTTGTATTTAATATAATTTATATGAATTTTTAAATAGATAACTTCATATTTTTATCTATACTGACTACATAGTATGTCAGCAAATGAATGGTTGTGATTTCCTAACCCGCCTTACTGCCGATGCAAATTGTTTTCACATTTTTTATTATGACATATAACGCTGTTGCAGATCTCATTATTCATGGAACTATCTTTCTTTTGATAGCCTGTGACAGCGGTTCTCAACCAGGGGTGATGTTGTCCTCCTAGAGACATTCGACAATGTCTGGAGACTATAATTGTCACAAGTTTTGGGGAGAGTTGCTACTGGCATTTAGTGGGTAGAGGCCAGGGATGCTTCTAATCACCGTGCAATACACAGGACATCTTTCCACAACAAATACTTTCCAGTCCAAAATGTGAGTAGTGATGAGACTGAGAAAACATGCCTTAGGATAAAATCTTGGGAGTGGAATCAATAGGTCCTTGTGTTTGACTGTTCCTATGAATTGAAGGAGTATAATAAGCACCTTGGTCAGAGCAGAAGTTCGGAGAGGAAGACAGACCTGGCCCAATGGTCGCATGGCTGGTGAATGGCAGAGGCAGGGCCACAACTTTGGCACAGACTTCGGTCCAGTGCTGCCATGATCCTAGCTCTGCTGCCTCTCCCGCATGCTCGAAAGCCAGGAAAGCATCCAACAATGTGTCTCAGGACCAAGAGCTGATGAAAGATAAATACACCTGAGACTTCCATGCTGATGAATTTGGGGAAATGAAGTTTAAATAGAAACTTCATTTAAATAGAAACTCGTCCTCTAACTAGAAAACCAGTTCCCACTGTGTCAGAAGACCTCCCTAAACACTGCAGCCCACACCTCCCTGTTGCAGCATGAACACCTCTCGTGGCCTACACTGCTCACGAAAGCACTTTAATATGTTCTGGCACATGGTGGGGCCACCATAGATGCTTGGAAAATGTCTGAATGTTATCAGGTTAATAGCTTTCTGGGAACCAGCCTGGGTATGCAATTACTGTCTGCAAAGGTGACTATAGGAAAACACATGCTTATTACAATTTGGAATGGTGGCAGAGCCTCCACGCTCTCCTCCATCTCCTGAGAGGCAGGGGCTGCTCTCCTTGGATGGTGGAGAGGCCCGTTCCATTAGTACTCTCAGAGCACAATCCCGGGGTGGCCCACCTCCACGGCGTCTAGGGAGCTCCTTAACAATACAGATGACTACTTTATAGGCTTGAAATCCATCATCTCCCTGAAGCCCAGAGCCATGTTTCTACACAGGTAGTTGAGGAGAGTCACCCCTTCCCCCATCACTATCAGGGGAGGAGCTTGGGTGTTCAAGAAAATTGATTTGGGCAAGGGACTCTTTCTTGTCAGCGAATGTGATGAAACTGTGCAATAAAGTACAGGGCAGGGAAGGGGCAGATACTCCTTTAGCATAATAAGGTGAGGGTTACTACCTTGCAAGAAATAAAATTAAAGTAAAAGGAATACAAATTTCTCATGAAGACCAGACAAGAGTCTTCAGAATGACATTAATCCTCATGATGGTATAATGTGCGTGTTTCAGATCCTTTATGGGGAAAAACAGGCACTGTCCAGAGGAGAGCCCCTTTGGCCCTCATTTCTCTTCCTCTGCCCCACGCTTGCCCAGAACTCCCTCTCCACACCACTGCTTCTCACCCCTTGGGAACCAAAGCACACTCCTCCTTTTTTTACCAAAGTGATAGACATGGAGTCTTAGAAAACGTGATTGGGATTAAGTGGATGTTTCAGGCATAAGGAGGCTGAAGAAATGGGGATTTCATTACCCCACTGGGAAGATGGCACCTCCTGTGCAAGGGGAGAGTGACCAGATCCCCTCAGTAGGAGCTGCTTCACTGGGACGCAGAGTGTATTCAGGTGGAGGAAGGCAAGAGAGAGAAAAAGAGGGGAAATCCCCACCCCTTACCCATCTCAGTGGTCACCTCACAGGTACAAACCACACTCTTTTTATGGACGATTGGCTGGCAAGAAATTATTTCCCTCACACTGTGGACCAGCTGGAAAAAAGGTTAAAAAATTCCTCTTAATTAGTGTCACTCTCTGTGGGACAGTGAACAAGGGTCCTCTAGGCAGTGTATATTCAGATAAGAAAACTGAGAACAGAAGGGGTCCATTAAGAGCATCATGGTAAAAATAGCATGATGTGGGGCCAGGACACAAAGCACTGTACTCTTCCCCATATCTGACTGTCCCTGTGACCCTGTGAGGAGAGAGGGGACCCACGTGTATGGTCTCTGGGGACCAAGCAGGGGACACACCTGTCCACACAGCTGAGGGGTTGGGTGTGATGTCCCACTCTGTGTACCACATGGGGGTTAATGAATCCCAATGTGTGATTCATAGCACTTAACTTTTCCCCTCCGAGTTGCAGTGAACCTGAGAGGGTTTTTGCTCTCAAAAAAGCCTCGGGAGAGTCTTCGAAAGGCACTGATCAACATAGGGAATAGAGTCAATGGAATTGAAACAGCTATATACGATGTCAGAGGGGTAGTAAGTTGGAGAAGAGGGTTATCACTTTGTGAGGGGTGTAAATGTCTAACTATTACATTGTTTTGTACACCTGAAATGAATTTAAAAACTAAAAAAGGCACTGATCATTGCAGCAGGGCACATTACCTCCCCGGAGGACAGTTTGGTTGCAACGGAGCAGTGTAAGTGTGTAAAGTGTGCCGCAAAGGATAAGTCCCCAATGTCCGATATGCAGGGGATCAAGTACACTGAACTCCTTTCTGAGAGACCCTTCATATTTTTTAAAGAAGCAAAAATATCTTTCCTGCAGCAAAAAAAAAAAAAAAAAAAAAAAAAGTTGATAATCCTCTCCTCATTTATCACAGCTCAAATGAAGGCTTCGCCTCTTTCTTTCTGTTTCATTTGCTTTTCCAGAAGGGAGCATGTTAGCATAGCACTTACATTCCTTTCCTCCTTCTTTCCTCACTTCTCTTTGACAATTTTGTCCAAAGTAGTGGAGGCTGGAAGGTGGATGTGAAGGAGGCAATGACCATGGTGACGAGAGGACAGACTGTAAGTAACACTCAAACACTTAACACATGTGTATTTATTCATGCACTCAAAGACTAAAAATATTGTTTATTCACTCAACCTATTTACTGAGTACCTATCCTGTTGGCACTGAAGGACAAGAAAGATGAACATGACAGGTCTAGTTAACAAGGGAAAGCATGTATCTTCATTACCACAATACAAAGAGAAAAGTCAGGGCCTTAGGATAAGCATATGAATTAATACAGGATTTGAGAGAGAACTTTTAGTTCAAGAGGTCATGGTAGGTTTTGTGGAGTCTCCAGATGGCATTTTTGTTGGGACCAAAGAATAGATTGAACTCAGGGATGAAAAAATAGGAAATAGTAGGGAATATGGGCAAATGAATCTGCATGAACACAAGACAGCAACAGGGAATGGTAGGTCAAATACTGAAGATGGTCATTGTAGGGGTTGGATGAAGTTTAGATAAAGCATAGGATGGGAAACAGTAGAAATTATGTTTGGAAAGATATGTTGGTGTCAGATGGTGGACCATATTTGGTGGATTACAGTGGCTGCACAGGAGTGGAATATGATGAGGGTTGCACTTCACCCACATTCACAGACAGGTGAATGGAAGTGAAGCGGGAAGACCATTATGAGGCTACTGCAGTGGCCCAGAAGAAAGATGGTGAGAATCCCACTTGTAACAGTGACTTGGGATGGACAAAGGAGTTCGGCTGGATGTTAAATTACAGATGTTGAATGGATGGGATTTATAATTTTATGAAGCCCAGGCAGAAGTTCAAGATGACTTGAAGGTTTACAGGTTATGAAGTAGAACTCAGGGTGAACAATTAAGAGAAATGGGCAACCGAAGGAAAGTATCTGATTATGGAGGGAAGACCAGAAATTCAGTTTTGGACACACTGAATGTGTCTGTCCATTGGGCTATCTAGGTGGAGATGTGTAGCAGCTCTTTTTCTACAAACACAAGGTTGTAGTTTCAAAATTAAGAGTCTTCAGGATAGAGGTTACAATTATAGGAATGAAACTGGCTGAGACTGTCAAAATCAAGTCTAGAGACAGAAGGGAAGAATGGAGTAGAGAAGACAGGATAGGTGAGGTCAGATCTTTGGATAAGCTGTGGTTTAAAAGGCAGGAAAAAGAAGAAAAGTTAAAAAGAAAAGAAATTAGAGAAGAAGGAAGAGGAGGAACAGGAATAAGGATGAGGAGTAGTGACCAAGAGGAGTAATTTGAGAAGCAAGAAAACAAAAAGAGCACTACAGTGCATTGGAAGCTGAATTATATAAGATTAGTTTTGCTGTGTAAATGGAAAAGTGAAAATAACAGTGGTTTAAAATTTTAGGGATTTGTTTTTCTCTCACATAGAAGAAATCTGAGATAATCAATGGGTTTGCATGGCTATACCATGCTGTCATCAAGGACTCTGGCTCATTCTATGCTTCTGCTCCATGATCTTTTGTATAAGGCTTCTTTGTTTGCCTCATGGTCCATGATGGCTGCTGGAGCTCTAGCCATCATGTCCACATGACACTTAAGGGAAGAAGGGGAAAAGGCAAAGTACTTGTGTCATTTTTTGCACTATTTTAAAGATATTCTTTTATAAGTCTTATCAGACAACTTCTGCTTTCATATTATTGGCTGCATTTAACAACAGTGAGGCTGGGAAATGTAGTATTTGCATTACTACCCAGAATAAAATCAGAGGCTATTAGTAGGTAAAAGAGGAAACAGATATCGAATGAGTAGTCAGTGAGAGTCTTTACCACAGAAGCCAAAGGTGGAGAGTGTTTCATATAGGAAAGAAGAGTCAACAGCAGTGATTTTAAAAGTATGGTCATCAAGTGATGTCATCAAAATGGCGGAGTGAGGTAAGCCTCTGGAAATCTCCCCTGGAATTTACAACAAATTGAAGAACTATAACTCCACAAAGGACTCCCTACACAGCAGACAGGCAAGACGAAGAGGCCCACTACTGAATTCACCTAAAGGTGGGCAAATCACGCAAGTGGGGGAGGAGGGAAGGGAGAAGTGTAGAGACAGAGCCGTGTAGGCGCAGGACGCAGACCTAGCTCAGTGCTCCAAGCTCCCTGCATCCCGGAATTGCTGCAGCTATGGGAAAGGGAAGAACTCGGACTGCTAGGGCACCCCTTATGGCCCACAGAGCTGAGGAGACAGAATATAACACGGCTGAACCCAATGCTCACAGCAGAGACCTTGGAGAAAAGACTGAGGGAAAAAGTCTGAAAACGGTGGTTTAAGCCCTCACTGCCGAGCAGAGAATGGAAGCCTTAGGCACTGAGACTAGCCGCCCCCTCCCTACCCTCCCAGAGCTCGCCCCACCCCCACCTGCCCAGTGCTAGAAGAGGAACAGTAGCAATGTCAGATCAAAAGAACAGAATATTTGCAGTTCTGAGAACTGTGATCCGCAGACACAGATTCGCAGCCCAACTAGTTCCAGCAAAGGGGAGGGAGCAGTGGAAGGAGGACTGGTTGTGGTGGTGGTTGCCACCATTGCTCTGGGCCATCTCTCACTACTCACCCAGTCCCTGTCCCCACCTACTTGGGTGGATCCTTGCAGGAATACACAGAACTGCTGAAACACAAGGGCTCTGAATCTGGTGCAGGAAGAGCTTTGGAACTTCAAAAGCTCTCTGCATCCCCACATGGACACGGCAACTTATGAGCCAGGCGAACTGTTCACAGAGGAGAAGCCTGCCTTCCAGGGAATCCCCCAATTGTGTGAGAAGCTGGAATAGTGCAGAGAAAACATAACACTACAGTGTGAGAGAGAAAAAAAGACTGCAGTCGGAGAGAAAATAAAACATTCTACCAACGCATACTGGAAAACAAAAGAAAGACCACTTCCTATCAACCTGTTGCAGAACCCACTCCTGTAGATGTCTAGGAAGAGAAATAACAAATCATTAATTGCCATGAATAGGCAAGGCAACTAGACAGCTCAGATAGAAAATGAAAAATCTCCAGAAAATGAACTTAAAGATATGGAAATATGTGACTTAAATGACAGAGAATTCAAGATTGCAGTCCTGAAAAAACTCAACGAGATGCAAGAAAACACAGAAAGTCAGTTTAATGAACTCAGAAACACAATCAAAGAACAACATGAACATTTTACCAAAGAGATTGAAATTTAGAAAAAGAACCAAATATAATTTCTGGAGATTAAGAACTCAGTAGGAGAAATGAAGAATGAAATAGCCAGCTTAGGTAGTAGAGTTGACCAGATGGAGGAAAGAATCAGTGACATCAAAGATAGAAACCAGGAAATGACACGGATGGAAGAAGAAAGAGACTTGAGACTTAAAAGAAATGAAAGAACTCTACAAGAACTTTATGACTCCATCAGAAAGAACAATATAAAATAATGGGCATACCAGAAGGAGAAGAAAGGGAGTATATTCAAACAAATAGTCGATGAGAACTTCCCAAACTTGTGGAAAGAACTGGATCCTCGAATCCAAGAAGTAAGTAGAACACCTAATTACCTCAACCTCAACAGGCCTTCTCCAAGGCACATTGTATTGAAGCTGTCAAAAATCAACGACAAGGAAAGAATCCTTAAGGCAGCCAGGGAAAAGAAGACGGTAACCTACAAAGGAAAGCCCATTAGATTATCATCAGATTTCTCAGCAGAGGAAGCCAGGAGGGAGTGGAACCAAATATTCAAACTATTGAAAGAGAGAAATTGTGAGCCAAAAATACTACCCAGCAAAGATATTCTTTAGATATGAAGGAGGAATAAAGACCTTTCCAGACATACAAAAGCTGAGGAAATTTTCTAATACATGACCTGCACTACAAGAAATACTAAAGGAGGCTATTCGACAACCATCAACAGGAACAATTTGTGGCAAGCAAAACATAAAAAGTTGGAGAGTAAAGCCCTGAACCAGAATATGGGAATGAAGAAAGTAAGCATGCTGAAGAAAATGGAATACTCTAAATATCAAACTTTCTTTTACATAAACTTAAGGGTAACCAGTCAAAAAAAAATCCAGAACTGAAATATATACTGTAATAAAAGAAGAAACAGAAGGAAACATCATTGAATACCACCACACAGAAATAATAGACAACAACAAAAAGGCAAAGAAACAATGGAGACACAGTCTTACTAGCAAACTAAAGATAGAATGATAGGAAATCCTCACATATCAATAATCACCCTAAATGTAAATGGACTGAATTCACCAATAAAAAGGCACAGAGTAGCAGATTGGACCAAAAAACTAAACCCAGGGGTGGACGGGTGGCTCATTTGGTTAGAGTGTGAGCTCTGGGCAATGGAGCTGCCAGTTTGGTTACCACATGGGCTGGTGGGCTACGCCCTCTGCAACTAGAATGAAGTCAATGACCTGCAGCTCAGCTCCCGGGTGGCCAGATGGCTCAGTTGGTTGGAACGCGTGCTCTCAACCACAAGATTGCTAGTTCAACTCCTGCAAGGGATAGTGGGCTGCGCCCCCTGCAACTAACAATGGCAACTGGACCTGGAGCTGAGCTGCGCCCACCACAACTAAGATTGAGGGGACAACGACTTCACTTGGATGGAGCTGATGAGTCCTGGGAAAAACACACTATTGCTCCCCAATAAAAAATCCTGGAAATACACACTGTTCTCCCAATAAAGTCCGTTCCCCTTCCCCAATAAAAGAAAATCTTTTTTTAAAAAAGTAAGGTACGTTAAAAAAACAAACTAAACCTAACCATATGCTGCCTCCAAGAGACACATCTCAGCTACAAGGACAAACATGGACTCAAAGTGAAAGGATAGAAATTGACACTCCAAGCAAATGGTATCCAGAGAAAATCAGGTGTATCCATACCGATATCAGATGAAACAAAATTCAGGATAAAAAAGATAACAAGAGACAAAGATGGACATTTCATAATGATAAAGAGGACTATACAACAAGAAGAGATTAACAGTCATCAATATTTATGCCCCAAATCAGGGAGCACTGAAATATACCAAGCAAATGCTAATAGACTAAAGGGAGAAATTAACCAAACACAATTATAGTAGGGGACCTAAATACATCATTGACAGCTATGGATAGATCATCCAAACAGAAAACAAATACAGAAATAGCAGCCCTAAATGACACATTAGATGAAATGGACATAATTGACATTTATAGAGCACTTCATCCTAAAACATCAGACTATACATTTTTTTCTAGTATACGTGAAATATTTTCAAGGATAGACCATATATTTGGTCATAAAACTAGCATCAGCAAATTTAAGAAGATTGAAATCATACCAAGTATATTCTAAGATCAGGCTTTGAAATTGGCTGTCAACTGTAAAAAGAATGCAGGAAAAACCACAAATACATGGAGATTAAACAACATACTTTTATAGAACAACCAGGTCAAAGAAGAAATAAGAGGAGAGCTCAAAAGATATATAGAAACAAATGAGAATGAAAATACATCCTACTAAAATTTTTGGGATGCAGCGAAAGCAGTTTTAAAAGAGAAATTTATAACATTACAGGCTTATCTCATGAAACAAGAAAAATCCCAAATAAATAACCTCACGTTACACCTTAAAGAACTAGAAAAAGAAGAACAAATGAAACCCAAGGTCAGCAGGACAAGGAAATAATAAAAATCAGAGTAGAACTAAATGAAATAGAGAACAAAAAGACAATAGAAAAAATTAATGTGACAAAGAGCTGGTTCTTTGAAAAGATTAATAAAATTGACAAACCCTTGGCTAGACTCACTAAGATAAAAAGAGAAAAGATACTAATAAACAAAATCAGAAATGAAAGAGGGGAAGTTATCATGGATGCCACAGAAATACAAAGGATCATCCAAGAATGCTACAAAGGACTATATGCCAAATTCAATAACCTAGAAGAAATGGACAAGTTCTTAGAAACATATAGCCTTCTAGGCTTAATCATGAAGAACTGGAAAATCTAAATAGACCGATCACCAGTAAGGAAATTGAATCAATCATTTGAAGCCTTCCCAAAAGCAAAAAGTCCGGGACCAGATGGCTTCACTAGTGAATTCTACCAAACCTTCAAAGAGGATCTAATACTTGTCCTACTCAAACTCTTCCAAAAAAGTGAAGAAGAGACAATACTCCCTAACTCATTTTATAAGGCCAACATTACCCTGATACCAAAACTTGGTAAGGATAACACAAAAAAAAGAACACACAGACCAATATCTCTGATGAATACAGATACAAAAAACCTAAACAAAATTCTAGCAAATCGAATGCAACAATGCATTAAAAAGATTATTCATCATGACCAAGTGAGGTTCATCCCAGGGGCACAAGGATGGTTCAACATACGCAAATCCATCAATGTGATGCATGGCATAAACAAAATAAAGGACAAAAATCATATGATTATATCAATTGACGCAGAAAAAGCATTTGACAAGATACAACATCCATTTATGATTAAAACACTTAATAAAATAGGTATAGAAGGAAAATACCTTAACATAATAAAGGCCATATATGACAAACCCTCAGCTAATCTCATAATTAACAGTGAAAAACTGAAGCCCTTTGCTCTGCATTCAGGAACATGACAGGGCTGTCCCCTATCACCTGGGCTTTTCAACATAGTGTTGGAAGTCCTCGCCAGAGCAATCAGGCAAGGAAAAAAATAAAGGGCATCCAAATTGGGAATGAAGAAGTTAAACTGTCACTCTTTGCAGATGACATAATGCTATATATAGAAAACCCTAAAGACCCCACGAAAAAGCTATTAGAAACAATCAACGAATACATTAAAGTTGCTGGCTACAAAATCAAGATACAAAAGTCCATTGCATTCCTATATACTAACAATGAAATCTCAGAAAAAGAAATTTAAAAAAAAATTCCTTTTGCAATTGCAACAAAAAGAATAAAATACCTAGGAATAAACTTAACCAAGGATGCAAAAGACCTATGTGCTGAAAACTGTAAGACATTTTTTAAAAAAACTGAAGACACAAAGAAATGGAAAGACATTCCATATTCAATGGATTGGAAGAATCGACATAGTTAAAATGGTCATATTATCCAAAGCAATATACAGATTTAATGCAATCCCCATCAAAATCCCAACGGAATTTTTTAAAGAACTAGAACAAAAAAATCATCAGATTTATTTAGAACCACAAAAGACCCCGAATAGCCAAAGCAATCTTAAGAAAAAAGAACAATGCTGGAGGTATCACACTCCCTGACTTTAGCTTGTACTACAGGGCAACAATAATCAAAACTGCATCATATTGGCAGAAAAACAGACACGTAGAAAATGGAATAGAATTGAGAATCCAGAAATAAAACCACATAAATATGGACAGATAACTTTTAACAAAGAAGCAAAAAACATACAATGGAGAAAAGACAGCCTCTTCAATAAATTGTGCTGGCAGAACTGGAAAGCCACGTGCAAAAGAATGAAACTGGACTGCCTTCTGTCACCATGTACCAAAATTAATTCAAAATGGATCAAAGACTTAAGCACAAGACCTGAAACAATAAACTGCATAGAAGAAAACATAGGTACTAAACTTATGAAACTTGGGTTCAAAGAGCATTTTATGAATTTGATTCCAAAGGCAAGGGAAGTAAAAACTAAAATAAATGAATGGGACTATATCAAATTTAAAAGCTTTTGCCAAGCAAAAGAAACTATCGACAAAATAAAGAGGCAACCAACTGAATGGGAGAAGATTTTTGCAAACAGTGCCTCCGATAAGGGGCTAATATCCAAAATATACAAGGAATTCATACAACTCAACAACAAGGAAAACAAACAACCCAATTGAAAAATGGGCAGACGACCTAAAGAGACATTTCTCAAAAGAGTACATACAAATGGCAAATAGACATATGAAAAAATGCTCAACATCACTAATCATCAGAGAAATGCAAATAAAAACCACAATGAGATATCACGTCACCCCAGTTAGAATGGCTATCATCAACAAGACAAATAGTAACAAGTGTTGGAGAGGCTGTGGAGAAAAAGGAACCCTCATACACTGTTGGTGGGAATGCAGACTGGTGCAGCTGCTATGGGAGGCAGTGTGGAGGTACCTCAAAAAATTCCGAATAGAATTACCAGATGACCCATCAATCCCTCTCCTGGGTATCTACCCAAAAAATCTGAAAACATTTATCCATGAACACAAGTGTGCGCCAATGTTCATTCCAGCTTTACCTACGGTGGCCAAGACATAGAAACAACCAAAATGTCCTTCGATTATAGATGAATGGATAAAGAAGTTGTGGTATATATACACGATGGAATACTATTCAGCGGTAAGAAAAGATGAAATAGGACCATTTGTGACAACATGGATGGATCTTGAGATTACAATGCTAAGTGAAATAAGTCACACAGAAAAAGTAGAGAACCATATGATTTCACTGATACGTGGTGTGTAAAACTGAAAACAACAAAAGAACAAGACAAAGAACTCACAGACATAGACAATAGTTTAGGGGTTACCAGAGGGTAAGGGAGGAGGGGAGAGTGGGCTCTAGAAGAGGGTAAAGGGAGTCTAATATATGGTGATGGAAAGAGAACTGACCCTGGGTGGTGAACACACAATGTGAGGTATAGATGATGTAATACAGAATTGTACACTTGAAATCTATGTAACTTTACTAACAACTGTCACCCCAATAAACTTTAATTTAAAGAAGAAAAGAAAAAGTATGGTCATCAAACCGGCAGCTTCAGCATCACCTGGGAAGTTGTTAAAGTTTCTACTACATTAGACATGGTGTGCTATAAGCAGGAGATACAAAGACAAGTAAGACAAGTGTCTGCTCTCGAGAAGTGCACGTGTACTCTTACAAGGAGAAAGGGCTGGGAGAAGTACATGCAGTTGAGAGTCACAGGGGTCGACATGGTGCCAGCACAAAGGTCAATTCTTCCTGGGAGAGTAGGATCCAGGATTTCACTCGGTTGGCTTCTGTTCTAGATTTGAAGTTTTTCAAGGATGGGGTACATTTGCCTCTGTATTACAGAAAATTCCTTTTTCTCTCCTATTGACAACTGATAGGCCTTCAGCTCTCGAGAGATAACAGTTGTGCTGCTGCTGGAGCCAGTGAAGTTACAGAGAGCAAGGTCTTGAATACTCAGAACCTCGTGCTGCTGCATGATTTGCTGAGCCATGTTAGTATCCAAAGGTCAACCCCGACCCACCCACAACTATTACTTTGGTAAGGGGTGTGTGTGTGTGTGTGTGTGTGTGTGTGTGTGTGTGTGTGTGTGTAACATCTGGAGAATATTAAGAAAGTAAAAACCCCAACACCATCGTGCTGAGACACACCACTGTTATTAAACCCAGGTACCCCATAAAAAGTTTTCTTTGACTCAGATAGGAACTATTTGTTCCGACACCTGTTGTTGGCTGTTACCAAGTGACTTCCTTATGGTCTTTGGTCAGTTGCATATTTTTTCCATTCTTTTGACATCTTTTTCCCCCTCAGGTCATTCTGAATCCCTCCCAGGCACTTTTCATTCATAAAACGTGGTGAGACATTTCCATGTACTTCAGTGCAATTCATCATCCTATAAGGGGAGGAAAGAGAGAAGACCTACAGGATGACGGCATTGTGTTGTGCGTGGGACAGTAAAGAGCATAGCCTGACTGGAATACAGAGTTACACTCGGATGGATAAGAATGTTGTGTCTTAGGCTAGAGTCTAGACTTCATTTGTCCTAACGAGCCACGTGATCTTGGACAAATCATGCCACTTCTCTGGACCTCAGTTTCTTCTTCCGTAAAATGGATGAGGTTGGTTTAGAAGCCTCTTGTGACAGGTGGCAAGGAAGAGGCACTTAAAGCTGTTCAGTGCTGTGTTGGAAAGGGTCCTAGAAA
The DNA here is from genome assembly GCF_004115265.2 of Rhinolophus ferrumequinum. Classification (NCBI taxonomy): domain Eukaryota; kingdom Metazoa; phylum Chordata; class Mammalia; order Chiroptera; family Rhinolophidae; genus Rhinolophus; species Rhinolophus ferrumequinum. Next base: position 22,846,123 of record NC_046293.1, on the reverse strand, counting down.
AGATGAACTGGACCGTAGAAGGGATGGTGCTGAGAAAGTATTGGATCCAGGGAATTCACCTGAGAAATAACTGAGGCCAGGCTGCTTTCTGCTTGACACCTCAGCCCCTGGCCGCTGGCCCCTGGACCTGAAACAAGAGATGACGTCTCTGTCCCCATGACTGTTGTCCCCTCCCACCACTGCCCAGAATTCCAAGTCAGGTATCTGGAAATATGCTTTACATCCTTTACTAGTTCAAAATTGCCATAATTATCAGACCTGCCTGTAGATCATGTTATTTCATGTGTTGTGGATAAAGCACATCTATCGTTGCATCACAATTTTTTTTTTATTATTTTGACAACTCTGTCTCAGTAAAATGGGTATCCTTTTTAATCCCACATCTTGTATTTTATGCACTTAAATATATTTTCTGAGCCCACGGACTTCATCAGACTGCGAAAGGGGTCCGTGGCACACACAAAGGTTCAGGAACCCCCACTCTTGTGGCCATGGCAAGACTCCTAGAGCAGGGATCTGGGGAAGTCCTGGGAAGACTGCCATTCTGTAGCGAAAAACTCTTTAATGCATCTTTGGTTACAAAAAAGGTAAAGCTTAAATCCTATTCTGGAATGGAAAAATAGTGACAATGAGGAGCTGAACTGTTCAGCATGCATTGTCCAGAGAAGCAGGAATTATCATATTGTTAAGGGCTTTTGCCTCCCCTGGGGGTTTGGGCCCCAGGCTGGAGAGTGAGGGCAGGGAAAGGGGTGGTGTTCCATGTGGGAAGTCACAGCCGTAAGAGGCTCCTTGGCAGGGGCATGGCTGATGTGCTTGAGCAACTGTGGTAACAGCTACCAATGTTAGGTTTCCCTTTTCAGCACTTTAATTCTCTCATGTTCTCCTCCACCCTCAGACACGTTTGTTACAGCCCAGAATTAGTTCTCACTTGAGGACTTCAGGGCTAAGCATTGAAAGGAAGGGGTAGCAGCCTGGAGAAGCGATACAGAGCTGCTGATGGATGGCCAGAGGTGACCAGCAGGAGACGCTGGCCTTACCATTCCTGAGAGGTTCCAGAAAACCTCAGTAAGAAGACCTGATAAAGACTGGGTTCCTGCAGACACAGTGACCTGGGCATGGTTGTGATCATATTACACTGAATCTAAGTGCCGAGTGACTGTGAGACACACCATGGCTTTACACACCACCGAGAAAGGAAAAAACACTGCCAATTATAGTTGGGAGACACCACCAATTGTAAGAAGGATCCTGATTTCAGACATGTGAAGATGTGTGTAATGTGTCCCTTACAACTGAAGAAATATGTAGTTAAATATTTAATTGAAGGGTGACTCCTGTCTCCACCAAGGTTGGCAGGCTCCTGTTTCCTTTAATAATCGTTGGTGGCCTTGTTTCTCACCTCCTTGTTTGAGCCCGTTGAGAAGAAGGGCTGTGTCCTAGCCATTTCTGCTTCCCCAGCATCAAGCATGTCTCTCTCATAGTAGATGCTCCAAAAATGTCTGATGTAGTCATAGCCATCTGGCTGAAGGTTTTGGAAAGAGTCAGTTGATGAAAGGTGTGGTTCTGTGGCATATCCAGGTGATGCAGGGAGTGAAGGAAGACATCCAGCCCAGTGGGAAGGATTCTCCCATCGCTAACATTGTTAGACTGTTTAGCTCACCGTGATAATGAAAAGCAGATCAACTTTTCAACCATTTTATTATTGTTTTTAAGTCCTCTGCCCACAACGCGCCCCTTTACTGTTCGCGCCCAGGGTAGAACACTCCCTGCAGCCCTCTGTGTGCCTCATGCAATGAATGAAGGGGGAGGCTCCAATTCACTTCACAGTGAATCAAACCAGAATAAACGTGACCAGACGTCTCTGACTGCTGTGTAAGGAGCCATGCCCTCCCTCTCTTTGAGAGCTTGCCCTGAAACCCTGCAGATGCTGAGAAGCACCGAGCAGGCGGACTGAATGCAGAACTGAAGCACTGAATCAATACACAGCTCTTCAGGAGCTCCACCCTGCTCCAGATGCTGTCCCCTCCTCGGCTCACTGTCACTGAATCAGCACGGCCATTCCCATAAGGAATGATGCCTCGAGGAAGCCATTTGCTTAATGACTTTTGAGATAAGCTACACGTTGGGCGAGGAGAGTGTCCTGATGGAGCTGCTATCGTACACGCTGCCTCCCAGCTGTGCAGCTTGGGGACTGGCCCAGCAAGCTTGGCGCACGGGTGATGGGGCCAGGGACACAGGGAGGTACTGACTGCAGCCAGGTGGCTTGTTGGGATGACTCGTGAGACCTGGGGCAGCCCTGTGTTCATGAGTCACGACAGCTAAGTTTAGTGCTGGCTTCAGTAGCAGAACAGATGGGCAGCGAGAGCAAAGACATTCTGCTGGATTCTAGCCTGGCAAGGCCCCGTCCAACTGGCCAGCCTGAGGGCTGATCCGGGTCTGAGCTCACACAGATACACACACGAAGCAGTGCTCCCAGGTCCCGGGAACGGCAGGCAGAGGACAGGGATCCCTGAGTGCCCGTCCTTCCTTTCCCACTCATTCATCCTGAAACTTTTACTGAGCACCAGTTATATGAAAGTCAGTACAACGAGCTCCTCCCTCAAAGACCTTACAATCTAAATGGAAGACAGACCATAACGACACAGTTACATCAACGAGAAGCAAATAGATGGGAAATGGACAGGAGGTAGCAATGGCTGAAACATGGACCCTGTTTTCCAATGAATAAGGGATTCTCTCAAATCTATCATTTTATTACTATCTGCTTCAAACAGTAATTATATGAAGTTGTATTATTATCCCCAAGTTACAGATCAACACACTGAGAAGTAAAGTAAGTTGCCCAACATCCCAGAGGAAATAGACTGAGTGAGCTGGGAGTGGAGGAAAATTCCTCCCTGGATTGCCAATTCAGAATCTTTTTCATACCACTTTGCCACCTTTTTTTGGGGGGGTCGGGGAGGCATGAAGGACATGATCCCCATTTCCTCGGTTAGGAGCGAGTGTGGTTTAAGAGTCTTAGTTCACACCCGTATTGGTAGTTTCATGACCCTGGCATCTCCTGGCTTCATTCTTTCAGCCTCTGTCACCCATTTAAACTTCCTTTTGCTCCCTCAAGACACTTGCATTTTTTCCTTCCTGGGCATGAATGTTCTTTATCCTCTTTATAGTGTTTCCTGCTTCTTCAGGAATCATATTTCTCTCCATCCCTGGACATGACCTTGGCATAAAATACCAGGGCCTGTGTGCTAGACAAGGGAAACAGGCAAGGCTCTGGACAAGGGGGATGGGCCAGTTGGAAGGAAAAGGCTGATGAGATTGCTTTGGAGGTGCTGGGAGAATACTGCGATACATGCCTCGAAGCCTCCGCTGAGCCTTTCCGTTCCTTCCCTGTATCTCTCAGAGTTCTGGTTAGAAGTCGGCATAACGACATCCATTTCACACTGCATACCAGAAACTCAGGCCCACATGCAATTTCTTCAGGGAAACCTACTCTTCCCGCAGGTAGGGAAAGCCCAGGATGAATCACCTGGGCTGGAATCCAGAGGGCAGGCCTCTTTCAAGTTCATTTGATGTTTTTTCAGGCAACAACTGAGATCTTCTCGTTCCAGGATCTGTTATGATCCTCTGATGGCCATTTCCTGGGTTTCCTAGCCTGAATTCAAACATGGTCCCTGCTTTCCCTTTAGACACGGCTCTTGCTCATTTCCAAACTCTAGCTTTAAACACAAAACATAAAGGTGTCTGTAAGGCAAGCTCTGGCCACTCTTCTGATTGGGAGCAATGAATCCTGGCAGGTGTCACTTCCTAATGAGATGATTTGGACATCTTTGGGATGTGGCCGAAAGCGGCTGGAGGGGAGGGGGATTGTGTGGTTGGGGTGGTGTTGGGGTGGGGTGGGAACGCCGTTGTGGTTTATTGATAGTCGACAGGATGACATTCTTGTTTCATCACATGATGAGTGTTTTCAAGGCACTGAGCCAAGACCAGCCATAAACCTGTCTTGGGGAACATCTCCATGAAATATTCCCGAGCTCACAAAGCAGATGTCCACAGAGGCAGCCTGCTAACCTGATTCACTCCTCAAGGCGGCCATAAAGCATGTGATCTGGAGAAGGTGGAGGTGGTGGGCTTCTTACAGCCAGCTGGTGATCGAGCCAGGATTGGAACCCTGCTCTATTGAACCCCAGGTTCACGTTCTTTTCACAGCCCCAGAACGTAGACATGCAGGTGACAGCCGTTCTGGTTCTAGCTCTACCACTAATGAGTTTTGTGACCTAGTTCATGTTTTGTATCAACCGAAAGTGGCCCTCAGAGGATCATAACAGATCCTGGAACGACAAGACCTCAGTTGTTGCCTGAAAAAAAACATCAAATGAACTTGGGCTTCCGTTCTCTTCTCTGTAAGGTATGCTTTTGGAAAAGCTGACCTCTAGCTCCCTGGAGGCAGGGACTGTATCCCCGGGCATGGTGTCCTGCCTGGTGGTAGGTGCAACATGAAGACCTGCAGAGTGAACCCACCAGTGTTCTACGATTCTAGAATGCCCACTCTCATGTTAGCTCCAGGTCTTTAAATCTGCTCTCCACTTGTTTACAAACGATCTTCCATACCCTGCCTATTTTATATGGTGAGCCTTTAAAAGAAACTGTTTCTTGCTCATTCTGTCCGCTTGCTGTCTATTCCAACACCCCTGTGACAAAAGAGGCTTGACTTGTCCTACAGCAGAGATGCCAATGGTGGGGGTGAGCATGTGGAAACTTTGGGCGTAAGAATCCTTTTCACTTGAACAATGGTCCTTTTTAACCATTTTTCTTAAACGTGGGGTCGTTGTTTTGTATCATGTTAATGTGCACTTCTTTATATGGTATTGTTTTAAGTGCGTAAGAAGGTACAGATCCATGAGTGTGTGTGTGTGTGTGTGTGTGTGTGTGTCCTATTCTTCAGTGCAGGGGACCTACATTATGTTTGCTTTGCCAACATACGTTTCCCTCCTTCTTTTGATACCCCCATTTTCTTCAGGTGACAGCCCTCCCCCACTCTCCCACTACGTACCATGAGTACAGCTGACGCTCCCTGTTTCTGGACTGTGATTCAGCCCTGCATAATTAGAGCATGCGGCTCTCCGAGCCTCAGGGCTTTGCTCAATGATGGGCATATGATCCCATCAGATCTAAAGAGGCTCAATTCTAGGACTGTCATGGAACCACTGGAAATAAAGGCTTTCTCTTTCTTCTGGACTTAGAACTATGTAGATAGAAGCCTGTACTCCCAACAGACAATCTTTTTACTTCTGCCATGAGGGGAGAATTTGCCTAAGAATGGACCCTACACAGAAGAAAGCAGAGCTGAGAGGTAGAGAAAGACAGTTTGAGCACCTGGAGCCAACGGGGCCTGAAGTCAAACCTCCCCCGGGGTTTTCTTTGTATGCGCCAGTAAGTTTATCCTTTTAGTGAAGCCAGTTTGGGTTGGGTTTATTGTCACTTGCAACCGAAAGTGATAAAATTCCACTAAACTGGGAAGCTTTGAAGAGTCAGAACTAGAGTTTTTCCTCTTTCCTCTGCATCTCCTCTCATTGTCAAGTCCAAGTTCTGTGAATGGAGTCCTGGTTTTGTCTCCTTCTCCAGCCTGGGTGTTCGAGCACAGCCTTACACAAGCCTCAGATGAGGAAGGCTTTGAGGGCCTTGGGGATGCTGGGTGCAACCTGGGCTGCAACTATCTGATACCACAACGGATTCTTATAATCTTCACTCAGTTTTATGACTTTGCTAAGTTCCAAAGAAGGTTCAAATAAATCAGATATTTACTTCTTTCATTTTAAGGAAATTTTCTCCTATTATATATGTCATCTTTTTATGGCCTCTTTGTTGAGCTGTCTACTTCAGGGAAATGGATCACACAAGTTACCCATATGTTGAATTGTCTTTCCTATCCTCCATGTCTATTAAATTCCAATTGACTTTCTCACATTATACTTTTCTTCGGCATTTAATAAGATTATTTTGAGCTTTTTCTCTATGTTAATACTTTGATTTTCCACTATAGTTATCCCTTTCCTCACTTTCTTTTGTCATTGTTGTTCTGTATTGGCATCGTTTTTACCTCAAAAAATCTTCCTTATATCTGTAGACATCTTATTTCATTGTTTTATCATCTGGCATCCGGCCCTTAAGCTATTTTTTAAAATTTAGTTCAAGTTCTTATTAAATTTCTCTAGAGTATGAAGCAGAAGCACTTTGATTCTCTTCCTTGGATTATGTTCCTTCCAGGCTGAGATGGGTTTGGTTTTTTTTTCTGAATGTTGCATTGTTCCGGTTGTTGAGTTTGCACATGATGCTTGATGTGAGTGGTCTGTCCAGACCTTCTAATTGTTCTGCTACCTGAAGGTGATTCTGGTTCTGCTCCCTTCCCTTCTGTGTATGAGAATTGTGTGGCTTCCCTGTTTTTATCGAAGTCTGAGAGGATGAGAACTGCATTCATCCATTTCTCTGTATGAGGGTCTGATGGTAGCTTAGAGGAAGAGTCAGCTGGGGCTATGCCTATTTGTTTAATGTCTGATACCAGAATTCACTCCCCCAGTAGCATGTGTATCCTTCTGTCCTGGGGAATACCCCATATTCAGAGCAGGTCCCAGGAGCATAGCTTCCAACAGAGAGGGCCAGCCAAGTTCACCCCTTTCTCTTTAAGAGCCCTGTCTATTCCCACCCAGCCAGAAAGATAAAGATACCCACTTCATCCACCTCTCCTAAATTCAAGAATTCTAATAAGCGTTTTCAGTATGTTGTCAGCTCACTAGTTCTGTTTCAGTGGTGAGGGGGTCCTGAGAATCCCATTTCTCTCCTTGGGTTCTAGCTTTTCTCCTTGGGTTCTACCTTTTGAAGTTTTTAGCTTAAGATGTGTCTCTTTCCTTGTTTGGCTGCTGATAGTCAATTTTTGTTGAATTTTGGTACTTTTATTTTATTTAAAATTTTTGCTGAATTTTAATTTATTTGTTCCCTGGGTCTAAGTGAGGAGACATCCACAGAGGCAGCATGGCGTCATCAAAAAAACAAAGGCTCTGCAAGCCCTCAGACCAGCCATGGGACCCTGGGTGTGTGAGATTCAGTCTATTCTCTGAGAACAGTCACACTCACTTTGCAGAACTGTGGTGTGGATCAGGGTGCTGTGTGCAAAATGCTTAGCGCATGATACGTGTTCCTAATGGTGACCATTACTGGTAAGAAGGCTCCTGTTTTTCTGATGACGCCGTGCTGCCTCTGTGGCTGTCTCCTCACTTAGACCCCGGGAACAAAATCCCGCAATGAGGTTGTGCCGAGCATGAGGGATGATCATTTCAGGGCCATGGGTTACTATGTGCACTTTCCTGTGCTGTTTATAAAACTCCTTGGCAAAATGTGGAGCTGGTAACTATTTGTGGACAGGATGCCATCTTTGCTTTCATAGCAGCCTGACGCTGTAACTTACTTGTTCTCTCTGAGTGTCTGCCTAAGGACTAGATGGCGTTATTAGGGAGTTCTCTTGGTTCGCCACATTTTCTTTAATATTTTTTTCTACAAATCCTTCTATGAAGGTCACCTATAGCCATAGGCAGAACTGTGAGCTAAGATGGAGGGGACAGTATCTTACCATTCTGGGTATAACTAGGATAATGGCTCCTGGAGGTAAGAAACCCACTGGTTTTTCTACCCACACTTCTCTTTACCATATTTTGTGGTAGACAGTGAGGCTTTCACGTAATGAGCTATCTGTAATGCCTAACAGGCCTGGCCACGGGTGGGGCTGGCACTGATGCATCTACAGGCTGTCCCTAGGGACTCCTCTCAACTAATGAGAAGTGTTTCTAGGATGGCGGGAACATGGAGGTCCCTCTGGCACACATGGTATGACACTCAAAGGCCTACAAAAGGCATGCATGACCTCTTAAATAGTAGATACGAAAAAAAAAATCACATCTTTCAAAACTGTGGGGTTGCCAGAGCCACTGCAGAAAAATACAGGATAAAGCCCAGAGGCAGAACAGAATGCAAGAGCTCAGTGAGTCTACACGGACACATATCTCTCTCTGTGAGCTTTCTAAGACCGATTTCCTCATCTGTAAGATAGGACAATGACAGTACCTATTGCACAGTCTTATTGCTAGGATTAATGTTTGTAGAGTGCTTGGAATATTGCCAGGCCAAAAGCCAGGACTTGGCACATGAAATCTGTTGATGTTATTTTCTTCTAGTTGTATTCATTTACTAGTTAATAGAGCTCATGTGTTCCATGCATGCACACACACACACACACACACACACACAGATGCCTACACAACTAAGGAGTTGTGTAATCATCCTCTTTAAGCTGAGATCGTGATGCTTACATAGAGGGAAATAAGGGACTGTATCTCCTCTTCATTTTGTCTCTAGTGCCGGCGTACCAGTAGGACTTAATCCATTTTGTTGAATTACATCATTATGGTGCCTGAAGAGGTGTGCAGAACAGGGTTGGCACAGAGTTGTCCTCTATTAAATATTTGTTGAGTGAATGCAAACAAATTTGAATCAGTCTCCTTTTAAAAATAGCTTAAAAGAAAATGAGCTTCCTCTATTATAAACAAAATATAGAGGAGCCACAGGGATGACTTCTCAACACTGAACCATGACAGACTATAAAAGAGAGCTAAGAGAGACTGTAGGCTCTGAAAAAATAATACTGCAGGATGGATCTGGAGGCCGGAGGGAGAAATAAATTAACTTTCTGGCCTCATATAGTCCTTGGACTCTAAAAATTCATTGATGAGAATCTTTGATGTTAAAGAACTACAGAAAGATGGGTGTTTTCAAAAACTCTTTGTGTCACAAATCGAAATAGGCATAGGACTTTTTGAGAGTAAATTAAGCAAACCAATACTTAACCCAAAGCAAGACAACCCAATCAAAATCCTGTGCTTTAGTTTTAGGACTTTATCAGAGGTCAGGGTTCTGTGTACTCAGCTTGTTCATTTGGTCAGAGTAGAGGCACAACCCTAATACATGGAACTGTGAATATGGAAACCAAGAATGGCTTGTATTCTGTTACTTGTGAAATACAACCCTACTATTTTTGTTCCCACACTAATGTTGAACCTTAATTAACACCCACTTCAGGAAATCCTAGTATGGGCCAAGGAGTGAACTGGATCACTGTTGTGAAAAACACTGGGGGGCTGTGAAAGCATCTGGGGGGCTGTATGTTGCAGGGCACAGAGAGGGGATAGAAAGAGCCCACATTTCTGACTCCTAATCTAGTGCTTGTTGACAATATTGCACTGTCTCCTCTAGTCAGTGCCACTCAAATTAGCACCGAATTATTCTTGAATGGCTTTCCACCTTAGTTTCTTTCACTTTGAAAGCAGGAAGCACACGTTATATTCTTTGACTCTCTCAAGTTCCTAGCTCAGTGCAAAAAAGCAGGGCTTACTGACTGCCATGGATTGACAGATTTTCATTTACAAGGTATGGGCACCAGCATGCCTTCGACCTAACATGAGACTGAGCACCAGATGCCAGACAGAGGCCAGTATACAAATCAGCCATGAGAAGGAGCTGACTTAGCCCCTAGAAATTTCTGGTATTTATGACTTTTTATTTTTGTCCTTAGTAGGGAGAAAAATTAGGGAGCCAAGCCCATTTGAGTTGTCAACAGGGAGCTAGCAGGAATGGGGCAGGAAAGCAGCAGTTTGCTGAGCAAGTGCTGAGGAATTTCAGTAGACATGTTTGTAGGTTGACATTTTGAAAGCGGGATAGAAATACCGTGTGTGCACGTGCACGTGCGGAAGCTCACACACAAGAATATATTCAAGGGCCTATGCTGGTAACTCCTAGAAAGACAAGAAAATGTGGAAAGAAAACAAAAAACCTGGGGCATATTTTTATTTTTTTTGCAATAGATCATAATTTTAAAGAAAAAAAATATGAGGCGTATCACTCACTTTGGATATTTTTCTTTTATCAGTTAGAGAGTATTTTCTGCATCTGTCCAACCACGTCCCTGGGCAAACAGGGGCAGATCAATTGAGACAGGAGACCATCAAGTCAAAGGAGCCATCTGTGCCTCCCAACACCACCAGCACCACTCCAACCTCCCGACCCAAACACCATTAAATCATGCTTGGCCCAAAATGGCGCCATGCTGGGGCCATAGAATTATTAGCCAGACATTGTTCTCACCTCAGATGGCATGATGGATGGGACTGGACCGTTTCAACAAGCAGAGCAAATATGATTCCTGCTGAGGACCATGAATTAGGTGCCACACAGTGGCCCTAAAAGCAACCAGCATCCTTGAAAATGGTAAATGGCAGACATTTGATTTTTTTGTTTGATCACCCCTTTTTGAGCATTTCTCTTTCTCAGTACTTCAGGCTAATAAGAATGGCAAAGCTATAGACAGCCAACTGACATATTGCTAAATACTGGGAGTCTGGGTGGGTGAGTGAGTGTGTGTATGTATGTGAGGGCAGGACACACAAATACGGAGAATGAATAGAGCAGAAATCTCTTATAATTGATTTTGAAGAACATTCTCAATGCTGATTTAGCTATTTACTTCTTGCACTCTTCTAACTACAGAGTCAAATTCTCTCATTCTTAGGATTTTGTGATCAACACTGAATCCCTTTCTCAGAGAAAGAAGAGATGTAGGCTTAGGCTCAGGTCAAATTTTATTATTTCCTAATTGATCTAGACAAAAAAGTTTTTAAACTAGGCTTCACATAATGAGGCAGAATTTATGAAATGCCCCTTGGATCTATTACCAGATACTTTTAAGAGAGAATTAATCACAGAACCCAGAGGAAAGGGCTGCAAGAGGGGAAGCTCGAGTAAGGGGGACGTGGCTGAGCTTGGCAGAGGGAAAGCAAGAGAAAAAGTGGATGGAGGACAGAGGCAAAGGGCTGCATTACCTCATCCTTCAGTCCTGAATTCCTCTGAAGTCTCTGTTCTGCTTTCTGGAGGGATCGAGCTAGTCTCTCCCTCTTCCAATCTATCCTGAACAGTGTGGCCCCATTAATCCTCCTAAATCACGGCTCACTTCTCATCACTCCACTTCTAAAGAGGCAGAGGTGGCTCCCTATTGCCTGCTAAATCAAATCAGGGCTTCTCTGCCTCACTTGCATTGACTTCCGGAACTCGGCCCTTCCCAGCCTGTCCAGCTTGATCTCCCACAGCTCCCAATCACCGCCTCTCTTCCAACAGCCAAGACTCTTCAGTGTTTCCTGCACAGATGGAGCCTCTCCTACCTCTGTGCTTTGCTCATGCTGTTCTTCCTGGTGGGATATTGTGCCACTACGCTCTCCCTCTCACAGTCTCCCTCTCTGACCCTTAGGGCCTATGTGCAGCCCCACCTTCTCTACAGATGGAGAAGTTAGCCCCCTCTGACTACTCCAGTCCTCTCTGATGTCTGTCTCCTCTGAATCCAGTGATATGTTGGTAGATGTTTAACAACAAGCTCTCCCAGGGGAAGTAGGGGGGAGGACTAAGTACATTCATATACACACAGGACTTTATTATACAGTTTAGTGGTATAAAGACGTGGTAAATATGAAATATTATTTAGAAATAAAAAGGAATGAACTTTGCCATTTGCGACAACATGGATGGACCTAGAGGGTACTATGCTAAGTGAAATAAGTCAGGCAGAGAAAGACAAATATCACTTATATGTGGAATCTAAAAGAAAAAAGGAATAAATAAAAACAAAATAGAAACAGACACATAGACATAGAGAACAAGCTGATAGTTGCCAAAGAGGAGGGGATGGGAATTAAAAAATATGGTGGAGGGACAAAACAAGAAAGATGTAATTTATTCCCGCGCAAATTAATGAACCCTAGAGATTAAGAAGTCCTTCACCCTCTCCTGGGTATCTACCCGAAAAATCTGAAAACATTTATACATAAAGATACGTGTGCTCCCATGTTCATTGCAGCTTTGTTTATGGTGGCCAAGACATGGAAACAACCAAAATGTCCTTCGATAGATGAGTGGATAAAGAAGTTGTGGTATATATACACAACGGAATACTATTCGACAGTAAGAAAACATGATATAGGACCATTTGTGACAACATGGATGGATCTTGAGAATATAATGCTAAGCGAAATAAGTCAGACAGAAAAAGCAGAGAACCATATGATTTCACTAATATGTGGTACATAAACCAAAAACAACAAAAGAACAAGACAAACAAATGAGAAACAAAAACTCATAGACACAGACAATAGTTTAGTGGTTACCAGAGGGTAAGGGGGTGGGGGGTGGGAGATGAGGGTAAGGGGGATCAAATATATGGTGATGGAAGGAGAACTGACTCTGGGTGGTGAACACACAATGGGATTTATAGATGATGTAATACAGAATTGCACACCTGAAATCTATGTAATTTTACTAACAATTGTCACCCCAATAAATTAAAAAAAATATATTTGAAAGACAAATAACAATGCTGTTAAAAAAAAAAAAAGTCCTTCAATAAATTCTAGTATTATCTGACAAACCAAGTGACAAATTTAACTCAAAAATTTTATAATAAAAAGAAAGTGTAGTACACAATTTACAAATAATAATATAATATACAATACTCTTTATTGTCAGTTCTGTGTAGCCAATTGATTTTCACAATATGCTTTCATTGATATTTGTTAAACTCCTGTATCTGCAGCCAACTTATGATTGCAATTGACAAACAAGGGTTGTTCTGACATGAATGCTAGTTGACATTTTAATGAACAAAATAAAAGTGAAACAAAGACATATGTCACAATTTCACTTGCTTTTCAGTGACATGAGCGTCTTCTTTGCTGAAATGGATAATAGTTTCCAAATACTCAGGGATTGTGTGTGTGTGTGTGTGTGTGTGTGTGTGTGTGTGTGTGTGTTATTCACAATGTAATGATTACAGACATTCCTAATTTAGTTTGTATTATTAATAGTTTCTCCATGATTTTGTTAAGTCTAGACAATCAACAAAACAATAAATCAAGCCCAAATTTATAGCAATTGCCCATTTCTGTGGTGTAAATAGTCTTGCCATGGCCAATTTCAAGTTATGGATGCAATGTTAGAAGTTGGGCAATGTGCAACAGCACACTCTTACACAGTATTTCCATCATACAGCTACAACAGACATGAATAACCTCAAGTGCACAGATAATAGGAAAATGGAGCATAATTAGGAAGTGGTGAATTTTGAATATAACTCTTGTTTTGAATATATTTAATTGTATGTTTATATAATGTAATTTTTAATATTGGCTGACAAAATTCCTGAACATTTAACAATCAGGTCTCGCAAGCCAGTTTAAGTTGTCAGTACAAGCTGACTCTGTCACACCAGTGTCTGACTCCAATATTTAGAAAGTTACTAAGTGCCAAACATCACGTGAGGCATTGAGGATGAAGAGATCGGTAACGCTATCCTTGTCCTCAAGGATCTCATGATCCAGTGGGTCTGACAGATGTGGTACCAGGTAATGACAACAGATATGTACTGCAATAGAGCATGAGTGGAGAACTGAGGATTCTGGAGGCCCAGGGAAAGGCAGCCATCAACACACGGTGTTCATCAGGAAGGCTACACGAAAGAGATGATCTTAACAGAATCCAGAAAGGCGATGAGGTGGAGTCAGGTGGAGTGGCTGGACTGGACATTCCAAACATAGAAGGGGAAGCACATGTGGTGAAGACACATGTTTTTGCAACATCAGGTTAATTAGGCATGTCTGAGATGGGATCTGTGGTGGGGAACAGCCAGAGGTGAGAATATTTGGGAAAGCTGGAAGAACGTAACAAAGTATTCACAATCATTACCACACACTTCAATGTTTAATTACTCTCTATTTTTTCCTGGGTGTATATATTCAAAATGTTTGCTTCTTATGAAGATAAATCTTAATTTTCACCCATGTAATACTGACCCAATTATCTGCCCTACTGGCCGGGCAGAGAGCCAAAGGAACTTTTCAGAATACTGGTACATGGGACCTTTGTAGGACATTTTTTTCTTCTTGAATGCTTAACTAATGTGATCACTTTTATTCCAGATCACGGGACACAAGACTTTTGTTCCCCATTATTTAGGCAGGCCAACAGAGATAGCCCAGAGTGGCGAAAGCTTAAAAGAATCTTGAAAATCAGGTATCTTTCAGAATCACACAACTGGACAGTAGCGGGGCTCAATGAAAGATGTAGTTTTTCTGTCCAGGCATCTGGCCACTATACCTGTGATTTCACCTTAATTTCAAATCTTAGCCATGTCATTCACCCTCCTGGGTGATTCTGTAGTCCTATGGAGAACACTTGAAATGTAAAAAAGGACATTAGGTGAATCAGGTTGGTTGGCCTAAAAAGTTGAGCCAGCTTGAGCAGGGAGCAAATAAAATATCTGAAAAACTGTCAAAACCTTGTGAGAAACATTCGGAAACCAAAATCCTTGAACTCATAATTGTGAAAGGAAGATCTTTAAAAATTCCTTTGCTTTGTGTGTTCAGTGTATTCAATTAATATGAGAGTTTGATTTCCAAACATACACAAGAAATTTTCATAAAAAGCAGGATTTTTTACTGAGTCTCAAATTTCTAGTTGTTGCCTGTTATTTGATATACAATATCTAATTTTCAAGACTTTTTTAAAGCCAAGTGGAAAAGTAGATAAAATTGCTTTCTCTTCCAAAATGAGATGGAGGTATGTTTGTGGGGGCTGATATAGCACAGTCTCCTTGGTGACAATGTGACAAGTCAATAAGGGCTGAGAAGACAAGACACACTAAATGACAGGAGCACGCCCACTTTCCTGGCAGGAAAGCTTGAAGAATCCTATGGGGAAGGGATTCTTGTCTCTATGGAGAACTGTGGAAGGAATATAGAAAGCAAGTAGCGGAAACACTTGAGAGAAACCACCTAAAAAGCTATGTGGCTAACAACTCTCAGGATTACCTGGAGGGACAAGTGATAGGATATGTTTTTGTTTGCTGTATGCAAATACCCCGTCAGCATCAGTTTGATAAGTAGAAAACCACCTCTGGTCGTCCTTCCCATTTACCTTCACAACTCTCAAATGATCCAGTTTGGTTTCTCAACCAATCACCCAGGATCATGCCTACAAATCTCTTCATGGTCAGAGAAGGAGTGAAAGGAAAATGGAGTAGTGTGGATTCCAGCTTTGACTCCACCCGCAATTTGGACCTGGAGGATTGAGACCACATCTAACCCTGATCTGCTCTCCTCGCATTGTGACTCTGTTATAGTAATTATTACAGTGCCTTGTAACTTTCTGATTACTGAGCTCCTGCTCTACTGGACTTCAAGCACCTTGAAATTAGTCATCATCTCTCATCCATCTATTTCCAACCCTAAACACAAGCTTATACATGAAAGGATTTGATAAATGTAGGATAAATGAATTTTAAAAAATGTTAGCTGACACTGGACAAGTCATTTTTCTCTCTGGGATTTCAGTGTCTCTACTTTTAAGATAGAGCATTGGTATAAAGTCTCTTTCAATTGTCATATTCTATGCTTCTTTCTGCGTGACTCCTCTCTCTTCCACTAATATAGCTTCACAAGGTCAGAAATCATGCCTTAAACTTCTGAAGAGAGTCTATTTAAATGCCGACAGCTACTACTGATGGGAAGGCTAAATCCTGACCATATATGCCTTCTGCCTTCATTTACTCAGGCAAGGGTAGAAAAAAGTGTATGCAAAAGAGGACAGAAATCAAAAACTTTTTTTGAGTTTTTAAAATTTTGATAGACTTATTTACTTATGTTTTAGCAGTTTTAGGTTTATAGAAAAACTGAGCTGTAAGTACAGAGTTCTCTCACATATCTCCCCCCAACACACCAATACCCCTACAGGTTCCCTGTTATTAACATCTTGCACTACCTACTATGACAACATCTATTACATTGATGAGCCATTATTGATACGTTATTATTAACTAAAGTCAGTAGTTTATGTTAACTCTCTGTGTTGTACATTTTATGGGTTTTGATAAATGTATAATGACATGTAGCCACCATTACAGTGTCACACAGAATACTATGACTGCCCTAAAATTTCCCTGTGCTCTGCCTATTCATCTCTCCCTGCTTCTCTTTTCCTTCTAGAAATCACTGACCTTTTTACTGTCTCTACAGTTTTGCCTCTTGCAGAATGTCCGTCATACAGTTGGAATCGTACAATATGTATCCTTTTCAGATTGGCTTCTTTCACTTAGCAATAAATGCATTTAAGTTTCCTCCATGTCTTCTCATGGCTTGATAGCTCATTTCTTTTTATCGTTGAATAATATTCCATTGTCTGGATGTATCACAGTTTCATTATCTATTCACCTACTGAAGGACATCATGGTTGCTTCCAAGTTTTGGCAATTATGAATAAAGCCTGCTATAAACATTTACGTGTAGATTTTTGTGTGAACAGAAGTTCTCAACTCATTTGGGTAAATGAGTACCAAGGAACATGATTGCTGAATCATATGGTAAGAGTATGTTTAATTTTGTAAGAAACTGCCAAACTGTCTTGCAAGTGGTCATACCATTTTACATTCCCACCAGCAATGAAAAAGAGTTACTGTTGCTCCACATCCTCATAAACATTTTATCTCCCTTTTCAAATCTCCTATGTTCATTATCTTACTGAACGAAACCACCATCCATCTGGGCACCCAAGCCTGACATACCCCATGTCCTGTCTCCTTCACCGCTCAAATGCATCAGTCCCTACGTTCTGCTGATTCTCAGTCCTGTATTTCTCTGAGAGTCATTCCTTTTCTCTATCCTTTCTGCCTCTATCCATGAAACAGCCTCCCTATGGTTTGTTCCTGCTCCACACTGCAGGCAGGTATCTTCCAAAATTCCGTTGCGTCATCATTAAAAAACAAAACAAAAAAAAAAAAAAAACTTTTGAAGTTCCCCCATTACCTTCAGGTTAAAGCCCCAACTCCTGTGGATGGCCTGCTAGGTCTTTAGGAATCTTGCTCTGCTAACAACCCCTTACCTCATGAGCTGTTCTGCTACCACCACTCCCAACTCCCTGAAAGCTAGCTATAGTATTTGTGGTATTTGCAGTTCCCAAACTTGCAAAGTAGTTGTAAACCACTGCACATGCTGTTCCACTCCCCTGGAACTCTTCCAGGGATTTTCTCCCTGGAGGATTCCTACTCAATTTCAAGACTCAACTGAAATATCACCTCCCTTGACCCCTAGTAGACTAAGGAGACCTTCTTCGGGTCCCCACTGAATCCCAGGGTCCAGATGGATTAGCCCTCATCTCATCGACTCATATTTATTTGTGCATGGATCTATCTTCCCCTCTCACCCTCATGTCTGTGAATTTCATTATCCTTTAAATCTATGCCACTTATAAAAGTTCATTGAATTAAATTTTTAGAAGGGCAGCTTGAGCTAACTGTGCCTAAAATAGGCCCCAAACACTTTAGAGAATGTACAACCTCTCAGCCACTGCTAGCTGACTTTACCACATAAGCCTGGAAAATAACAGGAGAACAGGATAAGAGGTGAAGGTTCTGCAGAGCCGCCAGCCATACATATTTTCCCCTTCTAACAATTTTGAATAGGTTCAGAGATAGACGAGAGCAAGGTCATTGCTAACTACTACTCTTGTACTGATGGGGAAGGGAAAATTATAAAACGTGAGACGTGCAATTAGTTAGATGGCTGCAGAAGGACCATAAAAATTACTCATTGTCACGGAAGGATTTATTCTGGCACATGAAAATTATCCTGCTTCAGAGAACAGGTTTGCAAGTAATTGCAACAATTCTGTCTGAATCTCCATGGGCTCTCAGCCTGGCCCTCTAGGTAATCTCTTGCAGGTGCCTTTGTGTGCAGATGGGCAGGGAGGGGGATGAGCAAGTAGCAGCTCTTAGGTGGGAATAGCCATCCCTGTTCTGGGTCTTAACTGTTTTTCCTGCTCATCAGTAAAACTTCTCATGTTTAGCCAGTTATTTTTTTGTATCGTTCACAGAAAGCATTTTGATAATCTTGGAAATTGTGTCCCATTTCCCACTGGATTACCTAAGTGCTCTGAATGTGGCTGTGCCTTGGCTGTGGCCACTCAGCCTGTCAGGACAGGCCTCAAATTCAGAGGCTCTCCTCCCACGCGTAAGGTTGGTCCTTTTTACAGCCTCCTCCCAGCTCTGGAAACAACCCCGGAAGGATCCTTAGCTACCTGTTTCCCATGCTTCCTTGTTATGTGTTTTTTCAGCTGCTTGAAAGACATCTTATTAAGTCCGAGGGACCTGAGTTGCAATCCCAGCTCTACCACTTTCTGACACATGACCCCTGAAACCCTTGAGATGATTCTGGGGAACATATCCAGAAAGGTCCTTCTGTGGTTTCCCTTTAGCAGTGAGGGGTTGAGATAACATGGTGGTGTTGCCTTGTGACTAACTAGGAGGGTTTCCTCTGAGGGAATCCACAAGTTTGACTCCAGAGCAGGAATCAGCTACAAGTGAGAGTCCCAGAGTGAGAGAGGGCCAGGGACCAAGTCTTCCTAATCTCTCTCAGAACAACCCACAGCTTTGGTCTGCCCTTTCCCTTGCAACACCTCAGAGCCTCCGATCTGGGGCTACCAGAATCTTGCTCTGCAGAGATCTCACACTTTGGTCCTCCAGTGACTTCTGAAAATGCTAGGTGTGTGAGACATGGTGGCCAACTGGGAATGGGGAGGGATGGCAGCCAAGGTGGGGAGGAGAGGGGTAGTGGAGGCAGCTGGGTTCGAAGGCTGTGCTCGGAGCTAAGTCACTGCATTCCTTTCTCCGTTTTGAGTCAGACTTATTTCTCTGAGAGTTTGGTGTGAAAACGAAAAAAAATAAAAGAACATGAGAGAATTAAGATCATCATAAAATATTCTGATTAAACTTCCTTAAGAAAACGCAGAATCAAGCACCCTACTGTTTTTAGAAAAATTGAACATAGTTGCTTACCAAATGCCAAGCACTGCAATAAGACTTTACAAATATTCACTCAGTCCTTGAAACAACCCTAGGAGGTTGGTACATTATTATCCCCACTTTACAAAAGAAACAAAGGAGGTATAAATATGTTAAGTCGCTTGCCCAAGATCACACAGCTCTTAAGTGGCAGAGCAAGGATTCAAACCCTGGCCGTCTGGCTTTTAGTTTGTGCCCTTAAATCTATTCTATGAAAAACAATGCTATGCTGCCTCCAAATCCTAGAAATGCCTGGATCCTTCTAACACTCGACTTTATTCTCCACTCTTCTTCAACTTTGCACGTCCAGACCTCATCCTGTGTCTTCTCATTACTTAGAACCACTCTATCTCATTTTTGTGTCTTTTTTTTAAATTAGTTTCAGGTGCACAAGACAAAGTAATACTTAGACATTTATCATTTATATCCCTCACACTGTGTGAACCCCCTCCCCCCATCCATTATCTCTCTGACATCGCACAGAGCCATTACATTTCCAGGGTCTCTATTCCTAATGCTGTACTCCGCTTCTTGTAAGTATATATATATATATATATATATATATATATATATATATATATATACACACACACACACACACACACACACACACACACATATAAACTTGTAGTTGACATTCATTATTGTTCAGCTTCAGCTTCAGGTGTACAGTGCAGTGATCAGGCATCTGCATCATCCCTGAGGTGATCTCCCTAACGAGACAAGTGTCCATCGGATACCCTACAAAATCTTTACAACATTATTGATTACATTCCCCAAATTAACTTTCGTAACCCCGTGGCAATCTTGTGGTTACTGACTGCTTTCATTTTTGTGTCTTTAATGGAGAGTTGGGTTTTTTTTGTAAGAGAAAATAATTATTTTGAAGCCTTCATATATAGGATTTTTTCAACTCTAAAATGCTATACTTGTATGATCTATGATATGCAAGTTTAACTGGAATGGGGTAGTCAGAAAAAAAAATCACCCAAAGGACATTTAATCCAACTCAGCTGCTCTATCCCAAAAATCTTAAAATAAGAATTGGCAAGACTATTGTTTTTAATGTTTACCCTTTAGTTTAAATCTCAACAGCAACAGCCATCCTGACCACCATTTCTTTAGTTTTAAAGACAAGGTCTCCATCTTTTCACTCCAAATGCACGTGCCTCCCCACACGAGTCAGGTCCCCTCCAGCCTCCTTACAGAGCTGCCTGCGTCAGTCACCCTCTGTGCTGTAACCGCAACCCCTCTCTAACGGTTCATTCCCTTTAATTAAGTTAAGCATGCTTGGTTCTCTCCCATTCTAAAAATAAATATAAAATAAAATCTCTTTTTGACTATTAGTACCCCCATACCTACAGATCTTGCTCCTTCTCTTCTCATACAAACTTCTTGAAAGATTAGTGTTATGCTTTCCTTCTTTAATTTCTCATTAATCCAAGTTTGGGAGGTTTCTTCTCCTACTCTTTTATTTACTCTTTTGCTTTTTGCTTCATTCTGTTTTAGAGATAAGAAAAGATTCCAAAGAATAAAGAAACAAGATTTTTAATCTACCTGCTCTGGTAGAACTGAGATGGGATCTGACTTAAAACATTCTTGTGGTCTATTTAAATGTTTTGAAAGTTAACATTTCTGAAGCAGATCTAATTCTTTCCAAATCTACTGTCTGTATCAGAGTGAGTTAGTTTCCAAGGGCTGCCATAACAAGTTACCCATAAACTTGATGGCTTAAAAAAACAGAAATTTATTCTGTCATGGTTCCGGAGAGCAGAAGACTGAAATCAAGGTGCCAGCAGTGCTGTTCTTCCACTGGAGGCTCATGGGTAGAATCTGTTCCTTACCTCTTTCTATTTCTGGTGGTGGTGGGCATTCATGGTGTGTTCCATTACTTTAGTCTCTGCCTCACTGTTCACCCAGCATTCTCCTCTATGCTTTCTCCTCTTCTGTCTTTCATAAGGACACTTACAATTGGGGTTAGGACCCACCTGGGTAATAATCCTGGACCTTTAACTTCGTTGTATCTACACAGACATTTTTTCCATGTAAAGTAAAATTCACAGAATCCAGGTCTTAGTATGTGGATATATTTTGAGGGCCACCACTATACAGAGGGTGGGCTAAGAAAACGTGGTGGTGGAAGACAAACTTTTACATTTTCGAAAGTAAATATAAGCACTGAATGTAAATTATAACTCAAACTGGGTTTGGATTCAAAGGATAAGAGCTAAAATTGAGAGGATCCTATGTATTTTGTAATACTTACTACACCAAGATTATAAACCGCCCCTGGATTGATTTCCTATTTTGGCAATTTTTTTCTAACTGTTCATAGATTTTTGCTGTTGTATGGCTCCTCAGAACCCATTTCATCTGTTTTCTTCCGTTTAGAAACAATACTGGGAATTTATTATCTCAATCACTAAACTTCTGGTGAGGCTTCTCCCCGCTACAAGGGTGAATGAAACACGTTGCACAGACCTGGCCAATCATATATTTCCTCGGCCAAAGTGACTGGTTGGGGGATGAACATATGATCCAATCACAGTCAATGAGATTTTTGCTAGGGTTTTTTGGTTCTTTTGTTTTGTTTTTAGAGAAGCAGGTAAATTTCCCCCCGAGACTTGACCCTGAGATAGATGATCTAAGGCTGTTGCCGCCAAGGCTTAAGAACAAAGCAGAACGATGGGAGCAGGAGAAGGCCTGCCAAAACCACTTGAGCCCTCGGGATAAGTCACTCTTGAAGCACTACCCCTTTTTTATAAAGCACTACCCCTTTTATAAATTCCCTTTTATTGTTTAAGCAAGTTGATGTTGGCTTTTCTGTTACTTGCAAACAAAAGAGTACTACTTGATACAACATTCCCTCAAAATAGAATAAAGGTATGCTAAACATTCAGGTGTTTTAAGAGTAAATTTGTACAATTAAGTGGTTTTTAGTATATTCACAGAGCTGTGCAACCATCACCACTAATTCCAGTACATTTTCATCACCCCAGAACAAAGCGCTATACTCATTAGCAGTTACTCTTTACTTTCCTCTCCCCGCAGACCTTGGCCACCAGTAATCCACTTTCTGTTTCTATGGATTTGCTATTCTAGGTACTGCATACAAATAGAATCATACAATATGTGTCCGTTGGGTCTGGTCCTTTCACTTAGCATAGTGCTTTAAAGGTTTCTCTACATAGTACTGGTATCATTTCTACATTCCTACTTATTGCTGAACAATATCCGACTATATATGGACACATCACATTTTATTTATCCATTCCTCATTTCATGGAGGTTTGGTTGTTTCCATTCTTGCTTTTTGGTTATTATGAATAATATAGCTATGAACATTTGTATACTAGTTTTTGTGTGGACATATGTTTTCATTTTTCTTGGGTATATATCAAAGGAGATTTCTGGGTCATATCGTAGTTCCGCATTTATCTTTTTGAGGAGCTGCCAAACATTTTTCAAAACTGGCTCCACCGTTTCACAATCCTGCTGGAAATGTATGAGGTTTCTAGTTTCTCTACATCCTCACCAACACTTCTTATTGTACATCTTTTTTATTACAGCCATACTAGAGGGTATAAAATGGTACATCATTCTGTTTGTTATTAGCCTTTCCCATCTCTGCATATTCTTTTTCACCATGTCTATATAATTTTTGAGAAGTATTTATTAAAATCCTTTTCCTATTTAAAAATGGGTTATTTATTCTTTTATAGTTGATTTGCAAAAGTTCTTTACACATTCCAGCTACAAGCTCCTTGTCAGATACATGATTGGCAAATATTTTCTCTCAATTTGTGGGTTGTCTTTTCATCTTTTTGACGATGTCCTTTGAAAAATAAAGATTTTAATTTTGATGAAGGCCACTTTATTTTTATATTACAGCACCACTTGTTGAAAAGGCTATTATTTCCCCATTAAATTTACCTTGGCACTTTTGTTGAATATCAGTTGACCATAGATATATGAGTTTATTTCTGAGCATTCAAGCTATTCCATTGAACTATATATAATTATGCTAGTACCGTACTGTCTTGATCACTGCTGCTTTGAGGTAAATATTGAAATTGGGTATTGTACGTCCACCAAATTCGTTCTTTTTAAAGGTCGTGTTGGCTATTCAAGGTCACATGAATTTTCACAAGAATTTTACAATCTGCTTGTCAATTCTGCAAGAAATTGGATTATTTTTGGGATTTTGATTGGGATTGTGTTGAATCTGTAAATCACCTTGGCGAATAGTGTCATCTTAACAATATTGAGTTTTCTGATCCACAAACATAGGATGGCTTCCTATTTATCTGGATAGTTTTTAATTTTTTTCATCAATGTTTTTGTACTTTTCTTGTGCATGTTTTGTTAGATTGATTCGTAGGTATTTAATTCTTTTTGATGCTATTATAAAAGGAATTGTTTTCTCAATTTCATTTTTTGATTTTTCTTTACTAATGTATATAAATCTAATTGGTTTTTGTATATTGATCTTGTATCCTGAAACCTTGCTGAACTCATTTTCTTGTGGATTCCTTATGATATTCCTAATTTACAAGATTATGTGATATGAAAAATAGAGGTAGTTTTACCTCTTCGAATCTGAATGCCTTTTATTTACTTTGATTACCTAACTTTTCTGACCAGACCCTCCAGTACAATGTTGAATAGCAGTGGTCAAAATAAGAATCCTTGTCTTGTTCCTGATCTTAGGAAAAAATATATCATCTTTTACATTAGTTGTGGGATTCTCGTAGATTTTTTTTTGTCAAGTTGAGGAAGTTCCCTTCTATTCTTAATTTGTTTCATGTTTTATCATGAAAGAATGTTGGATTTTGTCAAATGCTTTTTATGCATCTTTTGAGATGATTACGTGTTTTTTTATCCTTTAATCTATTATTATATTGATTGATTTTCATGTTAAACCAACCTTCCATTCCTAAGATAAATGGTATTTGGTTGTCACATATAATCCTTTTTATATATTTCCTGGATTTGTTTGCTAGTATTTTGTTGAAGTTTTCTTCACCTATATTCATAAAGGACATTGGTCTTTACTTTTTCTGTGATGTCTTTGGTTTTGGTATAAGGATAACATTGGCCTCACAGGAACTGTTTTGATTGCTAATTCAATCTCTTTATTTGTTATACATCTATTCAGATTTTCTATTTCTTCTTGAGTTAATTTTAGTAGCTTGTGTTTTTTAAGAATTTGCTCATTTCATCTAAGTTATCTTTTTCTGGATACTATTGATAACATACTACTTTTTATTTCTGTAAGGTTGGTAGTGATGTTCACTCATTTCTAATTCCTAATTTTTATAATTTGAATGTTCTCTCTCTCCCCCTAACCCAATCTCTCTCCCTACTCTTGTTCTCTTATTTTAATTTTTGAATTTTTTTGTAAGTCTAGCTAAAGGATTGTCAGTTTAAAAAACTGTTTTGTTAAAAAACATTTGATTTTGTTTATTTTCTCTATGGGTCATACTTCCCTATTTCTATGTGGGTCTCATAATTTTTGTTGAAAGCTGGACATCTTAAACAACCTAATGTGGTTACTCTGGAAATCAGACTCCCCTTCTGTCCAAGTTTGTCATACTTGCTGTTTGTTGTTGTTTTGTTTGTTTAGTGTCTCCCTTGAACTATTTCCGTAAAGTTTGTATCTTTGTTGTTTGTGTGTGGCCATTGAAGCCTCTACTGGTTAGTTTAGTGGTCAGCTAGTCTTTAGACAGAGATATCCTTAAATTTTTTTAACCAATATGTCTCCAAGTTTTTGTGTGTGTACTGGGGCATGGTTTGCGGGCTCTAGCAGTTTACAACTCTGCCTTAGCCTTCACTTCTGCTTGTACAGAGTCTCCGTGTCAGCCAGAGGTGAGAAATTAGGGAATTATTTTTATAATTTGAATGTTCTCTCTCTCCCCCCAACCCAATCTTCTCAGGTCTTTCCTGGGTATGTGTGCAGCCCTGCACATGTGTACGGCCTTCTTAATTCCTACAAATATGTCAGAGCTTTTCAATGCCCCCATGAATATTTCATTTCCCAGATTTTCCTTTTATGTTTTTGGTAAACCTCATATTTCTCTTACCTGATATTGCTACCTCAACCAGCTGTGATGTTAAACAATTGCCACTGGGTTTTTTGTGTTTTTTTTCTTTTTGGTGTTTTTCTTTCTTTCTTTCTATCTTTCTTTTTTTTTTTTTTTTTTTTTTTTTTTTTTTAATAAACACTCTGGGGATAGGGCTGTTAGCTCTGAGTCAGGTAAAATAAAGACAAGTTCTATAAATGGGGTTTTCTAGGAGGCTGCCAGACAGATCAAATGGTGACAATTTTTCTGGGGATGGAGCTTTGAGGGAAGCTCCAAACTCACTATGTCTTCTAGCAGTGGCTACTAGGCTGCTGATTTTCATAGCTACCGTGGTTGGGAAATCATTGGTTTTCAAGGTTACCATGGAGCTGGGGCAAAGGCGATAAAAATAGAACAAATTTAAATACCATAAATCTCACTGTTCTTACTGAGATTCAGCCATTTTTCCTGAATAAATAGTCATTGAAAGAATTTGGTTAATTTCTAGAGTTCTAAAAAATTGGTTTTGGCAAGTTTTAAAGTGTTCTCATTACTTTTACAGAGAAGCAGTTTCAGAGATTCTTATTCCACCATTCCAGAAAGTGTTTCCTAAATCCACCTCTTCTTAACTGCAAAAGATTAAGGTGAGTCTTGTTATCTCCCAATTGAGATATCTACAGATGTCAGCAAATGATTTTCCTGTCAAATTTAATGCTTTTCAAACCAGCTTCTCAATTTTTCCCATCTGACTCTCTCTGATAGGCCACCCCCGCCCCACCTCTTTTCCATTCCCCATAGTGGCACACTCTATTTTCCACTTAAATTTCCCTGAAAACTGAAGGTCTAACTTGACTTAGCTGAAGCGTGCCCTTCTTAAAGCAACAGTCCATAGAACGGAGACAAGCAATTCCTGGTTAGAGTTTGAAGTAGTCATTGCTAGCATTCTAAGACACAGGTAATAAGACAAGATTATTGTCCTAATTTTAAAATGTATGGCACCAGCATGGGTAATAAGAATAAAAACAAAACCTAAATTTCTATAGCAGCTTATTTGTAGGTGGTGGCATCCTGTTGCTTATCAGCATCTGGCCTCTTGATCAAGTTACACCCTTAGCTTTAGATTCCTTGCTTATAGCATACCAGAATTGCTATAATAATTATAGTAATAAACTCTCAAGTTGTAGTGAAGAGCAAATGACAAAGTCTGTTTGAAAAAGATTTATAAATTAAGTGCACCAAAAAGTTTTATAATTCCACATGAAACTGATTATTAACTCTATGTGTTTGGAGGTATCGGAGCCCATTAAATATAGGCTATTCAATGATCTAAGATTTAGCAGGGATGAGTGACAAACTTGGAATATTAGAAGGCTACTCACAGGCTCTACAATGAGAGTGTGTTTCTCCTTAAATTTTGCTCCCAAGGCACCTCACCTAATTCATCCTCATCTCAACACTGCTACTCATTTCACCCTCCCCCATCCCTTCACCAAAAGCCGATGTTTTTATTTTCTTTGTTTTTTACAAATGTGGGTGATGAAGGCCAAATGCAGACAATTTATGCAGCTCAGTGGCTATAGATTGCAATGTGCCTGCTGCAGGCTCAGAGCAGACATTGCCAGTCCTCTCACAGTCCCCTGTGTATTGTCCACCTGGCCAGTGGCTGCTGGAAACAAAGGAGTGTGTGGAATGGCATGAGGGAGGAGGGTCTCTGGGGGAGGGAGTCTTCTGCTGGAGCTGGGTCCCTATGTCAAAGGGGCTCCTTCTGGGAATTCAGCCCTACGGAACCACAGGTATGCACAAACAGGGAAAAAAGAAACCAATGAATGCCTGGTCTGTGTTTGGGCTTGTGGAAAAGGATTGCATTTCCTTTCTTTTTGTCTATTCATAGATTCTCAGACCACTAATTCCTTTAATCAATAGCGAAGATTTGTACCAGGTGTCTCGGAGATGCCAGTATTTGCTGGAGGGGTTAATGCCAGTTAATCTCCTCTCTTGCAGAGCCTGCTCATGGGCTCAAAGTAGAACCCACTTGGGGGCTGGTTTCTTCAGAGTGATTAGGAAGCATGGGACCAGAGACTGAGGGAGGCCAGTGGGAACCTCTGTTTTACTAGTCATTACTTATTTGGACAGTGCTTCCCAGTTTAAAAGCATTTTCGTATTCACATTCCAGCAACTAGACAGGATAAAAGTTACCGATTTCATAGAATTCAAAAAGAAACAAATGCTGCAAATTAAATTTGGCACATCATTGACTTTAAGACATATCCCAACTTCAGAGACATTAAGATGTGATTAAACATATGTGTGTGCATGAGCGTGAATGCAGGTGTGCATATATGCGTGTGTGTTTGTGTATCTTGGAATCAATAAGATTTAGTTCTGTTCCTATTTAACAGGCAAGAAAATATAAGATCCAAAGATATTAAATGTCAAAGCTAAGTTCCTAGCCCACTAGCTCCCAGTCTTCTGGTTCGTAGTTCAGTGCAAACTTTTACTATAAGCCTGTAACACAGTACTTCAGAGAATTTAGGCAAGCCATATACCCACATTGGGGTTCACATCTCATCTGCGAAACTTGGATGAGAATATTTGACCTCCCTGCTCCAGACGGTTGTTATGAAGCCCTAATTGGTTCCCCTATTTTTTTTATTTTTTATTTTTTTTATTTTTTATTATTAACTGACTAAGAATTTATCGAGTACGCCTTTGTGGTAAGCACTGTGTCAGGTTTGAGGAGTTGAATGGAGATAAACATGGCCCCTGCCTTTGTAAAATTTCAAATATAGCATTTTGTAATTTTCAGAGGACTATACAATTATGAGGTATTAGTGTTGCTATTGACATCACAGGAGGTGGTGACAGAAAAGCCCTTGAATTAGGCCTAATGGGGTAACAATGAGAGAAGAGAAGGTGGTGTCCCAACTTGTCTAAAAAAACCCTCTAGATATGGTGCCTAGAACTTTCCAAGGCCTAATGGAAACACCTAAATGTATTAAAGTGGAATTCTGGCCCCAGTGTATTTCCCCAGTCCTTTCTTGCTGTGTGACTCCCTGGTCCTCCTCCAGTCCCGGATATTGCGTGAGCTTTCTCATCTGTGTGGCTTACTCTCATCCTTTCATCTTCTCAACCCGATTTGGAAAACTCCTGCCCATCTTTAAGCCCCAGGTTTTTGGAATATTTTTCTAATCACTTCAGACCACAGCGGTTTCCTTCTTTTCAATTCCTTCAGCATGGTTTTGCAGCCCTGGTCATTTGGCATTTACCATGTTCTAATTTTACTGAAGATATCTCTGTGCATGCCTTGTCTTCCTACCTAAAGAAAGGACTCTATCTTACTTATCATTATCTCTCCCTCATTATCTAGTATCTATGTATTGAGTATTTCTTGCTGGTTGAGCCTTTTCCCATTTTACACTGCCTCACCCTTCAATTCTGTCTTGTATAACTGAATGCAGCATTTTAGAAAACAGAAAACTGGGTTCTAACAGAAGTTCTTTGTGGTGAAACCAAACGTAGAGACAGGTGCAGCACCTCATCTAAAGATGTTCTCCAAGTTGAGAGCTGAAGCCAACTGACAAATGAACCTCTTAAGATATGTACGATGGACCCTCCTCCCCTCTGCTTTTTGTTGTATTTTTTCTAACACTCTCCATGCTCCGATCTTAAGGGGAAAATAAGGAATTGGTATTTAACCCTAGGAGAGAGTGAAGTTAGCAGGGAAAGTTCAGTAGTGTCTGGTGCAATGACTAGTGCGTACTAAATATTTGTTAACTAAATGAATGAGAACTAGGGTGCCATGTGAGGGAGTCTCCAAGGTAAGTGGCAGAAGCCAGAGGCCCAAGGCACTTGTGCCTGGCCCCAAAAGTCTAATTCTTTTTTTTTGGCTAACTCACTGATGGTGCTATTCCTGCCTAGGGGACTGTTGTAGGATAACAACATCCTCTTCTTCAAACAGGCTAAACCCACTCCTACCTCAGGAAGTTAGTACAGTGTGCAGTATTCCCATTGCCAGGATGCTCTTTCTCCAGGTTACGTGTGTGGTTTTCTCTCTTCATTCAAAATTCTGTTTAAATAAAACTTCAGCAGAGTCCTTCTTTTAACACCACACCTTAAATAGTACCTTCCATCACTCTCTACCTGCCAACCCACTTCCTTTTCTTCATAGCACTTATCACCATTCGGAGCCGTTAGAGTCTAGCTGAAGACACTGCTGGGGAGTGTGCAGCGCATAGCCTGTGTGCCACATGCAGTGGTCTCTCTTTAGAGGACACACTAGATACTCTATTGCTTTATCTGTTCATTGTCTGTTGCTCATAACTAGAATCTAAGCTCTATGATACAGACTTTGTTGTTGTAACTCTGACGCCCTAGTGCCTACAACAGAGTTACCACAGAGTAGATATTCAATAAATATGTGTTGAATGTTGGCTCGATGGATGGATGAGACCTAAGACTAACTTTGTCTTCACCCTTATAGCATGATCCTGCTCTCTTCCCCACATCCCTTGTCAAAAAACAGAGAACAGCGTTCTAACAACTTCTTGCTTAGATCCATAACATTTTAGAGCTTATAGGACATTAGTGACCACCTCATGCAAACCTCTTATATACACACGCAGAAAGTGAGGCTCTGAGACATGTTGAGTCCTTACGGACTCAGTAAGTCCTTCAGACTTATCACAGAAAAGTGAAGGCCCAGGTGTATTCAAACCTATTGTGTCTTTATTGAGGGCTATTATTGCCTAACACACTAGGTTTCAATTTAGTTGAAGAGATGAGAGAAAAGCCTATATCAAGTGCACAAATCTTTAAGGCTCAACTGTAATTAACTGTATGTGGGAAAGGAGGTCAGAAGGGCTGGATGGGTCAGGAAAGATTTCAGGGAGGAAGCAGTAATTCCACTGAGCCTTGAAGGACAAATAAGATTGACAGAGATGACGTACATTCAGAATGTGTACAAAAACAAACAAAGCTATGGCAGTGGAAATGGTCTAGGACCTAGATCTCAGGCGTATTTACAGGGCAGACTAGGTTCTAGTGAAAATTGTTTGCAGGAGTAGAAGATCATAAATAGCAGAGGCACATTTTGGAGAGTTGGAAGTCAGAAAGAGGAATTAAACATGATACTACAAGAAACAAGTAGTTGTGGAAGGATAGTTAGCAAAAAAATGACAACATGGAAGGAAGGAAGGAACAAAGAAGTTGATACAGGTTGGTTTGAAGGGAAAGGAAAGAGACAATTGAAGGCAGAAAAAGCCAGGTAGGGCTTTCTTCCACCAGGGAGGAAAGAGTTTGACTGAGGATGGCGGCCACCTCTGCACATGGCCCTCTCAGCCTCCAGCAGCCTCCACCAAATGCATTCCACCTTAGGTGGGAAACAGATTCCACAGCTTTCCTCAAAGCCCTGCTTCTGCCATTCATGACCCCAAAGCTTGAAAAGGTCTTCCTTTGGTTTAACATTAATCCTCCCTGTGGCCATTTGCGTTTTCCTTCCTCTGTACCCAGCAGTGCGAGGAAAAGGAAGTAATCCTGTATAGTAGATTTCATAAAGTCACCCTTGAATGGTACTGCTAGAAGGGATCTTTGAAACCACTACATTTTTATCTCCTCCTTTTAAAGATGAGGAAACAGAAGGGGAAGGTGACACAGCTAGTCTGTGGCTGGACGGAGAGGTTCCACCACCACCCGCTCCACTATTCCAGTCCACTGGTCACTAAAACATCCCCCCAGCCTGCTGCTCCTTCCTCTCCCACTAGCGCAAAAGAGAAAAGTTTTACCAGTCCTCTCCGGGAGCAAAGTGCAAACTTCCCTACATGGTTTATTTCGAGTCCAAAGAATGTTTAGTTTTGAAAGGAGGTATTGGTCTGGCTGACCATCACTGACGTGCCAGTGACAATTTACGGTTTTCTGTGTTCATTTCCGAATCCACTATTCTCTGTGCCTGAGTGTGTACACACCTGCGATCTCCCCTCGTCCTCCTTTTGGCCTTTGACTTTGATCCAGGAGCTGATACGGTGGCTCTCCAGCTCCCTGCCTGAGCAGCTGCAGGCACGGCCTTTTATGACATCAATGTACATCTTGACCTGTGGCTCCAGGCCCTCTTTCTTCCTCTTCTTCAGCTCCAAATCTGTCCTTCAGGCTGGCTGCCTGGGGTGCACATGCCTGAGCCTTGGATTCTATCCCCTTCTCTAATGCTTTAATTGTAGGCAAAACCACAAGGAAAGATTTCCCACACTAAGCCCACTTCAAACACGCATACCCAGCAAATGCCCACTAGGGTAGCGTTTGGGTTTGGGAGGAATGTGCAGACCTGATCAGAACTCATTTATATGTCCTGGATTTCTTTCCCCGTCTGTCCCTAGGACACTGGCTAGGGAGATGACTGTCTTTATCTCGGGGAACTTTTACAGCTGCCAAGTTATTTTCCTGGTTCACCCAAATTTTCCCCTTTCCCCATTTTGGCATCCATTGCTCCATGTTGGTCAGTGTATAATAGGAAGCAGAATATACTTACACACTGGAAACTTTAAAATATGTGATTCATTTAGTATGGAAACTTGCCTGGGGGAGAGACCAGGCTTTCCTGGTGACCTGGTATGGAATATGCACATTTGAAGCATCCTGAGTCTGGAACTTAACCCACAGAGGTTATCTTCAGGGCTAGCTGCGGATTAGCTGTGTCGGGAAGATATATTCCCTGACTTTCTTTAAGAGTTCTAGTGAAGGAGTTTTCAGGCTGTTCCAGTGTCCTGCTTTAGGAGCCAGGAGACATAAATTATTCTTGCCTCTGATTATAGAATCTTGGCACTGGAGGTGATCTCATTGATCAAAAAGCTGAGGGACATGAAGAGTAAGGAACGTGTCTCATTCCGCAAGGAATTGCAAAGATGACCCTAGAAAGGGGAATGAGTTCCCTTTTCAAGTCTCCATCCTGCAGGCAGGACTTTGGAACATAAGGAGCTAGTCCAAAACACTGGGTGCTTGTCAGAGGCCCCATTGGGGGTCCTGAACTACGTCACTCAAGGACTCACAAGTCTCCTTGGTCCTCCTTTCATCTTGAACTTACTCTTCCCCCTCCCCATAAACACTTATTTGTCTCTTAAGGAAAATAAATCTTATCTCATGGTCTCCTTGAGATGACAATGCAATTAAGAAGTCACTGACAGTCTATTTCCCCATCTCTCAACAAGGTCACAGTTTACCCAACAATAATCTTTGTTTGTTTATTTGTTTGTTTGTTTTAACAGTAATCTTCATGATCTAGACATGTTTGGATCTGAGGCTGGTGTTGTCACAGTGGACCCATTCCTATAAAGAGTTATGTCATCTGATTTCATTTCAAACTCACAGGAGGGAATACAAAGACAAATAGACCAATTAAAAATAGGCAAAAAGTTTGACTAGACATTTCTCCAAAGAAGATATAGAAATGGCCAATAGAACATGAGAAGGCGTTCAACATCATTAGCCAGTAGGGAGATGCAAATAAAAATCACAAAGAGATACCGTAACTTTATACCCACTAGGATGAATATAATAAAAAAGAAGTTTGGGCAATGATGTGGAGAAATTAGGATCCTCACACATTACTGAAAGTATCGTAACATGGTGCATGTTATTTGGCATTCACAGTAGCCAAAAAGTAGACACAACTCAAACGTCCATCAATTGATGAATCATAAAATATAATATGTCCATAGAATGGAATATTTAGTCAAAAAAAAAAAAAGAAAGAAAAGAAAAAGAAAGAAAGTACTGATACATGTTCCAACATAGGTGAATCTTAAAAACATTAATCTAAGTGAAGGAAGTCTATCACCAAAGACCATACCTTGTATGATTCCATTTATACAAAATGTCCAGAATAAGTAAATCCATAGAGACAGAAAGTAGATTAGTGGTTGCTTAGTACTGGGTGGAATGGGGGAAGGAAAGGTGACTGCGAATGGCTCAGGGGTTTCTTTCTGAGCTTATGAAATATTCTGGAATTAGATAGTGGTGATGGCGGCACGACTGTGAATATAATAAGTGTACTGATTTGTACACTTTAAATAGGTAAATATTAGGGTGTGTGAATTATCTCCCAATCAGGTTTTCATTTAAAGAAAAGCCATCATAGGTAGAATGAAAGCACAAAAGGAAGGAAGTAAGCAATTTAAAGGAACTAGACAATGAATTCATTGTAAACCAATGCTTTACATTTTTGTGTAAAGTAATATATTCCTGACCAAATGTATGTATTTTGTAATGCTGTGGTTTTCTCAAACAGGCCCACCCCAAAGCCACTGCTAACATGAGTTTCTGAAGCCCTTTCTGACAGGGACAGTGTAGCCAGCCTTGTTTTAGGACCTTCGTCGAGTTTTTCTCTTTTCACCTCCATCTGTCTGTCTGTAAACCTGACAGGAAGCTTCCACACCGAGTCCCTTATGCACCATCTGATGGGGTGAGCCGGTGACATGAGTCCATGTTGGATCTTCTCCCAGCTGTAGACTGGTGGTGAGGTTGGTTTTCTTTGATTATGATCTCCTTATGGGATGGGGTGAGGGAAGAGGAAGCTGGGGAATGGGAATTTAGATCTCTGACTCTCCAGTGCAGGTCACACTGATTCTGTTCTGCTGAGTGCTTTAGGAATTAAGAGACTATTCTGGAATCAATGAGAAGGGCATTTGTCACGGGAACGATCTAACAATAGCAGCCAGAAGTGTGGTGTACAGACCACCCCACTGGCATTACGAGGCCACTCTTCAGGTCAGCATCTCGACCATCTGCAGAACCCTGGACCAGTCACTTAATCACTCAGGGCTCTGGCCTCCTCAGCTGTAGAATGGAAATAACGATTCCCTTCATGCTTGAATTTCATAATCACAGGAGTTGTTAGAAATCGTCTAGCACAATCTATTCCAAATCCTACCCCTTTTGGGTCTTACCCTGCGTTCCCTCCCACACTCCTGATAGTTTTGACAAATGACTGGCCAGTTTCTCCATACGTTGGGCAGTCCAAAAATGTCTACAATATATTAGGCTGAAGTTTGTCAGTTTGAAAGTCTTAACTGAGACCTTCAGGGGCTCTACCATACCTTTCACGTGACAGAAATTTGAAGACCAAGATCTAGCACCACTGACACCTTCCCTTCTCCAGGGTAGATCCCCCTACTTCGTCTAACAACTCCTCGTGTAGCATGGTTTCAAGTTCTCTACCATCCTGGTTACTCTCAGAACACATTCCAGATGGCCAGCTTCTCAGAGTATAAAAAGCAGCAGTACTGAAAAGTCATCAGAATAGTGTGACACTTCACCTTCCTTCTGGACAGTCTATTCTTACTATATTACTAGAAATTTATTACCGTAGTATTAGTCTAAATTTGCATCTGTTTTCATGACAACTATATTCACAGGCAACTCACATTCCTATTATAATCTGGGAAACCTACAGCTCTTTTTTCACATGAGATCCTTTAGCAGAACCGTCTTCAATCCTTTTACATATGTCCTTCGTTTTTTGGACTAAGGTGTTAGATTTTACACTTTTCCCATCAGGCCCCATGATCTCAACCATTTCAACCCACTTCCTGCACAGCAGATGAATATTTGGTTCCTGTGGTTTGCTGATGCACTGCCGACAGTGACGAGGGCAGGGAAGACCAGAGATGTCAGCTCTGCCTTTAAGGTTCTCTGCTGAGAAGTCACTGTCTACAGATCCCACCCCAAGCCCAGAAGTGCGTACACAGAAAGACATTTTGCTCATCCAAACCCAGGCTTCTGCCTCCTCCAGAACAAGTGTTTCCTGGTCATCCTCAGACCCTGAGCCAGAAGTCACACAATGATCACGTGAGCCAACCTAGACGGCTTCAATGGGGTAGGTGAAAGGGAAGGAGGTAGAAGAGGAAAAAAAAAGAGGTAAGAAAGTAAAAAGCGGCTGGGATACAAAGTGAGAACTAATGGATGATTTTGGTCATGTCTTCTTAGCGTTGGCCACATGCCTATTCTCGAGTTGCATGGGGTACCCTCATATTCTTGTGACTAGTTATATTTTATTTGTGTGTTTGTTTGTGTATTGCTCATCCTATAGGTGGTTTCTTTCACTTGAAACAGTCCTGCCAATCCTAAATAATTTAAGAAAAGAGCCCTAATTATGATCATGATATTTACAAATGTGGAAACTGAGGCCAAAACAGCTTCAATCAGTTGTTTGAAACTCTACAACAGTCATCGAAGAAACGCTTGAGTTTTGAGGTGTTTTACGGCCATAAGAATGGGCAAGGGAACCCAAAGTTGGTGAGCAGGGAGCTGAGAGGGCTAGTGATATTTACAAGAGCACTAAAGGTTTTATGAAATGTACACTGGGCAGTTGCTTTAACTAAATCAGAACGAATTCTGGAAGGGCACCAAAGCCACTCCCTCGGTCATCAAATATCTGAATAGTATGTTATTGTCCATGCAGCATCTGCTCCTGTGAAACTTCAAATTAAGACTAGACAACAAAGGACCCTGGATGGTGAGACACTCAATCAAAATTCCTAAGCATCTCTTATGCATCTAGTAATGTGCTGGATACACAAGAAATGCCGTATACAACCCTGCCCATAAGAAGCTTAAAGGATCATTAGGGACACAGAGAAAATCATTAACAAACAATATAAGGCAGAATTAATTTCCTCAGAATTAAAACCTGAGTCTCAGGTGTGGTACAGATCTACCCATTATAAAAATAATCGGTAAGGGGAAATTGCAGCACAGTGTGAAATTGTTGGGAAAAGCCTGAAGAACAAGTGTGGACTTGAGCTGAAGAATGGGAGTATTGAAAAGATTTCAATAGCTCACATGATAGGATAAGAAGAAGAGAAAGAAGAAGAGAGGGAAGGTGAGAAGAAGGAGGCGGGGTTAGGAGAACATGCGGTGTGAGCCAAAACACAATGGAATGAGCATGGTTGGCATGAGGAAATGAACTTGGCCGAAGACTACCTTTGCCATCCCACACACCTTTGGTCCTGTTGTGGCTCTGCTCTTCCACATAACCCCTGCTAACACTAGAACTCTCTGAACTCCCAACACATTCGCATCAATCTTGTATGTGCCTTGCACAGTTTTAGTTACCTGGTACTGCCAATGTCTATACCACTTTATTTGAAAAATGTATCTTCTCAACAGAATGGTTAGCCCCTGAACGTAAAGACTGCATCCAGTGTATTTTGGCATTCACCCATAACCCACTGCAGTAAGTTGAATTTCAAGTTCTAATAATAAATAAGCACTTATTAAATGTGCTCAAGTGGAATCCAGATATCATTTCTGGCCCTAGCCTTCGGGGAGCTGCTGCCTTTTTAACTCTTAATTCATCATCACAAGGCTCTGCTGAGTGTTGAAGTCAGGAAGCAGGCACACTGAGAGAGGACGCAGAGACGAGGCTCCTCCGACTGTGCTTCTCTTGTTAAGACTGTAGCAACCATCTCATCTCTGCTCTTGCTAAGTAACTACTCACAGTCCCGGCATTCCAACGCTGAGTATAAATTAGGTACACTCAATAAGAAGTCAGGAAGCAATGTTAATTTACATTAACCTAGGAAGGGCCATTTCTCTCACTGTCTGCTGAGACACTTTCATGAAGATGGAATGGATGGGATGGAAAGGGCAGCTGGGGTCCAGAATACTAACACCCAGAAGGACTTCAAATCCCTTCGGATCCCATCAGGAAGTATTAGGATGGTCCCAA
Source organism: Rhinolophus ferrumequinum (assembly GCF_004115265.2). Lineage (NCBI taxonomy): Eukaryota > Metazoa > Chordata > Mammalia > Chiroptera > Rhinolophidae > Rhinolophus > Rhinolophus ferrumequinum. Next base: position 22,809,375 of record NC_046293.1, on the reverse strand, counting down.
CACATCTGCCTTGATGGTCTTCTTATGTCCTTTGCAAATCACATGTTTAAGTAAGAAGGCAGCCCGATATTTCAAATGCATTTGCCTCCAGATATGGAAACATCTGGAATCTTAAGGTAAAGCCTAACAAAATTATCTGCTGGTTTTCATTTCTGTTCTGTATTTGGGACCCATCTGGCTTTCCTGTGAATCTGATTGCAGATCACGATAGTCATGGAGCCCCCGCACCTGGGAGCACTGGTGGTGACCCAGCTCAGCTGAGATGGAGAAGTAGAACTAGCTCCCAGGGCATGGAGTTTGGGGGGAAACTAGGCTTCTTTGGATTTATAGTAGACTGAGTTCTACTCTCACTGTGCCATTTATTAGCTGTGTGTGCCATTGGGCAAGTTATCATATTTAGCCTGAGTCTCATCTGTAAAAGGAAAATAATATTAATAATGCAAAACTGAATGGGTGATTGCAAGGATTAAATAAGATCACACACCCATGAAGCCATGGGCAGAGTGCGTGCCTGATAAGTGGTAGCTATTATAATTATTATCACTCAGTGTATTCTGGAGCACCATCCCCTGCTCAGCTCTGCTCAGGTGGTTCTGCTTGAATCAGGCTTGGGTAGAACAGAGGGGAGATGATGGGTCTGAGTGTGTGGCTGGCTGTGTGTGTTGGTAAAGAGGGGTAGGTGTGCCCTGAGAACATGGCAATTATCATGGGTGTGTCTCAGCCCCAAACCAGGTTGGAAATTCTATGACAAAGACAGATCACAAGTCTGAGCCACATATAATGTTCACGTCCTGGGAAAATCCTGCTTCTATTCTGTCCAGTGTGCTGTTCCCACAGGAAAGGATTTGCCAATCACATACTCCTAAATTTCCTCTTGATCTCTTCTTGGTCTTTGCACTCAATGGAAGAGATTGGGTCATTTTAGGAACCTGGCTTCATCCCCACTAAAGGAGCCAAGCATAGCCTATGCTTGATGCACCTATTTGGACCTACTGGTATATTACGGGGTGCCATCCCTTGTTAAGCAGATCTCGCGACTGGATTGCCATGGGGAGGAGGGAGTTACATGTTCACTCACAGGGTATGATTTGTGGGCTGGCCAAAAGCTTTGCCCAAACCAAATCTTGCCATGCAGAGCCAGAAGTTCTACCATACTAGAATCCTTCTCTAGTGTTAAAGCTTTATAAACTACAAATATCTCTGGGAGCAGGTGATTCTTTAAGTCAAAACCAGTCATTAACCCCTTGAAGTGACATAGTTTGCAGGGATTTTACTCATCATAGCAATTAGGAAATAATTATGAGGCTACAAGAAATAAACAGAAGCATTAGGTGGACGGGCAAAGGGGTCCGGCGACACATGAAGGACTGCAGTCCAGAGTGTGAAGCCCTGGGCAGCTGGGCACAGGAGGATGCCTGGAGAAGCCTATGGCTCACGAGATGGGAGAGCAAGGACAACTTTCACTCCACAATTCTACCTGGTTTCTGAGGAATCATTCTTTTCACCCTGTCTGGAACTGAAAAATCAAGCTGGGAGACACCAGGCAGGCCGTTATCAAAGAGAGAACACTTGTAGCAGGATTAGGTCTCATGGACATGAATAACTCCACCAGGCTGGCACTGATGTCTTCCCGATCTGCTCTGAAGGGAGTGATCCCACAGGCTGAGACATAACCTCACCGCCAAAGCCAAAGTATGTCATGGAGCTTTTAATAACCCTGCCTCCCCCACAAAGGGGAACAGCTGGCCTCACCCTCCCTTCTCATTGTCACTTTCCCTCTGTGATTCCAGGGCATTGTCTTCTAATGGGAGTCCCCATGCTAAGAAGCATGCTTACGGGATAGAAGCAGCAATCATTTGATAATTTCTTTAATGCTATTGTTGCTGGGATTGCCTCTCTACGTGATGGTTACAAAAGGCAGGTGGGGAGATTCGGTCTAATTAGGGGCCCACCAAACTTTTCACCCGCCTGTAGTTTCAGTCCCACCCATGTTTACTTGGGCCACCCAGGCCCCCTTCACCTCCTACCCTCAACATGAGAATCTCAACATCATCCGTGAGAGCTTCAGACTAGTACTGTGGGCCAGGTCTACATTTGGGGACTTCCTATCTCCCCTTCCAGGGCCTCCCTGCCCACTGGTGGAGGCCCGCAGCAGTGTGCGGGAGCCTGTACTTTCCCAGCAGCAAGCATGAGCCAATTGTTCATTTCCAGGAATTCTGTGAGTCAGGTGACATCACACTGGCAGCCTGAAATTAGCAATGGTGGGAGTATCACATCATGGAAATCAGCAGAAGCTTCAAAACAACACACTACTGCCCGTTCCTCACTCAGGAATCCTGCTCCTCCCTGTAGCCTGCCAAGGCTTTTAATTTCTTTTCTTTCCCACAGTACATTTTCCCAGGTATGTGGCCTTTCTCTTTTGCTATCCACTAGCTCTGATGGGAAAAGATCTAATAAAGCACTTCCTGCTATTGTATGACTGGACAGTAATATCTGCTACTCCTCTGGTGACACTTAGACTTTAATTTCAGGCAAAAACCCTCAACAAGAACCCTGTCGTTCTCTTCATAGCATTCTGAGTAGCTAGTTGGGGTGGGGACCTTTCCAGAACCACTACTCCCTGAAAAGCCCTCCCAAGAGTATTAGGTGGCAGGGCGGTGTCATCTCCCTGCCTGAAATAATGTAAGTGTGGCCCTTCCTGGAAGCAGACCATTGGCAAGGCGGACCTCCCAGTGCCCTTCCTACCTAAGACCGCAATCTTACATCACGTCTTCAAATATGTGGATCCCTCCACTTCGTAGATTGTGTAGATGTATGACCAATGCGCTGTACAACTGAAGCTGAAGTAGAATAATATTGTATGTCAACTACAAGTAAATATATATATATATAGTATGTCAACTATACTTATATGTATGTGTATATACATATACACATATATGTATGTATAATTATATGTATATATATATATATATATATACACACACATATTCCGCGGGAGGTAGAGTATAGCAAAATGAAGATAGCCGATGGTTTTGTAACAGTTATATAAGATGTCAGAGGGGTAATAGATGGGGGAAGGGGGTTATGACTTTGTAAGGGGTGTAAATGTCTAACTATTATGGTGCTTTGTACACCTGAAACTAATAAAAAGAATATATGTGGATCTCTCCATATTCAAAACATAAGGATTGTTCTAGAATTTTAACCTAATTCTTCAAGATTCAGTATTTCCTTCCAACTGAATGAAGGTCCCCAAGACACAGAAGTGAAATTCAACATCAAGTGTGTGTTATTTTAATCCCTGAAATACCCCATCATCACACACCAGGACACTCCATTTAGCCGCCATCCTCTAGTAAAAGGCACAGACTTTAAAAGAGCAAACCTCACATTCTTGAGCTATCTTAAGTTTCCTTATGCTTTTTACCAATTCTTTCACCCTCTCCAAGGTCCTTCCTGATCTCACTTCAAGTTCTTCGTGAACGACCATGGAGCCTGGGCTCCGACAAAGATCGGTCTAGGGCAGGAGGTGAAGCAATGGTTGCCCTACAGGTTCTACATGCTGTTTTTTTAAACGGATCACCAGGTTGCCCCTCACACAGGACTCTGCATTGGGGCAAGGCCTTGTGTAATGAGTTATGGACAATAATGGTCGAAGCCTTAATTTCTATTTTTATATCCAAGAATCAGGTCAACTTTGAAAACTATAGCATTGTACTTTACTGTGGATCCTTGTTCTCTATTAAGACATTTGTCACAGCCATAATCAATGGCCTGTGGACTTTCGTGTTTAACTATCTCCTTCCCTAAATGGTAAGCTCCATCAAAGCACAAGTGAGCATGCCTGTCATTCATCAGGATGTCCCCAGCACCTGGCAAATAATGGTTGCTCAGTTGATATTTGTTAAAGGACATTAATAGTTTGTTTTTTTTCCCAACAAACCCGAACTTCTACCCCTGTTTTGAGTTTAGACTTGCTTTTCCTCCAACAGTATAGTAGCTTGGATTTAATAGCATTGAACCACTATTTAACTAGGAAGAGAGTAGTCTAAGAGCACGAGTCCTCTGAAGGCTTCTGCTTTGGGCCCATAGAAGTAACTCTGTTGGAGAATCCACTTGCAAATCGCAACTCAAGTCCGTGAGACCCCTATGACCCCGGCCAACTTGTTAACACTTTTTTGGTGACCCAGTTAGCTCAGCTGCTGAGCCTGGGTTCTTAACGAGGCCACAGTCAGAATGAAGCTGCACAGGGGAACAGAATTATGTCATGAAGCTCCTCAATTTCCTGGTTATGTGAGGTTTCTGGGAAGACTGTACATGGCTCCACAGATCCTCATCTTGTTTCTGGCAAAACAACTCCTAGGTCTTGTCCTTGCTGAGTCAACAAAAGCAAGTGGTTCCCCACCCCACTCCCAAGTAGGATAATTGTCCTTGTGCTCTATCCCCAGGCCTGTTGCAAGGAGTTGCGATAATGGCTGTAGAAGTCCTTTAACAGGTAATGGCACTATGGTGAGCTGCCCTTTTTGTAGAGAGAATGTGATGCTGGTCTTCCCTCAGTGGGGCGTGTGCTAGAAGATGTTTTCTTAGCAGCAGGGCTGGACTTCTACTGGCTCATGCCCTCTCTCTGACTAGGTTTTCCTGCGAAGAATGGATCTGTGAGGCCAGGACTAGGTTATAGACACTATGAACTGCTCCAGGCATCTTTGGGGTTTTCTTAAATTCTAATGACATCTTTCAAGATGCAGGTTCAGACCCCTGACGGCTCCTCTTCCCAAACCCTCACTCCCACATCACTGAGCACGTTTGAGTCTGCGTACAGCCCCTGAAGTCATCTCTCGTGAATTAGGTCTTTAAGTCAGGCCTGTATCGCTTTACTTCCCGAGCATGACCATTGAACAGCTGGGAGTTCATATGAGTGTTTGTGGTCTAAACCAGAGGTTCTGAAACCAGCATCATCAGCATCATCGAAGAACTTGTTAGAAATGCAAACTCTGAGGCCCTACACAGAACAATGAATCAGAAACTCTGGTGGCGGGATACCAAAATCTGTGTGATAACGTGCTCTCTAGCTGCTTCATGTTCAAGTTTGAGAGCCATTGGTTCAGACAACACTGTCGTCTCAGAATTCCTCATTTAGAACTTGGAATGGAATTGTAAAGAAGTCTTTTTAAATGTCACCTTGTTCCCCCTCCTTTTTCACATGAGTAAATTGAGGCTGGAATGATTTGCCAAAAGATACGGTACAGTCCTTGCAGAGCCCAGGTTTTATGGATTCACATGCAATGATTTGACTGCATATTAAAATTTTAAATGTGTTTAAATGATTTCTCCTTTCTCAGTATCTACCCCACAGAAATACGAGTATACACATATGTGGAAGGGCCTGCACAAGACTGGCCATCGTGGATCTGTTTGTAATAGCAACAGCCTGAAAACATCTAAAGGCCCATCAGCCTGGAAAAAGGCTAACCAAGTCATTGTATGTCTAGCCAAGGAACACTATGTAGCAGCTAATGAGAGGGTACTGACATGTAAAAATCTACACCTCCTGCTGAGTGAAAAAAACACATGGCAGAATTCAGAAAGCTACAAGTATAGAGGATAGTGTTTCCATGAGCTTGGGCCATGAAAATGCGCTCATCTCTCATGTGCGCTCATGTGTCAGGGTAAAAACCAAACTTTCTTGGGCTTTGACCCTTCTCGACCCAACCGAGATGCAAATCTCTTCCTCCCCCCTGTAATCTTTCCTCCTGATCTCTAACTACACTCAAAAGCAGAACTGTCTAGGAGAAAAAGAAATGTCCAAAGGCTTGGTGCAGAATATGGTCTCTCTTCCGGAGCTCCAACAGGTGATTCCCAAATGTAATTTTTACCCAGATTCCCTGCATGCCTGAGAACAGATGGGCAGTCTGTGGAGGACTCCCTCCTGGAATTTTGGGAAAACCTATTCACAGAGGTGGGGGAAGGGCTGCAAATGGTCTCTGAACAGGTCGGCTGCAAATGCACAAGGCCTGGCAACCTTCGCTGCCCTTAAAAAGGAAAGAACTTGCTGTGTTTGGGGACTCTCCATTATCACTTGGGGGGAAAAAAAACAAAACAAAACAAAATCCTAAACCTCCTTCCAGCCTCCGCTGTCTATGTCCTTCCAACTCAGGACGATTGCCAGCTTTAAATTTCATCTATCATTTGAGACCATATGTGGAAATTCTGATCACTGACATTTTTATTTTTATCTCTCAGACTGAAAAGGCTTGTCTCTCTTCCAAACCCTTCTTATTAAAAGGCTAGAGTTGACTCCAAGTGCTGCAGGCAGAACGATGACAAGTGAGAAGGAGTGAGAGGGAGGGAAAGTTCAGTGCTTTGGGAAGGACAGAGTTGGTGCAAGTCCCAGCTTGTCTCGGGCTCTCCTGGAGGATGCCTGCGTCATTCACAGACTCCACTACCTCTCTCCTCCCAAGACCTTCAAAAGCCTTTGACTTACACAGTCTGCCATTCCCTTTCTTGTAAACACAGTTCTGTGTGTCGCTCTCTATCAACAGAGATTTAAACAGTAAGTTGCTAAAAGAACATTGCTTCCTTCTGCTTCCAAGGAATTCTTTTTTTTCTGGCGTTGGCATTAGGTTTTTGGCATGGGTGCCCTAACTATTTGCCTTCAGGAGATCTATAAGTTAATATTTACAGAAGATGATCACTAAAAGCCAATATGGGTTCACTGAGAACAGGCCATATGGAACTAACCCCATTCTCTCTTTTTGAAATGGTTACCAGGCAGAACATCACAAGATGCCATAATTATATAGAGTATCTTCATTTCAGAGCAGCATTTAACAGTCTTTCATGATAGAAATGTTAAAAAAATTAAAAACGGAGAAATAAAGTTTGTATTAGAGTACTGCATGTGGATTCACAGTTGTAATCAAGCAACTTGCATTGTGACTGGCACCTGCCCTCCCCCAGTTGCTCTGCTTGTCTCTTCTTCAGTGATTTCTACAAAAGCATAGAAGAGCCATTTATCAAGTTTGTTTGAGATATATTAGAGAGAAAGACAAACACTTCAGATAAGAAGATGAGGATACAAACATTCTCCAAAGACAGGAATGTTCAACTAAAAGCTAAACGACAGAATTGGACACAAAATCTTGTCATCGATGACATAAAAAGAAGGTGAAAAGACCTGGCTTAATAGTGGTCAATTCGAAAAAAGGCTTGGGGTTTACATTGACCATAATCTCAGGAATGCATCTGCCAAGAAAGTCAAACACGTTGGGGCTTTATTAATAGAAGTATAGATAAGAGATCAAAGGAGACAATGGCCCCATTGCACCCTGCATTGGTCAGACCACAGCTGGACTATTAAATTGTCCTCTTTTGCAAATCACATTCTAAGAGGGACACTGACAAATAGCAGAGTATGCAGATAGCAGGGACTGGAATGGTAAGCAGCCTGTAACTGATTCATCCATGCTCCAAGAAATGGGAAGGTTCAAGAAGTTCAAGATAGAAGAAGATAGATTTCAGAACAATGAAAGGAAGATTTTTCTAATCATCAAAGCGGCCCAATAATGGTGCATTTTTCGCACAAATTAACAAGGTGTCTTTCAAAGCAAACACTCAAGCTGTCAGAAACACCAGATATTTATTGAGAGGATTTCTATATGGTATGGGAGGCTAAATTAACTTTGACTGCTAGGTCCTTTCTAAGACTGCTTCCAACCCAAATATTATGTGTGTGGCTAGTTTTTCCTCCAGATCTATCCTGGGAATCATGAGATCTGGATTTCAAACGTGGCTTTGCTAAGAACCAGCTGGGCAAGTGACTCCTCTTTGGGCTTTAGTTTTTTCATTTGGAAAGTGAGAGGGATGAATTACTTGACATCTAAAGTCACTCATAGAAGGAATATCCTATTTATTACTTTTTTTTTTTGGAATTATAAAAATAACTGAGTTAGAGAAATTATCACTAATTAGATTCTTTTAGACCTTATCTTATGAAGCATAAATTCCAAGATCTACTTATGTTTTTTCTTTTTTCAAGTGAGGTAACATTGGTTAATAACATATAATTTTCAGCAACACTATAAATTGGTATCCATATACACTATAGCATGCTCACCACCAAAAGTCCCATTGCTATTGTCACCATACATTTGACCCCCTTATTCAGTTTTCCCTCCCTCAAACCCCCCTTTCACTCTGGTAACCACATTCTGTTGTCCGTATCTATGAGTTTGTTTTGTTTGTTTCTTTTCTATTTATAGTCCACATATAAGTAAAATCCCATTTTTGTTGTCCTTTTCCATTTTACTTATTTCACTTAGCATAATACCTTCAAGGTTCATCTATGTTGTCACAAATGACAATATTTCATCGTTCTTATGGCTGAATAATATTCTAGTGTGTGTGTGTGTACAGTCTCCACATTTTTATTCATTCAAGTGTAAATGGACACTTAGGTTGTTTGCATATTTTGGGTATTGTAAATAATGATGCAGTGAACATAGGTGTGCATATATCTTTTCAAATTAGTGTTTTCATGTTCTGTGGATAAGTACTCAGAAGTGGAATAGTGGATCATAAGGTAGTTCTATTCTAATTATTTTGAGGAACCTCCATACTGTTTTCCATAATGGTTGTACCAATTCATAATTCCAACAGTGTACACGGGTTCCCTTTGTTCCACATTCTTTCCAACATTGGTTATTTCTTATCCTTTTGATACTAGCCATTCTAACAGGTGTGAGGTAAAATCTCACTGTGGTTTTCATTTGTATTTTCCTGTTGAACATCTTTTCATGTACCTGTTGGCCACGTGTATGTCTTCCTTAGTAAAATATCTATTCAGATCTTCTGCCCATTTTTTAATCAATTTATTTGGTTTTCTTGTTGTTGTTGAGTTGCATAAGTTCTTTATATATTTTGGATATTAATCCCTTATCAAAATATCATTAGAAAATATCTTCTCCCATTTGGTGTTTGCCTTTTTTTTTTTTCTTTTTTTGTAGCTGGTTTCCTTTGCTGTGCAGAAGCTTTTTCTTTTTTTAGGTTGATATAGTCCCATTCATTTATTTTTATTTTGATTCCCTTGCTTTTGGGGTCAAGACCACAAACACGTTACTAAGACTGATGTCCAGAGTCTTAGCATCTATGTTTTCTTGTATGTATTTTATGGTTTCAGGTCTTACATTCAAGTCTTTAATCCATTTTGAGTAAATTTTTGTGTATGGTGACAGATAGCAATCTAGTTTCACTCTTTTGCATGTGGCTATCCAGTTTTCCCAACGCCATTTATTGAAGATGTCATTTTTTTCTATTCCCCTGTCTCAAACCCTGACAGAGAATACCCCTAAGAAGGTAGCCCAATAATTTCTGCAAATAGATGTTTTTCAGCAATGGTGGGTACAGGGTTCTTTCCCCAAAATGAAATTCTCATATGTCCCTAGGAAACATTCAATGCCTTATATACATTGCTGCAACACTAAGAAACTGTTAAGATACCAAGCCTCATAACCCCCATAAGCACTCTTAGAGATACCATTAGTCCTACCTGGTGGAGAGGAAACTAAGCATAACCATATTGAAAAGTGACTTGATTTTATCTATTAAAATTTAAAACAGTCTTACCTTTTGGCCACCTAATCCACTTCTTAGTATCTACCCTATAGAATATACACACATGTATGGAAATGGACAAAGATGGCCACTGGAGATCTGTTTGTAATAGCAACAGCCTGAAAACATCTAAAAGGTCATCAACATGGAAAAGGCTAACCCAGCCACCGTATGTCTATCCAAGGAACACTTCGTAGCAGCTAATGAGAGGGTATTAATGTGTAAAAATCTACACCTCATGCTTGTGAGTGAAAGAAAAAAGAAACAACCAAAATTGCAGAATAACATATTCAACATACTGTTCCTAACCTCAGAAGTATGCTATTTGACCTATATAGAATAGGCCCTGCTCTTTGCCTTTTATTTTTCTGAATTGTTGGCTAACATTTTAAATTGAAAATTTTTATATTAAAATGAAGATTCATTCTTTAAATAAAGTTACTTTTAAATCAAAACTAATAATTTATTGTGTATATAACATGTAGAAATAAAATGTGTGACAATAGCACTCAAGGATGTGGAGAGAATGGAAACATGATGTTAGAATATTTTCAGACTATACATTATGGTATAATATTGTTTGAAGACAAGTTCTGATAATTTAAAGATGGTCATTTTGAACTCTAGAGCAACATCTTAAAAAAATTAAAACAAAGACGTATAGCTAATAAGCCAACATTAGGTGGAATGAAATTAAAAAATACTCAATTAACTCAAAGGAAGACTGAAAAAAAGAGGAAAAGGGGAACAAAAAATAGATGGCATAAAGAGAAAAGAAAAGAAAAATGATCAGTTTAAACCCAAACATTAACTATATTACAGGTATAAATACTCCAATTAAAAATTAGAGATTGTCCAACTGGAAAAGAACACAAGACTTAGCTAAATATATTCTTTAAGAAACCCAATTAAATATGAAGACACAGATAAGTTAAAATAAAAGGGTGGAAAATACATGCCATGTAAACACCAACTATAAGAAAACTAGAGGCTGTATTACTATCAAAAAGTAGACTTCATTAAAAGGATCACAACAAAGGACAAAGAGAGGGGACATTTAATAATGATAATCAATCAATTCCTTAACAAGTTATAACAATCCTGAATGTGCATGTACCTAAAAATAGTTTCAAAATACAGGAATCAAAAACTGATAAAAATGAAAGGGTAGAAAAATCTGCAATTATAACTACGTATTTCAACACTCTACTCTCAGTAGTTGACAAGAAGTAGACCAAAAAATAAGCATATTGAAGACATAACACTATCAACCAACTTGACCTTTAACATTTATAGAACACTCTATTCAACAACAGCAGAATATACATTCAGTGCACATTAAACATTTACCAGAATAAATCAAATTCTGGGCCATAAAACCAGTCTCAATACATTTAAGTAGGTTGAAATCATACAAAACATGATTTCAGCCAAGACGGAATTAAATTTTATGAATTTTTAAAAGGGTAATCGTAATTGTATTAGGGGAATGGGTGAGAGATTCCAGAAATATATCTGCTTAATGTCATCAAAAGTGTGGAACCGACCTTCCTGACTTTTAAGGTGGCACAAAGCATGACTGATTCTCTTAGCATTTTCAACTCCTCTGTGTAGAATGTCCCTGGAAGCTGTTACGATGAGTTTTGTGAGAGTAAGAGGGACTCCATATTGAATGAGCAGGAGTAACTCCATTTTGGACAGGTGCAGAGAACTTAGCAGACAACGTCCAGGGAGCTGCCCAGTTGCCCTGGTAATTGGGTGTAACCAGCTACACTTCGAAGGTCTGCTACTGAAGATAAGAGGACGTCAGGGTTGCTGGCTGGCTACCTGATAAAGTGACATCAGGAAGGCACTCAAAACTGCATAAGAACTGAGGACTTTGGCAGCTCAGAGAGCCAGTCTCAACTGAGAGGTGAACATGCTGCCACTTTGCTCCGAGAGCCCTCCACTCTGCTCTGCTCTGCTCTGCTCTCCTCTGCTCTGCTGTGCTCGGACTGAAACTCTGCCTGACCAACGTCCCAAACCAGCCACCCTTCCTTGCTCCACCAGGACTCTGATTGACTATGAGAATATTTCATTACTCTATTTGATCCAGTTATTGTATTACTCTGTGTGCTTTACTGGGTGGTGTGTTGATGGTTGATGCTTTACTGTTTGGTGTGCTGATGATTAATGTTAGAGTAAAGAGTATATTGATATTGAAAGGCATTCAAGATCTTGCGTTCTCTGTGCTTTGCTCATGCCACGGCGACCGCGGAAGCCTCAGGCAGTGATCCTGGGGGTCTGAGAGTCTCTCGGGGGTTAGTCCCCCTGACTTGCAGGAAGAGACTGCAGCAGGGACTGTGAGCCTAGCTGTCACTCGTGACATTCTTTAAAGCCACAGACCCCTTCAAGACTTCTCCAGTCACCATCCCATTACACAAAAGTTCCTTTACACAGAAGCAAAGTAGGCAGTTGCTATATAGTATGTTCTGAAATATACCATGAAAAGCTCCTGCCCTTTGCCCCCAAGTATCTCCCTCACCGCCTGTCATGACAACTGCCATTAAAGCTGCATAGGGTATTTGTTCAAATCTAAAATACTTGAACCCCAAAAGTGATGCATCAGTCACGGACATTTTAGAGTAGACCACTTTATCATCGGTAAACAACTCAGGCCATTAAGGCATCAATGCATTTTTATGAAGGGAAGTGAGAAAATATCCAAGTGTTCAGATTACAATCCTGTCTAAGTTGAACAAGCCCAGAAGGCAGGCTTCTGCACATGCCCTGAAGAAGCTGATGGTGGCGAGTATTACCAAGAGAAAAGAGACGGGGAGAGGGCAGAGATCCGGATATAATGCAGGAAGAAGCTGCAGAGCCAGGCCTATTCATGATTTTCTTACGGCCACCTGTGCGGTGGGGAGGTAAGACCACTAGTGCCAGAAAACTGGTTCCTACCTCCACTACTGGTATTGGCATAGATCTGATTAGAATGAGGACTTACTGCCTCACTTTTCATTGCCTCCCGGGTGCATGTGAAGGACTGAAACGTATCCTGGCAAGCACCCCATGGGAGACAAGGCCTTTACCATGGAATGTTCCATGACGTGGACCCAGTGGTCCCAGAGGGAATATTTTCCTAAGGGATACTGGCTGGAAGATTTATTTTGTTGGATGGTATTCCTTTGTTTCCCAGGGTCTAACTAGATGTCCTTGCTCTACCCCTGCCCTTACCCATAAGATTGTCTTTTGAGTTTGCTGTGGCCTTGTGCACTTCTTAATTTCTGTGCCATGGGAAACCTAAGGAACCTGACAGGTAAGACCATCAGTCACCTCCTGGTATGATCTGAGAAGCCAGCCCTTCCTTCCCTCAAATCTCCCTTCTTACAATTACAGTTTCCCACTTTCGAAGGAGGACTGTCAGGTATATACTTCTGCACGGCAATAATTGAGCCTTACCATCTTTGAAACCCTTTAAAGAAGGAAAGGGCAGTTCTTCATTCAGGACTCCTCACACACAAGAGGCTACATCAGTAGTTGCTCCTCCTGGAGCAAAGCCTCCTGGAGGAATACTAAACCTTAGCAGTCAGACATGTGCTACAATATAAGTGTGGAGAACAGTCTCCCAAGGGAAGCTTGGTAGGAGGGAAAGGATACAAAGATAGAAGATAACTTTTTGAAGAAGTCAGACACTGAAGCACTGGAAAGGTATTTTGTTAGGGGGACAGGAAGAATGCAAAACAGGCTCACACTGTGACCAAGCGTTGACCATGTACCCACAATCATGGTAACTACTGGGTATACCCACCCTGTCCACAGACGTGGCCTAACAGTAGTTGTGTTTCTGCTGTGTGACCCTGATCACACAGACATAACTGGTTGGACTAGGGGTGCATATCTGATTGAAGCTGAATCAGAGCTATTATCTCTCTTAAGAATTGACCCAAGAGACAGGGATTGCCAACAGCACAGCACTGGGCAGCGTGTCCACTACAGCTGCCTCGTGCCCCTGCACAGCTGGGTTGCTCAACTTATCTTTGGATTCCACGAACTTTAGTATCCTTCCAATACTTGTTTTGTTTCAGCTTACTTGAATTGATTTGGTACATTTTAACAATAGAAAATAACCAATACAGACATGCATTTTGCTTCCCATTTCTGAGAACAGGAACAGGTGCTGGTGACTGGAAAGCAGCATGACCTGAAGAAAATTATTCAGGCTTTGATGTCAAAAAACCAGATTGAATCCAAGCTCCATTACTTTCTATGACCTCTGTGACCTTGAGGATCTTAGTTGAGTTCTCTAAGTTTCATTTCCTTACCTGCAAAATGGAGTTAGTAATCTTTATGTCATAGAATCGTTAAGGGGCATAAAAAAGCTATTATGTGCAAAGGGCCGGCATATAGTAGCTGCCAAATAAAAGCTAGTTCTGTTTTTTTTCTCCTGTGTTGCTTCATTTTTCCCAGCCATTTGTCAATCAATATTTCTACAAGCATTCAGAGACCCTAAAGGCTCTAAAACAATTTCTCTTTAATGCTCCTGAACACTTAGTTCATGCTCTTTTTTCAAGTGTACTAGGATAAGCATAATAAAAACAAGTGGTGCTGAAGGTGAGCACAGAATTGGGGGAAAGGAGAGCTGGTTCTAGTGGTGACTCTGACCATGGACATAGCTGGATGACCTTAACATGTCATGTCCCCTCTCTGGGCCTATTTCTCTGGCTGTACAATGAGGAGGTTGGCCTAGATTAGCATTAGAAAGCTTAAGTAAGTGCTGTACCCAACAGGGGGGCGACTGACATTTTGAGTGGGATAATTCTTCATTAAAAGGGAAAGCCTGGATTTCATATTACACGAAGTTTAGCATCTCTGGTCCCCCCACCTTCTAAACACCAATAGGGCCTCCAGATATTGTGACCAAAATGTCCCCCGGATTTGCAGAACAAGGCAGGCAGTATTGCCAGGTTGAGTTCAACTCCGTTAAGCAGAAATAAAATAGTTTTAGTGATCAAATATGTTTAAGACATATTGGATTAAACAGAGCTGCATAGGCTTTTTTAGGATTTCTCTAAACCTTTACCATGTGAATGTGCAGAATGAAGGGATCCATTTCTCCCTTAACCCGACTCCTACTTGGGATTGAACTTGAGTACACTGATAAAGACTCAATATGTGTCTCAGGGAAATTGTAATTTGGATACCACTCACTGTGAACCACATGTAACAACTTCACACCAGTACCGAGCAGCACATGGTCTAAGAGAGAATGAAAAAACGAAATAATAATTTTTGTTGTTATAAGGGAGGCTAATAAAAGAAAACTCCATTGCACACTTTTTCAATCTGTCTTCAAGCAATTCCCTACCAGGAAGACTACTAAGAGTAAGAAAGTCCAGCTGGGAAAGCCAAGTGGAATGAACGCTACAGTAGGAAATGCAAGAAATGAACTCTGCGGGTCTCCACGCCGCATGTGACCTTCACACGCCACGCTTCCGGAGGCAGCCACAACTGCAGAGTCCCCTCACTGTGCCCCCAATAATTTAATATTCTTTACCAGTGAAGACTGAATTTTACATTTTCAGGCCTCATCTCCCCTCCAATCATGAGCACTGTTCCAAACATACACAGTCGCTCAATCAAGGAATTTACAGCTTCATTTGCAAAGACTGTCTTGAAGGTCTGGAACAGATTCTCTTGGCTGCCATTAACATTTTCATCAAAACGCCACTACACATTGGTCTAGTGTTCTCTCTCTCTCTCTCTCTCTCTCTCTCTCTCTCTCTCTCTCTCTCTCTCTCTGTCTTCTCCTGTGACTGGTGTTAGCTGGCTTGATTAACAAAGGTGAACAGAGCTGGGGTCAATGAGAAAGGTGTTCCCAACAAAATATTCTGAGCGACTTCAAGGAGACCTTAAGAAACTACAGGCAAGGCTGTCCCAGCTGCTCTGGGGAAAGCCAGACAGGTAGCCCATGGGGTGGCCCGGTTAAAACGGGGACCGTGAATCTGTCAGCTTTTCTCGCTGCTAAAAATATTTTTGGTTTATTATTTGACTTATTGGTTTACTGATGATTTAATTAAATAATTAATTCACTCAATTATTTGGACAAATCCTTATTGAGGATCTATTTGAGTGACAGTGTTCTTGGCACTGAGAAAACAACAGTCACCAGGATAGTCAAGGTCCCTGTATTTCCTGAGCCTGCATTCCAGTAGAGGAGACAGATAAGAAACAACGAAGCAAATACATGCGTAATAACATGTCAGCCTGGGATAAGAGCCACACAAGAAAAAGGAGAGTAAAGGGGTCAGTGGGTGATTAGGTTGATGATTTAATACAGAACACCAAAGACAGCCTTTCCGAGAGGGTGGTGGCCACACAGAGGCATACGTGAAGGGGTGAGCCATCTGAAAAATTGAGGAGAGAGCACTCTAGGCAGAGGGAACCCTGAGTATGAAGGCCTTTGGCAAGACTGAAGTTGTGTTCAAGAGGAGGCCAGAGGGCTCATGCAAGTGTGCCAGCTGGGAGGTGGTATAAAAGGAGCTCAGACAAGCACACAGGGCCTACATGGTGCCGAGTCCCGGAACCCGTGATAAGGGGTTCGGCTTTTGAGAGTTTGGGGCAAAGCAGTGACACCATCTATTTTTATACTTAACAAAACCATTTTAGCTGTCACTTGGAAAACAGAAAGTAGGAGATAGCGACAACGAAAGAGGGACTAGATCATGCTGAGGCATGACTAGGAGAAGGAAGATCCGTTTCAAAACTATTGCAGGATTTCAGGCAAAGATGATGGTGGCCGGGATTAGGGTGATAGTGGGGGAAGTGGTAAGAAACGTGATTGGATTAAAATAGTGTTTCAAATATTTTCTTCATTCCCCTATATTTCCCAACCTTTCTACATTTACCTTAGGGTCAGATGATTAGTTCTGACTGATGAGTAGAATTGATATGTGTCACATCCAGGTTGTGGCAGTCAGAGCTTGTGGGTCTCCTCTGTCTCTCTCTTTCCCATTACGGAAATAGTTGACATCGTCTGTGCCAAAAGATGGGTGAGGATCCCCCTACACATATGGAACAAACTCTTCTCATGTTAAACTCCGAGATTTAAAGTGCTTATTCTAGCATCTAACACTGCTTACTCTGAAAAAGGCGGTACATATTTCGAAGGTGAATCCAAATGGGCAGGCTAAGGGTGTGAAAGAGAGAGAAGACTCTCGGATAATGCCACACACTTTTGGTAGTATTGTAAGGTGAATTATAGTGACCTATATGAGGTGAATTATAACATAAGATGAATTATTTGTGCAGATGGAAAACACTAAGGGGAAGCATCAGGTTTGAGTGTTAAAAACCAAGAATAAGAATTTGGGCATATTAAGTTTTCATTGCCCATTAAACTTCCAAGTGAGTTTACCAAACAGATAGTTGGATACACTGTCTTGAGATATATACTGCCTGGTTGGGTGTTGAAGGCTGCCCCAGAAACAGAGACAGAGACCCTTGGCAAAGACTGGGAGATTTATTGGTAGATTTATCAGATAGAATTAGATTTTGCTGTCATTGACGGAAAATCCAAATAAACCAATAACAGAAAACAAACAAAAAAACCCGTTGGCTTAAACACGATAGAAGTTTATTTCTCTACTATGTAAAGGCCAGAGGTCAACACTTCGGGACTAGTATTACAGCTCTGGACATCAGGTCCAGGCTCCTGCTAGCCTTCCATGTAGCACACCCAGGGTAACCCATGTCTTCTGAGTTCAATATGGCTGCTAGCTTTCAGTTATCATATTGGTATTCCAGGGGCAGGATAAATGTATATTCCAGGGGCAGGGTAAATAAGAAAGGAACAAAAGGTACACACCCGCCATCTTTTAAGGTGATCTCTCAGAAGTGACACATACCTGTCTTTGGACAGAATTTACTTACTGCAAGGGAGACTAAGAAATGTACATTTTATTATGGGATGCCTCATGCTCAGCTTAAAATCGGGGAGAAAGGATGAAAAGGAATAATGAATAGTTGGATAGGCAACTGGCAGTCTCTGCTGTCTAGGGGTGGGGGAGTAAAGATACTGAGGTCAGCATCAAAGTTAGTCTAGGGCAAAAACAGAGATTGCACACAGGGATGACCGTACAACCGGGTACAATATGAGTGATGTTCCATAATCTTAAATGAAAATAAATCCTATACTAAAAACAAAATTCTACATTCCTGTTGTAAAACGGCCTCATTTCAAAAACTTGTTAAAGACATCTTTTTTATATTTCACAGTGTTTTTTGAGTAAGGGAGTCGAGATATTCACCGAAATACTGTTGACTAGATGACATTTCCAGCCCTTCAGAATTCAAGAGCCCATCAAGGGCCTGAGCACAACTTCCCCTCGCTGCTCTAGAAATATCCAGGAATGATACGGATATTTGGTCTTGAGAACATGTTTTCATTGTATCTCAGTTTTGGAAAGGTTTGATGGATAACTTTCCACTATTTCTCTTTGAGCAGTAGGAGAAAGAGTGAGTGATAATGGAACATATAAAGTTGAAACTGGCAGTTTCGATTATTTCAAATAAGTATAATCTACTATTTAGATACTTAATGATAGCATCAGCAGAAGTCAGGTGCAAAGGGGAAAATACTAGTTTTACTGCCCACAAGGTTGAACTACCCTATAAAGAGGTGTTTCTCTGTATTTCCCAAAACACTACTTAACATGATGTAAAAAGGATTCAGAGGCCAAATAAAATCGACAAAATTTAAATAGTCTGCTCTTGGACATTAATTACTTAATCTTGGAGATGAAAATTTACAATATATTCAAGTCTTGGAGAGTCCTGCAGAAAAGAAACTTAACTTGGTGAAAGCTAGAGCTTACAGTTATTTGCCCTCAGAACATTTTTCAGCATGTTATGAAATGCTGGTATTCCTTGGAACATGGTTTGGGAAACCGTACCATAGAAAATTCCTTATTTATCTGTGATTAAAAAATCTATTTTCAACATCAAACATTTCATGGACTGATACTTTTATTAAAAATCACAAATAAAATGAATTGCTAGAAAATAGGGGAAAAAAAGACAGTCACACAAAATACAAGCCAAATATTTTATTATTAGAGCCAATAGGCATAAAATTATTCTGTCAAAATGCTGAAAATGTCTCCAGCCATTCACTACAGAAAGTGCTGTGGTTACTTCACTGCAGACAGGTAACAATTGGTGGACTGGTACCAGTCCATGAGCCAGGTGTACCACTGTCATACAGCCTTGCCCCCACCCTTGTATGCTTCCTAAGGTGGTCTATTCCATTCCTTATCTGCCCTTGCCTTGTAGTGTATGTTTTGCTGTTTCTCATGACCAAGAGGCCAACTCTTACATCAAAACATGATCTATGAGCTTGGGCTAACCTCAAGAAACAAAAGGAGAGAAACCCAAGCTTGGCTTTTGGAATTTATTTCTTCTAATATGAAAGAAGAAAATCTTCTCTGCCTGGAAACTGTACTTAGCTGCCTTGTTGATCATTTATCTTTTTATATAACTGGTGATCTAGCCAGAGGTAACTGAGACCTTAAAGGAAGAG
Source organism: Rhinolophus ferrumequinum (assembly GCF_004115265.2). Lineage (NCBI taxonomy): Eukaryota > Metazoa > Chordata > Mammalia > Chiroptera > Rhinolophidae > Rhinolophus > Rhinolophus ferrumequinum. The sequence continues at coordinate 22,790,204 of NC_046293.1, read as the reverse complement.
AGAAAACAGACAACTTCAGCCTGGAATTAGAGCGAGCTGTTTTTGCACTCCTGTGGACCAGTCCAGCTTCCCTCTTCTGTCCAGCTTCCCTCACCTGTCTCTTTTAGCCCATCCTTTTCTCTGTAGTTGGTCCACGGTTCATCTGACTTAGATACCTGGCATGCTGGAGCTCCTGGATTTTCAGGATACCCGGATCCCTAAAATTAGAAGGGCACCTCGATTTCTCTCTACCTCTTTGAAATATAAAAGTGCCACCTTCCCAGAAGTAGCTGAGAGGTACATTCCTAGGAAAATGGAATGTGGAGGGTTGACCTAAGAAGGGAGAGGATGGGGATGAAAATACATCTAAATGTCAAGATTGAGACAGAGACAAATAAAATCTGTCACTGTTAGAGTTAATCAGGGGTTGGACTTCTCCAGCTATCAGTGGAGGGTGAATTAGAGGTATAAGGAAGAGATGGAGGAAAAAAAAATAACAAAAGAACCAGCTTTCAATGACTGTGTCATGAACAACTAACTTGGATCTAGCTAAGATGGAGAACTACTCTGAGATAAACCAAATAATAAATGCCTTGGGATCTAACTAGTTATTTCTAAAAATGAGACCTATTAAGGTGGTTCTGCTACTAGCAGAAGGTAGAGAGCAATGTGCTTCATGTGAGAGATTCCAGGATTGCCTGCCAGACCTCCCTGAATTGTCAGAATCTCCTGCCTCAGTCTCTACTGACCAGAGCTAAAAACTCTCCCACCAGCCAACTTAATAGCAAACGTAGCACGAGAGGGTAGGGGAAAAAAACCACCCATCTCCAAGCATCACACCAAAGTAGAATGGTAGAAAATTCAGATAAAGTCATGGAAGGGGATAAGTATTTCCTCTTCTTCAACTTCCTTCCAGATGGAGAGATATCCACTACCAGAACACACCTGGCCTTCCTCCAACTCCTCACTGATTTCTCCCCAAGACAGAAGTGACTTTTCTAGTTGGTAAGTTTGGGATGAGCAATTGAACTGCATCCTTCTTTGGGATATGTTCGCAGGAGTGTGTCCTGAAAAATTCGAAAACATGCATTACAAGTCCCTCCCCTTGTGGAGTGTCCCTGTGGTTGTCTAATGCTATCTGTGCCGGGCAGAGGTGACTGCCCAATTAGGGGTTCAGCCTTAGGAAGCCCCCTGTCACTACACTTCTAAGCTATATTTCTCAAAAACTTTTTAATAATAAGGAAAATATCTTATTCTCAGAATGTCTATTCCTCTATCTCAGTTTGTTCAGAATTCAGGCTTAAAAAACACAAGTGTTATAGATTGACCTTTCAGGACCCCAAATAAGTTATTGTTATTTACTTTGTCTCTTATGGAGGAAAACTCTCTGACTGACCTTGTAGGGTTCTTACAGGATTTATTCAATTAATGTTTAAGAAAGCACTTGTGAATTGTGATGCAATATGCTCACATAAAGAATTGACAGTGCTGACAATGACAATGAGAAGAATGACAGCCATGAACTGAAATATGAACTTCTCCATTTGGTCCTTACCACTAATTTCTTGCTACCTCTTGATCTTCTTTATGCCTCTACACCAGCCAACACGTTTCAGGCAGATGGTGAATGCCCTTAAAATAAGGTATTTGAAACCCGAGTACCTCTATGTAGAGCTCAAATATTCTTTAATTTTTGATTCTAGGAAATGTAGCTACTAAGAAAACATTGGTTGCATTTACCAATAATATTTGGGGCTGTGAAGATGGTGAAATTATTCCTAACAAATTGGATTTGGGGGCAACTGATAAATGGAAAGCTACTGAAGTATTTATTTGAGTTCCCAAATGCCCTCAAACATTCTTGCTGTGACCACCAGAATCAAAACATACACTTCCTTTTCTTAAACATGTCCTGGTATGATGAATATTTCCCTTTATTTAGAAGAAAAAAGAATTTGAGTTGTGAGGTTGCACTTCAATTAAAGAGTGCTTGGAAGAACAAACATTTTATTTAGGAATGCTTTTTAAAAGCATTGGGAGACACCCTTAATGACTTTATTTCTCAACCTTCAAAATAGTGAGGAGAAAAATGTAGAAATAATATTTCCTTTCTCACAAGGCTGTTTTGAAAATTAATGAATTAGTGCTTATTAAGTGCTTGGCTGAAAGGAGGTGCAAAATATCAAACGTGATCTCTGTTATTCTATTCCAAATGTTATCTGCCACTGAGAAAAGCCTGAGCCTCAGGCGCACACTTTTGTACGCTTGTCTTTGCAGAGGATCACCTGCGAGTTTCCTTTATCCTGGCGATAAATCATAATTAATAATTCATCCATTATGCTATCGCAGACACCAGGCCGAGGACGCGCCGCCCCAAGCATTGGCAGGCTCAGCACTGCTCTCGCTCTCACTTCACTGCCTGTTATTGTTTGCACTGCAGAGACGTGTCCATGGCAAAGGCCCATGAGACCTGAACGAGAAGGGAAGGGTACCCTCTGAGCTGATTCAGATCCATGGCTTTGGAAGATGTACTTGGCATTGTGCAGGGAGATGAGCACCACTGAGTGCAATCAGAAGACTGAATGAAGGGGGCAAGGAAGAATAAAGTGGCTGGGAGGTGGGTCAAACTTTCACCAGGCTGGGAAGCTAAGGGAGCACGTTTTCTAACTTATTGTCTCTGGCGTATGGTGGACTTGTTGGCATACCTGAGATGTCAATCAGTACCTATTGGACTCTGCCCATGGCATGGGCTCCTCACTCAGCAGAAACTCACATGAGAAATTGCAACGATAGGCACTGATGAATAGCCAGGACTTCACTTTAAGGAACCACATCCTTCCTTCCCAGCAGTCACAGTATATGGGAAGTCCTCAGGAATCATGACCTGTCCACCGCTGCCATGAGCCCACACGCTCTGTCTTTACTCTGACCATACGCAAACGGCTGCTCTTAGGTCCGGATTAACAACTGAATGTGCTAAGACAACCTGAGAAGAGAGACAAATAGTCATGAGCTAAAGAAACCATCCATTAATCCAGGAATTAAATAGGCACAGAAACAATCTAATTAATCTGCCTGCTGATGGTTGTTAGACTTTGGTCAGCAGCCAAACCTTTCTAGACAGACAATAGGGCAAGCTTCCAGCCCAAGGTGCTTTCTTTTTGTGGTCTGTGTCATAAGTTGGTAATCACTACAATGTATTTCTTCGTGACACATCTAAAGGCAGAAAAATGGGCTGGATGGGTCATGGGGCTGATTTAGAAAGGTGTGTCATTTCAGATCACAATCAGGGATTTTATGTTTTATGGGATCTGGGAGACCATTCAGTGTAACCTCCTCATTTTATGGATGAGAAAACAAAAGTCTCAGAGAATGGCTCACCCAGAATTGCATGTTTGTTGGTGCCAGAGCCAAAACTCCCTGCGTAGGGATGCCCCCATGACTCCAGGTCATACCTCCTGCCTATGCCTTCCTAATTTGCCCTCCTCCTCTAGTAAAAACTACACTTTTTCTCTTCCTGGGTCTAACTACCTCTTATCGTGCAAAGAATACATCAACTATCACCTTGCACATGCCCCTCCAAATCCCATCCCAACACCGCTTTCATAACACTCCCCACTGGGCAGATGAGTTGTTTAGATATCTGCTTTGAACCCAGGTCCCGCCCACACAGTAGGCGCTTAACAAATTTTATTTACTTGAAATGGGATCGGTCACAACTTAGAAAAAGAAGTCAGAAAATTCAAGTGGTGGGAAATGTACACAGTGTAAACAATTTGTCTTACAGGGAAAATCAGAAATGTCAAGAAAAATCTGGTCAAACTGCTAAATTTCAAGGCAGAGGTATAAGAGACATTTTGGTGGTGGCTACAGTCTGATTAAACGATGCGAGTTGGCAGTGCTGCACTGTATCTCCACTTTCAGCTACTTTATGTTGCGATTCATTGTGAGTTCAACTCACTTTTATTGCCAGCTAGGCCAATTTAAGAAAAAAAGTCTCAGATCAAGATTAACCATATTTGGAACATGAAGTAATTCTATTCCTTACTCACTGTTACACAAATGCTGAGACAACAGACAGAACTCAGAGAGCTTAGCACCCTGTTCCTACACAACCGTCAAGCAGAGGAATGAGTGTGAGAGCTGAGCCCAGGCCAAGGCTCCCCAAGGATGTGTGCGGATACTCTGTGGCCGGGGGAATGCAGCTCAGCATGGTGGTTAAGAGCACAGGGCTGAGATAAGACCAGAGAAGGAATCTTACTCCTGCCAGTTCTGGATCAGTGACCTTGGAAAAGTTGTTGAACACCTCAAGAGCCCAATTTCACATCTCATGGGCTTGTTATGAAGATAAATGGAAACCCTAGGCTAAGGCTGGCATACTCAATGAATTGAGTAATACTCAATGAGTGGGTATTGTGGTGGTAGTTGTTTTTAATTGTGGAAGAAAGCTCAAGTTGTGTGTTCTTTCTAGACCTATATCCTGTTCCATCATGCCCTTGTTTAGCTAACCACCCCAACGAGGCAAAAATAACACTTGGAATCAGCATCGGTATACTGTAGTGGTTATGAATTCCAGCTCTGCAGCGACCCACCAGAGTTTAAATTGTGGCTTTGCTTTTTATTAGCTGCGAGATCTTGAGCAACTTATTTAACTTCTCCGTGCCTCAGTGTCCTTATCTAAATATGGGGATGATAATAAAATCTACTTCATAGTGTTGCATAACAGACTTATCAGTATACTATAAAGATTTTGGAACATGCTTGACATAGAGTAGGCCCCTCAATAAATGTTAGCTAATTCTCATCTTTTAACTTTTTCTGAAATACCAGAGACTCTCCCCCCCACACCGGTATGTGCTTCTCTCGTGCTCCACTCTGTCCCCCAACATGGACTTCTGTGTACTTAGGAGACCTATCCATGAGCCAAGGCAAAACTTAGGAAAGCAGGGACAGAGAATAAGGAGCATACAGTCCCAGGACACAGACTACACAGAAGCAGGGGTCAAGGCAGAGTCAGAAATCATATCTGGGCCAGCACTCAGGATGCAGGGCCAGCACATCCGGAAGCCAAGAGCGGTTTTCAGATAAGCATTCAAGGAGGCAGAGGAAGATACAACAGGCAGAACACCAAAACACCTTGAAATGGAAGCAAAATCACCCAAGAAAGAGAGACGTTTAGACAAGTTTTTTTTGTATAGGCTTTCTAGGGCATGGTCCAAAACAGCAGCTCTGAAAACCACACATAAGAGATGCAATGTAGTCACTCACTGTCTCACTATGTTCTGAGTGCTTGCTACATGCCAGGCACTTCTAGGCACTAGGGACTTAGCGGGGAGTCAAATAGAAAGAACTCCCTGCTCTCAATGAAGTTATGTTCTATTTATATATTTATATTATACTCATTTCTGTGTAAGGTACATTCACACACAGGATAAATTCCTAAGGGTAAGTTCTGATTAAGAACGCAATGCCAGAGAAGAAAGGCAGCGGTTGTGTGCAATTTACCTTCTGATACCTCCACTCTATTCATTGTATTCTGTCCCTTTTCATCCCACTCAGGGCCTCATACCGGAATGGGACATTACAAAGGTAATCTTGGATCCTCTTCAGTTTAGATCTAAAATAAACAATTTGCTTATTTAGTACTTTATCACTAGCAAGAAAATTTTATCTTCACAACTCGTACCTGATCACCCATCTCCTCCCACAGGTTTGGATTCAAGGTCCCTGTTTGTAGCTTCTCGCCACTCATAGCAGATTCTGAAAGCTGACAAACCCAGTCAAGACAAACTCGGTTGGGGAGAGTGTGCATCGAACCTTGGGTTCAGGACTCTGCAGAGCTATGGAGCCTTGATGTGAGCTGCTGGGAGTTTCTGTTGTTTCCTGGTTACTATGAAAACCCCTTCCACAAATAAATATTTGGATAAGGATGAGGAACAAACCCTCTTCAAGAGTGTGTGTGTTTTATTTAATGCTGGGTGTACTTAAGCACAGTTCGGAGTGCAACTTAATTGGCAATCGCCAACTGTTTGCAGAAAGAATGTTGCTTCTCGTTGACCATTCCTAACTTCTCCTTTTTCCTCTTTTCCTTTCTGCCTATTTTCTCTTCTTTTTCTCTTTAAATTTTCTCTCTACTATTTGTTCTCTTAGCACCTTTTCTCCATTCTCTCATGTGTCTCTCTTCTTCTCTTTTCTTCTACTTTGCCTTGTCTCATGGTAAAGCACAGAGTATTCTGGAAAACTGACTATGTATGTAGCTGGGTTTGACCAACTCTGGTCCTCAAGACCATGAATGACAAAAGTCCCTATCCCTTGGCCGCCTGTCAAATATAGGCCTGTGGCCAAGACCCACTTCCGATGCTTGCTGGAGAGATGCTGAGCGGTCCTCCTGACAAGGGCACAGATGGTGGGTGATGGAGTCCGGATGCCGAGACTTAGGGCAGGTCAAAACAATGATCGCTCAAGTGTAAACTGTGCTAATTGCTGGGGACAAAGGGAGAGCCAGGCCCCAGCAGAGTACATGTCAGGGTGGAGTACTGCAAGGAAGGGGTGGCTTGTATTGTTCACAGATTAATAGTAACGGGCCTGCCCTAAGCTTCCGAACTGCCTTTGTTTGTATTCTCATTTTATTGATGTACAGACTGAACCCTGCCAATTCACCCTAACACAAAAGCTGATTTTGATCCCTTATAGACCCTTCCCTAATGATGGAGATATTTTCCTTGAAAGACATCTCATTTAAAGCATTATTTTTTAAAAAAAATATAGAAGATAGATAGATAGAAATGATAGCTATACATCCATACAGATATACACACATACATATAAATACACAAATATGTGTACACAGTATGTGCATGTGTATACACACACATATTTTGTTGTAAAATAAAATGCAGAAACAGAAAACTTTACAAAACCAATGTACATCCTAGTGAACTGTTAGAAGGAAAATATCCTTGAATGGACCCAAGTCAAGAAAGAAAACTTTACCAGTCACCTGAACGGCCCGTCCATGCACTTCATTCCTGACACAGCACTATTCTCCCCCTAAAAATAACCACTTACCCTAGTTTTATACTGGTCATTGTCCTGTGTTACTTTATGGTTTTAGCACTTGAGTGCATCCCTAAATCCTGCACATTGAATCTTGCACATTTAAAACCTTGGCCTTTTAAACTCCCTTTAATCTACAGTTTTTTCCTCCCTCCATCTGTTTTCCTTACAATTTGCGTTGATGAACCCGGGCATCCGACCTGCAGTCTAGATTTTGCTGAATGCATATTCATGTTGTAGTTCACCACGTTCCTTTGTCCTCTGAATTTCCTACAAATTGGCAGCTAAAGTCTGAGGCCACATCTGACCAAACTCAGACGTGATTCCTCTGGCAAGACTATAGGTGGTGGTGTGTTCTTTCATCACAGCATTTTGTCTGGTTTTCACTCTTTTTTTTTTTTATTTTGATGCTAGTAGCCATTGATGTTCAATACCTAAATTTATTAATTCATTGGGGACTGTGACATCTTAATCTATTATTTCATTTTTCATCAAATAGCTCGACTATATAAGGAAAACACTTTGCCTCACCCAATATTTTGATATTCAGTGGTACAGTTTATACTGGACAGGCAGGATAAATGTTTCAATCTTACCTTTTATTTACCCAGTTTTCAAAAAAAAAAAAATAGGTTGGTTCCCTGTCACCCTTTGGAGGTGACCAGTTGCAAATATCATTATAAATCTGTGAATTTAGAAAGATTTGATGAGTTTCATTTCATTGCAATTCTTCTCCTTAGTGAAGCTCAAATTATCCCCTCTTGGGCTCCTTACAGCCTTTTCACCCTGGTTCCTCAGGACTTTGATCATAGCCTTAGTATTCTCAGAGTTCCCTGGTAAAATACTCCAGGCTCATCTCGCATATTTCTCTGAGAAGCCCTGTTTATTTGTCTTTTGGTTTCAAATGGGAAATAGTATTTCAAGACTACAATGTAGTCACTAGAGATGCTGACGCTACTGGTATGTGTGTGTGTGTAAAATAAAAGTTGATTTTGATCATTAATAGATCATATATACAGAGGGCGCCGAAAAAATGTGTACACATTTTAAGAAAGGAAAAACTGTATTAAAATTGTAACACTCAATATATACCGATAGCAAAAGATGAAAACAAGTCATGTGTATACTTTTTTTGGCACCCCCAGTGTGTGGGTGTGTGTATGTGTAGAGAAAGAGAGAGAGAGAGAGAGAGAGAGAGAGAGAGAGAGAGAGAGAGAGAGAGAATCTTCTACACACACATAATGAGTTCATGTCTTTATAATGGTATTTCCATTTCAAACCCACGACTACATGGTACTTCCTCAATCTTTTCTAAATTATGTATGTGTCTCTTTCCACCTATACCAGCTCTCAAGAAAACCAGGAATAATAGAATTAAAATGTCTCATGATTCATTTGTTCTATCCTACATTACACAAACAACAGCCTCAGAATAACAATATTAATATTACCTCCACAAATTATGATTACTCAAAGCAGTTTAAAAACATTTGTGTATGTTATCCTTAGTCTTCCTCTTGTTTTTTCATATGGTTATACTGTATCTATATTATGAGAGTATATATTCATTTCATACTATAATTTCTCCTGTTTAACCCTTATTTAGTCTCAGTTCTACAAGTATATGTATATTTTAGTGTGTGTATGTGTGTGTGTGTGTGTGTGTAATGAAATACATTCCACAATGCAAGTTAAGTCCTAAGCTAGAATTCATTAAAAATTCAAGCATTTGCTTCTACTATGGCTATTAGATCACCTCTTTATATGTGTATACGAGTTTGCTATTAAATAAGTACATGTAGAAAAATATACAATTATAGCAAAGTTTTAGGATATATATATAATTTAACGGTTATATATATAATTTAGGATATATATATAATTTAATGGTTACTACTAGTCCTTGTGTCTATTTCTCTCTAGCTTTTTTTGGTTGTCTGAAGCTCATTCTCTAGTAAATTCTTTGGGAAGGGCTCGTGGAAATAAAATTCTCAGATTCTGGAGGTTGATAATAGATAGAAAACAATTGTCTTTCTTCCACTGAATATCTTAAATGACTCAATTTTTCTGTGGTATAAAATGTCTGATGAAAAGTCTCATGATGAAGTGATTATTTTCTTCCCTCTAAGTAACATACTCCTTTTTACCCAGGTGCTAATATGATTTTTTAATGAAAAAAAAGTTTAACAATGTTATTAAAATAAATCTTTATGATGATCACCCTGCATTGATATTCTCAGGTACATTGTGTGCTCTTTCAACCTCTGGTTTCAAATACTTTTTTATTTTTGAAATTTTTTATTGTATTCATTCTTTTGCCTTCCTTTGGTTTTTTTCTTCAGAAACATCTGCGATTGGTATGTTGGATCTTCTTTCTCTATCTTTAATATTTTTCACTTTCTCTCAAATACTTTTAATGTCTTCATTTCTTTCTGATTTAATTTTTTCTTCCTTTTTAATTTATATTTCTTCTAAGACATTATCTCTTGTGTCCATTCTAGTTTAGTCTTCATTTCTAAACTAATTTTTCATTTATTTCTATTTTTTTCTGTCATACGTACTTTCTCATTCTCAGTTTCCTCCACTGTAAAATGAGAATAATGGTAGCTACCTCACTGGGCTTTGGGGACATTCATGAAAATAACACATGTGCAAGTTCCTGATGCATTACAGTCACCCCTTCATCATTTCCTTCTTTGATCTGAAATGATGGTACTTGGTTTTTGCCTTTGATCAGTCCAAGCTGACTGTGGTTTTCTGCAGCTGATATTACCATCATGATGGTCATTATCATTTTTCATTGCTGTTGTTGTGGTTGCTATCACAGGCCTCGTAGCCCTGGGATGGAAAAGGGAATGGACTACCGCAGAGTTTCTGGTCATGTTGACAAACAGCTTTCCCACAATTTAACTTGTGGGGCAGTGGAAACAAAAGCTAGATCAAAGGAATGGCTTTGGGATAATTTACAATAAATTTATTTTGAAATAGTTTGAAACCAACCAAGTAATGTTTGTAAATTTGTGGTTCTTGGAGCAAGCTCCCTGGTTCACACATGTGCCTGAGATGTGTAGCCATAACGGTGCTGATGGCCTCAGGTCTCTTCCTGAGGAGATAGCAGCGCTGGCAGCTTTCTCCGAGAACTCCTTTCAAGGTACCGAAGTGGAAAGTCACATTCTGTGCCTGCGTGATGGGGAGCAAGTCAGCATTCACGTAAGTATGCATTCACATAGCTTGCTATGGTTGATGAATTAGACGAAAAACATGGAAGGAGAACAAAGCAAAGTCATTCTGTGTAAAGGCCATCCTTCAAGCTCACTCATTTGTCCAAACCTTCTTTTTGGAGATATGCAGAGCCCTCTAAACACATGTTTCCAACTACATTTGTATTGAGAAAAAAGCTGACACGCTGACTAGTGCTTCACCAACTTCGAGCCAATCCCTGCGTCCGTTCCCACTTCACCAGTGGATCTCTACCTCTAAGGAATTTTCTACCACCTTTTCCAATTTCAATCCCAAGAAGGAGATAAAAAAGAGGAAAGAAACATTTATCTAATTTGTATGATGTGTGCCTCTGTATTATTTACTATTATTTAAAAGGGGGTATGTGCTGATATGCAGTAATGTACCATTTAAAATGTAGCAAGCTTATGAAATCTGCCCTTTTGGTGTGGTTAAGACAATTGATACCCTGGCTCCAGTCATGATTGCCTTTCTGAGTTCTTAGTTCTGTGCTGCCTTTCATCTGTTTCTGTGTCTCATATTAGTGCATGTTAGGCCTGATCAATGCCTTGTATAAAAATACTCTCGTAAATGCAAGGAACTCTGCATAGCCTAATAACAGATTTTTGAGTACACAGTCTTTCACAGCTGTATGTCAATTGTTTGGGCTACTTTTGTTTCTAACTACTAACAAACAAATCCCTACAAAAACTTGAAAATTCCCTCCAACTAGAGATATAGGTCTGCTTTTGCTGTCTGGGAATGCGTGCTTTTTCCCCGGACCTATAACCTTCCTTAACTTTAATTGAAGTCTAAGAAATCCCTGAAAGTCTCTCTACTCAAAGGCATTTATTTCTTACAATTTAACTGGTTGGTTTCTATTTCACATTATCCTATGTCACCTTCCAACCCACCCCTAGCCCTATAGCCATATGTTAAAACTTCCTCCACTGTTGCCTTATTACCTGTTTGGTTCTCATTACTCTATGAATGTGCTTTGTTTGTACATATGTTACCTCATTGGTCCTTATCACACACCTACAAGACAGCTTTTAGAAGCTTTGTATAATCAATAAGAAAACTGATGCTCAGAAAGATTGAGGAGCTTATCTAAATTCACACAGCCAAGACGTGGTGGAACTGAACCGCAAATTTAGGGCAATCTTAACCAGAAATCCTGTTCTTTCTGATCACGCTGGGACTCTCAGTTGTGGTCACCATAAGCTGGGTGACTCCCACAGAGTCAGATACAGACCTGTAAAGGCATTTCTGAGCAGCATATCAAGGCTACATCCCATCACACACTCGGAAAGATTTCAGTGTCTACCTCGGTTCTCCCCAGTGCTTGTGTCTTTGTCCTGCTGAGCTCTGACTGCAACATGGATTTCAGGCATCGCTAAGCACATGCGATCACAAACAGGCTCATAATAACCAATGTCTCATTTGCAGGCCTCATTCTTAAGCTATATTCCAATCGTCATGGAATGTCAGCACTAGAAGAGAACCTAGAGATCGTCAGGTTGATTCAAGCCCTTTACCTGATAGACTGAAAAGTTAAAGCCAAAGAGAACCAGCTCACAGCACCACCCAGTGAGCAGACAGCCTGTGTCCCTCCAAGGATAGGATTGGGAATGCGAAGATGCAACACCGAAGCTTTCATGACGCAACAGTGAGCACCAAATGGCAGTCCTGGGCGGACGAAAGCCTGTGGCTGCTAATGGTAATATTTCACTGGGGATTTCGGCACCAGCCTTGGCCACAGATGCTTTGTGTTTGGAATTCGCAATGGAGAAGGTGCTTTGTCTATACTAACTGGTGTCATTGTGTGAGGCTTTAGGATTCTTTTCATAAGGCACTCATTAAGACATAGTTTAGCAGTTGATTGAGCTCAACACAAAACAACAACGCAAAACCACTTCCTGTTAGGTACTTACCTGCTAAGACTTACAGACCACTACAGACCAACTGGTTAAAAGTCACAGATAATCTTTAACTTCCTGTATTGTCAGTTATGCCGGTCTAATAATAGCTAAATTTTATTTTCCTTTTACAAATTCCAATAGGTTTTTACATAAATCAGTTCCTTTACTTGGCACCAAAATCCTTCAAGTTAAGTAGAATATGTGCAGTTCTTTTTACAGATGAAAAAAACACAAAACACAGAAATACAGGGAGTTGAAGAGAGCAAGGTTACACAGTTATTAATTAGCAGAATTGAGACTTCAGTGCAGGTCTTATGTATCTAGGTCTTTCAGCTAGTCATAAGATCAGGTCATTTTTTAATGTGGTTTTAAGTCTAAAATGCATAAACTTTCACTCAGAATCTTGTTGGTTCCTGGGCTCAGAGCTCTGACAAAATTTTTCCAGGTATCAATGGCTTCCAACCTTATTTATTCATTTCATGGTTTACTATTGAGCATCTGCCTGTAAACAGGTATTGGAGGCATGCTAGTGACTCAATGAACTCAGAGCTCATAGTAGAGTAAGAAGGACAAATAAGCAATAACCAAGAGGGTAAACATACAAAATTCATCATTACAGGAGCACATATCATGAGAGGGTCCCAAAAGATGAGAAGTATAGGCTGAGACTTGGCTAATGAGGGAGGGAGAGAAATGTGCTAGGCTAAAAGAACAGTTTGTGTATGAGAGCCCAGAGCTAAGAGCACATGGTGCATCCAAGAAGGAGAAAGAAGTATGATATGATGCCTGGATCGTAAGTGCTAGACAAAAGAGGTTAAAAGATGAAACTAGAAAGTTAGATAGGGACCGGGGCATGGATGGCTTTAGAAGTCATGATAAGAGTTTGGGACTTTATTCTGAAAATAATGGGAAGCTATCAATGGGTTTTAAATCAGGCTGTGACATCAGGCTGCCTTGTTACAAGGATAACTCAAACTACAGTGGACAGGAGAGCTTGGAGCCAGGGAAAAACGGACACAGAGAAATCACTTTGGAGGTTTTAGTTTTAATACATTTGAGAGATACATGTCCCTTAAAAGCAAAAGACTCCCTGAGTTATTCACTTCTGTTATTTTGTTTCCATTTATTTCTGCATTACACATTCAAGTAGCACTGTCATTAGCCCTGTGCTTGGGCCTTGTGGTTTAGAGGGGTCCAAGTACCATAAACACAAGGAAAATAAAGAACACTTGGGTACCTCTGCCACTTGGTTCTCAGTGCTGGATCAACGTGAATCGGAACCCCAACCTTTTCCACTGGAATTAATTCTGTTCAGGCATCAGGAAAACATTTGTATCCATCGCTGGCAGAAAGGCAAGCATGTCTGATTAGAGTTAAATTATGTGGTCTGTGCCAATGTTAGAGATCAACATTGCATTAAGGTGGAGGGTTTGAAGCTCTTGGATAAGAAAAGAAAAAATGATTTATCAAATCCTTTCTTTCAGCATCGATGTAACACGTTCTTGCATAACAAGGTGTAATTCCCAGTAATGCCGAGAATCCAAATTCTTACTTATCCTCATTTTCGAATTCTTGATTCCAGAGGTATTCACAAATGAGCATGGCATTCTCAACAGTTGTATGTGGCAGTTGAGGATCATTTTGCAATAGAAACACGTCATATTACTTTTAAATATTATATCTGTAAGCCTAGACATAACAGATATAAAGTATGACACTGATTCTGGACAATTACTGTATAGATTTACACAGGGATGATAAAACTACAACATAAGCCCTAACAATAAAATTAAAATATTTTGTAATATTTTAATAGTAATAGTTTATCACGTGCCACTCCATGCCAATATTTGAAGATGATGTGTAAAATTCGTATTTGATTTCCAAGTAAGTATTGCTTGAAGCATTTTATTAAAATTCTAATTGACAGTGTTACTTTAAAACTAAGTTTCTCTGAATTTAAGTTAATAAGAAGCTATCTAAAACTAAAATGACTCAAGAAATGCTTTTTAAATTTTTACTATAATAGAACACAAATTATGTGCAAGTTTTGATTATAAGAACATAATTAGTAATTTTGCCAAAATGAAAGCAATAAAAATTTTTAAATAATTGTTAGGAGATAAAAGTATAATTATGAATTATGTATGTTTTGTTAAGTGTGAATAATAATGCATTTCCTTTATTCATTATTATTTATCCTTTTATTTTTGTTACTTATCTAAATATCACCAGTTCAGTAGCAGAACAATCAGAAATACATAATCATAATTAAATTGAGTTTAGTCATTTTTGGTGTTTTAGTCATGCAAAAACAATAAGTGCACATATTTTTCTATTTGGCATTATGAAGATACACTTGTTAAGTAAGGTAGGAGGGCAAAACCTATTTCATTTGAATATTTGTTAGCTTGATTTATAACTTTTAAGGAGTTAGACAGCATGTGGGCCACTGCAGATATTCTTGCCCTGGGTCCCATAAATCCTAGGGATGTGCCTCCAATTCCATGCAAGTTCTCTAGAATTCAGACTTCAGTCACTTTGTTTCTGAAAACTCCTTATTCAGTAATTCCATACTTGTCCTTGGCTTCAGCTCCCACTTTTGTGCAAATGACTTCCAAATTTCTGTCACCCAATCTCCAATCCTGCATCTACCAATTATTTTGGGCAATTCTATTTGTTCTCCAGTTGGTGATCATATGTCTCTGTAGAGCGCAATTCATGGATTATACATTTTTTCTATTCTCCACAGTGCTTAGTTAGCACTATGTTTTTCATTTAGGGATGAATAAATTGGGAGGTGAAGGATAGACAGAGAGGTCGTGAAAGGTTTCAGACACAAAAGGTTTCATCCAAATGGAAATTTGGATGCTGAAAGAAGAACATAGAAAATAGTGAAAAGATAACTATTGCTGTCAGTATATACTGTGCAACCGTTAGAAGCGCAGAGCCGCAGAGTCGTAGGGGACACTGAACATCATCTTGTCTCTCTCTCTCACTTGCAGATGAGAAAGTAAAGGCCCAGAGAGCGAAATGTAGGCCCACAGTCATGTAGCTCTGAAGCGGCGGTTCTAGGATTGCCACCCTGATCTCCTGAAGCCCAGATACTTCCTTCAGGACCGAAGCATGCCTTCTCTTGGCTGCTGTGTTGGCTACTGATGAGTCCCAGCTGAATCTGTCTCCGAGCACTGTCCTTGGCCAAACGGAGCAATTCCTGGAGATGCCTTGCCCAAGATCACGCCTGCTCCCCAGGGGCAGCCTGCATCTAACTAATGACTGACTGATGTAGGGGCACAGAGGCTGGTCTCGTTGTCCCCACTGGGACATCCTCGGATGCTCATCTCAACTCCAGAGCACCGTACAGGGTTGGCTGCTGCTCCTGTTTCCACTGCATTGCAGTCCAATTTCTCCCCCTGCCCAATCTTGCTCCCCTCCTTCCTCCATTGAACTCCATTACACAAATCTTTATCTTGGAGCCTGTTTCATGGAGAACTTGGCCTAAAATACCACCTAAGGAGACTCTCTTTTGGAAAAGAAACTGACAGACAAATGGAACCTCTGATACATAAGTACTTTGGTTCTGATTGAAAAAAATAAAAGGGACACCTTAGTTTCTAGCCAGTTTCCTTCTCCCATCCTTTCTCTTATTCACCAGTACTCCTCCCACTGCCCAGCCCATCTGAGGAGTCACCCACATGTCCTAACAGCTGTTAGAGATTCCCTGGCCCGACACCTCATAAATATAGCTGAACCCAGTGAGCCTGGAAGCAGAAATGGTGGGAAAACCAGGCTACTCTTCTCCACCTGGTTATGGAGGGCTGCTCTCCCCACACCTGGTCCATAGCTTCTCCCAAGAGCAGGAAAAACTACGGAAGTACATTAGGCTTATGTGGCTGGACCAGATTCCTGGAAGCCACAAAATTAAAGGTGGACTCTTTACGTATTGCCAACCAAACATCTTCTCTCTGGTTGGAGTTTCAGTAAATGGCCACTTTTGTCTAAGAAAGGCTTCCTGCAGCAACTCTACCCATTTTCCAAACCACTGACACCATTTCTGACCCAGTAAGTCACCTTTACTCTATTCTCTCCTCTTCTTAAGTCCCTCTCCCTACCCAAGTATAGAGTACAATAATTGATTGTGGGTGATCAGCCATTGTGTAAAATTTAGATGACCTAGAAACTAGCAATTAATAAACTGGTGGCATGGAATTTTTAAAGCTGCCCGTCTACCCCATCACCAAGGCTCCGACTTAAAATTATCTTTCTACCTACTTTCATCCTAACGCCCTTCTCACTACTTACCCCTAGCTCTTCCTTTCACTTACTCCCTTGTACTATCTGCACATCTGTCTTCCCAACCAGTCTGGGTGTTCCTTGGAGGACAGGAACCACATTAATCATCTCTGTTTCCAATCTCTGCTCCTCCCCAACCCCAATGCCTCTGATTTGCACATCTTCGGTACTCATTAAATGTATATTAAGTAAAACCACTTAATGCACTAGTAGGCAAAAATTAGGGTTTATAATTCTCAAGAAACATTTCTCCCTAGTTAGCACCATCAACCATCCCACGTCCTTCATTAAGTGGCACTGTCCTGGGTCTGACGGTACTCGTACGCACTGAGGTGTGGCAGAAAAGACACGGCTCTTCAGTCCCAGCTCTCCCACGTGTGGTGACAATGACCTGAAGCATTTCTCTTCTATAAACCTGTTTCCTCATCAATAAAGTGTTGGTGCTCTCCCCTGCCACATCACATACTCTTTCCTGTGACTCTTTATGATCTTCCAGGTACTCAGATGAATTAATTAGAATCATTAGCACCTACCCCACCCAGCCTGGCAATGGTCATGTAAGTCTCTTTTCTGAGCATGAAACCACATGTGAAGTAATCTCCCACACAAGAGCAATATGGCCTTAGTGCAAAACGTTAATCTTTGCAGATGCTGAAGAAAAGCACACTCTTCATAATACTAAATGACCTTTTGTTTGCAGCTTTCTGCCCAAGCTTTCTCTACGACTATTAGCATATCCAACACAGTCCCCATTTTCTTTGGCTTTTATTAGTAGGTGGGAAGAAGACCAGGTAAGCCTTCATGTATCTATAAAGCATCTTATTTTGCATATGTGTGTGTGCTGCTTTCTGCCACCCCAACTAACCTGTAGAGTTCTTGTGGCAAGTGATTATCATCCCTTACTTTGGAATCCTATCTATGTACTTCCCCAAATCAGTCAAAAGGTTTTGCATTTTAGAAGCAAAATGTCTTAGCTGAGATCACACAGAGAGAGAGTCAGTGGGCCATGAAAACACATAAGGAATGTTGTTGAAGTGGTTAATTATAAAAAACAACAATACATCTGAAAACAGATGGATGCAAGTCTATTTTTTACAAGGGTGTGGTTGAAGGTGAAGCAAAGCACAGTTTTTTTCAGATCAAAATACTGATTTGCATTGGACTTCACATACATTTGGCATGGTGGTCTTTAATAAGATGAACTGAAAATTAAAGAATTAGTTAGAACTTGGTAATTTTCCTGTCAATTACAGGCTCTCCTTTTATTACTAAGTGCAGGGCTGCCATAACAAAATACCACAGTGCTTAAACAACAGAAATTTAATTTTCTCATAGTTATCGAGGCTGGAAATTCAAGATCAACAGTGTTGGTTTGTGGTGAGACCCCTCTCCTTAACTTGCAGATGGCCACATTTTCCCTGTGACCTCACACGGCCTTTCTTCTGTATGTGCTCGTTCCTGGTAGCTCTTCTTCTTATAAGAACCATTATAAGAACCCATTGGATTAGAGACCACTCTTATTACCTAATTTAATCTTAATCACTGCCTGAAATCTCCAATAAAGTAACACTGGGGGTTAGGGCTTCAACCTATGCATTCTGGGAGATGCAACTTGGTCCATAATACTCTTCAAACCTACTTTTGGGAATGAAATAGGCATGGTCCTGAGAGACTTAGTTTTAAAACTACCTAGAGTCAATTCACCATTACTCATTCTAGAAATAGGATGCCAAGAGGCTGTAACTTAGTCTTTAGTCAAGAAGCCAGTTGTGTTCAGTCTTAGAAAGTATTCTTATTGTTCCCCCATTTCACACCTGGTTGAATTTTCAGATTAACTCTCTGGTCTGGTTTCCAAAGGTCATTTGCAACTCTTTGCTATAAAAAACATTTTGTGCACATGTCTCTTTCTATGTCTGTTCGAATAAACCTGTAAGGTGTAAAACTGCTAGGAGCTGTGTACATGCACACTTGACCAATCCGGTACATTTTGTATTAAAATGCCTGCACTGGCTTACACTCCCACCGGCAAAGGATGTGAGTTTCCATCTTCCTAGTACTTCATATTAACCCAATACTTGATCTATTTTCCAATTTTTGCCAATTTCATAGGTTTAAAGTGGTGTCTCCAATTATTTGATTTCACATTTTCCTGATCAGTAACCAAGTTGAGCACCTAATCATACGTACATTATCTCATCAGCTTTTACCTTCTAGAAATTGTCTGTATATGGTTTTGACCCATTTTCACTTGGATTTCCTGACTGTTTCATGCAGATTTACATAACTTTCTTATATATTCTGGATTACAATCAGTCGTGTTTTGTAACATATTTTTTTTCCCTGTCTGGCAACTTACACATTTGCGTAGGGAGTTCTTTCTCAGAACAAAATATTTCATTTTTAGGTGGTCAAATCCAAAGTTTTCCCCCTTATGCCGTACACTTTTGGATCCTGCTTAACAAAACTTTGTTCAATAAAAGAACACAGAGACAGTCTCCAAATTTTCTTCTAATAGTTTTACAGTTTTGCCTTTCACATTTAAACCTTGAATCCACTGGGAATTTATTTTTGCAAGTAGTTTTAATCTGAGTGCTAATTTAACTTTTCTCTTTGTTTTTCAATGTCCCCATCACAATCTACTAAATAATTAACCTTTTTAGTATTGATTTGTGAGGTCTCTTCCATGATAAACCAAGTTCCCGTATATATATATATGGGGTTCTGTTCCTAAATCCTCTATTCTGTTTAATTGGTATATATCTCTGTCCTTATGCTAGTATCATGCTGCTTTTAATTAATTTGTCTTTGTAACATGTTGTAATATCTGTAGGTAGAGTCTCCTCTTTCTGTTCTTCTTTTTAAAAATATATAAGCCCTTCATGGACTTTCATTACTCCATGTATATTTCAGTTTATTTTATCTTATCCTGCTAAGATTTACATTGCAATTATGTAAATATTACGTATTATGTGTTTTCCCATTTATGACCATGGTATAGTTCTCTATTTAATTTTTTTAAATGTCCTGTTGGCTATTTTGTTATTTCTTTCCATGTAGAGCTTGCACATTTTTATTAATTTCTAGTTACTTTAGAGCTTTTAATTCCTACTTAAATAGTATTTTAATTTGTAGATTCTTTGTGAGTTTATAACCTTGTTATAAATGCTACTTACTTTCAAAGACATTTTCTGATTGGTTATTGGCATTATAGTAGTTTTTTTTTATTTTCTTGTGCTATGCAAATGATTTTATCTATTATGACTTTTCTCTTTCTGTCCAATTCTTATGGCTCTTATTTCTTTTTCTTTTTACTGATCCATTGACCAGGACTGTTTGTATTCTGCTGAATGAAGAGTTGTAATTGCAGCAAATATCTTTATCATCTTCCTAACTTTAAAGGGTATGCCTCTAAAACATCTCTAACAAGTAAAAAGAACAAATCCAAAACACTTAAAAGAGATTTTAGAAGTTCAATGGGAAAGTGATTATATTATAAAAAAGTGAAATTAAGTTATGGATAGATACCGCGGCTTGTCAAAAGCTATGAGCCTGCTGTGCTGTTCTGAGAAAGGGACGTTATCAAAGGTTAAAGAGGTGCCATGTGAATATATATACACTACAATTCAACAATTGCTCCTTGATTTTACCCAAAGGATCAAAAAAAAAAAAAAATTGAATCAACAAGTTGCTGGCTATGAAAATTGATGTTAATTAGTGTTATGTCCTTATGTATTCTAAAATCTTTTGTATCCTACATTTTGGTAATATTCTTAGAAAATTAGTATTTAAGAGTGTTTTGAGCAAATAAGTGACATAATCAAAGTGATAAAGTTTGCTTGGATCCTTCCTCTCTTTGACCCCAGATTCTAGAGGTCATTAAGGCTTATGGATTGCTGAAGACTGTTCAATTCCATCCCATCACCTTTGCCTATGTGGCCCCACTGTCCCTGACCTAAACTATAGGACAAGCCTCCTAACTTTCTTGCCTCCATATTCTTCGTTATTAGCGCCTCCATATTCTTCGTTATTAGCTCCTCCATTCTGTCACCAGAGTAATGGGCCTGAGAGCAATCTGACATACCAGGGCCCTTTTGAGATACTGTGTCTGAAAACTATAAGCATCTGGCCCCTCAGAAACAGACCTGCTGCTGAGGAAACAGTACCCGCTGGAGTTAAATCAGCTCCACCCTACCTCCCTCCTGCCTTTCATGAGAACCTCCTCATGTCTATAACTATGCTTGCAGGCTTTGGTTCCTGATTTCATCTCTTCTCCAGATTCTATGTCAGGACTCTGCTGAAAGGTCCATGGCACCTCCAGGTGTGACCACTGACTGACTGAGATGCTTAGTGTCACTTTGTAACAGGATTTGGCTTTCACCTTCATTTACCTCATACTGCTCTTCTAGACCCGACTCATCGTCCACTTCTGGTCTCCTTTTTGCTCATGTCTACACTACTGTAGTGTCCTTTGCTAAGAAAACCTATTGACACCCCACTGCATATAACAAAAAGCCTCTACTCCTCAAAATACAACATGCAAGACCACATTCTACCTCTCCTGCATATCTCCAGCCATAGCCAACATCCCTCTGACACCCAATCAGTTGCTATGCTTCCCGCTAGCCATGTACTTCTAAGCTTCTTCGTCTTTAAACTTGCTCTTTCCTCTCTCTTAAATGCAAGTTTCGGGCCGGCCCGGTGGCTCAGGCGGTTGGAGCTACATACTCCTAACTCTGAAGGCTGCTGGTTCAATTCCCACATGGGCCAATGGGCTCTCAACCACAAGGATGCCAGTTCGATTCAAGTCCCACAAGGGATGGTGGGCTGCACCCCCTGCAACTAGCAATGGCAACTGGACCTGGAGCTGAGCTGCACCCTCTACATCTAAGACTGAAAGGACAACAACTTGAAGCTGAGCTGCACCCTCCACAACCAAGATTGAAAGGACAACAACTTGACTTGGAAAAAAGTCCTAGAAGTAAACACTGTTCCCCAATAAAATAAAATAAAATAATTTAAAAAATGCAATTTTCCTCCCCTTTCTTTATCTTTTAAACCCCTATTCATTGTAAAGAACCAGTTTAAATGTCAGCTTTTCTGAAGCTTCCCACTTTACCTCAGTAGTTAGTACGTCCTTCCTTTATGCTCTATCAGCAGCGTGTTTACAGTTGTGTTATTGCCTTGCACTACTTTTTGGCTATCACTGGCTTTCAACAGACTGGCTTGTCTGTTAAACTAGTTTATGTGCACCTTAATTGTTCTCTTCCCAGAGTCAGTTTAGCAACATGGACTTCATACATGTGCTAAAAAGAGTTTGTATAACCTGAACAATATTTAGGAAAGATTGACTTGGTGATCACAGCTATTGATGAGAGACTGAAAAATCAGTACCCAGAGGCAACTGTTATGCCCTAATCATGATTTAGGTAGGTCGGGAACTGGGGAGAGGATATAAAGAGTAGAAGTGAGAACCCAGGATAGAACGACTAAAGATGAGGAAAGTGGACAGGAGCAGAGAGAGAAGAGAAGCATTTAAAATGCTCTGGAATGTTCAGTGGAGGTGCCTAGGGGAACGGTGGTCTGTTAACAGAAACAGGAAGTAAAGAGGAGGAGGTGGTGACCTTGAAGGAAAGGTTTGAAGTCATCCAGAACATACAACTGCAAAGTCCCTCAGGCCGTTGAAATTTAGGTCCAGCCCTGGGAACACAGATGTAACACAGACTGGAGGGGTGGTGATAACGGAAGGTGTATCAGAGACTGGAGATAATACCATGGGAGAGAGCACAGAGAGAGGAGAGAACAGATACTTTGGGAATGCTCTGCTGGGGAGCAAAAGAAAGAAAATAAGGACACACAATAAGGAGGAGAAGGGGCCAGAAAGTAGGCGTGAACCAGGATAGTGTCTTGCTGCAGAAGCCAAGAGGGAAGAATTCCAAAGAGCAAAAGGCAACAGGATCAAATTATGTGTAGAAGATGGGACTGAAGAAGAGGCCCCTGGATTTGTCCCTAGGGAGGGCCTTGGTGACCTTCAAGAGAGCCATTTCTGTGCTGGAGAGGGGGTGGGGGCACTGCCGGATGTGAAGGAGAAAGTGGGCGGGGAGGAAGCAGAGGTGGCAGGTGCTGCCCACTCTTCAGAGAATTTGGCGGCGGTGGGGGGCAGGGATGCTCTGAGGCCAGGGAAGGGTTGTCATGTGTGTTTACCACTCCACATCCAAACCATTGCCATGTCAGGTCAAGTCTGACTCCAAACTCTGTCTCATTGTCCCTCTTCTTTTCTATTCCAGTGTTATTCACCCATTTTGCCTGGTTTGGAGAGCAGCCTGTAGGTTTTTCTGCTTCCATTTCCCTTCACACTAATGCTTCCTCCATGTGGGTGGGGGTGGGGCGGGGAGAGTCTTCTCCACGAACTTTTCTGACCTTGTCTCTTCTATGGTCAAACAGAAAATTAAGCCTAACACCTCATTAAACTACACAAGATTCTCCATGCTTGAGCCTCAACCTCCTTTCAGAATTCTCTCCTCTCCCGCTCCCACTGTACCCCCAGCCTACACCTCAGACCCATGGGCCCCCCACTGCCTGAGCATGTCCGTTGCTTTCCACCTCTGCCTTTCCAACCTACCCTTCACCAGAGATGACCTTTCAGCTCCCTGCCTTGTTCTAGTCTAACCACCTGCTGTTATTCTTTTCTTGATCACTTTCTTTTATTCTCACATGTTTCCTTTTGCTCTTTTTTTTTTATGCTGGAAACTGATCTTTCAGAATTGGCGTCTTTCACAAGACATAATTCTTTTTTTTTCCAGAACAAGCACTTCATTTTTGTGTTTGGGCATGCTATAAAAAAGCTGAGGGGTCTGCTTCTTCTAGCCAAAGGATAAGCCTGTATTTGAACCATGTACAAGCAAGAGCTGCCCCCAAGGCCATTTGTAAATGCCCATTCCACCATGCAGACCTCCTGATTTCCCAAATTTCTTGTTGCTTTAGAGCACTGTAACATTTTCTTTATAATAAATAAACAGGACTTATCTCACACACACACACACACAGTTTGACCCTTGAACAATATGGGTTTGAACTTATACATGGGTCCACTTATACACAGATATTTTTCAATAAATACTGTAAATGTATTTTCCTTATGATTTTCTTAAAACATTTTATTTTCTCTATCTTACATTATAAGATACAAACAATATACAAAATATGTTTTAATTGATGATTTATATTATCAGTAAGGCTTCCGGTCAACAGTAGGTATTAGTAGTTAAGTTTTGGTGGAGTCAAAATTTATACGCAGATTTTTGACTGTGCGAGGGTTGGTGCCCCTAATCACACATTGTTCAAGGGTCTGAACAATGTGTATGAACATACACATGTATGCCTCGCCTCCTGCTAGCCATATATATACTGGGGGCACCAAAAACTGTATACAAGAAGACACTTTGGTCAACGTCGCTCAAGCAGTAGTTCGCCGCAATCAGAAGAGTCTGGACCCTGATGGTAACCACTTTGAGCACCTCTTGTAATTGTAGAAGTTGAATGTGACTTGCATTCATCTTTTGTTATCGGTAAATATTGAGTATTACAATTTAATACAGTTTTCATTTCTTAAAATGTGTATACCTTTTTTTGGTACCCTCTGTACATAAAGACAGAGTGAGAAAGAGACACAGTGAGAGAGAGAGAAAGAGAGAGAGAGAGAGAGAGAGAGTGAGAGAGAGAGAGAGAGAGAGAAAGAGAGAGAGAGAATTATATATGATTTTATATCTATACACACACTCTACACACACATTTTGCAGTTGTCCAGTGAGGATGGGCCAGTGCTTTATGTATTTTGTATCCTTATGCGCCTACTGCAGGCCTACGTCCTAAGGATTTAATAAACTTGAATTGAATTGCAAGGCAAATAACTCTCCAATCCTGGATTCAGCCAGGAGGATGCAGAAATGGGTGGGCACAGGGGAGATGGAGTTTTCCATTGCCCAGACAGAGTGGCTCCACAGTGGGTGGCAGGCCCTCCCTCTCCTGTGCAATCAGACAGACACCCTATTGTCAGCGCTCTCCAGCACTGCTGGGGGCTGAAGGCAGCTGTCAGTGCTACACAGGTTGGCACCTGGTGATATTTAATTCAGCACCTTATCATAGACTGCCTCATATTATTCTTTAATTGTTTCCCGTGTGGCTGTCTTTTCACTCCAACAAGACTCAAAAACAACAAATGTTGACTGTGTATCTCCTTACTGTGTGCCAGATGCTTTCATACAGTGTTCATATTTAAAACTCACAAGAGCCTTGTGCATTACTAATAAGTATTACTATTGTTATTGCTGTTCTTCACGGGAGAAATTGAGTTTCAGAGACTTGTTGATGGTCGTGTGACTAATAGATGACAAAGTCAGAATTTAGACCAAGTGATCCAAGGTCCTTTCCCCTTTTCTTACTCTTTGAGGGCAGGACAGGGCTTGACCCCCTCGCTCCCACCGCAGAGGCAGCCCTTCCTCCCTGTAGGGCTCAGCGGCACGTTTGGCCCACAGCTTAGCACGTACCCTTTGCGTTAAAGTGAAAGGGAACAAGCCCTCCTGGCGGCTGTGTGCAGCGGGCGGAAAACACCCTGTTCTCATCCTTGCCGACGCTCAGAGCCAAACGAAGCCTTGCGGGTGTGAGGGCAGAGCTGTACGTAGTTGCTGCATTGTTCTCCTTGTCAGCGCCAAACAACATCAGCTCTCCTTCCCCAGGCAAGCTGATGAATAAATGAGAGATGCCACCCAGACAAAGCGAGCCTTGCCTTGGGCTGCGCCTGGGTGGTTCCAGCCGAATTGTTAAGGGGTGTGTAACCATTTTGTGACCTTTATGATGGGAGGAACTGGAGACCATGACTACTCTCCACTGGCCACATGATACCCCGGTGCGCTGCCAGGGCCAGAGGGAAGGAGGTGCCCCAAACACAGCTGCTGTCAATCAGCCCCCCATGCCTGGCCTTGGGGACAGCCTGGTGCTGCTGGCCTCTCCTTCCTTACCCCCTAAAAAATCCCACATCACCCTGCCAACAACCTATAGAGCAGGATCCTTGATTCGAACCACAAAAGCGCCTCACATTTGAACAGAACTTTATAGTTTACGAAGAACTTCTGAGAGATCAGAAGTTCTGTATACAGAGGGCACATTATGAGCCTCCCTTTCTAGACCAGTGAACCGAAACTCCGAGAGGAGGCGTGACTTGCCTAAGGACACACAGCACGTAGGAGACACAGCTCAAACACAAATGCAGGTCTCCTGGCTCCAGGTCCAGGGCTCTTTCTGTTCTTCTAAGTTCTGGAAGCCACTTAAAAAAGAAGGGGTTCCCTATTGCTTTACAGAAGGCTGCATCGTAGAGCTAAATTTGGAACTCTGCAAACTTTTGGTGCAATATAAATATCCCTGTTTTTCATACATTAAGAAAAGTAATAAAATCAATACAAATGCTCCTCAACGTATGATGAGGTTGTGTCCCAATAAACCCATCCTACGTTGAAAATATCACTAAGTCAAAAACGCATTTCATGCACCTGACGTACTGAACATCGTAG